>NW_027526214.1:89200470-90400470 GCF_048455015.1 Haemaphysalis longicornis
TACAATTAACCATCACGACGCCCGTCTTAAATTTGGAAGTGGAGCAGGAGGATTTTATGACGCCAGTTAGGCGCCAGCCCAGACACGGAAATGACTGAAATTCTGCTTCTAACACGCGGCGTATAGTGTCTCCCCTGTTTTCGTTTCATGATGATTGATTTATGTCGTTAGCGCATCTTTTTCCTGTAATCTTGCTTTCCTTCACACGTCCTCGCAAGCAGGATGGCGTTTTATTTTTTTTAACACCGTCGTGCTTGTACTTGTGAGATCATTGATTGCTGCGATAGTCAAGCGATCTCAATGTTTTTTGATGGACATTTGACGACGTAAAGATTCCTGCATGGCTTCTTGCATTTTATTTCTTGGTCGTGTCACTTTACCGATATATGGTCTCATTGACAGTAAAAAACCATCAACCCTTAACTTGTGCATGAGAAGGCTGTCAGTCTTGGCTCGGTGAAAGTGGTAGCGCAAAATGCCATCCATTCATTGAGCTCACTGATGCAACCTTACTGCAGCTACTTTGGATGTTTCCATGAGCGACCCAGCTGCCCATGCAGAATGCTCTGCTGCTATTGGGGCTGGTGCCGAACAAGGAAGTCATGAAGAAGTAGGTAAATTCATTGTTTTTATACACAATTTCTCGATTTTGTTAGTCTTTCCTTATGTGAAATGTGGAAACATTTCTTTATCTTGAACACATGTGGTTGGGCTTATATGCTGTGCAGAATGAATATTCTAGCACTTTTTAGTGTTATATAACATTGTTGCATGTTTTTATTATTATCAGGCGAAGATGAAGCTGTGGCTGCGTTGCTGAAGTTGAGTGGCATGGACCGTACTGGTGAGGCTACTTGCTTTACATCACACTACTAGCTAATAAGCAGCACTGAAAAATTGCTAGGGGGGGTTCATATTACTAGTGTTTGCATTTTGTGTGTGATTTATTGCTCCGTGCAAGTGCAAAACCGTGCAGTGTGAGGAACAGACGGTGCATTTATTTTTGCTCTCGGGAATACTGTATCATTTCCGTTATGTGAACGTAATGCATTTTTGTAAAATGTCCAAGTAAGTCTTAAGAGTGAAAAAAATCATCAAAAAGGTATAATAGTTATTCCTAGAAGGAATTCTCTTGATTTTTTGAGATCAACCTAGATTTTGATTTGAGCATTGTATGTTGGTCCACACGATGTCTGTTGGTTCAGACAAGAAGTTTTTGTTTCTTATGGTGCCGCCAAGTAGCTCCTTTTTCAGAATAGACCGATCTCAATGCGATGTTACGCTACGCCACTGTAATCCCTGTACTTGTACTTGCTGGTACTTGTGGTCCTTGGTACGTGCAGCTGCATAGCTTCTGCATCGGTGTGCTGTACAAACAAGTTTTAATAGGTTTGTTTTATTAAATCGTAAAGGGTGGGTTTACTCGAGCTGTGTAGATGCTACTACGGCATAAAAAGGGGAGTAATGTTTTTCACACGTTCCCAAAGGATGACAAGCTCCGACCGAAATAGGTGCGGCAAGTAAACAGAAATAATGTCTGAAGTGGGGCCAGTTGGTTCAGTATGAACTGAAGCAAAACAGCGCGAAAAAACGAAGGACGAGGGAGAACACACACACGAGCGCTGGCACGCCTGCACTGAACTGAATTAATGTCTGAAGTGGGGCCAGTTGGTTCATTATGAACTGAAGCAAAACAGCGCCGAAAAACGAAGGACGAGGGAGAACACACACACGAGCGCTGGCATGCCTGCAATGAACTGAATTAATGTCTCCGGATCGATATGGGGACCGTGTATAGCTGGTGTGTTTGTGTGTAGACTGGTGCAGTGATACAACTTGAGTGCTACGTTGACTTTGTGGAGACGTTTCAGTGGTTATGCAAGTGTGTTTTTTTGTGTTCCTGAATTGGTTTGTTATGTAGCAGTCGTCGAATGGATTCTGCATAGTTGTACATCAGACATTATTGTGAAGCGCACATGCCATGTGTGGTTGTAAATATTTGTAAATATTATGTATTTTCCTACTAATACTTACCACCAACAATTACTAACATTGTTCTTTTAGGCAAGGAATAATGTAGTGTTTTAGTTTTCGTTTTGATACGGGTTATGTTGACTTTACGTGCCACCACGTGACTTCTGTATAAATATGCATACCTCTGAATGAAAGTTCAGTTTTTGGATGGTGATCGTGGACGACAGTGTTCGCTTCGTCGTTCTTCTGCGGCTTCTGCCGCGATATAACAACTTCATCGTTCAATGGTCTTGCACACTGAATATGAGCGGAAAGGGTCAGTGCAACTGGAACACTCAACCAGCTGCCCCAGGGTCGTCTGCTTTAACAACTACAACTAAGATGGGAGTGGCACATGCGCGCATCGCGTGGTAAGATCGGTCAATGGCTCGCTTAAGTTTTCACAAAACAAAGAAAGGCCCAATAGCTCTGGTAATTTGTCCCACTTACAAAATTTGTGGTTTTATCTCGTCTTTAGCATATGTGGTGTTCGTTTATACTGCCACTACATATTAAACCTTCATTCACAATTTACTTTTTTTTCTCATTATCAGAAGCAGACAGAGAAGCCGCCGCGGCTTCACTGTTGCAGCTGGTGGACATCGAGGTGGATCCAATAGGTAGGCTGCTTTATGTCACCCCCAAAGATTATGACTGGCCATGATAAACAGCACGCAAAGTTCATATGGCCAATCTGCGTTCTCTGTGAGGGTGCTTGCATTGCACAAGTGCATATTTGCAAACAGAGCAAAATAAATCCAAGGTTATTGAAATTGTTTTCAGTGATGCAGAATGCTCTGTGTCATAAGAACTTGTCATATAATAAAGTACCCAGTAAAGCTTAGAGTGTAATCGTAGGCACGTGGAGTGGGTATGTCTGAAACAAGCCCTATAAATTTTTCTACCGTTGCACATTTGCAAACCATTACAAATCATAGCTGCACTACTAATAGTTCTCAGCCACACTTTCATTGACATAGTTTTGGTGAGCGGCCTTGCACAAGCAACCAATACATCTGAATATAACGAGATGCAACAGCGCGAAAAAGAACACGGACACAGAAAGACGACGAAACTAGTGCTTTTTTTTGGCAGCGACATACCGCGAACGCAATTAAAGTAACTAGAACGGAAGGGTGCAGGGTCAGACAAGAAAAAGAGCCCGATAAACTAGAAATAAAGCTTAAGCAGGTGTACTGTTGGCGAGTTAGTAATTTACTTTAAAAGATGCAACAGCGCCAAATAAAACACGGACAAAGTTTTATTTCGCGCTGTTGCATCTTTTACAATGAATTAACAACTCGCCCAACACTGCACCTTCAATATAACGGCCAATTCTACTGCCATCATAGGTAATGCGAAGGGTCTGCTTCATTGTGGAACGTGGTTGTGCACAGAGTTCAAACATGCACTGGTGAAGGCTGCAGAAGGCAGTGTTTATATACATGAGAATCGCTGATTTGCCCAGAAACAGGCCTGTAGACAAAGTGGTGAAGTGTAGAAGAAAAAGCGGTGCAGAAAAGGAGAGTAAGAGCTTGCAGCAGCTGCCTTTATGAGAAGTGCTTCGGAATTTATGGTGTAAAATATTTTATAACGATTTAGCTTAAATTATTGTATGCACCTAAAATAATATTTGAGAGAGCCATGAGGCTTTCACAACATTCACAAAAGCCCAGCAATGTTATTGATAGACCACCTTCTAAAATTTGCGTTTTTATCTTTAGCATGTATGACACTACCTTTATAGTGCTACTCCACAACGAACCTTCTAGTAGTTTCCTTAGATTTTTTTTGTTATCAGAAGAAGATGGAGAGGCTGCAGCTTCATTGTTGCAGTTGGAGAACATGGAACCAAATTCAGTTGGTAAGTCATTCTTGTGTTATGTCACACCACTATTTTTTTGTGTCAGGACACAAAGTATATTAGAGTTCATTCGACCGCTCTGCATTCAAAATAATGCAGTTGAGGAAAATACATCCGGAGGTTATGTCAGGTCATTCTTAAAAAGTGCTTATGGGCATCCGAACTCTGAATTTTAATTGGTTCAAGATATATAGGCTATGGATCTCAGCCATAAGCTATGCCCTTTCCTTGCTGGCTAACTGCATCTATTTGCGAGTCAGTCTCCAGCTGCAGATGGGCACCGAACGCTGGTTTGTAAAAATAATGTGTCTCTGGTTCCACAAAATGTTTAAGGGCCTTATAAAAAAACAAGCTTGCGCTTGTTTCCGTTTGAAGTAAGTATTTAAAGGAAAATTTTATCTTAAATAATAATAAAAAAACGTATGTAATGCTCAACCACCGTGGTACAGATTTTGCCTGCATTTCTTGCAGTCTCTAATGTGATAGCCACAATTAACCTGTTGTTTTTATGCATCTAATATTTTGATTCTTGTTATGCCTGTGAGTTTAAGCATTGTTACAGAACAATGCCTGTTAAGCAAGAAGGAGGCAACCGACCAAGTTGCTGATTTTATGCAAACAACACATTCAAAACAACAGTTGAAAACACATTGTTGTTTGGAATAGTGCGATTAACGTAGGGCACGAACACACAATCACATCTCAAGCATTGGCGAACAACTGTGGTTTCCTGTATACGGTGTTCATAGGCTTTATCCCTCGTTCGCTGTGGCTCTACAGGCCCGTGAAAATGAAATTTTGACATAGCGTGTTTTCGAAGACAGAAAAGCTTTTACTCCATGCTCATATCGTTGAATGTGAAGATAGGCTGAAGAAGCTACGAAATGATGCTTTCTGTGCTCGCCGACATCTTGAAGAGTGCTATCCGGACGAGCTTGCACGTACCCATTTGCACGCAAATTTTCAAGCGTATCTGCCGAACCAAAAAAACTAACACGCTCACAAAAATAAGCTGGAAAGGCTCAAACACCATCGGGCAGCGACCTTCCCTCAAGCTTCAAGGAATGCTGTGCACATCATTTCATCCTACCAGCTGACAGAGGCTGAAATATTTGTGGTAGGACTTGGCCTGAACTTCAATACCGAACCTGCACCTGATCCCAAGAAGGTAGCTCGTGCGGTGGAATGGGCTATCTGTCGCAGATTCCTCACCACCTGACAAGGCCCGTATGCGTGCCGTCAGCGTCCTTTCCAGCTGCGGGCCAAACCCGAGGTACCCCCACTGTCCGATAGTGAACGCGCAGCTGTAAGAAGCCTGCGAGACAATTAAAAAATTGTTGTTCTGCCGGACGAGGGTAACGCCACCGTCATGGAGGCTGAGGAGTACAGGAGCAAAATGCTCGCCTAGTTGTGCTACACTTGCACGTATACAACTCTTGGGAAGGACATGACTCAGAAGCTTCAACGAGAATTGCAGAAGCTCTTGACTGGTATCTTTCACGATCTACCGCCTCATCTTAAGGGGTTGTATAACAAGCTCTTCTGCCATAACAGATCAGCACCAGCGATATGTGGTCTACCGAAACTGAACAAGCCTTGTGTTCCTTTATGGCCAATAGTGGATTTCACCCGTTCGCCGCTACACAAGCTCTCCGGCTTCCTGCATCGCGTCAACTAATCACTTGGCAGAAGCATCCCTGCCCATCTCCGCAACAATGAGGACTTCGTTGAAAAGGTTCAAAACCGTCAGTTCGACGTCTCTGATACAATGGTGTCGTTTGACGTAAAATCACTGTTTCCGAGCGTTCCCATTGATTTGGCTGTGGACGTTTGCGCTTCCGCACTAGGTACTGACCCCAGGCTACCGGAGAGGAGCCCCATCGAGGCACATATTTTTGGGTGGCTGCTGCATTTTTTTTTGTCTAAAATATACTTTACATTCAATGAGAAATACTTCAAGCAAGTTTAATGAGCAGCGATGAGTGCATCTATTTCCGTGACAGTCGCCAACCTAACGATGCAGGCAGTCGAGATGCGTGCCCTCGCCTCTTCTGCACCGCAACCAAGGATGTTCTTGCGCTACGTTGATGACTGCTTCTGTGTGCTGCCGAAGCAGTCGCTAATTTTTCACAGCTTACTTCAATAGAACGGAACCGGCCATTGAATTCGTGAATGAGGAAAAGGCCGACGGGCGTCTGGCATTTCTAGGTGTCCTGGTAAAGCGTGATGGTATATGGCTGTCCTTTACGGTGTTCAGGAAAAAGACGCACACCTGCCGGTAACTGCACTTAATTCGGGGCATCCGGCCGCACAAAGCGGTCTTTGGCTGCCTCCCTTCTCTGAAGAGCTGACAGTATCTGTAGCAATCAGAGGACCGGATGGCGGACAGTACGAGAGTGCGCTACGAGCTTTCATTGTGCGGTTACCCCGAGGCCTCCATCGACTCTGTTCAGCGGCAGCGCACTCGTCCTGTGCATGTTGTTGACGTCGGACATCAAGAGGCGTTGCAATTCCAAACGTGCCCGGCATCACCGAGGCTCTGTCACGAATGCTCCGCTCATACATTGTGCAAACTGCATATGTGCCGTCTCACAAACTAAGGCATGAACTTGTCAGTGTGAAGGACAAACTGTAAAAAGAGGTTTCGTGGGGTCGTCTACATCATTACTTGCGCAGAATACCAGTACGTGTACATTGTCGAGTTTGAAAACTTAACTGCAGAAAGAGAGGTATCCGGGGGTTGTCTACGCCATTACTTGTGCAGATTGCCAGTACGTGTACATTGGTGAGTATGGGAAATTTGAGGAAACGCCTGCGGCAACATCGAAACGATGTAAAAAAGAACCACATGTTGACAAGCGCCCCTCTGGTTCTCTGGTCCTCTGCATGCGTCCTCGCAAAAGAAAGGAATTCCACCTCATGCCTATACTTGGAGTAACTTCGCATAGAAATGACCGCGCACATGCTCAGTCGTAACGCAGGAAATGTACCACCAGTATGCAAGTTGCCCGCCAGCTTCATAAAATGTACTTAAGGCGAACATTTCCGCTCATGCTTTCTGTTGCGGCCAAGGCTGCTTTTCGTGTGGCAGCCAAAACAGTAATATACTTTTAAACAACTAACTTGCGCTCGGCGTCTGTCTATGTAAAATTGCTTCCCGATAAGACGGGCTTCCGTGATACCCTTGACTTCACAATTATACTTTATGAATTATAACCTCATGTTTACAACGTTCTCAATAGCCAACATTGCTGCACATTACTCCTAATCACTGAACAAGACAATATATAGGTGACCAAAGCCATCAGTATGATTATCGAACGTGGGCAACACGTAATGTCACTGTTCATTTTTAGAAGCCAGTTTTCATTGCACATCACTCGAAGACTTGCATTGCGTAAACAACATAGCTAACAAAATATTCCCAGAAAAAAAAGTTGCATGTGCATAGATAGTGCAGTCCCGCTCAATGCAATGCATTAGATGAGTCTTGTGCTTTCTGAAATAATGGCTACATCAGATACACAACAGGTTCAGCTCTAGCATCATGGCCAGTATGACATATTGCCTACAGAAGTACTGTGTGTTGAGTTAGATGGCATTTTTATATTGAATGTGCGAAAGGTACGTGAAACCAGAAACAAACAGACACTATGCCAGGAAACTCTCGTCTGAAGGGTCTAGAAATGGAAGGACACTCCGCATTTCCCAATGACTCAGATACCAACAAAATCTGCACGATGAACAGGCATTGCAGGTGGCACCACGTGCAAGTTTTGGAACTTGTAGTATGACTGGGGAATGTAGCCTAGCTAAAGTGAGAGTCTGTAGGCTGCAAAGACAACAAGGTGTGATGTGTGTTTCAATTTTGCTGTTTATCCTGTACTAAAAGTTATTAGCGACACAGAGCAGCTTGACTATGTCTAGTGGCTACTGATCACCAATTTCTCTTTCAGATGATGCGGCACCATGTGACTCGGCAGAGGACCTGCAGTTTCCACGACCAGGTTCACCTAGACCACTACGCCACACTGGCGTACTTTCTAACAACCACCAGCTACACATGCAGGAGAAATATGTAAAAAAGTGTCTGGAATATTACGCTCTGCAGGAGAAAGTGACAGCCCTAGAAAAGGAGCTTAAGGAGTTTTGGAGGCGACGATGCTGCTCCAGGGGGGTATGCTAAAATGGCTGGCAACTCCGACAAGGTCGCATACTACACAGGCCTGCCTAATGAGGAAACATTCAGACGGGTCGTCCCCCTCTACAAAAATTCTTGCTGCTCTGTGGAGACTGTAAGCTACGAAGACGAAGTACTGCTTGTTCTGATGAGGCTACGCCTTGACATCCATCGTTGTTTCTTGGCAGACTTTTTCAGAATATTCAGGAAATATGCTTAAAAAATGTTTGAGAGTTCCCTGACCACATTGGTGACTGAGCTAAAGGGACTTGTGTGGCCAGATGAGGAGGCGTTTTACGCGTGGCAACCGAAGACATTTAAATGTAGAAGATTTCGTCGCGTCCGTGCCATCATTGACAGCCCGGAGATTCGCCTCGAGAAAGCCAGTGCCTCAACACCAGAAAGCACAACATGGTCACAGTACAAGAATTCGGACGCTGTGAAAGTCCTGGTAAGGATCACACCAAATGGGCTCATTTCTTACATTTCAGCATGTTGGGGTGCCAAGGTTAGCGATAAGCAGCTGGTCCTCCTGATAGACTTCACTAAGAAGCTAGAATATGGTGACGAAGTGATGGCAGAGAGGGGCTTCAATGTCACAGAAGAGCCTCCAGTATTTGGGGTGACACTGGTTGTGCCTGCCTACACTAAGGGAAAAAACCACCTTTCAGGAAAAAAAACCAGCTTTCCCAAATTGATGTTATGGTGTCGAGAGAGATTTCCTACCGGCGCATTCGAGTGGAACAAGTAATTGGGCGAATGAAGCGTTTCGCATAATAAAGAATACTGTGTCTTACTTTATGAAGGAATATTTAGGTGACATCGTGTTGCTGATTGCAGCACTCACCAACCTGATGCCACTTTTTACATAGTCAGCAGTGCACTTGCACAATTGTGAATGAGGTATGTCAGTCATCAAACTAGTCAGCCCCTGAGGAAGAGACTGAATCGTAGGGTAGTACTTTAGGAAAACAAGCTTTCTGAAGCCGCTGCACTTGGTGCTTGTTTGTCATCATATCATCTTTACGTACTTTCCCAACACATTTTTTTATTTTATGATCTCATTGGAGGTGTGGCAATGTCAGTATGTCGTTCCTGTAATCGTTTTGCTCCTCTGGGCCATTTTCCCAGAAAAGTAGCACTTACTGTCCTCAAAGTGTTAATATCACCCACTTGTTTTTATGTTTACCGGCCCTAATTTGGTTATATGGATGCTTTCTACATAGCTGTTTAAAAACCCATTTTTGCCTATTTACTTTTGTGTTTTGCTCGCCTCACGTACTTGTATTTTTTCTGGTTCTTGTATAAAATTTGTTTGATGCTTTCAGACATGTTGTGCTTGTACTTAACACCTATGTGAATTTTATGCCATTTTCATTGTTCCTTAGTTAGCAAGGATGCTTGTAAAGCAGACTGGACATTTGTGACCAACATCCAATTCAATTGCACTAAACGTATTCATTCCCCTTTTTGCTACACACTATGTATTACGTCATCTCAACTTCCTGTATTCTGTTATTCACAGGCTTCAGGTATGTAATGTCTATGTCCTAGTTGTGACATAAATCGGTGCCCAATAGACAAGCAGAACGGATGCAACCAAATCTCAATTCAAGTATACAATGTAAAAGCATGTTACTTCATAGCACTGTTACTTCAAAATTGCAATGACATTGCGATTGTAGGGCTTGTCCAGTGTTAAAGGGTGCCTACAACACTTTTCTAAGCTGTAACAGAATATCCGCTGCGGGTTGATAAGAATACAAAGTCGGCTAACCGCCTAATATCACCATCATTCGGAAAGAGGGGGAAGAAGTACACCTTGGTTCAGCCAGGCCATGGACCCGGGTCCCGTTCTTTAACAATATCCTCGCTATCAGAGTATGTCGCTTCAAAAATGTCATACAAAAAACATTTTTCCAATCCCTCTACTTTATTCAGAGTTACGAAATAGTGCAAAACCAGATAATCTTTTTTTTCTTTGGGCTGATACAGCACTGCACACAATCGGGTAGTGCCATCAGCCACAGTGAATTGGAGTGCACATGTCTGTCAGTTTAATGTTTGTCGAACACGCTAATGCAGGTGCGCTAGAATTATACCACCAACGCACATAGACGTGGACACCAAAACTAGTGTGACAGAGTAGTAAGGTCGTCTGGCGCAACAGCAAGTTCACTTGTTGTGGACCATAGAGAGAGTCGGAAACAGAGCCGTAAACAAACTACGTATATTCAAGGCTTTAGGCACAATACACACTTTCACACACACACGTGCACTTTGTCTAGTTATCATGTCGTATTCACAGACAAACATAGATTTTTACACTTACGGGAACTATACAATTCATAGATATTCAACTTCTAACAATACAAAACAGAGAAACATAAGATGTTCTACGCACGGCTCTTTAAGTTCAAGGGAAAGGGGTGTCTTCGGAGTCACTATTCTCGTCGGTCGGTCAGATGTCTTCTAATTCCCGCCAACATTCATCGCTGCTTCACACCTCAGTTTCGATGCGTGTCTGCTTCCTGGTCACTTTGTACCGCTCCTGTTGTTCTGCCGAAAAGATTAGGTGGCGTGCGCTATTAAGGAGCCTTTCGGCTCGCTCCCCCTCTCTCTTTTCCTTAGGAAGCCAGCCACAGCACTGGTAAGGGCTTGCGGTCTTCTGGCGTATTCGCGCCCTTTGAAGCGGCATGCAATAGAGTCAGTCCGTCGCAGTGTTGTTCGTGCCCTCCATCTTTCTCCTCCTCCCTCGCTGCCCTTCTCCTCTTCTCTTTCAGCCATCGATACTGTCCAGTTTTACCTGTTATGTGAACTCGGGCCAGTGTAGCATTCGGCTATAGAAATAGCATATACAGCTTTTATCGTAAATGACGCAAAGTAGCTGTTGACTTAGATAGTCATACTCTTGGAGCGATGTCGGACGATAAACAGTCTTGGAAAATTCTTTGTCTCAACTTGCAACGATGCGCAAAGGTGTAACAATATTCTTCAGATGCACAAAAAGGGCAGTGTTAGAAATGTCCCCAAGGGCCCAAAGTATATCTGTGTCAGAAAAACTGTGCACTTTAATTGTGTTCTTAAAACATTCGTGAAAAAGTTGATTTGCAAAATGTTATATTCAGTCAACTGTGTATTTTTGTTTTCAGTGTGCCCACCATATACTTGCTCAAGTAATCGAACTCAATAATCTATTAACACTGTGTCCACAAATAATTCCTAAGAAATTTAGCACCAAAGTAAAACACCCAGTACACAGTGCTTACGAATGATTTACACCAATCACGCGAAATGCTCTTTTATTTTGATTTCACAGAGCCACCTGTAATGGCATTCATGCCGGTCATCACCTTAGCAAGCCGAAAACACTAATTATCTGCTTGTGTTTTCCTAACACAATGAACGTAAACTAACCTCACATGCGAACGCAATTTTGCACCACATAACATGTTGGAAACACAAGTCATGTTTCCAAACTTTCCATGTTAGATGATTTTTTGCCCCTTGTTGCAGTCTTCAAGTTTAATTTGTCAGTGAGTAGTATGATTGAAAGGACGGTCACTCGAGTGCCTATTCTGTTGCCTCAAGTTATATCGTTTGGCACTCAGAAATACGCACTGATCTTACTCACTTGCACTAATTCCTCTACTTAGTAAAAAAGTTCAACTTTTATCAAAACGACTAAGACGTGGTTAGATTTCGGGCAATATAAAATGGTAAGAGCGGAGAAACACGGCTGAGCTGATGCTGTTGATGTGAAGCGCTGCACAAAATCTGGCGACACGAATGCAGTGTCCTGCATGCCCTATACCGGTTGCGGTTCTTTCCTGGTTCCAGCGACTTTATTGAGCACGACGCTTGTGGTTATACACAGGTGTGGTGGCCACTGTACCAACGAGCTTAAGCGTCATTGCACTGCACCTCATTTATGCTCTTCCTTGACAGAAGCTGTGGCAGCAATGCATGCTTCAAGAATCCTCGCAGTACTGGCATGTGTTTCTCAATGAAATATGTATCCCTAAGGACACGCACAACAACAAACGACTTGCTGGTCCAGCACACAAAATCACAGTAACTAACATCAGCTGAAACCATTTCAGTCTGAACTTGGAACATATATTCATGGTTCTCTTTCAAACGCCCATTCTCATGGTAAAAGCCTTTGTCATTGTTGTCATCTGCATGTGTGTCTTTGTACTTATACGGACACTTGATTGCGAACACCCCACGACCGCAGCAGCTACATTTGATAATTCCATCGGGACTAGCAGCGACACACTGAAATTTCTCGCAAATAAACAGGCCAGCATCTCTACTTAGAAAGTTCATGTGTCGTAAGCTCTGATGGTCAACATAGTGCCGCCTCACTGCCTCCTCGTGCTCTGTGCCGTGTCTCATGGCACATGTTTTCCTGTGCTGATTCTCATAGAGCACCAGAGGTGCTTGAGCAATATTGCTGGCAAGACGTGCAGCAGAACCTAAGCTTTTGCACTTCACAACTCTACTGACGATGGAGCCCGTGATGCGGCCACATCTTTGTTGATACCAGGAGAGACACTTCCCTTGCATCCTTGTATCCTCTTCTATTCTTGTGGCGTCCCTATGGCTCATAGGCATCGTCAACAATAACTCGATTTTTTTCTTTGTTACTCGTGCTGAGGTGTTGTCATGTCCTGTCGTACAGTTCGTACAGAATGTCTGGCAATTCCGCCATAGCTTGATATACTTGTCAGCACTGGCAGTATGTTCAGCTGTAGCATACCTTGAATATGCTGTAAACGCAGCTGCATTTGGCAGTATCGGCCGCAAAGGCTCGAGCACATCGGGGAACTTCGCTCGAGGTGTTAGGGCCACGCTGCGTTTTTTTAATGCCTTGGGACGCTTTGCCGTATTTATGCTTCACGATCTGCAGGTCCTTGACCCTTATAGGCTCTACCTGCACATTGTACAAAAAATTCTACATCAGTAAAACTGTAGGCTACACTTGGCAAGTAGCAGCAGAGAAGCGTGACTAAAACAACCATGCCTATATAGAAACAGCAGCCCTCGTAAACCACGCCATGAAGTTTCAAAATGAATTTTGAAACTTCAACGTATAACTATGATGTAACCACACAATGCATGTACATCTTACGCCAGCATAAAAAAAGTATTGAGCACGAAAATGTTTTCGGTGAAACCCTCTGACTTCTGTAACTGAAGTGATGTCAGTAAATGATGTACACAGATAGGTGACAAAGACAAACAGAAAGAAAAAGGCCTTCATTTGAGGCACATTACCAGGGAACTAAGCTTTCACTAAAAAAAGTTCCTGCGTTTTTGCAGCCACCCCTTTCCTGCAAGCCGGGTGAACTTCCCAAGTGTTGTAGTCCCACACAAGGGCTGAGCGCCAGGCCGGGGAGTCGCTTGTACCTATTTTACCGGTAGGTGGCCGGCGCCACCAAGGCACACGAATGCACATGGTGCCTTCCAAAGCCACGGTGGACGCTCAACTCCGAAGCGACTGTGGCAGGACATGCCGCCAGACTCTTTTACCCCCGGCAAAGGCGCAACGCGGTATGATGGCCGGGGGCCTCGCAAGATGGACAAGGGTAAGGGACCCCTCGATAGGTTAAAGGCAGCTTTCTAGGATTGGATTCCCCTTCCAAGGGTCCGAACTCGACTAGGGACGCCTGTACTCATTAAAGAAACCGGTGGGTGCCCGGCGGTACCAGGATTCGAACCCAGTACCTCCCGCTTACCAGGCGAGCGCTGTACCTCTGAGCCATCGCTGCGGTCTAGTGTCGTGACATCTGTAGCGATATCTGCATAGATTGTAGATGTCAGTAATTGTAGTGACATCTACATAAATCACCGTTTCCAGTGTGGTAACGTGCTTACATATCCTACAGCCTGACAAAACTTGTGAATATGCTTGGAGCATGTTCGTAAATAGGTCACAAACTCCTCATCGCTCCGATCTGGTTTAGTGTTATTAGCCGGTCTGCAAATGTCGCAGACTTAATTTTGCATACCCGTAGCGATGCAGCGATGGCGTAGAGGTAGAACACCCGTCTCGCGTGCAGAAGGACCGTGGTTCGAATCCCGGTGCCGGACAATTCCCACCGGATTAAAAAAAGAAAAAAAAAAAATATCCGCGTATTGATGGAATTGCACAAAGGGGCTTGGGGTGCGGCCTGACCCCGGCGACCATTGCCGGTAATGCACTCCCTCACCAGAGCAGGATTGGCCACCCTGGTGTAGTAATGGCCACAACCTCCCATGAATACGCCAACTAACCCTCGGCCCTCAGTCCCCAGCGGCTGCGAAGCAACTGACCACGGCGGCGGTCAGACCTGTGACGCAGCAGAGGGTGCTAAGAATCCCTGGATCCGGACAGGCCGCCAATGGAATCTGAACCTGGCAACGTTTAACGCGCGAACCTTATCTAGCGAAGCAAGTCTCGAGGTGTTGTTCGAGGAATTAGAGGGCATTAAATGGGATGTAATAGGGCTTAGCGAGGTTAGGAGGGCAGGCGAAACCCTTACGGTGCTGAAAAATGGACACGTCCTATGTTACCGTGGTCTAGACGACAGAAGAGAACTGGGAGTGGGATTTCTAGTCAATAAAAGCATAGCTGGCAACATAGACGAATACTATAGCATTAACGAAAGGGCAGCAGGTCTTGTAATTAGGCTAAATAAGAGGTACAAGCTCAAGGTGGTGCAGGGCTACGCGCCCACATCCAGCCACGACGACCAAGTAGTGGAACGCTTCTATGAAGATGTGGAATCGGCAATGGCTAAAGTAAAAACACAGTATACCGTAGTTATGGGGGACTTCAATGCTAAAGTTGGCAAGAATCAGGCTGGAGACAAGGCAGTTGGGAACTATGGTCTGGGCTGTAGAAATAGCAGGGGGGACCTACTAGTTGAGTTTGCAGAACGGAATAACCTACGCATAATGAATACCTTCTTCTGTAAACGGGAGAGTCGGAAGTGGACCTGGAGGAGCCCGAATGGGGAGCACAAAAATGAAATAGACTTCATATTATGCGATAACCCTGGTGTCGTGCAGGATGTGGAAGTGCTCGGAAGGGTAAGGTGTAGTGACCACCGTATGGTAAGATCCCGAATTAGGCTAGATTATAGGAGGGACCGCAACAAGCTAGTACGAAAGAAGCCGATAAATGAGCTAACAGTAAGACGTAAAGTAGAAGAATTCAGGATCGCGCTGCAGAACCGATATTCCGCTCTTAACGAGGAAGCCGAGTTTACGACGCAGGAAGCCAGCGACAACCTTACACGCATTATTACGGAGTGTGCAGTAGAAGTCGGGGGCACTATGGCTAGACAGGATACTGGTAAACTTTCACAGGAGACGAAAGATCTAATCAGGAAACGGCAAACCATGAGAATCTCCACCGCAGCTGACAGAATAGAACTAGCGGAGCTCTCCAAGCTAATCAATAAGCGTAAGACAGCTGACATACGGAAGTATAATATGGAGAGGATCGAATACGCTGTAAAGAACGGAGGTAGCCTGAAAGCAGTAAAGAGACGTCTTGGCGTGGGGAAAAATCAGATGTATGCACTTAAGGATAAGCAAGGCAATGTCATCACAAATAGGGATAAAATAGTCACGGTGGCCGAGGAGTTCTATAGGGATCTGTACAGTAGCCAGGACATACAGGATAATGCCGAACGAGACAGTAGCTCACAGGAGATAGACATCCCACCAGTAACGACCGAAGAAGTAAGGAAGGCTTTGAAAGAAATGAAAGGGGGCAAAGCACCTGGTGAGGATCAGATAACAGCAGACCTCTTGAAGGATGGCGGAGAAATTGTCCTTGAAAAACTGGCAAACCTGTATACGCAATGCCTAATGACCGCAATGGTACCGGAATCTTGGAAGAACGCGAACATCATCCTAATTCATAAGAAAGCCGACATGAAGGACTTGAAAAATTACCGGCCGATCAGCTTACTGTCAGTCGTCTACAAGGTATTTACCAAGGTAATCGCTAACCGAATTTCTGCAACCTTAGATTTCAGTCAACCTAAAGAACAAGCAGGGTTCCGTAAAGGTTATTCAACAATGGACCATATTCACACGATCAATCAGGTGATAGAGAAGTGCGCTGAGTATACTGAACCCCTATATATTGCCTTCATAGATTATGAGAAAGCATTTGACTCGGTCGAAACCCTAGCAGTCATTCAGGCATTACGGAACCAGGGGGTAGATGAGCATTATGTAAGAATACTAGAGGATATCTACAATGGGTCTACAGCTACGATCATCCTCCATAGGGAGAGCAGTAAAATACCTATAAGAAAGGGTGTCAGACAAGGAGACACAATCTCTCCAATGCTATTCACAGCATGTTTACAAGAAGTATTCAGAACGTTGGATTGGGAACAGGTGGGAGTAAGGGTTAATGGAGAATACCTCAGTAACCTCAGATTTGCTGATGACGTTGCCTTGCTAAGTAACTCGGGGGACGAATTGCAAAGCATGCTTTCCGCACTGGGCGAACAGAGTAGAACCGTGGGACTGAAAATTAATATGCAGAAAACTAAAGTAATGATCAATAAACTCGGGACAGCACAGCGGTTTGACATAGGTGGCGAGGCAGTGGAAGTGGTAAGCGAATATATCTACTTAGGCCAAGTTGTGACCCCAGATCCAAACCATGAGGCAGAGATAATTAGAAGGATCAGAATGGGGTGGGGTGCATATGGCAGACATTCTCAGATAATGAATAGCAGCCTACCATTGTCGCTGAAGAAGAAAGTGTATGACAGCTGCATCTTACCGGTACTCACCTACGGGGCAGAAACTTGGAGGCTCACTAAGAGGGTTCAACTTAAATTGAGAACGACTCAGCGGGCAATGGAGCGGAAAATGATAGGTGTAACATTAAGGGACAGGAAGAGAGCGGAGTGGGTCAGGGAGCAAACTGGTTTTAAAGACATATTAGTAGAAATTAAGAAGAAGAAATGGACGTGGGCAGGACATGTAATGCGAAGGCAAGATAACCGCTGGTCATTAAGGGTAACAGAGTGGATCCCTAGAGAAGGCAAGCGTTGCAGGGGGAGGCAGAAAGTTAGATGGGCAGAGGAGATAAAGAAGTTTGCGGGGATAAATTGGGCACAGTTGGCACAGGACCGAGGCAATTGGAGAATAATGGGAGAGGCCTTTGCCCTGCAGTGGGCGTAGATAGGCTGGTGATGATGATGATGATGACCCGTAGCGAAACTAAGCGTATTCAACTCTAACCAGACTATTATTTTTTCCCGTAATGCCAATGCTTGAGTAGCACTGTCTGAGCATCTTCCTCTTTGTGTCCATCTCTTCTCACTGGTAATATTATAGCTAATTTTTTACACCCTGTAAGGAAACCGTAAAGCAGACTCCAGCTCCTATGGGAATGATAGGGAAGCCATGAAAAACAAGTCAGAAAGCTACCCTACCTTCTACATGAGGGAGCAGCTGATATTTCGCATCTTGCGGAAAAATAGAAATAATATATTGGAAACAGCATAGTGTATTTTAAGTTTGTTTTTGTATCTGTATAGTTTGTAGTTTCTGTATTATAAGCTTGTTTTAAAGCATGTGTGCTGCAAGATTGGAAAACATTAGATTAAGAAACTGAACTCGAATTTGCTGGTACAACGTCCACACTCCATGAAAAAATGTCACATACAGATGTCATATGCGCCACAAAACTTTCTGCGCTTTCACTTCCTTGACATTGCCTATGCTTACGTTGTCACACATGTATGCTGGTGTTAAAAATTACTTCTGCTCTTCCTGCACATTCATGAATGCATTTTATGTATTTTTTTTCTTATAATTTTCGTGTCAAAAATAATGCGAAAACTAAACACACACTGCAGTTTATGACACGAACAAAAGCGCCAATATCTTGACTCACACTCTCTCGAAATCTGTTGTTCTACTGGAAAATTTGGGATGTTGTGGACCTCGCAAACCACGACGACACCAGCAGCTCCACCTTGAATAGCAGAGCAGCCACGTGTGCACACACTTTCCCCGAGTCTGCCACGGAAGGCGAACTATGCAGTGCGAGTCTGACTAAAACTAATGCTGCTTGTCTGACTATTGCTATTTCTCTGAAATAAACCTTAAAAATAAAGCATCCGGGAGGCTTAAAACATAAAAAAAATACAAAGAGGTTGGGTTCTTTGGACGTTTAATTTGCTATTTATATAGAAGTTACGCGCCAAAGCGCCGAGATTTATGATTTGGAATCAAATTTATAGCGAGGCGTCCACAATATGGCCTGTACTTCTCTGAGAAAAGCAAAAAGAAGCAAACGTAGGCTGGCATAACCAGCCTGCACGCAACCGTTTTGCGCAACCGACGGAGTCAACGCAACGTACTAGCGCGCAGCGATGTGAACGTGACTACATTTTGCGTACCACTGTACACATTCCACAAAACAAACAAAGCTATAGGAAATCTGATAAAGTTATCGATCACGTAGCATAAAGGTGGCATTCGTTGCTTGTCTACAATGGTGGTGTGGTGCTGGGACGACTTTGTGGAAAATTTAATTTGGATAGCGCATTCTATGACCTAACATCGTTGATACAATGCTTGATTCGCCCGTTTTCTTGAGAGAAGCTATGAAGCGCACGCTATCTTTTTTGAAGTGTTCACCTTTCACGCTGTGCGTGTACGGCTTTGCACGCTTGGAAGCGTCACCAGGTGGTGGGAAAATGTACTCATGGATGAGCGCGACCAACAAAAATCGAGTAGAAATGAAGACTCGAATAAGGCACACAGCCATGCAGGTGCAGTGGGTCGTGTGGACGCTCCCGTTTCTGTTAACAAGCGCCCAGGCTTCGTAGGGCTTGGCCGTAGTCCTCTGCGACGGTGTCACCTGTGCTTTGAGGAAGCAGTATTCCATGCTGCTGTCCATGTCGGAAATCAGCACCTCCCACACGTGGCCTTCCATGGCAAGACCGTATGCTATTAGCGATCTGTTAGATTTCATGGCATCGGCACTGTACGGCCCAGTTGTGTTGACGAGATATACATATATATATCGCCAAACCGAACGTTTGGCCACAGCTTCGGGTCATTTATCCATGCGGAAATGGTGTAGGGATCACGGTACTCATTGCCGTTAACATTCAGCTTGTCAGCGTATCGCTGGCGCGCATTTTCAGGAAGCGACTGCACGTACTCTGACACCTACATTCGCGTCTCCCGGCATAGGCCTTGCCGGAACGGCGGCTTTTTGCCAACTAGCGCGAAACTCGTTCCGCGCGATGTCGATGCCGATGCGCTGCGTGACGTCACAGCGTTTACAAACAGGGAGAGGTCTATAGTAGCGGTTTGCCCATGAGATCACGCACAATCAGCATCCTAATATTGGCAGCAACATAATCTAGATTTTCGCGTTTGTGCTAAGGTCTCTATCGCTACTTCTTGTATTCGAATATGGAAAGAACAACTAAATGTAAAAATATTGTTTTTAAAACTGAAACAAAATGCCGTTTTGTCGTTCTACGCAGAATAGATGGGTGTCACGAATATGTGAACTGCAGTTGACTACATTTACAAACAAACGGTTTTAATTACCATGTAGACCATATTTCTGCACTCCGAGCTCCAAGTCGTCGATTGTGGAGATCGAAGTATTTTTTGAATATTATGCGCAAAAAAGGTGAAATTTCGAAGAATCTATATCTATCAATTGTTGCTGTTGATGCGAGGCCTGAGTGATACTGCTATATTCATACCAAAAGAAATCAAATGTGTTCTCGCCATAATAGAGATAAGTGTACTGAGCTGTCCTGCTTTATGGATTAAATTCTCTTATCGAGAAAAAACTCGGAAAACCGCTCTTGCCATGGAAATGGGAGAAATAGAAATAACTTTTACTCAGAGGAAACAAGCTTTTTTGGACACGAAACAAAACTCGATTGGTAGACATCTTAGCTAAATTCGAAAAAAAAGAGGAGCTAGACCGGAATTACGGTGCAAAGAACTCGTAAGTTGCAACTGGTGAACTTGAAGGATAAAGGGACCAATGGAAACCAGATAACTCAATGGAGAAACTTTGCAGAAAATTCCGGGCAAGAAACGGATTTCGAAGGCGCTGGACAGCAGTGGTTGGAAGTAATGAAAATGTTGTTTCTACTACAGGGGACCTAAATAGGGAGGCGATGAAGAGAATCTTCATGCACTAATGATGACCGGCACGCGTTTTTTTCGCCGTGCCAGATTAAGAATATTCGCGCCTTTGTTCCTTTGTAGTAGTATTGCACTCTTGTCCCTTAACAAACCCGTTGACTCACATTGTGAACTTTTTAGCGTGGGAATAGATGACACCAATTTGTTTCTCTCTCAATTTTTTCGCTGTCAGCAATTACGCATAAATTTATGCAACTTCATCTCAGTGATTAATGTAATGTTGGGATGTTTTTTCACGGGTTGGATATTTATAGCAATTTGCAATACTTCCAAATTGAAAAGTCCCTCCTGACGACTTCGTAAGCGTACCCGCGATCAACTACATTTTTAGTACTAATAGCAACGAATTTTGTTTAACTGGTCCTTTGTGACCTAGGATTTGTGCAGTGCCTTCCCAAAGAACTTCGGAATGGCTGAATGGCTTAGGAATACCCAAGATCTTTTCGAGCGCGCGAAAAAATATATTTTGGCAACTGTGAGTTGCGTTTCCATTTGCCTTTTTGACGGCCGTCCACTGCAGTATTCTTTAAAAGGGCGCACTCTGGTGGCTTACGCGTTGCGCTCCTCCTACGTAGACGAGGCTTCGAATACGACTCCTACCACCGAGAGATTTGTTTATACCTACCCAAAGCACAAAACGTTCCGTGCGTATAATACTACCTTGTGCACAGCACTTAAGACAGGAATAAACGCATTCGTATCCCTGCGATACGGCGTGCTTTTTTTAACATTTAAACAGAACTATGGTGGTCGCATTTATTTACGACTTCCCCGGAAAAGCGCAAATATTCCTTCGCTTTTTTCTGCTCACATGAAAACTTGCCTCGTCACAGTTGCCATTTCAACAGTTCTCTTTCTACGCTTTAAATGTTTGATCGGCACAGCTGTGTGCGTTGGAAGCTAAAACGAATTTTTTAAGTAGCTGCAATGCAGAATGGCTACATTTGAGCGTGCTTTTGCGCTGATCTCTTTTAAGACCGCCCCCTTGTTTCAACTAGCCATGCGTCCCACCGACCAGGAACCTCTTAAGGTTCCACACAAGGAGAAGGCTCCTGCAGCCACGAAGTATTCGGGGACCCATACGCCTTGTTGGATAATTTCAGCCCGCCTGGAGACAGTCGGCAAAACTCCGAACTTGAAAGCTACCTAAAGGCATCTCTCAGTACTCAGGACTGTGTGTGCTATTGGAAAAAAAAAACGAGCGTGCCTATCCACGGCTGGCACAACTTGCGGGCGGCCGTTTCTTTTGGCGTACGAGCGTCATCTGAATGTTTGGAGAGACTGTTTTCTACTTCGGGAGCGCTTCAGCACACAAAGAAGGCATCATTGTTGCCACAAACTGTAGAAAAACTCCTCCTTGTTGCTGAGCACACTAAACGCAAGGAGAACGCATTTTAGTTGCCGAGAAAAATTTCGGACTCGTTCGTTGAGGCACTTGTGTTAGTATTTATTAGCATTTGATAGGTGGGATGCGCTCTCGTAGCTCCGAAAAGCAAGCAATTACAACCACCGTACCCAGCTGTTAACTTCCAGAATGCACTCGTGTGCGTCTGCGTGTGCGTGCGTGTGCGCGTGCGTTTTCGTGTGTGTCGCGTCAGTCATCGGTTCTGTCATTGTGTGTCACATGTAGTAGTTGGAGAATTGTAGAGCCCGAGTTAATTCTTTTCTTTTACATTGTTATCATGTGCTAGTTTTGATATTTTGCTCTGATTTCTTATTGTAATAAATTATTTCGAGCGCACACACAAACTGCGCTTTCTTCTTTTTCTGAAGTGTTTTCTTCTGTCGCAACGTCTGTTTATGGCTTGGTGGCTCTGTTGTCTGTCTATTTCCTACACTCTAGCAAGGAGTTAATGTCTCACATGGAATTGGCCAATTCTAGATTCGAGTGCATGTTGGTACATTGTAAATAGAAAATTACGGACACGAAACGCGGCCGCAAGGCTTATTTATAAGCAAATGTGAAATTCCCTTTTCTCATGAGCTCTGATGTCCCCTGTTACCTATGGTGGTCCACAATTTCTACCCCACCATATGTATCGAAGGATTTGCTTGTTTGTTGGAAAACGGGGAAATGGAGGAAGTAACGTTTGAAGGACAGTTATTAGCAGACAGTTTTTGAGACTTGTAATATAGATTCGAGAGCTTGGAATGGCTTTTGTTTTTACCCAATGCCATCCTGCCTCGATGATTCTGGAATTAGACGCCAATATTTTAATTACTATTTACCGCATTGATGGAACTCTCTGGACAAACCCTCGCATGTATATAGTACAAGAGCTTTACGGGTTGGCAAGGAATTTTGGTTATAACCAACCCAGCAATTAAAGAAAGATACCTTTTGCTATATCCTCGTAACTATAACCAGAAGGCATTTTTTATGTTTGTCCCAAGTGATTCCCTCGAGGAGATCTTTATTTGATACCCCACACCCCCTAGCAGGATCATATAGAATTCATACCTGTCAAACTAACCATGACTCTCATGACGGTAACCAGCACGCATTATTTGAATGTCCCCTAACTGAAACCTTCAATTTGACACCCCAGATTCTTTAACGGCCTCACCTTGGATTTTATCCCAATCTATGACTCATCATGACTATCTCATGATTAGAACCACGAAGCCTTTTTTTATTTGCACCACGTGATTCTGCTCGTCAAGGCCATAAATTTCATACCCTACACGCCTTAGCGGGGTCACTTCGAATTTTAACCCAATATAATACTAGCCATGAATATCACATGGCTATAACCAGGAAGCATTTTTCGTTTTCTTTCACGTGATTCCACTCATCAAGACCATTATATTTGATACCCGTCACATCCTAGCGCAATCAATTTGAATGTTAACCCAATCAATGACTAACCATGACTATCTCATGATATAGCCATACCGAATTTTTGTCGCACGTGACTTCCCGCATCGAAACCTTCAATTTGATGCCCCGCACACCCAGTGGCGTCATTGTGAATGTTAACCTAATTTATAAACCACCTTGTCTTGATAGTAGACCTTTATTTGATACGACACACGCCCTAGCGTCATGAACTTGAATTTTACCCCAACCTATGACTATACATGACTAGGTCATGATATAACCACAACGCATTTTTGTGCCGAATTATTTCCCCACATCGAGACCTTCGATTGTATTCCCCACATGCCCTCGCCGCGTCATTTTAAATTTTAACCCAATCTATGACTCAATATGACTGCCTGATGACTACTATCAGGAAGCTTTTTTATTTACCCCGCGTGATTCCGTTAATTGGGACCTTTAATTTTAGACCTTGCACGCCATAGTATCATCGGTTTGACTTTTCACCCAATCTAATGCGGTCATTATTCTGTCTAAAGGGGCGTTGCCTAGTCAATTCGGCTAATTCATTTGAAACTGCGGAATGGACAACCCCCGCCCCCTTTTCCTCCCGGCTCTCACCTCTTCCTTTTTGACCCCTAGTATATCAAGCCGTTAACGGAAGATGGCGAACAACCAGCAATCAAGCGCCGTCGTGTGCTTTACCACCCCCCTTTCCCGCCCTCTTAGTGAATCCATCAGGAGGAAATGGTAAGACAACCCCTTTTTATGACCTCACCAGTCGACTATCTGTCACGCGCCCAGCCGCGAAAACTTGGTATACAGCAAGTGCTTAAGTTCATAAAAATTCTACAGGATACTAAAATTACCTCCCAACCGATCATGAGTATCGCGAGTGGTGTCGTACGCGCAGGTAACCTGAACTCCGAACCCACAGCGATGCATGAAACTTAACAGCCGACCATAGCTGCCTGCTTGGCTACTCATATGTACTCAAACTCCAAATGGACTGAAAACTCATATGTACTCCGAACTCAAAGTGTACTCAAAACTCAATATGTACTCAAACTCAAAATGAACTCAGAACTCAGAATGTACTGAAAACACAAAATGGACTCGTACTCAAAATGTACTGAAACTCAAAATGTACTCAAAACTCAAAATGGACTCAAACTCAAAATGTACCCAGAACTCACAATGTGCTCAAACGTAAAATGTACTCAGAACTCCCAAGGTCTCAGTCGTACTCAAACTCAGTCGAACTCAAACTCAGTCGGGCTCACTCGGCTCAAACTCACTCAAACTCAAACTCACCATGCCACGCTAGTCTCGCACTCACTTCAACTCAAACTCACGCGTGAGTTTCATTCTAAATGACTCTGAGTGAGTGGACTCATGAGTGAGTTCGCCGACCTCTGCTTCTTGTTTAGTTAGTTGGATATAGGAATTGATTTGCGATAATTTGGTGGCCGCCGTCGCTGTAGTTTCGAAAAAAAACAGTTGTTGATTTCGGCTCCTTAAAGAGATTACATAAAAAAAACTGGCTTATCTGAGTTTTTCTGGCTACGTGAAATCCTCCTTTCTTTCTGACGACAGCCGCTACTGCCAACCATTTATGCTAAGGAAGGAAATTGCCGTGTTGGAATCATTCCTTAGAAACAATTGTCCGTAATTTATTGAGCCGGTCATTTTGCCACCATATACACTGTCTACAATACCGGCACCGATAGCTTCCATCATTAGGCTTTTATATTTATGGTCCTCCTAATGGCTCTGAGGTATGCAATGTCGAACATCAGCGTCAGCAATTTCGAACCCCACTATTCAATTCTGAGTGAGAATCCTGTATAAAATAAATAACCGCCGCTTCCGAAACTCGTAACCACAGTTAGTATTGTACGTCACAATTGAAACTTTATTATCGTTAGGCCATTCATATGTGTTTGAAAATTTTCAATAGGGTTTGCTCGACGTCAATATAAGATAATCGCGTCATGTGCGCGTAATACTGCAACAATCTTGTGATACTTTGAGGTTATGTGCCTCCACCTCAGCACCTGTAAAATATATTTGTGCAGGAGCACATCGCTTTACCTGAATTATATTCTAGCGGCTTCAAAAAATTTCACTATCCAAAAGGAAAATTTTCAGGTAAACCAAGGCGAGCCTCAAACAACGTCGTATTCTTAATTGTGGTGTGAAGAGGCAGCTCCGGGCGATGATTTCTTTTTTAAAAGATAGCTAACCTCGAATTGCATTTTGAGCCATCTAAAGAAATTTTTCTGTCGTAGATGTTTAAAAACATAGGGAAAGTTGAGACGAACGATGATCCCTAATATTGGGAACGTATTAGCCTTAAAAAACCGATTTTATTGCGGGGAACTGTTTCCTTCTTGGCGGCAGTATTATCTAGTAGCCCTCGATGGTGGGCTTTTGATATTGTTACGCAAGATGAGACCGTTTGTATTTTAAAAGTTCCAGAATCAGTCAATCAATCAAAAGTGTATTTCCCTCAAAATTGCATTGACGTGAAAAAGGTACATCGAAGGGGCCATGAAAAAAGCTGCAAGAAGCAGCTTGACAGGACCCTTGCCCCGGTTCAACAATGAACGGCGTGTGCGCTAAGAGGGTATATGCAAAAAACGCACTGAGAAATACACATTTTTATATTTCATAGCAATATAAAACCATAAAATGCAATAAAATCAATTTCGCCGCACAACAGGAGCACATACAGTGTACAGTAATAAAAATACTTTTACATACACTGCAATATGCAAACCGAGCACAAAAAAGAATTACGATCACGTACATTCAACATACCAGTATTCCAAGTTTTACAATGTTCGAAAAAGAAAACAGATCGTGTTCGCACTAGTGAAATCGCATTTTATCATCTAAAAATAGGTTTAAAATGCCATGCCTGTTTAACAATAAAAGGTCGATTTGTTCCCGGTCAAACTTGTTATGTACAATAGGCAAGGAGCAATTAATTCGTTGGCATACGTCGTCTGTACGTGAAAATTGAACTTGCCATTTGGACCGGTATCGGTACTAATAAAGGCTATAAGTCGTTGTTAGGGCAGCTTCATTTAACAAAGAACTTTGTTTTTCTAGCGATGCTTTCTTGTACCTGCTTAGTAGCTGATAACTGTATATACCACCAGCACGGAGCAATTTATGCTTTTCAAAAAGTGGCTGAGTGTGTTCTAAGTACGAGACATTATCTATAGCCCGCACGGCCTTTTTGTATTAGTACTAGTTTCTGTAGGTTGTGTAAAGTGGTGTTTGCCCATAGCAATGCGCAATAATTGAGGTGGGACTGCAGGAGGGAGTTGTACAAAAATTTCTTGATGTTACTTGGGAGTTCATGGCGATGTCTGCTAATGACACCATCAATCTTCCGTGCTTTTGAGCATATAGAATTGACGTGGTCATTCCAACTCATATTTTCCGAGAATGTAACTCCAGGTGTCTTTGTTGATTTTTCGATATCTATTGTATAGGGTCCCAATGTAACGCTATTCGGTAAATCTCAAGAGGTGCCTCAAGAATAAAAAAGAATGCACTTAGTTTTCCATTGATTCAGTGATAGGCCGTGATTCATTCAGTGATAGAATATTGAAAGAGTGCTTACAACGCGTGTTTATTATGTTGGTTTTCTTCACCTCAATTTCAGAAAAAGCACTTTTGAACTAAAGGAAAAGCAGAATCAACTTCATTGAAATGCACATCGTGAAACAGTAACAGAGTATTGGTTGGGTATACACAATATGCACAATAAAGCGTTTTCCCATTTGATGTAATTCATCATTAACCTTACAGGTGAGCGATCGCAGACTTGAGCTTAAATATCGCCGTAAGGTCAGTTTGAAGTTCTACTAGTTACATGCATACGAATGAAGTTTTTTTTTGTTGCCGATTCCTGTGATAGCATGGCTTGTTGTGGAATATAAGCGTGCGTGGTTGAATACCGCAATAAAAACAAAAAGTCGCCGCGGTATTCTGCTATCGTCCAGCAGATGCTTCCCCCGGCTTTATTGAGCACTTAAGGAAATCGCTCTGGTTTATGCAAAACAAGTACCCAAAACACATAACAATTCTCGCTGGAGGCATCAATTACCCAGAGATTGATTGGCGGTTAGGCATACCGCATGGCAGCACAAAAAGGCATGAACGTCAAGAATTTCTTGATGTTTTATCTTCATTTAGTTTGAGTCAAATGGTCAGATTGCCTAAACGTGTGGACACAATTTTTTTTAAATCTTGTGCAGACCAAAGAACCAAGCAATATGTTCGGACACGTTTTAGATCACATCAGCGATCACAGCTTAGTGTATTGTAAGGTAATATTACAAAGCTCCAAAACCGAGAATAAAAAGAAACCGATTTTTCGCTTACAGCTGCGCGAGCCGCGGCATGATAAAAAGCGAACTGTTACCATTTACGCAGCAGTTTTTCACCTCCTTTTCTCTCAGAATTTGAAATAAGAAGTGGAAAATTGTTCGCGATAAGCTTCTTGACCTGAAACAAAAATACGTTCCAAGAATCAGTGTCTCGTCACCGGCGTAAAGCGCGTGGTTTACGACCGGCGTTTTACTCTGCATAAATAAGAAAACGTGACTTTATTCCAAAGCCAGACAATCTGATTCAGCCAATGACTGGAAGAGCTACAAAGAACACTCTAAACTGTGCGAGGAGAAATTGAGGCAGCTAAGAAAAATTTTTCAACAACGATATAACATACCTACTGCAGACCAACACGACAAAATTTTGGAATGTGATAAATCCAAAGTACTCATCATCATTGTACATATCATTGTAAAAATGGTACAGACCTTTGCGCATCAGAGACTGCAGATGAATTCAATTGTGTTTTTTGTTGTGTGTTTACGAATGAATTCCCATTACCAGCCACTTTTATTATAGAGTCAGATTCAGCAATGGATGACTTGGTTATCACTCAGTAGGGTATTGCTGCCGCCATTGGTAGACTCCCGACCAGCCCTGCACCAGGCCCCGATAAAATATGCGCCAAACTACTAAAAATTATCTAAGTGTTCGGAACCCCGATCTTAGCTGCTTTGTAAAAGGTGCTAAAGCGCGAAATAAAACACGAACACAGAAAGACAAAGAGACGAGCGCTGACTTCCAACTAAATTTGACACAATGAACCTCGCACCCTTTATACACATTCTTTATACAGCTGCTTTATTTCAGCAGTCAATAGAGACAGGATGCGTACCGTTTGCTTGGAAAATTGCCCGTGTTATCCCCACCTTCAAGTCAGGGGCCCCATCTTTGCCTCTTAACTACAGACTGATTTCCTTAACAACCGTAGTTTGGAAACTTCTAGAACACATAATATCATCTGCCGTAATGAGAACCTAACAAAACACAGCTTATTTTTTCTAATCAACATGGTTCTTGAGAGGCCGTTCTTGTGAAAATAAGTTATGCGAAATAATGACTTATCTCCATATTGCAGTACATTGGTCCTCCCAAATAAATGCTATCTTCATAGATTTCGATGAGCCCTTCGACAAGGTCTCTAACATCTGCCTAATGGAAAAACGTACTGCTCCTAATATCAACACTAAGGTTAACAGGTGGATTAAGAACTTCCTAACTGATCGGTTTCAGTCAGTAACCATTATTCACCACTCGTTCTCTTTAAGTCAAGTAACTTCCGGTGTACCACAGGGCTGAGTCTTGGGTCCTATCTTGTTTTTAATATATATCAATGATATTCACACTAATATCTGTTTTACTATCCGAATATTTGCGGGTGACTGCGCCATTTGTAAGCAAATTAAAAACTCCCAAGATTTCTTATCCTAGCAAGCAGACCTTAATGAACTCACGAAATTGTGTACGGATTAACAGAAGAGAGTAAATGGGCGCAATAACATTTATCAATACTTGCACGTCTGAGCCCCGTCACTATTTTCCCGATAGGATGCCGGTACAAACCGTAACCATGGTAAAATATTTGGGGGTCCACATAACGTCTGATCTAACCTGGAATCACCATATCGATACCATAACCAGCAAAGCTTCTAAATCACTCGAATTCACTTGACGCAATCTGCATTCACCTAACACATCCACAAAGCTTCTGGCCTACCAGACACTTGTTCGATCAAACATTGTATATGCAGCGCTAATCTGGAACCCCCGTCAGTCGTATCTCGTAAATAAACTTGAGGCACTCCAAAAAAAAGCTGCGTGATTCATTCTTAGAAACTACTTACAAACATCAATTATAACATAAATAAAACAATCCATGAACTTGGCATCTCTACAACAACGCCGGCTTCATTGCCTTTTATCGGCTTTTTATAGGCTATACCACCGCCAGTCTTCCTTCGCTGCCTCTCACATAAGACCCGCTCGTCGCGTTTTTCCCGTTTTGATCATGCATTGAAAGTTCAACCAATATTCGCGCGTACCAAACTATTTTTCTTCTCGCCCCTCTTACTTGCTATTCGTCACCGGAATCAGCTCCCAGGTAACATCGTTACCCACATTACCGCGACTCATTTATCAAAGAGGTAAAGTTATTCCTCAATGTATAAATAATTTTTCGTTGTGTGTGTCATTTTTGAACCTCTTAGATTGGATAAATGTTCCATGTTTGGTTCATTGTGAACCTGGGTCATTTGTTAACCATACAATTTTAAAAATTGAATAACTGTTGTGCGCCTTTTTCTGCACCCTTTTTTTGAAACTATGCATTTCCACATGATTGTGTTTGTATTCGCATTTATGTGGGTGTTGCTTTTTTTAGGTTACAATGTGTCTTCTTTTTTACTGCGACCCCTATGTAACGCCCGTAAGGGCCTTTAGGGTAAATGAATAAAAAAAGCATTTGTGGGCCACAATTACAACAATCCGGAGAACATGGGTTGGTGGCCGTCTTCAAGTGCACCAAGAACAGCAAAACAAAAGTGTGCGCCGGAGGTAGTGGAAGATGTAAATATCTCCTCCTTATACAGTTCGATTGTCGTTTAAGGTTTTGGCACATAATCACACTGGCTCTTGCATTGACTAAAATTTGGTGAGATTTTTGGCCAAACAAAAGGAAAAGTTAACTATGTATTGCAACACAGGGGTATGCCCCTTTCGTGAAAAGTATATTTTTCAACATAACCCCACAGTCCCTACCACGGAAGCTTAGCTAATATTTTTTGCAGCACGATTTTGGACAGCCCTTTATTTCGATCACGAGTGTGTTTTTACACAATTTTTAATTGGTCTGTTTCCAGTGCACATGCGTTAATAAAGATTCGTTGCCAGGAGAGGTCAATTTTTTCTGGGTGATATATCCTTGCTCGTAAATATATACCGACTTGTCTTGAGTTGAAAATAAATGTAGTGAAGATTTTTGCGAAATATTGAAAGTTCGAAAAAATTCTCCTTGAATAAACAACCCATACTTTGAGGCAAAATCAATCCTTTACCACACATTTGGATACACAGAATTTGCTGCCAGCATGGCGGTAATATGGCTAAGCCTATTCGTAAATCGCCTTTAAAAACCAATAATAATAGTTAACCTGCGAAAGCTAAAACCACCTCAGTAAGCTCATGCTGTATTTTGAAGTTTTTTTCGCAGGCATAAAAGTATCGCTTTGCGAAAGTTTGCAACTGTAGTGTTTTGCCAAATTCGTTTTGACAAACAAAATCCACGAAATGATAGGCATACTTACCCTTTCAGACTGGAAAGTGACGTATATTGCAAATAAGCCACTACGTATGGTAGATTGATATATGTAGTAAAGATTTACTCGTTAGAAATCTCGTATATGTAAAAGATTTTAGAGGAGGTGTAAAGTGTAACCGGAAGTATGCTGACCAAGAATGTCAAAAAGGTAGAGAAACTCTGTCTTAAGGTAATTCTTCAAAAAGAATAAATATAATTCTCGATGCTTTATAACATAAAAGAATTTTTTGACATGAAACACGAAGTTTCAATGATCCCAAGGTAAACTTAAAAGTACTGCGCCTTTTTGTTCTTACTATTTTGCAGCACCCAAGCACTACAAAATTATATTTACTTTTCATCATACCATTCTGAATGCATTTTTGGGTGCCTTGTTATACAAGCGATACCAATGACGTAAGGTTAGCGTGCCTCATACTGTGGTGGTGGTTTGTACCTGTAGTATTTCTTTGTTTCTACGAGCCATTCTTCGCATGGCTGGGTGGAGAATGGTCAAACAGACAAACTCTTGCTTTCGGCTGGTCTGTTTTTCTAGTCAGCCTACTTGGCTTTCAGTCTCGTCTTCGCTCATTCCTTATACAACGAATTTGTATAGTTCTACTCACCAACAGCTTCATTGGCTTGGGTATAAACAACCTCCATGGGCAAAAACACGAAGGCGCCCATTCTAAGCGCGACATTGAAATACGTCAGGGCAATCATGCATACAGCACAGTGATCAGAATTCATTGGAGGAAACAACAAGAGAACCATAGAAACTGCAGTAAGAGATAAAGAACTGGGGAACGTAAGGCAGCACGCCCTCGCTTTCCGTCTTAAGAATGTGTCATGCTGTGGTCGTCAACAAGGAATAGCCCCTTCAAAGAAGGGTCGTGCATCGCGCCCGCAAGAGACGGGTCGTTGCGTCAGGCATTTCCCGAAAACCTGACAGACAGAATGGGAGCCGAACAAGGAATGCGTGAAGGAGTGGGATTTGCGATTACATGCGTAGTGTTTTTACATTATAAGAAGCAAATGGAAAGTGTATTCGCAGGTTAACCGGTGAGACCAAGTGTCTTTTCCCAGCTCGGAGGACGCAGTTTAGAAAGATGATGCGATGTCCAATTCATGGACTGCGCGGTAACGGTTTTCGGCACGACTGCATTCAAGTGTCGCTACCTAAAAGGGGCTAAGTGAATGAACCTGGGAGGATTAAGCCGACGCTGGTATGCTTAAAAAGAGAATTGGTCACGCAAGAACCGAACGGAAGAAAGGCGAGTAATTACTGTGACAAACATATCAGAGCGCCCACGCTTTCGTTCAAACAAGAGGATGCGGTTTTGAACTTAAATTTCAGAAAGGATTCGCGAACTTCGCGTGTGTGGTTGCTGTTTAAAGTGGATTCAATTTTTGTTACCTTCAAATTAATGAAAGATTTACCCTAGATTTACCCTAGGACCAAGGAAGGTTAGGAAGAGACTTTGCGTGTGCCCTATGATTGTTGAACCTCAATCTCAAAGCGTTCGCTATCTGCCCAATATACTGCAGGTGGCAGGTATGGCACTCGAGCAGGTAAACTACGTTTGCGCTGTCACAGTTAAAATTTCCCTTCAGTTTTACAGAGAAGTGCGAGACGGTGCTAGAGGCTGTTTTGGTTCTCGTAATGTGGGGGCATACCTGACAACGAGGCTTGTCGCAGGGCCCACAAACGGTCATTGGTTAATGGCTGAGCCTCGAAGATGCCAGGATGTCGCGCAGGTTTTTGTTTCGCCTGTAGACAACACGTGGTGGTTCGGAAAATATGGATGCTAGTCGAGGTCTTTGACGTAATATGTTGTGATGTTTTCGAAGTATGCCAGAAACATTCGGCACAGATGCGGAGTGAGTGAGAACTAGGTTACTTAAAGTGCGTCGGTCGGCTGGCTTCCTGTAGTTAAGTAGTTCATTGCGGCTCAGCGCACCTACGCGGCGGATTGAATCGTCAATTAACTGGAGAGGGAACTTTTCTTTAAGCAGATCGTTTTTCAGTTCCTCGAAGTATGAAAGAAAATATGATTCCTTGGTGCATATCCGGCGGAAGCGATGCGCTTGACTATAGGGTATGCCCGTCTGTTAGTGATTAATGTGACTACTTTGAAAATGAATAATTGATGAGAGACTGTGGGTTTTTGGTAATGTTTGGTCTGTAACCTGTTCTGCGAGACAGAAACCGTCACGTCGAGGAAGTTGATGCTGGTAGCGGAAAATTGGTGTGAGAACGAAATGTTAGGGTGGACGGCGTTAAACTCGTCTATAAATCTTAGAGACTGCATTCTCCGTGTGGCCAAATCAAAAACACATCGTCGATGAAGCGCTTGTAAAAATAAGCTTCAATTCGACGCTTGAAAGAAACTCCTCCTCGAGAACTGCCATAAAAATATCTGCATAATTTGGAGCTATCCTTGTGCTCATGGATGTACCAGTGACTTGAGCATAGTGTTGGCTATTGAACTCGAAATTATTTAGCTCAAGAAAGTATCTCTGAAATGAGTCAAATGTGTAATTCTCAACCGGCTTAGGCTCCCGCGATTTACTGTAAGCGTGGATCACCGCTTGTATTCCATCAGAGTGGGGAATATTGGCATTCAGTGACGTGACGTCCATTTCATTTCATTTCATTTTATTTCCTTAAAGGTCCCCGGAGGGACAATACATAAGGGGTGGGGTTACAAAAAACGTACAAAAAAGCCATGAATTAGTTTGAAAAATGGCTTGTGACGCTATGCAGAAATGTTGATAGACAGGTGATTGCTGCAATATGGTGGGGAAGGTCATTCCAGTCTTTTGCTGCACAAAGAAAAAATGAGGCGGCAAAAGTAACGGTGCGGGAACGTTGACGGGTAAATTGAAAGATATGGCCAATGCGATGTGATCTGCGAAATGGGGGGGAGATGTAAGGTTCGATTGCAAGTGGACTGTGAAAAAGTTTATGAAACAAGCAAAGGGTAGCAATGCGGCGGCGGGAAGACAGAGGGGACAGACCAATTTCAACTTTTAAAGATGACACGATAATGTGATAGGCATATGAGGAATGAATGAATCTAGTAGCCCGTTTTTGAAGTTATTCGAGTGCAGTAATGAGATACGCGTGGTGTGGGTTCCAAATCGATGACGCGTATTCGAGCTTGCTTCTCACGAGGGATTGATAAGCTAGTAATTTTACATGGCGAGGTGCGTTGCGCAGATGACGTTTTACGAAGCCGAGAGTACGATTAGCAGCTGCGATGACAGTCCGGATATGCTCAGTTCAAGTTAGGTTACTGCAGAAAGTTAGGCCAAGGTATTTGTATGATTGCACAAGTTGAACATTAGGGTTAGAAATTATGTAGGAAGTGGTCAGTTGGTTATGGCGACGCTGAAACGACATAAGTTTACACTTGTTAGGATTAAGTTCCATTTGCCAGTGTTCACACGAACGCTGTACTTGGTTAAGGTCTCATTGGAGGCTAATTTGGTCGGATACATTAGTTACTGTGCAGTACAAAACGCAGTCATCAGCAAACATGCGTATGTTTCAAGTTAAGTTCGTTGGGAGGTCGTTAATATATATTAGAAATAACAAGGGGCTAAGGACGGAACCCTGAGGGACACCTGATGTAACTGGAATAAAATTGGCGAGCTGAATATTTACAAGGACAGATTGGGAACGGTTATTTAAAAATTCTCGGATCCAGATTAAGACTGCGGGGTGTAAGTTTAAGTGGGAAAGTTTCAGTAACAGGCGTTTATGGGGTACCTTATCGAATGCTTTGGTGAAATCTAGAAATATGGCATCGGTTTGAAGGTTATTATCCAGATTGGAATGAAGGTCATGGACAAAAAGTGCTAGTTGAGTTTCGCATGAAAATCCTTTTCGGAAGCCATGTTGTGCAGGATGAAAAAAATTCACCTTGTCAAGAAAACTGATAATGTGAGTGAATATGACGTGTTCTATGATTTTGCAAGGCACCGATGTTAAGGAGATTGGACGATAATTTAGAGGCGAGTTTTTGTTACCGGTTTTGAAGACTTTATTGACCTTTCCTTTTTTCCAATCGTCGGCAGTTGGCCTGTTGCGAGTGACAGCGAAAACAATAAACATAGGTATTCGGCACAGACATCTATAGTGTTTTTAAGGAACTTGGAGTTAATATTGTCTACACCAGCGGAGGACGACAGCTTTAGGTTGTTTATTATAGATATTATAAACAATGATGACAAGCAGACAGCCACTGGGAACGTCAGGGTCTAATATTTCAGAGAGGAAGTGGTTGGTATCTCGTATGTATGAAGGAAAGTTAGGGGAAATTCTGTTGAATAAGTTGTCGACATAGAGTGAAAACTTTTCGGTAGCCGTGCCTATGCCAGATGTGATTGGGCGACCACGGACATGTGCCTTGTGAATTTTGGGCAAAAGGTATAACCTGCCTGCTTTTGGGCTGAGTGGTATTCGAGAACGCACCGTCGTTTTGTCTATTTCTTTGGCCTACAGTAGCGCTTTCAGGTTTTCTTTGACAATTTCTTTATATTCAAAAGTTGGATGAGATTGAAGAATTTGTAAAATGATGTTTTGGACAATTTTCGGTCTTCTTCTTTGGTGTAATCATCTCGATTCATTATCACTTTTGCCCCAATTTTATCAGCGGGCTTGATTACAATTTCGTGGCGACATGCCAACTTCCTAAGTGATCCTTTCTGTTTAATTGAAAGGTTGGGTGGAAAAGGCGTCTGCTTTTTATAGGCTTGAAGTACGTCATGTTATACAGCTTTAGTATATAGATTTAAACATTTATCGCATTGAGGCTGTGGCGTCCAGTACTAGCAGCTGGGTAAAGAGCCGGCATTGTTCGTGTTAGGGCGCCCTTGAAAGAATTCACGCAATCTTATTTTGCGAGAGAAATTATATAAATATTTAGGAAGCCGGAATTCGCTGAAATCTTTCGTTGCTGGACAAAAACTTGGGCCTCTGGATAGTGTGCGGACCCCAATATCTGTCAGCTCAGCACTTGACAAGTTCACTAAGTTACTATTGGGGAAGTCACTCTTCTTGGTCATTTTGGAGGATGATGGCATCGGAGGCGATAACTCAAATTGCTTCGGAGGAGGTACCATGATGCGAGACATTTTTTAAACTTCATCGTTGCCATTGAAGACTTTTTCTTGAGTTCAAAGACTGCTAGAGAATCAGATTTATGTTTGGTGAGAAGAGGCACCAAATTAGATTCTTTCTCATGCAAAGATTTAACTTCTGATTTATAGTGATCTAAAACAATACTGGTTAATTCAGGGGATGCATAAGTTATGACATTTTTCCATCTGGCTTGGTTATGAGGGGACAATTCAGACATAGGGGGTTCTCATTTTAACATTAGACCTTCCGCAACAGCAGATTCATTTAAATACTGGGTGAGTGGGGTGACGTGCAATTCAAAGCGAATGCGTTTTTCTGCCATTTTTCTAGCATTTTGGATGTTCCTAGACACGGTTGAAGGAGCAGAGTTACCAGTGTCTAAGATTGAGAGTCAATTTTGGCGGTTGCTTGTTGAGGGCTCAGCACCGCTGCACCGAAGGTTGTTGCGGCGGGGGCTTGGCTGGGGCCTGTGTGGAGCCGATGGCTGGGGCAGAGGGCCGATGGCTGGAGCCGATGGCGTGGGTATCTAAGGAACCGATGGCGTCCCATTTTGTCGGGGGGAGTGCTGGGTTGTCTGCCTCCGTGGATCAGCTGAAGCGAAGCTGCACCACGTAGTATCCTCGCGTGGTCTTCGCAAACACAGGCGCCGGAGATGACTGGCCATGATGGCGACTCATTCAAAAGTGACGTGAAGGCCGTCGGCAGCTAGTACCTGTGCCACCGTGAGCCACTCCAAGCCATGGTCCAGATAGAATGTAGTCCGGGAACGGCGGCAAAAGTTACGAAGGAGTTGGTTGAAGGGGCAATCTTCCTGATTGCAGCGGGTCACCAGGAAATGGATTCGGCAGCCACAACGGCGAGCAGTGCTCCTACGGAGAATTAGGCTGGCGTACACGCGCGACACTTGGGGACGCTTCCTGATGATCGCGTCAAGCAGGGAGCGCAATTCTTCAAACACGGCTGTCGCCTTTTTTGAAGGAAGGTCGTTGGTGTCCACATTTACAATAACAGTCTCGGCATTGTCTGGTATGGAGTCTAGAAGGTCGTGCACATCGCTGACGCATGCACCACAGTGTCACGAAGGCAGGGGTTTCTGTGTGGTTAGGATCAAAATGCTGGAAGAGGTGCTTGGTTTGCGAGTCGCCGATGATTACTGTTGAAGTCGTGGTCTTGGGGTATTTCCACACAATGTTTTTGGACGTCATCGGCGCTGGTGCCATGGTGAGTATACGGCCGAAGAAGGGTTCCTTATGGTTCAGAAGAAATATCAAAAAGTACAGTCAGATGCACGTCTCAGAAAACAAATCCAAATATGTTTACAACGTTTCGACTGGTGGTTCAGTCTTCATCGGAGTAACAGTTACAGTACAGTGCAGCCCGCTTTTATAGGTGCGTGTAGAGAGAGGAAGTTGCGCTACAGTGCGCCCTCTTTAAACAAAATCTTACGTCAACATTCAGCAAAACAAAAAAAAAAACGGAAGACATACAAATGGGTGGAATGCACTGCCCTCCCTCTTTTTTGGGAGAAAAGGTGCGCTACAATGCGCGCTGCTTAGAAGTACATATTGGCACGTAGTACAAAAGAAATAGAAAAGAAGCGTCCCACATTCCTAAGACGAAAAGCGAGGGCGTGCTGACGCGCGTTCACCACTCCCTTATCTCTTTCGGCCGCCTTTATTTCTTTCCCTTCCCACCTCCCCTTCTTCTGCTATATTCCTATAAGGAAAGTGCCAATTTTTTATTTTATTTATTTATTTAAACATACTTCCAATGCCTCATGGGATTCTGGCAGGAAGGGCATATAGACAGTGCATATCAGAGTTCTTCAAGCACCTTGGGGTTACACAATCGGTGGAGTGTAGTACACACACATTCTTCATGGTATAAATATGAACAAGGAACGCAAAAATTTTACAAAAGTAACATACCGTACAGGCTTTGATAATACAGGTTACAACATTCCTCTGCGTAGGATATTACTGAATAATTCTCTTCTTTGCAAATATTTTCAAAAATTCATGACTTCGTGACAAGATGATACACAAAATGAGTTGATACACACATTCTCTCGGTGATAACAAGTTATAGTCACATCGTGGTAATTTTCTTTTCTACCAGACTTAAAAACTCTTTTAAACTTGTGGTACCAGTTATTGAGTTGCCTAGAGAATTCCATTCCCTTATTGCTATTGGAAAGAAAGTACACTTGAAACAGTCTAGGTTGAACCGGTATTCTGTTAGCCTACGGGGATGTTTTAGTCTGGTTAGCCTTGTTCGATCAATGGATATAGAGTTTGAGGCCTATAAATTTGAAAGTTGAAAGTGAAATATTAATCTGGCTATCTTGATTCGATTATCAAGGGTGAATAGGCCAGCTTGTTTTATTAGCTCTGTCCGAGAGTCGCTCATTTTATATCGGTATAGATAAACCTTACCGCTTTTTCTTTAAAAACCTTCCAACTTATTGATTAATTTTTAGTAAAAGGGGTCCAAACCATATTGGAGTATTCAAGTACGGACTGGACATACGTGTGTAGGCCAATAGCTTTACGTGAGGTGGTGCCTCAGGCAGACGTCGTCAGAGCATAAACAGTCGCTTCAATGCGGAAGACGTGATGTTGTTAATGTGCGGTTCCCATCTGTAATCGGTGGTTAATGTAACTTCTTGGTATTTATGCTCCATTACTCGCGCAAGGGGGTTATTGTTGATATAGTAAAGAAAGTCGGAAATGTTTCTTTTTCTGCTTACAGTCAGGAGCGAACACTTTTTAGAGTTCAGCAGCATTTGGGTCTCCTTGCACCGATCGCATACCTTCGACAAGGCGTTTTGTAGTGTTACGCTATCTTCTGTTGTGTAAGTTTCACTGTAAATCACACAGTCATCTGCAAATAGTTTTATGTTAACCGGTAATCTCGATGGTAAATTATTAATAAAAATAAGGAAGAGAAGAGAATCCAAACAGAACCCTGAGGAACTCCTGATGATACCGGTATGATTGCGGATGTCTTATTGTTGATTTCTACGTACTGTATGCGATTAGTTAGGTAATCTTTAATCCAGTTAGCAACGACTGTGTCGCCAAGCACATATTCCAGCTTTCGTAGTAGTTTTACATGAGACACTGTATTGAAGGCTTTCGACAAGTTTGGAAAGATTAGGTCAATTTGTTTCTGAATATTTAGACAGTGTGATATATCGTGCGTTAGTTTTACTAGCTGCGTGACAGTAGATAAACCTCGTCTAAAGCGTTGCTGGTACCGCAATAAAATGTTTTCGCTCTCAAGAAATGACATATTGTGTTTGAGGATGACGTGTTCTAGTATTTTGCATACAGTCCTTGTAATGATATGGGAATAAAGTTGGCGAAATCATCTGTATTTCCTTATTTATGCACGGGAATAACCATGGCAATTTTCCATTCTTCTCGTAGAACACCAGTCGATAGTGACTTGTTTAAAAGGATGCATAAGTATTTGGCTATTAGTTCCGCATATCTTACAAGAAAAATGTTAGGGATATCATCCGGACCCGTAGCTTTCTTTGCGTCTAAATTGAGCAATATATGAAGTATTCCGTTCTCGGTTACAGTAGGTGGGTCAATCTGCTTGTGGAAAATGTATTCCATTTCAGGTAAGGTACCGGTATCCACAGTAAATACAGATCTAATGTATTCATTTAGTGAGTCAGCGTTTATATGGCTTTCCTTTTCGGGGGTTGACGTTTTGCTGGAGGTTTTAGGTTTTAGGTAATTCCAGAACTTTTGGGGAGAGTTTTTCAGAAAATTCAGTAGCATTGTCTCAAAGTAGTTAGTTTTTTTCTTTTTTAATTTTAGCTTTCATGTCATCAATGGCTTTTCAAAGATTTTTCCTTGATACGTATCAAGGGTTGAATTTCAAGCACTTCCTCAACCGCCTTAAATTACGTATGACGGGGATTATGTCCCGAGTGATATATTGGTTATGCTGTTAGGTTTTTTTGGTCTTACTAGGAACGTGGCTTTTTATGCATTGGGAAAATATACTTTTGAACTTTGGCCAAAGCGCGTCAATATCAGTAGCGGTGGTCTCCGATAGATCTCTGAAAAAATCGAGTTCAATAATTACGTGATTTAATATACTGCTATCTTCTGCAGAACTGAAGTCTCTGTATGTAATGTGGGACTTTCTGGGAATTTGCACTTCTTTGAGAGGAACGCTACAGAAGATAAGCTTATGGTCCGAAAGGCCTATCAGTATGTCAAAACTAGTTTTCTCTGACGGGAAACGGTCGCTCAGAAATACAAGATCAAGTATACTTGCAGAATTACCCTGTACGCGTGTAGGCTTATCTACTATTTGCGAGAGATTAAACCGGAGCATGCTTTCTATGAGGGTTCCAGCACTAGCTGAGTGGACCTGCATCATCTGCCACTTGATGTCAGGAATATTAAAATCCCCTAACAAGACCAGTCTAGCACCCAGCACGTCCTGTTTCATATAATGGCAGAGTAACGGCAGAAATGCTGATTCCGCCGATGGGCTTTGATAACAACATCGGACAATAATAAAGCATGAACCGAGCTCTAATCTACAAAAATAGCTCCAACATCTTAGTCTTCTTGGAGAACCGTGAATGTGATGTCGCTCTTGATTAGGAGCCCAACGCCCCCGCCTCGTGTAGGGCTATCCTGTCGCACGACTGCGTAGTTGGTCCGGGGGGGGGGCTATTTCGTGTTCAAGAACTTCTTTTGTTAGCCTGGTTTCCGTTAACGCTACGAAGTGAGGATCAAGCCCAGAAGCACAGATTCCAAGGACTCTGCTTTGTTTAGAACGCTAAGACAGTTAACATTCACAAATCTTCGTTCGTATGCTGCTGTGGCGGCGGCTTCGCAGGTACGGCCCTTCGCCTTGAGGGTATGTTTGGAGCAGATAATTCAATCGAACCGATTAATAGCGGCACGTTATCATTTGTAGCATCATCCAATCGGTAAATTACTTTGTTAATCTTCAGTTTTTCGTACACAAGGAAAAACTTGTCACCTGATTCCTTGTTTGCCTTTGCAGTGTTCCATAACTTCCTTCGGATGTCTAGCAAACGGACATTAAAATTTCAATAACAATATTAAAACCTTTCAGGCGGCAACGATTCTTGAGGAGGCTGTCTTTATCATGTTAATCCAGGAGCTTGCAAATGATTGGACTTGTTTTTTCATTGTTAGGTTTTCCAAGCCTGTGTGCTCGTGTCAAAGAAAATAGGGTTCATTTTCAACAAGCGTGTAATAATGTTACTGTTAATTATTTTATCTAAAAAATTCTCACTTCCGTTTGGGTCCTCGTCCACGTCATACACAATAAGATTTGATCTCCTCAAGCGATTTTCAAGATCGTCCACTTTCATGTCCTGGTCCGCCACTGTCCTCTGGATAGTATATACTTGGGTCACGCAACTTGAAATTTTGCTGTCAAGAGCAGTCAGCAATTCTAACTTCCTCTCCTTCAAAGTCAGTCGCTCTTTATTGATTTCGTTGAGATCTTCAACAATGTGCTTAAGCTGTTTTAATATCACTGCTAAGTCAGGACCCGGATTTGTCTCAACATCACCAGACAACGGTAGCAGTTCCCTGAGACAAGGCACCAAACTGCACACTTGGAAAAGAGCAGCACTGGGCACGGCAGTACTATTAAGAAGCGGTTATCCAAACGAATGCATGAACCATACTGTTTCCTTACCTGTACAAGAAGGACGAACAGATTAGCGATTCGCATGCTCGTAGTGCTGTAGTGACCTATGGTCGCTGGCCTTGGGAGCTGTACATATATACCGGAAGGCGTTGAAGTCGACTGCGGAACTGGATGAATGATGACGGATGCAGCAAGGCATGAAGTTGGGGCTGTGGGGTGTCGCTTGTAGACGGGCAGATACGGTGGAAACCGTAAATGCGGTATAAGGCAGTATAATCGTCGACTTTCATTGCCCCAGCATACGTCACTGGCAGCGCTGCCCATGGTATCAGCAGGACTACGGTGATATGCTGTACAAGAAGGAGGAACGGATTAGCGATACGAATGCTCGTAGTGCTGCCGTGACCTGTCATTTCTAGACCGCCTTCCTAGACATCTCTTTGCATTTTCTTTTCTCTTTGTGTTGTACCACGTACCAATAATTACTCCTAAGCAGGACACATTGTAGCGCACCTTTTCTCCCAAAAAAGAGGGAGAGCAGTGCATTCCCTTTTATGTGTATGTCTTCCGTTTTTCCTTGTTTTGCTGAATGATGACGTATGATTTCTTTTAAAGAGGGCGCACTGTAACGCAACTTCCTCTCTCTACACGCACCCATAAAGGCGTGCTGCAGTGTACTGTAAATGTTACTCCGATGAAGACTGGACCACCAGTCAAATCGTTAGTAAACATGCTTGTTCTTGTTTTTGAGACGTGCGTTGGACTCTACTTTTTGATATTTCTTCGAAACTATTGGAAACGTTTCTGCTTCGACCGTATCTGTGTGTGTATATATATATATATATATATATATATATATATATATATATATATATATATATATGTGTTTATATATATATAAATATATATATATATATATATATATATATATATAAATGGGTATAGCTTTTAACAAAACTGTTTATTGGTCGACGTTACGGTCAGATGCCGATCTTTCTCACGACAACATTTCGTATTTCTGTGCGCGTATTTATAAGCTCGTCGTCCAATGAGGCCGAAATAAGAGAGAGGGGGATTTGGGGAGAAAAGCAGCAACAAAAACACACTCCCGGCGAGGTGAGGTGAAGGTTTGCAAAAAAGAGAGAGAGATAAAAAAAAGGAAAAGAAAGAAAACGCAAAATAAAAACAAACCTAGACATGCAGAAAAGAGAGAGGAGTACACAACTCTTTCAAAAACACTGTCCTCCATCGTTCGTCAGCTTGTAGAACGAGTGACAGGTAGCGCCCCGCTTCAAAGGGGGGCCGCTCTGCTTAAGAAATGAAAGCGCAAAGCAGTAACAGGGACGCTCTCACACCATCACTGGAAGGCACAGAATTCTAATGGTCACTGACCTTACGGGAAGAGTTTACAGGAAGCGGTCGCAGCCGCACACATATCTCAGTGACGCCAACCCTACAAAACAAACAGGCAGGCTCGTTAAGAGTGTAGGTACGATCTCCGCACTGTGGCTCAAAGCGTGCACGATTCCGCATACCGGCAGGACGGGCGAGCGCCATTCATCATTCTTAGCTCTATTCTTCTGCCCGGCCCGGGCAGCCGACAGGGTCATCCCTAACCATGAACCAGGGAGAAGGAGCCTAACTAATCCTCTAACAGCACGGGGGAGTCGCGCGGGTCCTTACTTCGAGTAAACGGCGGCGGGCACCTCGATGTTGTTTGTGGCGTATGCCGCCTGTGCGGACACCCCAGGAAGAGAATAAATAAAATAAGAATAGCTTGATTACTCGTTTAAACAACACAGATACTTACAATTTAGATAGGGGATTATTCTGCAGCCAGATTATCAACAACAGGTATAGACGACATAATGCCCGGGCTAACATTCATTCCTGCCTTTACGGTGTTGAATTTGTAAATAATGTAAGATTCACGTTGTTCGCGTTTTCTTGTAGTAGAAAATCCACTCTGTAAAAGTGTGACCCTGACGGAGTCGAACGGGTGGTTTTCGGAGTTATTATGTCGTGATAAGGGTAGATCCGGGAGTGAACGAACATGTGCGCGATGGTTGTTGAAGCGCATGCGGAATGCCGTGTCCGTCTGGCCAATGTATTGGATGCCACAAACACCGCACTCCAGAAGGTACACCACGTTACAAGAGTCGCAGTCGAGTGTCGCGTGAATTAGACGCTTGAAATTTGATTTAGTGCTTTCTGCCACCGTGGTTTTCTGCATGTGTTTACATACGCGGCACCGTGCCTTTCCGCACGGGCGACACCCACCCTTGGGTGCCCTCTCAGTTTTGGCTTGTACAAGGTAATCTTTAATATTTTTGGGGTGCCTGTATACGACGCGAGGAGGGGTGGGGAAGATTTTCGAAAGTCGTTCACTCTGTTGTAGCATGTTGAAGTGCTTTTTCAAGATTTTGTTTATGTTTGGGGAATTGCCCCCGAACGTCAAAACTAGGTTGCCTCTCCCCTTCTGGTTTAGTTCCTTTTCATGGTGCAGCAACTCTTCGCGATCAAGGTTGACCGCTTTGCAAATAGCGTCGTTGACAATGGGTGGTGGGTATTGTTGCTTCGCGAGTACATTGCGCAAGTTTTCGGCGTTTGCCTCGAAGTCCTCGGTGCGGGAACAAATTCTCCTAAATCGGTGGGCCTGCGAGTATGGGATGTTCGTTTTGCCGTGGCGCGGATGACAACTGTCGGTGTGCAGATACTGCTGCCTATCGGTAGGTTTTTTGTACACGGCAGTGATCAGTTCTCCTTTGTCTGTATTTATATGCACGTCAAGGAAATTGATTGCCCTTGTTGAATAGGTATAAGTGAATTCGATGCTTGGATGGGCCTTGTTGAAACACTCGATGAAGTTGATTAAGTCGTCCTCCGTACCGGTCCAAATAAACAATACATCGTCCAGAAAGCGTTTGTAAAAGAATGGCTTAATTTCACGGGTTGATAGAAATTTTGTTTCGAGATCGTTCATGAATATATTAGCGTAGTTGGGTGCCATTCGAGTACCCATCGCAGTGCCGTTTATTTGTAGGTAATACTGATTGTGGAATTAAAAGCTATATAATTCCAGCACTAGCTTGGTCAAAGTTTAAAGGACTTGTGGCCTTGGCGACTCATGGTCCCGATGTATGTTATAGGATTCAACCAGGGCTTCAATCCCAACTCTGTGAGGTATATTTGTGTACAGAGAAGTTACATCTAGAGTTACAAGGAAGGCGCCATCTGGGATTTTTATGTTGTCGATTTCCCGTAGGAAGTGGTTAGTATCACGAAGATACGACGAATGGGTAGCGGGTATTTGCTTAATCAGGGAGTCTATGTAGCTTGATATTGGTTCCGTGAGAGTGCCTCTTCCCGAAATTATTGGCCTTCCAGGGTTCTCTTTATGAACTATATTCTCTTATGAACAATATTCTCTTATGAACTATATTCTCTTATATTCTCTTTATGAACTATATTCTCTTATGAACTATATTTTCTTTATGAAATATTCTCTTTATATAGGGTTCTCTTTATGAGCAGTTTGGCAGCGGTGCACTATCGCACACACCTAACGTATCCGCTCTTGCAGTTGCTGCGCCTGAACGACGTGCCGAGCAAAGGACTACGGAAGCCGCACCATCGCTGGACATCTGACAGCTGGAATCATTTGTTGGACACACTGCGCATCGCTCGATTTCCATGCTGGGCGTAAACAGCGCATAGTATGGCCTTCCCACGAGAGGGCACCGGAGCAGCGAGGATTTAAAGCGACGACAGAGCGACGGGAGTGTGCATATCGGCAGCGGTGCACTATCGCACACACCTAACGTATTCGCTCTTGCAGTTGCTGCCCCTGAACGACGTGCCGAGCAAAGGACTATGGAAGCCGCACCGTCGCTGGACATCTGACAGCTCGCCGTTACTTCGCGTTACTTCCCGTTAACTCGCCGTTACTTCGCGTTGCCGAAAAGGATGACATTGAAAAAATGACCAGGTAGATAAGGCTAGATGACGCAGTACGGCTAATTCTAACCGCGATAGGGCATGAACTATTATGACTACCATTTGTTTAACGAAACATTTCGCCCCTTTTTAAATGCCTTTTCAGCACTTCATTTAAATGCGCGAAGTATAAGAAACAAAGCTGAGCAGATAAACGAAATGTGTGCAAGTATAGATTTGAAGTTTGATGTTCTTCTGGTCTCTGAAACATGGTTATCAAAAAATGAATGCCCACTACAACTTAATGATTATACCTGCCACAGTGTCACCCGGGAATCGGGAAGAGGTGGTGGGGTCGGTGCCTATGTACGACAGCGACTGTGGCACGAGCTAATCCCTGAATTTACATTTGTGGATCAAAATGTGGAATGCCTTGCTGTGCGTTTTAAATCTGTCACAATTGCTGTTGTGTATAGGCCACCATGTGGCAGCAGAACACAGTTCTTTGCATTTCTTGAAAATATGCTGCATACCTTTAGTAATACCCGAAACTCAATTGTGCTTATGGGTGATATGAACATAAACATGCTTGCAGACGATCCCTACAGTAAAGAACTAGACACACTTATAAGCTCATATACTTGCCGAAATCTCATCGAATCAGCTACGCGGCTTACGGCACAAAGTGCAACGCTTCTGGACTTGTGCATTCGAAGTACCCCAATCGAAGATCCAAGCTGGAGAAGTATTCTGCTCCTTGTAAACACTCTTAAGCATCGTCTATGCGGGGCATAGGATATACGTCCTTTAGCGTAATCTTATTAAGCGCCAGATAATAGACGCAGAAACGCATTGAGCCATCTTTGTTATCGACCAGCAAAACGGGGGAGGACCATGAACTTGTAGATAGGCGAATGACTTTACAATTTAGCATATCGGCAACATTATCTTCAATTATCTTGCGCTCTGACGAGGACACACGATACGGTCTGCGACGGATCACAGCCGAACCACCTGTTTCAATTCGATGCTCCGTAGCAATGGTCTGTGTGAGGCCAGGCGAATGCACGTCAAACGAAGCCCGGTGCTTTGACCGAAGATCAAGCAATCGTTTGGTATGGTTTGGTGTTAGGTCGCGACTTAGAGTGGCTGGGAGAATTGACGAATCACAAGACAAAGCAGACGAGGGATTGTTCGAAGAACGCTTGCCAGAGGAAACGACTGCTGCAGGGCTGCTGTCAGCCACTGAAGCTATAGTAGTTCCATGCGACAATAGAATTGGTAAATGTGAGGTGTTACGGGCAATCAAGGCTGCGGACCCACACATGAACTGAACAAGGAAGGTGGCAATGGTAATCCCTACCGGCAAATGTCAACTGCATAAAATTGCAAACCCGTCGCCTTCGACAAACTCGTCTGATGTGACCGACAGAATCTCTTTGCAACCGGCAGCCAAAACTTTATCGCCATTCAATTTGAGTGTTTGCCGTGGTACGTCCTGATAATTTGGTTGTTGTGTGTCCTCGATGTGGATAGTTGGTTGACGGCAGGAGACAACAGCCGAGGCAGAAGAAAGTCCCAACCAAGGATGAGCTCATGGCGCAGGGAAACAGAACAGCACACTGAATGTGACAGTATACTTCTCCGACTAAAACACGCACGGTACAATAGCCCAAGGGTGGGATGTCATTCCTTTTAGTGCCAAGTAAGCAATGACCAGTATATGACGTCTTTACCTTGCGAAGACGTGAACACAAATCAGCATGAATTACAGAAATACTTGCTCCGGTATCAACCAACGCTTCCACTTGCATTCCTTGCAAGTTCCTTGCAAACGGAAATTCGAGAGGACTTGCGGACATTCTAGGTGATGCAGTTTTACCTCCAAAAACTACAGCATCTAGTTTTCCGGGTGCTGGTTGGAAGTATTGGAAACGGGACGAAGAGGAGACAAAGCGCTCTGGAAGGGCGAAGGGGAACGCTGGCGAGAGGGCTTGGAGTCCCTGGGAAGGTCTCTGTTGTCTAGAGGTGGTGATCGGCGGCGAGGAGATGGTGAATACGCATGCTGACGAGGAGAGTAGCTGTAGTAGTTCCGCTCGTAAGGGGCGTAGCATCGCCTCTCGTCTAGTTGCCATCGACAGCAAAAGCCAGAAATGTGCCGTCGGAAGCCTCAGTAGTAGCAGACAGGCCGGTCATTTATAGGACGCGGTGCTCGCCGCGTTGAAGGAAAAAACAGTCGAGCGGAAGGCGTAGAAATGGCGGTCAAGTGGTCGTGAGGAGTTGGAGGTGCAATGTTCTCTCTGGACGCAGGTTGCCTTGAAGCAGCTTCCGAGTATGCAGGCAGGTTAAGTGAAGAAGAGTGGCAAGGCTGCGGAACGGTTGCCACAGCTGCGAGCTCCTCTCTAATTATGTCATGCAGCCCTTGTGCGTGGACGTCATTGACCAGATTGCTGTGATGAAAGGGCACATCGCTCTGCTGTAACTACTCGCGAATGATGACCCAAATCAAAGAACGCAGCTCTGTACTCCCATAGGTGCCCATGGTCCAGGGATCGGGTTGAAGTTGGATAGCGTGAAGTTGGTCAAGGCGACGATAAATGCTTCGCACATCGGCTACCGTGGTGGGATTTTGGATCGCCATAGCGTTGGAAACAAAAGAGGAGACCCCTTTATGTTGTGCCGCACCTTGTTCGTTTCGGGTATATCTTTATCAACTCGACGGCAGATCGCGAGGACATCCTCAATGGCGGAAGCATATGTCTCCTCCGCGTGCTGCACTCGGCCGTCAAGTTTCTTCTTGGCTGCCGATCGACCAGACGATGTACCAAATACCTTGCCTAACTTTTGGGTGAAACTCGGCCAATCGTCGAAGGTGCCCCGATTGTTGAAGAACCACGACTTCGCTACTTTGGTTAGGGAAAAAATTCCCCGCATTTCCCCGAGGGGAAGAATGTGAAAGTGCGAATGCACGAGTTGAATTTGCGCGTTTCGGTAATGTTCGCGAAAAAGAAAGAACACACACATACACACAACTACAAAGAAAGAAAGATGCATTTATTCACAGACACCTATTTGTGTTGTCGTTGTACTTGATTGCTAGAGCGGATCTCAGCTTTGAAATTTCGTGTCAGTACACCTTTAAGCCGGTGCATTAGCCCTTCTCACACCCGATTCCTGGCCAATCCCCCACGTGGGTATGTGCCATGTCAGCGGCCAGGCAGCGCGCGCCCATCTCCCCCCGTTGCCAAGGAAGACGAGGAGATTCCTCGCCAATCGCCCACGTGGGTATGCTATGCGGACATCGCCGGTGGACGCAGGTTCAGGGTCGCTTAAGAAGTGCATTCGCACTTAAAAGCAACGTTGTTGAGTTTGAACGTGTCATCCCACCGGTTGTACAAACTCACTCGATTGAAGTGGTCGAGCCATTCTTCCACATCCTCGCCCCGTAGGCCAGCGAAGTCCAGATGATCACGCTGATGAGTGGTGATAGTTAACGCAGGCTGAGCAGAAGCTGCTCCGTTGGAAGCACCACGGCTACTTTCGTGCTGCATGGGGATGTCTGCCACCGGCAGTTTCCGACCTCATCAAAGCTCCAGCAGCGAAACCGAGAGAGGTAGACGGAGGAATCGAGCGCACCCTTAACCAGTTGAGAGACGGAGCTCAGAGATGCTAAAGGACCACTTTTAGTTACGATCCCGAGCCCGAGGATGATGATGGTTATACACAGATGACAGTGGCTGTGTGTTTGGATGGGTAGAAGGAACAGAGGGATTGACCCACCGTGTGCAACTGTGGATATAAGAATGATTATGTCGCTTCCACGCAGAAATATTACAGCAGTACACCCCCAATGTCCACTATAAATATATATATATATATATATATATATATATATATATATATATATATATATATATATATATATATATATATATATATATATATATATATATAAATATATATATATATATATATATAAATATATATATATATATATATATATATATATATTTATATATATATATATATATATATATATATATATATATATATATATATATATATATATATATATATTGTGGTACTGGGGTTCTTACACCCGGCCGCGGTTCCCCAAAAAGACACTGAGCCCCCTCGATCACACCTTTACTGGGAGTCCCGCTACGCCAAGGTCCACTGCTCAGCTGATCCGGCTGCACACACATAGCCCAGCCGAGTCCGCCATGTTCCGACCTCGCTCCTCTCGCGCCACCTCCTCATCCTCAGCCGGCACATGTCCATCCCGTGGGATTGTCCCCCGCCACTATTGCCGGATTACCCCACTCTCCCCCCCTCCGAAGAAAAGGCCAACGCTGGCTGCCCTCGGCTGCAGTCGTCAACACTCTCGAGGGACTCCCACGGCTCAGCCCGGATGGCAGAAGACCGGTGCCACAGGTGGCCTCCTAAGACCCGGGGGTCCTTGCAGAAATTCCAAACGTGGCAAGGTCCTGACCGGGGGCCTTGCTCCGCGGGTCGCGTCGGCACTCTCGAGGGATTCCCACGGCTCAGCCCGGATGGCAGTAGACCGGTGCCACAGGTGGCCTCCTAAGACCCGGGGGTCCTTGCAGAAGGTCCAAACGTGGCAAGGTCCTGTCCGCGGGCCTTGCTCCGCGGGAATGGTGCCCGGCGCAGTCGTCAGCAGCTGTCCGCCTCGAGCTCCTGCTTCATCTTGACGAACTCCTCCTTGGTCATGGAGCCCTCGCCCTCGCCGAGCATCTGGAGCTTCTCCGGCGAGGCGTCGAAGTCCGGCCGCGGAGGGGCCGGGGGAATGATCATCCCGTCGTAGTCCTCGCTCTCCTCCAGGGCGTCATGGATCCAGATGAACTCCTCGTGCTGCCGAAGCACATAGAACTCCGGCTTCTGGAAGTCCGACAGCGTCGTCTTGATGTGGACAGTGAACTTGACCTTGTCCCTCTCGCTGAGGGCATCCGAGATGTCCACCACCAGGGACTGGTCCGCCAGGTCGATCGTGTCTGACCACATCTTCAGCAAGCTGTCGGTCACATTTGCCGCGGAACACCAAAACGAGGAAGAAGACCACAATGCCCTTCCTAGGAACCACGGCCGGCCCCACGTTCAGGGCGCCAAATGTGGTACCGGGGTTCTTACACCCGGCCGCGGTTCCCCAAAAAGACACTGAGCCCCCTCGATCACACCTTTACTGGGAGTCCCGCTCCGCCAAGGTCCACTGCTCAGCTGATCCGGCTGCACACACGTAGCCCAGCCGAGTCCGCCATGTTCCGACCTCGCTCCTCTCGCGCCACCTCCGCTTCCTCAGCCGGCACATGTCCATCCCGTGGGATTGTCCCCCGCCACTATTGCCGGATTACCACAATATATATATATATATATATATATATATATATATATATATATATATATATATATATATATATATATATATATATATATATATATATATATATGTATATATATGTATATATATATATATATATATATGTATATATATATATATATATATATATATATATATGTATATATATATATATATATAGCGAATCAGGAAATGGGAAATGAGGGGCTCCGTGATAAGAAAGTGGTGAAAAAATTCCCGCCGGGTGGGATCCGATCCCACGACCTTCAGAATACCGGTCTGGTGCGATAACCACTACGCTACCAGCGGGTCTGTTTCCCCAGCACTTTCTCGGGTATTTATGTTAAGGTATTTTTGTTTCCTGCACTTGGGGGTGGTAGCCAGCGCCACTCGTGGGTTCGGATCCCACCCGGCGGGCATTTGTTCACGACTTTCTTTTCGACTCGAAAAATTCTTCATCTCTTTCTATGACCCACCACAACCTTCCCTTTGCTTTCTGAGGTTTTTTTGACTGCCAACCCTTATTTTATTTATATATATATATATATATTTATACACACACACACATATATATTACCCCTTAAGTTGTTGGCCTTGTTATGCTTCAGTGTCGCGTAAAGCCTATGTTTTCCTTGATACATCTTCTTGCCCCTAACCACACCGGAAATTAATTTCAACCCAACTGATCTGCACTATTTGCATCTTTGAAAAAGACCGGCAGCTTGTGGAAACGTTAGAATAATCATTGTTATGTTCTTCAATGTGACTTGCCTATCGTACAGTTAACCATATAGCGAGGAACCTTCTCTCGTACCTATTTATAAACATAAACATATATATATATATATATATATATATATTTATATATATATATATATATATATATTTATCTACACATATATTTATATATATATTTATTAGGAATAATACTTTGGAGAAGGTAGCGGCCTCAGACCTCTGTATATGTATGAGTATTAAGAGACAAGCGTTACGAATGGCGTTTACTTAGGCGATCAATCCACAAGCACCCCAAAACACACGATGATGATGATCATGTTCGTAGAAGATGATGAAACAGTGCCGCATGGCTGTTGCTGATGAGTATGTACAGATGAAGACGTAGTGCGCGAATTGCCGTCTGAAATTTCACTGCCGAAAGTGTGATCACGAATGCTCACAGTATATATAAATATATTAAAAGATCCCCCTTCCAGCGTAAAGGGTTCACGAGCCCAAACCGGCCCGACGAAGTAACGCCGACCCGCATGAGAATATTTCCCCGGTTTATTCTGGAAAAACCAAGGCAGGAAAAAACAAACAATGCAAGTTGCGAGGAAATATGAAAAGAGTACAGCAAGCAAGCAGGGAAAGCACGTAAAGAAAACATTGCGGTGGATGAAGCCCTGCTTATCCAGAAAATTACAGCATGGTGCTCTACACTCAGGACGGCGTCTTCAGTCACTTGTGCCAACGTCGGGTGAAGAGCGCAGCCAGGGACGCTGGTTGCTCCTCGCTATCCGGGCGTCATGGTTGTGGCTCGCGGCCGCCCGCGGCCGGTGCTGCTCTAGCGTGTCCCCCGGTGCGCAGTCCTCCGCTGCTCTTGTGAGCGCCACTTTTAACCTACTCTGTTGGTTGTGTGCATGCTCCGGGTTTTGCTGCACTACACGTGCTCGTTGCGGCTCACTATTCATCGCAAACGTGCACACGCGCATATGACGTACTGACGCCACAATCGGTGTTTCATGGGCACGCACTGCAGTGTAATCACCCCCGCGGCGCAAGTAGGGGCTGCGTCCCTACATTCCCCCTCCCTCAAGACCGGGCAACTACCTAGTTGTCCGTGAAGCGCTGGGGGGCTGCCACTGAGGATTCCTTCTCCTTTGGGTTTTAAATGAGTGCCGGTGGAGGAGGTTTTCCCGCGGACCACAGTTGTTGTAACGTTGAGCGGGTAGCGTATCCTGGAAGAACAGGAACACGATTAGATTTCTTCTTCAGAGAGTCGCTCATAAAATGCCCTAAGATCGTCAATGCCTACGGGACCCGCCTCCCGCCCTCCGTGCAGGTTGCGAAGCTGATACGTCAGCCGAGATGTGAGCTTTGCTACCTTATCAGGACCTTGCCATCTGTCAGCCAGGGAAGCAGCAAACCCTTCTGCTGCATCGCTCAACGAATGTTTACGGAGCAGTACCAGGTCACCGACGGAAAACTCAACCTGGCATCGTCCCTTCTCGTTCTGCTGGCGCTGTTCGAGGCGTGCCAAGTCCAGGTGTTGCCTGGCCTTCTCTAGTGTCTCGTTCAGGCTGCTGCGAAGATCCTGCGCATACTTTACATAAGTGCGAGGACGCACTTTGACCTGGTTAGTGATCGAGCGTTCAATAGGAAAGCACAGGTCGCGACCAAAAAGCATGCCTGCTGGTGTGAACCCAGTAGAGTGATTTACCCTAGTCCGAGTGGCGAACGCCTTTTCCGAGAGGTGAGCATCCCAGTCTTTGTGACATTCAGTGAAGCACACTAGCACCATCTTCAAGTTTCTGTTGACCCGTTCTGTAATGTTTGCTTGTGGATGGTACGGAGTACTCTTCTTATGTAGTACGCCCAGAACCGAACAAATGTCCACGAAGGTCTTGCTGGTGAAGTACGTGACTTTGTCTGTTATGTGCTTTTCTGGAAAACCAAAGCGGGTGTAACTATCCAACTTCTTCCAGATCAACTTAGAATCAATTTTACGTAACGCGTACAGCTCGACCCACTAGGAGAAATGATCTGTGACGACCAGACGGTAGAGATTGCCCTTCCCTGATCTTGGGTATGGACCCATCACGTCCCACACCGTGATTTGCGAAGGGAAGCAGCTCGCGACTGACTTCATGAGGCCTGGTGGTTTACCTCCTCTTGGCTTGACAGACTGGCAAACTGGGCATGTCTGGGCGTACTTCATTACCTCTTTTCTCATGCGAGGCCATGTGACAACGCGACATAGCTTTTGGTACGCTTTGATACCGTCACTATGACCAGCAAGGATAGTGTCGTGGTAGTATTCTAGAAACGACCTTCTTAGGCGCTTTGGTACGAATACCCAGAATGGATACTCACCCCTGTCGGTGTCTGCGCTTGAAATGTACCGCAGTAGCTAGCCGTCCTGGCTTTCGATGTAGCAGTCGTTGTCCCCGGGCCCGGGCCGCCGTAGTATCGTCGTTCTCTGCGGCCGTAATCGACTCTCGTATGCGCTTGCACTGCTCGTCGGCCTGCTGCGCTTCAAGCATCTCCTGGAGACTTACCAGGGTTCCCCAGGCTTCTGCCGGCGTTGTAATAGCAAAGAGCAGTGGTTCTGGTTGCTGTTGTGCTTGTAGGGGTGCTCGAGACAAGGCGTCCACGGCTTGGTTGCTGGGGCCCTCCTTGTATTCCACTTTGTACTGATACTTCTGCAGGTTTAGCGCCCAGCGTGCCAGACGACCTGCAGGGTTCTGAAGCCGTGCCAACCATGACGGTGCTTGATGGTCAGTCTGTATCGTGAAATCTGCGCCATCCAAATACATGTTGAACTTTTTGAGGGCGAACACAATGCCAAGACACTCTTTCTCCGTCACTGAATAGTTTCGTTCGGCAGCTCAGAGAGTGCGGCTGGCGAACACCACAGGGTAAACTTCGCTGCTATGCTCCTGTAGCAAAACAGCCCCTATGTCGTACTCACTTGCATCGGTTTGAACCGCAAAGGGGTGGTTAAGATCTGGCAACCGCAGGCTTGTGGTGCTGGCGATGGCTGTTGATAGTGCCTGAAACGCCATCTCCTCTAAAGTTGTCCATGACCACTTGGCGCCCTTCCTTAAGAGCTGATGAACGGGCAGTGCCAAGTCTGCACAGCTGAGAATGAAGTGCCTGTAGAAGCCGCCCATACCCAGAAAGCGCTGCAGGCTTTTGACGTTCTCTGGTTTCGGGAAGTGCAAGATTGCCTTGAGTTTCTCCTTGTTCGGCCGGACTGAACCTTGGTCTACGAAGAAGCCCAGGAACTCGATCCTGCTGGCAGCCAGTTGTACCTTACCAGGGTTTATAGTGGGGCCCGCGTTCTGCATGCGCTGCCACACAGTCTGTAAATGAACGACGTAATCCTCAAGGTTGTCTGAAAACACTACCACGTCATCCATGTACGCCATCGCCTAGTTGAATTTTGCGTCCCGCAGCAGGATGAAGGAAAGTTGGACATCCACTTGCATTTAGGTGGATGTCAAACTTTCCTTCACAGAAACTTACTCCACCTTGGGGATTTCCCCTAAATCTTGTCGACTAACACCTGTCCTTTACTTCGAGTTGTTGATGAATTTGCTTTCGCGCTACTAACGACTAGCGTCCTGGTTAGCTCAGTTGGTAGTGCGACAGCTCCGGTTAATCAGTGCTCCCGGGTTCGAATCCTGGACCAGGACGAATTTTTCTTCAACTGCGAGGTTTCTGAGAAAGCTGTATAGCTTTCCTTTGTAGCCGTATGGCTGCATTTAGGTGGATGTCAAACTTTCCTTCACAGATATTTGCTCCACCTTGGGGATATCCCCTAAATCTGGTCGATTAATACCTGTCCTTCACTTCGAGTTGTTGATGAATTCGCTTTCGCGCTAGTAACGACCAGCCTCCTGGTTAGCTCAGTTGGTAGAGCGACTGCTCCGGTTAAGCAGTGGTCCCGGGTTCGAATCCTGGACCAGGAGGAATTTTTCCTCAGCTGCTAAGTTGTCGAGAAAACTGTATAGCTTTCCTTTGTAGCCGTATGGCAGCATTTAGGTGGATGTCAAACTTTCCTTCACAGAAACTTACTCCACCTTGGGGATTTCCCCTAAATCTGGTCGACCCCCAACACAATGTCCATCATGCGCTGGAAAGTTGCCGGGGAATTTGACAACCTGAAAGACAGCCTGACAAATTCGAACAGCCCCCTGGTACAAGTGAACGCTGTTTTCTCAATGTCCTTTTCCACTACAGGGATCTGTAGAAAACCTCTACTACTTTCGAGTGTGGTGAAAACCTTCGCTGAGCCTAGGTCGTAAATAACCACATTTATGGATGAAAAGGGATACGAGTCTCTCGTGGTTACCCTGGCGGCACAGAAAGTGTGCCCCAAGACCGGCCCGTCTATGGCCGCTTTCTGGCATGTCCGGCCAGCATCCAGGTTCTGGCAGCCACTGATCATGCGTTGAACGGCCAACATTCGGCAACCAGCGCTTCGGCGTTTTTCCGTCCGCCCGTGTCCGGACGCACAACGGCAGCTAACCGGCTGCCAGATATTCAGTTCTCTTACGGCTGCCTATGTTGAGAAAGAGAACGGCCGAAGTACGGCGTTAGGGCATCCGTTTTTTCTTCGGGAAGCGGTAATTGGCCGAAGCATGGCAAGCGACCGGCCACAGAATGTGCGTATTTTTGCGGCAGTTGGTGTTCCAAAGGGGACCGGCCGGAGCGCGGCTGCTGTGCATTCGTTGTTTCAACGGTGAACCGCGCGTCCGGCGGTAGAATATTCGTTTTCTTCGGGCAACCAGAAAACGATACCGGCCGACGTACGGCCCCAGAATATACGTTTTTCATTCGGTTAGCTGTCCTCGGGAGAATTACGGCAAGCGAAAAGCCACAGAATATTTGGCAACCGGTGTTCAAGAGGAGACCGGCCTACGTAATGCATCTGGTTATACGTCATTTTCTCGGCAAACGGCATACAGCCGAACAACGGCTCGCGCCTGGGCGCCCAGAATTCATGCACAGACGTGTTTGGAAGGAGACCGACCGGTTTTTTCCTGAGGGGAGAAAAAGCCGTTATGGAACCGAACGACGGGGACGCGTTTTTCATCCGCTCCGTGATTCCACGTTTTAAATGAACGAACATCGTTTGTCAAACAGTAATGAGTGTTCTCGGTGAACGGGCAAGGTGCAAGGACTCACTGGGCATTAGCAGGGAACATTTTAGGCAATCGAAATGTCATTTATTGCCACAAGAAGACTGTGCCACACCCACGGGTAAGCTAAGCCTGGCCAGTCATCGCCGCTACCACGCCTCTGCCACCGGCTTCGTCGACGCATCAGCTCGAGGCTATTCGCCCCCCCAATAAATGGAGAGCATTGGAGACATCGACCCGGAAGAGATGTCCGATCCGAGATGGAGATGGTTCACCAAAATAACAGGCCTTCAAGGGCATCGGGCAAGCGGCCAGCACGCAGGAGCTAAACCGCCACCATGTCAAGGACTCTCCACCAAAGAAAGGGAAGTGCGAGCAAAAGCGCAAGTTATTCTGCTTACAATTAAACTGCGGCAAGCAATGTTGCACTATGTTGTTGGTGATAAACGTAGAAGAGACTCGCTCGTGCATTGGTAGGATCAACTTCATGCCCTGCACTATGTTACTTCATGGGATTTTACGGCGGCCTATTTAGAAAAAAAAATTATTTTAAATTTGCGATAACAACAGAGCCTTGTCACTGACGAAGCCTAGCTGTTAATATAGTTCCGATGTTTGAAGGTGAGCTTAGCTACTCTTGGGATATGACTCATTTAGTTAAACATAATAGCCAGCATCCTAGCAAACACGGATTTTGTCAGGATTTTCTTTCTCAACGCAGATTGTTGAGTTCACGTACGATTTGGCTCTAGCAATAGATAAGCTTATAGTGGTTGACTGTATATTGTTGGACTGCAAAAAGAAAATGATGGTGTTCCAGATCACCTTCTGAGTAAAACATTTCATCCTATAAACTGAATGAATCGGTTTTTGCATTGTTAATTACTATTGGCCCTATAGCTTTGTTCAAAAGTACTGTGTAGTTTACCGGACTATAGCGAATGAACGTGATTCCGTATACCTGCAGCTTTATTCGAATTTAATAACATCCTGGTGTGCTGATTCAGAAAAGTTTTTGGATGTAAGCAGTGTGTTAACGGCACCTTTACCAGAAAACCTTCATTCCAATTGCATACGTATACCGTAAAGTATGCTGCTGTGACCACGGCCGAGGAATATAAATACCTAGGAGTTTATTTAGGGAGTGGTTAGAGGTTAAATGGGCCGGTTCACACCATAAAAGTCCCGGCTGCATATGTTTTTGGCTTTCTGAGACGAAATTTCAGTGAACCTCCACCTAACTGAAAAGAACACCCGGATTTCACTCATGTGCGCTCAATCTTGGAGTACGCATGTGTTTTCGTGGATCCCTACACCAAAGAGCTGGTTGATACGCTCGAAAACATACAGAATATGTCAGTGCAATTCGTATTAGGTAATTGGCACGCTCAACTTAGCACGAGAGAAAGTAAAAGTAAACTGAAATGGCAGGATATGAAAGATCACTGACGAAACCACAGGTTGAATTTTTTTCGTAATATCTAACATTCGAAAACTGGAGTAGAGGGGAGAAGTATGTAGAAGCACCATTATACATATCGCAAAGTGGGACCGCTAGCTTAAAGCAAATTATTCACTTTCCTTTAAAGGTGACGCCTTGTGCGATTGATTTTATTTTACATCAATACTGCCGTGTAATTATCTTCCACGTATGATTGCATTAACTGTTTATATTGACAATTTTCAGCGCGCTTTGTAAAATTATTTTGTTATTTTGTCTCATATTTAATGCTTAGTGTTATGCATCTCCCTTCAGTAATGCATGCAAAGGCAAGCAGGCATCAAATAAATAAATAAATAAAACAATGAATAAATAAATGAACAAAAATAAATAAATAAACAAATAAATAAACTTCCAGAGTCGCAAGTTTGCCTCCGACGGGTTGAGAACCCTACGCGCTTAACCTTGACCAATAAAATATTTATTGCCCTATTCTGTGCAGTATGCAAAGTTTCCTGTATGCATGCTACCATTGCTATGTTATTGGTTTGAAACAAATTATGTAACTATTTTTACGCCTTTTCTTGCGTGAATACAAAGGGATACAACTGCAGCCACCTGAAGCACGGCGTCATTCGAAACGCGTCTAGAATTTTTTGAACGTAGTATGACATTAGCAGAAAATTAAGCTCTTTTGGACTTAAGTGGTGTGGACGTATACTCATGAAAACAACATTAAAATAGATTAAAAATTAAAGTACCTGTTATCTCCTTCTTAGGATCAGCCCTGCGCAAGATCATCAGAAAAGTTGATCGAGTAGAAAATGTCTTTGCAAGAAAAATGGGCAAAAACTGGACATACTTTTTTGTGAAGAAGTTATTTTAAATGCTCCTGAGTGTTTTGTTGAGAACCAAAACGCTTCGTAAAGGCATTCACGACGGTTTTATATACATCAAAATTGGTCAAGCAACTGTTATAAAAATAGATTATGTAGTCATAGCATGAAAGTGTTCCAAAATATTGCCCTAAAAGGAATTGGCTAAAAGCGCCGCAATTTATCTCTGAAATTCATCCCAATAAAGTATGCGCCCTCCGCCTCCTCTCCCGCCCCATCCTCTTTCCCCGTTTATAGACGGTATTCATTCAAACGTTTAGCGGGCGATTTTCTTCGCTTGGCCACACTGAAAGCCGCCATGTCTGTGGCCACTGTGCTAGCGCATGCGCTGTGCGCCCACATCTCGAGAAAAAAAAAACACCGGTGTCCCGTTTGTCGTCTTCCGCGTTTCAACCCAATTATCGGTAGTGGCGTCCAGAGATATATTATTAATCGCATTCACATTACGTGGTGGCGCTCTACCGGCCATCGATAACTTCGCATCACCGGAGGATGAAACCGCGGCAGCGAACGGCCGGAACGGCGCGCAAAAGTCCGACACTGCAGTTGGCTGCCGCCCTGGATGCCGACGCAAGTGCACCCGCACCGTATCCACGATTTTGTCTGGTAAGTTCCCTCTAATACATGGTTGATTACAAAAACCGATTAATTTCTTTGGAGAGCTGTTTCACGCGTACGCCGATTTAGCGATGGTAGCGAATGCGAGGCCGCTTCCCGAGCCGTGCTGTAACCCGAGCGCTGACGGATCGCAAGCGCCCTTTGAACAAATCCCTCGAGTTTGGCTTCCGTACGGCAACATTTTCTGCATATGCCTTCGGACGATCGCTTTTCCGCGAGCATACGCGTGACTTATCGCGGCGCAGTCGCACGCATACGTGGGCTCTAACGTTTTTATCGCTCTACCTACTCGTGCACGCCCCCGTGTGGCAACGTGTTTTCAAATAAATTGGAATGAAAACTTAGGCAGGCAGCAATGCGCCACCATCAGCTTCGCAGTCACCAGTCGCGGTCGCACGCTGGATGCCTTGTCGGTTGTTCGTACGAGGGATAAAAAACAGGCGGGCTCTTGTTTTTTATTTAAATCGCGGCAATCACTGACACTGACAATCACTGAGATTTTCTTCAGACTCCAATTCCAGAGAAAATCTGATGTTGCAGTGATCAGCCCGTTCCGCTGGTGCCGTGTAGATTCAATGCGCAAGTCTTGACGCAGAAAAATTACTAGGGCCCAGATTTCGGAAGTGTAGTGGACGCGCATTTCACGGCGCGCTGAAGGTGCGTTTCTCACGCTCGCTCGGGCGGCGGTTCGCCTTACCGGACCCGCCGGATGTGTGACGCGTGAGCTATCGTGTTCCACGCCTGCGCCGCCGCGCCATCGGGGACCGGGGGGGTTTATTTCTCTTCGCTTAATAAGGCACTTGAGTTCCAGCAACCGGTCGGTGTGGTCGCTTTCATCGTCGCTCGTCAGCCGACGAGACATGGTGTCAGAAGTGGGATAAAGTTAGCGACACATCGATCAATTATTAATAGCAATCAGTCTAAGGTGCGTAGCCTGCAAAACACGCTATGGCGGATGGACATCCTTCAATCCAGTTCAGCGGCACCGGGCTTAAACCGCCACCGAAAATCGATTTTGGGAACCCGAGCTCTTGGAAAGAATGGGTCTACCAGTTCGACGACTATTGCTATGCATCTGGGCTCTACCAAGCGCCGGGAGAAGTACAGGTCAGAACGCTTCTTTACGACATGGGCTCCCAAGACGCCTGCCGCGTTCTCGACACTCTAGCATTGTCCAGCGAAGACTGGAGCTCGCTAGAAGAGGTTCACCGATCACTTCATCCACCCGGTCAACGAGGTCTACGAAAGTGTCCGCTTCCACCGTCGAACCCAGGGTGAAGGCGAGACCGTAGACGAGTTCTACACTGCGCTGCGTACACTTGTCAAAAAGTGCAACTACGCCTCAGCGGAAGTGGAAGAACGACTCGTTCGAGACGGGTTCGTCGTGGGTCTCCGGGACTCTAACCTAGTGGACAAACTGTGCCGAATACAAAAGCTTACCCTTGAAGAAGCAAGACTACAGGCTCGCATCAACGAAGATGCCGTGAAAGCCCGTGCAGCAGTGTTCCAAAAAGAGCCGAATCCTGCTCACGTTGTGGCCGAGGCCAAAGTTCAAAAGCGCTTCCAAAAGCCGCGACATGGCTCGAATTCTCAAGGGAGCTCCGGCAAGCGTGTTACGAAGTCCAACACAAGCGACGCTACCACGAGCTGCAGATACTCCGGTCGACCAACGCATCCTCGAGCAGATTGCCCAGCTAGGCAAGCCAAGTGCAAAGGGTGTAATCGGATTGGACACTTCGAAGCAGTCTGCGAAAAGAAAAGCAAGAAGAACATGGGAGCTCTCACACTGCACTCCGTAGCAGCCATCACCAGAGCCAAGTTGGTAAAAGTGGCCGTCAACGGACTACGCTAACTTCAAGGTCGACTCGGGTGCGGAGGTGACAGTGGTACCGGACTCGTTTCCAGGCATACCGAAACAGCTGCAAAAGCCAGAAGGTGAGCTTACGGGCCCAGGAAATTACTCCCTCACCGTTCTCGGAACATTCCAAGCGAAGCTGAGCTGGAAAGGCAGGTCTACAGTGCAAACAGTGTATGTTGTGCCTTCGCAAGACCCGCCGCTTCTTGGATTCCCTGCGATACAGGCTCTCGGAGTTATATGGTTCGTGGACAGTGTAACGGATTCTACCGTCACTTTGAAGGACAGTCTCTTCGATGGCTTGGGCGAGCTGCAAGACGAATACGTGATACGTCTCCAACCAGGCGACAAACCGTTCTCACTCAGCGTGCCGAGAAGAGTACCGATTCCGCTTCAGAAACCAGTTCGAGAGGAACTCACCAAGCTCGAATCCCAGGGTGTCATCCAACGGGTGGACCGTCCCACAAAATGGTGTTCCGGTATGGTGTCTGTTCCAAAAGCAGGAGGAGGCTACCGAATATGCGTTGACCTCACCCGACTCAACGAAGTCGTGCTTCGGGAGCGTCACATACTACCCTCAGTCGAGAACATCCTGGGACACCTCGGATCAGCAAAGGTATTCTCTAAGCTCGATGCTACCGCTAGCTTTCACCAGGTGAAGCTTTCAGAAGAAAGTCAAGAACTCGCTACGTTCATAACACCAATGGGAAGATTCTGTTTCCAAAGGCTACCTTTTGGAATCTGCTCAGCGCCAGAATATTTTGAGCGACAGATGAGCAGAATTCTGGAAGGCCTCGAAGGAGTTGTGAGCATGATTGACGACATTCTTGTCTTCGGAGCACCACAGCAAGAGCATGACCAACGTCTCAAGCAGGTGTTACAGCGCTTGGAAGAAGCTGGAATCAAGCTGAACCGCAAGAAATGCACGTTCTCTGCAAACCATGTCAAGTTTCTTGTAGTCGTGGTTAGCGCACAATGAATCAGTCCCGATCCAGAAAAGGTCGAGGCCTTGGCCAAGCTACCAACCCCATCGGATGTCAGCGGTGTCCGAAGACTGCTGGGAATGGTGAACCATGTGGGCCGCTTCATTCCTCATCTTTCCAACATCACAGCACCGATCAGGGCATTGCTTCAAAAAAGAAACTCATGGCTTTGGGGACTGTGCCAGCAAGCTGCTTTCGACAAGCTCAACAGCTTGCTCAGTTCAGAGGTCTGCATGGCTAAATATGACCCATCGTACCCCACGGTTGTGTCAGCTGACGCAAGCTGATACGGTCTCGGAGCCGTATTGCTTCAAGATCAACCATCGGGAGAACGACGAGCGGTTGCTTACGCCTCACGATCCCTAGCGGACACTGAAAGCCGCTACAGTCAAACAGAAAAAGAAGCTTTGGCTGTGACGTGGGCTGTCAAGAGGTTCGACTAGTTTCTGAGGGGCATCGCATTTCAAGTCGAAACGGATCATCGTCCTTTAGTCACGCTCCTGGGATCAGCAGAACTCGACATGATTTCGCCCAGAATCCAGCGCTTGCGAATCCGTCTTATGCGCTATCAGTTCACTGTTCTCTACGTCCCTGGCAAGCTGATTGCCACGGCAGACACGCTGTCAAGGGCTCATATTCAGGGACACGATCCTGAGCGAAGTCAATGGCAGACAGACTCCATCGAGTTATTCATCGGGGAAGTCGTTACAGCAGCTGCCAACCTCAGGTCCTCCCGCATGGATGCCTTACGCAAGCACCAAGCGGAAGACGGCATCTGTTCTGGGCTACTCCGCTTCTGTGAGAAAGGATGGCCAGAAAACGTCTCAAAGGTTCCAGTTCATCTAAGGGAGTACTGGAAGCAAAGAGGCAACATCACAGTGTGTGATGGCTTCTTGCTCAAAGATCGCCGCATCATTATTCCAAGCCTGATGCGCCGTGAGGTACTTCAGCAAATCCACGAAGGCCACCAGGGCATTGGACGGTGCAAGGCAAGGGCAAGGGACGCAGTATGGTGGCCTACCCTTAACAGCGAAATTGAGCAGCTCGTAACATCGTGTGAGAAATGCGCTCAGACGAGAGTTCAGCGTTCGGAGCCACTAATCGCAACACCGACTCCAAATCGGCCATGGCAGCGTGTAGGCGCCGACTTGTTTGAACTTGATGGAACTCACTACATAATCGTGGTGGACTACTACTCTCGTTTTCCGGAAGCAATCAGCTTGTCGTCGATCACCTCCACAGCTGTCATTGCGGCTGTCAAGAGCACGTTCGCGCGACATGGAATACCTGATGTGTTCGTCTCTGACAACGGCCCGCAATTTTCGTCACGGGTGTTCGCCGAGTTCGCACAGACCTACGGATTTCATCACATCACGAGCAGCCCGGGCTACCCACAGTCAAACGGCGAGGCAGAACACATGGTGCGGACCATGAAGGATCTTTTCACAAAATCCAAGGACCCACACATGGCGCTTCTGGTGTACCGCGACACGCCAGGAGCGAGTGGATACAGCCCGTCGCAGCTCCTAATGGGCCGACGTCTGCAAACGACAGTGCCGAAGATGCCAGACACCCTGCAACCGGAGTGGCCACCACACGACGAAGTTGCAGCTAAGGATAAAGCTAACCGAACAAAACAAAGTCATAACTTGAACCGTCGTCACGCCGCCCACCAACTCCGCCCACTCGCTGACGGGGAGGATGTGTGGGTGCAGGATATGTCATGCGCAGCAAAGGTGCTCAGCCCAATAAGAAGACCACACTCATATGTGGTGGAAACACCGACAGGCATCATTCAGTGCAACCGTCGGTATTTGGTGCCGTTCAACGGTGCAGGCATGCCTGATGGCCTTGCGTCTGACAGTTATTCAAGCACAGACGAAACACCAGCAGTGACGGTTGAAAGCTCCGCGGATCAAACCCGCCGGATGTGTGACGCGTGAGCTATCGTGTTCCACGCCTGCGCCGCCGCGCCATCGGGGACCGGGGGGGTTTATTTCTCTTCGCTTAACAAAGGCACTTGAGTTCTAGCAACCGGTCGGTGTGGTCGCTTTCATCGTCACTCGTCAGCCGACGAGACAGGAAGTACCTTAATTTGAGGAATGAAAAAAAATTGGGCGTTTTAATTAGTGAACAAAGCGGAGTAACGCTAGTTCCATCTTTGGCTCGTTCCTTTTAACTGCGCTATTTTTACTGTGCACCTTAAAACACCCGGTTATTCCTCCCTCCCCCTTTGTGCTTTTACTACATAGCTGCATTTATTACATGGAATGGCGAGTTGATTTTTAAGCATTGCCTTGGGCACACATGGTATCTAGCAGGTTATTTTATGCACCATTCTTTTTTTAAGCAACCAACCTTCCCAACCGGCAAGCAGACTATTCATATGCTTGCAGGCTCTGTTTTCATCATCCTTGCATCTGCACATATGTATATTTGTTAAACATTGCCTGCATACCTTCTAGTCCAGACTTCATATTTGAAAAGCGGCAACTGGCTACAGTTGCCGCTTTTCTAATGGAGGCGAAAAGCAGAAATGCCCATGTTCGAGATTTTGGCACACATTAAAACATCCCCAAGTGGTCAAAATTAACCTTAGTCCCTCACTACGGTGTGCCCCATCGCCTGTGTAGTGTCAGTGTGTTAAACCTCATAGTCAATCAAAGTGTTCGTACAAACCTTCTGCAAAGCAAGTACAAGCCGTTTTCAACTTTATGTGGTCACTGGTGAACTGACTGTTGTAAAACTGTGCATCGCAGCATGTTTAAGTTCACATGTTACTACTCACGCTTGCAGGTCTCAAGCATGAGATCAACCACTGGCTCTCAACAGCCACTCCCCCAGTCCGGCGAAGTCAACAAAAAGCCATCCAGCCACCACTAGGCACACAAGGCTGCAGAAAAAACTTGGCATAGCGTATGCATGTTTCTGGCCTATCTTTGCTTCTCTTAAGAAGGTAAAGTTTATGCAGCCTGTGTTGCTTTTCAGTTTCAGTTGTACAACTTTTTTTTATGTTGATTATGCATTTTCGTGTTGAAACGTGTAAAAATGTGCAGTGCCAAAGGGACACTGCACCTCCAAGGCAAACTTCATTTTAGATTTTTTTTATCCTTCACCTCCGTAAATGCTGGCATCATTACAGGAGTACTTGTTGAACGTTTTGATGTGTGGGTGTTTGCGTCTGTCCTGAATGCAAGATGGTGTGCCACGGTCCCTTAAAGGGGCTGGACCTACCCCACTTCTGATAGTGATGAAAAGCATGTCCATAAGCCATCTTATGGCCAATTATTTAAATACGTGTGAACATCCACTGCCTGACTACTCTTTATGTCCCAACTTTCAGCCTCTCATCAGTGCTAGTAAACATCCTACACGAGGCTGACCCCTTTGCTAAGCTGCACAGAAAAAAGGTCAACCCAACAGCTCAGCTCAGCCATTATCAGCAGCTGACAATCCTTGTGAATCCTCAGGTGCTGTCAAGTGCACAAATAACTCCGCCATGTGCTCACCTTTGTGAGAGAGAAACGAGCCAAGAATGCCCCAGCAACACATCAGTGATGGCCTCCCAGATGGCCGATAGGATTCTCCACGTACAGCGCGGAGGGGTTTTGAACCCCCTCCCCCAAACATTTTACTATTTTACTATGCTGCACATAAGCAAGTGCTAGCATTCATTTTGGCAAGGCTCCTTCCATTCTCCCATACCTCCATACACCCCCAACCCTTAAAAGTATTTCTGGCTGTACCAACAGTTGATGGACTGTGAAGAATGAGCACCCTGGAAAGAACTAAATGAGGTGTTTCAGGTGTGCATTTGGAGGTTGTCAGGTGACACACTGTTGAGTCGAGTTGATACGTGCAGCATACCACGGTAGCAATGGACCAAGCATGTGTGATCCTGCATTCAAGGCCAGTGAACTGCAGGCGCATTAGTAACTGCACTTGCATTGGGTCAAATTAAACTACGCAGCTGTTGAGAAAAACAATGGGGTGTACTCACGGGAGCAAAACTCTAGATTGATGCAAGCAGCAGCTGAAAGGCATTACATGCTGCCACGTGAATAAGTGCCTCCTGCCAAGAAGACACTGGCTGTACGGCCTAGTTTAACAGTACGATGTTCATTTCGTGCTTGTTGCTTTGGCTACATGTGGCTTCGGCCTTGTTGAAGCGTTTTAGCGATTAGCGGTTAGTAATGCATTGAACGTTTTTTTCTTGACCTCTGATTGGGAGCTTAAGCACGCGACAGGCTTCATTAAAATCAAGTCCTAGCACTTCGGGATTTACACTCTATGCGCAGATTGTGACTATTCGTGAAGGACGAGGACAATAGAAATGAGCAGTAAAAAATTCTTTAGGGTCTCATCTGGGGAGAGGGACCATTTGGGCTCCTTTCCTTGGTTGCAGCAAAGCCAAGGGAATGCGAGCTGTGGACCGGCGACCAAGGACAACTCCACCCGGAGCTGGGATTGTGTGTGCTGGACGTTGCGTCGTCGGCTGTCGAGCACTGAGGGCCAAAACCATCGAGAACTGGCGGCCATATCCATGCCAACAGAATCAACCTAAACAACAAGGTGAGCTGGGCAGCTACGGTCTCCCACGGCAAACACACTCAGAGACACATGGTCCCCCAGAGTCAATACACTCACGGCAGACATTCCGATTCATGCTCAGAAATTAACAAAATCCATCACATGCTTGAGTCCATTATCGTTGGAAAAAAAGTTCTAAAAGCAGCCCTAACTGAACTTAAGGAAGTCGACACCACTGTGAACCCCGCCTCTTCCAAAACGTCAGACCAGCATCTCAGGCCATCGTTGACTCCAGCCACAGCAGGTTACCGACCTTGGGGTCCTCAGAAATTGGGTCCGCAGATGCAATGGACAATTCTCCATCTGGCTCTACTCAGTTAAAACACTGGGACACGAAAATTGGCCTTGGCAAACCCCCCTTGCTTCGGGGTCGGATGATTAGTACGTTACGGAAGGTGTGCTTCAAAATTTTGGAGAACAGATCATGGAAACCCTCGTGCGACATTGAAAGCCATGTTAGTGCAATTTGAGGATAAGATTGGTGCTGAAATCACCGGTCTCAACATTTGCATCACCGGTTCTTTGAGGACGCTGCGTGAAGGGGAATGGGCCCCATAAAATCGACTGCACGTGCGTCTGGCCTCCGTCAGCGGACAGTTCTAAAGTGCTCACCAATCGTCTAAAGGCACATTCCCACTGGCGACTTGGCACATTGCGTGACGTCGCAAGTGATGAGCCAGGCATCGCTTTTTCTCGCTTTGCGAGGGAGGACAAGATCGCTCTAGGACTGAATCCCCTCGTTGCGCCTCGGCAATGCAAAACCGGATAGCCAATCATGGTTAAGGAGTCAGCTGACGTAGCTGCAAAGGAAAGATTTGTTTACATCCAACAATGCAAACAATGGTGAGCCGCTGCTGCCGCACAGGGCTGACTGTGCCTGTCGGGTCAGGGGTCAGGCCGTCAAGGAATTTTTCATGCGCTTCAGTTCTTAGGTCAGTGACTTCAGGGTATGTGTGTACTAATCAACAAACAGTGTAGAACTCATCAGTGTGGAAAGTCTTTTCAAATGGCAAACACGGTGTAGAACTTGGAGCGTTCGGAGGCGTCAAAACTTCTGCGTCTCTGAAAAGAAGTGAAATTTGCCGGCCAGGATGCGAGTATTGTTGCATCGAATTAACTACTAAATGCAAAACATGGCTGACCGGCACGTTTCTCCTAAACGTATGAAGCCCTTCTCGCAACACCTCCAAATTGACCAAGCTTTTTTAGAAAACTCTTGAAATTTTCCATTTCGACACATTACTCATTGTCGGTGATTTTAATGCACATCACACTAAGTGGGGATTGCAAGCATGACACCATTAAAAAGCGAAAACCTTTGGCTTGATGCCCAACAAGAAGGCCTCACCCGTACCACTGACCATACGCATCTTATTGCACCGGAAGTAGTGTGAGCAGTGATGAGCAGCAGTGTGAGCAGCCTTGCCTCACTTTTACAGAACACACGTAAAGGAAGACCACTTTACGCAACACATAAGAGAATCTCGGCAGCGACCACCCGGCAACATCAAACGAAGGTCTGGTAGGCCCGCTTATCCTCATTTACTGAGATGCATTTCAAGGGCTCTGAGTGGTGCAGCGGGATTCCTCACACTCGGTGATTGGTCCACATATCTGAGAAATAACTAACATCAAGGCAAAGGCGGATCAACTGGGCCGAGATGCTGAGCAGGCAACTAATTATACATTTGAAGCAGGGAACCAATGCCAGGTTGACTTGCAGCTTCCCCACATGTGGGAGGCCAAGAGTGGTTTGCAACAGCAACTCCGCAAGAACAAAGTCAGTTGCAACGTGTTTTTTCGCCTGGATGGGCTTGACCAACACATTGAAGAATACTCAGTTATTGCGACAAAATTGGCATGCAGCTTGCGATTGCACCGTGAGAAGCAACTACCCAAGACATGAAACGTCGTCTGATGCTTAATCGATCTCGGTAAGAGCCAAGCCATACATTGATGCAACCTAATGGGGAATTCCATTGAGAGAACAGGAGCAGTGGCATCGTGCAGTGAGGAGTAGGTGACAGAACACTTGGGGGCACGCGGGAGCAGGGCCACTGCACCTGCCATGAGTGCGGCACGCACCCGGAGAGCAGGTGGGAGAGGAAAAAACGACGAGGGGAAAACACGGTCCCGACCGGCTGTATGGGCATACATGATAGCATTTATCAGGTTAAATAAGGGCGATCCGGCTACACTACTTGCAGTAGCAGCAATATGAGGCCTGTCTGCAAGATTGGCGAGTGAGGAACAGGCGGTATCACTACGAGGGCGTCTCAAATACGACAAAAACCAGTAACAGAGGCTATTTTGCTCATATGCACCATCTCTCGGGGTGAAGTAGAGGTTAAACTCCCGGCCACTTGTTCCTGTAGTCGTTCGTGCGAATCTCCCCGGTGCCATTCGTTTTCTCTCTCTCTCTCTCTCTCTCTCTCTCTCTCTTCAGCCTTTAGCGTTTTTGAGAACTGAGAACGAATATTTCAGTAGAAGAAACACCCCCGCCCCACGCAGAATCGTTAAATGATGTACAACCAAAGTGGGAAGCTCCTTCACTGGGTCTGTTTACTGAACAGCACCGTTGATTCTGGGCATGGAGTTCAGTGAGAGTAAAGTCCCTCCTATGGGCAGGGGCGCGGCGGAGGGGCTTTAATTTAGAGCAGCCCAGCGGCAGCGCGGCGGCGCGCGCCATGTCGTCGCTCCATGTACCGTAATTACCCGATTCTAACGCGCGCCCTTTTTCCGGAAAAATAGGCCCAGAAATCACATGCGCGTTAGCATCGGATTCGAAACCGAAACTGAAACAGCAGAAATTTCGTCCCACCCATCGCCATCACCATGTTAAGATGGCGCTAAAGCTTTTAGCAACGATTTTTCGAAAGCAGGAACCATATGCGCCTAGACTTTTCTATCGGCGTCCACACAAATCGTCAAATTGTTCCACTTGCACGCTTGATAACAGCAATGGCAGCAGCGGCTCTCACGCGTTCAAAACGAGCGGTCGGCTGAAGCGTGCGGCTCTGGAGAAGCTCGCGGGATGGGCGTGCGAGGCATGGGCCACGATCCCATCGACCATGGTTGAATGTTCGTTCAGAAGTGTGGCATCGCGAAGGCTCTTGGCGGCACCGAGGACGAGATGTTCTGTTCAGCGGAAAGCGACGAGGAGTGAGATGAGCGAAATTAGTTTGGGGAATAAATCGCCCATTTCTCCCGCATTCGTTTATCTGGGTTATAAAGTTCCGTGCGCGTTACAAACGGAGGTGCAAGTTTTTTGGGTTTTTTTGTCAGAAAAGTCGGGTGCGCGTTAGAATCGGGGGCGCGTTAGAATTGGATAAGTACGGTAGCTCAGAGATTTCCCGCCGCACGAACGTTGTCGTGAAAGTTCGCTCCACGTATTCCAGCCTTTAGGAATCCCAGCAATCTCTGCGGAAAAGCATGTGTGAGCAAAGCCGGGCAAAGCACGTGTGGCGGTGTGAAGCATTCGCATGCTCGTAGGGCTCGCTGCCCATTCCACAAAGTTGCAAATGCACGATGGATACTGCCGCGCTCCCCGATACAAGGGAGCAAAACACTCACACACACACACACACAAAGGGGAGGATATGACGTTAAAGGTCATGTGACTTCCTTTGTATCGTACTGTGCTCACTCCGACTTTTCAAGCGGGAGCAGATCGAACTGCTCCCAACTGCTCTCAGAGCACCGAAAGTGGTCTCGCACTACCACTGGATGACAGTACTCCTACTTCTGTTCGACCACTGAAACACGCCTGCTCAGGAGAGAGCACTTTTAGAGTGCTTTTGAGTGCTCCTGCTCTCCCAATGGAATTCGCCATAAGTGTCATTCCCTATCAGTTTGGTAGCACGGACAAAGAACTACTGAAGGTTATTCAGGATCTTCATATTGCAAGCTGTGCTGCCAAGGTACTGCCCCCCTACTCGAGCCGGAATAATGCCCTCCTCTGCATTACTTCGGGCAAGGTACGCGGCTGCCATTACGGCCCTTTGCACAAAACAAAATGTGCTTTTAGGCAAAACGACATCAGGAACAAATGCTTGTAATCTAGGTTATGACTTTTTGGAAGCCCTCACTCATTAGCTCAATATGTGTTGGGATAGAGGCCACATTCTGAAACAGTGGAAAAGAGCCAAAAATATTTTAATCCCTAAACCTTAAAAAAAGCTTACGATTGAAATTCTCCAGCCATTATATCTCATTCCATGCATGAGAAAGGTTCTTGAACATGGAGGAAAACTCTTTTTCTGCATACCATGATCAGTTTCAGACGTACACTTTCTACAAAGGTTAAGGCAGCATGAGCTTTAGCGAACAGCCAAACAAGGAGTCGCATTTTAAGCACATTGGACATTAACCTTCCTTGCAGCACGACTTTACAAGTAGCTATTCCAACAACGCGGAGATTGCACCCTCATTCCCCCTCTTCTCGTGAAACGCACCCCAATTACAACGACGAGCGACGATAGGCCAGGGTGCAAGCTCTGCGCAAACGCTAAGCTAAATGTGAGGACGTGGTTTACAGGGACGCAGCCAACTATTTTCGTCTCGACGTAATATTAGTTGCTGTAGTCAATAACCAGGGAAACTCCATTGCCTCTGGCCCGCTTCATACCCCAGTGGTGTATGAAGCAGCAGCCATTGCACTGGCAATGGTGGCCTTCACAAAAATCAGAACAGTAAAAAAATTCAGGGAAGCTTGCGCTCACGTGCAAGACTTGATCATTGACGGACACAAAGTTGAGCTTTATTGTCGTGGTGCCGTGGTTGACGTCGGCAGGATGGCATTTCATTACCTTACGTTGAGCAACGCCAGAGTGACCTCGTCATTTTGGTCAACGTTTTCTTGTGCCGCCCTGTAAGCATGACTTATCGTCTCTAGCAGATGCTTTGCACGCGGAGCCTGTCGAAGCACACCGGCCTCTTCCTTTCCTCGGCCACGCCAACTATCTGTGGCCTATCCACTATCCGTGACAAACTATGCACACGTATCAAGGCACGCGAGCATGAATGTTGTGCATTTTCGTAGTATTTTAAAAGCTGCGGACACCATACCGAAATGATTTGCTCAACAGCATCGCTGTTAATTAAAACCTCCAAGTCTGCAATCCTAAATTTCTCCCGATGGCAGATCTCCGAAGAGGTGTCCGTACCTCTAACTTTTGGCTTAGACCCCGAAAAACGAACCGGCAAGTTCTGGACCGCTAATTCTGGACCGCTAATTCTGGATCTAATCTGGACCGCTGCCCTCTTTGGCATGGCCAGGAGTGAATCCGCACACAACGCCGCTTGCGGCTTCACCGACCTAGCGCACGTCAATCTGGACGGTGGCTTCATCTCACTGTCAGGCAGGAACAGAGTAGTGTCCTACACGGATATCCCCAACCACTGTCAGCTGACCTGAGCCTGTATCCCTCCCAGAAATCTGTGGTTTGGAGACACCTCCAGACAAATTCGTGTCGGAGCTTAATTGTCTACAGCTACTGTTACCCAGGACAGGTAACAGTAGCTGTCCCCCCACCACCCCTGCAGAGTGCCACAGGTGCCAGGAAGGAGCAGGCCTAGCACACATGCTATGTCAGCGTCCTCATACAGCCACACCAAGTTGCAGTGTTAATAGCAGTGGGAGACCGTACTGCACAGCTCCTAATTGGGGAGAGTAGAACAAGGGTAGGAGCAGTAAGCACCCTGGAACTATCATCACATCTGTCTCTGGCCCTCCAACACCTTTCACCATATGAATTGTTCCAATTTTTACTGCCCCATTTGCTCAATTCTTAGTTACTACCCCATTTTAATAAAAGGTGTATTGAATGTTAAATACTCCAAATCTTTGTGCATCAACCGTAAGTGCATCTATCGCAAGTGCAAGGGGCATGAATAAAAGGGGATGCTTAGAATAAAAAAAAATACAATGTAGCAGTGAGTGTGAATTTTAGCATGTTTTAGCTATGATGGGCATGTAAATTGCTTTTCAGTGATGCTGTGTGCCAGATACTCAGTTCCCTTCTATGTACACAATGACGAGTTTTTCCCAGCAGAGTCCTCGGTATCGCGTTTACAATAGTGAAAATTCACTATCTGCTACTTATTTTTTTTTTGTAGGTCTTTAGGCAAAGCCTGCAAAGCTGTTAGTAGGCAACAGGTTAGTGGGCAACAACAGAAAAAGTTTATTCAGCACACAGTATGTCATTTGTGATGTCACTACTTAAAATGATATTTGCATTTTCCTCGTGTTAAAAAAATCACAGCAACTGGACAGTATCATACACAGAAAAGTGTTGAAACAGTTCAAAGAAATAGGGATTTAAAGGCATTATACAGACAGGTAATAGTTTTCTGGTAAATACACAAAGTAATGCCGCACTCTTCAACTAAAAAGATAATTGAGATTGATGTGATTTCTCTAACATAGCACGTTAATAACAACTGAACAAGACGACGAGCTGCAGGCTTACAAAATTGCTTCACCGATGCAGTTGTTGGAGTCAGAAAAGAAATCTGTAAATACAGGATGTGTCGAGTACAAATGACCATCAATACCAGACGTGCCCAGTAAGTGCAGTCTTCTGCTGAATGGCAAACACGCAAAAAAATGACTTGATACACATAATTTACAACTAAAAACAAACTGCAAAAATGTGAGTATAATCAGATTGCAAGGTAAAACTGACAGGACTAAATTCCTTGGCAAGTTGCAGTATTTCAAAATGGTTTTACCAATGCTGCAAATATAACCCGTCGCGGTGTCTCAGTGGCTAAGGCGTTGCGCTGCAAAGCACGAGGTGCAGTCACTTTCATTTCCGAGGGTTGGGGTGGTCGGACCAGCGACAAGCGCCTTACCGAGTCTTGCGGCATCTTAAATAACCTTGTACCAGGTGACACAGTGTTGGCTGACAGAGGATTCACAATAGGTGATGCTGTTGGCATCCACTCAGCCAAGCTAGAAATGCCGGCTTTCACTAGGGGGAAATCGCAGTTATCGGCTTGGGACGTCCAAAAAACTCGAAAATTGGCTAATGTCCGCATTCATGTAGAACGGGTGATTGGGCTACTTAGAGGACGATACTGAATCCTGTCAAGCACTATTCCAATTGATCTTGTGACTGTGAAGCACAACGAGAGGCTCACCCAGCTAGACAAAATTGTAGCTGCCTGCGCAGCTCTAGCAAATCTGAGCCAGTCAGTTGTGCCATTCGAATAGGCATTTTCCAGCAAGCCGTGTGCATCAGTTTGGCTGAGACAACAATGTCTAGCAGTTTCCCTTATTGTGTGGGAAATAGGTGGGTGAGGCACGCCGTAGTGGAAGGCTCCGGATTAATTTTGGCCACCTGGGGCAAGAAAGGGGGTGGGATCTTTAACGTGCGCCGAAATCTCGCAGACACGGGCGTTTTTGCTTTTCGCCTCTGTCAGAAAAGTGGCTGGGAATCGAACCTGCAATGTCCTTAGGCCCAGCAGCACAACACCTTAGCCACACAGAAGAGGATGGAATGGGAATGGCCGCAATGAAATGCCAATACTGGGCAACAGTGAACAGAGCAGCAGGCATCCAATGCCACTGGTTAGAAGGCGAACATGACCATTAAGACAGCCAGGATGCAACGCATGGTTAGTGTGGTGTGTAACGGGTGGGCAAAAAATGTTGTGTGGTGGGCATCTAAAATCACCGCAAACCATGTGTATTTATTGAAAGTATGATTTAGGGACTACCCAGCGATGGGCGTAACAGCACAATGCACAGGCTACTGTACCAGGTAGTGCAATTCCTGATGATTGACTTATTGATGCAATTTTTTGTTTCGATGTAGTATCTTAATTCACAGATGTTTTGGTTTTCATTGTGTGATTTGCAGTTATGTTCTGTCATGAAGATTTTAGCCCTGGTCATCTGTATGAATGCACTCTTCTGTTCAAACAGAACATTATGAGGATTTTGCTCCTGTAGACATGAAAAGCTGTTTCCTGGACTGTTGACCGACGATTTACCTAATTTCTTGGCGGTGAAAGTTTTGATGTGCCGTAATGTGTAAAATAAGCCCTCCGAATTTTCCATAATGTGAAATGCTATTCCACGCAGTGAATGGCAGCACCCATTGCGAGCCTAAAGCAATGGGAGTCTAGATGAAGACATCAAGCCCAATTTTGAACTGTTACGCTCGTGATTTTGATTCCAATGGTTTAGGTAGGTTATTTTTTGTCAGTTGTTACACCACTGTCCATTTTATGCTGCTGCTGCTGCTCTAGTAAACATTCTTCAGCTTAGTTCTGTGTCTTCACAAAAAATACAGGGTGTTTGTAATGCTGCCCAATGTCAGTATTTATTTCCCTTTTTTGTCCAAGCTGACATTGATGATTGTCGTCATAGTATGCAAGTTTTTAAGAGTTGTTAATGTTTTGTGCAAAAAAAAATGTGCATCTTAGTTAGTGACATGAGGGGTCTCAACTCACATCAGTGACCAAACAAGCCACAGTCAAGAAGTTCAGTCCCACATGGGAAGGTTGCAATGCAAGAAAGGAACGGGAGAGGGGGGTGTAACAAATTGTCACCTAATGCGGCCGTTCAAACGAAACAAGTCCTTTCCCACACATTGTAAATATGCTTGGTCATTTCTGTATGGAATTTGGTGTCACCATTCGAGAAACATATCAGTCCTGATCTCCAGGATGACTAAAATATAGGCACTGATATTTGTTTTACGGTGATACTTTAATACATCAAAAGGTCAAAAAAAATCAAAAGGTCTGCAGGCCACATGTGGCCCGGGTGTTTCACACCCTTGCTTTAGATTAACTGTGCACAATAGGGCATGGCTATGCGTATCAATCGTAACACAAAGAATGGAAGGTTACAAGTGGAAGCACCCACACACAAAAACCGAATGGAATGGGAAAAAATGGTGTTTCTGTGTTCTAGATGCGGAGTGTCTTATGGTCGGGGGTATGTCACTTGTTGACCTGTGGCGACCGTCCGCACGCCATCTGTGCATGCGCTCCTCTCCTCCTTTCCAAACAGCTGCGTACTCTCCTCTCCTCTCCTACCGTGTGCGCGCGCTCCTCCTCCGTTCGCTTCAGCTCTCTCGCGCGCATGCGCGGCTCTTCCTTCATAGTCCTTCATTCACTCTCACCCTATAAATCCAAGGAAAGCGTATGTATTCCGGGAAAATGTATGTCTCCAGTTCACTGACGTTGATTTCTGTGTTGCAATTTTTTTTTAATCCACCCCAGTGAAAGCATGTTGCCTGATTGATCCCCGTAATGTGTTTATTGTGTAATATTATTTTACAATAATTCTGCTTTCATGCTGTTTTCTTTATGAAGGCTGAACAAATCAGCCTAGGCTGTTTTGCCACAATTAAACTGTTCTCTTCTATATTTCGACACTGTTGATGTCCAGTGAAGCGTCATTTTTTTTCCTCCGCTCTGATATTTTGGCCTAATCAGTAATGAACGATCATCGCAATTGTTCATTATACAGTGTCCATTTGGTTTGTGTATAAATTACATTATATTTCTGCTTATCTCTTCTGACTGCTCTTGTTTTACCGTTTTTTAATGTATTTTTTAACAAGAGGTCCCCCCACAGTGATAAACTATGGGACCTCTTTCTGTATTCTTTACCAATGTATGTACTGTATTATATGCAATCTTCCTAATAAACTTCAAACTTCTCTCTCGTAGTCTCCTCTCCTACAGCTGTGAATATAAAGGGGAGCTAGCAGAGCGCCCGTTCAGTGCTGCGCTTGCTTCGCTTGACTCCGAGCTTCTTCAGATGAAGTAGGATGGAAGCAACAGTCCCGTCAACGGGTGCGCTGATGCAATTAAACATAATGAAAACGCAAACGGAACCCCCATGACACTCCGCATCCTACTCATGGTTCCCTTCGGGGAGATGGGTGTAATTTTTTTTGTACCCCAGCAAGGCTCCTTGTCTCTGTTTAGCTCCAAGTAGTAGTGCAGAAGTGACAACAAAAGAGAATCGGCAGACTGCATCGGTGCTCCTGTGACCTACTGCAAACTATCACTAATATTTAACTGATGGGTAATTACATTGTGAACTGTTGGTTGGGTGGTGTTTTATTGATGTGTAATAAAATGTTTCTTGATAGACATGTTCTCATCATGCCATTTTTAATAGTGTCCCAAACTGCTGTTTGCAGTTACCCTAGGTGTAAGTAAGACAAGTTAACTTAAGCCTTGCTGCTGATGCCCGGAAACACCAATGTTAAGCTTTGGTGGTGCACAAAGAACATGGGTTGGTAAGCTAGTTGGTATTGCATAATGAAAAGTGGGTCTTACAAAGCAATATCAACAAAGGCAGGACAAAGCACTGAACTGTGACTGATTGTTTATTCAAGGAATAAACATACCAATGCGATTACAACCAATGAAAAGGCTAAAAGCACATCGAAACCAACACGTCATCTCGCCCCTTCCCTGCTACATAGCAAGGTTTTGATACACGATTTCTTTTTTTGGGAGTGCAACTGAAGGGTCTCTAATGCACACATTATTAAACATTCAATTTTAAGTACGCCTATCAATTCATGTGTGAACTTTTCCTTTTCTAAGCAATGAACGCACTTCCCAAAAAGTGGAACACAAGCGTAACTTTTCGCAGTGTGACAAAATGTGGCCCGGTAATTCATTGAAGTCCTTGTGCTCACTGTACAGATCACCATTTCATAACAGTTGAATTAGCCAAAATGAAGGCGATAGCCATGAGTTATCATTTCCTGGCCAGAAACCACGTCTTGCAAAAAATATTCTAGCACATGAAGAGTATGACTCAAATGTTTTTTTTTATATTCTAGCACATGAAGAGCATGACCAAAATGTGTTTCTTTCTTTTTTTTTCATTTTCCACAGTCATTGTAAATTCAAATAGCAGTAGCTGGAAAGGCACCTCAATGCACATAAAAGGGCACCAGTCGACCTCGCCATTTATTTCTGAATATTTCTGTAGATCAGTTTCGAAGTGTGCTAAACACCATCACTGTATTTAAACCTGCTGCTGCTCACGGATGCCGCAAAAAACGGCACTCTTGAGGCTTGCCCCGCAGGACGCACACCAGCTCTGTGAGGGCGCCGTATTTCTTTTCTAGCAGCTGCATACGCCTGCAATGAAAGAGAAAGAAAAAAAACGGGCTAAAGTTCGGGGTGAAGCAGAAAGGCCCAATTACTTCCATTATGCGCACAATTAGTTTTTCTAAACCAAGCAGGAGCTACAAGTTTTGTACGGAGACTGAAATGGCAGTTCTGCTGCCCCTAAAAACACATAATAGTAAATTTCGCTAAGCGCTGCTGGCGCAAAACAACAGCTTGAGATGACGTTCGTTTCCGGACGGCGTGATCGAACAGCAATTTCTTTAAAAGATATATCGGCCTCAAAAGTGCGCAGGATAGAAGTACCCGAGGTTTTGACCTTTAACTGGTGCTCGCCGGTTTCCTCACTCCACCCAAGGACAATCGAAACACAGGGCTTCATGCCCTGCGCTGAGATTGACAGAAGTAAATTGATCGCTAAATGCGATTCAATCACCGCACGAGAAAAAACAAGAAGAAAACACGTTGCTGCTTATGTTCGAGTTATTATCAAAAAAGCAGCCCTAAAAACGGCTTCCCTCAAGATGGCACGGGCGACACATTGGCACTGGGTTTCTCGTGCGCTAAATGTTTCACACTCAGCAAAACAACTCACCTGTGACATTAGAGCGCGGCGGCTGGCCATCAGCTGATCTGCGGCGGCGACTTGATACGCGTCTGGCGATAGGTAGATCGCACTGTACTCAACAGTACTTAGCGTCGAGTTATTACTTTGCGTTCAGTGGGCATCAGTTTGGAAATGATGCAGTTTATGCTGACAAACGACCAATGCGCTAACGAGGCAACCTTTGCGCCCCGACCGGCTCGCACTCGCTCGTAGGTGTGCGCAGAGGCTGGGGTTGAATTGCAGATAACGTTGTCACACTCATGAGCGGAACCATGAATTTTCGCGTAACCAACGCTATCGCGGTGCAATAGACTATCAAGCCACTCGCACACGCCTTGCACGAAAACACAAGCTCATATCGCGGACCGCGACCTGCCTGGCCGCCATGAAGGAGAAGGCCATGAAGGAGGAGAAGAGGAGGGCCTGATCAGCGGGCCGTGCGCACAACGTCGCCTAGCAACAGACGCTTGGCCACAGATATGGCGGCGCACGCATGGTTGCCTGTATGTATGTGAATACGCTCTATTACAGGTAAGCCACCCCACAGAAGATATGAGGACCTGGACAATACATCTATTCAAGCTCTACAAAGAACTGAATATTTTCTGTGTTCGGCAGTAAATCAGGCATATCCATTAGAGAAACAGCATTTTGTGACCACTGTTTAATAAATGAATTTTGCTGTCAACTGAGGCTGGTAATTAAGCAAGGCTGCGCTGAAAGCTTGACGGCTGGTGGTTGAGCGCGAGCTCACTTTGATGTGGCTGCATTGGACCAAACTGCTGTCTTTGTGCTGCTTCTGCACTGCGCGAATAAGTCATCTCCTTGCGCGACATGCAGTGACCGGCCTCAGTACAGTTAAAGTACTGTGGTCGAACTCCAGTGCCCGTAGCACGGCCGTATTTCCGGTAGCTGTAGTCCGGCTGGAGTCCGACGACCGCATCTCGGCTGTCCTCCGGCGGCCGTACATTGGCCGTACACGGGTGGCTTTGGAATGTCCGGAGCCCTACGGCTGGAATCTGGCCGTATGACCGTAAGCCGGTCGACTGGCCGACGGACACTGGCTGTAGGACAGCGATGGGAGTACGGCCGTATACTGCCAAAAGGCCCACATTTGGACATGGGCCGAACATGGCTGCCGAAAAACGGCCGGACAGAAAATCACCGGCCAAAGTACACCGGCCTGTTTTAGGCCAAACAGTCCTGTGCTGCCTGGGTATCGTGTTTAGGCGTCTGTAGTCTACGCACATGCGTACACTACCGTCTTTCTTTTCCGCCAACACAATCGTAAATGCCCAAGGGCTTTTTGATGGCCTTACCGCTCCTGTATTTACCATCTGCTGCAGGGCTCCATCCAGCTGTGGTTGTTTGTGGACGCTCAAGGGCCTGGGGTTAAACCGTAGTGGATGCGGATCTCCCGTCTCGAAGTGGTGTTCTAAGATGTTCACCCTTCCAGGAGCTTCCATGAACATGGCTGAAAAGGGTTGTAGTGCTGCTGCGAGCCGTGATTGTTCCTCCGCTGGTCCTGCGAACGACAGCAAGATTGTTTCCAAACCAGTTTCAACCTTTCCCGCAGTGGTCTCCGCTGTCAGCAACTCTGACAGAGATTCTGATGGCCCTACCACAAAGCTTTTTAGCGGCGTTCCAGGCCCATAGTGGTAGTTTCCGGCCTCCACATCAAGCACTAGCCCAGTTCTGGCCACAAAATCGAGGCCCAGAATGGCTTGACAGGAAGGACCGGGAAGGTACAAAAATTGCCTGTGTTAATGGCCATCAATGATTACCGTCAGACTCGCTGCCGCTGTAATCGGCACAACCTGGTCTGAAGCTGTTCAGATACTGGTGCTTATATGCCGCAATTTGAACTTCCTCGGAGAGCATCGTTCTCGGACACGGTCTCCGAACACAGAAACCACTGCTCCAAAGTCCAGCAGGGCACGTGCGCTCAGGCCGGCTATCTTGACGGTAATAAAATGTGCATTGTGCACACTTTCCGCCTGTTCTCGGGCAGCCAATGCCCAACACCTCACTATGCACTCATTGTTGCTCGCAAGGGGCCCTGTTTGAGCTTTCTGCCCCAAGCTCCCACCTTCCATCTCGTCCATGTTGGGTGCAGCGTGCTCGAAGGCAGTTGGTGTGCAATCTTGGCTCTGCTCCTGCATTCGTCGTCTTCACGAGCTCTCCGCGGGCGTTTTGAGCGCTTTGGCGACAATGGGTCTGTACACTGCTCTGTCAGCGGGTTTGTGCACTGCTGGCGGACACGATGCCACGAGTCTTGCTGCACGTTCGGCTGGCGTTTCTCGATTGGTTGCGCCAGCGTCAAAGCAGAGGGTGCCCCTGGCTGGTAGGATGACCAGAATACCAGTGCATTATCGTTTACCGCAGGATGCACTGCGATAGGTCAGGTGGCGCCTCCAGTCTCGCCGAGCTTGAGTAATCGATCTGGTGAAAAGCCGCTTGCCGCTTTTCCTTGTTGCTCGACTCGGGTGATGTGGACACGAATTCCTTGCTGATGTCTGCACAGATGAACTTGCGATGGTTAGGAAATGTCTTTCCTGTTTGCAGTACTTGCCTCTGGTCATTCTGGCCCAATGGGCACTCCCGCGATGGTGCCGCGCAGCTGGGCTTAGTCAGCGCTGCAACAGCTTCTCATGGTACGGCGCAACGCTGGTGTGAGTCAGCGCTGCAGCAGCTTCCCACAGTGGCGCCGCAACGCTGGGGTGAGTCAGCGCTGCAACAACTTCTCACGGTGGCGCCGCATTGGTGGGGTGAGTCAGTGCTGCAACAGCTTCCCACAATGGCGACACACCACTGGGGTGAGTCAGCGCTGCAACAGCTTCTCACGGTGGCGCCGAACCGCTGGGGTGAGTCAGCGCTGCAATATCTTCCCACACTGGCGCCGCACCGTTGGGGTGAGTCAGCGCTGCAGCAGCTTCCCATGGTGGCGCCGAACCGCTGAGGTGAGGCAGCGCTGCAAGAGCTTCCCACGGTGGCGACGCATTGCTGGAATGAGTCAGCGCTGCAACAGCTTACCACGGTGGTGCCGCACCGCTGGAGTGAGTCAGTGCTGCAACAGCTTCGCAAAGAGCCGCCACACCGCTGGGGTGAGTCAGCGCTGCAACAGCGTCCCACGGTGGCGCCGTATTGCTGGGGTGAGTCAGCGCTGCAACAGCTTCCCACGGCGGCGCCGCATTGCTGGGCTGAGTCAGCGCTGCATCAGCTTGCCATGGTGGTGCCACAACACTGGGGTGAGTCAGTGCTGCAAGAGCTTCTCACTGTGGAGCCAAACCGCTGGGGTGAGTCAGCGCTACAACAGCTTCCCACGGTGGTGCCACATTGCTGGAGAGAGTCAGCGCTGCAACAGCTTCCCACGGTGGCGCCACATTGCTGCGGTGAGTCAGCGCTGCAACAGCTTCTCACGGTGGCGCGGCATTGCTGGGGTCAGTCAGCGCTGCAAAAGCTTCCCACGGGGGTGCCGCACCGCTGGGGTGGGTCAGCGCTGCAGCCATCCGCCGTGGCTGCTCACTGCTGTTTGCCTCTGGCCATTCCCCCGTGGTTGCCAGTTGCAAGACCCCACGCCTACGAACAGCGCTGCCTTCCTGGCTCGCTGCATTGCTCTCTTCCAGTGGGATCTCGGCTAGTCTCGCCCGGAGCGGGCCTGGAGTATGCATGCACAGGAATGCTCTAACCACGCCTCTTTAGGCGGTGGCGGTTTGTAGGATTCCGTGGCCGTCAGCGAAGCTTATATGGCTGTGGCCTCCTTTGCCAGGTCATCGAAGTCGGAGAACCGCCGGGATCGCAAGTACGGCTGCAACCTCGGGTGTCACTGTCGGACGGCCTGGAAAACCTTTTCCTCCTAGGGTGGCGCCAGTTCCGCTCGCTCGTACAGGTCCTGCATACAACGCACATATTCGCGAAGGCTTTCACCCTCCCTGTTTCCGCGTGCGAATTTCGTCTTTGATGCAGTACTCATACCCGGGAGGCAGAAACTCCCGCCTAAACGCTCCTTGAAGTTCATCATATGCTCACATGGCTTCTAGTGACGTCTCCAAACACCGACTGCCGACCACAAAGCAACTGGCAAGATCCTGCTTATCAGCAGGCTATCTGAAATTGCATGGCTTGTTGGTAGTCCGATAATTCAAAAAGAAATCAGAAAACAGACTTTTTGTCTGTGTAGCCTGTGTACGTTGGCACGGCTAAGTATAACTGCAGCGAAGCATTGCAGTGACAGTAGCATTTTTTATCTTGTGGCGCCCGATCACTGCATAATGCTTCAGTGTTAAGCTTGCTAGCCTGAAGCGACAACAGTTGTTTTTCAAACTCGACCCTCGATGCGATCAGTTGGGCCATCAAGTCAAGAATTGGCTTTGTGTTGCCTGATAGCCGGTCAGTCTTTGCAGTACTCTGCGGGAGAAGGGCAGAAGCATTTTCGCCTGACCGAGGAACAGAATTCTCGTCCGTCGACATAGTTGTGGCGGCCAAATACTGTGAACCCAGCCTGAAATACAACCTTTCTGACCGCCGCAGAAACAAAAAAATGCTTCTAAGTGGGCGCGCATGGTCAATCAGTGTCACACTTCGTCGATAAGCGCAAATTCTGTAGCGAGTCACTCACAGGATTTCTTTCGCAGCTTTTGGTTGCTCTTTTTTCACGCCATCTTCATCGTTGAGCATTGGCTTCTGGTAGACGATTTTAAGTATTCTCCGCTGGTTAACTGATGCTCGCAGAGTAGGCATGGCCGGCATATGGGGCGCTTAATCCGCCGGTCAGTGCTGCGTCAAAATACGTTAGCGACGCGAACAAAGCATAGACACTCGGGAAGTGTTCTGCAACCATTCACACATGCAGGCGGCAGTGTAGCTCGAAGACGATAACAGAAAAAAAAGAAAGCAACCACGCTGGGCGCCAGTGAAAGATCCCCCTTAGAGCGTAAAGGGTTCGCGAGCCCAAACCCGCCGGACGTAGTAACGCCGACCCGCAAGAGATCAAATCACCGGTTTATTCCGGAAAAACCAAGGCAGGAAAAAACAAACAAATCAAGTTTGAAGGCAAAATAAAAAGAGTACAGCAAGCAACCATAGAAAGCGCGTAAAGAAAGCATTGCGGTTGTTGAAGCCCTGCTTGTCCAGAAAGTTAAAGCATGGTGCTGTATGCTCACGACGACGTCTTCACTCACTTGTGCTGACGTCGGGTGAAGAGCGTCCACTGTGGACGCTTTTTGCTCCTCGCTGTCCGTGCCTCATAGTCGTGGCTAGCGGCCGCCCGCGGCCTCAGCTGCTCTCGCGTGTCCCACGGTGCGCACTCCTCCGCTGCTCTTGTGACCGCCGCTTTTAGGCCACTCGGTTGGTTGTGCGCATGATCCGGGTTTTGTTGCAATACACGTGCTCGTGGCGGCTCACAGTTCATTGCAAACGTGCGCACGGGCACATGACGTACAGACGCCACTATCGGTGTTCGACGGGCATGCACTGCAGTGCAATCACCCTCCGTCACCCTCCGTGGGAGCACGTACGGACTGTGTCCCTACAATATATATATATATATATATATATATATATATATATATATATATATATATATAGATATATTTATATATATATATATATATATATATATATATATATATATAGATATATTTATATATATTTATGTATATATATATATATATATAACGTTAGTAGAGACAGAGACAAACGAGAAAGACTTAGAAAATAAAAATAAGTTTACTGACGTTTCAGGGAGAGGACTCCCTTTCTTCAGAGTACTCTGAAGAAAGGGAGTCCTCTCCCTGAAACGTCAGTAAACTTATTTTTATTTTCTAAGTCTTTCTCGTTTGTCTCTGTCTCTACTAACGTTATTTTTTTCGCGCTCTGTGTGAGTTTTTATCTTTTCAGTCTATATATATATATATATATATATATATATATATATATATATATATATATATATATATATATATATGGGACAAAATAGTCACAGTGGCCGAGGAGTTCTATAGAGGTCTGTACAGTAGCCGGGACATATAGGATACGGCCGAACGTCACAGTAGTTCAGAGGAGATAGACATTTCACCAGTAACGACCGAAGAAGTAAGGAAAGCTTTGAAAGAAATGAAAGGGGGCAAAGCACCTGGTGGGGATCAGATAACCGCAGACCTCTTGAAGGATGGCGGAGAAATTGTACTTGAAAAACTGGCAAACCTGTATACGCAATGCCTAATGACCGCAATGGTACCGGAATCTTGGAAGAACGCGAAAATCATCCCAATCCATAAGAAGGGCGACATGAAGGACTTGAAAAATTACAGGCCGATCAGCTTACTGTCAGTCGTCTACAAGGTATTTACGAAGATAATCGCTAACCGAATCTCTACAACCTTAGATTTCAGTGAACCTAAAGAACAAGCAGGGTTCCGTGAAGGTTATTCAACAATTAACCATATTCACACGATCAATCAGGTGATACAGAAGTGCGCTGAGTATATTAAACCCCTATATATAGCCTTCATAGATTATGAGATAGCATTTGACTCGGTCGAAACCCTAGCAGTCATTCAGGCATAACGGAACCAGGGGGTAGATGAGCATTATGTAAGAATACTAGAAGATATCTACAATGGGTCTACAGCTACCATCATCCTCCATAGGGAGAGCAGTAAAATACCTATACGGAAGGGTGTCAGACAAGGAAACACAATCTCTCCAATGCTATTCACAGCATGCTTACAAGAAGTATTCAGAATGTTGGATTGGGAACAGGTGGGAGTAAGTGTTAATGAAGAATACCTCAGTAACCTCAGATTCGCTGATGACGTTGCCTTTCTAAGTAACTCGGGGGACGAATTGCAAAGCCTGCTTTCCGCACTGGGCGAACAGAGTAGAACCGTGGGCCTAAAAATTAATATGCAGAAAACTATAGTAATGATCAGTAACCTCGGGACAGCACAGCAGTTTGAGATAGGTGGCGAGGCAGTAGAAATGGTAAGTGAATATATCTACTGAATATATCTAGGAGACAGAAACTTAGAGGCTCACTAAGAGGGTTCAACTTAAATTGAGAACGACTCAGCGGGCAATGGAGCGGAAAATGATAGGTGTAACATTAAGGAACAAGAAGAGAGCGGATTGGGTCATGGATCAAACTGGTGTTAAAGACATATTAGTAGAGATTAAGAAAAAGAAATGGACGTGGGCAGGGCATGTAATGCGAAGGCAAGATAACCGCTGGTCATTAAGGGTTACAGAGTGGATCCCTAGAGAAGGCAAGCGTTGCAGGGGGTGGCAGAAAGTTAGATGGGCAGATGAGATCAAGGAGTTTGCGGGAATAAATTGGTCTCAGTTGGCACAGGGCCGAGGTAATTGGAGAATAATGGGAGAGGCCTTTGCCCTGCAGTGGGCGTAGATAGTCTGGTGATGATGATGATGATGGTAGATATAACAGATAAGGTGCCTGGCTATAAGGTTAATTGTACGATAGCCAAGTCACATTGAAACACATTACAATGATTATTCTAATGGTACCACTTTGCGCCGGTCTTTTTCAAAGATAAATATAATACTTTGCAGAAGGTAGCGGCCTCAGACCTCTGCCAACGTTCAGACAAGGGGACTCTGGCACACTGTGTTATGGATACAAATTAAGTTGGAGAAAGAGGGGGGAGGTTGTTCAGTGCGGGGCCGGAAGGACGACAGGAGATTGGTTCCACGGTACGTTGAAAGGAACGAATTAGTGTGAAAGAAACAGAGGTGTGGGTATTACGACAAGACCCCGCAATAGAGAAACCGGGAAGACCACGAGAGGGTCCGGGGAAAAGGGGGGGAATGATTTATACGTGGCTTTAATGGTGCAGGGAGACCTCAAAGCAGGCTTCCGGGAAGTTTGGGGCGAGAGGGGCGTCTTGGGGTGCAATTGCAAGGTTACTGAACCGTGTGTTTGAGAGAAAACTCGTAAACAACAGCTCGTATATTCCGAAAAATTTCATCTGGGGAAAGCAGGGTTCGCCAAAGAACAGAAGGGGTATGCGCCGGCACAATCCACGGGGAGCTTTCCGGTATATTCAAGGACCTTTTCTATTTTTTTATCTTTTTTACTTTTTTCTGTTTGCGTGTGTTTGCAAAACCGGTAATAAGACGAAATGCCGATGGTCGAGGGAGGCCAGTGCATTTAATATGTAGAAATTGGCTAGGAGCAAAAGAGGAGAAAAAAACTACAGACATTTTATTCAAGTAACAGCTTTGGGGTGGTAGGCAGAGTGGTGGCAAGTGGAGATGCCTACTTTTTTATAAGAGCAATATTTTTCTGTTTGATTGAGATACCGTAAGGTTTCTCTTTGGCAGTCAGCGGCAAGCCAGTGTTCAGTGCTGACCATTGATTTTGCTGTTGGCAGGCTCCCCAGGCGGCAGACGTGCGACAACGTTGTCACGTTTGGCTGCATCCACGCAGCCATATCGGCCCTTCTTGGAAGCGCACAGTTTCCGCACGTGCGGGCACTCTCTCGACTGACCAGCCAGCCAGAGCCTGTCCTGGAACCGGTTGGTCATCGCCTGATGCCGGTTGTGCCTGGAACCTTCAACCACGTACCCTGGCGGCCGGCCTCGCCTACTTATACGGAGAAGCCACCACGCACCTCTGCAGTCAGCGGCAAGCCAGTATTCAGTGCTGACCATTGATTTTGCTGTTGGCAGATAAGGTAGTTACGCCACCAGTTTGCTTTCATTGCTTGTAAGTTCGCCGCTGACTGCACTGCCATGTCGTCGTGTGCAAAATGTCCTAAATTAGTACCCGAACAAGTGAAATGTTTGACATGTTGTAAATGTGGCGAAAGCTTCCACCTTGGAAAGGCGTGCTCGTCTGTTTCCGAGTTGTCGTTCTCGAAAATGAGCACCGTTAAACGAGAAACGTGGTGCTGCCAGCCATGTAGATCGGATTCGGGGCCAGTGCAGCCACAGACACCCTTTCCGGTGACAATTCTTTTGCAAAGCAGTACTCGGCAGTGAATGAGAGGCTTGACAGCCTCGTGTCCATTGTAGAGCGGCTCGCAACAAAACTGGAGGATTTGTTGTCACTCATGACTGCAGTCATGGAAATACTGGAATCGATCGACCATCTGTCCGCGAAGTACGACACAGTAGTTGCTACGATGAATGCTAACAAGGCAGACATCGCCGTACTCAATGCACATGCACAGTCAGTAACTACTCCAGTGGATGACCACGCAGAATCTTTGTATCAGTTGACCACCGAACTTAATCAGTCAGAACAGTACACCCGTCGATGCAACTTCGAAACTCATGGTCTCGCTGTCCAGCCAAAAGAAAACTTGTCTTCTTTTGTGTGCAAGCTAGCTCTGAAACTTGACCTGACTAACTTCAGTACAATTGATATCGCAGCTGTTCACCATCTGCCTAGTGGTCCTAATAAAATACCGCCCGTCCTTGTGCAAGTTCACAAAGTTAGCACAAAAGAACAGTGCATCAGCGCACGCACAAAGCTTCCTGAGCTGGCGGAACAGGAAACGTTCTCTCGCCTTTACATCAACGAGAACCTGACTCGCGCTAATAAAGAGCTCTTCCGCTTGGCTAGGCTTAAGGGTAAAGAAAAAGGTTTCAAGTTTGTGTGGATTAGGAACGGCAGGGTGCTTGCTAGGAAAGAGGAAGGTCGCCCCATCGTTCATATCGATTCGAAAGTGGACCTTGACTTTATCGTATAAAAATGGATAAAGACCACTTCCTAGTTTCTCAATCCTTTTCTGCAGTCAAACAGTTTTTTAGGTGTGATAGTAGTTCGGTTCAAATTTGCCACGTAAATATTCGAAGCATTAGAAAATACTGGTACCAGTTCTTGGCTTTAACCTCCTCGTTTAGGACTTGCGGTGAAGTATTTGTGTTAACCGAGATAAATGTTCCTTTAGACACCCTTTGCAACTAAACGCTTCCTGGCTATGAAGTTTCTTCTTACTTACGCCCCTTTGGAAAAGAGGGAGGCATAGCTGTCTTTATCAAAAACGCGTGGTTGGTTTCAGAAATAACTTTTTCTTTCACTCAAGCTGAAGTAGTCACATTGCGGTTATGTTCCCCATTATTATATCTTGTCTTGATAGCGGTGTACCGCCCACCTTGGTGTAATGGGCGCATATTTCTTCACGAACGTATGTGGCCATTTCTTCCCTGTTGTCTGGTGACAACATATGTATGACAGGTGATATAAACATTGACACATTGCGTCCCAACTTGCCACTAACTGCGGACTGTTTAGATGTACTGTCCAAATGGGGTCTAGACTGTGCAATTTCGAAAGCTACCCGTGAAGAGTTTTTGTCCAGTAAGCTCGTGACTTCTTGTTTAGACCACATCAACGCACGCGTTCACGATTTTCAAACCCTCTCAGCTGTAATTGAAAATAAACTTGCGGACCATTATTTTGTTGCATGCTCTTTGTCACCGAAGTCTTCACATGTGCGCAGAGTCGCGAGCAAAACAACTATTTCAGTCGTTGATCCGAGGGCACTTGATAGGGAAATCGCACAGTACGACTGGCACAACTTTATATGTATTACATTTCCCAGTAACATGTACGATAAGTTCGTAACCTTGCTCGATGAATTCAAGAAAACTGCGACACGAATAGTTAAGGTCAGGCAAACAAACTCTAATGAAAAATGGATGACAAAACAAATCCTTGTAGCCATAAAGAAAAAGATATGATTTGGGCTCGAGCAAAACGTGCCCCACAAAATGGAATTCTCAGGGCAAGCTTTAAACAAAGTCGAAATAAGGTAAATGCGATGATACGTCTAGCTAAACGCAACCACATGAGGAATAAGTTTGAAGATGCGCGCTTCGATACAAGGAAAACTTGGTCCTTAATTAACGGTATGAGAGGTTCTAATGTGCAAACTAGCAAGGACGAATACTTTTTTTCCCATTTTTATGGTGACGGACCTAATATTGCCAATAGTTTCAACGACTTTTTTTCGCGGCTCACAGGTGTTGCCTGATCTACCCCTGGCATTTGTATGTTGCAGAATAGTATAGCTGAATCGGCTTATCGGCCCCCACTCATTGAAGGTGACCTCAAGTCATTTATTTTTGCGCTGAAAGCCAACAAGTCACTGGGCATGATGGTATTTCGATAAATGTGCTGCGCAGAAATTTTGACCACAATAAAGCTGTTCTTCCTTCAATTTTAAACCATATCATTGAGAGTGGCATCATTCCCTAACAGTTGAAGAAGGCAATAGTTTTTCCTTTGTTTAAGTCAGGTTCTCGAAATAAAATTGAAAACTATAGACCTATCTCTGTTCTCTCTTGTATAGTTTAGATATTAAAGAAACACATTTTAAATGTTATGACCAGTTTTTTATCGACTCATAATGTTTTCTTCTCATCTAAGTATGGGTTTATTGGAGGCCGAGGTACTCAAACGTTGCTCGAGGACTTTTCTGATTTATAAACTATACTTTCGATCGTAACCAGATTGCATGTGCATTATTTCTTGATGTCAGTAAAGCTTTCGATAGGGGTGTCATACCCTCCTGCTCACCAAACTACAAAGACTAGGTTTTTGGGACAACTTTTCCGTCTACTTGAAAACTTCTTGACAGAACTAAGGTTGTTCGGATTGGTAAATTTTCAAGTAATGCTTCTTTTATTAGGTAAGGTGTACCACAAGGGTCTATACTGAGTCCTCTGCTGTTTAACTTGTATGTTAACGATCTCGCCTATTCTGTATTGTCTTCAATATTTCAGTACGCCGATGACACGGTTCTTGTTTCTATGCTTGTCGTCATTCTGACGCCATATAGTCGCTTCAAGTTTCTGTAACGGGAACTATGAATTGGTTTACGGCCAATTCTATTGATGTTAATACAAAAAAAAAAACACAGCTGATTTGCTTTCACAATCCATTAAAAAAAGTTGACTTAACGCAATCTTTATTTTTACACTCAGCGGCCTGCTCTTCTTGTAGTTGTATTCCTGTAAACTATATGTCCACTGTGAAGTATTTAGGTTTGTATTTCGATAGCGACCTTTCTTATAATTCCCACTTACCTTATGTATGTAAAAAAATTCGTCCTGTATCATCTTTGTTGTACAAATTAAGAACATTTATTCCATTTTCGCTGCGAAAAGTCATTGTACATTCCCTTTGTTATAGTGTGCTTAGGTACGGTATTACAGTATATGGCCACTGTTCTTTACATTGGATAGAGCGAGTCCATTCCATTTTGCGTTTTTTTCTGCGTACCATTGCATATGACTTGTGTATGGAGAAAGATGACAATGTATTCAAAACCTTGATGTTGCCCGATTTTACCTCGCTCCTAAATGAAACCATTATCTTCAAACCTTTTTGGATGAATACATTCAAAACGTGTTACACTCCTGCTCGGTCCTTCAGACCGAAGCAACGTTACGCAATTCCTCGTTGTTCCACAAGGTACTGGAAAAGAACATGCCGTTATTATGTGCCAGCTATATTTACCACTTTGCCACCTGAAGTTTGCGCATGCTTCGAAATATAAACTGAAAAACGCTTTAAGGCGCATGCGCTAGTGCTTTCCAGAGATTTCGGGAATAACGCATGGTGATCTGTTCTTGGTTGGTTCTGCGTACTGTAACATATATAATTTTTTTTTTACGCTTGTCACCTGCGAGGCTCTGCCTGACAAGCCCGTTGCGGCTTAGGTAAGCCTGATTATGTACATGACTTCTGTTTGACTAATAAATATTATTATTAATATTATTATCATTGTTTCTAAGCTGCCTTTCGAAGCATTGATTCCAGCCGTCTCCGGAAAGTTGAATTTATAAATTGAGTACGATTCTCTGTATTTAAGGTCCCTTTGAGACTGAAAGATTGACTGAAGAATATAGAGCTCGAGATCATCGAAATCATGGTTCGGCTGGCTGAGGTTTTGCGCGACTGCTATAGAGGCACTGTGAGGAGTGTCTGCCCGATGTCTTTTCAGGTGTAAGTTCACAGTTTGAGTCGTTTCTCCAATGTACTGATTTTGACAGAATGAGCATTCTAGCATATACACAATGATAAAAGTCTTGCAAGTGAAGCTTAAAAAATCTTGCGAACGTATTGGCTGGCAGTCCTATTGACAATGCAATCCGTCTGGAGATGTTTGCAGGTTTTGCATCTAGGGCGGAGGCAAGAGCTGATGAATGGTCCTGGGGGAGCGCCAATTTTGGCATGCACTAAAATATTTTTAAGGCTCTTGTTTCTTCTATAGGTAACTTTTGGGGCTTCCGGAAACGTCTTTTTAAATAAGTCATTACTGGTTAAGAGTGGGTAGTATTTTCGCAGGATGTTGTTTATGTTAGGGAAATATTTGAGAGCTCTGTTATTAGGGCTGGTGGTCGGGCGCTTTCGTTTCGACGTATTTGTTTGAGCTCTTCGTCCCTTTCTAGCTTCGATGCTTTTTCGTAAGCCATATCCAGCGAGCTCACTTGGTAATTCCTGCTTGCCAGGGTGGAGTTAAGCTCATTAGTGTTTTATTTGGTCTGTGTTATTACTGCATACTCTTCTGATTCTGGTAATCTGTCCTCCAAAGATACCCTGTTTGCAGTGTCGTGGGTGATGACTAGTTGAGTCTAGGTACTGTTGCATGTTTGTTGGTTTCCTCTAAAGTGTGGTTTTCCCATTACCGTTGTCAAGAACAACAGTGGTGTCTTGGAAGTTTACTTGTTTATCCGAGTACTGGCATGAGAACGTAATGGTCGGATGCGAAGAATTTAGATGCGAAATGAAACATTCTAGGGCTGTACGGCCGGTCTCTCAAATTATTAAGATGTCATCTATAAATTGAAGAAAACCTTTGGTTTGAGGGGGAAAGACTCTAAGAGGGAAGCTTCATGTTGTTCTATAAATATGTTGGCGTATGTGGGTGCAAAGGGAGTGCCCATGCTGGTTCTAAAACTTGCAAATAGTAAGATGAGTCGAAGTCGAATTAGTTGAGAGTTGGAACTAATTTTAGTAAGCAATGTAGACTTCCAACGCATGTTGTTGCCGGTTTTCTGCTAAGGCCTTTGATGTAGCTTCTATTCTTATGTTGATGGGAATGTTCATATGTAGGGCGGAGACGTCGAGCTTCGAAAGAAGGGCGTCATTCTGTATTTGCCCACCATCGTTTATTGTTTCCATTATGCGGAGGAAGTGTGGGGTGTCCTGAACAAATCAACTTGCAGAAATCGGAATGTCTGCCAAATGGTGATTCAGAAACACAGAAAATGCTTCGGTAGGGGTGTTATTAGAAACTAAGGGCCTGCCCCGGATGTCAACATAGAACAATGCTTCATTGGGGGAATAATGAAATTTGGGGATAAAGTAGAAATGTGCTGCTTTCTTTATCGTCAGTGCCATAAAATTTAGTTCTGTTGTGGTGATTATTTCTCTGGCCACCAGATGTGTGAGAGTGCGATGGATCATTTGACTGTATTCATTGCAGGGATCATGGTCTACATGGAGGCACTGACCATGGTATTTAGGCTGACTGTTTGCCTCATATTTATATTTTTCTATTGGTAAGATGACAACGCTACCTCCTTTCTCTGCATGTTTAATGATTGTGTCCGTTCTGGCTGCTAGCATATTTAAAGTTACTTCTTCTGAGGGGTCAAGTTTTTGCGTTTATTCGATTTCTTCGATGTCATGAATATATTTTTCGATACTGATTTTATATACAAATTGAGTTCTGGAGATTCTTCGGAATCTGGTGTGCAAATGCTTGGTGCAGGGAGTGCTTGGTCACTGATTTCCCTATTGTATTGTATATCGGAAAAGAATCGTTTCGGTCTCATTCTGCAGGAACATTCAGTGAGATCTTTGTGTAACTGTTAATAATTCAAGTGGTTATTGGTAGGGCAGGATGTGAGGCCTACTTGATTCCTAACTTTTTCGGTTGTCGATAACGTTTGTGAAATATCCATAACGTTGCTGTTACACCGGGCGGTGGAGGTGGAAACAGCATTCTGTTTGGGAACAGGTGTAATGTTGCGGTTACTCGTACTGTGGGAGCTGGATTCTACAATTTGTTAATTAGCGGGAGGGAAAAATTCCACCATAGCATATTCTGATGTGTCTACGGTGGACGTCAGCTGATTTAGTGCCACGTTTTCAGGCTTAGCCAGAACAGGAGGTTCGATGGTGCAATATGTGTCAGGCAAAAGAAGCTGGTCATGCTCAAATATAACTCTTTGTTTCTTGCACAACTCGTGTTCCACACGGTTTGTAATGGCATCAAGATCAATTTTCTCCTGCTCAGTGAGTAGAATGATTTCAATCTGCACAATTAAAACACTAAGTTGTTTGTCACAGTGCTCTCTGAGAATTTCTAGAAGGGGAATCCAAGCACGCTACAAAATGTCTGGCCATTTAACTTCTTGTTGAGGGGGGAGAACTCCAAGGGAACAAATAGCTTTAAGGCGGAGGCCTTTTGGGATCTTCCTGCTTTGGAAGTAAGGAGAAAAGCTGTTGAGGTGAAATCTGTAGCGTGTTTGATTGCGGGCGAATTTTCGAAGAATAAGGAAAACGCGGGATTTGAGGGGCAAGGCGTCCGGTCCGCTCGGTGCAGTTCATTTTTTTTTGTTTCGAGTGGCTCTACGGGATGGTGCTTTTTTTCAGAGTCTGTTGTTGAGGGGGGCGGTTAGGGGTGATGTCCACGTCGATGTCTGTTTGGGTGCTCTTTTGAGTTTTAGTGAGTGTTAGTGTCTGTGTGAACATTGAACGTGATGTGCCTGGTGGGTCAGGATGTTGTTCTGCTACGTGCAGTTGAGCTATGTTGTGGCTGCATCTACCGTTTGTGTGCTCGCGTCGCATGTGGGATTCTTGCGGGGAGAGCGTGCTTCGCTACTGTTGTGAATGTCAGGTTCGGTCTGCTGCTCGGTGCTGGCCACTGACTGGCCGGTGGTGCCGGTAGTGGAGAACGTCACGTCAAACGACTTGCTCGGCCTGTTCTTGATGTTATCTGCCATTATCCAAACACCTCGGAAGGTAGGTTTTATACCGTCTTTGGAGAGGTGTCCCTGGGGGTCCTGGTAGATTTCTGTGTGGTAGATGATGTCCACTTTTTGTTTCGTGAGTTCTAGGTGAAGGAGAGCGTCGTTGAGCTTTACTCTTCGCTCGTACCGAGCTGAGTCTGTGTACCTGGGGTGTTAGTTGCGGGTGATTGTTTTCAATTCTGGGAAGCACTCTTCTCATGGTTATCTTCACATCGGGCCATTCAGTCGGAACATCTCGTACGAGAGATTTGATGGCTTCAAATGCGTTTTCAGCGCTGTTGTGCATTTGGTCGTTGGTTCCGAAATGAAGTATGCGTGTGTGTGTGTAAAGCAGCTAGTAAGACAAAATGGCGAAGTAAGAGGGAGGCGAGTGCGTGTGGTATGTCGAAATAGGCTAGGAGCAATACAGGAGATAAAAACCACACAAATTGTATTGAAGTAAGTGCTTTGAGGATGGGCAGGCAGAGTTGTTGAGAATAGATATGCCCACTTTTTGTAAGTGGTTTATTTTTCGGTTAGATACAGATGCCGTAAGGTTTATGATCTGCCTTTTGAAGCATTCATTAGAGCGTGCTCCAGGCAGTTGAATTTTTTATTAGGTACGATTCTCTATATTTCCAGTCCCCTAGAGACTGAAAGTTTGACTGCAGAATATAGATCTTGAATTCTTCGAAATTGTGGTTCGGCTGGTTGAAGTGTTCGGCTGGTTGAAGCTGTTCATAAGGAGGCACTCTTATGAGTGGAAACCCGAACTCAGGCATAAAAAATTACGGTTTTAGGCGCCCATTACAAGCACTAAAAAGTGCCATTTAGGCATTTATGGGTACCAAATACTGGGTACCAAATACATATAGGCTCAATTCGTATTTACTTCACCAGCATCTTAGCAGACAATTTAGGTCTTGTTCAGTGAAAAAGTAATTTTATTCAATTCGTGAAAATCAGCCACACAAGAGTGTCTATTTTGGCAGATTTAAGTGAAATGCAGGGTGATTTAACAAAAAAAACAAGAGCTTGAAAGCAATCTCAAGGCACACCCATCTCAATTATTTGCGGCCTTAAGATGTTCCTTATTTCGGTGAAATATTGTGTGCGAAAAAAACCAGCACTCAACGTTCACTGAAGTTTGGGGAGCGTGCTTTTTCTTCGGGACGCTTTATGATTCCATCTGCAATATAATTGTTTGATGGTCACAACCTTCGGCCGCTCCTTAAGCACGGGGAATCTAGAAATTTTTTGTCAGAGGGCATGGCAGATTTTCAGGCAGGATTAGATTTATCGAAACCGGTCTTTTTTGGATTGTGGCGGGTAAGTCCTGGACCTTAGAAATGAGCTCAGCATTGTCAGTCAGAGTGGCGCAAAAGCTCTCAGCTGCGGAAATGATTTTTGCTAAGAGTGTGAAATAAGCACAAAAATGTGCCAAGACACGTTCAAGTGGAGTGTGCCGTAAACAATTTTGGCTGCGATGCTTTTGCCGTCTGCAATGGTGTTAGTAGTAGCGGAGAGTGTATTTTAGTGAATTTCCGCCCGTAGCTAAGTAGTAGCATTAGGACAGGTGGTAGAACAAGCACAATCGGTAACTGCTACTTGAAGACACAACTGCAAACCGAAGAAAGATCTTAACTGCAGGTATTTATTCGATGAAAGAGCAGAGCGGCCTGCTCGCTCGTTGCCCTCGTTGGCCTTGCGCCATTAAACACCAACCATCATCATCATCATCATCATCATCTGCTCAACTTTTCACAGCACCGTTCAATCCCATAGATTCGATAGAACAGTGGTTTTTATTGCGTTAGCAATGGAGGGGGCAAGTGGGCAAAAGGTTTCGCCGTCGGTCTGCGGACACAGCGCGTCAGAAGGATATACAACAAAACAGCTCGTGTGGCCAATGGTGACATCGAGGTAAGATTGGCTGTGGTTCGCTGCGAATACGGACTTCTGGGAGCTCGGCCGATGGATTGTACACGGCTTGCATTTCTGAGCTTGTTTGGCACGGCTCGCGATTTTTTTGTGTTACAAACGGGGTGCGAACAGTGCGTGCAGAGCAGCGACTCGAAAAACTAAAAAAAAGCGCATATAACGCAATAAAAGAATTTTTAGGGTCTAAAAAGCTAATATAGGCCCATGTAGTCGAAATAGGCGCTAAAAAGCCCATATAGTCAAAATAGGCATGATAGGCACAATAAACTATTTCTTAAAATACTTAGATGTCATGCTTATATAATAAATAGGCTTGATACGGATTCAAGGAAAAAAAGGCATGTTGCCTAAAGTTCCAGTCTCTAGTTATGAGTTGCGGCCCAATGTCGCGCAACACTTCAACCAGCCGAACGACAATTTCGATGATCTCAAGCTTTATATTGTGCAGCGAAACTTTCACTCTCCAAGGGACCGGAAATACAGAGATTCGCACTTAATCAATAAACTCAACTGCTGGGGCCGGCTAGAATCAATGCTTCGAAAGGCGGAGTATGAACCCTACGGTATCTGAATCAAAAAGAAAAATAAAACTCTTACAAAAAGTGGGCCTCTCAATTCTCAACAGCTTGGCCTGGCTATTCCCAAAGCTGTTACTTTAAAACAATTTCAGTGCTTTTTTGTCCCCTGTCTTCTCCTACCCGATTTTGCCTTACCACGCGCACTCGCCTTTCTCGACCTTCGGCATTTCGTCTTACAACGTGCTTTACACACATACGCAAAAAGGAAAAACTGAAAAAGAAAGAAAACAGAAAAGGATACCTTGAATTTATCGCACAGCTCCCCGTAGATTGTCCCTGCGCAAACCCCTTCTATTCTTCTGCGAAAACTCGTCTCCCCAGCCGGTATTCTTCGGACTATACGGGCTGTTCATGTATACGAGCTTTCTCTCTTATAACACAGTTAAGTAACCTTGCAATTGCAGCCCCAAGACGCCCCTCTTGGCCCCAAACGTCTTGGAAGCCTCCGTTGAGGTCGTACGGCACCACCGCAGCGCAGCCTAAACCATTACCCCCTGTTTCCCCCATCCCTCTCGTACCCCCCCTCTTTCTCTACGGCGGGGTCCTGTCGCAATAACCACACTTCAGTTTTTCTCTCACCATTTCGCTCCTTTCAACCATCTCTTGACCCACTCGCTGTCCCCCTTCCTGCCCCGCTGTTAACCACCTCCCCCCCCCGCTCTCCAAGTCAATCTGTATCTAAAAAACAGTGTGCCAGAGATGAACCCTGATGCCTTGAAAAAAGACAAGTCCTCTTGTCAAAACGTTGGCAGAGGTCTGAGGCCGCTACCCTCTCCGAACTAATGTTTCTATCTGGTGACCATCTTCAAAGCACCCTCGTTTTCTGGATTTAATCTACGGAAATGACGGGAAAATGTAAGCAACCTTTCCTCTCTCTGACACACGTAGCTCTATTCGGAGGCAGCCACTTGATGTACAATCAAGATCACTTTCCGTCTAGACAAAATGCACCGTACTTAAGATTCCAAAGCGGCGCAACAACGCAGGACATTAAGAAGCTCAAACGTTCCGCCCCATTGCCATGACCTACATGTGCGTACACTCAAAATATATCTAAAGGCTGGGATCGCACCCCCGGGCCTTTTTCTATCATTAACACCATCGATGCATACGTTCAACAAACGTGAAACAGAAAATTGGAACGAAACCCTTACATCTGCATCACTTCAGCTAACTAAAATCGTAGTGGATCATTGTGATAATACACTCGCGTCTCTGAGGGCGGAGGAGCTTCGTGCTAGGAATAATATTGTCCTTTCTGCGCTAGAGGCCAGCGAACTGGAACTTTTCTAGAAAAAGAAGGCAGATGAAATAATGAGAATCAAAATTAAAAAATTGTCACGGGAAAAAGTTCCATACTCAAACGAGTTTTCTCAAATAAATTCAGCTCCGCACCACACGGACATTGGAAATCCTAAAATTACACCCCCAATCCAACCCTGCAAGTAGAAAGAAAGGTCAAATACTCCAAAGAGCATAGATGAAAACATAATTAACCTCTGCGGGGTACAGCTTACTATTCATGAGCAGTCGTTAATCACGCGCGGGCTGACATTTTGCCCAAGTACCGGCCGATACAATGAGTTTAGCTTGCTCAAAGATCTGGACAATTTTTCACGCAGTTTACGCATCGAAGAATATTTTTTCGATAAGCCGGAAAAAGAGCGCACTTCACCAACCCCCGTCAATGTAGGGCGGCAGTGGACACCGAAATCAGAGCGGAAAAACACTTGGACTCGTACATTGAGGCCGTTCAAAGAGACGTCCTGTGGGCTTATAACGCTCGCAAACCAGGGCCCAGAACCTTTCTAAAGAGGAGCGCGAGGCACTTAGGGCACTGGGTGATCGAACAGACATTGTCATGAAACCGGCCGATAAAGGTGCAGGTAAACCAGACTACATTCTTAGTAAACCAGACTACATTCAGGAAGGCCACCGTCAGTTAACTAATGAATTTTTCTACCAAAAACTTGACGCAGATCCAACTGTTGAACATCAGAAAATAATAACAACAACACTAAATAATCTTGTCAAAATTAGGGAAATAGAGCCACGCCTCTGTAAAGCACTTACAGCTGCACACGCAACGCCAGGAAGGTTTTACATGCTGCCTGAAGTTCATAAAGAAGGGAACCCTGGCAGACCAATAATTTTGGGAAGGGGCACTCTCACCGAACCAATATTAAGCTACGTAGACTCTCTGATTAAGAAAATACCCGCTACCCATTCGGCATATCTTCGTGATACTAACCACTTCCTACGGGAAATCGACAACATAAAAATCCCTGATGGCGCCTTCCTTGTAACTCTAGATGTAACTTCTCTGTACAATAATACACCTCACCGAGATGAGATTGAAGCCCTGGTTGAATCCTATAGCATACATCGGGATCACGAGTCGCCAAGCCCACAAGTCATTGAAACTTTGACCAAGCTACTGGTGGAATCAAATAGCTTTGAATTCCACAATCAGTATTACCTACAAATAAACGGCACTGCGATGGGTACTCGAATGGCACCCAACTACGCTAATATATTCATGAACGATCTCGAAACAAAATTCTTATCAACCCGTGAAATTAGACCTTTTACAAACGCTTTCTGGACGATATATTCCTTTTTTGGACCGGTACGGAGGAAGAGTTAATCGACTTCATCGAATGTTTCAACAAGGCCCACCCAAGCATTGCATTCACTTATACCTATTCTACCACGAAAATCAATTTCCTTGACGTGCATATAAATACAGACAAAAGATAACTGATCACTACCGTGTACAAAAAACCTACCGATAGGCAGCAGTATCTGCACTTCAAGTATCCCATACTCGCAGGCCCACCGATTTAGGAGAATTTGTTCCCGCACCGAGGACTTCGAGGCAAACGCAGAAAACTTGCGCAATGTCCTCGCGAAGCGACAATACCCACCACACATAGTCAACGACGCTATTTGCAATGCGGTCAACCTTGATCGCCAAGAGTTGCTGCACCATGAAAAACAACTAAACCAGAAAGGGAGAGGCAGCCTAGCTTTGACGTTCGGGGGCAATTCCCCAAACATAAACAAAATCTTGAAAAGGCACTTCAACATGCTACAACAGAGTGAACGGCTTTCGAAAATCTTCCCCACCCCTCCTCGGTTCGTATACAGGCGGCCTAAAAATATTAAAGATTAACATTTACACGCCAAAACTGAGAGGGCACCCAAGGGTGGGTGTCGACCATGCGGAAAGGCATGGTGCCGCGTATGTAAACACATGCAGACAACCACGGTGGCAGAAAGCACCAACTCCCATTTCAAGCATCTCATTCACGCGACACTCGACTGCCACGTTTCTAATGTGGTGTACCTTCTGGAGTGCGGTTTATGTGGCATCCAATACATTGGCCAGACGGACACGGCATTCCGCATGCGCTCCAACAACCATCGCGCACATGTTCGTTCACTCCCGGATCTACCATTATCACGACATATTAACTCCGAAAACCACCCGTTCGACTTCATCAATGTTACACTTTTATAGAGTGCATTTTCTACTACAAGAGAACGCGAACAACGGGCATCTTACATTATTTACAAATTTAATACAGTAAAGGCAGGAATGAATGTTAGGCCTAGGACTATAAATGCTGTTGATAATCTGGCTGCAGAATAATCCCCTATCTAAATTGTAAGTCTCTGTGTTGTTTAAACGAGTAATCAAGCTATTCTTATTTTATTTACTCCCTTCCCGGGGTTTCCGCACAGGTGGCATATGCCACAAACAACATCGAGGCGCCCGCCGCCGTTTACTCCAACAAAGGACCCGCGCGACTCCCGCGTGCGGTTAGAGGATTACCTAAGCTCCTTTTTCCTGTTCATGGTAAGGGACGACCCTGTCGGCTGCCCGGACAGGGCAGACGAATAGAGCTAAGAGTGATGAATGGCGCTCGCCCGTCCTGCCGGTAGGCGGAATCGTGCATGCTTTGAGCCACAGTGCGGAGATCATACCTACACTCTTAACGAGCCTTCCTGTTTGTTTGTAGGGTTGGCTTCACTGACACATGTGTGCGGCTGCGACCGCTTCCTGTCAACTCTTCCCGTAATGTCAGTGACCATTGGAATTCTGTGCCCCCCAGTGATGGTGTGAGAGCGTCCCTGTTACTGCTTTGCGCTGTCGCTTCTTGAGAAGAGCGGCCCCCCTCTGAAGCGGGCGCTACCTCTCACTCTTTCAACAAGCTGACGAACGAAGGAGGACAGCGTTTTGAAAAAGATGTGTGCTCCTTTCTCTTTTCGGCATGTTTAGGTTTGTTTTGGTTTTGTGTTTTCTTTCGCTTGCTCTTTTTTTTCCTTCTCTCTCTCTCTTTTTTGCAAACCTTCACCTCACCTCGCCGGGAGTGTGTTTTTGTTGCTGCTTTTCTCCCCAAATCCCCCTCTCTCTTATTTCGGCCTCATTGGACGACGAGCTTATAAATACGTGCACAGAAATACGAAATGTTGTCTTGAGAAAGATCGGCATCCGATCGAAACGTCGACCAATAAACAGTTTTGTTAGAAGCTATACCCATTTTTACTATATACATATATATATATATATATATATATATATATATATATATATATATATTTATATATATATATATATATATATATTTCCGAGGTTTTCTCGACTGCCAACCCTTATTTCTATATATATATATATATATATATATATATATATATATATATATATATATATATATATATATATATATATATAGATCATGAGGTTCGATTGGCCAGTGTAAAAATAGTGAAAGAAGTCGACTGACACGTTTCCCGTTTTGTGTTGCCAACGGTTTATGAGTTAGAAACTCCTTCTTTAGGGCTGTATTTTAATTGCTCACATTTCGACTTTAAGAAAAACTTCTGTGAGGGAAGGTCACTCACCTCATCCCTCCAGGAGAGGTCGCGGGTGAGGGGTGTTTCAAACAGTTTGAGCTACTGAGGCATTTAGATTGGCTAGCAAGGTCGAAGGTGAGGGAAGATGAAAAAACACGGACGAAAAGTCAGCAAGAAAACACAATAACAAGAAGCACGCAAGCAAACACAAAACAAAAACAAGAGTGAGTCCCGCGTGCTGCGTAAATAGTGCAAAAATAGTCAGCGGGAAGGGAAAAGGGGCAAAAAAGGGGGGTGAAGGGGAACGGACATAAGATGGCCGAAGAGGCATGGATCTTCGGCTCGGTCAAACTGGAAGGCCACATTCATGCACGGCCCGCCCAGTGGACGCATGGTTCCCGCGGCATACTCGGAATTTCCTGTCCCATTTTCGGTTTTGTTTTACTCCTGGTTAAGCCTACAGCCGCACTCGTCTTGGCGCCACTTCGACGAAACCCAGTGGTGTAGCGAAGTTTTGCCGCGGGTCCAGCGACCCGCGGGACAAGTAACACTGAGATTTGGTTTCGTTTGCGGCGCATTCTTCTGTCAGCGGTGCGGCGGTCATAATTCAGGCCACTGTGCGTTGGCGGGTCCGCGGGGCGTGCTCACAGCTGTTCAAGGTCACTTATGAGACCGTTGATGGTGACCGAACGGGCGGAGGAGGTTGGGGGAGGGGCGTTCTATCACGTTTGTTTTGCTTGACTTAGTCCCTAAAACGGGGTTTTCTTTTTTTCCGTCTTGCTTTCTTTTTTGAAGTTGTATGCACGATCCCGGTTCCGTGCTCACCCCCTCCACCGCACGCAAGGCCCCGATATTTCCGCCTAAGGCGCAGCTTTTTGCCGCAAGAATGAGAGGCAGCCCGGATCCTCATTGATGCCATGGGTGAATACCTCGAATTTATGTATAAAGTAGGACTTCCACTGCACGTGTTCGAGGGAAGAGCGGAAGCCGGACTGTAGGAGAGTAATTCTGATATGCTCAATAGAATGGTCTGGCAAGCGCGTATGTTTCGAAATTTAGGTCTGGCTTTGAGGTGACGTGGGATTTGTGGTTGCTGAATCTGAGCCGGAATGCATTCTCGGTCTGGCCAATATAGTCCTTGCCACACATTTTGCAGTGCAGTCTGTATACGACCTTACTGGAATCACAGTCGAGGGTTTCTTTTATTCGGAAGGAAAATTTGGAAAAGTTAGATTTTGCCGTGTTGGTTGGGGTGATGAAAGAAAAAAAATTAGCAGCGCGTTTTCCAGCATGGGCGGCAGGCTGAGTGTTGTTTCGTGACTTCAAATTTAGCCTTAACAAGCATATCTCTTAAGTTCTTGTCTTTACGATACACTACCCTTGGTAGTTCGGGGAAGATAGCTGACAGGGGCTCACTTTGTCTGATCATGTTGAAATGCCTGCTCAGTATGGTGTTAACTTGTGGCATGTTCGCAACGTATGTTATTACCATTTTAGTTTAGTGTGTTTACACTTTTTTGTGAATTGGCTTTTGACAATGCTGACTGGCTGTCCGTTCGGCGGGCCCCGTTGATTGCGTAATCAATTATATTTTCTGAGTAATTTTGATTGAGAAGGATTTGGTTTAAATTCTGCAAGTTTTTGCGAAATTCTTGGACATCAGAACAGATTCGTCGGTATCTGTATGCCTTCGAGTACTATTCCAAAATGCAGGTACTGTTGGTCATCCGTAGGTTTTTTGTAGACGGTGGTCGCGAGGGAGTTGCCATGTACCCCAAGGGCTGCATACAAAATGTTGATAGTGTCTTGAGATATGTCGTGGGAGGACTTGATTGATTGGTGGAGGCAGTAAATTTTGAAATGAAGTCGACAAGCCTGCCTTTGTCGTAGTTCCATATCATGAATATGTCACCTAGGAAACGCCCGTAAAACAGTAGTTTCCTCTGTTGCATCTCAATGGAAGGAGTTTCCAATGATGCAATAAAAATATTGGCGTAATTTGGAGCCATCTTGGTTCCAATCGCCGTTCCACTGATCTGAAGAAAGTACTTTGCGTTGAATTCGAAGTGGTTATAATTTAGCACAACGGTTAGAAGCGTTGCGGGAGTTTCGCTCTCTATGTCTATTGATGGGTTGTTTAAGCCAGTGAATGCTGCCACGGTCGCGGCGATGCCTTCCAAGTGAGAATATTTGTTTACATTGAACACACGTCTACTGTCACCAGAAAACACCCTGGGGAGATGAAGATACCAGAAATTTGATGTAGAAAATGGCTGGTATCTTTAACGTAGGACCGGAACGTAGGGGGGGGGGGGCGTGTCCTTACTTATGTGATTAATGCAGGTTCAAATTTTTTCTGTCACTGTCCCATTACTGGATACAATGGGTCTGCCCGGGTGGTTGCTCTGATGTATTTTGGGTAGCAAGAAAATCAACCAGGGACAGTATGTTCTGGCGAAATAATGTTAACCATCGCTGCAGATATTTAACCTTCCGTGACAAGAAATTTGAGGGGGTTGTGAATTTCACTTTCTTAGAATTTAATGCGGTCGTTTGGTAGCTCATTATAGAATTGTCCGTCGGTTAGTCGTCGCATTCCCCCTTCCAAGTATTCAGACGTGTGAAGTATAACAATGAATCCCCCCTTGTTCGGTGGTTTGATAATTATGCTGGCGTTCGCTTGAAGGGAATTTAAAGATGCTCGCTGTTCTATTGACAGCTTGTTGTGCACGGGTTAGTGCTGTGCAAATGCACGTAGAACATACTTGTGTACAGCCGCTATATACACATATATGTGCTGGTATCATCGGTCTTTTGGTGTCCAGGATTTTTTTGTCGCACAGGCAGTTGTGGTTTCTTGTTAGGGCGGTTATAGAGGTACTCTTGGAGACGCAGATTACGTGCGAATGTGTCCACATCCTGATATATTGGGAACTTATTGAAATTTCCGGAGGCTGGGCAAAATGTCAGATCTTTTGAGAGACGTTTTTCTTGAGCCGGGGATAACGTTTTGCTTGACAGATTTACCACATTTCTTTGTTTTGTGTTCACGGGGCGAAATATAGCATCAGGAGATGGGGTGACGCCCACGGGATGGGCTGGTTGCACAGGGTTGACTAAGAACTGAGGGGAAATATTATAGCGTTGCAATTTTTTTATCTTTTGTTGTGATATTTCTTTCCTCTTTGTCGTATCAAAGTTTTTAGTTCATTGCATTCTAACTCGGATGGATACCGAGTTAGATTACTTGTCCTGCGGCTCGCTGGCCGCGCGGCGAAACTTCGCTACACCCCTCGGTTTCGTCGAAGTGGCGCCAAGATGATATCGTCTGTAGGCTAAACCTGGAGTAAAACAAAACCGAAAATGGGACAGGAAATCCCGAGTATGGCGCAGGGACCATGCGTCGACTGGGCGGGCCGTGCATGCATGCGACCTTGCAGTTTGACCGAACCGAAGATCTATGCCGCTGCCGCCATCTTATGACCGTCTCCCTTCACCCCCCACTCTTTTTTGCCCTTTTTTCCTTCCCACTGACTATTTATACAATCTTTACGGAACACCCGGGACTCACTCTTGGTTTTGATTTTGTGTTTGCTTGCGTGCTTCTTGTTATTGTGTTTTCTTGCTGTCTTTTTGTCCGCGTCCTTTCCCCTTTCTGCACCTTCGACCTTTCTAGCCAATCAGAATGCCGCACTAGCTCAACCTGTCTGAAACACCCCTCACCCGCGACCTCTCGTACAGGGATGAGGGTAGTGACCGTCCCTCACAGAAGTTTATGTATAAAGGCGAAATGCGATCAATTAAAATACAGACCTGAAGAAGGAGTTTTTATTCATAAACTGTTGGAAACAAAAAAGGGAAACACGTCAGTCGACTTCTGTGACTATATATATATATATATATATCTATATATATATATATATATATATATATATATATATATATATATATATATATATATATAGTGAGGAAATGAGGGGCTCGTTGAGGAAATACAGAAACATAGGTCGGCAGTCTACGACGCCAAAGGACGCATAGGGGTGTGGTTAGGCTCTATTTTTTACTACGGGTAATGAAGTTAAGATTTTTTTTTAAATATAAGAAAGAAAGAATGAAAAACACGCGCCCAGAGTGGGGACCGAACCCACGCCTTTCGATTAGATCTCGAATGCCTTACCAATTCGGCTATCTGGGCGACTGTGTTCTCCTTCACTTTCTGGGCTATTTATATTTACTAGAAGTGTATCTGACGCTTGAGGGTGGTAGCCAGCGCCACCCTGACTACACGGGGAGAAGGGGACCTTCTTTTCAACCCCCGGGGCGTGACTCAAACGTCTACAGCCTGTCATGAGTGGGTAACTGGCGGGAAGCACTCTTATGCTACCTAGGCATCAAGGCTGCCAGAACCGAGACCCTCGGTAAGCTTTCGCAGAATAATATAGTGAGGAAATGAGGGGCTCGTTGAGGAAATACAGAAACATAGGTCGGCAGTCTACGACGCCAAAGGACGCATAGGGGTGTGGTTAGGCTCTATTTTTTACTACGGGTAATGAAGTTAAGATTTTTTTTAAATATAAGAAAGAAAGAAAGAAAAACACGCGCCCAGAGTGGGGACCGAACCCACGCCTTTCGATTAGATATCGAATGCCTTACCAATTCGGCTATCTGGGCGACTGTGTTTTGCTTCACTTTCTGGGCTATTTATATTTACTAGAAGTGTATCTGACGCTTGAGGGTGGTAGCCAGCGCCACTCTGACTACACGGGGAGAAGGGGACCTTCTTTTCAACCCCCGGGGCGTGACTCAAACGTCTACAGCCTGTCATGAGTGGGTAACTGGCGGGAAGCCCTCTTATGCTACCTAGGCATCAAGGCTGCCAGAACCGAGACCCTCGCTAGGCTTTCGCAGAATAATATAGTGAGGAAATGAGGGGCTCGTTGAGGAAATACAGAAACATAGGTCGGCAGTCTACGACGCCAAAGGACGCATAGGGGTGTTGTTAGGCTCTATTTTTTACTAAGGGTAATGAAGTTAAGATTTTTTTTAAATATAAGGAAGAAAGAAAGAAAGAAAAACACGCGCCCAGAGTGGGGACCGAACCCACGCCTTTCGATTAGATCTCGAATGCCTTACCAATTCGGCTATCTGGGCGACTGTGTTCTCCAGAGTCACCCAGAACTGGGTGACTGTGGGCTATCTGGGAGAACACAATTCGGCTATATATATATATATATATATATATATATATATATATATATATATATATATATATATGTTAAATTAGATTCACCACGAAAAACATAACAATATTTATTACGACGTTTCGGCTGGGAACCAGCCTTTTTCAAGTGAAGTACATAGGTCAAATACAGGGTATATGTAGCCTCGCAGGGAGCGCTGTGACCACGTGGACACAATATTTCAAAAGTGTACAAGAAGGAAGTAAAGCAAGAAACAAGTGGAAAGAAACGTAGTGCACGACCGGGCACGCAGGTAACCCATCTCAATATACAACGCGGCGAAAAACAAAAGCGAGGCACTTAGGAAGCGTGTTTCCTTCAGCCACCGCCCACCCACGCACAGCAATATTAAGAAAAGTAAACAAATAAGGAAGGGGTATTGCGCATCTCGCTCCAAAGGAGCGGAAACAACCTGCCGCTGAAGGCGGAAGCGTATAATCGACAATTAGTCATCAAGAAACTGGGGAACGCAAAATGGCAGAAGGCGACGTTGAAGTTCAAAAATGCAGGCGGGAGGATTAGTGAGGGGGCCGCGTCCTCAAAGGAAAATGCCGCTGCTTCCAGAGGAGACCAGATAATAGCCACAAATGGCTTATCCGCGGCCGGCGTCCCGGGCACAAGGCGGACAATGACGACCCCTCGAAGGGCGCCGACGCCGACAGAGGTGTGCGTGAGCCACCCAAGAAGAGCGAAGGATGTGCGAGGATTATGAGAAATGACGCACATGGCAGGAAATAAACAAAGAAACAGCACACAGAAAAAAGTAGTTGAACGAACCCCCAGCTCATGACAAGAAATGGATATATACAACAAATTGTTAGCTTATATTTGATATTTCTGCCAGTAACAAGGGTTTGCACGTTATGGAAAAAGTAAAATAAAGATAAAAAAAGATATGACGCACGTAGGAGACAAATCTCCAGTGATCTAGGAAAAAAAAGACACTTCGTAGCTAGTCATCAATGGCAGTATAAATACGCACACAGAATTCTTTAAACAAACTGACAAATGAAAGAATACAGAGAATACATGTGTACAAATTGTAGAACATGGGGAACCATAGCAGTGAACAAAAATAGCTTACAAAGTGACATTTTGGGCAAAAGAGTAATTAACTATACGGAGAAAATAAGTTATTCACAACACTAGACCGAATAGTGCTTGGGAAGTGTAATGATGGGATACAGCAAGATTTCGTGCAGGAGAAGCGTTAAAGCATACGGAAAAGTGACCTGCTGACAAAGATGAACCATCCAACGGTTGAGAAGTGGTAACATGCGATACGTGACGCTACAAGGTCTAGGTTTGAATGCACGACAGCCTTCCCTGAGACTCATTGATACCTCTTGTGAGAGTGTTATATTTGTGGATCAGATAAGATTCGCAGGCTTCCCTGTCGAAATGGGTTTTAAATCCTGATTGGAGCAGTGTGGCCTTAAATTGGTCGAACGGGTGTTTCAAAGAGTTGATATGTTTTGAAAGGGAAAAATAAGGTTTTGTTTTTGCATCGGATCTGTGATTATTGATGCGAGTTCCAAAAACATTTTCAGTCTCTCCAATATATTGCGCACCACAATCACCACATTCTAGGAGGTAAACTATATTTACAGTGTCAAAATTAAAGTTGCCCCATATCTGCATGGAAAAGTCAGATTCCCTGCTCTGAGCGCTTGTTATTGGTGTCATCATTAGACACAATTTGCACCGGGGTTTTCCGCATGGTGTGGAATCTGTGAAGCTAGTTTCTCTTGATCGAGATGATGTTACAATGTCTCTGATGTTTCTTGCCCGGCGATACACCACGCGTGGTGGGTCTGGAATGACGTGCTTCATTCTTTCACTCTGGAGTAAGATGTTGTGGTGTCTTCTTAAAATTTCATTGACGTTTGGGCCAGATGCCCAATATGTCAGAATCAGATTCGTTTGTGACCTCGAAGTGGAGGTTTTTTTGCCACTAATAAGGCTCGAACGCTCCTGTTCTGATGCCTTCCTGATTGAATCTTCAATGAGTGGTAGTGCGTATTTTTGTCGTGCGTGGTCAATGCGGAGCTGATCACAATTGGAAGCGAAGTCTATTTGGTTAGAGCAAATTCTGCGGAAGCGTAGGGCTTGGCTGTATGGAATGGCCGTTTTGCTGTGTCTCACATGGCTGCTGTGAAACTTCAAGTATTGGTGTCGGTCGGTGGGTTTTCTGTACACAGAAGTATCAACTCTGTGTCCGTTAGTTGTTATCTCCACGTCAAGGAAATTTATTGTAGAAGTTAAATACTCATGTGAGAATGAGATATCACTGTGAGCACTGTTGAAATCGGATATGAATTGTTTCAGGGCTTCCTCACCATTAGACGAAACCAAGAAAATGTCGTCGATGTACCGCTTGTAAAACAGTGGTTTTAAAGGCAAGTTCTCCGAGAACTGTGTCCCAATGGTTCCCATAAATATGTTTGCATAATTTTGGCCTATTTTTGTCCCCATAAATGTGCCACTTATTTGGACGTTGTCCTGGTTGTTGAATTCAAAGTTGCTTATTTGAAGTATTAAAGTTAACAGTTTGGCGAAAGTGTTGCTGTCAATTGGTTTGTCCCCTTGTAAATTTTCGTAGCCTCTTATGACGGATTCTATTCCACCGGCGTGAGGTATGTTTGTATACAAAGAGGCTACATCTAATGTTACAAGGAAGGAGTCATCCGGTATCGTGAGGTCTTTTATTTCACTTGGAAAATGAGTAGTATCCTTTATGTACAAATTGAATGTGGGCGGAATTTCCCCTTTAATGTTGTCGACATAGCTAGAAATGTTCTCGGTCACGGTTCCTATGCCAGAGACTATTAGCCTGCCCGGATTGTTGAATTTGTGAATTTTGGGAAGGAGGCGACAGCGCTCCAAGCAGGATTTAAAACCCATTTCGACAAGGGAGCCGGCGAATCTTATCTGATCCACAAATATAACACTCTCACAAGAGGTATCAATGAGTCTCAGGGAAGGCTGTCGTGCCTTCAAATCTAGACCTTGTAGTGGCACGTATACCACGTTACCACTTCTCAACCGTTGGATGGTTCATCGTTGTCAGCAGGTTACTTTTCCGTAAGCTTTAATGCTTCTCCTGCACGAAATCTTGCTGTATTCCATCATTACACTTTCCAAGCACTATTCGGTCTAGTGTTGTGAATAACTTATTTTCTCCGTATAGTTAATTACTCTTTTGCCCAAAATGTCACTTTGTAAGCTATGTTTGTTCACTGCTATTGTTCCCCATGTTCTACAATTTGTACACATGTATTCTTTGTATTCTTTCGTTTGTCAGTTTGTTTAAAGAATGCTGTGTGCGAATTTATACTGCGATTGATGACTAGCTACGAAGTGTCTTTTTTTCCTAGATCACTGGAGATTTGTTTTCGTACGTGCGTCACATCTTTATTTTATCTTTATTTTACTTTTTTTATAATGTGCAAACCCTTGTTATTTGCAAAAATATCAAATGTAAGGCAACAATTTGTTGTATCTATCCATTTCATGTCATAAGCCGGGGGCTCGTTCAACTGCTGTTTTCTGTGTGCTGTTTCTTTGTTTATTTCCTGCCTTGTGTGTCATTTCTCAATATCGTCGCACAACCTGCGCTCTTCTTGGGTGGCTCACGCACACCTCTGTCGGCGTCGGCGCCCTTCGAGGGGTCGTCATTGTCCGCCTTGGGCCCGGAACACCGGCCGCGGATAAGCCATTTGTGGCTATTATCTGGTCTCCTCTGAAAGCAGCGGCATTTTCCTTTGAGGACGCGGCCCCCTCCCTAGTCCTCCCGTCTGCATTTTTGAACTTCAACGTCGCCTTCTGCCATTTTGCGTTCCCCAGTGTCTAGATGACTAATTGTCGATTCTACGCTTCCGCCTTATGCGGCAGGTTGTTTCCTCTCCTTTGGATTGAGATGCCCAGTACCCCTTCCTTATTTGCTTACTTTTCTTAATATTGCTGAGCGTGGGTTGGCGGTGGCGAAAGGAAACACGTTTCCTAAGTGCCTCGCTTTTGCTTTTCGCCGCGTTGTATATCGAGATGAATTACCTGCGCGCCCAGTCGTGCAGTACGTTTCTTTCCACTTGTTTCTTGCTGTACTTCCTTCTTGTACACTTTTGAAATAATGTGTCCACGTGCTCACAGCGCTTCCTGCGAGCCTACATATACCCTTTATTCGACCTATGTACTTCACTTGAAAAAGGCTGGTTCCCAGCCGAAACGTCGTAATAAATATTGTTATGTTTTTTGTGGTGACTCTAATTTAATATACTATTCAGCTGCCGAGCCCTGCACTGTTATGTATATATATACATAAGGTGGGACACATACTGAAGGGCATTGCGGACGATGCATTCCACCTTCTTATATGCAAAGACTGTGCCACTGTAGATTCCATCATTAAGGAATGTCGACGCTTCGAGGAGGCCAAAGGACGCCGAATATCCCACAATTTCGCACGACTTCCACACACAGCAGCGACCTCTTCGTGTGAAGATGGCAACCTGCAAGCCCGTATTCCCTGCCTACAAGATCCTGTTCCATCGTCGTCGGATATAACCAAAATCGTGCGCCGAGAACTGGAGGCTATGACCCCTACTACTGCGGTGCCATACATGCCCGATCGGAACGACCTCCACACCGTTGCCGTTATCCAGGCCGTTGTCCGCGACCAAATAGCCAACATGGGCCTTCACCCAGTGTGCTCGCTTAGCTCTCTGTTCGGACAAGGGTTCAGGTCACCCGGTTCCCACAACGAACGTCCTCCTCCACGCTACCCACGCCGTAACCCCGCTGAGTGGCGTACCCCGGACGATAAACCAATTTGTTTCCATTGCTCCAGAGTTGGCCACATTGCCCGGTACTGTCGCAGCCGCCGGGTCTCCTCCTTCCGCAACAGTTACTCCGACTATAGTACTCGACCACCCTTTGGCTACTCCGATGACCGGCAGTACTGCTTCTCTTCCCGTCCTGAGCTGAACCCGACCAACTTTAACCGTCCGCTCACCCGATTCAACCGTTCGCCGTCGCCCCAACGCCGCCAGTCCCGCTCACCACAGCCTCGCCGTCCATCCCCGACGTCCGACTACGCTCGACCTCCTTCGGAAAACTAGGTAATGCAGCTCCCGGGGGTGATGCTGCATTCCCGACCACGCCCGAAAATCCTCTCTTGACCTCGGCTACCCGGACCAATTTACTGGACGTTGAAGTTGACGGCGTTCCTGTCAGTGCCCTCATCGATACAGGAGCGCATTTATCTGTAATGAGTGCTCATCTTCGCCGCCGTTTACGAAAAGTTATGACGCCACCAAGATCACATCTTCTTCGAGTCGCTGATGGAGGGACACCTGTTGTTATGGGAATGTGCTCTGCTCGTGTTACTGTAGCTGGTCGTCAAACGACTGTTTTGTTCACGGTGCTTGGAAGGTGCTCGCATGACCTCATCCTTGGCCTTGACTTTTTATCTGAGCACGCCGCCCTCATTGACTGCTCTACAGGTGTCCTTCGCCTCGAGATGCCGATTTTGCCAGCACCCGATGACGCGCCTGACGAGAAACTTTCCTCCAAAAAGCACATTCGCTTGGCACCGAGGGCAACAACTTATGTTCCCCTGTCGTGCCGATCCCCAGTTCTCGACGGTGATTACGTAGTGTCACCAATTATTGATGTGCTGCTTGCGCACAACGTGAGCCTACCTCATACCGTTGTTATTGTTACCAACAACGAAGTCACGTTGCCGTTCCTGAATTTCAGCTTCTGTACACAGGTTCTTCCGCACGGTATGACACTAGCCACGCTGGCGCCGGTTTGTGATTACGAAGTTTCCGCAGCAACCTTTGGCGAACCTCCAGTCGATACTGAAACACCCAGCCCGAATCATCCGCGGGAGAATGCCGAACTTTCGAAGATGAGTGCAGCTGATCTAACGCCAACGCAAGCTCAAGAACTGCGCTGCGTTTTGGAGTCATACAGCGACATCTTCGATTTCGGTGATCGTCCTTTGGGCCAGACATCCATCGTCCGTCATCGTATTAACACCGGCGAAGCAAGCCCTGTGCACAAACGGCCGTATCGTGTATCCCACGCTGAGCGGCTTGTTATCCAAAAAGAGGTGGACAAAATGCTTGATCGAGACATCATTGAGCCATCCTCAAGTCTTTGTGCGTCACCAGTCGTCCTGGTTAAAAAGAAAGATGGAACGTGGCGATTCTGCGTGGACTACCGGCACCTTAACAAAATCACAAAAAAGCACGTCTATCCCCTTCCAAGAATCGACGATGCGCTCGATTGCCTTCATGGTGCCGCGTACTTTTCTTCCATTGATCTCCGCTCCGGCTACTGGCGGGTCACTGTCGATGACAAGGACCGTGATAAGACGGCTTTTATCACACCGGACGGACTCTACCAATTCAAAATAATGCCCTTCGGACTTTGTAATGCCCTAGCAACGTTCGAGCGAATGATGGACTCTCTCCTCCACGCCTTTAAATGGTCGACTTTCCTTTGCTATCTTGATGACGTTATCGTCTTTTCTCCAACGTTTGCGACCCACCTCCAGCGACTGTCGGACGTTCTGGCCGTTTTTCGCCGAGCCGGACTTCAACTTAACTCTTCCAAATGCAAGTTTGGACGAAGGAAAATCACCATCCTCGGCCACCTGGTCGATGGTAAAGGAGTGCAACCTGACCCCGACAAGATTGAAGCTGTGCGAAAATTTCCCGTTCCACGCTCAGCAACAGATGTGCGCAGTTTTGTCGGTTTGTGCTCCTATTTCCGCCGCTTCGTCCAAAATTTCGCCGAAATCGCCAAACCCCTTACCGAACTTCTCAAGAACGATACTCCATTTGCTTGGGGCCCTGAGCAAGCCGCAGCCTTTTCTCGCCTCGTCGACACTCTGACCAGCTCACCAATCTTGGGCCACTTCGACCCTTCTGCTCCCACGCAAGTGCGCACTGACGCCAGTGGCCATGGCATCGGTGCTGTGCTCGCCCAAGTCCAGTGTGGTCACGAGCGGGTGATTGCGTTCGCGAGCCGGCTCTTGTCCCCCACAGAACGAAACTATTCCATCACGGAACGCGAGTGCCTTGCGCTGGTGTGGGCTGTCGGAAAATTTCGACCGTACTTATATGGTCGCGATTTCACCGTAGTCACAGACCACCATGCGCTCTGCTGGCTGTCGTCTTTAAAAGACCCCACTGGGCGGCTTGGTCGTTGGGCACTACGACTACAAGAGTACACCTTCAACGTCGTTCACAAGTCTGGATATTTGCACAAAGACGCCGACTGTCTATCCCGTTACCCCGTCGGTACTCCGGACACCGCTGACGGCGCTGACGATGCCCACCTCTTGGCAATATCCGACTTTCTCCAGATGGGCGAAGAGCAACGCCGTGACTCTTCATTGCGCGCAATAATCGAACGCCTCCAATGTGACCCATCTGACCCATCGCTACGAGCTTTCCTCCTCCGTGAGGGAGTCCTCTACCGTCGTAACTACCGCTCGGATGGGCCTGACATCCTCCTTGTAGTACCTGAACACTTGCGCCTAGATGCCCTCCAACAGCTTGACGACGTCCCCTTGGCTGGCCATCTCGGTGTTGCCCGCACTTATGCCCGCGCCCGCCACCGATTCTTCTGGCCTGGTCTTTATAAGACGGTCAAGCAATACGTCAACGCTTGCGATTTGTTCCAGCGCCGCAAGAAATTGTCAATGCTCCCTGCAGGTCCCCTTCAGCCCGTGGATATTCCGACCGAACCATTCTTCCGCGTCGGCTTGGACCTCCTTGGCCCTTTCCCTTCATCGCTGTCCGGCAACAGGTGGATTGCGGTTGCTACCGACTACGCGACCCGCTATGCTATCACCCGTGCCCTGTCAACAAGCTGTGCCACTGATGTCGCCGACTTCCTCCTAGAAAACATCATTTTGAAGCACGGCGCTCCGCGGGAACTCCTCACAGACCGTGGTCGTTCCTTTCTTTCCAAAGTCGTCGCCGACCTGCTGCGCTCGTGCTTCACCCGACACAAGTTGACCACAGCATACCATCCCCAGACAAATGGTCTGACCGAACGCTTTAATCGAACACTCACCGAAATGCTGGCCATGTATGTCTCGTCTGATCACAAAGACTGGGATGCCGTGCTTCCATATGTAACATTCGCTTATAACTCTTCATGCCGTAATACCACCGGCTATTCCCCGTTTTATCTGTTGTACGGTCGAAAACAAGCTTTGCCAATGGACACTTTACTGCCTACGCCCACGACAGCCTACGCGCACGCCGCCATTACGCGGGCTGCGCTGGCACGTAACGTCGCTCGCGCGCGGTTGTGTGATTCCCAGGTGGCCCAAAAGTCTCGTTATGACGATAAGCACCGCACTGTGTCTTTTCCGCCTGGCTCTCTGGTGCTCTTGTGTACGCCTCTTCGCCGTGTTGGCCTTTCCGCAAAGTTGATGCCCCGTTACACCGGACCTTATAAGGTGCTGCGGCAGGTGACGGATGTCACGTACGAGGTTTTTCCTTTACTGCCCTCCACATCCCAAGCGTCTCCTTTATCGGACATTGTTCACGTATCTCGCCTCAAGGCCTATCGGACGCCTGCCGATAGCGACTCCTAGCCAACACCGGGACGGTGATTTCGCCGCTGGGGGGGTCATGTTACGTGACGCTAGAAATACGGGCAAACGACGAAGACGACGAGAGACACTGGACGGTGCTCGGTTCGAGGAAGAAGAGGAGAAGGTTGATTGGTCAGCTTTCGAACTGTTCGTCTATGCGCTGCTGCATGCACCCATCGCAGACTGTGTGAACAACGCAAATACGCCTCATTTTTATCCTAACAATATATATACATATATATACATAACCTCCGCTGTTGCTGTTACCGAGGTTTCTTTATATATATATATATATATATATATATATATATATATATATATTTATATATATATATATATATATATATATATATATATATATATATATATATATATATATATATATATATATATATATATATATATATTTATATAAATAAATATATATATATATATATATATATATATATATATATATATATATATATATATATATATATATATATATATATATATATATATATATATATATATATATATATAAATCTTTGTAGAGGAGCACGGTATTGCAAAGCGGAAGCTACAAGTTCGGTTATTGGCCAATCCACCACTAAAGCTTTAAGGAAGGCCGCCGACTGGAAGCGAAGAAAGAAGCTCGAGGCTCGTTCGGGACAATAAACATGGCGTCCTAGGAATCGGTCGCAGTTCTTTACAAGTGGCGCAGTCGACACTCCTTCAAGCCCGAGGCGACCCAGCCTCCGGACCTGCTCTCCCTAGCGGCGATCCAGTCGCAGGGACGGCCCGCCTTCTAGCCCTGCTGTCCGAGTTCACCGGTGGGACTGCGGTCCCAGCACGAGCGCCGAACGAAAGGATAGCCCAGCCCCCAGGCGAGCCCGCCTTGGGCGCGACCCTCGTTGCTGCGTCTGCCGGTCGTGCCATGATTTCTGCGGCTTTTGGCCTCTGAGTAGCCGACCTTTACCGATGGCGACCAGTGCTGCGCGTAGCGGCCACCTTTCTTGGGCTGTCCGGGCCCTGACAGAGGTGGGCTGCCGGCTTACTGACGTCTTCCCTACTCCTGAATACACCGTTAGTGTCAGCGCATTCTCATCGCCTGCCCACGCGGAGTTCCGGCCTTTCACGGATTTCAGGATGACGCTTTTCGCTGGGTGCAGCTCATTGACAGCCTTGCCGTCTGCCATGCGTGGCCTGAGAACATCAAGCGGTCAAGCGCCCAAGAACGCCTGCGCGACGCTTCTCGGGCATGGAATCTGTACGACGGACATACGCATTCGACCTGGGAAAGCTGGAGCACGGCGTTGATAGCGGCGTTCGGTAACTTCTCAGATACCTAAGACGCCCGCTACATGGAGATGCGTAGCCGGTACCAAGACCACGGAGACGACATCAAGGCCTACATCTATGACAACCTCCGCCTGCTCGTAGACTGTGGCCTGCCTTGGCTGTCTCCTGTAGTGAGGCAGACCTCGGAGGAGTACCGTGGTTTTGGTCCCGAATTGAATGACATGGTAGTTGAGGACAAGCAGCTAACAATCGAAGTCACCCCAATTGTGACTGGTGAAGGAGCGACGTGTGCCGAGTCTCCGTACTTGGCCTTTAACCAGCCGATGGTTTCCTGCGTGCAACAGCAGGCGTGTCTTCACTGGGAGCCACCTTCGACTTACGTCTGGTCGGAGAAATGTGTGATCCCAAAGAGCCAATCATACCCGCCGCTCAACCCCAGTCCACTGGAGCAGCGGCCCTCAAATGAGGATAACATGACGCCTGGATGTTCCCTGGAGCACTTCAACACCGCCAAGGTGACGGCGGAAGATGACTTTGCATCGACTGCGACGTGCTATTCCAACAACCTGAGTGAGTGCCTGTTGTCCCCACAAGAACGCGACAAGATCGATATGGCTCAGCCCGATGAAGCTGAACAAAAAGGCATGCGTGGGCAACCTAGAAAGCAGCGAAAGATCCAACTGGATGAAGAAAAGAATGAAGCCCAGAAGGATGCACCTGTAAAAAACCAGCATGTTTCAGCGAAAGTTGCTGAAGCCGACGACGTCGAACGTGCGGAAGGCACGGACGCTGAAGAACAGGCGAAGTCGCTAAGCAAATAATACAATGACCAGATCTGCATGACCGACAATACCAGCCTAATACAAACTGGCTACATCGACGACATGCCGCCTGTCTTGGGTACCCAGAACACTGTCTTCCCAGAAGCTGACATGGCCCTGGAGCAAACCAGGAAGAAAGACGTATCGAGCAGCGAAATACGCCCACCGAATCACTACATATGCCTACCGAGAAGACACATGCGACAACCCTGGAGCCGAAGTTAGAGACGGACGCCGAGAGCTCATTGGTACTCGCCATTGCAGTGTGGCCGAGTGCCGAGGCGCACAGCGTTGCAAAGCAGAAGCTACAAGAATCCACCACTAAAGCTATGAGGACGGCCGCCGACTGGTAGTGAAGAAAGAAGTGCGAGGATCGTTCGGGATAATAAACATGGCTCCTAGGAATCTGTCGCAGTTCTTTACCAGCGATGGCGTAGATGTTAAACACCCGCCTCGCGTGCAGAAAGACCGCGGTTCGAATCCCGGTGCCAGACAATTCCCACCAGATTAAAAAAAATCAGCGTATTGATGGAATTGCACAAAGGGGCTTGGGGTGCGGCCTGACCCCGGCGACCAGTGCCGGTAATGCATTCCCTCACCAGGGCAGGATTGGACACCCTGGTGTAGTAACGGCCACAACCTCTCATGAATACGCCAATTAACCCTCGGCCCTCAGTCCCCAGTGGCTACGAAGCAACTGACCATGGCGGCGGTCAGACCTGTGACGCAGCAGAGGGTGCTAAGAATGCCTGGATCCGGACAGGCCGCCAATGGAATCTGAACCTGGCAACGTTTAACGCGCGAACCTTATCTAGCGAAGCAAGTCTCGAGGTGTTGTTCGAGGAATTAGAGGGCAATAAATGGGATGTAATAGGGCTTAGCGAGGCTAGGAGGGCAGGCGAAGCCTTTACGGTGCTGAAAAATGAACACGTCCTATGTTACCGTGGTCTAGAAGACCGAAAAAACCTGGGAGTGAGATTTCTAGTCAATAAAATCATAGCTGGCAACATAGACGAATACTATAGCATTAACGAAAGGGCAGCAGGTCTTGTAATTAGGCTCAATAAGAGGTACAAGCTCAAGGTGGTCAGGGCTACGCCCCCACATCAAGCCACGACGACCAAGTAGTGGAACGCTTCTATGAAGATGTGGAATCGGCAATGGCTAAAGTAAAAACACAGTATACCGTAGTTATGGGGTTGCCTACTTCAATGCTAAAGTAGGCAAGAATCAGGCTGGAGACAAGGCAGTTGGGAGCTATGGTCTGGGCTGTAGAAATAGCATGGGGGACCTACTAGTTGAGTAGGTCCCCTTCTTCTGTAATACCTTCTTCTGTAAACGGGAGAGTTGGAAGTGGACCTGGTGGAGCCCGAATGGGGAGCACAAAAATGAAATAGAGTTCATAGTATGCGATAACCCTGGCGTCGGGAAGGATGTGGAAGTGCTCGGAAGGGTAAGGTGTAGTGTCCACCGTATGGTAAGATCTGGAATTAGGCTAGATTTGAGGAGGGACCGCAACAAGCTAGTACGAAAGAAGCCGATAAATGAGCTAACAGCAAGACGTAAAGTAGAAGAAGTAGAAGAAGGATCGCGCTGCAGAACCGATATTCCGCCGTTAACGAGGAATCCGAGCTTACGACACAGGACGCCAGCGACAACCTCACACGCATTATCACGGAGTGTGCAGTAGAAGTCGGGGGCACAATGGCTAGACAGAACACTGGTAAACTTTCACAGGAGACGAAATATCTAATCAGGAAAAGGCAAACCATGAGAATCTCTACCGCAGCTGCCAGAATAGAACTAGCCGAGCTGTTGAAGTTAATCAATAAGCGTAAGGCAGCTGACATACGAAATAATAATATGGAGAAGATCGAATACGCTGTAAAGAACGGAGGTAGCCTGAAAGCAGTGAAGAGACGTCTTGGCGTGGGGAAAAATCAGATGTGTGCACTTAAGGATAGGCAAGGCAATGTCATCACAAATAGCGATAAAATAGTCACAGTGGCCGAGGAGTTATATAGGGATCTATACAGCAGCCGGGACATACAGGGTAATGCCGAACGAGACAGTAGTTCAGAGGAGATAGACATCCCACCAGTAACGACCGAAGAAGTAAGGAAGGCCTTGAAAGAAATGAAAGGGGGCAAAGCACCTGGTGAGGATCAGATAACAGCAGACCTTTTGAAGGATGGCGGAGCCATGGTACTTGAAAAACTGGCAAACCTGTACACGCAATGCCTAATGAGCGCAATGGTACCGGAATCTTGGAAGAACGCGAACATCATCCTAATTCATAAGAAAGGCGACATGAAGGGCTTGAAAAATTACACGCCGATCAGCTTACTGTCAGTCGTCTACAAGGTATTTACCAAGATAATCGCTAACCGAATCGTAGCAACCCTAGATTTCAGTCAACCTAAAGAACAAGCAAGGTTTCGTAAAGGCTATTCAACAATGGACCGTATTCACACGATCAATCAGGTGATAGAGAAGTGCGCTGAGTATACTGAACCCCTATATAAAGCCTTCATAGATTATGAGAAAGCATTTGACTCGGTCGAAACCCTAGCAGTCATTCAGGCATAACGGAATCAGGGTGTAGATGAGCATTATGTAAGAATACTAGAGGATATCTACAATGGGTCTACAGCTACCATTATCCTCCATAGGGAGAGCAGTAAAATACCTACACGGAAGGGTGTCAGACAAGGAGACACAATCTCTCTAATGTTATTCACAGCATTCTTACAAGAAGTATTCAGAACGTTGAATTGGGAACAGGTGGGAGTCAGGGTTAATGGAGAATACCTTAGTAACCTCAGATTTGCTGATGACGTTGCCTTGCTAAGTAACTCGGGGGACGAATTTCAAAGCGTGCTTTCCGCACGTGGCGAACAGAGTAAAACTGTGGGCCTGAAAATTATATACAGAATATAAAGTAATGATCAATAACTTCGGGACAGTACAGCAGTTTGAGATAGGTGGCGAGGCAGTAGAAATGGTAAGTGAATATATCTACTTAGGCCAAGTTGTGACCCCAGATCCCAACCATGAGGCGGAGATAATTAGAAGGATCAGAATGGGGTGGGGTGCATATGGCAGACATTCTCAGATAATGAATAGCAGCCTACCATTGTCACTGAAGAAGAAAGTGTATGCCAGCTGCATCTTACCGGTACTCACCTACGGGGCAGAAACTTGGAGCCACACTAAGAGGGTTCAACCTAAATTGACAACGACCCAGCGGGCAATGGAGCTGAAAATGATAGGTGTAAAATTAAGGGACAAGAAGAGAGCGCAGTGGGTCAGGGGGCAAACTGGTGTTAAAGACATATTAGTAGAAATTAAGAAGAAGAAATGGACGTGGGCAGGGCATGTAATGCGAAGGCAAGATAACCGCTGGTCATTAAGGGTAACAGAATGGATCCCTAGAGAAGGCAAGCGTTGCAGTTGGCGGCAGAAAGTTAGATGGGCAGATGAGATCAAGCAGTTTGCGGGGATAAATTGGTCACAGTTGGCACAGGACCGAGGTAATTGGAGAATAATGGGAGAGGCCTTTGCCCTGCAGTGGGCGTAGATAGGCTGGTGATGATGATAATATATATATATATATATATGTATATATATATATATATAGAGAGAGAGAGAGAGAGAGAGAGAGAAAATACCTTTTTTCGGCCGAAGTTAGAGGCCGAGCATGTCCACCGCCTGGGCGACCAGTCTGCGCTGTTCTTCTTCTCCTTCAGAGCCAAGCCAGTCGGTCCAGGTGGTGATGGAAAGGGATAGGGAGGGATACGAGTCGTATAGCTGAGCCGCTGGGCAGTAGAATAGGCAATGAGGTAAATCAGCGTAGGCAGTGGGGCAGTTGGGACGAGAGTAGTCAGATCTATAGCGATAGAGGAAGAGGCGGGAGGGAGTCATCAGGGCATTTATTTGGATATGCCAGAGGAGTCGAGCCTCTGTTACGGTGAGTGATGGGTGAGGAGGCGGGTAGAGGCGTTTTTCAAGACGGAGCTGAAGGTACACCTCCTCGATGGAACGGCGAAGGGAGAGCCTCGCACCGTCCTACGAGATGCCCGGTGAAGAGTTTCGCGGGCGAGTTGATGCGCCAACTCATTGCCGTCAATCCGGGAATGTCCAGGGACCCAACGGAGGAAAACGATGGATGGCTGTAGAGCAGAGACCGCTCGTTCCACCTCCTGTTGAAGGATAGAAGGTAGTGAGCGATTTTGTATCTGTATAATAGCGGCGTGAGAGTCAGGAAAGACTGTGTATTCGGGGACGGGGGGAGAGAGGCAAAGGACTGAAGGGCATGGGAAATGGCGAGAACCTCAAGAGACATTGCTTCCGGAGGGTGAAGGTACGGGCCGCTAGTTTGGGTTTCTGCTTCATCAAGGTGAGGGTGGTACAGAATGTAACCGCACGAGCATCGAGGCGCCACAAAGGAGGCATCTGTGTAAGCAATTCCCTGGGTCGCGAAAAGAGGAAAATGATGCTGCGCGGCCGCATGACGTCGACCTGCATAAAGGGCAGGGGACATGTTTGACGGGAGAGGGAGAATACGAAGGTTGGGCGCCCAAATTGCGTCGGGAGGGCTATGAGGGAGACGGGAATCGGGGATATACCCGCCTGAACCAGTAACCACTGACCTTGACGGGTAAGGGAGAGCCGAGAAATTTGGGAATTTCGATGGAGATTGAGGAGAGAGCGAAGGGAATGAAAGAGGCCCGTTGCGAAAAGCTTATCTGTAGAAGTGGTGATAGGGAGGTTCAGTGGTGCTTTGTAGAGTCCCACCGTGGCAGTCTCAGGGGTATTGAGTTAAGTGTTGGTGAAGGAGATGTAACGGATAAAGTACAAGAACTTGTTGAGCGCGAAGGCGTGAGCAACCCTGCATGCATTAGCTTCGTGAAGACCCGCACGTCGGGTGACCACACGACGTAGAAGGTGGGTTACCAAGTGGCAGGTCGCGACGACGCTGTGTAGGGCTTGTATGTTCTTGGCCGCATGCAAAGGAAAACCAAGAACCTTGCATTTGGGGACGACAGGAATGGAAGAACCAGAAATATGGGGAGAGAAGAGGGAATTGTGGGCGCGCTGGTAAAAGGAACGGTTGAGAAGGAGAAACTCGGACTTTTCCGGAGCAGGGGAAAGACCAACAGCGATGAGAAAAGAGTTGATGAGATCCAAGCCGCGTTGCAGGGTGCTCTGCATATGGCCCGGAGAGCCAGATGAACATCAAAGGGTGATGTCGTCGGCGTAAATAATGTGCTGAAGATCAGGGATTTCAGATAGTTGGGAAGCCAGAGGATTCATACCAATATTGAAAATGGTGGGGGAAAGAACAGCACCCCGAGGAGTCTCTCGAGTGATGTGGTTGGGGTCGGACCGATGAGAGTCGACTTGATAGCGAGCCACTCGGTGAGAGAGGAAGGACTGTAGATAAGAGTACATGCGGGAGCCGCAGGACATTGCGTCAAGCTGTGCCAGGTTATGGTCATGGCACACAGCGTCGAAGGTTTTATGGACATCGACGGTCACCAGAGCGTGGATTTGGGTGGGGGTGGAAGATAGAAAGGTGTGCTGGAGAAGCAAAAACATATTCTAAGCACCGACATGGCGACGGAATCAGATGAGAGAATGAGGGAAGAAGTCCCTCTTTTCGAGAAATGCAAAGAGGCGAGTCATAGCCACACGCTCAAGGGTCTTACCAACGCATGACCTTAAGGATACAGGCCGAAGGTTAGCGATGGAAGGAGGTTTTTCAGGTTTGGGAATCATGGTAATAAGGGAAGACGACCAGGAGCTAGGGAGGCTGCCACAGTCCCAAGCTTGATTAAAAATCTGGAGGAGGAACTCTTTCGCATTGTCGGGGAGGTTGTGGAGAGCCGTGTATTATGATGGCGTCTTCTCCAGGAGCAGAACGCTTAGCATTTTTAACCAGGGCCGCCTCGAGCTCCCCGATGTGAAAGGGTGGTCCAGATCAGAATTAGGTTCACCTGAGTAGTCCATATAGCTAGGAGTAAGAGAGGGCGGGAGATAAAGAGAGGCAAGTTGGTTGAAGAGGTCGAAGGCTGTTCCTTGAGCAAGAGCTTTAGCTAAAGTGGGAGCAAGCGTGGGCTTAGATCTAGGACAGATTTAAAGAGATCATGCCGATCGTGAGTGCAAAGCAGAATCAAGATTGTCGCAGAGAGCACTCCATCGAGAATGTTCGAGGGAAGCGCAGTGGGCAACAATCTCGTCTCGTGGAGCAGCGATTCTGGAAGCGAGCTGAGTATTTTGGGGTTGCGAGCGGAAGGAGCGCTGCAGTCGTTTACGGTGGCGCCATAAACGAAGAAAGTGAGGGTCAGGGTTTCAGATTGGATGACCGATGCGAGCACGACGACTGCTGCTCGAAAGCGCAGCGGCAATGCCCGACGTCCGGTTCTCATACGACTCAAAAGTGTGGGAGGCCAGAGCCGCGCGTAAGGCGTCCCAGTAAATGTGAGTGACGAGGCAACTTCGCGGGGTGTGGGAAACGGATATGGAAAGATGAATGAGAAAATGGTCGCTGAGGAGGTTTTCCGCTGTGACCCGCCACTGAACTGAAAGGGGCCTCCGAGAGAAAGTAAGGTAGGGTGTCGTGGGCCGCTGTGAGGTAGTGCCGGGTCTGTTAGGGGAGCCCAGAGTATTAAAAAAGGTGAGGTGGCGTTCCTGTACAAGACAGGAACGCCACCTTTGAGGGTCTGCGGGTAGCCCCAAAGAGTGTGGGGTCCATTGAAGTCACCCCCAAGGATTAGATTGGTGGTGGACGGAAGTGTTAAGGAACTTGCCTAGCGCACTGAATAAAGAGGAAGTAACAGGCGGGTTGTAGAAAGAGGGAAGGGCGAGTGAGATTTTAGAAGAGGGATCGTAATAGACCACGCTGACTAAGTATTTGAGAAGGGTACAGGGTATGTCCAGTAGTTTCACGAGCAGGTCGCCACGCACATAAATGGATGCTAGCGGCGTGCTTCTAGCGGCATGATGGGTGCGGTAACCTGGGATGGCACTAGTGGCACGAGCTTCTTGTATCAAAAGAAAATGAGGGAGATAATGGCGGTTAAGGAGGTACTGATGCAGTGGCGTCATATTATTTCTTACGTTTCGGCAGTTCCACTGCACCATATATATTTATATATATACGTACTTCAGTTACTTACCACTGTGGTTATAGAAATTAAACAGGTGCTTTCCTACTAGGTCGAGAAATATCGCTTTCTGACCCCAAGACAATTCTGTTTTCGCCCTGGGTATTTGACAAACTTCGAGATCATACCACTCATTGATAAATTGAAATAAGAACAGGACGAGGATAACCTTGGTGGAACGGTTTTTGTTCGCCTAATTATGGAATTTGAATACTTTGATTACCACAACGCTTATAAAAAAACTCGCGTTTTATTGCTTAGTGTACTACCTGTAGAACTTTTTGTAACTACAGAGTCAACATAAAATAACTTGGGTTTGTGTTGCGCTTACAGAAATAAAAGCCAATGGTGGGGGTCTCCTGAAGCTCAGGTAAGGTATCTAGTTATTTTTAGTCTATATAAACGACCTTTTAGCGGTCTTTCGTGTTTCGCTTAATATTTCGTATATGGTGATGATACCTTTATTATATTTACTGTATATTTAAAAAAACAATGACGGCACAAATACCCTACCATTTCTTTTGTGTAAACAGCTGGTGTAATTTTCATGGAACACAAATTGGAAATCATTTCGTCAGAAAAAAAATGTGTGGTGTTCGGTTCTCAGAACCAAGTTCGTAACCGTCAACCGCTCCAAATCGACACCGAACAATTGACTGCACATTCCTGGGCGTCGAGCTTGGCAACATCTTGAAGTTCAATGTTCGTACCAGTGCACTAAGATGGCGAATAGCATAATACTAGTTAAAGCGTTCTAATACTCTACCCTGGAAACACTTGCTCTACTCTACAACGTTTAATTCAAATCTATCTGACATATTATATCGTGTCCAGCGGCCTGACTTACCAAGGTGATTCAGATGCAGTACGACTTTTTTCAGAACCACGCTCTTCCCATTGTTACTCGTTGCCCAAACAATGCCAGTATCACCGCTCATATCACGAACTTAGAATTTTCACTCTCGATAGGTTAATACCTTTTACTATTAGGACTACTTACTATTTACCCCCAAGTAAACAACAAAACTCGCTTGCATATAATAGGTAGACAAGAAGTGGCTTACCCTAAAAACAGGGTATTTTTAAAAAACGTTCAAATTTACAGTCCAAAAAACAGGACCAACCATAAAAATCAAGCGTTTGAATTTGCAGGAATGACGCAGTTGGATAGACTAGCACTTACAACCAAAATATAACGAATTTTTAACAAATTTAGGGACTTGTACTCTACACTTCAGCCATCATAAGACACATTTGTTTCACCTTACAATAGTCTTGTCCTTAGGAATGTATGTGGGTTTGTGTATGTCGGCGTGTATTTGTGCAGTTCTCTCATGATTGATGTGAATACAAAAGATAATGTATTATAAAAACCTGTAATATGTTGTATGACCACATGTGTACTGACATCTGTAGCAGAGAGATATTTTTGGAAATCGTATTAGCTATTAGGCTGTTAGACTTTTCTAGATTTGTTTCACCCACTCTGAGCACTAAGTAACTCCTCCTTTTCAGTACATATTTTCACTGTTCTGATGTTTTGTGCCTTACTAATTGTTTTTTTTATTGTAAAACCACGGTGCAATTATTTGTTCGGTGAGATCACTGATCCATCAATTTGTTTTATTCATCAGTGGTCCCACATCCTTTGCTCTTCACATCCATTGCTCCTCATCTGTATACTAAATTTATGTCATTTAGTCGGTGTGCCTAATATATTGAAACTGCACCCAACTAAAGTAGTACACCTAAAATATTTCTTTCCTTTTGACCTGGACCATGTCTTGATTGATTTTGAGGTTTTCGATCTAGCCGGATCCTGCGCCTTATAGAAACCGCCTCTCTTCATCATTAAATAATTTAAACCCTTTCTATAAGCCCTCCCCTAAAATTTCTCTCTATATGTCCTCTCTATATGCCCTCTCTATAAACACCTCTCTATATGCCCTCCCCTAAAGTCCTAGTGTGGTGAGCTGAACTAGAGACATGTTAGAGGTGTTAACGTGTGCCCGCTGTTCTGCTGACCAGAGTCAGGGTGTGTGTCTATTGTTCGTAGAGATTTATTATTTGTATGCACACCGTGCCCTGTCTCTGTATGATATTATTTATGATAGAATGGACCCAATTACTCTTTTTGCCAGATGGCGCACCCGTCTACCAAAAAGCATTTGGCTTTTTTAAGTATATCAGGGTACCCGAAGTCGGTTACCGATAAACGATACTCCGTGGACTAGTCTGGCCTTTTCGTACACACCTAAAGTCCTTATTTCAACCAGTTTTAAGGGATTCTGGTGGAGTCAGAGGCGTCAGTGATGGAGTTTGAAAGCATCGACTGTGTGGAGATTGATACGTTTGGTCGCTGGTTCCTCTTGGAAATTTGGAGTAAATGTGTAGTGAAGTTCAAATGTTTTCGTGAATCTATTTTAGGTCACTTTTATATATATTGAAAATTTTAGGCGAAGGCACGCCCTCAAAGTTCTGAAGTTGTCACTACCATATCTGTCTTAGTACACTCCCTGCTTATGAGATAGACAGACAACTCAAGTGGCCGTAGTTAACTGAAAGTGTAAATAACATGTGTATCCTAGGTCATGTTATCTAGGCTATTTTTTCCGGAGAAAGAAATGTTCCTGAGGCTATTAGAAATTTTCCAGTGTGGTGTCGTCGGGAATCCGTAAAGAACGAGTAAGAATGATACAGATTCGCATTCCGGTCGCCTGTAATGATGACTGGTTGGGGAAACTGAGTAATCAGCGCCTCAAAATAAAAGCTGGAAAGCTGAAGATTACAAAAAAATGTAAAGAGAGCAGACCGTTTCAAACTAATGATGGTCCTGTACGAAACACTACAGCCTCAAGGACAGTCTTTATATTTACAGGGGGGGCACGCTTAAGATTTTCTGGAGCTGATCAGCACACTCCTTTGAAGAGTGTGTGCAGCTAGGCCGGTCGTTTGTACATATGTGCACATTGAATAAGTTTTTGGTTAATATTAAGATGAATTTCATGAAGACGCTTTTGTTATTAGAGTGAAGTGTCTTGAACATCTTCAGGATGCGTCCACAATTCTATTGGATATTTTATTTTTTTAATACTTACATTAGAGTGATCCAGCTGTGCTTAATTCTGAGGTTTGATGCTGTTTGTGTCTTAGCGTTTTCGACTGGTTTCGGGGTCACTACCCACTCCTTCTGTGGCTATTGGCGTAGGAAGTGCCCGACATCCATGCTGTCATCTGGTGCCGCGGGAGTGCACTAATGCAAAGGCTCCTTTTACTGCGACCCTTCAGAGCGTTGTTTTAGCCGCCTTAAACAAAGGTGCCACGGGTGGTACAGGTGTGTCGGCATAAATGGGAGCAGCTGTTGGTACTCTCGTATTCATCTCCACCATTCTGTAAGCTATACTGAATACTGGTGGAGCGGGAGCTGTTGAAACAGCCACCCTCACGACAGCCATGCTTTCACTGTAACCACTGATGGCACAACTGGTGGGAGAATACGTTGGGCTGGCAATGATGACAGTGAATCAACTTATTGCCAGCCCAGTGTAAATCGCTGGTGCCCGCAGGCACCAGACGGGGTGGTTCCCTCAAATCGGGGCCAATATGTTCCGAGCAGCACCAGACCCATGTCTGTTAGTGCGACCTTAATCGACAGGGTGGGGCTGTATAACAAGGCTCCCATCGCCCAGAGGTTTCGAGATTAGGGTTGCTGGTGGGAAGTGATGAAGAAAGGCTAGTAGATCTGTGCACCTTGCCAAGGTGTGCGGCAGGGTTCCCTTCTATCTTATGTGAAACGGACAAAGCATATCGTGCTCCTCAGGGTACATGCGGATCACCAATACGGGATGCGAAAGTGATATCGCCTGCACTCGACGCAGGATCGTCTGTTGCGGCCTCGTTAGTTTGGTGTGCGGTTCTGGCACTCCGCACCTTTCCTCTCGGTACAACCGGGTAATGTCGCAAAAGCGGGTTACCGGGTGCGGTAGCTCCTTCGGCTCGTTCTACACCCGCATTGACATTTCCGGGGCATGGTAGTCGGTGATGGTGTTGCCTGTAGCCTGCAAATGAGCCGGGACCCACACGAGCTCTATGGCTATCACAGGAGGCTGGCACTTGGATAGAAGTTCTCGGACCGAGGATTAACTTACCCCCCTGCAGAAGCTTCTGAAGGCTGTCTGAGTCGGTAACCACGGTGTCCACGCTCGTGTGTGCGAGTGCGAGGGCCACGACCATTTCTCCGGTATCTGTAGGGTTTGTTGTCTTCAGGAACGTGCTAACTATCAGCCTGTGTTTGGAAGTACCCTCCACCACTGCACGGTCGGAGTGTTGTCGGAGCGAGGCGTTCGTATAGAAGACCCTGTGGTTCTCATGCAGCCTCCGGGCCTAAAATTTTGCCACCTCTCTATGTCATTTCCCGGTGTTATGTTCCGGAGAGAGGGTTTGGTCTGGAAGGTCGGCTTTCAGTATTCCTTGGTACTGGCTCCATCTGCTATCCTCTCTGGCGTAGAATGGTTCGTCCTTGCTTGGTGTGATTTAACCGGATTTTATAAATGGAAAGATGGGTTTTGAGGAGCTACTCCACCGTGTTGTAGGTGCACAGGTTTAGTAGTCTTTGCGTAGAAGAATATGTGGGAATGCCCAGTGCTTGCTTCGTTGCCTTGCAAAACACCATGTATAGGGTGCCCCTATTCTCCTTCTTCATAGGAGATACGTGGCGGAGTAGGTAACCCGCGACATGAGGAACGCGAGTTCCACGCGCATGGCATTGTCTTCTTCCAGCCCTCGGTGTCTGCTAGATATACTCCGAAGCATATTAAGCATCTTTTCGGATGCAGTCTTGACCTTTGCGACAGAGGCGTGTGCCTTCACGTCGCTCTGAAGCAGTAGGCCGAAAATCCTAATCTGCTGGTTTGACTTGATGGCTGTTCTATCGATGGGGATGGCTACGATCGGCGCAGCTGATTTTTTGGGATGCCCGGTTGTATAAAGACCCACGTGCTGCAAAGCTTGTTCCACGCAAGCATCACATCCGACTTGTGCCGTTCACACTGTCATGTCGGCGTAGAACGCGTTGTCTTGTCCACGCCTTCGATTTGCTTGAGAAGGACGGGCCAGGGCAGGAGGGCCAGATTAAAGAGCTGGGGCGACAAGGCCGACCCTCGAGGGATGCCAATAGCGCCGAGCTTGACAGGGTCCGGGTTCCCTTCCCTTATTATGAGGGTCGCCGTTCGGTCTGCCGGAAAATCATTTAAGTAGCCGAATGTCTTGTGGGCCCACGCGCTGACAAGGCAACTATGACAGCTTTGGCAAACCTTGGTAAAGTGATGCTTGCACGCGTCACTTTGCTCTTTGCTACTCTGCCGCCCGGGTAATCCTTGAGTTTTTAGAAGGCATAGGTTCGCTGCAATAAACTTGTTCTCCTTGAAGACAACTCCGTCGTCTTTTGGATCGTGACATCTGGTAGGTGTGCAAGGTACGCACCCTTTATGCTCCCAACGACCTCTGGAAGCTGCCATAAAGCTAAAGGGCTATAATATAAAATAAAAGCCCAACCCGTACCACATACGTATCACGGGTGACGCCAATTAAAAATAAACTGGACCGAAGTCAACTAGAGTTTTGACGAGAAGGAAAACACACTGAAGTGAAAAATAAAAGAGAAAAATGATGCACAGCGACACCACAGCCAGGAGAGCGGGCCCGGGGAGACTCCCCTGATCTCCCCTGGGACGGTAGCAGGAAAGATTGGGATGAGGGATGTGGATAGTGGTAATAAGGAATGGGTTATGGGAAAGTGGGTGGGAATGGGGACAGCGAGGTTTTTGTTCTAATCCTCAGATGTCTGACTCATAAAATAGGCCTGAAAACTCAGGATGGGCGTCAGACAGTTCCAGTTGGAATTCAGCGGACCCCACTATAGGTTCCAACTATCCGAGCTCCGACATCGAAGAACAGGGAGAACCCCTGACGGAGTGACGCCACCTAGCCTCCGGACCCCTTTCACAACCAGCCCCCTGGCTAACACCCACCAGGTCCCCCGAGTACTCAAGAGACCCCTGCCCAGCCTACATAGGTACTAACCCCCCTCGTCTCGACGGTTTCCGATACTGGTTAAAGCTAACTGTCCGACAGACGGGGTAACTGTACCCTGTACGCATCTGTCGATCCCTATGTGCACCTGAATCACCTATCTCATAGAAAAGCCTAAGTGACTTATAGGGTTTCGGTGGACCTTTAATGTGCTCCGATGCCAACCACTCACCCACCAGGCAACCCTCCCCGTACGGGCAGCAGTCATCAGGTGGAAGGATTAATGCTTAAAGAGTACGACCAGCCATACTCCCGATACTGAGGACGAGAAGCTTCCCTATGAAGTGAGCCAATCCCTCTTTCCTCGGTCCTAGCAAGTGCGCGCCTCCTAGACTGGTCGCTACTAAAGGCCAAAGACACTGGTCATCATGAGCACCTATCGAAGGCCCTGGATCCTGTTGTCCAGGAACCTTCGTGTCGGCAGCGAGCAGTCGTGCCCGCGTGGGGTGACTCCGGCGGTCCTTTTATAAAGGAACCTTTTTCACCGCTTTTTGCCAAGTTCCCAGAGCCAACCTCGGTAGCCACCAAGGCTGTGCGGGCCTGCCTCCGCGTCGAGCATCGGCTCTGGGGCAGGAACTGGCTCTTACAGTTCCAGGGAGTCGCTGCCACTCCCTGGGGATTTGCATCCAGTGCACTCCACCTAGAGGTGGCCGCCAACAGTAAGGTATGCCGCCAGAGTTTGCTGTCGTTCCAGAAGGACGTAAGAGAAGGACCGCTGCAAGCACCACCATGGTGGAAGAAGCAACGTCACCAATCGTCCTGCAGCAGCCCCAGGAACCGCCATTATTACGAGAAGCGCCCGCAGGAGATCCAGAAAATTGATTGGAGAAACTAGAGCACGTATGGATGTTCAAAATAGGTGAGACGAAAAGAAACGTTCTGGTATATTTTTCATTACTAGAAAGATTCTCTAAATTGGTTCGAGGTTTAAGAGAGCTCTTTGACCAACTGGATTTAATTGAAAAGCGGGTTTCTTAAGATCTGTACTACCATGGTGAGAAAAGAACGCGCGGTTGTTTTGCTTGAAACGCGAATGCAGCTCCCAAATAAGGGGTCATGAAGCGACGTTTTTGCACTTCGGACCCAGAAATAACGGAAGAAAAGAAACTCAGGTTTTTGATGCGAGCGATAAAGCAAAAAATCTACGTGTACGTTGTTCGCCATCCCCCTCAAGAGCGTGTCGGAATTTGCGTCCGAGCACGCCGCGATGGAGAAGAAGCTCGAAACTATAACGGGGCAATATGACCGCCCAGTCAATGCGCTAGTTTTGCAGGCTAGCGAAGCCGGGGCAGTCTGCTACGATATACTAAGCGATACCATCAGTGCAGTAGTCAGGGAGGAGTTGCGGGAACTTTTCCCCAAGACGCCGCAGCCTCAAGTCGCCTCCCTGACCGACACAATCAAAGAACATGAGAGTCCATTGATGTAAATTTCAATTCGAAAAAACTTGGAACATACTCCGCCATTTATTTGATCCCAGTACCATTAAAACAGCTCAATCCCAATCCATAGAATACCTAATTCACAATTTTGAAGGATCAGAGCAAGACCTTCTGAACTACATCACTAAGAAATACGTCCAACCGAGGCCACCCATTCAACACCCCTCATACAAAGGCAACTCGAACGACGAATTGAATTCCCCATAACTGAGGCGGAGATAAATGTGGCAATGCATCAGATGAACTCCAGATTGGCACCCAGGCCAGATCTTATGACAAATAAATTGTTACGTAACCTAGACTATTTATCAGTGGAGGATGTCACACGACTCCTCAACGAATGCTGGGAGTCTGGTTCTATCCCAAAACGTTGCGCACTGCCAAAACGATAATAATTCCTAAACCCGGCCAACGACTACACGTAGATCACCTTCCCCCATATCATTGACATCTTGTTTGGGTAAACTCTTCGAACATGTTATCCTTTCCAGATTAACTAGTTTTTCTGAACGAACACATCTCCTTCCGCCCTTCATGTTCGGCTTTCGCCCTACCTTGTCCACTCAGGATGTTATGCTCCAACTCCAGCACCATAATATTTACCCGACTTTTGTCCTTGTGCAGAACATCAAAGCTATCCTCGGCTTAGACCTTACACGTGCATTCGACACCATCCCCCATTCGGCGATTCTTACGGAATTTGGGAGGGCAGACTTACAACTACATTCATTCTTTTCTATGGTACTGAATGCTCACTCTGCCCCTGGGTCCAATTAAAACCTCCTCAATCAGTTTGAGAAACACTGGCACTCCCCAGGCCGTGGTGCTCTAAACCTTTCTTTTCAATATTGCTATGAACGACTTTCCTCCTTTACTATCGACCCCGCCGGACCTCCACCATTCCCTTTACGCCGATGAAATCACTCTTTAGAACTCCAAGGGTTCGGACGGACACATTCAGGACACCCTTCAAACAGCTACCCAAATGATCGAAACGTACACATCTAGCCGCGGCCTCTCCTGCTCTCCACAAAAGTCCGAGTTTTTCCTCTTTCGGCCAAACGCACATGACCCCCCCAACATCTCGATCACCACCGAATCGGGCAACATCATACCTACCGTCGACACCATCCGGGTCGTTGGTTTGCGCCTCAATAGCAAGGGACACAACCTAGACGCTATCCGAGAACTTTAACGTGGGGTATACCGAACTACGAGAATAATATCTGGAATAGCTTCGAAGCAAAAGCGTGTCGAGGAGGGCCACTTCATTCGACTTATACAAGCGTTTGTCTTGCTCGAATAGCACATTCGACCCACTTCCTAACCCTGAAGCTAAGTCAACGAACCAAAATTGACGGCTTGCTACGCAAATGTTTCAGGGTAGCCCTCGGACTACCTCCAAAATTCTCCAACGACCGCCTTCATGCACTCGGTTTCCATAACTCCCTTGACAAGATTCTTGAGGTGCAACGCACCGCCCTATTGGAAAGACTTACTTAGAGTCACACCGGTCGGCACTTGATAGCTTCCTAGGGCCTTTCACCACGACAGGACCGAGCCCTGAAAAATGCCTGTCTGAGAGTGAGGTACCGCGTCCAGCTGATGGTTGCCAATTTGTATGGTTAGGTTACGAGAGTGAAGAAAGTCCCAGACGTAACTGTACATGTTCGAGCCGCAATTTGTATCTGCGAGTTCTGAGAGCACAGAGTCACGATCTACATAGTCAAATGCCATCATGAGGTCAATAGAGAGGATTGCTTTTAGCCGGGCTGTGCTGGCAGACTGAAGGGTGTCCTCGTATGTCCGAGGAAGTGTGCTGAGGAGATTGCTGTGAGGGATATCTAATTATAGAGTGAGGGAGTTCTTGGGTTGCGGAGGGAGTGCTGTAATTGTTGCTGAAGTCAATTTAGGGCCATGCACTCCATAACATTGCGAACGTGAGACGTCAGTTTAATGGGACGGAGATTAGGGAGATCTAGAGGTTTGCCGGGCTCCGGGATGAAGATCATGTGGCCCTTTTTACATAAGTCAGAGAGTGGTATTTGTGTGGTCCAAACGAGGTTGATGGCATGGTGTTGGTCGGCATCTGATATCTTCCGAAGTAGGGCGGTAGTTACCCAGTCGGGACCAGGGGATTTACTGCCTCTGCATATACGGATGGCGATGCGAAGCTCAGCCAAGGTGAATTCCTGATCAATTTCGGGGTTTGGAGAGCCATTATATTCATAATATCGACGTTGACACAAAAAAGGGGTATAAATGTTCTTCATGGTCTCCATTAAAGTGGCTGGGTCTTTGTTTTGATGGGTGAGGCGATTGAACAACTGGGTGGTCATAATCTTTGTGGAGTCGGAATTTATTAAAGCTTTGAGTATACGCCACGTTTTTCTAGTGCTCCGGGTGTTCTGAGGTTCATGTGAGATGGTATTTCAGTGTTCCCTGTGGAATTCGTTAGTGTATTCTTGAATGTGTTAAGTCTAGTCATTCGGGCGAGGCGTTTACGGTTTCTTTTCAGCGAGTCCACCGGTTCAGGAAAGAGGCGCTGGCTTCCCAACAGTGTGAAAGGTGTGCATCTATTTGAGGAGTGACCTCTTTCCTAGCAAGCACCTTGGTATGTTTATAGAGAAGGATGCATATTTTAGGTGTCCAGGTAGGTACGTTTGTGAAAGGGGTGTTGCAGCGCGGTTGTGGATACTTTTGGCAATCCGTGATGCGAACAGATTTCCACTTGATTCGTTTGGGATATGTGCAGATCGTGAGGCGTAAGATGGCATGGTCACTACTCATACATTCTTCAATGTGTTCCGAGCGGAGAAAGAGCGCTCGAGTACCGAAAGTGAGGTCGGGGTTGGTATTGCCTTCCACGCAGTGGTCCATACGTGTGTAATATTATACGTCGCTATGTAGTGTGTACCAACCTTTTTGTGCCGCACATTGAACCCGACGGCCTTTCCTGCTTTCCCTAATATAGCCCCAGGAAGGATGTGGGACGTTGCAGTTGCCGGCCAGGATATGCTGAAGACGGGTTTTGGTTCATCAAGGATGGAAAAGTTCTTCAAGCTCCGGTAAAGTATTCAGCGGGCACTACAGATGTGGCTGTTGAGCCGAGGACCGCGCTTTAGAGGAATTGAAACAGTGCGGCTATTGGTGGTGTCATGTTCAAGAGTATCCGTTAGGGTAGTGGGGACAAGAGTGTCAAGGCAGGCACCTCGCTGAAACGTGACATTCAAGTAGTATAGGATTTAGTCGTGTCTTTTGGGGGAACAGGATGTTTGGTAGCTGACGTCATGACTGTAGCCAAATGAGCAAAGCATTACGCTTATTTTTGAAACCATGACAGTTTCATTGAATTATGAGTACGTGATGTGCCATGCTTATTCCGCGAGAGGTGACGGTGCTGGAGGGAGAAGGTAAGTGGACTGCAGTTTAGTGATACAGCTGGTGAAGAAAGATTCAAACTGATTACTCTGCTCTTCAAAGCGCATATTGAGCTCAATAGAGAAGTGGGCAACGTGTTCGGTGTAATATTGATGTTTCTCTAGCAAAAGGGCTTGCTGCACGTGTATGAGGGAAGGTTGGTGAGTCATCTGTTGTTGGAGACAGGATATGGCCGCATAAAACTTCGGGGCAGCTTCTTCAATACGATGGAAGAGACAGGCATAAAGATCATCTTGTGAGAGGGTGGATGGTGAGCCCTCTGAAGAGCGGCTCTGTTTCGTCGCCGAAGTGGAGCCGGGGCGAGTGAAGTGTTAGGCAGAGAGAGAGGGGAGCATTGGTCATCTCTACGTTGGGTGAGGAAGGGTGACGAGGCTAGGTTGCTTGTGGGACAGGAGGTTGTTTGTGGATGATGTATCGGTAGGTGAGTGCAGGTGATTTTCGAGCATGTTCAGGGGTGAAGGAGATTGGATGGCTTACCTGGGAAGCTGGATAACGACTCCTGTCGACCGCAGGGCCGTCGTTTGAAGGGTTTGCAGGAAGACGTGAAGACGAGCTAGCGGAATGGTTAGAGGGGATGGTGAACGGGTGCGACTGCGGCTGCGTGACTTGCGTGGTACCGTAGAGATAGTGGCTGCGGTAACAGCTGCCAGTGCAGCAGCGCGCTGAGTGACACATTTTTTTACGCTGACCGGTGAACGGCTGCATCCGCGGTTTTGCGGTCTGAACCTGGGGCGTCATCAGCGCGATGGGAACCATCGCAGCAGATGCAGACTGGATCTGCTGAGAAGGTATGGCTTGCGCCTTCGGTCAGTACTTGGCCGCAGGTCGGACAGCGGGGTTTGTAAGCGCAGACGTCAGCAGGATGGAAAATTTGCTGGCAGCGGTGGCAGTATTGAGAATTGGGACGACGAGGGTAGCAGCGAAAGGTGCCACCAGCATAGCACATTTCACGGGAGATGTGTGTACCTTCGAAGGTGATTATGGCCGTGGCCGTGTGACCATTATTTTCGCAGCCAAGATCTTGGTTACTTAACGAAGCATCTACATGTGGCGCATGAGATGGTTGGGCCTGTGCCCGCTATAATGTTGTGCACAACGCCTTAACAGGTGTTCGAAGGCGTGACTAGGACGGCCTTCGAGGTCAATGCTGGATATTTGCTGAAGTTTCTTTCTGATATCAGAGTATAAGCAGGGCAGAAACATAGGTTACCCGCCGCGGTGGCTCAGTGGCTAATGCGTTGCGCTGCTGAGCACAAGGTCGCGGGTTCGATTTCCGGCCGTAGCGACCGCTTTTCTGATGGAGGCGAAAAGCAAAAACGCCCGTGTGTACGAGATGTCGGCGCACGATAAAGATCCCCAGGTGGTCAAAATTAATCCGGAGCCCTCCACTACGGCGCGCCTCATCGCCTGCATTGCATCGCGCGTTAAACCTTACAATCAAACAGAAACATGGGTTTTTGACATTGTCCACACGAACCATGAAATTGGCAACTTCGGCGGGAGTAAGGGTTGCGTTGTTAAGGAGCACTGCATCGAGGGTGCATGGGTCGCACTTGGAGAGGTTGAGATAGTTACCAGGGCGTAAGACAAGAGTGTCTTGCAACTGAGGAGCGGGCTCGCATAGTGACGAGGGACAGGGTTCTTCCAGCTGTCTTTGTTTTGAACGCATTTAAGGGCCATGTCAGAGGAAGCAACAGGCTGGGCGGTAGCCGATCAAAGTGCGCGCCGCTGGAGGCGACGTGTAGTAGTCGTAGCGGACGCGCCTAAGTTGAGTACGGGCATAAGAGTGTATAAGATGGTAGAAACCTCACCAAAATTGTTCAGGGCTTTCAGGAGATGTTCTTCGACCATGAAAGAACGTTGGCCTGGTGTAGAATAATATTTAGTGGTTTAAACTCGCCAAAAATAACGGAGCACATGCGATGGCTAGCTGCCCGATAGAACGTCTTCTTCTTCCCATGTGCTGAAGCTTTCTCTAAAATAGTGAAAGTTTACCACACATTCGCATGCACACCATTTACTGCCACCAAATCGGTATTATTGCTATGCCTATTTGTAAAGCGCCTTTCACAACCACTAATAATGGCCTGAGTAAGTGAATGCTGTACTTTAAATTTTTTTTCTTGGGCAGAGAAGTATCGCTTTGCGAAAGTTTCCAAATATGGTGTTTTGCCTTTTTCGTTTTGACAAACAAAATCTACGAAATGTTAGGCATACTTACTAAATCGTACTGGAAAGTGACGTATATTGCAAATAGGCCACTAGATATGGTAGATTGAAATATGTAGTAAAGATTTACTCGTTACAAATCTCATATTTGTGAGCGGTGGTCCCGCTCATAAAGGTTTTTACTTAATTTACAGTAAGAGCGGAAGTTCTGTTTCCATTCGTCAATCCTTGCTTTCTTATACTTTCTGTGGCAGCGGTCTTTTAATATAATGGTCCTATGAAGTTCTTTCGAAGACCAATGGGGGTGCTTGGAGTGGTTTGGTTTATACTTGGGAATAAATTGTTCCATACCGCTTTTGACAATTTCGGCGAATCGTTCGACCTGTGCATTGCAATCTGGGAGCTCTTCAATTGCCAACCGATGAAACGAAGAAAACAAGCTATACGAGCCAATGGAATCCCGACGTGCATAACAGAAGGGAGAGAGTTCAATATACTTTAAACAGGCACTTCAATGCCGAGTCGATACAGGAGCAGAAACTTGAAATGGAGGATGAAGCTTGTTGGGTTTGACAAGAGAGATATCCGCCATTGATACCTGCGCGTTCCGAATGTTTGAAAACCAGAGGTCTAAGATATTTTCAGAGCAGTTTTTGATGTTATTCAGTTGTGCCATGGAGGTGAAATCTAAGAAGTCTAAAATAATGCAGGATTTTTGCTGTACGTAATAATTGTAATGCTGGTGAGTTAGATTGTCCCATCGTACACCAGGCGCATTGAAATTCCCCACAATGGTACAATGGTGATTTGGGTGTGAAGCGCAAACTTCTACAGATGTAAGGAGCTTATTGAATAAAGAAATAGGAACATCGAAGGAAATATAAAACGCCCCTATTAGGATCTTCTCGCCCCCAGTTAGTCGTATGCCCAGCCAGACACGCTCATTGCCGCCCTCAAGGTCTTGACGCCTCTTACACTGAAGACCACTATCGACAGCAACTAATACGCCCCCTCCCTTTTGTTTAATAATATTAATCTTTATTATTCACCAAAGAAAAGCTACAGCAGAACGGGCCAATCGAAGCCAATATCGGCTTGTGTAATGTGCCCCTTCATCGTCAGGAAGACATGTGGTTTCTTTGTAAATGTACAATATTCAACATTGAAACAGAAAAGTAATTAGTGAAATTGAATATATTTGTAGCAGGAAGAGGAAGAGGTCGACGAGGAGCCGGGCAGCAGCCAGAGGAGGAGGTAGAGGAGGAAGTGAAAGGACGAGAACCGGACTGTTTGTCTACTTACTGAACTCGACCCAATAAAGGGGAAGGTTACAATATTTACAGGGAATCAGAGTAAAGTAGCAGCACACTCCATACGTAGTAGTAAAACATGAAAAAAAAACAAAAAAATACGAGAATTACTTATTTACATGACTCTTGAAGTAGAAACAATAAACACTTCAACCTTGCAAGAAGAACAGTGACGAGAAAATAGAATTTACATTCACAGTGAATAAAAGCCTAAAAATCCTATACTCTAAACAGTAGTGAAAACAGACCACAACGCACGAAAACGAGACCATATACGTACATTTTACTCTTGAAACAGACGGAATAACAATTTCAATTCAGATTGCGATTTCAGAGAAAAAGTTTCATCGGGCAAATTGGTAAAAATCTTTCGGATGTACACACATCGTCTCGCTGCTCCATATCTACTTGAGAAGCGCGGAACAACAAAGCGTGTTTTTTTTGCGCAGCAGACGCGGGGCGATATGAAGGAGCTTAAATTCATCCGTCCAGTAATGACGAAGTACTGCAGTAGAAGTGAATAAATATTTAAATGAATGAAAACCAAGTTGGGAAAAACTGTATTTGCCCAACGAAAAAGTTCGATTGCAAGCCACACGCTTTATTATATTTTTAACAGCTTTTCAATTCGGTCTGGCCAACCTCCGGAGCAGAAACCGAAAACCGTTATTCCATATCTTAGAACACTATATGCAAGCGCATGGACTATCATCTTTTTAATTGGGCAAGCCACCACGCTTCTTGCATTGAAGAGTAAACACGCCGCGGATCTAAGTTTGAGCAGACGTAAGCACTAAGGTGTTGCCACGACAAATCACTGTCAAAATGAATTCCGAGATACTTCATTGTATTTGTGGATTCCACGGGAGAGCATTGACAGGTTTTGCCGTCATGGTGATGCAGAAATACAGGCAAGTCCATCTCACAAAGTTTCAGGGGATTTTCAAAACACATGGCTTTAGTCTTGCTGTGATTGACGGTGAGGTTGTTTTTCGATAACCATGACATAGCTTTGTACACTGATGGCTGTAGTTGCTCAACTGCCGATTTATATTTAACATGTTTTGTTAGGAGGACAATGTAATCCGCGTACTGAAACACTTCCCCGTTTGGGAATATTGACACAAAATCATTTACAAAAAATTGAAGAGTGGAGGAGATAACATTGATCCTTGTGGGACACCGGAATCAAGCGGCAGTTTGGTGCTGCAGTATGTATTACCTACAACAACCATTTGTGACCTGTCAGCAAGGTAGTTTTTAAGTACAGCATGAAACGGGCCTACGAATCCGATAAGGTATAATTCAAAGGCTTTGGATACGTCGAGAAACAAGGCGCAGCAAAACAGATTATGTACAAAAGACGTACACAACTCATCTGCAAATTCTTCAAAAGCGCGATTGTGACCCGGCCTTGCACAAAGCCTAATTGCCTATCAGACATAATGGAGAACTTGTGAATAAACAAATTCATCACCTTACGCAAAAATTTCTCTAGAACCTCGGATAATACCAGCAGAATTGAAATAGGGCGGTAGTTGTGAAAATTTGATTTCTTACCTGCCTTATGCAATGGTTTAACTAAAGCGGTTCTCAGATTTTTAGGAATAACCCCCGTGTCGAGGAAACCATTCAACATGGAAAGAACAACGTCTGCTAGCGCCTGAAAATTTCTTGTCAGTAGGCTACGAATGTTCCATTCATTCCTGGTGGTTTATTTATTCGAAAACTACAAAAGATCCAGGCATGGTCCGATTTTGAAAGCCGAGGGAAAAAAGCGGATGCTGCTAAAGAGTATTATTAATATTAATATAACAATCAATCAATCAATCAATTGATCAATGTTTATTAGAGTGCCCAGGAACAGCCGAGGCCTTGGTTCTGGCGCACTGAGGAAGACAAAATGCGGCACTAATATACCGGAGCAACTCACACTATAAACAGTCAACGAGAAGAACGAGCGAAAAAAAAAGAGCAGTAAAACCCTAAGGATAATAAAAAGTATTCCAACCACAATTAAACGATTAAGAAACTCTAATGGTGGATCAATGGCAAAAGTATATAGAACAATGGTCACAACAGTTGGGTGAAGCAAGCAGACACAAAAACATATTTGCAGATATAGTCGAAAACACAAAGCTTCAATTAAACATGAATGTATGAAACAAAATACAGGAACTGATTTATGAAATTACAGCAACACAAGATGAAAAGTACCAGACACATCAGAATATATCGGGTGCGATGGAAGGCAAATAGCATACCGTAATATATGACAAGTGCATGAAGCAGTTACAGGCACAAAGTCACGAATATATTGGACTTACAAACCAGAAAAAAGAACTATGAAGACATTGCATACATAAAAACCATATAAAAATTAAAAAAAAGTGCCGAAAAGAAGAGTAATTATTGTATCACAGCTAACAACCCAGTCAGAAACTCCCGAAGGGGACGTTGAAATATATCAAGTTTCCCAGAGTGACAGTTATAGAGACGCTGCACTCTTTGGAGGGGGGAATGGGTGTTGAGTGCTGTAGCATTATGGAAAGGGGGGGTAAACTTTGTTGTTTTTTGCGAAACACGAAGGCTGACTTGTGCAAGTAGTTCCTGGCATGTGATAATACCATGAAGCAGTTTACATAGTAAAAGAAGATCTAGGCGGGTTTGCCGACAACTCAGAAAGACAGGCAATGGGAATCTGGATACTGCTAAGGCAGTCTCGGGAGGCCCAGAGGAAAAACGATGCCTGTATATTGATAGAAATTTGGTCTGAACACGCTCTATACGTTTGCTGTTAGAATGACAGGTTCCATTCCGCACGACAGAGGCATATTCTAGTTGAGGAATAGAAAGTGTTTTGAATAGTTTCAGGAATTAATTAGGAGACCGAAAGTCCCGTGAAAATCTGCATACAGCACAAAGAGAGCGAAGAGCCCGTCGAGTAAGTTGATCGAGATGGGGCGAGAAAGTTAAGGCGCTGTTAAAGAGCACTCCAAGGTCTCTGATACCATCAACTCCAGACAGGGGGCCGCCGTCAATGCTGTAAGAAAAGTAAAGGATGCTTGTTTTTCGGCTATAAGAGATGACCTTTGTTTTCTTTGGATTAAGAGTTAATCTATTCTCTGAACACCATTCAGAGAACAAGGACACAACTTTGTTTAGGGAAAAACAATCCTCAGCAGACTTAATACGTTTGAATATTTTGATGTTGTCAGCATAGATTAGGAACGAAACCTTCTTGATTGCAGCTGACACATCGTTTATAAAAATGGAAAACAGCAGAGGGCCAAAAACAGAGCCTTGGGGCACACCACTTGTACATAGCGGACTTCTTGCCGTTAGCACTCACATAACAAAACCGATTGTGTAGATAACTCCACAACAATGCCACGAGTGGTGCATCAACGCCAGACAGTAAAAGCTTATTAAGTAACAACGAGTGGCAGACAACATCGAATGCCTTGCTCAGGTCACAGTATACAACGTCCAACTGGCCCCTCTCTGAAACTGCTGCGGAGGCCTGTTCCATGAAACAGGCGAGGTTTGTTGTTGTCGACTTTCCCGATATAAAACCATGCTGGTTAGGTATAAGGACGTTTTGTACAGAACTTGATAAGAATTTGTGAAGCGCTGTCTCAAATAGCATGAAGTAGGCACAAAGGAGAGAAACAGCCCTATAATTTGTTGCGTCAGACTTCGGGCCTGTGTTTAAAACTGGACGCACTCGAGAGATTTTCCACGTGCGGGGGAAGACGTTTGTTTTTAGACAATTATTGAATATAGAAGTTAGAACAGATACAAAAATACTGCCATAGGTTTTAACAATGGCTGGAGGGATTCCGTCAGGCCCACAGGACAAAGATGGTTTCATGCGCTTAGGGTCTCAAGAACCAGCTTTTCTTCTAATAGTATAAGGCTTGGGCCTTGTACATGGTTTAACAAAAGGTTCATTACCTAATAATAATAATATAATAATCAATCAATCAATCAACCTTTATTTTTGGTGCCCAGGAACTACCCTAGGGTCTTGGTACTGGTACACCATATACAAGCATTCATAAAAACAAACTAAAATCAAGACAACACAACACAGAAAACCATATATATGAAAGAAACAATAAGGTAAAAATAGTTACAGAGATCCCAGAAAGCAAAACAGCAAAAAAAAGGAAGCCTAGTGTTAGAAGCCATGACACCCGGCCAGCAAAAACGTTGAATGGACGTGAAAAATTGAAAATACACAAGCAAATACTCAATGAACATGACGGAGATAGATTATGCACATAAAACAAAGGTTTTGTAACAAATGTTAGGAAGTTTCAAAATGGAAAAACGAAGTTAAGCGTTACAAGCACTGACACTTAAACCGACAGAAATTCAAGCAACACAAAATCAGGAAAAGTGAAAAACAAGCAAGCAAGATGATGATTTGCATAAAATAAATACGGAACAGAAATACGGCACATAAATGACATAAAGGCACTTAAGCTACAACAGTTTTCAATTCATTAGAGAAAAAAGACAAAGAGCTCTAGAATATATCAAGACGATCGGAATATTCATTATATGCACATTGAATTCTGCACATGGACGAGCGTCGTCTACTTAAAGCATCTGTTCTGAAAGTTCGAAATCTTCGGAAAAGTTTGTTCGGCAAGTTGACATTGATAAGTGCAACCAAGTCATCACACAAAATATCACCATGAAGAAGTTTATAAAGAAAGATAATGTCAGCCCTCATTCGTCGACACCAAAGGGAAGGAATACTTTTGAGACAAGACATGCTGCCATTTGCGTCTTCTTGTACATGACGGAAACGGTGCCTAAAGATAGAAAGGAACTTATTTTCAACCCTTTCGATGCGGTCACTATTGGACTTGCAAGTTCCATTCCAAACAACAGAACCGTATTCGAGAAGAGGTAAGCAGAGAGCCGAATACAACTTTAAGAAAGGAAGAGGACTTTTAAACTCTCTAGAATACCTGCAAACAGCACCCAGACATCGAAGAGAGCCCTGTTGAAAATTCCATCAACCAACCATCACGATTCATTGCTGGAAAGGTTGATTGCGTTTGATGGTCGCCTTGGAAAGCTTGATGTACGTAAGAAACTGTAACGGAAGCTGCTGAAAGGGGACGCTGGATTCCATCGTCTTCCACATCACCTTCCTCCATGCTTGCGGTGCAATGGCGGCAGATGTTGGCGTGACGGCAAGCTTGACTGCTGAATTGATGATGGAAATTAATTTTCTGAGTGAATGGCGGCAGAAAGCCAAAATTTATACGAGAGCGAAGCGCTTGTAATAACAAAAACATAACGGTGGCATATCCGTTGCGAGAAAATTACAAAAGCTGCCTTTTGGAAAAGGTGTTGCAGAAACCTTAATAGGCACGCTGCGCAATGACGGCAGGTGCTGGCGTGATGGCAAGCTTGACTGCTGTATTGATGATGGAAAAGCATTTTCCGAACGAATGCTGGTCGCAAGCCAAACTTCATTCGATAGCGAAAGACTGATATAATAACAGAAACATAGCGGTGGCATTGGGAATATCGAGAGGAAAAAAACAATAACTGCCTTTTTGATAAGGTGCTGCTGAAAACTTGCATATTAGTGAAAAGCTACTTTGATTAGTGCTTCTTGTTTTTAAGCCAGAACTTGAAGTGCTGGTATGAAACTGTATGCCCGTTATTCGCCGTTTTTGGTGTAAGGGGGGCAGTGCCGACCCTTAAGTTGAAAACAAGGGCTGCTTTTTTTCGCTGCGACAGGGTCAAACCGTACGTGTTCATTTTCGCGGTGCTGAGCCCGCGGACAGAACCGTCCGTGGCATGGCTTAAATTGTACGCGGCAGACTACGGGTCTAGCGCTTCGCCGATCCGCCTTAGTTGTATTCAGCTACCTTGAGATAGATCCAACCACGGTATTATAACACTACATAATTTTCATTCCGGGCGCGCATGCCATTTCACTCATAGCTACGTTGGCAATCGTCGGGGAGAACGGGGATGTGCGATATCTCTTTTAGGTTGAGATTGCTGGCTACACAGCTCAAGGTGAGCCTCGTGTTGGAGACCGGTGCGTGCCCAAGAAGCGGTATGACTGCCCGAATGGGTTATATAAGAGAAGCAGTAAACATAACTCACAATATTTGTGCATTCATTGGAGATTCAGTTTGAGAAACCAAATACAAGCCGCTTGTTGGGGCGGCCCTTCTGTTTGTGGTGGTGGTGCAGTGGTAACGCGCTCGCTTTTTGTTGCAAAGGTTGGTGGTTCGATCCTCCGTTGGTCTGGTTTTTTTTTTTTTCGCTGACAGCACGATATAATTTTTTTAAACAGAAAATGTGCCTGTTCTTGGTAGTTTTTAACCAAAAGTGATTTCCCCCCAAGTGATGTCGGAGGTTTATTACACAACTTAATTGCTCATATACAGGATAGCCCAACAAACTCAACTTTTTGCTGGGTATGGCAACCTGATCTTTTTATTTACATTCCTTTATGTGTCTATGTTTAAGCCAGAATTTGTTTCGATGCTTTTTGTTTACTTCGCGCCTTGTATGAACTGCGTTACGAAAAAACAAAGGCACAGCCGAAACCGAAACCCCGGCCTCAGTACTCCACTGCTCCATCCAGCAACATCGCCACGCCATCACGCCGTCGCATTCCCTTCTTCCTGGCCGCCGAGTCCGTGGAGTTGTACGCGCTTGTCGAGTGACTTTGTTGTGGCTGTTTTGAAGACATTGGATTATTGTTTCGACGAAGATATGTCGCCTGTGATTTAGGGTAAGTGACTAAACAACTTTTCGCACTTTGCTTGTGTATTTAACAGGGCAGGGCTCTTCCGTTCCATGTTAGACGTCTGCGTCGTCGGTTAGCCCTGATGTTTTTTGACAGCGACTGATTTTGAGGGTTACGTCGATACGTAAATCTGCCTTTCGACCACGGATATTGCGTGCGGGGGTAGCAACAGTAGGGCTGTTCGATTTACAGTCCCGGGCTCACCACCGATTCCCTGAAAGCAGTCACGCATTCGATTTCTTGTGTATCCTGACGGCTTCGGGGAATCCTCGGACTTCCGCGGTGAATTCGAGTCTGTAAATCGAAGAGCCCTATGTTTGTGCCGTTTGTAGGCTTTTTGTTGAGCGAAGTAGGATCATACTGCTACGTTGGCTAAACGGTTTTTTTGCTCGCAACAACCGATCGCCAATACGCGCGGTCGACCACTCCAGGTTGAGTTCGCAAGTTTTTTTTTTGTGGGCAGTTCTTTTTAAGGAATTGCAATATTGCACTTCTTCGCATCATTTTTCGTACCTGGACTGGAGTGGTACGCTTTAGGTAATTTTTAGCCGAGGCACATAGCAGTCTACACTACACTGCAGGAATTGTCATTTTTCAAAGCGGTCACTCAGTAAAGTGCACTAGTATAAACAAGGCTCTCTGAGTTCAGATTGAGGGTACGATGGCTGAAATTGGCGTCACACTCGCAAGCCCCGCATGTGCAGTGAATGCTTGAGTGTTCCAATCGTTCGATAATCGCATATATGTTTGTGCATGTGTATCAGTAGCACCAAAAACGTTCATTCAACCCGAATTTGCTACCACGTCGAAACTACATGCGTATCGTGCCTCTCGTGCAGAGGCATAAGCAATGCTGGCCGCGCATGGGGAGCGTTTAAGCACTGCAGCATTCACTACCGTCTCCGAATAATTCGCGGCCACGCCTGTTGCTCAGTTAAATTTTGTATTGGGCTCTCATTCCGTGGATGAGTGCACCCCGCACAAGAGCAAATGCTTCAAAAAAAAAGTGGGTCTCCTCTGGACTGGTTAAGGCCGAAGGTCTCTTTCTAGTAGCTTGTGTACATAATTGCACAGCAAGGAATACACTCTTTGTTAAAAACACATGACTTGATGTAAATAAATATAGTTCTAGAAAATATACCCCTAGAGAATAGATGGGAGAACAGCCTTTTCTAGATTGTTATATCACCCTGAAAGTTTTTTTTTCAGAAGAGGATAACCTCTTTCTCGTCGCAATAATTTTTTAGGCACTGGCTATTGTCATTATTAGCAGTAATGCATTATTGTCATGTCTCAAATTTTTGAAAATCGTTTTAGTGGGTTTGATGTCAATGTGAGCACAACCTTAAATCTCGTTCTCTATGCTTCCCTAAGACATCGCAGCCATTATTAAGGACTAATTAGATTAATGTTCTGAAGAAAAAAATTGTTGTCATGATATTGACGGTACCAGTTGAAAACATGCACCGACACATCATGTGGGCTTCAAGCACTGCGTGGGAAGGAGAATTGAACCTGATTTAAGCTGCAATCACCTAGGAGAGACTTCAGAAACAAAAAAAAATGCTTCACTTGTTTTTTTGTTCAGCAGTTCATCACAGCCTTTCCAGCCTCCTTTGGCAGCATTGTTAGGCTGTGTCTAGCGTTCCGTCCAGACGGAACGGCAACTGTCACTAAAGTTCCGTCCAGAGGAAACACAACTCGCGTTGAGAGCAGTCTTTCTTGATTTTTACCCATCCGGCCAAACCGCTGCCGCTCACTGGCTAGCCAGAATCACTAATAATTATTAATAATTACAGATTATCGGACTAACTCTAGCTCAATCTGGACGGATCTCCAAGCCGCCACCCGACGCCCGCTTTACAATGTTTCAGCGAGAGCAGTCGGTCTTGATTTTTACCTAACCGGCCAAACCACTTCCGCTCACTGAGTAGCCAGAGTCACTATTAATTATTAATCACTGGTAATAATTAGAGGAGATCGGGCGTAACTGGCGATGGCTACGTCGGCCTTGGCTCCAGCGAGCGGGAGCGGCTCGGCCGCTTGAGTAAAAAACCAAGGCCAACTGCTCTCATCGTGCGAATTGTAAAGCGGGCGTGAAGTTTTGCTTTTACAAAATGCTAACCACGGCCACACACACACACAAATAAACGGTGCGAGAATCGAACCAGGGACTACAACGTCCGTAGTCAGCTGCGGAACCACTACACCAAATCTCAGAATGGGAAATCGCGGCTAATCGGCTGGTTTTGATTTGGCGTTCAGTCTGGACGGAACTTCAGCAGTTTTTAGCATTCCGTCTGGACGGAACGCTAGGCACTCCATAATTGTTAAGGCAACGTTATCATCATTTAAGTCTGCGCTTTGTCACAGAATCGTGGAGGCAATTTGCCGTAGTAGCAATGAGAGAGCTCATTAGGCACCTTTTTACACATACATGAACTGGTCATAATGAACGGCATCTACTTTCAAAGAGATGATTGAGTTAGAAACTTGATCGTTGACATTGTCACTATGCTGTGATAGTCACTTCGGCCATCCTTACATCCAGTTAATGTGGTATTTTAACGTTCTTATATTCTCGCCTGGAGTGTGAAGAACAGCTTGCTCGAAACCTTAATATCGCATTTAGAACTTTGAAGGATTAAGGCTAATGCAACTTGCTTGTTTATTTGCCACTCACTTCTACCTTGCAGGCTACTGACTGTTACACCTTGCAGTGGAGATCAGCTGGCATGCCCTACTTGGTGATCTGGATGGACCTCATCAGATGTCACTGGCTGTTTTTCAGGTTGGTTACAATAGGTTAGCGCCTAGTTCTATTCAATTGTAGTGCAATGCTATGATGTGCACTGTGAAATTCAGTTACCAGAACTTGCCTAATTTGACCGAGAGTGCAGTGCTTTGGTCTTCCAATAGGCACCAAACACTACAGTTTGCGCGCGACTCCAGCGCCGCCTCTCGCCCCCGCATAGCAACTCCGGGTCGGTGGATGTCGCGACCGGCCGTTCAGCGCAAGTAAAAACACACGCGCTGCGTGCGGTTCGACGTTGTGTATAATTGCAAGTTGCAGGTTCCGAAAGGATCAAAGGCTACAGTAAAAAATTAGTGGTAGCACCTCTACTGCTGCGCGAAGGACAGCCACAATCGCGAAAGGTAGCCTGCCATCGTTCTGTACAGGTTTCGTGCTCGGGCAGCCGTGGGAGAATAAGCGTCGCAAGAAATGATTTTAGCAGTAAGAAAAGTCAAGGAAGTAAGAAAGTCATGACATTTTTTGTCAGTGGAAGGAGTAAACTTATGAGTACGATTACCGTTTGTGCGCAGACAGGAAGGGCCATTAAACTAAAACGTTTGCTTTCAGTGTTCATACACATCACGCGCTGGGATGAATCGCATGCCGTCGTAGTAGTTTCATAACACAAGGTATTACCGCTTCCGCCACTATTGTTTTATCAGCAGTAACCTTTTTGTAGCAACATTCACGGCACCGAATGGATACCAAAATGCGAAACAAGAATATGCATTCACAGCGCTTCGCGGGTGATGCCAAAAGCAATGTCAAGACGGTCAATACGCATCCCGCTTACTGCCCTATTTCCCCGAAGTGCACATAGTTCGGCCACGCATTCCAAGCGAGAGCGTGGAAAGCTAATAAAAGCAAGGTTACATTCACTCGCACTGACTTCTTTAATGCATTTTGCGTACTCTGAAAGTTGAGGTTATTATTGTTTAAGCAGAGGATGGGAAGGAGAATTCTTTAATGCGATTTTCGTACTCTGAAAGTTGAGGTTATTATTGTTTAAGCAGAGGACGGGGAGAAGGAGGAAATGCTTTCTTGGAGAATTCCGAACGGCCTGAACAAACTGTATCCCAATTAGCCGCTAAGACAACTCTAACATTACTCACAAGATAGAAGCCGAAATTAAACGAATCTTCGTAAAGACAACCGCCACTCCGCAGCAGATTTCGAACTGTGTGGAACTGCGTTTTCCTTTTGTCAACAGCTAATAACGTTTGGAATGCGTTGTTAATTAGTGACAACACCAACCGAGCTGAAGAAGGGCAACCGAAAAAGTAACCGTAGTGTGGTTGCGCGAACAGAGGAAACAATAACACAAACACAGTTCTGTCGTGGAGCGCCGTTGTATACGCTGGCTACTGACCTGAATTGGCGCTGTAAATAACCTTCCCTTGTGTCAGCTTGATCGTGGCTCATATTGAGTTGGAAAACATTGGGGTTTAAGAATTTAAAAAGATGTTTACTTAACTGAAAAAAACTGGGATTACATATATAGACGGAGAAGCCGTCAAAGAAGACGTCTGACGCGCTGCTCGGGCGTGGGGCGACTCCCTTGGGCGAACAGCACACACACGCACCACGCGAGAGTCCAAAGCTCGCACCATACACGCTCGGTGGTGTAAACATCCGGCCGCGGTCGCTGCGGCGGTGGTGGTTTCGAGTGCTTCGTGATCCGAGCCCGGTCCCCTCGGCAGGCCGCTGGTGTCTGCTTTCGTTTTCGCCTCTCGGCACAAGCATTCTCGGCGCGATAATTATCCGATGCTTCGGAGACGGCTGACACTTGCTGAGAATGGGACTTAGAAACGATGTCTGTCCCGTCAATTTTTTTGACTGCGCACACGCGCGCGGGAATGTACAATCTCTAACTTTTCGCGCACGCGAGGCCGACAGTAGTAGGTCAGCCCCGTAATTGTCCGGAAATCGCACAGATGCACTTCAGACACGGGGAAACTATTTGCTAGAACAGTTTTCAAGGTCTAGACACCTTTCAAAAACAATTGAAGAATCGCAAAAACAAAGGGAGAGGTGCCGAGTATATGAACGCGCGGCCGCCGTCTGCCTCTTACCGACCCAAAGTTAGCTCAAGCTTCCGCGGGGCGGCACTGGGTGTACTTTATTCGTCGCACCCTCTGAGCAGTGACCGGTGCCTATAGCACTGAATATATATGCATGTCGGCTTCATTGCTCTCCGAGTTTCGAATCAGTGAATTTGGATGTATTGTGTTTAACATCTTTATGTGTTGTTTAAATGAACCTTTGCTGCCATTGTACATTGGACTGCTGAAACACAAGCACGAAGGTGAGAGTTCTTAGTAAAAAAGGGAACTAGGATGCACACGATGCAACATTTAGAAGTGACACAGCCGCTTGATATCCCCCTTTTGGTGCAGCCCGCCGAATGCTCCTCTCCGCCTGTGAGAACGATAGCTCTCTTTCCCTCCGCTGCGTCGCCTGTGGTCCACGCTATCGGTGATGCGGTGGCGTCAATTCGGAAAGCAGCCACGCAATCAGCCATCCGCGCTAGCAGTTCTTGGTTCGGCTGTAGTGTTATTGCGCTTTGTCATGCTTCACTTGAGACACCTTGCTGAACAGGCTGCAATCACATATTTACGTGGAGTAGATGCATGGTCCTTAACATGGCATTGCACTATTCAGCTTGTTTTACTGGAATTTTCAATTCTGTAGCGTGTTCGTGACCTTTGGGCTTTTTCTGAAGGAACTTTGGGCTGCTGATGACGACAGGAGAAAATATCAAGGTGGCATGGGACAGCTTAATTTTTTCCAGGTTCGACTCAATGTGCGATCAGCTTAGGAGCCAAACTGGGTTCACAATTGACAACTTTTGTTGGATCTTAAAGAGGGCCTTGAGAACAAAACATTCCCTAACTTTCTGCATTCCATCACACATCCCTCTCTCTGTCTCTAGAAAATTTGTTCTGAGGTTCTTAATGAAGTGGTTTGGTCAAATAAAAGGAACGATGGGTCATTTTGCTGCGCTGGATGTAGCAAAACATGCTGTAGTGTGTTGTCAACCGACATGCCTAGAAACATGGCGCTGTTTGTCTGGTGGCTGTCTGTGACAATACGTATGAGGAAGAACCCCACCTCTTACACAGAGTTGAGCACACTGAAATTCAGGTTACGGAGCCGGTCATGCTTCATGCTCCTGGTAAAAAATACCCGAATGGGATAACGTCAGCCGTGGAAAACCCCCGCAGGACAAACCAAAGTAGCCTACAGGCTATTTCAGTGGCACCGCCGGTTCAAGGTTCACAGCTTATATCAAGGCCGAAAATTTGTGGACTTGACAGCCATCAATTACTTTTTCCTGCATTGACATTTCGTCAGTAATCAGGCTGCAGTATGGTTCTTTAGTGACCGCAAGCTTTGTCCCTCCACTTGAAGCCGTTCCTTTATTAGGTTTGCTACTCGAGTCTCTTGCAGAAGGCCCGACAAGATTTTTAGTGTGCTTTGACACGGCAGCTTCAGCAGTTTTCGTATCTCATTATGCTCGTATCCTTTACAAGAAGTCACCTTCCACAACACTTTGCCGCAACGTGGGTTCCTGCCTAGTCAGCACGCCTTATCACTATTGATAATCTGTTCCATGGCAAATTTGGCACACCCGTTCTCCTTCTTGTGCGGCTTCCGAAAAGGCCTTTAGTGCTTGCACAGCTCGGTTGTCCTCATAGTATTGAACTTTCTCTAAATTCATCACAAGTTTGCTGAAGTTTTTGCAAGCGTTCGTTTAGTCTTCACTTTCATCTCAAGACTGTGCGTTTCTTTTTGTCACTTCAATGCATCCAGCCAGGTTAAATGCCATTCTTCACCTTTCAATTTAACGTGTTCCTAACCTTCAACACACTCGCTTGAAGCTACATTTTCTTGTGCCTGGTATACGCTGGCTGCACTTTGAGCGTATAATTCTTCTAGACGAGGGTGTTTTGCTTCTTTCCCACCTGCTGCGAACGCATGTTCTCTTGAAATTCTCGCTTGCATGCATGCACGCTTGCATCTTACTAAAATCCTTTCCCGGGAAGGCATTGCCACCATGCGGTGGCTTTTAGAGCAGTGCCGGTCAAGAGCACCCTTCCATGACCTGAAGGGAGTCCTAGCAGGGTGGTTTCCACCTAATTTGGTGAAAATGTTCTTTTTCTGCAGGCTTTCGATTTTTATGGCAAAGATGAATGGCAGAAGCAAGAGACCACATCGGAGTAACCATCTCAGAATGCTTAAGGAGGTATGTGAAATGTGAATATACGTTTTGAGTTGATCTGGATTGTATAAGCTTTAGTGTGTAACTCAGTTTTTTTTTCTTTTCAGCTGCCTACCTGTTCGAAGATAGTCACCATATTTGATATTTAATGATAATATATTCAACGTGAAAACCAAGTTTATTTTGTGTATTATTTTTAAGCACCCCAGCACACACCTCTAAGCTCTCACAAAATGGTTAAGTTTTCAGAGCATTGTAGCAGGATAGCAGAAAAATGATCACGACATGAATGGACAGAGCAAAACGCATACGCAAGCTTACTTATTTGCTGCAAATCTTATTTTATAAATTTATTCGCAAGAAATGAAACCAGTTTTTAATTAGCATTGCATAGCACCTTTCCTTTTCATGTCGTCATCATTTTTGTGCAATTTCGCATATCTGCCGTCATACCGTCACTCAACCTGCCAGCATCGACGCTACCATTGCCGTCAGCTACCGACGCATGCCATCATCCATCACCCTGCCAGCATGCAGTCATCTGCCGTCAACCATCACCCTGCCAGCATGCAGTCATCTGCCGTCAACCATCACCCTGCCAGCATGCAGTCATCTGCCGTCATGCCATCATTAATTCCATTACCATAATCCACCATGTTGATGTTTGGTGGATTCCATCAACTCCACATTTTCAATAGAGAGCGTCCGGTAATTTGTGTAACGTGGGAAGAGAAAGTCAGAGAAGAATCAAATAGTACTCCCAAGTCCCGAATTTCGGTTACCCTCGGCAGTGCAGTGCTTGCTATTTTATAGGAGTATTGCAGCTGTTGAGTTTTCCCACTATAGGAAACAACTTTCGTTTTTGAGGGGTTCAAAATGAAATCGTTTTTGGTGCACCAACGATGGAATGACACGATATCAGCCTGAAGAAAATTACAGTCCTGAACATTACGCACTTCTCTGAAGATTGTCATATCATCAGCATACAACAAAAAAGAAGAATTTTGAATGGTAGAAGCAACATCGTTAATGAAAATGGAAAAAAGAAGGGGGCCCAGAACGGAGACCTGGGGTACACCACTGGTTGCTTTGTACCTAAATGATGTTTGACCATTAACACTTACATTGCAATATCGCTCCTGGAGATAGCAACGTATAAGACCCACTAAAGAAGCGTGAACATCTAACAGAATGAGCTTGGCAAGCAATAACGAGTGGTTGACTACATCAAAGGCCTTGCTCATGTCACAGTAGACCGCATCAAGCTGGCTTCTACCAACGATTGCTGGGACAGCTTGCTCCATGAAGCATAATAATAATAATAATAATAATAATAATAATAATAATAATAATAATAATAATAATAATAATAATAATAATAATAATAATAATAATAATAATAATAATATTCAATCAATCATTTATTTTTCTGAGAGTGGGCATGGCGAAGTGAGCAAAACAGCAATGCTGACCATGTCTGTTCCCTTTGCTATCCAGGCAACCCTGCTTGGTAGCGTTTTCTTCGAGCCCGTCTGTCATCAGAAGCCCATATTCCTGCCCTGGCCTGCCTTGTCACAGCCTACCGCACCACCGCGCATGCCTGAACCAAGGCACGTGCTGTATAGTCTCCCGCCCGTCAACTGCTCCATGGCGCTCCTGCCTGTGACGTCAGCCTCAGCGCGGACTATAAAGCCTGGCCTTCAACGGTTTCACTTCAGTGGGCTTGGCGAAGTGAGCAAAACAGCAATGCTGACCATGTTTGTTCCCTTTGCTATGCAGGCATTCCTGCTTGGTAGCGTTTTCTTCGAGCCCGTCTGTCATCATAAACCCATATTCCTGCCCAGGCCTGCCTCGTCGCAGCCTACCGCACCACCGCGCATGCCTGAACCAAGGCACGTGCTGTAGAGTCTTCCGCCCGTCGACTGCTCCATGGCGCTCCTGCCTGTGACGTCAGCCTCAGCGCGGACTATAAAGCCTGGCCTTCAACGGTTTCACTTCAGGGGGCATGGCGAAGTGAGCAGAACAGCAATGCTGACCATGTCTGTTCCCTTTGCTATCCAGGTTAGTAGCAAACACAGCTGCGTACGTTCAAGTAATAGGTTTTTGATTGTTGTGCCATGCCCACAAATGTGCATCTGTATTGTGTATGATTGTTTTCATGCTTGCAAACTTTTGCTTTGTGGAGATGTAGAGCTGAATCCCGGTCCTCAAATAGAAGAGATGCTCGCTGAAATCTTGGCGCAACAAGGTAAAATTTTGAAAAGCATAGTCGATTTGAAAGGCGAACAGGCTGTCCAAAAATCCTCTCTTGCGGTTATCACTGAAAAAAAATGTCTGTGGTAGAAAAACTTGTCACCGAAACAAAAGACTCAACAAGCAAGATCGATCAGTTTGATTCAAGCTTAAAAGAAATAAAGACTTCCGTAGTGGGGACATATGGAATTCATATCCCCCCCCAACATACGGTGGGGGGGGGGGGATATGGCCTTGTAGAAAAAGTGAATGAAACGGAAGATCATCTAAAAAATGACGTCGTTAAAGAACTATTTGGCAAAAAGCTTGGCGTAGTGTGCAAGTCGATTGGACGAATACACAGACTTGGAAGGAAAACTGGCAATCGTCCTATAATTCTGTACCTACAGGATAACAACGAAAAACAAGAAATACTAACGAACGCCAAGAATCTTAAAGGCACCAAAATTTTTATACAAAATATTTACTCCCGCTGCACGCTCCGCAGGCGTAAACTGCTGTGGTACAGTGATAAATTGATAAGGCAAACGGAAAGAAACCCTATCTTTTGCACTATAAGCTACGTATCGATGACGACACGTTCATGTGGAATGACACCACCAATTGTCGCGTAAAGGTTCCAACCATTACCCGTCTAAGTTCATCAGCGGCACCTAAGCCCCCGGAAAATGCCTGACAAATCCCGCCTCCACGTAATCAAACCTTGCGTCTTCTTAATATCAACGGGCGAAGCATTATCAACAAAGTCGTTGAACTAGAGAGCACATAGTTAGCATACTCTCCTCACATCACGGTCTTGACTGAAACTTGGCTGCACGAAGGTGTCAGTGATCCTGAAATTGTTCCTCGCAACATTAAAGTGTATAGAAGGGACAGACCGTCGCGTGGCGGAGGTGTCGCCTTTATTTTGAGCACTCATGTGATGGTTACGCCATTGAAACAAATAGACGACCATGAAAGCTTATGTTTGAAACTAAACTTGTTTGGAATTTCTATTATTTTAGTAGCGGCCTACCACTCTCTCACTTCAGATGACAATTTTTTGTCCAAAATCTATGATTTCTGTGTAGAATATTCTGGAAGCCGCCAATACTAACCGGGGATTTTAATTTACCTAATATTAATTGGTCCAAACTAAGCTCTTCCTCCTCTAATGATCAGGTTGTTTTTGATTTAATGCTGGCATGCGATTTTGAACAAGCTGTGAATGTGCCGACAAGGGTGCAGGATCACACATCGTCGATATTAGATCTCGTGTTTTATACCAAATGCCTTTCTGACATACATGTATCGGTTGATGATAGCCTCTCTAATCACAAATTGGTTCTCTTTACATGCCGTCTTGGTAATCAATCTGACAATATGCACGGGAAACAAAATGTGTTTAAAAATTTTTTAAAGCCCATGACGAGACAATTCTAGATTACCTTAATGTAGCCTTCGATCGCTTTTCTGGTGATGGTGTAAACTATCTTTGGAATATCTTCCGGTCACTCTGTGGCTATTGCCTCGACAATTTTATTCCAAACAAAACCAAAAAGCAACATTCCAAAAATCCATGGATAACTAGAGAAATCATAAAAGTGCACGGAAAATGAAGCGTATGAGAAAGCGCAACTCAAAAGAATTGCCATTTCAGAAATTAAAGACAACGCTTTCAGAAAAAATACGGTCCAGCAAAAACGTATTTTATTCTGTTAAATTACCCCAATTCCTTAAGAGTGATCCAGCCAAGTTTTGGCGCTACATAAAAGTTAATCAACAGAAAACTGCAGATTGCATTGTGCTTGGCGATCAAAATATTGAAGATGAGAAACAAATGGCCAAAGAGTTTAACCGTTACTTTCACTCTGTTTTTCCAATCCATGCTCATTTAATAGTGCCATTGGTAGTAATTCTGTAGAAATTGACCCTGACTTCATAACATTTGAAGGTGTCTTTTCCATACTTCTGAACCTTAAAACAAAATCTTCTTGTGGTCCGGGCAACCTGCCAAATGTTTTTTTACGTCGTTACGCCGAGTCGCTTTCGCGTTTCCTTGTAGTATTCTTTCGCTTATCGTTATCCCAAGGCATTGTTCCCTCCGACTCGAGTAATTCCCGTTTTTAAAAAAAGAAATACCACTTTTTTGTCTAACTACAGACCAATATCCCTACCTAGCACTTGTTGTAAACTTCTAGAGCACATAATGTCTCACTATATGATTACTTTTCTAGACGAGCGCACCGTACTATCACCATTCCAGCACGGTTTTCGTAAAGGGCTATCCACTACAACCCAATTAGTTTCCTGTATACATTCTTTCTCCTCAGTCCTCGATAAATCCGGTCAAACTGACATTATCTTCCTTGACTTCAGCAAGGCATTTGATAAAATACCCCACTCCAAATTAATTCACAAACCTAACTTGCTTGGTTTTCCCTCGACCATTGTTAAATGGGTAACATCGTATCTATCTTATCGCACACAGTTTGTTGATATAAATGGTACCTACTCCAATCCTCTTCCTGTTAACTCCGGAGTTCCCCAGGGTAGCGTCCTGGGACCACTACTGTTTTTAATCTACATCAATGATATTACATCCTGTGCCAAACATGGTGTTGAAATGCGACTGTTTGCCGATGATTGCCTTCTGTTTCGTTCAGTCAAATCCACAGATGACCAAGTGTTATTGAACCAAAGTATTGATGCTGGTAATAACTGGTGTGAGTGCTGGGACATGCACATAAACCCCGAGAAAACCGTATCTATGCGCATTACTAACAAAAAGCAACCACTAATTTACTCGTACAGTACAAAAGGAACTCCCATTTTACTTACACAAAGTTATAAATATCTTGGCGTCACAATCACCATCAATTTATCTTGGTCCTGCCACATTGAAAAGATTTGCTCATCTGCTCGTAGAAAATAAAGGTTACTAGGGCAGACCCTCAAAAGCTCTCCCGCTAAAACTAAACTCCTCGCATTTAACACAATAGTCCGGCCTTGTTTAGAGTACGCGTCTGAAGTCTGGGATCCGCACACTAAAAAAGATATTAACAATCTTGATAGAGTCCAAAGATTAGCTGTTCGGTTTATCTACAATCACTTCTGCCAGACTGACTCCCCGACAGAACTAATAATTAATAACAAAAATCCAACTTTAGAATCCCGAAGGTAACTAGCGAGACTTAAATTTCTTTTTCAACTATCCAGGAAAAACAGCATCATGGAACTTTCTCTCGTCCTCACTCCGTTATCTTCACGTCCTACTAGAGGATACCATTCTTACAAATTCACACCTATCTTTGCACGCACTAGCAACTTCAAGTGCTCTTTTTTCCCACGCACAATAACAGACAGGAACGAACTGCCGCACCATAATTTTGAGTCTGGAAATGTACTAAAATCTTTGGAAAATTACTTTGAAATGTGAATAATGTTACTTGTGAATATTTTGTATACCTGTCTTTTTTGTGTTGTTTTTTTTTCTCTACACCTTTACTACTGTGTAAATTGGTCATATCATTATCGTTGTACCACCTCCCACTCCTGCTTGGGCCATTTTTATGGCCTGCAGTATTTCATAAATAAATCAATAAATTTGCGTGCCCAGGAACAGCCGGGGGGGCCTTTGTGCTGGCGCACGGAAACAGAAACCCACGAAACATAATGTACACATCTCTCAAATACAAAATAAAATACAAAATACAAAAAACACGAAAGGATAGCTCATGTTGAAGTTACGGAATGAACGTCATTTAAGTGAATGAACTCAAGGATAAAAGACAAATGCAGAATAAGAAATATTGGCAGTTACGCCAATACAAACTCACAGACATGTTTGCGAAACAGAGTAGGGCAATCATTAAATATATCAAGGTAATCCGAGTACCGATTGTACGTGCATTGCAGTCGGAACACAGGGCACAAGACACGCAGACAATTGGGGTTGCAAAAGGTATCATGTTTCCTGGTCCACTTTTGCGGCACATAAAGACGAACATGTTGTAGCAGCTCACCACAACACACTATGCCGTGCATAATTTTAAAGAGGAAGAGAATATCAGCCTTGTTCCGCCTGGAAGTTAAGCATGATAGCGTCAATGAAGAGGGCGATCCAGGGTTATAATTACAACTATCGCCAAAGCGATGGTTGAAGATATATGTGAACTTATTTTGGCCCCTTTCTACAAGCTTACGGTTTGTTTTGCTCGTGCTGTTCCAGACGACAGATGCATATTCAAGCTGAGGACGACATATAGTTGTGTAGAGCTTGAGAAGAGAAATCGGCTCCTTGAACTCCTTGGACACGCGACAGACAACGCCAAGCGATCGAAGAGCTCTACGAGTAATTACCTGAATATGTGGAGAGAAGCTCAGTATAGTGTCGAAAGTGACGCCTAGGTCATTAACCTCTACCACACGTGGCATTAATTCACCGTTGATGTTATAGGGAAACAAGATGTTGTCAGTCTTTCTTGTGTATGTCATTACCTTAGTTTTAGATGTATTAATGAGGAGTTTGTTGCATGAGCACCAATGCGAGAAGGATGAGATTGCTCTCTGGAGAGCGGAACAGCTGGCGGAGTTGGAAACAGATTTAAATATTTTTACATCATCGGCTTATAAAAGAAAATTTCAATCAATAAATATTGTCGCGACATCATTTATTAAGATTGAGAAGAGAAGTGGCCCGAGAACTGAGCCCTGAGGGACACCACTGGTGACCTCATACGAAAGAGAAGACTGTCCATTTACATGCACGAAGCATGACCTATCACATAGATAATTGCATATAAGAGATATCAGGGATGGTTGTATATCAAGCTCAGATAGTTTTTTGGCTAAGAGCTCGTGGCAGTTGACATAAAAAGCCTTGCTTAAATCAAAGTAGACTACATCAAGTTGACCTCTCCCTTGCACAGCTTCCGAAGCATGCAGCATGAAGTTGACGAGATTGGTAGTGGTCGATCGGCCCGCGAAAAAACCATGCTGTTCAGGTAATAATGTGGTATTTATACTGAATGTGAGTAGTTTGTGCAGTATTGACTCAAACAATTTACAAGCAGCACATACGATAGATATCGGTCGGTAGTTCGTTGGGTCCAATTTTGAACCTGTCTTAAATACAGGAATAACCCTTGCATTCTTCCAACGAGCGGGAAACTTGCCAGACTTGAGAGAAGTTTGAAATATACACGTCAATACTGGAACTAGGATATCACCAAACACTTTCAGTACGGCAGGAGGAATGCCGTCAGGGCCGCATGAAAATGACGATTTCAATTGTTTCAGAGCTTTCAAAACGAGACTTTCCGAAACCAGCACTTCTGAGTTTTTACAGTAACCTAGAGCTTGTGGAGGGGGGCAAGCTGCACTGTTGTTGCCATAAGTGGAACGGAATTGTCGCGCAAAGGGATTGGCAACGTCCGATATGATCTCTCCTCATTCATCGATGAGAATAATGTTCCCAGGTGAATTTTTACATGTTTGAGAATGGACGTGGCCCCAGAAAGCTTTTGCATTGCGTGTTGCATCAGCCTCTACCGCGGCAATGTAATTCGACCTATCACGCCTAACCAGACATTTACAAAGAGATGTGAGTTGACGAAACTCATTCTGCCACCTTTCCTGCCCCGTTTTCTTAGCTTGCTTGTGCGCTCGATTTTTCCTCCACAAAGTTCGTTTAAGTTCAGCAGAAAACCAACGCGGAAAATTGCCTTTGTTTTCAAATTTTCGGGGAACAAAGCTCCTCAAGCCATCTTGAACAACTTCAGTAAAAAAATCGGTCTGTTCATCAACGTCGTTGAGGTTAGCTATTGGTGACCAATCAGTTTTACTAAGAAAGTGAAATAAACCAATGTAGTCACCACGAGCAAAGTCGTAACTACTGCTTCCTGGTGTGCAAACAGGGGACCTGTAATGAAGGAGAGATACCTTATGCAATAAAATATGTAATGACGGATGAAACTTGTCCGGTTTTACAAGGTTAGTATTACTGCGCGAGACGTCGAGAGCTTCTAAGCTAGTCAGACACAAATCTAAGACGTTCCCACATGAATTCCTAATGAGGTTGCACTTCTGCAAGGAAGTAAAGGAAATAAAATCAAATAGAAAGTCACACTTCGGAGATATTGGATCAGACGCCTGACTGACCCGCTGAGTCTCCCAAGAAATCCCCGCTGCGTTAAAGTCCCTAGTGGCAAGAAAATGGTGATCACTGTGAGATATTACTGTAGTTTCGATTGTGTTAAAAATATTTCTGAACTCACTGGCATGTGTCTCGGGGGAAATGTAGTATGTACACACTAAGAGCCGTTCACCCCGATTACAAAACACCTCTAACCTAATACACTCACTCTCTAATTCAAGGTCAAGGCGGCGTTTACACTTGATGGAGTCATGTAGGGCAATAAGCACACCACCACCCCGTTGTTTATCGTGCAACGGGTCACGGTCATGCCGGAAAACTTGGTAATGCGGAGGGAACAAGGTATTGGAACTTATGTCCGGGCACAACCAAGTTTCTGTCAGAATAATTATAGGCCAGCAAGAAGAAACAACACTTGAGAAAAATTCAGCTGACTTTGTGCGAAGTCCACGGACGTTCTGATAAAATAATCAATACTTCTAGTACCTGCCATCATCATCAAGTCGTTGCTGCGCTGCATGAATCATTTTTTCATGCAATTCTTCACGGAAGGGCTTGAAAAGACAGTGCCGAGGCCACAGCGCAGGGTCTTTGAGTCGCTCAAAACACGCGTCGTCCACAGCGACGTAGAAAGAGGCGTAAGAGTCATGCCTCGTCTTTAAACGTTTACATACAATTGGGGCGGCCCCCACACCGGACAGGTGCTCAAAAACTTGAGCTGAAGTTGTAGACGGAACCAGTTTTGTTACAAACACAGCTTTTAGGGGCTTCCGACGGCTGACAGTCACAAGACCAGATCCCTCAGATACACCAACAGCCAGGGGACGCGGTACGGAGTTCTTGGGAGTGCGTTGCTGCAGGGGTAGGTGCAGGGGCGGATGGTCCAGGCGATTGGATTTCGAAGAAACCAGCTTCGAGCTGGGATCGGCCGAATCATAATAATAATAATAATAATAGTAATGATAATAATATATTAATCGATCAATCATTCAATGTCTTTATTACAGTGCCCAGGTACAGCTATAGCTTTTTTTCTGGCGCACATAAGAAAAAGACAAACGAGGACAGAAATAGGTCCACGCGTGAGAAGAACAACAAAATACAAGCAAAGAAAATTTGACAAGGCAAACGGGTAGATATATATGAGCAGGATCAGTAACAAACGCGAGCAAGAAAAACGGAAATAGGTCAATGAAAATAGAAAAAAACTGTCGGAACGAAGTCAGGGAGAGACAGAAGTCAGAAGGTAGCACATGAAGGACCGAAGGGGTGTATGAAACAGGTCAATATTATAAGAGTAGAGATCGTATGTTTCTTGAAGCTGGTACCATGGGCAGTATCGATTGCATGTCTTACGGTACGAAGTATAGGAGACTCACGGGTGAGTTTCGACTGTACTCTAAGGTTTACATTTGCAAGCAACTCCGAACAAGAAATAATTCTATAAACAGGTTTAACTTAAAAAAATTAGGTCAACTTTGGTTCGCGTTGACTTCAAAATTTCGAGAGGATGGCAAATAATAAAGTCTGAACCATAGCCACTGTGGCAGGAGAAACGATGTTTGCGGATAGATATCAACTTATTTTGCACTTGGTCAAGTATATTACTGTTTGACTGGCAGATGCCGTTCTAAACAACATAGGCATATTCTAAAACAGGGCGGACAACAGACAAATAAAGCTTTAGTAGCGAGACAGGGTTGCTGAATTTACTTGATATTCTACAGACAAACCCCAGGCGGCAAAGGGCGCGCTTAGAAGTAGAATCCACATGAGCAGAAAAGTTTAGCGCGCTGTCAAAAACCACTCCAAGGTCAGATATTTTCGACACACGTGGTAGTGGCACACTTTGCAGAGCGTACGGATAAAGTATGGGGTTGGTTTTACTAGTGTAGGACATTACCTTCGTTTTAGTGTCACTAAGAGCAAGTTTTTTTGGGGAGCACCAGTTGCTAAAAGCATCCACATCATATTGAAGAGCTATGCAATCTTGAGCGCTAGTAAATTCTTTATATATTTTGATGTCATCAACATATAACAAAAAGCAAGACGGATTTATAGAGGCTGTGGCATCATTAACAAACGAAGACAACAAAAGGGGCCCCAGATCAGATCCCTGAGGCACGCCACTGGAAGCACAGTAGGCAGATTATTCCTTATAATTAACAGGGACAAAACATGACCTATTATTATGATAGCTTCTGAGCAACTTCACGAAGAAAACTGGAGTGTTATAAGTAGACGATTTATGCAGAAGGAAGGAATGGTTAACTACGTCAAACGCTTTGCTAAGGTCTTAGTACACGGTATCAAGCTTAGTACACAGCTTCCGAGCTAAAGGACATAAAATACACAAGGTCCGTAGTAGTTGAACAGCCAGATGAAAAACCGTGTTTTTCTAGAAAAACGATGTTTTTGACGCTACTCGTCAAAATGCGTGCAAAATTGATTCGAACAGTTTGATTACCAAGCAGAGGATAGAAATTGGCCTGTAGTTTTCTAACTTTGTTTTCATACCAGACATAAACACAGGAACAATACGCGCGACTTCCCAAAGGCGCGGAAATGTAGATGATTTTCTAGAGTTGTTAAATATAGAAGCGAGAATCGGAGCTAGTATGACACCGTAAGCTTTTAGTAGAGCGGAGGGAATTCCATCCAGACCAGAGGAAAGAGATGGCTTTAGCTGTTTGAGTGCACTGAGAACGTCCTCTTCGCATATAACATGCACATGCACATGCACATTGTATACAGCAGATGGGCGAGCGTAGTCTACCTAAAGTAACTGTTCTGAAAGCTCGAAATTGTTGGAAAAGCTTGTTCGGCAAGTTGACACTGTAAATGTAACAAAAAGTGGTCACACAAAATATCGCCATAAAGAGTTTTATAAAGAACGATATAAGCTCGCATTCGTCGACACAAAAGGGAATGAATACTTTGCAGAAGAAATGCTGCTGTTTGCGTGAACTTGCACAGGATAGATTCTGTGCTAGAGGTTGAAAGAAACTCATGTTGAACCCCTTTGATACCGTCACCAATTACTTGCAAGTTTCAATTCAAACGACATACCCACAGCCTAGAAGAGGAAAGCAGACAGGCGAATGCAACTTTCAAAAGGAAGCGGAGCTTTACAATCTCTAGAACACCTGCTAAATGCACCCAGACATCGAAGAGAGTATCGGGCAATTTGTGTAACATGGGAACAAAGGGTCAGAGAAAAATTGAATAGCACTCCCAAGTCCCGAATTTCAGTTACGCTGGTAAATGCAGCGCTTGCAATTGCATTCTTTTTATTTTTTATGATGCCCACAGGGCCAAAGGCATTACAGTGGGGATTGGTGTGAGAGCAAAGAAATAAAGAACAACAAAAAACAGCACAAAGACGTAAAGATACAACATACAATAAAATCATTACACAATCTTAATAAAATTGCAACTGCGGCTCATTGAAAACAAACCTTTGAAGAACTCCGGAATATACGATGTTAGGTAGAACATTTCGAAACTGCTGGACATCATTAATGGATGCAGTGTCAAAAGGAAGGCGATTCCAGTCGCGTCATGTCCGGGGAAAGAAGGATTGAAAACAATGCATTGTTTTGCCCATATCAGTTGCAACTTTGCGCTCATGGTCAACGCGATGGAATTAATCACGGGGCCCTGGTATAAGCTCGTCACGCAGTACGGGGTGGTGATACATCTTATGAAAAATTGTCGCGAAATTTGACGGCTAGTGGAGAGAGATAGGAGGGCTAAATCAGATTTCATTCTAGTAATGCTCGCGGTTGCATGGTAATTGGCTAGCACAAATCTAACAATTATTTCGAACAAAAGTTCAAGTGCAGTTATACGTTTACCGTGACATGGGTTCCATACTGAGCATGCGTATTCCATTTTGAGAATATATATGAGTATTGCAACTGGTGAGACGTATTACTATACAAGACAGCCTTCGCTTTTGTGGTTCACAATTAGGTCGTTTTTGGTGCACCAACAATGGGTGACACGATATTCACCTTAAGAGAATGACAGTCCTGAACATGACGAACATCTTTAAGATTATCATATCAACAAACAAAAAAATAACTGTGAATTTAGAAACAATTTTGTAAAAGATAGTGGAAAAACGAAGAGGAGCCAGAACACAGCCCCGTGGCACACCAGCAGATGCTTTGTATTTAAATTACATTTGACCCTTAACACTTACACAGCAATATCGCTCCAGGAAGTAGAAACGTATAAGACCTACGAAAGAGGCGTGGACATCCAAACGAATGAGCTTCGCAACAAAGAACGAGTAGTTGACTATATCAAAAGCCTTGCTTATGTAACGGAACACCACATCAAGCTCACTTTAATCAACAATTGCTGGGACAGCCACCTCCTTCAAGCACGCAAATTTTGGTGGATGTTAAATGAACAGGCATAAAGATGTGTTGATTAGGATTTAAGACGTGTTTAAGTGGGAAAGACATACCGTATGAAGGGACAACTTGATTTTTTTAGAAGAACAAACGAGCGAGACGGCCCTATAGGTTATGGCATACGTTTTTGGGCCTGACTTGAGCACATGGATTACACGAAAGATGTTCTCTGAACATGGAAACGTGCCATAGCGGAGACAGGTAATAAATATTGAAGTAAACTGAAGATTTAATATATCTACATAGGTATTTGGAATGGCAGCAGGAAAACCGTTTTGCGTTGAAGTAAGCAATTGTTTAACCACTTGATGCTTATCTGCACGATGTTCTCATTCAGTTGCAAATATCAAATTTCCCGCAGTGTTGAAAAGTTCTGTTGCTGTCATCACTAAAACCATAAAGCCCAAAATAGAAGAAAATCATGGAGCAAAAGAAGTTGGCCACCTCTGCAAGATCATGGCCACTGCAATCAAGTAGACGAATCGATTCCTTAGTTGTAGTAGATTTAGAAAAGATGCGATTAAAGAAGGCTATAGGTTGATGAGTTGCTTTAGCTTCTACTGATACAGGTAGGAAGCATGACCGATTTGCGCAGTATTTTGCAGAGTGCACGTTGGGGCCAGAAATCCTTTTCAAACTGGCTCACACTAGAGCGCTCAATAGCTCTGTTTCCACGCTCTTTGTATTTCAAGAAATACCGCAATTCAGAAAAAAAACTACTGTGGGAACCTAAATTTCTTCGGTAAATGTTGCGGAATGATTTCCCCATACCCAAAAAAAGAATGTCATAAAACGGTCCACTTATTCATTGACATCAGAGTGGTCATTAAATGTAAGCCAATGAGCAGCAGAAAAGAAGCCATAAACCTCACCATATTACTAAAGGAGAATCAGAGCGCGACACACTAGCGCCATCAAAGTTCGAAAAAAATGGTGCGCGTATCTTCTCCTATTGTTGCAAATGTCGAAAAAAGACAATAGTCTTTGTGGACATTTGCAAACGAAATTCCCCCTTTGCTTTCTCACTCACCTCCATGTTGTTCCTGTACCGACGCGCTCATCTCCAGGTAAACACACTAATTGTTTGCTCGAGGCGATTTGAATTTACCGTGTTCCGCTGCTGCCGGCCGTGTTCCTCGATGCCACCGCTGCATTACGACAGAGACGCGCGGGAGTGGAGAAAGCCGACTATAAGGTTTATAGAACCGCGTCGCACTGCTCCACATGGGTTCCAAGCGGAACGTGAAACCTAGCTAGTGGAACCTTTCGTTGCTATGTCCGCGTGATTTTTCATATGCCGCCAGGAGGCGGCGGTTTTCTGCAGTGGATGTAAAATATCATTTCTGTCAAAAAACCAAGCATCCACGAATTTTTTATGAAGCAACACTGAAAATATCTCTTGTGTACTAATTTCCTCTCATATTTTCGTAATGTCTTGTACTTGTTGAACCATCATTACAATAAACAGGATAATCTTAAGGGATATTATCACTACACAGGACATAATCACCACACAAACAAGTTCCGACGTAGCCATTACGAAAAACAAGAAGCCAGAGAATTACCAAAGAAACCAGTTGTCTCGTACGCAAACCTCCAACATTATCAAAAAACACATTTAAACTGGTCACCACTGTTTTCCTTGTGTGATGCGCTCAGCGCTGTGAAGCATTTCTTCCCGAAACATGCCAGGAAACTTTTTAAAGATGAAGTCTTTAGGCCATACAGGCGAATCACCTAAGGTTGACAAACGGGCATTAATACTACCACAGTTGATGCAGGGAGAAAGCTTTCAAACAAGCATAGCTTTGTGCGCTTCGGCTGCGTAACAACGATGAGTCCAAATGTATTCAATGCGCGCTCCAAGCAACATGCCAAGCTTTGGCGCTTCTTCGGAAGAGTAGGTTGGTGACACTCAAATTCAGGCACGGAATCTAGCTTGTAAAACGGGGTCGGAGTTGGAGGCAGTGCCCGAGAAGAGGAAGACCCCAACTGCAGTGGAACCAACGTTGCCGACGACGACAATTTCTTGTCTACAGCATGGACGAAAGAAGCCTTTCCCAACCTATGACACACTCCTCTCTGCAATGAAGCAGGGTGGCAAAAAAATTAGCCTCGCTAGGAGCAAACCTCCACTCGCAGGTAAGCAACCAGCTTCGCAAAATGGGCGCGGTGTCCCTACCTCTCCCGACAGCTGCAGTCGAAAGCATGAGCGTTTTCCCGGCACAGAGGGTCGTTGCACTCCTGCACTTCGACCACTTGGTCCCAAAGAAAAGAAATGCCGTCAAGCCCGTCAATGAGGAGTGTGGCAAAACCGGCACCTTCGGCGCCAAGTTCAGGCAGCGCCAGGTCCTTCTCAAAGACTGCTTGAGAATGTCGTCGAAGGGAGCAAAAGAAGGAAACCCTGCCTGAGCACTGGCCGAGGTAGTCGCCTGCACCCTTAGGGCTACCCGCCACCTCAGCTGTTTCACAGGTATTGCACCTGAACGGCCGACCACCATATTTCAGGAGCTGAAGATCGGCTTCCGGCCATACAGCAGGCTTTGTGTGCACACGCTTCTTTCAAGAAATGTAGCGGAAATACGTTAGCTTACCCTAAGCACACAAGAGTATAAAACACAGCAATCTGGCCTACATTGCTTTCTTGCGGGCGCAGGGAGCCGGAATTACCATATTAACAATATGTAATAACTCATTCAATAAATCCATGATTTATTAGCGTGCCCAGGAACAGCCGGAGGCGTCGTTCCGGCGCACGTTAAGAAAACAACAGAAAATACAGCGCACATATCCCCCCAAAAATAATGGTAATGGTAGTGGTTACACAGACAGAAAACTACACATTTTCAAATAAAGACACGACTGTAGTCCCACACCTCACCGAGGAACACACGGTCACCAATCTCAAGCTCAGCGCCATACTCCTTGCCATTACTTGAATAGTGGAAAGATTGGATCTGTCATCTCGCACTTATTTTATTTACACTGACTCGCAAGCAGCGTACACCGCCTGCCCTGCAGGGGGAGCGGACTACTTCGTTCTTTACAAAATTCGGAAAGAAGCCCATCGCCTCAGGAGGAAGGCTATAACATTGTCATCAAATGAATTCCTGCGCATGAGGGAGTAATTGGGAACGAAAAGGCATACCAGGCAGCACGCGCTGCATCTCTTCCAGCACCTATGCCTGGATGCGTTGTCGTTTCCACTTCTTCAGCCATTGCAAATGTTGCACACCCACTGTCGCCTTTAATGAACAAGGCCGAGACATGGCATCGTGCTCAATGCTATCACCGGAGCATACTCCGGCACTTGGCCAACCCTGAGGAAAAATATCGGCGACCACCCAGCACTCTTCGAAGGATAGAGGCAGTAATTCTTCGCCGAGCCCAGACTGGCCGACTTTTGTCCCCCGCACGGCTACACCTCATCAACCTGCGCTCATACGTGACCCCACAGTGCCCATTATGCTCACTAAGAGGCACGACTGAACATCGTTTGTTGCATTGCCCAGCCTTTACCGCGGTATAGGAGACTGCACTTTTTTCTCTCGGCGTACGCCGACCTGGGAGCCTCCAGGAGCGGATCGATCCACCATCACACGTTGGACCACCGGAAACACTCGTGCTCTGGTGGGCTTTTGTTCAATATTTTAAGGAAGAGATAGGAACCCGCCGATTCATTGCAGAGCCGACATCGGGGCCACTCCACCTCAAAGATGTGGACAGCGGCGCATCTCCCCCTCCACCTTATATTTCCTCATTTATGTCGCAAGGTTTATGACCTGTTCATTGCAGAAATAGAGACGTTTAAAACACAATCAAACACATACTCTTACAAGCATCCATTCTTACGCAGAAATATTGCTTAACAGAGAGGATATGTGACTGAAGTAAATGATACAATTACAAGTTCATAAAATGTAAAGGATTAAACGACAGCAGTCACATAATGAAAGTCAATCAAATTTATGAACACAGGGGTACAAGGTAAAAAGAGTGTAGGCGGCCGACGTGGTGGTGAGGCCGAGCCCACGTTTATTACGGTTGCATTGGCAGTGCCATAGACCGGACGAGGCACATAGAACGGGGGTGGCGTTTCCGAGGTGTGGTGGTGGTGGTTCTAGTAAAATGGCGCGTACCCACTCAGGGGGATTGGCCAGGAAATGGGTGCCTTACCAAAAGAAATTATGTAATTTTTGTAGGGAAAGAAAAATATTTAAATATTAGAATGAATTAGCAGTATATAACTAGACAAATAAAAGTATTAGAGAAAGAAACAAAAAAAAGGTACACACGAACACCATTTAATGAAAATTCGAAGTAAGAAACACGACGAAAGTGGTACAGACAAAGCAGTGAGCTGGGCGCGCATATCCTTGACAGGGGTATCTAGTAGGGCTCAATTATGTCTAGCACGGCAGACGGCCTGATTCCAGGATGAATGAGTGCAACGCACTCCAAACATCTCCGTGGCAGAATCCCAGTTCCTTCGCTACGAATTACAAAATAACTGTAGCAGACAGCGGGAGGTTTAGCCGGCTGCATGTGCTTGCTAAGTATCTTCGGCTTATCGAGGAGAACCGTCGGCAGGAGAAGAAGAAATGGTCGATTATTTCTGGTTCTTTGCAAAAAGCACATAACGGTGACGGGGCCAGATTAGAGCGGTGCAAGTAATAATTTAAATTTGGCACGCGACAGCGAAAGCTAGTGAGGGTGACTTCGCAAGCTCGCGACCAGCTTATGTTGCACTTCTATGAGTACCGGAAGTGCTCGAGCTCCGAGACTTCATAACCAGAATCAGGCAGCATTTGAAGTAAGCACAGCCTGCGTAAGTGAGCCGAAGTTATGAGGAAAATGGGCGGCACAACCTCCACTTCTGGACAGCCCATTGCCATTCCTGCCAGAGCATCCGCCGATTCGTTAAGCGAGATACCTGCATGTCCAGGTACCCAGACCAAACGAAGATCACGAAGGGAGGAAGGCTTTAAAGAAGCAAGGGCTCGACGTTTAGGGGAATTCAGTTGAAGAAGTAAGGGCAGAACAAACAGAAAAGGAATCCGTTAGAATTATTGCGTGTCCTTTCAAGGAACCAAGCTTACGTAGGGCCAAGACTAATGCGAGAAATTCTGCGTGGAAAGATGTAGTAAAGTTAGGCAGCCTGAGGGAAAAGGCCCAATCTAGATCTGGAGAAAAAATACCTACGCCTCCCTACTCCTTCCGGACAGAAGCATTGGTTGCAACAATGACGTGGAATGGGAAACCATTCAGATGATCCTGTAGAAGGCCTGCAAAAGGTTCAGAGGGAGTAATTTCGCGTTAGAGGGGAAGATTTCATCAAAAGACATATCTAAGGGCGATACTCTGTCAAGTACTGGGACCGACAAGAGGGCCACATATAATGAGCCAAGCAGAGATTGTACAAAGACCGCCTGTGGTTGTTCGAACCGCGGCCATGAACTACCAAAGAACAACGAAGGCCATTTAACGAAGGCAGTTTACGGCCTGGGTATGGGCGATTTCATTACTCGTAAAAATGCATGTACGGTGAGGGCATGCATGCGCGAGACAAATTGAAGATTACGGGCTTCCATGTATAAAATTTTAATTCGTACCTAATGGGGAAGACCCAGACATAAACGTAGAGGTTGTCTTTCGAGCATTATCAACTTCTCAGTTTGCAGTGGGGACTTCCGGAGAATAGCACACATCCAAATTCAAGAATTCGCGGGACGCACATTTAGTAAATCATTAGTAGTGTGTCACGACGCATGCCCAATCTTTTGTGACTTAGCCCTCTCAAGAATGACGCTGCCCGAGACCCTTTAGTTTTAATGTAATCTATGTGTGGACGCCAATTCAGGGTATATTTGTATAAAATTCCCAGATATTTTAAGGAGTTGACCTGAGGAATGTCGGGTTGCCTACAACTTAGACATATGAAGACTGGATCGCTCACTGGGAATGGAAGCAGAGCACATTTGTTCACATTTAGGTTCAAGCGAAGACCACCCTGCCAAGCCTCTAAGGCGCCTAAATAGAAGTGCATACGCCGATACAACGTGTGTATATCTCTGTCTGACGTGAAAAAAGCAATATCATCTGGGTAAATACACCTGATTATCTGGATTTACCGGAACCGAATTTATTAAAATATTAAACAGCACGGGAGAGAGAACAGAGCCACGGGGAACACCTCGAGTTTGACTGTATATAGGAGAGGACCGGCCCTGCTGTGAACAAAAGAATTTTCTATGCGACAAAAAAGTGCCAATCAACGAAACAATGTAGTCTGGAAAAGGATAACGCTGGATTGTGTCAAAAAAAATTTGGTGTTCAACGCTATCGTAACCTTTGGCAATATCCAGGGTAACCAACACGCATTTCTTTACGTTGGCGTGCCACTGAATGCGGCTGTCGAATCTGTTCTCGGCGCGAGCTGGCGAAAGTGCCGATGATGATCGTGACGCTGGTGACGATGCTTATGATGGCGTCTCTGCGGGGCTCCCCCCTAGAGCGCAGCGCGATAAAAAAAACCGAAGACCATTTTAGCCGCCCCGGGAAAAGCACTCTACCGTTTGGTATAGAAATACGGAAAGTGCATAGCAGCATGGAACTGTGGAGAGGGCTGTGCTGATCGCCATGACTAATGTCGACTGCTATGTACATTTTGTCAGTAGTCAGGAAGAGTCCGTGGGCAGTCAGTGGTCAAGTGGCAAGGGTTGACTAAACGGCACGCTCATCGTCGTCGGCGAGGTAGCGTCTGGGATGTAGTGAAACCTCTGGTGGACGAGGCTAAGAGCGGTGCCGCGGACGCATATGAGATGTGGGGCTGTGGCTACAATGGATGGCGGAGAAAACCGCCGGGGTAACTCAAAGAATAGCGTTGACGTGACGCTTGATGCTGAACACTGACGGGCCAAGGCCGGGTTTACTGTACTGTGGCGTGAGCGCTGGGGATTCGCCGCTGTCTCGGCAACTTGCGCACGCGCCGTGATAGACGAAGCTGCGGAGGGCGCCAACGACAAGCGTCTCTCGAACTACCGTTGTGTTGGTTCCCTGCCGTGCGGTGCACTTGTGCTGGTTTTATCAGGGTTCGGAGAGTGCCTGCGACATCGTATGCCGAATACTCGCCTGTAGAAGGGAATCGGTCGAGGTGGGGTGACCAGTTTATTGAGCGTCCCATTGCATACGGACAAGAAATTTTTCTTTCGGCGACGTTTGTTGGGAGATTTGTCCCACAATCGTTTCTCTGGTGTTTCCATCGCTGCCAGGGTGTCAGGACTGTTGGGGACAGTGTGATTGGCTTCGAATGTACGTTTCACTTCCGAAGACCTCGAGTTTTTGTTGACTGCTGGCAGCTGTTCTACTGGTGACGGGGGAGAAGGCTCGAGTGTGCGGGGAGAATGGTCTGAAAGATCCTTCTCACCCTTTTTGTGCTGTGAAGGTGGAGAAGTTTCCCAGTTAGTAGTGCCACAGTACTGGACAGCTGGCTTGGTTTATGCAGCAGACGCAACAACGTGTGGGACAAGGTGTTGCATCGAGTTGGCTAAGTGAAACGCCAAGTCAGAAGTGCCGCAAGTGGTTGTCGAGGCTCGCGTTTGTTGGTCAGGCGAGGGTGGATATGCGGGCGACGTGTAATCCACAAGGCATGGTGGGGTAGACAGAGGCGTTCCTAAACCGTAGTGGTTTACGACAGCGGAGTTTACATCGGCGTATGCCCTTGGGCCTGTGGCCAGCAGCTGGATGCGCTCAGTGATGTCCGCAGCTATTTTCTCTAAAGTGACGAGGTACCTAGTCTCCTGGGACTGGATGTTGCCGAGGAAATGACTCTCCAGAATCACGAACAACGGGGTGTGATGGCGACGAATTGATCCAACCGTAATCTGCCTAGGCAGCTCTGGGAGGGCGATGGACGTTCGTCGCGTGCTGTTGTCCGCATTGTGGCTGGGGAAAAAGTGGTGCGATGCCATGGCGAAGCCGCTTGTCCGGGTCGCCAAATTGTAGGCGCCCGATGAGATCGTGTGGCCAAGCCCAAGTTTATAATAGTTGCGTTGGCTATGCCATAGACAGGATGTAGCGCGTAGAATATAGCGTGCCGTTCAGAGGTGTGTCGAGTCTATTTTCGGCGCGAGCTGGCTGACAGTGGTGATGATGATTGTGACGCTGGTGAAGATGATGATGATGGCGTCGCCACAACAAAATAAGTAAAGTTCACAGTAACACCAATAAGAACTCACGCACATGTTTGCTAAATGCAGTAAGACAATGATTATATACATCCAGGCAATCCTAGTACCGAATCTATGTGCACTGTAGTTGGAACAAAGGGAACAAGATACGCTAACGTTTAGAATTGTAAATGGTATCATAATGTAGGAAACTGGGCTAGTTGATACAGATTCATCTTCGAGCGCACAGATAACCGGAATAAAAGAACAAGCACTGGACCAAAACTAACGTTCTTTATTAAAGAGACACAAATATAAAACCATCGAAGTAAAAAACAAAGATAAACACTTGATACAAACTTGATACATTAACCCAATAAAAGCAACTACGCAGGCGCACAAACTCATGTACCACTTTCATCGAGATATGCAAATTCTGCATTTAAAAGCGACAAAGACGGAGTGCTAACACAGGAATCAGACATTTTGCGTGTCATATGCTTCCTCTAATTCCTTGCTTTTTGGTCACCGTGCCGAAACAGTACTGTTGCGTTATGTAGGAAAGAAGTACAACCACAGTTTTTGCAATGGGTTAAAAAATGACCTGAAGGCATCACTTCAAGTGAAATGTCATGCTCTCGCAACCGAACAATTAGGCAGCGCCGCGTTTAGCCAACATAAAAGTGACCACATTTGAGAGGAATGCAATACACCACGTTTGATCTGCATGAAACAAACTGTTTTTCGTGTTTTACACCACAGCTGTTTTCTAGGCCCGTTCTACTAATACTCTTTTAGATGGCGGGACAGATGCGGTTCAACCTATTTTTGGCCGAAAACCCGGCATTGATGTTATATCTGCCCCCCTTTTTTTCAGTGTGAAACATTATGCAGGTACGGGATTACAACCATCTTTCCCTTCTTTTTCTTGACATCACATGCAGAAGACAAGTTCTTTTTTACAAATACAAAAACTTACGACAGGCTTACCCAATGCCTCCGTCACGTTAGCCAGCATTTTTTAATCTGCCTAACTGTGCACTAAAGCTATACTCAATTCGGTGAAAACAAGACTTGAAAATGGCCGACCTGAGCAGTGTAAAACAATCCCATATTTCACAATCTTTGAATGTGCCGGTAAATAGTTCAGTGGAGGCTTCTTTGATCGCGGCAATAGAGCCAGCTTCCATAATTTTGCTCGAACATTACCGACAATCCCAAAAACTGGATTGTTCTTTCTCTCAGCGGCTCGCACGCAAACGCCAGCCCGAAAGCGCGGCGTTTGAATACTCTAAAAATATCTACCATTTTTCTTTTAGGGTCATATTCTTCATAAAATACTGGGTAGTCATCAACAAACCTGAACATTTTTAGTGCCAGATCCTTCAAGTCCCTTTCCGGCACTTGGTCAACAGAGGCCAAGAAAATGTCACTAACAAGAGGAGCAACTTTCGACCCAATATAGATTCGAGAACTTTCTACATAACCACTGTTACACCATCATAAAATACTTGAGTATAGGTAGAAACGCAGCAGCTCTAAGAAGGAGTCCACTGAAATTCCGCAACTTTGCATAAACTTCACCTCTTCGTTGTAGAAGTTGATGCATTCTTTCACAGACACGAAAACATCTTAATGAGGCAGGGAGTAGATAATGTTTTGAACATTAACGCTGAAAGCAGAGCCCAGGCCTGAAGTACTTTCTTGCAAAAATTCAACCACTTGCACCGAACGTGCAATAAAAAATAGTCCACAATATGCAATGTATACGTAAGCTACTGCTAAACTCACGAAATCTCGTGTAGCTCGGAAAGGAACACCTTCGTTATGTGTTTCGGTGGTCCAAAACAGATTCAGCTAACATTTTTTCGCATTTTTTACACTTGTGGCTAACTAGTACAGCTTAAACGCGTTAAGAATTGTCACAGCTTTAGATTTTAATTTTGAGGCCCTAACAGAAACCTTAGCAAAGGACTTGTCAATGGCCTTTGAAGCAATTTTATCAAACATGCCTTTTGCCACCAGAACAAAACAGCCCTCCTTGTCAGCAACCACAGTTAAAAAAATGTGGGTGGCAGATATAACGTGAATGTGGTGTTTTCGGCCAAACATAAGTTGAACCGCATCTGTCGCGCCAACAAAAAGAGTATTAGTAGGACGGGGACAGAAAACAGCTGTGGTGTAAAACACCAAAACCAGTTTGTTCCTTGCAGATCAAACGTGGTTTATTGCTTTTCTCTCAAATGTGGTGGCTTTTATGTTGGCCAAACGATCCGCTTCCTAAATATTCAGTTGCGAGAGCATGAAAGCTCCAATAAAGGAGTGCCTTCTAGCTATTTTTCCACCCATTGCAAAAACTGTGGTTGTACTCGTTTCCTACATATTATAACAGTACCGTTACGGCACGGCGACCAAACAGTGATTCAATTAGTGGAGGCTTATAAGATACCATAAATGTCCGACTCGTGTGTTGCACTCCACCATTGTCGCTTTTAAATGCTGATTTTGCATATCTCGATGAAAGCGGTACATGAGATCCAGCGCCTGCGCAGTTGCTTTAATAGGTTCACGTATGAAATTTCTGTCAAGTGTTTATATTTGTTTTGTATCTTCGATGGCTTTATATTGGTGTCTTAAAATAAAAAAGGTTCGTTTTGGTCAAGCGTTTGTCTTGTGTTATTCTCCCCATAGTGCCGTGATCTGTGCGCTGCGAAGATGAAATAGTATCATGTCTCCTGGTCACATTTTGCAGCACCTAAAAAAAGAATGTTGTATGAGCTCACCACAAGACGCAATGCCAGGTATAATTTTAAAGAGGAAAATAACATCTGCCCTATTCCCCTTACAGTGTCAGCATGATGGCGTCAAAGAACAGGGTGATTCAGGGTTATTAGGGCTACTATCGCAGAAGCGATGTTTTAAATAGGTATAAACCTAGTTTAGGCCCTTTTGATGAGCTTAGTTTGTTTTGCAAGCACTATTCCTTACTAAAGATGCATTCTCAATTTGAGGACGACCTATAGTTGTGTAGAGCTTGAGAAGAGAATTCCTCTCATTGACTCATCCGACCCGCGACATACAAGGCCAAGTGATCAAAGAGCTCTACGAGTAATTACCTGGATATGTGGAGAGGAGGTCAGCTTGCTCTTGATATTGATGTCTAGGTAATTACCCTCTTCCACACGTGGTAGTACTTCACTATTGAAGTTATAGCAAAACAAGATGTTTTTTTCTTCTGTATTTCTTACCTTAGTTTTAGATGTGTTGATGAGGTGTTTGTTGCATGAGCAGCACTGCGGAAAGGACGTGATTGCTTTCTGGAGAGCGGAACAGCTGCCAGTGTTCGAAACATATCAATATTTGATATCACCTGCATATAAGAGAAAGTTATAGTCAACAAACACTGGAGAGGTCTTTCATAAAGGTTGAGAAAAGAAGTGACCCATGAAATAATCCCAGAGAGACACCTCTTGGCCTCATAACGATGATACCACTGATCCTTTACACGCACGAAACATGAACTATCACATAAACAGTTGCATATAAGGGATATGAGCGATCCCTGTATATCAATGTAAGACTGTTTAGAATTAGAGCTAATGACAGACGACAATAAAGATTTGCTGAAATCAAAAGAAATGACACCAAATTAGTCTGTCCAGCAACGAAAAGGGAAAGCCATTCTTGAGCGTTTATTGACACCGTAAAGAGAGCGACGCAAGCGGTGCACGGTAGTCCAAGCGCAGTGTTCGGAACCCATGCGCGTGCCTCTCGGAGTCCCCGTGCCTGCAACGCGCCACTTCGTTCTCAGCGTCTCTACGATCATCATCATTGTCCATGTTTAGGAATTAGGATTAGGAATCCGCAACATCCTCCGCGCCCATCAAATGCTCACTCGCATAGATACAAAAGCGGAGTCACAACAGTTCGCTAGCGTGACGATAGTTAACCATTTCCAAATTGTCCAGTTTTCAAAACGTCACCAGGATTTTGCCGACTGTCACTCGGTAGTCCTGTGGACTGAGCAGATTGCAGCTCTAAAGGTGCACCCACTTCACAACGTCTGTGCTCTGTGTGCTGGCATGGTCAGCCTGGAACTACAGTGTGACAATGGCGTCTTTTAAGGAGAGTAACGCAGACTCCAAGGTGAGGATGTCGTTTATGAGCGCTGTAAATGGGCTGGTTAGAGCGATGACCTTCATTCAGTTTTACCGGACATCGTACTTCTAATGTCGCCCTGACATTCGGTTTTTTTATGGTTAATGGTTGAGGCTGATGCTTCCTCGTGGAGGTAGTTCAAGGACGACGTTTTAACAGCATCTGAGAATACGTTAAAAGCGTCACGAAGACGAGTCGTTCTTGAAGCCTCTACGATAACATGACACGGAGCGGCATGAAGGAGGCTTGGTCTAGACAAAACGTACGCTTCACTTTTCTCTGCAGCAATCCTTCCTGTATTGTCCCTCGGCCTTCTCGGACGCCTTAATCTCTTTTTCGTTTGTAGTGTGTCGTCGAGGTAACCTATAAGGTCCCTAAAGCGCATTCTTGCGGTTGTCGACCGTAAACACTTCGAACTTGGGCAATGCATCTTCATCGGAATGCGAACTCGAATCGTTCTTGAGTCAACAGTGTCTACCTACCGAAATCGCCGACCGGAGAAAGATAGGTCTTCATTGTCGTGCTTGTCTGTGTGGGAACACGGTGGGGAGTGCTGCCTTTGCATCTATTGCTCTCTTGCAGAGATAAGGGTTCTCGTATCTTCAATCACATGCTTGCATTGACAGCAACTAAAGCAGCATTGTTCTCTCTTCACTGCACTTCGCTCGATTTCGACAGGAATTTCCAGATATGATCCAAGCCAACGAGTAGGCTAACTCCTTGTTTAAATTCCATGCCTGGGAACTGAATGGTGTCAGCCGTTGGCTTCCCCTCGGCGACCAGGTGCTGCAAAAGCGATTTGCCCTTCGGTGGCTGCGCCACGTCTCCACAAATGAAAGACAGGACGATGGCGTCAATCTCAGTATACGTGCTGTAATGTTGACTGCGAAGGGTCGCTCTGACGACTTTAAACTTCTTTTTGAGCCCTCCAGATAGGCCGGAAGCACTGATGGCCAGATCGATTCGCCAATTGCGGCTAACTTGAGCTTAGAGGATATGTCTTGTCGGATGAAAGTCCGCTGGCTACCATTATCAAACACTCCACGAACGTAACAGCAATGCGACGAAGCCTAATGCACGCCCGGAACGTCGGTAGTAGGATGTCGCTGGCTAGTTGCGGGGTGGCTCATTTGCATGTGTCAACGTGCGTCGCTCCATGCCGCCTTTCTGAAGCCGATTCCAGTGATTTTTGAGCACGGTCTGCGGTGCATATCGTGGTAGCATGGCTCCGCTTACGAGTCCTACACTGGACTTTCTTTTGGAAAGTCCTTACAAAATGTCCCTTGGGCGTACATATGAAGCATCGCCCATCACGTGCTAGGCGGGTTCGCTTGTCCGCCAAAGTGATGTCACTCGGATATTCTTCTGTTCTGTGATCTTTGGCGGAGTAGAAGAAGCAAGACGAATTCGGTGCCTTGTTGTGCAGGACAGCAGCGGTCGGAATAAACTGCGGTTGCTTGGGTCCTCGCTCATCATCCTCACTTGGTTGAGGCTTGCTGATTTAAAATCTTCTTTCCCCGCACTTCCAGTCGCAGGAAAGACAGCAGTTTTTCTACGTCCTGGGCAGAAGTACTCTGACTACTCGTGGAAGCGGTGCTGGGAGCAGGCACTGCTGATAAAAGTTATGGACAATAATGTAAATAGGTATCAATATTAAAAGCACACCACGCAGCATAGCCGAGTAAAAAGAAATTGAAACGCCCAAGCTTTGCAGTCCTCTTCGGTTCATTTGAAGGTTGTCGAACAGCTTTCTCAAAGCGGGCACGTTGATGGCTGAGTCGGCAGGACGGAGCTTCCACAGATTTTCAAAACCCTTCACTCTATCACTCTGGAATTTCCAAAATGGTTCTTCAAAATATCAAGAGCATCTTGATAACACGACTATGTCACTTGCAGGCCAGCAACAGCCAAAGCAAGTAATAGGGCAAAGCAAGTAATAAAAGCGGTCAATATTGGACAGACTCCGATTCTGGTGAACGGAAGGGCGAAACCTGTCCTAGAAAGGTTACCACCGCGTCATCGCTCCGTCAAAGCGCAACAGGTATAGGTTGGGGAGACGTGCTCCACACAGACGAGTCGGTGGTATGGGCTATACGGTAGACGTCGCAGCCCGGCGGGCTCCACTGGCATCATCCAATGAAGGAGCAGTCTGGAGCGTCGAAGATGACCTCAACACCTCTATGTGAGGCTCAAGTAAAGCCAGTGCACTGGCCGCTGCGTGGTCATACTCTATGACCGAACCGCAGTCATCCGCTGCTTGTTCGTCGTCAGGTGCGCGTGAAGCTCGGCGTTAAGTGAGGACAATGCTACAATGCTCGCTTGATGACGCCCGTGAAAGACACAAAGGGCGGAAAGGTCCAACTGCTGCGATTGTAGCAGCTGGTCCACCCAGGTGATGATCTCCGCCGCTCGCCGCTATGCTGGCTTGCTTCGCTCATTTTCGGCACCAATTTTACGAAAAGAGAAAGCCTGCCTTCAGTGTTTATTGTCGCCGTGGAGACAGTGACGAAAGCCGTGCATGGTAGTCCAAGCGCGGCGTTCCGAACTCCCATGCGCGTGCCTCTCTCAGTCCCCGTGCGTGGGGTCTCCGCTAGGGGGCCGAGCGATGCAAATGCATTCTACGTCGGCTCCGCAATTTATCGACCGTGTGGTTTTATAACTGCTCCACCGAGGTAAATCACCTCCGTATCCGATCCGTGAACTTTTCCGCTCTCACGGGATAGCAGTTTTATGTTCCTGTGCCTCTCCAAACGCCACCGGCGAGTTATCTTCTTGGACGCGCCAGCATTCCGCCGCTAAGCCTCGCCAGGAGATCGGCTCACCGGGCGAGCCAGCGCGGGGCGACGCGCGGCTGCCGGCAGCTCCCCTTCTACCTCCAGCAACATGAGTACCGTTCAAGTTCCCGGTGAGTCCATTTCTCCCGAAGAGTATCACAATGGCGTGGGTTTGATGGACTGCTTTCGCCGGCGAAGCCAAAAAGCTCTTCTTGAGCTAAACCTAGCAGCTGAGAACAAAGGAAAACATGGCGCCGGCACCGCAGCTGTTGGCGGGAAGGGCCCAGGCGACGTTCCGTCATCACTCATCCGAGGGCGCCAACGAGTTCGAAAGGCCCCAGAGCTTCCTCCTACTGACATAAAAGTAGTAATGCGCCCTAAGAATAATCTTGACTTGAACAAGACCAGCCAGGCGACGCTCTTCGATAGCATCTGTACCACAGCTGGCATCCCTCGTGAGACGGCGGCAGAAGACACTTTACGTATCAACACTCTCCGCAACGTGCTTGTGGTGAGCACCCCAAGCATTGCCAGAGCGAAGATGTACGACAGCATCACGCAGATTACGATCGGCACCTCTGTTCATGGAATCAGTGCGTATATCGCACCCCCCGAAGGCACGGCGAAAGGCGTCATTCATAACGTTCCGGACACAGACGACGAGGAGACCATAACTAGAAGCTTGGTGAACTCCCGCAACCCAACTATCCTACAGGCACGTCGCCTAGGCACCACGCACTCGGTGATTATAGCCTTCGATCAGGGTGCCCTACTTCGTGCCCTACTTCGTCTATTAGCGAGGGACCGAGTACAAGTGCTATCTGCATAAAAAACGTCACGAAATATGCGAGCGTTGTGGACAGTATGGGCATCGGGTCGACGTGTGTCCCAAACCCTGTGGCTACGTGCCGGAACAGTGTTTCACGTGTGGTACGCGTAACCCTGGACCGGGACATCCCTGTGAACCTCGGTGCGCCATATGTGGCCAAGGACACAAAACAGGAGACCGAGAGTGCAAACAGAAATATCGCACTCCCTACTTAGTGCAGCGCAGAAGATGGGATCGCGAACTATCTCACCGCCGCCGGTCCCAAGAACGTGCCACGACATCGAGAAGCATCCTTCGTACTGGTTGCAGAGACCGATCGCAGTCGTACCCCCGGCTTCCTCCCGTGCAATCGTCAGCTCGTCAATCCCGGTCACGTGAACGCCGTCACTAGACCACGGGATCGTCCCAGGAGACGGCACCACACAGCCAGGCCCTACAACATACTGGGGCTTCCCCAGCCCATCCCGGAAGATCTCCTTCACGGAACCGCCGTCCTCCGACCAGTGGCAAGAGCCAAGATCGTGCAGGCAAGATCCCGAGCCGTCGTGAAACGTCTCGAGAAGGAGACGTCAGACGTAGAAGCCCAACTCCCCGGTTCCAGAAAGTGGCGGGGACCTCGTACCTGGACACGAGCTCCACAACGGCGACCTCACCTCAGGTAAGCTGGGCAGAGACTGTCTCCCCGTCTAATATCAGGCAACACACTCTAGACAAACAACAAACGGAAATTGCTGAAATGAAACAAATGATCGAACTATTAATGGAAGAAAACGCGAAACTACGGCAACAGATTGCCTCTTTCACCAAAACCAACCAAACGTCGGAGACTGAAATAATGGACATTAGTACAGAGCAAACACACAAACGTGATGAGCAAGGCGACATACCCACAAACACATCCCCAGCGGGAGCTACACAGGAAATAGACAGCGACACAGATACCTCTCCAACGAAACGCCGAAGGGGGAGCCGCACCCGCTCACTCATTGACGAAAGAGCACAGATACTTCAAACTAAACTGGATCAATCAGTAGATTCCAAGCTTGAGCAACTAGAAACAAAGCTTGACGGCCAAATTAAGACTGACTTCGCAGACGTGAAGACCATGATAAAAGAACTTACAGACTATATAAGCAAACAATTTGAGAAGTACGAACATCGCCTGAGTGAACTGGAGACCAACCAACGACTCTCCGCTTCATCCTCAGGGGGAGGTCCACTGAAACGCAAGCCCCACACTCGTCCGGCAGCGGAATCAACACGCAACATTCATAATGAAAATGCGACGACGGCAATCACTCATACCAACTAGCAATGGCCAACAAAACCAGGACACCTTCGGAGCCCCTCCGAATCTGGCAATGGAACTGTCGCAGTTACTCTAATAAACGGCATTTATTACATCAGCACATACTCAATCTTACTCAGAACCAACGGCCGGACGTCCTAGCTCTTCAGGAAACCCACGGAATTGCTGAACTTCCTGGCTACAGCGCGTACACCCCGCAAGCCATTGAGATCCCGCAGCTGACTCTTCTGGTCCGCCGGAACATCCCAACGGAAGTACATGACACTGGCATTACTGGTCTAGAACACCAGCTATTAGAAATTATTCTAACGAGGGGTAAGCGGCGATGCAGTGTATTTGTTCTCAATCTATATAGCAGCCCTCGGGAGAACCACTCTTTCTCCCGCCTCCTCAAAGTTGCCGCAACAAAAGCGGGTAAAGAGAGCCCGTTAGTGGTGGTGGGGGATTTTAACGCTCCACACACCGCCTGGGGCTACCGTAAAGACTCGGCGAAAGGCCAACGGCTTTGGGTGGCGGTGCAGCAAGAACAGTTCACCCTACTTACCGACCCTACACAGCCTACTCGTCTAGGGACTGGTAAATGCAGAGACACGACACCCGATCTCACCTTTCTCAAGAATATCCTACAGCGCACGCATCGCTGGGCCAATTTGCACGTGAATATAAACAGTGACCAACTCCAGACGGAACTCGATGTGATGCCGGGAACTCCCACGGGTGGCCGAGAGCATCGCATTACGAATTGGTACGCCTTCCGGCAGGCCCGCGAGGCATCACCACGATCATTGAGTGACTTAGACACATGGGTGCGTGAACTACACCAGGACGTGTGACAGCACACCACACTGGTTCCAGAGGAAGCCAATATACCAGAGGCGGATGCCCGCCTGGCTGGCCTCTGGGAAGCACTCCGGAGTCTTCGTACCCGATTGAAGTCGCATCCTCGCAATCGTTCGCTTCGTCGAAAGATTGCGCAAGTGCAACGAACTATTGAGGAGCACGCGGCGCGACTCTCAAACCAGCAGTGGTATTCTTTCTGCCAAGAGCTAGGCAATCAGCTCACTACTCGCAAGGCGTGGAACATCCTTCGACACCTCCTCCACGAAAACACCACCAAGACGGCGCAGCGCAATCAAATTGCGAAGCTTATTCACAACAGCAAGACAAATCCGCGAGATCTCCTTCGAGCTTTAGCTGAACGATACCTTAATACGTCCCCGCCAATTGATCCGCCTGCATATCATGGAGCCCCCAACTCTCGGCTCGATGAGCTCTTTACGGCGGCAGAGACTCGGCGTGCCCTAATGGCCCTTAAAACCAGCACGACAGCCGGCCCCGACGGCATAACCAACAAACTCCTGCGCAATCTCGACGACCTCTCTATCCAGCAACTAACTCAGCTTTTCAACTATCACTGGACACAGGGCACGCTCCCACAGGAATGGAAAACGGCTCAGACCGCTCTCATTCCTAAACCTGGGAAACCTATTGATCAAGAGAATCTCCGCCCTATCTCAATTACTTCTTGTCTGGGCAAGCTTTTTGAGCATATGGTACTTCATCGACTTGCCACCTACGTGGACGACAACCATCTCATACCGGAGACCATGTATGGATTTAGGAAGGGCAAATCAACTCAGGATGTTCTGTTCCAACTCCATCATGACATAGTCAAAGGCACCGGAGTGTCACCCCACGACACAAGAGCTATACTCAGCCTCGACCTTAAAGGGGCGTTTGACAATGTTCACCACGCCGCCATCTACCAAGGACTGACTGACATCAATGTCGGCCTCCGCACCTTCAATTATGTTCAAGCATTTCTCACTGGTCGCACAGCGTGCATAACCTTGGGATATCTTAGGTCTGACGTTATGTCACTGGGTACTAGGGGAACACCGCAAGGATCTGTGCTATCCCCTTTCTTAGTTAACCTAGCTCTGCGAGACATACCTCCAGCACTCGAGCGTATCCCGCAGCTCCGGCACAGCCTCTACGCTGATGATATCACTCTATGGATGGCGGGGGGCTCGGATGGCAGTATCCAGGAGGCGCTTCAGAAGGGCATGCTCGCAATTGAAACTCTGGTAACAGCTAAAGGACTTACGTGCTCGCCCCAAAAATCGGCATTGCTTACCATACATCCTGGACGACGCCAACCTTCGGGATCGCAACTCATCCAAGTATATACAGCCCGAGGGCATCCCATTCCCAGAGTGGCTACACTCCGTATACTTGGTCTGACCATCCAGGCCAACCGGCGTAACACGACTACGATTGAGACCCTGTCACAATTCTCCCAGCAGGTAGGGCGAATGCTTGCCCGGGTGGCCAACCGGCGCCAGGGAATGCCTGAGTCGACACTTCTCCGACTGGGGCGCACATTTATAGTTGCGACATTTGCGTACGCGCTACCCTACCTTGAACTCTCAAAGCTGGAGACACAGAAAGTCGATGCCCTGCTCCGCAAAGCTTATAAGCAGCCCCTTGACTCCCTCCCACCACTTCCACGGCGTTATTCTCAGCTCTTGGAGCTAACAATACGATTGCTGAAATTACAGAAGCAGTGCGTACAGCACACATTCAGCGTCTAGCGAAATCTCCTGGTGGTCGCACGCTCCTCACGCGATTGGGGATCACCATACCGCTACGAACCCCTGACGTTCGCTCCTTACCGACAACTGTTCAAGCAGCCATACACGCGACCCCGCTACCTCGCAACATGAACCCGGATCTACATCCAGAGAGAAGGCAAGCACGAGTTCGGCAGCTAACAAAAACACTCCGCCAGAAGTCCAACGTATGGTACACTGACGCTGCGCAGTATGCCCAACGACCCAGCTGCTGCGCGGTCGCCTGCAACTATCGAGAGACCAGCTTCACGGCCTGCACCGTTCCAACGCCGAATATAGCGGCTGCTGAGGAATGCGCCATTGCCCTGGCCATAGTGCGGATAACGGCCTCCGCAACCCCAGGAACCATCGTCACGGACAGCCAGGACGCCTATCGCACTATATCGAACGGCCTGGGAAGCCCTCACACGCTAGCAGTTTTACGGACGATCCCTGATATGCACCCACTTCCGCAAATCAACCTCATATGGGCACCGGCACATGCTGGGCTGGAGGGCAATGAGGCGGCACACGATTGGGCTTGTGAATGCACGAACCAGGACCCAGTCGATCGACCCGTCTCTCCCGACTTGCACTGCCACCCGCTGCTCACATACAGCGACATTCTTCATTACTACCGCGAAACTCGTCAACAATATCCTAACCCCTCCCGCCAGTTTACCCGACAACAGACTGCCACACTCAGACTCATACAAACGAATGCATACCCTCACCCCAAACTGTTCAGCCGCATGTCCAAGATGCAAGATTGATAAAGCCACACTCCCACACATAATTTGGGCTTGCCCGAAGGCACCACCGACTTTCATTAAGAGTCATCACGACTGGGAGACAGCTCTGCGCAGCAACGACCCGGAGATCCAACTGCGGCTGGTCCGCCTGGCTCTGTACGCGCCGGCACCGGTGGCCCGCCCTCACGAGGGCACAGGGGGTGTCGGGGCGTCCGGGACCCGGGGGACTTGGCCGTTCTCACACGGGTCGCTGAGGTGAGGGAGCTTGGCAACATAGGCACCAGCTGAGGCCCACCGCTGAGACTCCAACGCCTTGGCTGCTGGCCCTCCCGCAAGGGGCTCAACAGAATAAAAGTTTTTCTCTCTCTCTCTCTCCCCGTGCGTGCAACACGCCACTTCGTTCTCAGCGTCTCTAGAATCGTCATCATTGTCCATGTTGGCGGCCGATTACAGATCCGTAACATCTCCCTTTGACAGCTTCCCAAGCATGCAGCACAAAGTGGCCGCGATTGGTAGTTGTTTATCACCCCGAGAAAAAGCCGTGCTCTTCAGGAAATATAGTTTTGTACTGAACGTGAGTAGCTAGTGCAGTAGGCACTCAAACACTTTAAAGGAGCACATACAAGCGATAGCAGTCGGTAGTTCATGGGGTTCAATTTTGAACCTGACCTAACCCTAGGAACAACCCGTGCATTCTTCCAACCAGCCGGGAAATTGGCAATCTTGAATGATGGTTGAAATATACACGTCAAGATTGAAACACGGAGATCCCCGAACACTTTTAGTACTGCCCAACGAATGCGGTAAGGGCGGCTTGAACACGACGATTTTAATTTTTTAGATCTTTCGAAACAGGACTTTCGAAAACGAACAGAGACATTCGGAAAGAAGTCCAAAGGCAGGGTACAAAATTTCCATTTAGTCAAGCATATTGACGTAATCAGCGTTGCCGCAGTCATACATAAGTTGGTTCTCTCTCGCGTTACGCACTCGCGGAAATGATAACCAGCATTTTGCTGCTTGGTTCTATGATATGCCTCTTCTGCTTCCCAAGAAATGCCATGTGTTAAATTAGTATCACTCACTAATGTTAGATTGAGTATATTCTGCCAACAAGCAGTGACACGAGAGGGCTGCAGAAATATCTTTTTATTCCGAAGTATACGGTAATTCAAGCAGTGCTTTTGCTTTTGCGCTGGCTTTTTCGGTGGTTCCATTTGCAAGGTATTCCAACAGAAGGCCAGGAATTTTATAAATACTGGTCAGAATATTTTTAGCAGTCATAAAGGTGCCCTTGCATATAGTCATTCAGGACTTCTATTGCATCAGACCTGCTCCTGGTGGGCGGTATATTGTTCGGAAGTAAGTCAAAAACTTACCTATCGTACCTTTGCACCACAGGGCTTCTGAGCGGTCAAGGTCAGGCATTCGACTAACTATAATTATATCCATGACTAACGTTTCAACGCCACCGCCACGGGTGCATCTGCCCTTTCGGGGAACAACATAGCCCGCGAGGAATATCAGAGAACTGCCGATGCTAGAAAAAAGCCTCCTTTCAGTAACGGCAAAAATGTCGTGTGATTGTTCCAGTAAAAACGGTTTCAGATCAACTGTTATATTCACCACATTTCTCTATTTTACGTTATTCACAGAGAGGGGCATTGTACTTCACTTTGATTTACTCGGTTCTTTGGCCTCAGCGGTTGTTGGTACATTTATTTTGACACCCTTTTTTCGTCCAACCCGTAGAGTGCAATATTTATTTTAATTTTGGCATATACCAACGAGACAATTTCACAATTTTTCCGGTCAAATCTGCAATTCTCCCAAAGCTGCTTTCTGTTTTTTTTTACATTGAAGGTGCAAAAACTGTGCGTAAAAGAACAAGGCAATAAGAAAGGGACAGGACGGTCGCTGTCCCGCTCCTTCTTGTTGTTTTGTCTTTTACGCGCAGTTTTTCAACCTTAAAATGATTCACCAAATAGCCCAACAACACACTCTAATCCTTTCTGATCTTACGTACTCAGATAGAAAAATCTAGCTGATCGATATCTTGGCCCACTTGAGTTTGGGGTAGTTATTAAGTATTGTTGCTTTGTCCATGAACTCGAGCAGCTTATAGATAAGAGCACGCGTTTTGTTTTCTCTTTCTGCTCCAAGCAGGTGTATTCTTTTCATTAAAGATTCTTACCTTAGGTTGGGCCTGGATGAGTTTATTAACCACCTGGGCCTCAAGACATTCAGGTGTTTTGTTTTCTGTTCGTGGAATGCCCCAAATGAGAAGATTGGGGATCCGCCTGCGTTATGTATGTCTCCTATCGGTTGTCCGAAATTAGACAGAGTAGCTTCGATTCCAGCCACTGTATATTCAATCTCGCTTATTCTACTTTCTGTGCGTGTCAGAAAATCGAGCTTCTTTTGTATGGCGGGGAGGAAGTTAGGCGCTGTTTTGTTGTTTTTCGTGATACAAGTGAAGTCCGTGGCCATTTTTCGAATTTTCGCAGCCAGCTGCTTCAGATTTGGACCGGGGTGTTTTTCAATAACGCCAGATATCAATGGCCATTTTATTGAAATAATGCAATTACCAACAAGTGCACACAATTGCCATGGGCACGGTAACACAAACAGAAACACGTCATTGCTTATGTAACATTTACCGAAGGGTTTTTTCACCTGAGCGAAAAATGAGAAGTCGTTCGCCAGTGACGTGTTAGTTGTGGTTTCAGCGTGCCAAATTGCTGCGCTCTGAGCGATGCTTGCTAAATAGCCATTTGATGTCGAAGACGCTCCGGTTGTCGAGGAAAAACCCGTGGAAAATGTAGCGTGGTTCGTCAAGCTCGAAGGGAGTGGTGCCATACGAACATTGGCTTCCGATGCGTCACATTGCTCGGTGTAAGTAACTATTGACGATGGTGCCCAGTGAACGATTCATGCGCAGTCGCAGCCGCCTTTATCAAACCTGAGAAAACCAAAGACCTGAACCAAAAATACGAAGTGGTTCGCCAGTGACATGTCCCTTGTGGTGTCACCGTGCTCAATCACAGAAACAGGCTTCTCAAATAAATATGCAACGGTAGTAAATAAGAAAAGAAAGCGCCAACAAAAAAAACACCTCTCTTCCCGTCCCCTTTTCTGTCGGTAAAAATACCACAGGAAAGATATGCAAAACATCGCCATGCACCTTTCACCGGTTTTTATTCTTGTCTCCAGTCGCTGGTAATTGTGAGTAAACTATTGTTCCCAAAGCCTTATTTCTTTGTGGAGTAAAAAAGTAGAAGCAGCGCTTCAAGAATACGTCGTTAATTCATTGGTTATGTCTAAAAATACAACGTGCGTCCTACCCACCACCAGCAGCTTAACTGTAAAGTACGCAGTTTACAATGTACGGCTACTCATTATCACACCGTTCTAGTTCATGCACGAAGCACTTGTCAAAACAACAGATCCCTGATCTGTGAGATTTTTCGAACAAGATAGCATGCAGTAAATCTGACCCACATTCTCGAACGCGTTTTAGAAAAACGGCACACTGGTATTTGGCGTGAAATCGGCCACATAAAGACAGAGAAATGGCAACTATTTGCAGCGGCCCTTTTGTAATCGGATCGGGAGTCATGATCGGACCAGGTTAGTGGCTTTGGTATTCAGATGAGATTTTGCAGCTCTTGAAAAATACCAAGCCGAATTCAGTCACACACGGCATTGAATAATTATGCTTCATAGGCTAGAGTCATGTGTTCGTACAGAGTTTTTCTGTGCTTCGACTCATTTCAGGCATCATCCCCCACGAAGAAGTGCAACAAAAAGGTGCCACAAGTTTTAGGAATCACCGATGTTAATATGCCTTTCAAATAGTCGTTTCTAGAATTGATTGATTTTCTCTTTATTTGCGTGACTCTCTTAGCCTACGAGCTTTTTACTATGGTTCAATTATTATCTAAAACACTTCAGGTCGCCTGCAGTTACTTTACCACTAAGGTGTCAATGATGTCAAATCACCTCGGTATATTTGTGCAATATCTTGAGATAATATGCACCCCCTTCCGAATATGCACAACGAGTGCTTAGTCTGAAGGGGCTGCCTGAAGTCTGAGGGCGCCGTGTGTGTCTGTCCTCGCTTAGTTCGTTTCTCCCCTTTTAGCGCAATTAATTTAATTAGCAATGTAGTACCAATGTGCCCACGAATCTCCCCTTATTGAGTTTTAATTGTTGACGTAGCTCCTGGTGGCGTTACTATTATTAAAACAAAATATAATGTGTATATGTTTTACATTTATGGCAATGATGAATTAGTTCGTGATACACATATTTGGTACTCTAGATTTATAACGGCCTTTTTAGTGTATGTATAAATGGCTTTTAAGGGCGGCATCAACACGTTGTTTATGGCCACTATCATTGTGCTTTCTCTGTATTTCCAATTATTGGGATAATGTTTCCTCAAGGCAAGTCGCCATTTGTATTTGAAATTTGAATAAACTATTCCTATTCGAAAGTGGCAGAGTTTCATTTGTTCATTTGCGCACCTACAATTCCGGAAATGCTTCTGGTTATCTCGTGTTTGTGTGTTGTGGTCGGGTTGACTTTTCTACGATAAATAAAGCGGTAATCAGAAGCACGCGCTTTGGCTCCTTTTGTCATACACGTGGGCACCCACGGAAGACAAGGTGTCAAAAATTGATTGAGGAAAGCACCTACATGAAAGTGCTTGAGCTTCTGCCACTCTGCGCTTGACGCGTCCGCCCACTAAATATGGCGCCACTTCCAAGATAACATGCGCTGAGAGTCCTCAACACTGTAATGTAATACTAAGCAGCCCCACTTCATCTAATGCCAGAGCAACAAAACATTTTATATCAGCTTCGTACTGTAATGGGGCAGCATGGACACATTTGTAGGCGCACGGAATGAGGATTCATTAGGCCTCGTGCTGACGAGGCTCTATTGCGGCACCGTTTTATTCCTCCAAAATGTTTTATTCGGGATAGTGAAAAATGCATATTGCCAGTAAACCCTTCGCCTCAGAAATAAACTACCGTGGCTTATCAGGCCAAGAAAAAACTGCTGGTAGGGGCCACTGTTAGCATGATCCGGGGCAACGCCTGCACCCGCTGTAGTAGCGATGGAGGGAAAGTGTGTATAGCGGCGGCCCTGATTGGTCCCGGTCAGTAAGCGGTTTCCTATGCCCAACGAAATATCTGGCATTTTTTCCCTTCGAAAACGTGGTTCCACTCCTGCCTTGTATTCCATCGTAGTTATCTGGCCTACGATACGGGAGTGCGCACAATGAAGCACAGAAGCATGCGTGTTACTGCTTAACACCGTGCTGCACCATCAAGGAATTGAAGTTCGTTGCCATGGAAAGTAGGTTCCCATTTTCAGCAATCAAATAAAATAAACCGACAATGCAAATGTTTCAAAATCTGGCGTCCACAACACAATCGCACCCTTACCTTCTTAACAGGCCGATGTTTTAAGTAACCTGTAACCTAGCGTCAATTTATTGCAAACGTGTCCCGCCAAGCAATATATATTAGTAATGTATACTAGACTAATATCAACAAACATATTGATTTATTTATGTATTTATTTTTATTTGTTTATTTATTTACAAAATACTGCAGACCAAGTAAATGGTCCAAGATGAACGGGCAAAACAAAAAGAAGGTACACGCACATAAAATGCAATAGTATTCAATGGAATAAAAACGGGGTATATGAACTCAGAATTTGATTGAAGACTACAGAATAAAGAGGCCACGGTGAAATTATATTTCCGTACAGACATAACTGGGTTTCCAATCGAAATAAAACTAGAAAATGTGGTAGTCACGTACAACTTTGAGAAGCACCGCTAACATCCCGAACGTCAGTAATTGAAAGTTGCTAAAATGATCGTGTGGGGCGTCCATAAAATTTTCACTAAAAAGCTTTTTGGCAATTTATTCCAGTCGTCTACCGTGCGTGCAAAATATGCAGTCTTAAAACAATTTGTTAGGGCAAAGAATGGGGATTACCTAGGGGTATGTGTGTGTCCTGTTTTCCTTGTGGCTAAAGGACTAACGAATAGAGTGGGTGCTAGTCGAGTCTTACACTTAATTAGGGATTCCATAAAATCTAAGCGGACAGTTTGGCATCTAAAGTGTAGTGGTTGGATTTTGTTCAGTGCCATGATACCTGACGGAGAATTACTCTGTTTATATGTATTACACATAAAACGAACATACCTCCTCCGAACTTTCTCCAATTCGTTATGTTTTTGTTCGTGTACGGGTCCCAAACAACCGCTGCATACTCCAGTTTAGGCCCAATTATAAAATTGTATGCTAGACGATTAACGTTAGTAGGTGTACCTCGAAGTTTATGCCGTAAAAGACCAAGTTTTTTTAGCGCTGAAGACGTTACATGCCGAACGAGGTCGTTCCAATCTAATCTGGAGTTCAATACGACACCTATGTTTTTAAACTTACTAACTTCTTCTATTAGGGCGTTTTACCTTTGTACTTAAAATTAGGGGGTTTCATTTTCTGGTTATATAAAAAAGAACTGTTCCTGTAGTGCTAACTTTCATGCACATTTGTCGCACCAAGATTATATGTCACGTAAAACCCTACCTGGCCGATGTTGGTCGGAAGCAGAGTGCACTTCAGTATAAATCATGGAATCATCCGCGAACATTCCAATATTTACAGTATCGCAAACCACAGACACTAAATCATTAACATACAACAAAAAAAGCAGGGGCCCCAGCACACCTCCCTGGGGGACACCTGATGTCACTGTTAGAAAAGTGAAACACCTGCCGTCGATGTCTACAAATTGTGTTCGATCTTTCAAATATCAATTAACCCTATTTACGAGCGTTGAATAAATTCCATCTTGAACTTTTAAAAGAAGGCTAACGTGAGCAAACCTGTCGAATGCATTGTGTAAGTCTAAAAATAAAACATCTATTTGCCCGGAGCCATCTAAGACTGAACTAAAGCTGTGAACGGTGGTGACCAACTGCGTAACGGTAGAAAATTTTTTCTTAAACCATTTTGGAAGGGACTAAATGTTTTGTTTTTCAAGTACATTAAGGATATGGTTAGCTACAATGTGTTCTATGATCTTGCAACAGCAGTACGGTAAGGACATTGGTCGATAATTGTCAACATGCAAGCGGTCACCATTTATGAAAACTGGAACTACCTTAGCCATCAGCTAATCATGGGGCAGCACGACGTTAGACACGACTCACGAAAAATACTTTAAAAACGAGCTAAGGATTCTGTATAGCGACAGAGAAAGGCGTTCGGGATTTTATCCGGGCATGTAAAGCACTTAGGGCCTAATCACTGAAGCATTTCAAAAGCTCCTCCAAAAGAGACAAGCTGGATCTGTTCGGATGGAGCCTCTATAAGAAATTTATCGCCTTGATAGTTGGAAAACACAGCATGAACGAAGGAATTGAAAGCATTATCAATAGAATTACGAGATGTTTCAATCTTGCCATCAACCAATGCTCAACCGATTTACGGGCACTGCGGATGTGATTCCAAAACTTTCCTGGATCGTTGAAAATGAACTGAGGCAAACGTTCCGAAATATACCGTTTGCTTGCGGATTTACGCTGCTGGAAAGTTCTGAGACTAACCTATTTAAGACATCACAATCGGGACTGCGATTGTGATTTGTACACTTACAATAACTAAGATACAGATCTGACATACCTATAGTTCTTGCGTACCAGCACTAAAACATCCATAGGATATACCACACAGGTAACATATCGTAAACTGCTTATAAAATTACTATGACCACTGCATTTTACAATAATTTTACGTGATTTTGGTGGGCGTTATTAGTCGTAGCAACAAGAAATAGACGTAATTGTGAACATACTGATACGTCTACTAAATATCTTCAACGCTCATTGCTTACATCTCCAGGATATCGGTTAGAGGAAACCCGGTTTGCTCGGACTTTATCAATACAGCACAACGATGAAATTTTGACAAACTCTATTATCTTCATAATGCCACAGGGGTGAATAAAAAGGGGGAACAAAGCAGGAAATTTACACCACGAATATCATCAACATCAGGACACTCAATGGCAGGCAAACTGCAAGGGATACAGATTCATGTAACATAAAAGCACTCTGTACGGGCAGAACAGGCTCGCCAAAATCATTCAGTGAACAAATGTTTTTTTTTTATTTTTGTGATTAACAGCACTTGAACCATTTTGGGTCTGATATGAGCGCAAGTTTGGCTGACTTGCAGTAATGAAGTTCTTTTGAGCTTTAAAACGGACCTAATATATTCCAATTCATCTTTGCGGTATATGTCCATAAGATCGCTCCAGTTAGGAAGCATTCTGGTGCGAAAAAGCCACTTATCTTTATTCCATTGACGCTTTGAAGTGTTAGTAAACGAAAAAGCTCCCGAATAAATTTTATAGCACCATCCGCCGCATTTAAGTAAATTTTCTCTTTTAAAAAAGATCGCGTTTCGGCAGCATATTACCTTGCACAAATGCTGCAAAGTATGCTTCAAAATACCTGCACAAAAATTGGTTTATGTGCTTATCTGCTCTACTGTAATCACGGATTTTTTAAGGCGTGCACACAAAGATGAATGGTAACCTCAAGAGAGAATTCAAACAAGTAGTGATCGCTCAACCTGAGCACGTATGAAACGCAACTTACAAGTTCGGGGATCATCAATAAAAATACATTTATTACCTTCTGAGAGGTGCTTTTACATCATTTTTGTAGATTCATGTTGTTCCCAACTGTTGGCTGCATCATCTTGGCCCCAACTGTTAGACAGCCCCGATGTTCTGTTCCATCCAGACTTTGACGTCTTCACCACGATGGTGAAAGAACTTAGCGTCACGCTGGCGGCAAGTTACCAGGACCGCCAACAAAGCAGAAGCGCGTTTTCTCGCTCACTCAAAAAGGTTTCCGCCCTTAAAAGGCAGCCGGAACGGAGCTGAAAGGGAGCACCTGGGTTGGTAATTGCTGGGACCTAGGGTAACATCCAGCACATTTAATGAAACATGACTCTTCACTCAGAGGAAAACGACCGAATTCTTGCCTCCTTTAAATACCAGGTTCTGACTCAACAAGAAAGCATCTTCAGGTGATTATGATATACAAATGATTACTGTAATGGTGATGTACAGGTGCCAGATTGATCGCAATGGTAGACAGTGAACGGCAATGGTCTAGGTTAGTTCAGGATGCGGGTAAATAAAAATGGGCCGGAGTGCACACTCACAATATTGCCGAGGTGCTTTATTCAGCAAAAAGTGATGGCTTAGAACCCGAAGTACCATCCGCAAGGGCAGCTTAAAAAGCGTCAGTACTTCTTCACGTGCAAATACGAAACTTCTGGTGTGATTTCTAATATGTTTAATCAAAGTTCTAGAAAAAAGCGTTGTTTTATATGGCTACACTTTTGTGCATTGAGCTTACTGCTAGACATGAAATCTCTGAAATATTTGATAGGGACGGTGCTGCCGCCGTCTTAGAGATATACGGTAGTGTGATCCGAATAAGTTTCAAGCTGTCTTCAAACTGATCTTCATCAGAGAGCGCATGCTGGGCGTCTATACTTGTGCCGTCGTTTTCTGCTAAGGAATTAGACAATGCCTAGAGAGTGTGTTTTAATATTTACAGAGGTATTTGACCGAAAGAGTTTCAAGCCGATAGCACACCACTTTACCCTGGTCCTGGGAGCAATTGAAATCCCCTCAGGAACACTTATGCGGATAAGTCTATTACTAAAAGTTAGCAGAATGTCCGTTTTCTGTCTTTTTGGCCGTTGTCTTATACTGCCAAAAATGCCAGACGCTTTGAACAAAGAATTTATAATACTGAGCTATCTCCGACCGCAAACATGCTTCCTCACAAAGCGAAACAAATCATTCTTCTTTCCGGTGGCCGTTAACCCGCGAGAGGCCACTGTCGATTTGTACTACCAAATATCAGAAGTTTTAGTCGTGCTTCTTTAGGGTGTGTCACATTTAACATAAAAGATCTGCGGGTAGTTTGGGATAATCATTATTTTAGGTGCGTTCAAACTGAACTAATGGTTGGCGCAGATCTCCGAGTGCAGTAGTTTCACTGTTGTTCGCGAAAATCCTTACTTCAATCGAAACGAGTTGAGCAAGTCGTTTTTAAACTGTGTGGTAACACACTGCATTCTGTAGTTGTTATGTGGTGGTGTCGCAATAGTTAACACAATTAAAAAGCGTGTATCCTCGGATCCTCCCACGGTATGGTTAATACATGGCAAGCCATGGCACGAGAGCATTTATATAATTGCGGGTTGTTTCCCGGTTTTTTCCCGCGATTAATTGCGTGGATTTCTGAGGAGTACTTGGGTAGTGTTCTTATATTTTGAACTAACGTTTTTGTCTGGTGGTATACAGTACTGGGCGAACAGACGTAGCTCTCTTCTTCAACTTGGTTAAAATGCATGCGCCCATTTTTCTGTATATGGGATAAGGTATTTCCGTAAATTGTGATAGCTACTTTATATTCTGAAATTATCCGGTACGCGGGTTCGATTCCCGGCCATGGCCGCCGCTTTTCTGTAATAGAACAAAACAAAACAATGTTTTGAACAATTGGCGCTGGTTGAAGATCTTGAGTTGGTCGAAATATATCCAGGGCCCTTGATTACGGGAAGCCACATCGCCTGGTGAGCGTTGGGGCACAAAACCCTATCATCAATCAATCAATTGAGCAATTAGGTGTCGAACCGTGTATGCACGAAAACCACTTACGTTGTACCTAATGAGTGGCCTCATCTGGCTTTTTAGCTGGAAAGACCTCGTCCTGAAAGGACATCTTGATTTTTATCACGCATCAGGAGATAGATTCTGTGGAAGTTTGTGGAACCATCGTAATTTTTTTTGTGCTTTGTAATTGAGTACAAATGGTAGTGGAAGGTGTTGTGGTCTTCAATTGAGAACATTGCTTTATTTTACGACAATTATTGTAAAACCAGTTGCTAAGTTTAACATAATATTTACCCTCTCAAGTAACTGTATTTCAAAGTTAACAATACTACAGCTTTTAACTCGACACAGCCGAGTGGAAACATAATGTAACTTCTCACATGGGCTCTAGATATAAGCCCACACCTGCAGCGCCTCTTCTCACTGTTATCCGAATTACCTTACACTAACACAACGTACCAGTGGAGCCCGTAAACAGTGTTTGAAATTTTCGAAATGCAGCCTTACATGTGTCTACTCATCAAATTGTGATGATGATTGTGAAACCGTTTTATACACAAATATGCGCACACTAGTCGACCATTTTTCGGACTCCTAAAATTTTGACTTGCGGGATATTCCGGCATTTATGAAGAACCACCAGTTGCCCTGTTGACGTTTTTTGTAGAAAAAGTAATATTTCGGGGAAAATGAAGCCAAAAATTTGATTTTTTGGTAATCATTTTGCTACAAATTTATGGTGCCAATTTAAGACGTCGCTGTTTTCAATGCCTAGGCACATTACTGTAGCTTTGAATTTAAAAGTAGATTGGCTTTTCTCGAGCTGGGGTACTAACCTTTCATCTATGAGGCCATAATTGTGCTTGTGCATGTGGTCTCCGGCGGAAGAGATGCCGAATGCTGAAAGCAGGTTATAAGTAGCCAGTTTTGTTACGGACATCACTTTTTAGGCAGCATTTGAAGCAGCCTTAAAAGCAATATCCTCAAAATGTTTAGTCTGATTAATTCGCAACTTCTTTCATCTTATATAATAAAATACAGCTTATGTTTTTCTTACTCCGGGAATTTTCGAACTGCTCTTTCATTCGGACTATTTTTTTTAACCTACAGGTTCCAAGGTCGGATGCTCTATGTAGTATTCTTGATACCAATGAATACTTCTATATGATAGATTGAAGGCATTCTTTTGCACCTTCAAAACGTTCATTGTGTCAGCACAAGGACAGAGTCATCATTAAATTGGAATAGTACGCAAATTGGATTCACCATTCGGAGGTCGTTAACATCAAAATAAAGAAGGCAAAAAGGTCCTGCTAACGAACTCTCCGGTACTCTGTATTTTGCAAATGTTATACGATGTAATTCACCTGAAATTCGTTAGTTTTCGGCCGAAAAATTTAAACCGTTCAGAGAATTGATCCCAGAATGAGACTTTTTCGGAATTTCCAGAAGTAAAATGTAACAGCCAAATGTTTTCAGAGTTCTAGAATGATCGAAACATATTTGAAGCAACACTTTTTTGATATTTGTTTAGGGCGCACGGACTTTAAAATCTGATAACATAGCCGGTTTACACTTACTTTTTAACCCCATGGGTTAACGACCATAAAAATAATTTCAAAATGGTGATCACAACGTTTGGGCGATATTGTTAGTTGTGATCATTTACACGTACCGAAAAATTGGTCTATTGATACGCACACTTCCGTTCTTGCCCTGATTGTACGGTGGACAAACTATTGGTATTTTATTTCACTTCTTGTGTAAACTGACTAACTAGCTCATCCGAAGCCGCTATTTTCTTAAAGCCCCAATTGTCTTTATACGATTATATGAATGCGTAAATAAATTACCACGCGAGAACCGATGACACTCTTTTTACAGTTCAAACGTAACTGTTGTCAATAAACCTCTCATTTCTTTGCTGGTACGCTGATCTATCCCAGAGATCAGCCTACCATAAAAAATAATTTATTCTAATAATAATATTAATAATAATATTATTAATTTATAATAATAATCTATATTTGTACTGTTTAAGGAATACAAACTTTTTCTGATAGCGCAGCTTTCTGTGAACTTTTACAACGAATTTTTTGCTGGATTAGATTTAGACGTTACTCCTCTGAAGTACTCATCTTCCTTTGCTCATCTTGTGTTGTAATAAACCAGGAAAGTTGGGCCTTCTGATGTTTAGTCTTCAACACTAAGCCTTCGTTCCTGTGCGTGATCCTTCACCACTCTAGATCTGTGTGAATGTATGAGCTCTGTACGGGGACGGCTTCGCCAATGTATCAACTTGTGCCAGCAGTTCAGACCCAAATGGAGAACATCAAGTCAGCTTTGCACTTCGAAGTTTTATGGCGGTCAATCGATAAAGCGGCCACCTTGTTTACAAAGTCTTACCAGATTTGAGCTGATAGCTGATAAGGCGTTTGCCGGTCGCGTGGATTCTTTGCGCAAAATTAATTTGGCTCTGTGTGAAAGCAGTACATAACACAACCAGGAATGCAAATAGTTAAGAAAACAGCCATTTTATGTGCTTGCAAAATAGTTGCTGTTGGTAGGTTTCGATCCGCTGAGAAAGCCACAGCTACTGCAGGCTATAGTCGTTACTGGGGCAGGCGATGAAAAGCTGTAGGACTACACTGAGCTGAAAAAAACAGAGGCCACAATAAGTCTCGATGCCGTGGCAGAACGCCGGGAAAGAAAGTGAGAACAGAAAACCAGGGTTGAGTGCAAAAAGATTAAACACAAATAAATCCGACGAGATCAGGTAGTCAAGCGTGAAAAATTATAACCCCAGTATGAAGAAAGAAAGCCACATCATGAAATGGAGAAGAAGCGTCTCGACGTCGAAATGTATATCTCTAGACGCCAGAACCGCACTAGCAACCAGTAATTTGTTACTGAGCCACTGACGCTGCGATGGAATAATAAAATGGATCATGCGTGGTGGAAGAAGAGGTTGAATTGTTTGGTAACTTGGGGGTACCAGCGATATTGGCATTTAGACGCCACCCGTTCCGATTCACTCTTATCATTTGAAGACTTCCAACATTTAAAGTACGGGTGGAATGTTCATTTTTGTGGCTCTCGGCAATGCGAGGGGACCTTCACCGAGCTGCGCTGCAGGGTTCCAAGGCTTAATTTCTATCTGTTCAGATCGGAACTTTCACCTGCAGAACTATGTGTGCGGTGCCAGGTCCCCGAAACAATCGATCATTTTTTCCTCGACTGTCGCCGTTTCTCAACAGCTAGACAACTGTTTTTGAAGGAGCCGATTGAGCGGTTGGGGTTGACTTTATCGATAACACTTATATTATCTATTGGCGCATCAAAGCTGGGATTTGCAAGAAGGGATATATATAATTGCATTCAAAATTTTCTCTCTGCCTCAGGTCGTTTGAATTGCTAAGCGGTGCTGATTAATGGGTAATTCGGGTTTCATTCACATCTAAGTTTCCTTTTTCCAGAAATAAGCATTTTGAAGTCCCACGTTTTTAACCGGTTTAGCCCGGGCCAATCCCCCCTTGTGGGTACGAGCCAAAAAAATTGAGGACATAATCATCATCATCATCATCACCAGCGATAAGGCCAAGTTTAGTAGCAGTAGTTCACTTGATGAAGGCTTAAGCTTCTGCCGGGCGAGGAGTGCGTCGTCCAGGACGGCTTGGGAACAGTTCATGCGGAGGAGTCCTAAAAAGTAAACTCGAGCATTCCGTATAAATCGCGCTGCCAGCTGATGCGTTTCGGCCTATGTCGGTAAGGACGAAGGATAAGAGAGAGTTTACCCGGCGTTCACCGATAAGGTTGGGGCTAACATGAAAGATTGGCTCAAAGAATTGAAGGCTTTCGTAAAGGGGTTAAGTGAAGTGAAGTGAAGGCTCGTAAAGTGAAGGCTTTCGTAAAGCTGGGTGTTCAAGTGCTTCGGTCTGACCAGTTTTACCAGCAACTGCAGAAACCGTGACGCACTGAGTGCAGAAGCCTGCGGGGTGTGAAGAGGGCCGCTAATCTTGGCAGCAATTTTGTCACATGTGGTTGTGACAAGGTCTTGTAAAAACGTTGTCATGCAGCTGCATGTCAAGTCAAGGCCAAGAGGCCTAATTTCTAAAGAAAACGGGGAACCTGTTTCGTAGACTCTAATAGAGAAACTGGCCGGGAAACCTAGAATGCGAAGCAGCAAAAACAAGGTGCGGCACCGAAAAAAGCGCTGTGGAAAGGAGCAAACGGTTGCCGTGTTGTAAATGTGGCAAAACGGGGCATATTACTACCAGCTGCAAAAATGACTGCCATGTATTTTGCATACTAGGCAAGAGTGAACACCGCAGGCAACTTTAGGAGCCTTACGTACGAAAACTTCATCTAAACAAAAAAAACGCGGGCAGTAATTCGCGACTCCGAATGGGCCGTGGTTGTGAACAGGCCTTTGTCGTCAACCGGGGCTGTTGACTGGAAAGATTATTGGGAAAAAAGTGGATTGCTAGAGTTGATTGCTAGCAATGGTCGAGGATGAAAAAAGATTGCTGGAGTTGGTCCTGGTGGGTTCGTTTGCTAAAATCGTCACCCAGGTGGCGTTTTCGACATAATTTCTGTCAGAATACATGACAGATTTTCAAATAAGTCCGAAAAGCTGTTTCTCGACAGGGCCTTGGTTTTGAAGAGTTGATAGAAACACCCACTGGAAGCGCGTTGCGGAATGAACAGCCTACGACCCACAATGCGGAATCTCCGAGGTAGCAGAGATAGGTAGAAGAACGGGGTGACCATTGGATGTAATGAGGGTTTGGGGGAGAGTGTTAACAACCAGGCTACCGAAAATCGGCTGCTCCTTACTTCACCCACTATCTTTACTCCCCCTCCCGATTTCAGCGATAAGATATACCGAAGCTCATACACAGATCACGAAGCTTTATTTAAATTTATTTGTTTAAAGTAGTACTTCGGTGCTCACAAACTGCAATACATAGTGAGCCGGAGACATAAAATAAAGCGTGTAAACAAAGCAAAAACAGGCTATCCCAAAATGATGTAAATAGAAACTTTTAAAGACAAAAACTAACGTAAAAAACAAAAACACAAACGAAAAAGGCATGTATCCACCGATAAGAAAATATTTTTACTGTCGGTTTAAAACTGTGAATGCATAAGTGGTTTTTACATTTGATTGGATCGGTGAAAGCATATATTACTCGAACTATGCTGAAAAACTAAACGTGCATACCAATATTTGCAAAATACCAGCGAAAACATTATGGTCTATGAGCCCACTACACAAAAATGCTAATTTCTATCAGATGCGTTTTTATTAAAAACCGCAAGATTTTATATTGCGTACTTAAGGCGAAATGTATTACATTTATTAGCGTAACTATTACACGGGTTTCCTTACAACACATCCCTGGAAGAAAAATTTTTACCACTAAATAAGCAACAAAAATAAAAAGCAATGTTGAAGCAGGCAGAAATTAGTTCCTTGTGCTTGACATTTAGGAATCGCCTACGATAGTCAACCCATGTGTAACACAGTGTTATTACGAACCAATTGTTAAGCGTAAGACTCCACGCTAGAATAATATACTGGACAGGACTGGCCACTAAGGGGCCAAGAAAGACGCACACATATTACGAGAGCTCCGTTCCAAGACAGCCGCAAAATAACAAATTCCACTCCAAATCCTGAAGCGAACCCCTCCATCAGAACTAGCAGCACGGTACTTTCCGACACGTCCATCAACACCGTGAGCGCAGTCTTGTGAAGTATCTAAAGCATCAAAACATCCCTGCTACAGAGCTGCCGCACATAATCGCCAACAGAACTACCTGCGTCGTATCTTCACGCATACTTACAGGCCAACAGAAATTCCTTAAGTTTGCGCCATACTGCAAGCAAGCACATTTTAAATTGTTCTCATGTCGCGACGAGGAGTCATAAAGCACGACTTTTGGTCCGATTACGCCTACGTTTTTTGTTATAAACAGAAACGCAGCGTCACCGAAGACGTCGTCTAGGCCCGGCCGGACGGGGGCTGTTAGGCCGCCTCACCTCTGCTGTCACGTAACCAGAATACGCTCGATCTCCAACCGGGCGACCTTGAGAACTACTTTTTTCAACGCACTGCAGGAAATTTCTTTCCTAACGCCCACTGCATAATGAGACCACCAGAAAATCTGATAAGCATGCTTCCACGATTTCCTCTTTTTTAGATGAGGTGCTTGTCCTGCTCTCACAGCTGACGAAGAGAAAGCCACAACACCTCGTTGATGCACCAGCCGAGTAAGACAATGTTATAGCAGCCACCAAGACTAACACTCTCCTCTCGGTGCAACAACGCATAAATATCAGCGCGTAAAAACATGTTTCATCTTATTCTGTGCTTCCCTTCATAAAAAACGATGTCCCTTTTAATAAAGAGCACCCAGGTGACTCACGTCGAGTTGTTCATGTAGCGGTGGGATTGAACAACTATCTGGCATCCTAAATGTCAGCATGCTATCCGGTAGTTACGCGTTGTTGCTGTCACGCTTGCCTCCTCGCCTCTCTGCCTTGTACGTTCTGAACTTTGTGAAATGTCTGGTTCCAGAGAACGGCAGTGTGCGCTTTGAACTAAAGAGCAAGTACCTATTCCACCCAATTGTTCCCGTGAGAGCCAGCGCCACTTCTTTCGCTGGAGTGAATTAAGCTACCGTGTGGGTAAACAGAAGCTAGTTCCGCATTTTTGGAGGGTTTTTCGGCCGGAACTGAGAACTACTCGTCAAAAACATCTAATCAGATGAGCTTCTCAATATACTTACGAAATGTTGATGGCTTGAAAAATTACGATACTTACTGCATCACGGGGACCTGCTTACCTCACCACATTATTTTTACCGACTACGTTATGGATGAATACACCATTGTTCGTAACGAAACATATTTGCTCTGGAGTAAGCAAAAGTATGGCGGCAGACGCTTCCTTCAGTTTAAATATTTTTCCTGCGCAGTGAGACGGTCTTATATTGAGAAGTACATCAATGGCTATGGCTTTATGGTAAAGTTAAAGGTGCGAAAATTGTTCTTTTCAGCGTGTACTACTTCATCCAGCTCTGGAAAATTGCCTATTTGCACCAGCCCAACCGAGTATAAACGAGAAGCTAACTCCCGAAAGGTATAAAGTTTTGATGTTTGCGAACTCCATGCCCTACCGTCTTGGTTGGGCAGTCAAGAAAGTACTATTGCACATTTTGAAGCTGCCTTGTGTTTTATATTCTTTTCTTCAACAACATCCCGGCTCCTGTCTCGCATCAAAACCCTGCTGAAGGCGTTCTACTCACTTTTTTACAAACTTCAGCTCTGTCGTTGTTGATCTATTGCCCGCTCACATCGTTCCCGTTGACGCATCGTACCCTCTTTTGAAGTTACGGCTCACGTTTCAGTGGCACGTGACAAGAGCACGACCATTCCAAAACATGAATTTGCTCCTGGGTATATATCTTCATTTACTAATTCTTCGACAAAGCTGACTGGGGCTATACATAGCGCGCGCTCCGTAGACGTGGCATGCGTAGAAGTATGAAAACCCCATAGGTAAGCAGATCTCTAGGCGGCTAAATCGCTCCCCCTAAGTTACCATTTTCGTTCACTGCCGAGGTGGCCGGCACGACTCAGGAAAATCCGTCTATTGCCCCATTCCTTAATGCATACAATGACCTGTCCACGCACGGTTCAAGATTTGGCAATCCTTACCGATAAATCTTCATGGCGGGAACGAAAAGACGCTTACCGACTACACTGAAGCATCTCTTATCTAGGTGACTGATTGTCTGGCGGTGTATTAATTTCCGCTCGCGCCACTGAAGGGATGGAAAAACGGGTCAGGATGAGGACAAATTTGAGCCGGACCTGCTAGGCATATGTAAATGTTTCGCAGGTCATTTGTCTCCCACCGGTTTGGCGTGCTCCAAAAGCGGCAGAGAACTATATTTCCAGTCGCGCGTGCCAGAATCGCAAATCCTCAGTTTCACCGAGAATGGTGTCGTGAAAATGGAACATGAGAAAAAAGTACTAAACCAATAGAGGGAAAATTTTTTCTAGATAAGTCTCCTTTCCCACCGTGGCCACAGGGGAAGGAATAGAGTGAAAACATGATATACTCTTGGACCCATTGGGCATGGGTATATAAAACAGATAAAGAGATCACACTCACCTGGTACGAACATGAGAAAGTAAGACCACCTCGGCGTTCCCTGAACTTGTACCATGGGCCGACCAATGTGCGCGTCATGTGCGTGCACCTGTCTTTTGTTATCTTCATTTTTATGACATGTCTGAGCGTGTCTTTTTTTTGTTTATTTTTGATTTTCTCCTCACTTTTTCTGGTTTTCGCTGCTTTTTGTATACCAATGTCCACTAATTTTCTATCAAAACTGCCCACAGACTGCTTTTGTGCGCACGGCCTCCTCATCCCACCACCAGAAACCCAATAGTATTCTATTAGGTTCAATCCCCTGACTGAGATTCTTAGAACGGGCATGTATGTCCAGATGTGCACCACATGCATGCGTGGGCATGTCTTTCGCAATTCTCTTGCCCCATGTTGCCAAGGGACACTGAAAATAGCAATTACCTTGGTTATTTCGGTTACTTCGTACTTCTTTCTTGTGTTCGTAACGGGTGACTATGATGTTTTTGTTATCCCTTTTTGTATTGTCATGCCAAATCCATGCAAGCGCATATCTTGGTTTCACCATTCTGCTTCACCCTGTTGCCAGAGGGAAATGGGAATTACCTTGTTAATTTTTTTCTCTGTTTCTTCTTTTTTCAGTTTATTTATTCTCATGTTCGTTCCGCGTGGCTGTGATTTCTTTGATATCTCTTTTATGCCAACGAAAAATGCGAGCGTGGGCATAGCCCGTTTTACCCCACTCTTTACCGGCGTTGCAACGGCGAGAAAGAGGAAGTACCTTAATTTTTTTGTTCAGTTTCTTTTTTTGGTTCCTTTTTCTTATGCTCGCACCGCGTGACTATTATTTCTTGTAGTCCCTATTTTTCCATGTTCTACTTCTGTCATTTTTTTGCTGCCCACCATCCAGGATCCCATTGTACGAGCTCTCCCTTCGCTTGCCCTGTCCTCGCCCGTGCTACATTCTCTCTATATAAAAACTTAAAACCAACTTAATATGTACTCTGAAGAAAGGAATCCTCTTTCTGAAACGTCAGTAAACTCTTAATATTTCCTAAAGTTTTTTCGTGTGTGTCTGTGTCCCTACTTCTCTTACACACACACACGGTTGTGACGATAAAACATAGGTCACTGACTTGGTGAGTGACCTACATTTCATTGTCACAACCATGATTTTACCTGACCAGACGGTATTCCGTCAAGCTGTGGACTACACACACACACATACAACCAACACACACATTTATATATATATATATATATATAAATATATATATATATATATATATAGAAAGATAGGTCGGCAAGATACAACGCCAAAGGAGGCATACGGTTTTTGTTAGGCTCTTTTTTTACTATGGCTAATGACGTCAGCATTTTTTAATATACAAAAGAAAGAAAGAAAGAAAGGAAGAAAGAAAGAAAAACACGCGCCCAGAGTGGGGACCGAACCCACGCCTTTCGATTAGATCTCGAATGCCCTACCAATTGCGCTATCTCGGCGACTGTGTTCTCCTTCACTTTCAGGGGTATTTATATTTACCAGAACTGTATCTGACCTTTGAGGGTGGTAGCCAGCGCCACTCCGACTGCACGGGCAGAAGGGGACCTTCTTTTCAACCCCCGGGTTCTTGACTCGAACGTCTACTACCTGTCATGAGCAGGTAACTGGCGGGAAGCCCTCTTATGCTACCTAGGCATCAAGGCCGCCATAACCGAGGCCCTCGCCCTGAGGAAAGCAAGTTCTCTTTCTCAAACGTAGGCCACAATCGTGCTTTTACCTTGTTCGAAGTTTTTCTTCTCTTGTGTTCTTTACCGTCTTCAAAATTCTACTACTCCCTATATACACACACACATATATATATATATATATATATATATATATATATATATATATATATATATATATATATATATATATATATATATATATATAAGGTTAGTACAGACAGAGACAATCGAGAAAGACGTAGAAAATAGAAATCAGTTTACTGACATTTCAGGGAGAGGACTTCCTTTCTTTCTCGTTTGTCGCTGTCTCTACTAACCCTATTTTTTCGCGCTCTGTATGAGCTTTATCTTTTCAGGGTACACATAAATATATATATATATATATTATGTTTGTGTATGTATATGTAGAACTTAGAAGATCACAACGGAAACATAGCAATATTTATTGACTCGACATTTCGGACGGGGACCGTCCTTTATCAAGAAAAATATCTTGCAGAATGGCAGAGGCTTTTATACAGTTCAAGCACTTGAGGTTCAGGCGTTGACCTATGTTTAAGAATGGCAGCGAGGAGGAAGTGAGAAAAGAACATTGAAACATGAGAGAGAAAGCGAGCAATAAGGAAGCACAAATTAGAAAAATACAAAAAAGAGAGAGGGGGTGATGGAAAGAGGAGAGTAAGCGAGAAATAAATTGAAAAATACACGCAGCGGTTGGGACAGGCAATCAAAAACGTTATAAAGAATCGAGAGGACACGACGGAGAGAAGCTGAGGAGCAACAGGGAACACATAATTGCGTGGTCGAGAGGGGTGTCGAGTTTCTAACGGCCGCGGTTAGCGCCGGCGAAGAACAAGCAAGCGGTGTCATGCGAGAGCGCGCTTCCAATACGCCCATGCGAGTGGGTGCGCGTTTTTGTCGGCATTAAAACATTTCTCCATTCACTTTCCCCCACCCTTACTGCTTAGTTCGCTCCGGCGCCAAAGCCGCAATGTGTCTACGTGTCCAGGAATCGTGAAAAAAAAAACAGTACGCCTCCAGTAGCGCCGGCAACAAGAGGGCTATGCTGTCGAAAATTCAGAATTACGGTGTCTGAGCAGGGAGACATGAATCGCCTTGCCGGAGAGGAAAGGTTGAGAGCCGTGGCGAGCTGTAACCATCCGTAAGCTTCGGCTCCAAGAGTGGGGCAGCACGCATGCGAGCTCGCGCGTTGAAGCTCCCCGCACGTGGATGGTGCGTGTTTTCTTCAGCCTCAAGATGATCCCCCTTCTGGCCTCGTCCACATATTTGACGCGGCCGGCGCAAAGACATCAGCGGTGTGCATATTGGAGAAATCTGGGAAGTGGATCCACGGGAGCCCCCAAAGCCGCCAAAGAAGGGGCGGAAGAAACAAGCCATCCCAGAGGCACGGGCGACAGGGAGTTGAGCTCTCGGAAAGTCCACTGACTTATAAAAGGGTAGGCCAGAATCACCTCGCATGATGACACAGCAAAAATAGGAAGGTAATTGGGAGGGGAAAGAAAGAAGGGGGTACAGGAGTGTAAATAGAAACCGTCATGCAAGAAAAACTGAAAAAAAAAACTAAAAAACAAAGAACAAAATATCAAAAATGGCTGGAACCAATGTTCTCACAGTTTTAAATGGCTAAACGTGTTGCCAGAGCCCCAAAATAATAAGTTCAAGTCGGCACCTTTACATCGTTCGTGTTGTTTTAAAACACGAGCGGGGTGTTTCTGGCACTAACAATTTTTAATATTTAAAGACTCACACAGTCAAACGCCAGTGTGTATCCCTCCAGGATACCGCTGGCGAAGGCAACAATCAAGAAAGGCAACAATCAATTGAAGTACACATCTGGAAAATTGGTTAAAAAGGTGAATTATCTTCAACCGTTGTTACAAAACACGTCAGCGATAACAACAGACATAGGGGCTCCATGGCAGAGCAGCCATCAAAATACAAACCATAACTATCTTTAGTGTAAAATTTTTTTAAGAAGGAAGGGGCTTACATATAGCACATGGTGTTGCAAACCACATGCATTACACATGAAGGAAAGGCAGCAACCATTGCTCTTATTTACAGCGGATGATTGAAGTATACAGACAGTAGAAACTAGTACATGTGTGGACGAAAAGTGTCGCACAAACTCTTTAACATCATCGGAGACGAAGAAAAGTTTACCAGCGCTCTCTTTTATAACATTTGCAAGGGTTTTGAATTTCTGAATCAGAAAGATTCACCCAATTCGCGGTCGTGATGTGTCCTGAAACCCGAATGATGTACACTGACTGCTAATTTGAAGAATGGATGGCCTAGTGTAGTGACGTGCTTGTACATCGGAAGGTGTGGCAGCGCAAGTAGATGGGATCGCTTGTCGGCAAAACGCATACTGAGGGCTCTTCCTGTCTGCCCCATGTACTGCGCGTGGCCCAATGTGCCCTCAAGGAGGTATATAACATTTGATCTGTCGAAATTGTAGCCGCCATGTATACAGAAGTGCGACACTGTGTTAAGCACGGTTTCTGTTTTTGCATCATTGAACAAAGCTTGCACCGAGGTTTGTCGCATGGTCCGCAACCTGTGTTTTGGCGTTGTTAATTTCAGAAGATGTACAACGCGTTTTAGTGCCTAGCTCTTGCTTGCACCGTTTGGGGAGGCTCAGGAAAGACGCGCTTCGTTTTTTCGCTTTGGATGAGGATGTTATATTACTTTTAATTATGCTATTTACGTTCTGAGCACTTGCAGAGTATGTAAGAATAAGGGTGGTTTCCCCTTTTGAAGTGTATGGTTTGGAATCGTTTAGAAGTTCAGTTCGGTGTTTCTTGTAAGCCTTTCCGATTGCGTCGTCTATGGCAGGCAGCGGATACTGTTGACATAGGAGATTGTTTCGAAGCCTTTCGCAGTTTTAGGTGAAGTGTTTAGGTTCTGAACGCAGTCGTTTAAACCTAAGCAACTGGTTGTTTGGTATGCCAGTCTTACAGTGCTTGACAGGGCTACTTCTGAAGTGCAGGTATCGGTGGTTATCGGTCACTTTCCTATACAAGGGAGTAGAGAGTGTTTCTCCAGATATTTTGATTGCCACGTCACGGAAGTTAAGTTTGGATGCCGAATACAAGTGAGAAAATAATATGTGGTCGTCAAGATTCTTGAAGGCCGTAATAGATTTTGAAATGCTGCTTTCTCCATGACACCAGATGAGGAAGATGTCATCAATGAATCGTTTGTAGAAAAGTGGCTGCAGTGTTCTTGTTGCAAAAAAAATTATTTTTAGCTTGCCCATAGAACGATTTGGATAGTTTAGACCAATTTTTGGGCCGATTAAGGTTCCATTAGTCTGTATGAACTGTGTGAGGTCGCGTGTTAAGCAGACGGGCGTTTGGCCCGCAGAGGAGGATCGACAACAGTAGACACAATGAGTTCAGCACAACTAAAAAGCATATATTCTTTGGTGGACACGCAAGCACAAGAGAAATGCACGAGGAACTTCAATGGTAACAAAATGCAGCACACGCGCAACGCGGAGGAACAAGTAACGCTCAAGTCCGAACCACAGTTCGAGTGGCGGGGAAGGAAAAGGAAGCGATACCCTCACATTCTAGACTAACCGACGATGGGCGGAATGACGTCGGTGGAAAGTGTTGAGCGCTCCCCGTGTACGGTGCCGCTGTTCCGAAGACGCGGCGAGACACTTTCTTGGTGCTGCTTTTGAGACGCAGAGGCCCCAGGTCGGAAGGCTGATGCCCGTGCTCGTGCCTGGCCACCCTAGGCTTCGCCCCGAACCTTGGCCGGTAACACGCTTCGCGAACACGCTAGCGGGAACAGGCACCCCGTGTTGCAGCAGAGGAACCCCGGAACAGCTCCCGGGACGATTCTCGGCGCACGGCGCAAGCACGCTCCTGCCTTGACCTTGAACCACATGCCGAGGAGTCCTTGCGGCCGTTCCTCTAGCGCTGTCTGGTAGCTAGCCTCTGCCGGCACACTCCCCTCTCGTGCTCTGCGCTCAGCGTGGTCCGTGTAGTCTCCCTCTTTCCCATCTTTGACCGCCGGTTCGTTTCCGTGGTCTGCTTGGGCGTTGTCCCGGCCGGGTGACGTCAGTCATCACATTCACCCCCCGGCCCGAGAGGTTTGTTTGGGGCAAACCAAACTCGGCACAGAATGTTAGCACGGCCGCGACGAGACGTATTGCACTGAAGCAGGTTCTGTCATGTCAGACGCTCAAGCACCACTAGTACCACTAACAGCAGCATAAGAGTACCGTCCCAAACTGTCCAAAACAGTCACTAACCCGTGGAAAGGACACCAACCAAAGAAACAGCATTTGCCACTCTTTTATATCCACCCCAGTTAAAAAAATCGGACAAAGGTGCCCTCTTTCCTCCCTACTCGTTCAGTGGCTGGAAAATGTACGGGTTAATTGGCACGAGCAGTCGATAATAGTGCAGGAGTTGAAGGAAATGCCACATACGCAATTTCGTCGTGGGGTGTGTGGTATTTTGATCATTTGAATGGCTTTCTCTTCTCGGCGCTGGGTGAGAGGTGGACGACCAGATCGATGGCAACACGCCGAAATGTCTCGATCTCCGCCACGATCTCACGTGGCTAGTCGGTGTTTACGCGCAGCCCTCTGACAAATGTGCACAAGTTTACGAAGCGTCCAGTGTCAGCTTTCATCCCAGGCCAGTATTAGTCCTTGCAGACGTGCTTCATGGTTCGATTAATACCCCTGTGACTGCCGAGGGTTCCTTGATGAGCCTTGTCCAAGACGTTGCCTGGTAGTTCCTTGAAGACGACGAGTTGGTTTCTTCCGTTTCCGGAGGGCAACTGATGCCGTCGATAAAGAATACCAGCAGTCTTCACGAACTCGATCACTGCTACGTTGACTGTCCCCTTTCTGCCGACCTTGCTCAAAAACATTCGGAGAAAACGATTTTGCTGCTGTCGCGCACATAAGTCAGCAGAGGTGGTAGTGCAGGGGCTGTCAGCAACGGCAGGTGCCTGCGGCATTGTTCTCGGACCCTCGCTTTTTGCTGCGTTGGCGCGCATGTGGGTCTTGAACCCTGCTACAGCTGGTGAACACGAAAGCAGGTTCCGACCACGCAGGTCTTCTGTTACGCGGATGCTGCTTTCTCCAAGAACCGTGCATTCTGCTATCCCGTTCTTTTCTTGAGACACCTTGCGTGTATTTCTGCGGTTATACTCTTGCGGGGCCTCGCGTTGTTGAAACTTGGTCGGCGCTTCCATCTCAAAAGAACTGGGTCGAGACAATGAGCTTGCTGCTTCACCCTCGTCCTGTGGCCGGTTTACGTCAGCTTCAGCCTGGTGTCCGAGATTGCGGTCCCTGAAGCAGAAGGCATTCTTCTTGAGGGGCTGGCTGGAACCCTGAGACGTCGAATTTGTCCAACAGTCTGCTGACGGATGGCCCTGCTATTACATAACAAGCAGTAAGACATCGTCATAGGATGCTCCTGGTCAGAAGGCCTGTCGACTTCAGGCAACCTGCCACTCTCGTCTTCTCGGCTTTTTGCCAAGTTGGTGAGACCTTGCGCTTCAACTTAGTGGTCGGCGGTTTTGACTAGCTGGTTCAGGATTTTGTAGCCCCTCTCTTTGAGAAAAATGGCTAGCTTCTCGTGACCGCTGTTAAGGAATTCCTCGGCCACCGTTTTGCCTCAGAGCGCGGCGTACGTCTGCTCTGTTCTGGCCAGCTCCTGCCAAATGCCAATGTAGCCGCGTAGGCTGACCGAAAATTGACGGCCTGGATTCCCTAAACTTGCACCTGTAGCCCCCTCGGTGTACCTTAACCTCTGTAGCAGGGTCTGCTTTATCTTAGGGTAATCCATGACATCATCGGAAGACACGCGACCAATAGCACTGAGAGCTTCACCAGTCAAGCACGAGTGTAGGGACAGTGTCCACTTCTCTGAGGGCCGCCCTTGACTTCTTGCCGCTGCCTCCTCTCAAAACGCTGGATGTAGGCGTCAAGCTCATCTCGATCCTCGTTGAAGGCAGGAATGAACTTGTGAGGGCGGTGAACGCCTTGTGCTGCATTAGGCGCGGGGCCGCCTCCCACAGCGTGAGAACTGTGCGACCCTTCCTCAGGCCGCAGCTTAAGTTCTACCTGGGCCCGTTAAGCCTCAGTGTCCGCTCTGGTCTTGGACTCTGTCTTCTGGGCAAGTCTTGCCGCTTCTTTAGCCGCGTTGCGTTCAATTGCGTGCCACTCGCTTTCCTTCGTGCGTTCCACATCGATCCACTCTTTTAGAGCTGGACCGAACAGTCCTAATTACTTCCCGATGGACATCAACTTTTTCTAGATACATCCTCGCTTGCTACACCCACCTGCCTGCTTAGTCTCAAGATGGAATTAGAGAACGAAGTCGTGTCGCGAATGCCAGAAATTGTGAAGCCGCGTGTTAAGCAGACGGGCGTGTGGCCCGCAGGGGAGGATCGACGACAGTTTACGCCATGGGTTTAGCACAACCAAAAAGCATATATTCTTTGGCGGACACACAAACACTACAGCAATGCACTAGAAACTTCAACGGTAACAAAATGCAGCACACGCGCAACGCGGAGGAAAAACTAACGCTCAAGTCCGAACCACAGTTCGAGCGGGGGGAGAATCGAGGTAATACGCTCACGTTACAGACTACCCAACGATGGGCGGAATGACGTCGGTGAAACGTGTTGAGCGCTCGCCATGAACGGTGCAATTGGTCCGAAGACGTGGCGGGACACTTTCTCGGTGGCGCCTTTTGATACCCAGAGAGTCGGAACGCTGATATCGGCACTCGCGCCTGGCCACTCTAGCCCTCGCCCTGAACCTTGCCCCAGAACACACCTCGCGAACACGCAAGCGGGAACAGGCACCCCGTGTTGCAGCAGAGGAAGCCCGAACAGCTCCCGGGACGATTCTCGGCGCATGGCGCAAGCACGCTCCTGGCTTGACCTTGAACCACCTGCCGAGGATTTCTTGCACCCTTTCCTCTAGCGCTGTCGGGTAGCTAGCCTCTGCCGGCACACTCCCCTCTCGTGCACTGCGCTCAGCGTGGTCCGCGTAGTCTTCCTCTTTCACATCTGTGACCACCGGTTCGTTTCCGTCGTCTCCTTGCGCGTTGTCGCGGCCGGGGGATGTCAGTCATCACAAAGTGCTTATCGTCCAATTCAAAGTTACTGAGTTCGAAAATCATTTTTAGAAGTTCTTCCAGGGTATCACTGTCGACAAGTTTGCTGAGAGATTCTGATTCCTAGTTGAACTGAATGGCTGCTTTTATGCCGCACTGGTGTAGAATGTTCGCATAGAGGAAGGCAACGTCCATGGTAAAATGTAGGTGGTTGTCAGGTATGCGCAAGTAGAATATTGGTGGGGAAAATTGGTGAGGGGAACGGGAGGATGTGGAGAGGGGAGGATGCCAGCAATGTCTTTTTTTAGAATATCTACAATGCTGGACAATTTTTCAGTTGCAGTGCCTATAATAGAAACAATGGCTCAAATAGTATAGTCTTGCTTATGAATTTTCGAAAGCAAGTAGAATCGTCCAGCAACTGGATTTAGGGGCAAAAGTAAACGCGCAGTCGTCCCGGTAATTTTCCTCTCACGAACAAACGAAGACACCTTTTCCTGCGCGTTCTGTTTAAAGGCAGCTTTTGGATCGCTAGAGTGCTTTGAATAAAAAAGTGTCATTAGGTTGTCTGTACGCCTCATTTAGGTAATCTGCTTTGTTCAAGATGACGATAGCTCCACGTTTATCCGCAGGCTTAATAATCATGTCAGGAAGGGAGCTTAGTGTGCTTGACGCAGTCTCTTCTCTTTTAAAGAAATTCTTTTGGCACGGAACTTTTTCTCATAAGCAGAGATGATGGCATCTTGCACAGCCCTAATGTATAGTCGCCACACTTATCTCGCTGAATTGGTGGTGTCCCATGCCTGATTGAAGGCAATTTTGGATGTGCGGTGTTACTATGTGCCGTGTCGTGAAAGTACTTCTTTAGTCGTAGTGTGCGGGCAGACTCATCAGGATCTTTACACAGCTGGTGCTCACTTATGTTGCCGTTCGCCTCACAGAAATTTAAACTCTTTGACAAAATAAGGCATTCATACTCCGAGAGCACGTGATCTGATAGGTTCACGACCCCGTTTCCACTAGAGCTGTTTGATTCACCAGAAAGTTTTATATTATGGGGCAAATTTTCAGCTGACCTTTTGTGGTTGATGGAAGTAGGGAATTTACTCAATCAATTAGTCTGTTGTTCTGTTTTATATTGAACAAATGAAGTATTTTTTGTTTTTCAAACGATTGAAGCTGGTGAGACGTGTTGTAGGTCCAGGCAAATTTCGGCTCGAATTTTGTCTTCCTCATCTACAATAGAGAGGAGACACAATTATGGTGCTGGGTAAAGATATCAAGCAGTTTTTTTGAAGCTTCGCAGAGCGTGTATTTCCACTTGGTTTTTGGGGCGCTGACATTTCAGAAGTCGCTAACTACGTGACAATAACATAAAACTGTTTTTTTCGGTTACAGGCTGCAGCTTCAAAAACTCTCGGGACAAAGTAAAAACAGTCTGGTTACCTAGAGGGATATTCTCCATCAATTTGAGTTGCTGCCTTGGTTCGTGTCAGTGCGCCACTGGCGAAGGTTGTAACGGGACGCTCTGCCGGTATGCGCGTTCGCAGAAGAAGGTGGTCGCTGGAGAGGCGATGCTACCTCTTCTCGATTGGCGGTGGTGGCTGTAAAGTGTGCCACCCACAGTTCTTGATCACGCACGTAGCTTTGGTGAAGCATGTCGTGGATGTGGCTTGCCAAGAGAGCGACACCCGCAATCCTCGGGTGCAAGCCATCTGCAGCCTGAACACGCCACGAAGGAAAACATTCTAAGCCATGGTTGAGGTAGCAAATGTCGTCTTTCGATTGGCAGAGTCTTTGAAGCAGGGCGTTGAAACGGATGGCTTCATGGTTAAATCGATCAACAAGGCGCCAGTTTACGTTCCGTCGTCGGTGTTTTGGGGCTAGTCGTAGAACAAACGAGAAATACGCATGCTCTACGCAGGGATGGGCTCATCTAATCGTGGCCAGTTGATTCTCGTACCTCTTGAACGTTGCCGAAATCGATGATGTTTCGGAGTGGTTTGAGCCGATGTGAACAACGACGACGGCCGTTACACTCTGCGGCACGATGTCCATAACGTAAGGAATTTCTTCAATCATCGCTCCGGATTTCGAGATGAAAGCCGTAGCGTTTCTGCATTGGGGTAAAAATGGCTGTGCAGGGGCCCACAGTGCGAGTCACCGATGATGACAGATGTCGTCACTTGCTTTGGGAATTTCCAGGTAATGCTTCCCGTTGCAGGGGTTCTAGGAGCCATTGTATTAGGCCATTAGAAGAGGTTTCTGGTGACTGGATGTGAAATACGTAGAAGATTACAATAAAAACATAACAATACATATTGACTCGACGTTTGGGACGGGGACCATCCTTTATCAAGAGTAATATCTTACTGTATGGCAGTAGTCCATATAAAGTTCAAGGACTTCAGTTTCGAGGGGTGGTGACCTATGTTTAAGATCTAAAACGAGGAGCAAGATAGAAAAGCGTGTTGAAAGATGAGAGAGAAAGCCAGCAAAAAAGAGGCACAAACTACGAAAGCATAAATAAGTGGGACAGAGTGATGGAAAGAGGAGAGTAAGGCATAACCTAATTGAGAGAGAAAGGCAGCGGTGGGACCGGCAAACTAAAAGGGTATAAATAACCGAGCGGACACGACAGACAGAAGATAAGGAGTGATACGGCACACATAATTGGGAGGTGAACAGGGGTGGCGAGTTGTAAACGCCCGCGGTCAGCGACGGCGAACAACATGCAAGGGGTGTCATACGTGAGCGCGCTTCGAAAACTCCCGTGCTGGGTGCGCGTGTTTTTGTCGGCCTCAAAGACGTTCCCCCATCCACTTCCCTCCACCCTTCCAGCTTAGTTCGTGCGGGCGCCATAGCCGTAATGTGTCTACGTGTCCGAAAAACCTGAAAAAAAAAACAGGTCGCGCCCAGTCACGCCAGCCACAAAATGGCTAAGCCGTCAGAAAGACAGAATGAGAGTGATGGTGTCTGAGTAGGGAGACATGATTCGCTGTTCTGGAGAGGCAAGGTTGACCGCCGCGGCGAGCTGTAACCATCCCGGTAAGTGTCGGCTACCAGAGCGGGGAAGTACGCATGCAAAAGCGCGCTTCGAAGCTCCCCGCACGTGAAAGGCGCGTGTTTTCGTCACCCTCAAAAATGGTCACCTGTCCCCCTTCATCCACTTTTCGCCGCGGCCGGCGCCAAACACATAAGCTGTCAGCGTGCTGGAGAAAACTATGAAGCGGATGAACGGGAGCCCCAAACGCAGCTGAACAAGGGGCGGGCAAACGAAAGTCCAAGCAGGAGTGATGATTTATGAGAGGGTAGGCAAGAATAACCTCGCATGGTGGGACAGTGAAAATATTAAGCTTATCCGGAGGGGAAAGAAGGAAGGGGTACAGGTTTTCAAAAAAACAAATAGCAATGCAAAAAAAAACTGACAAAACTTGAAAAAAAGAAACACAGAAGGAAATATCAAAAACGGTTGGAACAAATGTGCTCACAGTTTTAAAATGGATAAAGTTGTTGTCAGAGGCCGAAAACTTTCAGAGAAGTAGAAACCTTTACATGATTCGCGTTCTATCTTTCTCATTGGGTGTGATGAAGAAAGCAGCCTTTAGAATTCATTACGGTCTTGAAAGTGTTTGACGTCCACATTTCATTTTCTCACTTGTATTTGGCATCTCAACGCAAAATACTGGGCGTGGTTGTCAAAATATCTTGAGAAACACTCTCGACTTCTTTGTATAGTAAACCGTCCGATAACCACCAATAGCTGTACTTCAAAAGTAGCCATGTCAAGCACTGCAAGACTGGTATACCATACAGCCAGTCACTTAGGTTTAAATGGCTGTGCTCAAACCCAAAAGACTTTATTTCAAACAGGGAAATGCTTCGAAACAATCTACTATGTCATAAACGACCTAATCGCAAAGGCTGACAAGAAAGACCGAACTGAACTCCTAAACGATTCCAACCATCCACTTAAAAAGGCCAAACCAACCTCATTCTCACATATTCTGCAAGTGCTCCGAGCGCGAATAGCAAACCTAAAAACCATTATAACATCCTCTCCAACGCAGAAAAAACGAAACGCGCCTTTCCTGAGCCTCCAAAACGGTGCACACGAGAGCTAGAAACATCAAAGACATTGAACATCGTGTAAATTAACACGCCAGAAGCACAGAAACGGTGTGGAGCACAGGGTCGCACTGCTTCTGTATACAGGGCGACTACAACTGCGACAGAGAAAACGTCATTTACCTCCTTGAATGCAAATTGTGCAACGCGCAGTACACCGGACAGCCAGGAACAGCCTTCAGAATGCGTTTTAACAGCTAGCGATACCATGTACACGCCCTGCCACCCCTACCAATATCCAAGCTCGTCACTTCACTAGGGCATCCATTCAACAAATTTGCATTCACGGTACTTCAGTCGGCTATCAGGACACATCACGACCGCCAAATGCGGTAATCTTTATTGATTCAGAAATTCAACATGCTTGCAAATGGCATAAACGAGAGTGCTGCTAAACTTTTCTTCGTCTCCGTTTGATGTATAGGAGTTTGCACAACACTTGTCGTGCACACATTCACTAGTTTCTTTTGTCTATATTTCACTCATCCCCTATAAATAAGAGAAATGCTTGCTGCCTTTCCTTCGTGTGTTAATGCATGTGGTTTGCAACACCATTGGCTATAAGTAAGGCCCTTCCTTCTTAAAAACGTTTTGCACAACAGCTAGGTATGCTTTGTATTTCGATGGCAGCTGTACCATAGAGTCATGATGTTTATTGTTATAGCTCCCGTATTTTGTACCAAGGACTGAAGGTCGTTCGCCTGTTTCACCTATTTTGTAGGTGTGTACTTCAATAAATTGTTGCCTTTTTTGTTTGTTGCTTTAGCCAGCGCTATCCTGGAGGTATACACACTGGCGTTTGTCTGTTTGTCAGTCTTTAAATATTGAACACTGTTAGTGCCAGAAACACCCCGGACGTGTTTTAAAAACAACACCGGTCATGTGAAGGTATCAACTTGGTCTTAAAATTCATAGCCTTTGGAAACAACTTCCTCCATTTTAAAACAATGAGAACATTTCTTCCAACCGTTTTTAATATTTCCTTTGTTTTTTTCATATTCTTTCAGTTTTTCTTGCATTGCTATTTCTGTTTGAGCGCCTGTAACCCCTTCCTTCTTTCCCCTCCCTTCTAGCTTACTATTTTCGCTGTCTCACCATGTGAGGTGATTCTTTCCTACCCTCTCCTAAATCAACTCTCCTGCTTGGAATTTCGACAGCTTAACTCCCTGTCGCCCGTGCGAGCGGGTCGACTTGTCTTGCTGCCCCTAGTTCCGCGACGTTTGGGGCCCCTATGTATCCGCTTATTTAGATCTCTCCTCTGTGATTGTTACAGTCCACTGACCAGAATCAACAAGCAACCTTCGCCCTCCATTATCAGCTGCCCTGAATGAGATCAAGGCGGCCGAGGAGCGTGGGTAGCCACGGATCAGCAACGCGCCTGAACCGACAGAGTCTAGAGTCAGCGGACTCCGGAGGCGGAATCAGCTTAAGAACGAGGGAGGACGACGGTACACCAAAGCAGCGGGCGAATCAGGCACGGTCGCTGCCGAACACACACTGAATGAGTCCTGTGTGATTGTTACAGGTACGTCGATTTTAATTTCGGTTTCTAAGTGCACTGCTGCTTCGGGTGACAATTGCCGATGAACCGCCTTCTACCGTCAAGGAGCTGGCAAAAGTACTTCAGGAGATGAGTGCTAGGATAGAAACTTTAGGACGGCTAGAACTTGACACAGGATCAGTAAGGAGTCTATTAGTTGTGTACGCGTCACTTTTACCGACATACCGCGTAGCTTGACGAATGCCTGCTCGGACTTGAAAGAGCTTCGTTCGGACAATGATGTTTTGAGGAAGGAAAACAAGAAACTGACAGAGGAACTAGCAGTCACGAAAGTTGAGGTCCTAGAACTCATACAGTACCGCCGGCTAAACAACCTTGAAATTAAATGTATTCCGCTTGTTGCAAACGAGAAATTAGAAGAATACGTGCAGACATTGACAGCTAAGATGCGTATCAGTGTGAAAAAATCGCAGATCGATTTGATCCATCGGGTGCCTTCCAAAGAGAAAGTTAAGCCAAACATTTCGATTAAGTTCTTGTCTCGCTCTTCGCGTAACAAAGTTCTTCAAGCGTCTGAAAAGAAGAGGGTTTCTGAATCAGACTTCTGTTTTCAGGATACTGATGCTCTGTACATAAATGAGCATTTGTGCGCAGAAAGACGTTCTGCTTGGAAAGGAAGGCAACAAGTTTGCGCAAACAAAAACAGTTGAAGTTCTGTTGGGCACAGCAAGGAAGGATTCTTCGGCGGAAAAACTATCGTTCACAAAGCCTCTGAAGACGACTTAGCAAAGATTGTGTAGGCGTAGCGCCTGTCGAACCGAGAAATGACTACCTCACTTGAACAATTAAACGATAGATACAGTACTAGCTACAGCGTATCAATTCTGCATAGCAATATCCACAGCGTTAATAAAATTTTAATACCCTTCAGGTGCTTCTAAGGAAACACAAATATAAGTAAAAGAAAACTTGAAATTCAAAAAATGTGCCCACCTGACCAACCAAGTACCGTGTGAATACGACATGCTGTTCTTTGAGCTAGGCACAGGGCTAACATTTGGCGTGTTATATCGTTCACCAAACTCCCGGCTTCCTTCTTTCTTTGAAAAATTAGAAACAATCATAGATAACCTGACTGCTAATAATAAAAACATTTCTGTGGGGAGATTTTAACTTTCATTTTCAGGGAAACTACAACCTTGTGTACAGAACGATGTATGAATCTTAGGGATTCAAAAGCACCATCACGCACGCAACGCGTATTATTGATCGTTCCTCGACTCTTATCGACCACATGCTGTGCAACTACGATGCCGGCGATGCTTTTTCTGGCGTTCTACAATCAGACATCACATATCATTTTCCCATTTTTTCCTTACGTTTAATCGCTGTGACATAGCCGCACCAACTGCTGTTCAGTCTGCCACTCGAAGTGATAGCGGTCGACTGTGAGATAGTTTGCACGCTTTGCGGGATGAAATTTTCAATGGCACAGAAGTGAACAAAATGTACGAACGATTTCGGCACATGCTCGATCATAGCGCAATAATAACTTCTGCTCACCCGAAGTAAGAATGAGCACCCAAGCCACCCTTGAATAACACACCGTATCCTTATCTCCCTTGAAGCCAAGATTATTGGTACCGAAAACACAAGCGAAATCTAAGAAAATGAATAGTATCGCTGGCAGTACAGATCTACGAGAAACAAGTTATCAGCTTTACTGTGCCGCAGTATAAAGGCATACTATTGTAACCTTATCACAGGAAACCAAAGAAATAAAGAAAACTTTCCCAGGTAATAACTTCTGCTATAAAGGAATACGCGCTCATCACGACTTCAGGAACTATCTATGTTTGGTGGATCAAATGCAGAACTGTCTTCCAGCTTTATTGAGTACTTTACCAACGTTAGCCGCACTCTTGCATTACAGCTACCACTTCTGAGCAGCATCAGATTGCCTTCAATCACTGTAAATTCTTTTGTTTTTTTTTTAATTTTCACATGAGATAATGTCTACAATAAACGCTACGCCCACTGGCAAGGCATCGGGGTGCGATGGCTCAGGCTAACCACGCGAATTTCGAAATTTAATGCACAGGTAACTAGCTCATTCCGAAAATATATTTATTAAGGCACTCAAAGATGGTGAACACACCGACATTATTAAGATTGCAAAAATAGCGCCTGTATATAAAAACGGTGATGCCAACCTAATTGAAAACTATGGACCTATTTCTGTACATTCTGCAATAAATGCATTACTTGAAAAGCTGATAGCAGAGAGCATTCTTAAATTTTTAGTTAGATATAATGTGATAGCCTCCCAGCAGCATGGATTCTGTCCAAACAAATCAACATACACAGCTGTTCCCCGTCCATTCTCTTGTCGAAAAATGAGACCACTTACTTGGGCAACCAATTGTGAACTTTTCTTTAGATGATTGTGTAGTCTTATTTTCCTTGTCACTTGTTTCGATGTATGCGTCAGCGGGTTTTGATCTGTTTTGTGCACGTGGCTGTGTTGCAGCTGCGGTATCTGCCATACCTTTGTGATAGAATGCATATTCATGTATGTGTGCGCTTCTTATCATTAAATCAGTTGGAAGTCAGCGCTTGTTTGTCGTCTTCGTCTCGTACCTGGTTTTTTTCCGCTGTATTGCTAAAGGATTACCAACTTGTCGGAACCCTCGGGCTTTTATGTTGTTAACGTTGTGAATATTATTAATACCGCGCTGAACGAAGGAAAAATGGCTCTCGGTATATTTATAGATGTGCGAAAAGTTTTTGACACTGTAAAATATGATATACGTCTCAAAATACTTCATTGTTAAGGTTTCCGGGATTCTTCTCAAAAACTTGATTCAAAGTTATTTGTCCCAACGCAAACAATGTGTTTGCATAAACGGTACTTGTTCAAATGTTCTAGCCATAGAAGCCACAGGCTTCTCTCTTGGGACCTATTCATTTTTTTTTTATGTAAACGATTTGTCGAGTTGCCTGGTAACAGTGGATGCCATGATGTAGGCTGATGACACGGTTATTTTATTCGTAGGAAGTAGCATTGCGCAGCTAGAAATAAAAGCAAATAGTGACTTAAAAATATGGAGAAATGGTTTGATGAGAAGAAGTTGTCGCTTAACTTACCCAAAACAAAATAAATTCTTTTTTTATCTTTAGGTGAAAAGAGAAATAAATGAATAAACCTTCATCTGGGAACTGTCTAGATTGAAAAAGTAGATACATATAAATATCTCGGCAGAGTCTTTGACGCGGCCATGAATTATGATCAGCATATCAGCAACCTGTGTAAAAAATTAGGTTTTGCTTGTTTCACGTTAAACCATACACGACAGCAATCCCCCTTGCAAACATTAAAAACGAATTAATTCGCTGTCTTTCACTGTCACCTAATCTACTGCATTGAAACTTTGGGCAGCACATTATTATCTTATCTTTCCCCTGTTATAAAATTACAAAAACGAGAACTCCGCATTAAAACCTTGTCAAAATGTACCGACCGCGCATCTCGTTTATTCAGTAAGCTAGAAATAATCCCTTGTTTATTCGCCCAAGATTACAAATGTTGCCAGCGTCACTCATAATGTTTTGTCAGGAAACAGCCCTTTGTCCTCAAATATTTTCATAAAATCAGGTCGTGAAACACGAAGTCACGCAAACATCAATTTTAGCATACCGCTTGTACACAACGTGTAAGGCAGACGTACAATACAGTATCTTGGTACTAAGATAGGGAATGCTATTGCTGCTGACGTTAAAGAAAGACGTAATCTTTCTCGAGCGTTGAAAAACACTATCAAAGGTAATCACTTCGAATCGCTAGCTTGACGTGCTTATAACTAAGTTTACCACCTGTAAAACATGTATGTTCTGTTTTTATATGATTGGTCCTAGACGAAATATAGACTACATTCAGTTGAGAGACTAGATTTGCCATTGCGTCTCTTTCGCATGAGCATATACATGTGTATGTGTGAGTATCTGCACTTGCATGTATGCGCACGTATGATTGCAAATTTTGCTATGTTTAATTACATTGATGTGTAAGGATGTGTTACGGTTCTGATGAACGCTGTCTTTGGTTGTCCATATTTAATTACTTCAAAGGCTTAGTTGCTACTATATGACGTATTTATTGCAGGGTTAAATTAAACAAAAAAACACCACGCAATTTTGTGTCTCCTATCGCTCCTCAGCTTCTGTCTGACGTGTCCTCTCGGTTCTTAATAACTTTTTAGTTTGGCGGTCCCCACGGCTGCCTTTGTATCTCAATTAGGTCTCCCTCACTCTCCACTTTCCACCACCCTCTCTCACTTATTTTTGCTTTTCTAGTTTGTGCTTTCTTATTTCTGGCGTTCCCTCTCATTTTCAATGGGCTTTTCTCTCTTTTTCCTCGCTTCCAATCTTAAACATATGTCAACGCCCCTGTACCTCAAGTTCTTGAACTGCATACATGCCACTGCCATTCTGGAACATGTTAGTCTTGATAAAGGACGTTACCCGTCCGAAACGTCCAGTCAATAAATACTGTTATGTTTCTAAAGTGATCTTCTACGTATTTCACATCTTTTCGCCAGACACCTCTTTTAACGACCAATATATATATATATAAATATATAGCGGAGTGGGTCAGGGAGCAAACTGGTGTTAAAGACATATTAGTAGAAATTAAGAAGAAGGAATGGACGTGGGCAGGGCATGCAATGCGAAGGCAAGATAACCGCTGGTCATTAAGGGTAACAGAGTGGATCCCTGGAGAAGGCAAGCGTTGCAGGGGGCGGCAAAAAGTTAGATGGGCAGATGAGATCATGACGTTTGTGGGGATAAATTGGTCATAGTTGGCAGAGGACTGAGGTAATTGGAGTATAATGGGAGAGGCCTTTGCACTGCAGTGTGCGTAGATAGGCTGGTGATGATGATGATGATGATAACAATAATAAATAAATATATATATATATATATATATATATATATATATATATATATATATATATATATATATATATATATATATATATATATATATAGTGAATCGGAAAATGGGAAATGTAGGGCTCCTTGAAATAAGATCGAAAATAAGGGTTAGCAGTCAAGAAAACCACGGAAAGCAAAGGAGAGGTTGTGGTGGGTCATAGAAAGAGATGAAGAATTTTTTTAGTCGAACAGAAAGTGGTGAAAAAATGCCCGCCGGGTGGGATCCGAACCCACGACCTCAAGAATACCGGTCTGGTGCGATAACCACTACGCTACCGGCGGGGTCTTTCCCCAGCACTTTCTCGGGTATTTATGTTAAGGTATTTTTGTTTCCTGCACTTGGCTGGTAGCCAGCGCCACTAGGACTACTAGGGGTGAAGGGGACCTTCTTTTTAACCCCCTGGCCGTGACTCAAGTGTCTACTACATCTCGAGAGTGGTCGACCAGCGTTAAACCCTCTTAAGCTCCCTTTGGCACCAAGACTGCCGGAACAGAGGCCCTCGCTAAGCATGTAGTGAATCAGAAAATGGGAAATGAGGGGCTCCATGAAATAAGAAAGAAATAAGGGTTGGCAGTCAAGAAAACCTCGGAAAGCAAAGGGGAGGTTGTGGTGGGTCATAGAAAGAGATGAAGAATTTTTTGAGTAGAAAAGAAAGTGGTGAAAAAATGCCCGCCGGGTTGGATCCGAACCCACAACCTCCAGAATACCGGTCTTTTCTTTCTTTTCGACTAAAAAATTCTTCATCTATGTCTATGACGCACCACAATCTCCCCTTTGCTTTCCGAGGTTTTTTAACTGCCAACCCTTATTTTCTGTTATATGTGTATGTATATATATATATATATATATATATATAAATATATATATATATATATATATATATATATATATATATATATATATATATATATATATATATATATATATTATTATATATATATATATATATATATATATATATATATATATATATATATATATATATATATATATATATATATATATATATATATATAATATTAGCGAATCAAAATAGGAAATGAGGGGCTCGCAGAAATAACAAAAAAATAAGAGTTGGCTGCCAACAAAACCTCGGAAAGCAAACGGGATGATGTGGTAGGTCTTTAAAACACATAAAGGATTTCGAAAGGAAAAAAAAGCGGAGAAAAAATTCCCGCCAGGTGAGATCGAACCCACGACCTCCAAAATTCCGGTCTGCTGCGATGACCACAACCTAACCGGCATGGCGATTTTTCACAAGCACAGGAAAAAATTACATTTACATAAGTACCCAGAAAATGGAGGAGAAAATCGCCCCGCCAGCAGTGTAGTGTCCATCGCACGAGACCGATATTCTGGAGGTCGTGGGTTCGGATCCCACCTGGCGGGCATTTGTTCTCCACTTTCTTTCTTCCTTTCCAAATTCTTTATCCGTTTCAATAACCTACCACATTCTCCCTTTTGCTTTCCGAGGTTTTCTTAGCTGCCAACTCGTATTTCAATATATATATATATATATATATATACATATATATATATATATATATATATATATATATATATATATATATATATATATATATATATATATATATATATATATATATATATATATATATATATATATATATATATATATATATATATATATATATATATATAGTCGGATACACAACAAAAACAATAACAAACAAGGTTTACTTACGTAGCGGCAATGGGACTTGCCTTCATCAGAATGCAGTTACATGATTTTGCTGTCATAAAAATTTGGAACACAGTTCTTATATAGCTTTGCAAAAACTGTGAGAAGGAGCGGAAGATGTTTTGGAAACGGAGAGCATGCATGAAGTCGGGCTATGCCTATGTTAGAGCAACAACTACAAGCAACAAAAAAATAAGAGAGAGAGAGAGCGAGAAAGGGGTCATACTAACAAAGCAGTGCTCAGGGTTGCACCATGAAAGGGCAACGTACGCGACATGGGCTGCAAGCTCAGCCAGACAATGCGGAAAACACGATAATCGTGGTTTCAAAATGGAGGGAAGAGTATTCAGTAAGGTATGCAGTGGGCAGGGAGACTGGTTGGGGCGGAAGCGATGATGGGTGTGCCTCCCGCGGATGGAGAAAGCAGATACAGCACAGAAAAGAACATTCACAGGAGCTAGCAACTGAACAGAAAATAGGTAGTGTCCATAGATCGCAAAGGGTTAACCATTCCTAGGTAGTGGTGGGAACGTGGCGTCCTTCCCAAGGACAAATGCCGTTTTCGAGCCGCATGAGGCTAATATAGCTGCTCTATTTGGAGAGCTTCAGCGAATTCGGACAGGAAACTCAAGGGTAGGAATAAAGAGCATTGTTATTAAAATTATGATTCCTCCAATTTTAATCTAGGAATAAGGACGTTAGTTTTTCGTAACTTTTATTGATACCAAGCGTCGTTCACCCAAACTTATAAATGAGATAAGATTCCCGAACCTCGTGGTCGTGGTGGGTTTTGAAAGCGGATTTTAAAATTGTTGCTTTAAGATGTTCAAATGCCTGCCCGCGACTGTTCACATGTCTTTACAGGGGCAAATAAGTGCACCTTTTTGCATGAGAGCGGTGATTATTTAAGCGTATTCGGAAGGCGTTTCAGTTTGGCCGATATATTGTTGCCTACAAACAGTGCATTCTCGAATGTATACGACATTAGCGGAGTCACAGTTAAACTTACCTTTTATATTTACGTAGTAGTCTGAAGCAGTGCTGGCTGCGCGCTGTGTAGTGGTCATGTTTGGGCATACTTAACATCGGGGTAATTACAGCGCATGCAGCCAGTAGTTTCCGGTCGATTGATACGAGAGTTAGTAAGAACGTCGCCTAAGTTCTTATTACAACGGTAGACAACGCGTGCTAGGTCGCTGAATATGCTTTTTAAGCGGTCGCTTTGTATTAGGATATTGTGATTTTTTAGTACAGTTTACACTCGCGGAGTTGAGGATGAGTGGGTTAAAACTAGGTTTGTTTGCGGGTTACCGTTCGGGGATTTTTTCTTACAGATTTTGTTACGGTTTAATTGGTTGGCTCGCACAATAGCGTCATCGATAACTTGTTCCGGGTATTTTTATTCAGGAGGGCGGTCTTGAGATCTCGACAGTTTGAGTCAGTGTCCGCTTGGGTGGAGCAAATGGAGCAAAGCAACTGTATTCTAAAAGGTATATTGATGACATATTCATGATCTGGCAACACGGTGACGCGGAGCTCCTCACCCTCATTGAGGCATTCAACCTAGCCCATACTAGTACTTGCCTTGCCCATTCCTATTCGGAACACAGTGTAAACTTTCTGGACATCACCATTACTACCTCCCAAGGTCGGCTTCAAACTAAACTGTATCGAAAGCCGACAGACACGCGGCAGTATTTGCACTTTCAAAGTAGCCATGTCAGACACTGCAAGACAGCAATACCTTACAGCCAAGCCCACCGATTTAGGAGAATTTGCTCAAACCAAGCCGACTTTGACTAAAACTGTCGACAACTCAAGACCGGCCTCCTGAAAAAAAAATACCCGGTACAAGTTATCGACGACGCTATTGTGCGAGCCAACCAATTAGACCGTAACGAAATCTGTAAGAAAAAAGCCCCGAACGGTAACCCGCAAACAAATCTAGTTTTAACCCCCTCATCCTCAACTCCGCGAGTGTAAACGGTACTAAAAAAATCACAATATCCTAATACAAAGCGACCGCTCAAAAAGCATATTCACCGACCTACCACACGTTGTCTACCGGCGTAATAAGAATTTAGGCGACGTTCTTACTAACTCTCGTATCAACCGACCGGAAACTACTGGCTGCATGCCTGTAATTAACCCCGATGTGAAGTATGCCCACACATGACCATTGCACAGCACGCAGCCAGCCCTGCTTCAGACTACTACGTAAATATAAAAGGTAAGTTTAACTGTGACTCCGCTAATGTCGTATATATCCGAGAATGCACTGTTTGTAGGCAACAATATATAGGCCAAACTGAAACGCCCTTCCGAATACGCTTCAATAATCACCGCTCTCATGCAAAAAGCTGCCCTTCTTTGCCCCTGTCAAGACATGTGAGCAGTCCCGGGCATGTATTTGAACATCTTAAAGCAACAATTTCAGACTCCGCTTTCAATACCCACCACGACCGCGAGGTTCGGAAATCTTATCTCATTTATAAGTTGGGTCAGTGACGCTTAGTATCAATAAAAGTTACGAAAAACTAACGTGCTTATTCCTAGATTAAAATTGGAGGAATCGTAATTTTAATAACAATGCTCTTTATTCCTACCCTTGAGTTTCCCGTCCGAATTCGCTGAAGCTCTCCAAATAGAGCAGCTATATTGGCCTCATGCGGCTCAAAAACTGCATTTGTCCTTGGGAAGGACGCCGCGTTCCCACCACTACCTAGGAATGTTTAACCCTTTGTGATCTATGGACACTACCTATTTTCTGTACAGTTGCTAGCTCCTGTGCATGTTCTTTTCTGCGCTGTATCTGCTTTCTCCATCCGCGGGAGGCACACCCATCTTCGCTTCCGCCCCACCACTCTCCCTGCCCACTGCATACCTTACTGAATACTCTTCTCTCCCTTTTGAAACTAGGATGATCGTGTTTTCCGCACTGTCTGTCTGATCTTGAAGCCCGCGTCGCATACGTTGCCCTGTCATAGTGCAACCTTGAGCACTTCTTTGTTTATATGACCCCTTTCTCGCTCTCTCTCTCTCTCTCTCCTTTTTTTGTTGTTTGCTGTTGTTGCTCCAACATAGGCATAGCCCGGCTGCATGCATACTCTCCGTTTCCGAAACATCTTCCACTCCTTCTCACAGTTTTTTGCAAAGCTATATAAGAACTGTCTTCCAAATGTTTGTGACAGCAAAATTATGTAACTTTACTCTGATGAAGGCAAGTGCGATTGCCGCTACATTAGTAAACTTTGTTTGTTTTTGTTCTTGCTGTGTCTCCGACTCTTTACTTATAGTATTTCTGCGCGCTTTGTGAGTTTTTCTTTCTCCAGATTTATATATATATATATATATTATATAAAATTTTGCGAGAAGGGCTGTCTCAGGTTACCGTAAGAAATATAAAAAAATGGTTGTAGCTTGTATCAAACTGTTTATTTTGCGACCGCTTCCTCTTCTTCCCGTAATGTCAGTGACCATTGGAAAGCTCTGCCCCCCCGTGATGGTGTGTGAGCGTCCCTGTTACTGCTTTGCACTTTCGTTTCTTGAGCATAGCGGCCCCCCTTCTGAAGCAGGCACTACCTGTCACTCTTTCTACAAACTGACCAACGATAGAGGACAGCGTTCTGAAATAGTTTTGCACTCATCTCTCCCATCTGCATGTATAGGTTTGTTTTTGTTTTGTTTTTCTGTTTTCTCTTTCTCTCTTTTTTGTAAAGCTTTAATATATATATATATATATATATATATATTTATATATATATATATTCAAAGACAAAGTCACGGGGAAGCGCAGACCGTTTATTCCGGCTTCGCGAAAGGAACAACCCGCTGAGACTCCGACGAAGATGACGGTCGCACCAGGCACGGGATATCAGGGTCGCAGCCGGTGGCGCGTGAATGAAGATGATGCTGATGATGTGAGTGTTTCTAGATGCTATGAATGGGGAGAATGACCACTGTAGCGATCGGTATGAAAACATCGCTTACAATATATATATAGATATATATAGTCTGACAAGATAAAAACTCACACAGGGCGCGAAAAAAATAAGGTTAGTAGAGACAGAGACAAACGAGAAAGACGTAGAAAATAGAAAAAAGTTTTCTGACGTTTCAGAGAGAGGACTCCTTGTATATATATATATATATATATATATATATATATATAGCAGAACAGAAAGGTACGGGAAGAGGGACTCGGTAAAGATACATATCAAAGTTGCAGTCGTCATTGCCAGTTCTATTCGTCTTTTTCTGAAATATTTAATAGGGCCGAATGACGTTTGTTTGACACGTTTCTTTAATACATTCAAAAATAAGCGAAAATATAGGTCGAGAAAAAATCCGCCTTTTTTTCCGGGAGCGAGACTCGAACCCACATCTCCGCAAAACCGGTGCGGTGCGTTCGCCATTACGCTATCCCGCAGCGGCTTCTCTCTGGACTATACTGCGGGGGTTTATATTTACAAGTGCTCTGAGGCCGGTCAACTAGCCCCGCCCCTCGACCACCGCGGGAGATGTATAACGTCTTTCCCAGCGGCCGCCACGTAGACCGTGGTCGGAGGTCGGGGTTAGCAATTGGCATATATGAACTGCTGGAGCCAGTGCCTCTTAATGCATGCAGCAGAACAGAAAGGTACGAGACGAGGGACTCGGTAAAGATACATATCAAAGTTGCAGTCGTCATTGCCAGTGCTATTCAGCTTTTTCTGAAATATTTAATAGTGCCGAATGACGTGTGTTTGTCTCGTTTCCTATTTACATTGATAAATAAGAGAAAATATAAGTCGAGAAAAAATCCGCCGTTTTTTCCGGGAGCGGGACTCGAACCCACATCTCCGCATAACCGGTGCGGTGCGTTCGCCATTACACTATCACGCAGCGGCTTCTCTCTCGACTTTACAGCGGGGGTTTATATTTGCAAGTATATATATATATATATATATATATATATATATATATATATATATATATATATATATATATATATATATATATATATATATATATATATATATATATATATATATATATATATATATATATATATATATATATATATATATATATATATATATATATATATATATATATATATATATATATATTATATATATATATATATATATATAAGAGTCGGATACACAGCAAGAACAATGGCAAACAAGGTTTACTTGTGCAGCGGCAACGGGGCTTGCCGTCATCAGAGTAGAGTTACATGATGTAACTGCACTCTGCCGCGATAACCACTACTCTACCGGCGGGCTGTTCCCCCAGCACTTTCTCGGGTATATATGTTAAGGTATTTTTTCTTTCCTGCACTTGGGGGTCGTAGCCAGTGCCACTCCGACTACTCGTGATGAAGTGGCCTCAGACCTCTGCCAACGTTTCGACAAGTGGACCTGTCTTTTTCAAGGGATCAGGGTTCATCTCTGGAACACTGTTTTGTATATACAGATTGAGTTTGAGAGAGGCAGGAAAGGTTGTTAAGAGCGGGGTTGGAAGGAGGACGGAGGGTGGGTCGACGATCGGTTGGAAGGAGCGAAATAGTGAGAGAGAAACAGAGGCGTGGCTATTGCAACACGACCCCGCAGTAGAGAAAGAGGGAAGACTACGAGAGGGTCGAGGGAAACAGGGAGGAATGGATTAAGCTGGTATGCCGTGGTTCCGGGTGACCTTAAAGGAGGCTTTTGGGAAGTTTGGTGCCGAGAGGTGCATATTAGGGGTGCAATTGCAAGGTTACTGAACTGTGTGTAATACAGAAAACTCGTAAACAACAACAGCCCGTATAGTCCGAAGAATTCCGACTGGGGAGGCCAGTGTTTACAGAAGAATGGAAGGTGTATGTGCAGGTACAATCTACGGGGAACTTTGCGGTGTATTCAAGGACTTCTTTTCAGTTTTCTTTCTTTTTTTTCCCATTTACTTTTGTGTGTGTATGTAAAGCAGGTAGTAAGACGAAATTTCGAAGGTCCAGGGAGGCGAGGTCGAGCGGTATGCCGAAATCGGTTCGCGCAAGACAGGAGAAAAAAAGAAAAAACGCACACATATTCTATTCGAGTAACAGCTTTCAGGATGGGCAGGCAGGGTTGTTGCAAATGCAGATGCACACTTTTTGTAATAGCATTATGTTTCAGTTCAATTCAGATACCGTATGGTTTCTTAGCTGCCTATCGAAGCATTGATTTCGGCCTGCTCCAGGCAGTTAAATTTATAGATTAAGTACGATCCTTTGTATTTCTGGTCCCTTGAGGTCAAAGTTTGACTGCAGAATATTGAGCTTGAGATCATCGAAGTTGTGGTTCGGCTGCTTAAAGTGTTGCACTACTGCAATGGATACACTGTTATGAGTGTCGGCCCAATGTGCATTCAGGCCCAAGTTCATTTCACAGCTTCACTCGTTTCTCCAAAGTGCTCCTTTTGACAGAATGAGCATTCCATGGATATACACAATGTTAGAAGAATTGCAAGTGAAGCTTGAATTATTCTTGTGAACGTATCGGCTGGCAGTTGTATTGACAATGCAATCCGTCTGCAGATGTTTGCAGGTCTTGGTTCCGGGCAGAGGCAAGGGCTGATAGCTTTTACCTGGGAAGGGCCAGTTTTTCCATGCACAAAAAGGTATTTTAGGTTCTTATTTCTTGTGTTGGTAAGTCTTCGTGCTTCCGGGAACGTCTTTCTAGGGCGGTCATTACTGGCTAGAATAAGGTAGTATATCCGAAGGATGTTTTTGTGTAAGGGAGCGCGTTTCAGATTTTGGTTTAGGCTAGTGTTCGGGCGCTTTCGTTTCGACGTTGTTGCTTCAGCACTTCGTCCCTTTCAGCTTCGATGTTCTGTGGTAAAACATAACCAGCCAGCTTACAGGGTGACTCCTGCTTTACAGGATGCATTTTATTTCAATATGTTGTTTTATATAGTCTGTGTTATCACAACATACTCTTAGTCTGGAAGCCTGTCCTACAAAGATATCTTGTTTGCAGTGTCGTGGGTGATGGCTAGTGTAGTCAAGGTAGTGTTGCCTGTCCGTTGGTTTTCTATAAAGCATGGTTTTATTTTACCATGTGCAAGAACAACAGTGGTGTCTAGGAAGTTCCCGTGTATATCCGAGTTTTGGCATGAGAACCTAATAGTCAAAGGTGAAGAATTAGGGTGCGAAATGAAAATTTGTAGATATTAGAGGCCGTGCTCCCATTTTATGAAAATGTTATCTATGTATCGAAGGTAAACTTTTGGTTTGAGGGGGAAATACTCTAGGAGGGAAGCTGTAGGTTGTCCCATAAAAATCTTCGCTTAGGTGCGTGCGGAAGGGTCGCCCATGCTAGTTCCAAAAACTTGAAAGTAAAAGAACCGACTATTGGGCGAGTCGGTACTTATACATCTTCCTTAACAGCGCGTACACACGAAGACTAAGACAAAGAAGGGCACAGGACGAGCGGTGACTCACAACTACTTTTGATTGAAGGAAGACATGAATTTGTATACTAACAGAACACCAGTTATGCATGACAATACAAGTGCAAAAACATCAGATTAACATACAGCTCTATATAGATAACCGAAGACAAATCATAAAAGTTTACGCCACTGCACGAAACAAAATTTCACCGGTTATCTCAAAACTGGAATTCCTCGTGGCTAACCGAAATCGACGGATGGCTGACGGACCTTTTGCCAAGCTTGGAGATATGGAATGCCTTCACCACCTCTCGGGTCATCCTATCTTTATATTTGAATAGCACTTTCGTTTCTCTGAGATTAGGGTAGCACTGTGAAGGACAGGATTCGCAATGCCTTGAAAGGTGCGCCTGCGCGTCCTTTTTTATACTATTCCTGTGCTCAGTTAGGCACACATTAAGGCACCGCCCGGTTTGGCCAATATACTGTCTCCCGCATACCAATGGTATGCTGAAAACCACCCCCGTGCAACACGGAACAAAGGGGTGTTCGTGATTCACCCGGCAGCCTCGGTGCCTGCTTGCTCCATGGACATCCCTCCTTTCAACCTCCTGACACACACTGCTTAGCTTTACAGGCGCTGAAAGGACCCCGTCGACACCATACCTTTTTCCAACATTGTTCAAACCGTGTGAAAGTTTTCTTTCTCTTTGAAAGTTCTTTCTCTTTGAGGCGTGCTTTCCGGCATGTCACCCGACTGCGTACCCTTAAGCCATGTATTAAGGTTATGAATGCTTCGCGCCAAAACCTCATCAGGGTACCCAGCCGACCTCAGTCGGTAACCTGCTCCAAGAACGCCTCTTCAATCTTCAAGACGTCTGCAGTGACGATCGAACGCAACACTTTGCAACACCACATTTTACATTCTTGGAGTGCCCCGAATCAAACTTCAGTAGTGGCTTTACAGTTCTTGGGCTGTAAAGCCAGCACATATGACTGCTCGAGAACCGGATGGTTAAGTCCAAGTACTGAAATTCATTAAACTGCGATACTTCAAACGTAAAGCACAACCCCAACCACCTTTCCTTGAACATGTTTATATGATGTTTTTTTTTTAAATTTGTACTGTCATGCACAGCTGGCGTTGTGTTATTAGACAAATTCATGTATTTCTTCAATAAAAAGTAGGTGCGAGTACACGCTCGTCCTGTGCACTTCTTTATCTTAGTCTTCGTGTGTGCGCGCTGTTAGGGAAGATGAATAAGTACCAACTTGCACAATTGTCTGTTGTTTTGCATTTAATTTCTAGTACAACGGGCTCTTTTCTATGTGCTAATTTGGATCTGACTAACCCAGCTGTACTGGCGACTCTGATCACCATTTGCCAATGCAATGCCAGAATCGATACCTGGAACGTAAGACATAGCACATGCTCGCCGGAACTTCACTTACTTTGCGGTTTTCTGCAACCATCGAGTGGACACACAAGAAGAATGTGCCGCTTTTGGTCGTTGGAGTGGAGACGCCAGGCGTACTTTTTGCGGGACTGTCTCAGATCAGCGTGTGATTTGGTAGGCGGGGACAGACGCCATTCTCGTGTGTACAGTGAATGGTGCGAAACCTCTGGGCAACTCACGCAGTTTCTCTCGAACTGGACCCGGCCGTTTCTACCAACAAGAAACAAGAATCTGACCACGCCACGAGAAGCTGCAGTACGGGTGCTAGGTGAACAGAGCATTCCGAAAAGCATGCCCCAAGGTCCCAAGTTCCCAAGGCCCCAAGTTCGCGTTCGAGCCTCGGCTCAGCCCTCGGGAGCAGTTGGGGCTTTCCAAAGTAGTTTCTAACCTGGTTACAGAGGATGTTCCAGCGCGTTGCCCCCACGAGTGTGTGGATGTTTTGAAGCGAGCAGGGGGCGCCAGGCTTAAGTGCAACCCTGTTGGTTCCATTCCGAGCTCGTGTGCTGGTAATGGGCTCCGTATTGTACTATCGGACAAAGAAGCCTGCCTAAAGGCATTTTCATTGAAAGGCCTGTGCTGCAATTGAAAAAAAAAATTAGGATGTTTGAGTTAATGAGAGAAGAACTAAGGAACGGGCCCTGACCCTACTTGAAGACCTTAACCTTGAGAAGCTGCGATCGTGTGTCAAGAAGTCTGAATTGTCTCACGCACAAGTATTCTTTCCTGCAAAAACGTATAAGCCTGAGATACCGTTCCGCGCTATTGTCACTGAAAGGGGAACATGGCAATTTGCAGTGTCGAGCTCCTTGCAGAAGCAACTTCAGTCATTGGTAGTGGGTGATCCATTCCTTGTGGCGTAATATCGTGCCGTGGTTAAGTTTCTGAAGGATGAGAATCCTGGTGTGTGTCATGCATTTAGTGTCGATGTAGAGGATTTGTTTTATTCCATACCGAATGATTCTTTGTTGAAGTCTATAAAAGACTATCACGGAGGAGAATTACAAGGCCCTGTTTAGGCAGAAGTGTGAAATTTCTGTTGGGGTATTTTTAGAGTTATGGTCTTTTTACCTCCAGACCGCAGTTGTTGGTTGGTATGATCGGTTTTATGCACAGAAGTCTGGAGTTTGCATTGGCTCCTGCGTAGCGTCTGCTCTTAGCAACATTTTTCTTGGTAGAATAGACAGGGCACTGGAGCAGAGTTTGGGAGACTCGCACATACGGACATTCCGGTCTCTTGACGACTATCTAGTGTTTAATAAAAAACAAGGGTTTGAGGATAGGACGGCGCACATTGTGGACATGTTCAAAAAAAGGGGTTTTGGGTAGCGCTTTACGTTTGAAGTACCGCAGTTTATTAAATTGCAGTACTAGGACTTCACCCTTCGGTTTTCGAGCAGTCATGTGTGCTGGCTTTATAGGCCAAGATCTGTAAAGCCACTACTGAAGTTTGATTCGGGGCACTCCAAGAATGTAAAATGCGGTGTTGCAAAGTCTTGCCTTCGATCGTCACTACAGAAGTCTTGTTCACACACGACTGAAGAGGCGTTCTTGGAACAGGTTACCCGACTGAGCTCGGCTGGGTGCCCTGATGAGGTTTTGGACCGAAGCAGTCAGAACCTTAATACGTGGCTTAAGGGTACGCCATCGGCTGACATGCCGGAAACCACGACTCAAAGAGAAAGAAAAAGGTTACCCGTCATACCCTACATGCATAAACTTTCACACGGTTTGAACAATGTTTGAAAAAGGTAGGGGGTCGACGGGGTCCTTTCAGCGCCTGTAAAGCTAAGCAGTGTGTGTCAGGCGGTTGAAAGGAGGGATGTCCATGGAGCAAGCAGGCGCCGAGGCTGCGGGGTGAATCACGAACACCCCTTTGTTCCGTGTTGCACGGGGGTGGTTTACAGCATACCATTGGTATGCGTGAGCCAGTATATTGGCCAAACCGGGCGGTGCCTTAATGTGCGCCTAATTGAGCACAGGATTAGCCTAAAAAATGACGCGCAGGCGCACCTTTCAAGGCATTGCGAATCCTGTCCTTCACAGTGCTACCTTCATCTCAGAGAAACGAAAGTGCTATTCAAACATAAAGATAGGATGACCCGAGAGGTGGTGAAGGCATTTCATCTCCAAGCTGGGCAAAACGTCCGTCAGCCATCCGTCGATTTCGCTTAGCCACTAAGAATTCCAGTTTTGAGATAACCGGTGAAATGTTTTTTCGTGCAGTGGCGTCAACTTTTAAGATTTGTCTTCGGTTATCTATATCGAGCTTCAGATTAATCTGATGTTTTTTCATTTGTATTGTCATGCACAGCTTGCGTTCTGTTAGTATACAAATTTATGTCTTTCTTCAATAAAAAGTTGTGATTCAGCGCTCGTCGTGTGCCCTTCTTTGTCTTAGTCTTCGTGTGCGCTCGCTGTTAGGGAAAATGAACTTGGAAGTAGTAAGATGAATAAAACTCGAAATGATTGAGGCTTAGAACTAATTTTTGTAGAGTAATGTAGACTTCCAACGCATGTTGGTGCCGTTTTTCTGCTTATTCTTTTGATGTAGCTTGTATTTCTTCGGTGGTGGGAATGTTCGTATAGAGGGCGCAGACGTCGAGCATGACCACAAAGACGTCGTTGGGTATTTGCCCACCATCGTTTGTTGTTCCATAGGGTGGAGGAAGTGTGGGGTGTCCGGAACACATGAAGCAATTGAAGTAGGAATGTGTGCCAAATGGTGATTGAGAAACAAAGAAAACGCTTCCGTAGGGGTGTTAGAAACTATGGGTCTGCCCTGAATTTCAGTTGAGTACAATGCTTCTGTGGGGACTTTATGCAATTTGGTGAGGAGCTAGAAACGTCCTGCTTGCTTGTTCGTCGGTCTCATGAATTTTAGTTTGGTTGTGGTGATTCTCTGGCCAGCAGATTTGTGAGAGTGCGAAGGATTGTTTGACATTATTTGTTGCTGGTATCATGTTCCAAAGGCTGGTAGTGACCATACTTGCTAAACTGCGTATAGGCCTCATCCTTATACTTTTCCATTTGTAAGATGACAACGCTACCTCCTTTGTCTGCAGATTTAACGATTATGTCCGTTGTGGCTGCTAGGTTATATTGAGTGATTAATTCTGAGGTGGTCTAGTTTTTGCATTTATTTCATTTCTTCACTGGATTATATTTCTTTTACTACTGATATATACAAATCGATTTCTGAAGATTCCTTGGCAACTGGCGTCGAAGTATTTGGTGCACCGAGGGTGTGGCCATTGATTTCAAAATTACCTTGCTTATTGGAAAAGAAATTGTTCAGACTAAGTCTTCGGCAAAATTCGGTGAGATCCTGTGCAACTCGCATGCATTCACGTGGTTGTTGATAGGCAGTAAGTGAGGCTTCATTCTAATATAATTTTTTGGTTGTCGATATTGTTTCGGAAATATCTATACCGTTGCTGTTACACGTGACGGGGAGGCAGAAACTACATTCTGTTCGGGAACAGGTGTCATGCTGCTGTTACTCGTACTGTGGGAGCTAGATTCAATATTTAGATTGTTAGAGGGAGGTAAAAACTCCAGCAGATTCTGATGTGTCTACAAGGAACGTGACATTATTTTTTGCAATGTCTTCAGGCATAGCGACAACAAGAGGTTCAGTGGTGCAACGTGTGTCAGGCAAAATGAGCTGGTAACGTTCAAATTTAACCTTTAGGGGTGGCACCTTCACCCGCTAACAGCGGTGGTATAATCATCACCACTGCATCCCACAATCATCATCAGCGTAGCCTGGCCAGGTCAGCGGTTCCACGACACACCGTTCGAACACGACCGAGCACCTGGGAGGTCGCAAGCCATCACCGCTCTTCAAGTTCCGGCCGTGCCTTGCGCTCCAATAATAAATGTAGGAGAGCCAAAGCGCCTCACCCAGTCCACGGTTCCCTTTCCTACAAGTGGTGACCCGGACGTGATTGCGCCATATACCCTGCCAGCAGCTCACCCACATGGCGACGTGGGGAACCCGCCGATACCCTTGTTCGGCGCACACCCCGTCTGAGGATGGTTCTTCAAGTTCGAGGCTACCCTCTGGCGCAATCACGTCAGTGTACAGCCTCTGAAGCACTTCATCCTCCGGGAGAGGCTTTTGCTCGAGCTCCGATCCGTCCTCGCCCTACCACTGCCCAGGGAAACACCCTACGACGACCTTCGTGCTGCCGTGCTCGCGCACTACGGCTTCAAGGACGACTGCTTTCCGCCTGCAGCAGATAAGGTGCCCGCGCGGTCCGCGCAAGCTCCGCCGCCGCACATCGTACCTTCTCCACCATCGGCGTCGTTTCCTGCCACGAGTGTCGCCATCGTAGACTCCACCTGCAGCACGACCGCCACACCGACACCGACGAGGCTCACAGCCGACGTCATTACGGACGCCTACCGGCCGCAGCCCTCCGCCCCTTCTCCGACCCCATGCAAGGGCTCTGGTGAGTGCTCCGTCAGCGTTCCATCGTTCTCAACGTGTTCGCCCGCTACACCGCCATTAGACGTCACGTCCCCTACGATAGTGACCCGAATCCCGGCTTCACTCCTGTCGCACCATGATTCGGGTGCAGCGCATGTCGTGGCACCCTCCGCGGACACCGACAACGCAGCCGCGACCCTTGCTCTACAGGAAACGCCCCGCGAGCACCCCGTCAACCGCGACGTGCACGATTACTAGGAAAAGCCCGACCCACATGCGACAGACGTCCAACCTCATAACTCACCGATATCGCCACCAAAGGAGCGCGTTCCGCAAACTCGCTGCCGACGTCGCCATCGACTTCGTAAGCACCATGCGAGAAAGCGAGTTTCGCCGCTGGAAATTCTTCGGCGCACATCGACGAGGCGCCAGTGCCATCTTGCCAAACAATGTCTTGCATGCCGGCCACGACCAGCGTTGTGGGCTCATATCCGTCGCCGTAACGGAAAGTGGGGGCCTCGCTGTAGCCGCTGTCACCCTAGGAGTCGTACTGCGGTTACGCTTAGAGCATGCGCAACGATGTCGCACCAGACATCGTGCTCAACCCGTCACTGCCGAGAGTATAAGCCTCCTATTACCAACACACGAACGCCAGTGTACACACGTCGCAAGAGGCTGGTCGTGGAGCGCCTGTGATACCGGCCCCGCCAAGTGTGCACCGTGGCCGCGGTTCGTGCCTCTTTCACTTCGGGACTACTCCACCGTGCACCAGTTCGTCCCACCTTGCACTCCCAACAAAGGCCACCTCAGGCCAATCAACGCTCCGGAAGCCGCCAACGGACTGACCAGGACTGCTCCCATAGTGTACCCGCGATTTCACCTGGACCGTCTACGGACCTTTACCATAGATAGGCCTAGGAATAATCTGCACTTAGCTTGTGCTTCGGCTTCTTTCTCAACGCGCTAGGGGCGGAGCCCTGTAGTGACAACAGTTTCACCCGCTAACAGCGCCACTATCATCAACACAACTGCATCCCACAATCATCATCAACGGTACCTGGCCAGGTCAGCGGTTCCACGCGACACACAGTTCGAACACGACCGACCGCCTGGGCGGTCGCATGCCATCCCCGCTCTGCAAATTCCGGCAGGGCCTTGCCACCAACAAAAAATGTAGGAGAGCCACAGCGCATCACCGAGACTACGCCTCCCTTAACTACAAATCCTTGGTTTCTTGCACAGAACATGTTTCTTACGGTTTTTAAAGACATCAAGATCAATTTTCTCCTTCTCAGTGAGTGGAATGATTTGAATCTGCTCATTTAAAACACTAAGTTGTTTGTCACAGTGCTGTCTGAGAATTTTTAGAATGGAAACGGATGCACGCTTCAAAGTGTCCTGACCTTTAGCTTCTGGTTGAGGGGGGAGAACTCCAAGGGAACAAATAGCTTTAGCGTGGAGGCCTTTGGGGATTTTCCTGGTTTGGAGGTAAGAAAAATAGGTGTTGACATCAAATCTGTAGTGTGTTTTTTGCCTGCGAGTTTTCGAACGCTAAGGAAAGCACGGGATTTGAGAGGCAAGGCGTCTAGCCCGCTAGGGTCAGGTCATTTTCGTTTCTTCCGACTGAACCTATTGGATGGGCCTTTTTTGTTTGAAGTCTGTTGTTGAGGGGGGCTGTTAGGGATGATGTCCACGTCGATGTCTTTTTGGGTGCTTTTTTGCGTTTTAGTGCGTGATAGTGTCTGTTCGAACATTGAGGGCGATGTCCTTGGTGGGTCAGGACGTTGTTCTTCAACGTTCTGTTCAGCTGGTGTTGTGGCTGCGTGTGCCGTTTGTGTGCTCGTGTTGCATGTGGGGTTCTTGGGGGACAGTTTGGTTCGCTACCTAGAGTCTTCTCCCCTCAAACTGAAAGTTTTCCTTCGATACTTAGAGGACATCCTAATAATTTGATAGCACGGCCTACAGCCCTCCAAAGTTTCATTTCGCATCCCACGATTACGTTCGCATGATAGTACCCTGATAAACAAGTGAACTTCCTAGACCCCACTGTTGTTCTTGACAATGGTAAACTAAAATTCAAGCCCTATAGGAAACCACCTGACAGGCAACAGTACCTAGACTACACTAGCCATCACCCAACACACTGCAAACAAGGTATCTTTGTAGGAAAGTCTTCCTGACTAAGAAGAGTTACAAGTGACAACAAAGACTATATAAAACATCTTAATGAAATAAAGTCCACCCTAGCAAGCAGGAACCACCCCGTCAGCTCGCTGGATATGGCGCACGATAAAGCAACCAAGCTATAAAGGGAAGAAGGGCTCAAGCAACAACGTCGAAACGAAAGCGCCCGACCACCAGCCTTAATACCCAAAGTCTGAAACGCGCTCTCTAACATAAACAAGATCCTGCGGAAATACCTCCCATTCTAGACAGTAATGACCCACTTAAACCGACGTTTCCGAAGCCCCAACAGTTATCTCCACGCGAAACAAACAAGAACCTAAAAGGCATTTTGGTGAATGCCAAAATTGGTGCTTCCCAGGAACCAGTCTTCAGCCCTTGCCTACGATTCTATGTTTTTTATGACCAACCATAACCTCTCCTTTGCTTTCCGAGGTTTTCTTGACCCCCAACCCTTACTCCTGTCTTATTTTCAACAATCCCCTCATTTCCTATTCGGATTCGCTAAATGCATAGGGAGGGCCTCTGTTCTGGCAGTTTTGGTGTCATAGGGACCTTAAGAGGGGTCAACGCCGGTCGACCACTCTCGATATGTCGTAGACACTCGAGTCACGGCCCGGGGGTCAAAAAGAAGGTCCCCTTCACACCGAGAAGTCGAAGTGACGTTGGCTACCACCCGCAGTACAGGAAAAAATAACATTGACATAAATACCCAAGAATGTGGAGGGGAAAACTAGCCCCGCGATACCATAGTGGTTATCGCACCAGACCTGTATTGTAGAGGTAGTGGGTTCGGATCCCACCTGGCGGGCATGTTTAGATGCGACTGCATCTCATTCACTTGCCTAGTCCCTCCATACAGCGTCTGTCCACACCGCTCCCCCATTCTCCTCGCCGCGCGAGCTGCGCTATCCGCCACTCACCCCCTCTCCTCTCTGATAGCGAACACTCTCTCGCGATTGGCATTGGATTGGATTGGCTTGGCTTGGATTGGCTTGGCTTGGCTTGGCTTGGATTAAACTTGGATTGGATTTGATTAAAGTTGATTATGTTGCGTAATAGCCGCGCCACGTTGCACCATAGCCGCAGCAGGGGTTCACGGAACGTTTTCCGCAATGGGAGAATCAACCCAACGGAAACAACAACGGAACGCCTTATGCGTCGTATCTACACAGGGGTTCCCGCGAGGGGAGGTGGTTTATTTTTTTCTCCACTTTCTTATTGTCCAAATTCTTTATTTGTTTCAAGGACCTACTACATCCTCCCCATTGCTTTCCGAGGTTTTTCTGACTGTCAACCTTTGTTTCTGTCTTATTTTCAACGAGGCCCTCATTTCCTATTCTGATTCGCTACATGCATAGCGAGGGCCTCTGTTCTGGCAGTCTTGGTGCCATAGGAAGCTTAAGAGGGTTCAACGCTGGTCGACCATTCTTGAGATGTCGTAGACACTGGAGTCACGGCCCGGGGGTTAAAAAGCAGGTCTCCTTCACCCCGAGAAGTCGGAACGGCGCTGGCTACCACCCGGAAGCACAGGAAAAAATACATTGACATAAATACCCCATAAAGTGAGGGGGGGAGAAACTAACCCCGCCGGTAGCGTAGTGGTTATCGCACCAGACCGTATTCTGGATGTCGCGGGTTCAGATCCCACCCGGCGGGCATTTTTTCTCCACTTTTTTTCTTTCCAAATTGTTTATGTGTTTCTATGACCTACCATAACCTCACCTTGGCTTTCCGAGGTTTTCTTTACTGCCAAACCCTATTTCTGTCTTATTCTCAACCCACCCATTATTTCCTATTCTGTTTCTCTAAGAATATATACATATATTGTAACCAGGAAGACGAGCCACATTCGACGTAACGCTACCAGCGGAGCTACGCAGCGGTGAAGTTGAAACAACTGCCAGCTGAGCGTATTACCTTATGCGACCTGCATGATCATCATGGCAAGACTCAAGATGATCATCACCAGTGTGTTGGTACGAGAGTGGAGTGCGCACGGTAGAACCCCTTCGGGCTCAGCTGAGCCTGTCTGCGTTTCAACACCTTGCTGCCATCCTGCCAATAAACCTCGCCATAATTTTGTTAGAGGTGCGGGGAACAGATGAAGATGCGTTCAAGATGCTGCTGGTGAAAACCCACATTGCGTCTGAGGCGTGATCCGTTGTTACAAAGTTATGACCAGCTGCGGAGGCAGCGTCGTTTCCCTCGTCGCCGCCCTGTGGAGCGTGAGGAGCCGCGCTGTGGCCTGGCAGTCGACGGCAACCCCTCGCTACTGAGCCGCATCAAGGAGCTTGTCCGTGAAGAGGTGGCGCGGCAGATCTCTCTTCTGCCTTGTACATCCCTGCCATCGTCATCGGTAGCAGATCCTTGCTTGTCGTCGTTGCTCCATCGAATCATTAGGGAAGAAGTCGCCGAGGTGTTACCGACCTCTCCAGCTGCTCCCCAGCCGTTGCCTGTAGCGGCGCCGCTATACGATGAAGTTGCGACACGGCAGGCTCCGCCTACCACTTGCGTGCTTTTACGCCACCCGTCGCCGCCGCCCTAGCTTCCTCCGGCTTCCTAGGTACCGCTCCACAGCAACTCATGGCACACGCCCGAAAACTGGCTTATTTGCTTCTCCTTTTGTATACTCGGTCAAGTTGCGCGTTTCTGCCGCCGCTGAGTTTCCCCCTCGCTGACGCTTACCGAGCTCCTGCCGACCCTGTCTACAAGCCGAATCTGTCGAACGGCCACACACCAATGGAGCCGTCGCATTACTCTCTCCGTCGGAGGCACCGACAGTTAACAACCGCCGTTCACAATCCCCGCGTCGTCGTTCAGTGTCCCACAAGCGACGTCGCCCCACCACTCCCCAGCAAAACTTGTCACCGCAGTATCCGAGGGACGAAATGCGACGACCACGACCCATGCAAGCATTCATATTTATCATACGAATGTGATTGACGTTTTTGTTAAAGTAGTCGCCACCTTTGCGCTTGTTGACAAAGGTGCCACAGTTTAAGTCATGGACCCAAAACTATGCCGCAAGATTAGAAAAGTGAAGACCCGTGTTTCCGGTTTTCGCCTTCACACAGCTTGCGAAGAACAAGTTGAACCTCTCGCAGCATGCACAGCCCGGGTTGTTCTACAGGACGCTGTTTATGTCATTGAATTCCTGGGGCTTACTTCATGCTCTCATGATATCATCTTCGGATGGAACTTCCTGTCACGCAATCCAGCCAATATAGATTGCGCCCGCGCTGAGGTTGAGTTGCTGCTCGTTTGTGATGCCTAGTTCAACGATTTGCCTCTACCCTCGCACAAGCTCGCTGTTATGGAAGATACCTACATTCTTTCAAACTCAGCAGTGTATGCACCACTTTCCTGTGGTTCCCTCCTCCATTCGACCGTTATCGTTAACCATTCACAACGGTTCTCAAGACGCAAGAACATTCCTCTGCCGTTCACCGTCCTTTCCCTTCAAAATGGCTTTTCTGCGATGCACATCACTACCCATCTACGTCAGCGTTCACTGTGCTTCGCGGGGCGTGCATTGGTTGTGTCGAGCCCGTCAACACTAACCTCCTAGCCGAAGTCCCCGACGATCCATCATCGCTACAAGTTAGTGCTCTCACACCTTCAGCATCGGCGTCCAGTTCCCAAGTTCTACTTTTCTCTGTCGACTCTGAACTTTCCCCTCCACAGGGTGATCACCTACTCAGTCTACTTAACCGGTTTCGCAACTCCTTCGACTGTGAGCCAACTCTTTGGGTAGCTCTTCGACCGCCAGCCACAACATTGAACTGGGTCCCACTCGCCGTTACTGCAACGACCATACCGCGTGTCGGCCGCTGAACGTCGGGTTATAGAAGAACAAGTCGACGACATGCTTCATCGAGGTGTTATACGCCCTTCAAACAGCCCATGTGCGTCACACGTTGTTCTCATTAAGAAGAAAGGTGGCTCCATCCGATTCTGTGTCGATTACCGTCGTTTGAACAAGATCACTTGCAAAGACGTATACCCTCTGCCCCGCAACAATGACGCTCTCGACTCCTTGCAAGGTGCTGAGTTTTTCTCTTGTTTGGATTTAAGATCTCGGTATTGGCAGGTTCCTATGGAAGACGCTGATTCGTCCCAAGACCGCCTTCGTCACCCCTGACGGGTTGTACGAATTTAACGTGATGCCGTTTGGACTCTGCAAGGCTCCCGCTACCTTTGAGCGAATGATGGACTCTTTGAATGAATGATGGACTGAGGACTGAAATGGAAAATATGTCTATGCTACTTAGACGATATTGTTGTGTTTCCCCTGATTTTGACACACACCTCGAGCACCTTGAAAAAGTATTGAAATGAATGACTGATGACGGCCTTCAACTCAATCCAAAAAGTGCCATTTGGCCCCCCGCAGCTCACTATTTTGGGTCATGTTGTCTCGAAGGATAGCGTTCTCCCTGATCCAGCTAAACGTCAAGCTGTTGCTTCGTTCCCCAAAGCGACAAGCATAAAAAAACTACGAAGTTTCATTGGACTTTGCTCCCATTTTCGTCGATTCGTCCCTAACTTTGCCGCCGTCATATCACCATTACGCAAGCGTTTTGGCGAAGACAAAGACATTCCTGCTTGGTCACGGATATGCGATAAAGCGTTTTTCACGTTACGCTGCTTCTTGAGCTCTAGGCTTATTTTCCGGCACTTCGACCGGCGTGTGCCAACGGAAATTCATACTGACGCCAGTGGTGTCGGCTTGGGCGCTGTGCTTGTGGAGCGGAAAGAAGGGCTTGACGAGTATGTCGTCGCTTCCGCAAGCCGTACTCTTACTAAGCCGGAATCCAACTACTCCGTCACAGAGAAAGAGTCCGTCGACATCGTATGGGCCGTCGACAAATTTCGCCCCTAGCTATACGGTCACCAATTCGATGTCGTGACAGACCATCACGATCTTTGTTGGCTGTCTTCGTTGAGAGATTCATCTGGACGACTTAAGCGTTGCGATCTTCGGCTCCGGGAATACGATATCCGCGTGATATACCGCTCTGGCCACGGGCATGCGATGCCGATGCGCTATCTTGCTCACCTGTCATCCTCGCTTCTGCATCTCTCTCCGCTGCAGACTGTGTTGGCAGCCCCTCCCTTTTGCCGACATGCCAGCCGAACAGCGCAAAGACTCGTGGATTCCTTGAATTTTGGCTCTCCTTTCACACCCGGCGACGACATCAGCACCCGGAGCCCTCCACCGTCAAACGCGCCACTTTGCCATTCGTGATGAGCTTCCTACCGCCGTAGCTACCTCTCCGAAGGCCGGAAGTGCCTGCTTGTTATTTCTTGCCACGTGCGCTCTACAATCTGGAACTCTTTTCACGCCGACGCGCCGTGTACCCACTCCGGAGTGCTCTAGACATACCAGCGCCTCCGGCTGCGCTGCAACTGGCGGTGAATGTACACGCTTGTCCACAAGTTCGCTCGCTCTTGTGCCGACTGCCAGCGACGAAAGTTACAACCGGACCCACAGGCCGGTGCTTTGCAGCCGTTGCCATGCCCAGCCCGACCTTTAGATTGTGTTTGTATTGACTTGTACGGGCCTTTAACGTTAACGGCATCTGGAAACCGCTGGATTATAGTCGCCGTCAACCACCTCACCCGATACGCTGAAACAGCCGCATTACCAGCCGGCAGCTCGCCCGACGTCGCAAAGTTCTATTTACATCGTTTCGGGCTCCAACACGGTGCGCCTCGTGAACTGCTCAGCGACAGGGGCAGCGTATTCTTCTCCGAGGTGATTGAAGCCCTACTCGGAGCATGCTGCGTTAGCCACAGGACTTCTACAGCCTACCACCCACAGACCAACGGCATTACGTAGCGTTTCAACCGTAGCCATGTATGTCTCTTCGGACCACACGAATTGGTACGAGGTCCTCCTATTTATAACGTACGCCTACAACACCGCTCAGCAGGACACTACGCGCTTTTCCCAAATATTTCTTCTCTACGGACGCGAACCGTTGTGTCTCCTAGATATCATGCTTCCGTATCGACCATACGCCTCAGATTATGCGCTGATTTCTGAGACTACTTCAGACGACGAAGAGTGCCGCCAGATTGCTCCCGCAATCAGTACGGAAGAGCAGTCACAACAAAAACACCTTCGCGATTACTCCAAGCGATCAGCTCAATTTTCTCGCGGCTCTCTTGTCTGGCTCTATATACCGTCTACTTCTGCCGGCCTATCCAGCAAGCGTCTTTCGAAGTACCACGGCCCATACCGTGTAGTTGAGCGTACCTCTCGCGGAACGAAGAAGTTTCAAAGAAGAAATGCAAATGCACACAAAGAGTGCCCATCAGGCCATACACACCCGTTCTAAGAATGCGGGCAAGGTCATTGAAACAGCAGACAGGTGGCTTCTGTTGGTGGGAGGCAAAGGTCGCGCCCAAAAGCAGTAGGACAGACAGTTTCGACAGGAAATGAGTGTACATTTGTATACAAAGAGCGGGGGAAAAATAACAAGATAATTTTCCTCCCCCGTGCAACGGCGGTAAAAGAGGGGCCAAAACAAGATATGCCCATGCACGTGTTTGACATGGGCAAAAAGATTAGTCACGCGGAACAAAGAAGTTTTAAAGAAGATATGAGTGTACATTGGTATGAAAAAAAACAGACAAGTTCAAACAAATCATGAAAAGAAAGAAAACAGGCAGGTGCACGCGTATGACGCGGCAGCAGGTGGTATTCATCTGGTCGGCGCATGGTGCCAGTTTAGGGAAAGCCGAGGCGGTCAGCAACGAATATTAAAAAACAACAATACAAAAAAGAAAGAGGACACGAAAGCAATCACACACGCTCGCGTTCACAAATTATTACAAGGTGAGAATATCAAAGCGAAAAATGGTACTGCAGCCTTCTACCAAGAACACAATGTCCAGACTTGTTTGTCAAATTGGGTTCAGTGAAGCCATTGTGCTAAAAAACGTCGTGCTAGCACAAAACTATACCCAACTATGGGAGCTCGCCAACTCATGGGTGAATATTATTGAGAGAAAGAAATGAACAGGCATAACACTAGCCTGAGAAATGCAGACGAAATGTTATACGGAGGAAAGCCATGTCAATTTCCCATAACTTTCATTTATGCTAAACGACGCTGATTTAAACTTATAGATAAGGTAGGACTCACGAACCTCGCGATCGGGATGCGTTTTAAAACTAGATTCAAGAATTTTGGCTTTTAGTTGTTCGAAACAATGACCAGGAGTGTTAACATGCTTTGATGGAGGCAAAGAAGGGCAGTTTTTTGCATGAGAGCGGTGATTGTTAAACCTCAAACGAAAAGGTGTTTCAGTCTGACCGATGTATTCTTGCCCGCAGAGGGTGCATTCCAGCAGGTATACGACGTTGGCGGAATACATTAAAGTTCCATTTTATATTAAGATAATAGTTTGAAGCTGTGCTGGCGGCGCGCTGTGTGGTGGCCATTTGTGGGCATACCTTACACCGTGGTTTGTTACAGGGCATGCAACCGGTAGTCTGTGGTCAGCTAACGCTGGATTTAGTGAGAAGGTCGTCCAAAGTGTTGCTGCGTCTATAAACAACACGTAACGGCTCGGGGAATATTCTCTGTAGGCGTTCACTTTGAGCGAGGATATTCTGATGTTTCCTTAGTATGGATGCAACTTTCGGATAAGAGGCTGAATGGGTCAAAACGAGGTTTGTTTGTTGATTGGGTTTTGGAGCTTTTTTTCCGAGAACGTCGGTGCGGTTCAACTGGTTAGCTCGTGTAATCAGCTGCTCTGTGATCACTGTGATCGTGTGATCACCTGCTCTGGGTATTTTTGATTTAAGAGTGCGGTTTTAGGTTCTCTGCAGTTAGAATCAAAATCCGCCTGGCTTGTGCAGATTCGCCTAAAACGGTGAGATTGGCTATAAGGTATTGCAGTCTTGCAGTGCCTGACATGGCTGCTGTGGAAGTGCAAATACTGGCGCGTATCAGTAGGGTTCCTGTAGAGAGTAGTCTGAAGTCTGCCCTGAGAATCTGTGACAGTAACATCCAGGAAATTTATGCTGTGCGTAGAGTAGGAATGAGACAGGGAGATGGTAGGATGCGCAAGGTTAAAAGCCTCAATAAACGCAAGAAGTTCCATTTCACCGTGCTGCCAAATCATGAATATATCATCTATATACATTTTGTAGTACAATGGCTTCAAGCTTTGGGTGGCGAGGAAGTTTGACTCCAGACGTCCCATAAAGATGCTCGCGTAGTTGAGCCCGATTTTGGTTCCCATTGACGTTCCACTGACTTGCACGTAATTGACACCATCAAACTCAAAATTTTTAAGTTCAAGGATAAGGTGAAAGAAAGTTTCAATGGTGAGAGAATCGATAGGTTTGTCACGCGCCCACCCCTCATACGCACATGATACAGCGGTGATCCCATCGGCATGCGGAATGTTAGTGTATAGCGACACGACATCAAGGGTAACAAGTACACAGTTGTTGGGAATTTTCATCTTCATGATGTCCGAGAGAAAATCATTTGTATTCTTAATGAAGAATGGAAAGCTGGGGGGAATGTCGCGAATGAGAGAGTCGACATAGCGCATGAGGTTCTCGGTGACAGTACCAATGCCAGAGAGAATGGGGCGACCTGGGTTGTTATTTTTATGAATCTTAGGAAGAAGGTAGAATCTACCGGCTACTGGGCTTAAGTCGATAAGAGAACGAGCAGTTGATTCCGTTATTTCGTGATTTTGAACAAGCTCAGTGAGTTTTTCTTTGACAATTAGCTTATAATCATTAGTAGGATCGCTAGGGAGTACTTTGTAGAACGCAGATTTTGATAGTTGTCTATTAGCCTCGTTGACATAGTCCGCTTTGTCGAGGATCACGATGGCGCCTCCTTTATCGGCCGGTTTGATTACTATATCGGGAACACCTGCGAGTTCCTCCAGGACTTTCTTTTCCTTGTTTGTGATGTTACAGCGGAAAGGAATTTGCTTTTGGTATGCTGCTCGAACATCGCGTTGAACGGCTTTTATGTACATGTCGAGGCATGTATCGCGCTGCGTGGGAGCGGTCTAGTGCTTATGGATAGGCAATGCGGTTCGGGCTTCGTCGATTGGAGGACGGTCAAGGAAGTACTCTCGCAGTCTCATACTTCTGGCGAAGTTGTCTAAGTCCTTAAAAATTTGAAATTCGGTGAAACCGCCAGCTGCCGGGCAAAAATTCAGACCTTTTCACAAGGCGCTCATGTGATCTGGTGACAGGGTAATTCTAGAGAGGTTTATCAATTTCCGGTGAGATGTTTGTTAGTTTTAGTAGCCTGGAGAGAGGTTACAGGGGGGGAATAAAAATTTGGGTTTGCGTTGGCAGACTCACTAGTACTGGCGCTAATGAGAGGTTCTGAATGATTAGTATTTGGCGCGTTTAAGGGGCGATTTTCATGTGCATTCCCAGATTGTGGACAGCCATTAGTAATGGGCTAACTTTATTCTTGCGGATGTAGTCACTGCTAGGGATATTATCTCGGAAAAATTTACGGATTTTGTTTCGGTAATAGCGGATGCCTTTTTCGATTCGTAGCTGCGTAGAAGGCCTGATTCTCTTTCGTTTAGATCCTTACTAAAAATTTCCTCTTCCTGGCGGAGGTAATGGGACCTAGTCTCTTAGTGATCTAGAATTATCTGCGTTAATTGCAAGGATGCGTTGTCTACTACTTGTTGCCACTTTTTTTTGTTGGAAGGGGACAGTTCGGCAGTTGCAGGTCTCAGCCTAACCCTCGAACCCATGGTAGCTACCTCGGCAGACAAATACTGTGAATGTGCGGAAACGTGCAATTGGGAACGTATGTGTTTTTCAGTAATCTTTCTTATTTTAAGAACTGTTGTGATACTGGGTAGGAAGCTGCATTACCGGGTTTTTTGGAGCCTAGTCACTTTGTCGGCGCAGAAGACACTTTCTTGCGGAGGTTGTAGGCTGGTTTTGGGGCGTCCGATAGCAGTGCGGATCCGCTGCTGTTGTTTTCCATATATATATATATATATATTATAATGGGGTCTATTAGCAAACAGCTATGGCGTGGTAACGGGGCTGGTTGTACCAGAGGCCAAGCTAGCCCGGGAGTCCACGCGCAAGTCTCTCAGCAAGATCGTTCTCGATGGGGCTGCTCCGATGACTGAGCCTTGCACATAGACCCAGTTGGGGGATTGACGCCACCTGAAAGTCAGCCTCGGTCTTAGTTGAGCACACACCCCTTTGGCCACACTGGCGCGCCTGCTAACGGCCACTTTCTCTGTTACAATTACCCCCCGGGAAAAAAAGGAGCCATCCTTGGCGACTCAAGGCGAGGTGAGGACGAGCGGGTCGTAATACGGCTTAAGGCGCTGAATGTGAACAGTCTCGCGGCCACGGCAACGACGATCTGTAGGAAGAGTGACCGGCTCAACGACGTAATTCACGGATGAAGTTCGCTGGACGACTCGGTAGGGTCCCTCGTATTTATCTTGTAGTTTGCTCGAAAGGCCGAGGGGTATTGGACGGTGTCCAAAGCCAAACTAGTGAACCAGCAGCGTATGCAGGAGCGCCGCTGGAAGCGTCGTGGCGAGCCTTCTGACGACCTTGGTCTGCGGTTGTGAATGATCTCGCCAGTTGGCGGCACTCTTCTGCTTGCTTGGCGATTTCCGAAACGGGTGCAGACTCGGACGCATCCGGGTGGTATGGAAGGATAGTGTCAAATGTACACGATGGTTCACGTCCGTATAATAAAAAGAACGGTGAGAAGCCCGTAGTTGTCTGCGTTGCCGTATTGTAGGCGTAAGTGACGAAAGGCAGAACTAAATCCCAGTTGGAATGGTCGGGAGAAACGTACATCGAAATCATGTCGCCTAATCTACGGTTGAAGCGCTCAGTCAGTCCGTTAGTTTGCGGGTGATAGGAGGAGCTATTTCTATTACGACTCGGCATTCGGTCAGCAGGGCCTCCACAACGTCTGACAAGAAGACGCGTCCCCTGTGACTCAACAATTCTCTCGGCGCTCCATGGCGAAGTATCAAACGTTGAAGGACGAACGATGCAACGTCGTGGCGGTAACAGCGTGTAGTGCGGCTGTTTCTGCATACCTCGTGAGGTGGTCAACCGCGACGATAATCCATCGGTTGCCTGCAGTTGTGGTGGAGAGCGGACCATATATGTCGATGCCGACACGGTCGAAAGGGCGAGCCCGACATGGTAGCGGCTGCAGCGGGCCGGTTTGGTGTTGATGGGGAAACTTGCGACGCTGGCAATCTGTACACGAGCGAACGTACTTGGTTACAAACGTGTACATTCCACGCCAGTAATAGCGCAAACGCAAGCGCTGGTACGTTTTGAGCACCCCAGCATGCGCGCACGTTGCGTCAGCGTGGTAGTGGGAGCAGAAATCAGAGCGCAGATGGCCAGGGACGACGAGTAACCACTTCCGGCCCTCAGATGAATAGTTGCGGCGGTAAAGAAGGTCGTCCCGAAGGGCACAGTGCGAAGCCTGGCGGCGCAGCTTCCGAGAGGCGGCAACTGTTGACGGACTGGACAAATATTGACGGACAGAGGCGATCCACGGATCTTTACGCTGTTCCGCAGCCATGTCAACGGAGTCTAGAGACGTCATGGTACCATCTGGCATAGATGAACTGTGATCGTCTGACCCCACTGGTGATCTGGATAGGGCATCAGCATCCGTGTGTCTGCGGCCGGACCGGTATACGACGCGAATGTCGTGCTCCTGCAGGCGAAGAGCCCAACGACCGAGTCGGCCAGAAGGGTCTTTGAGTGAAGACAGCCAGCAGATGGCGTGGTGGTCCGTAACGACGTTGAATGGACGACCGTAGAGGTAACGGCGAAACTTGTTTATTAACTGCTAAGTTGATTAACTTGTTGATTAACTTGTTGACTGCTAAGGACACAGTAGTTAAAATTAGGAAGAAGAAATGGGCGTGGGGAGGGCATGCAATGCTAAGGCAACATATTTGTTGGTGATTAAGAATAACAGCCTGGATACCTAGACAAGGAAAGCGTGGCAGGGGGAGGCAGAAGTTAAGTAGATGGTCAGATGAGACCAAGTTTGCGGGGGCAAATTGGTCGCAGTTAGCGCAGGACCGGGGCGATTGACGATCTATTGTTGATGCGTTTGCCCAGCAGTGGGCGTAAATTGGCTGGTGATAATGATGACTCACTTTGTGTACTTCAGCATTTTAGGAATGAGCAGCTTAAAAAATAACGCAATTGTGAAATTTTTAGTTTTAGCACACCGTTCTGCTGAATATAGCAACGTTGTTTTCGCACAAGTTAGCGTATCTTTTATGTCAAGCGCTCAACTAAAAATGCAACACCAAACTCGTAACAAGGCTGACTGCTAACTTATACATGGGCAAGACCTACCCCGAATAGCATGCTATAAGGGTAAATTCATCCCACCTATGCAACAAACAAAGCCTGCTGTATGCCGTAAAATTGAGCGAGTATCAATTGCCATTTGCGTGTATCATGCTTTACTTCAGGTGTATCTTGTTTGCGTACTGATTTTCCTGTCTGCCAGTCATTCTTGTTCCCTAAATGCCACCAAAGTCCTTATATTTTGCATGTGCTTCATTGATGACGCAAAGATTTCTTAACTTGTTTTACCCATGAAGCTCCTGTTGCAAGCCAATGCCGTCTCATGCACCACCCTGCACTGCATTGTAAGAATCGTGCGGTAGGTGTTCTTATGTGGCTTCATAAACTATGCATTGATGCAAAGTTGTATTGCAAAAAGATTCAGCTTCCTTGGGATCACGGTATAGTAGGTGCAGTAATAGCAAAAGTGAATGGTGGTATCTATTATTTCGGTTTCATTCCCACTCCATCTTTAGGCGATGCGCAGCTACCACTGTCACATGGCCGTTGTTTAAACGCGAACGCCACTGAAAGAACATAAGCAAAATGCACTTAATTTAATGAAAGCCTGCCTAAGCAACTCACTACAACTGAATTCCAACCTTGACAATTCCAATACAGCGGCTACTGGAAATTTTACATAGAGTTTAAATTAAGGGAACACTATGTTTAAATGTGATTGTGCAATAAACATTTGTTGCACTACTTTGATGCTTCCAGCTTTACAACTTGTACTTAAACTAAAAATGTAGGCCTAACAGGACAAGCGAACTGGAGAACAGCAGGAGTTTTTCAGTGATGTGCTTTTTCAAGGTTTAGTTATGCATATATACCAACTAGCCCGCATCGCCATTCTACTGCAGTATGTGTACGTCCATGGCAGTGACGCAGTGTGGGTTTGTGCATGTTTCCTTTTGCCACATTTTGTGGACGTGGCTTCATCTCTGTATATATTGTCACTTCAATCCACCAAGCGTTTAGGATAGACACAGAAAAATATTTTGCAAGTTCAGATGGGACCAGTAGCTGGGCTAAAATGTCCTCAGAAATATAGTTCTCATAAACAGTTGTACCTCACATTAGCAGTCATAGTAAATTTTAAGGTTTTCTTAGTAGTGGCAATGCTGATAATAAATTATTTCCACCCCGCTCTCTTCCTGTCTCCTAATGCTACACACATCATCTAGCGTTCTATTACCTGCTAAGTCGTCCTCAATTTAGGCTAGACCCTTTTATTGACCCTGGAAGTATCTGCCCCGTAGGTGAGTATCGGTAATGTGCAGCTGTCATACACTGTCTTTTTTGGGAGAATGGTAGGCAGCCATTCTGTATTATACCAGTCTTAAAAGCTGTATTAACAACACAGTTTTTCTGTACCCATGCCTAAATTGAAAAACTGGCTTGCAAGGGAGGTGCTACTGCAACATTCTGCACAAGGCGCCTAATCAAGCTACTCTTGACGGTTAACATGGCGCAGGAGTTCTCCTGGTTTGGGAAAAAGCGAAGCACACTTTTCTCCACCTGCGAGTGGCATCCTGTATTGTGTGTAACTAGATATCTTCGTGTTGTTACAGACATTAAATCCTTTCACCAGACAATGTATAAGACTCATTTTTTATTGTTAGTCACATACTGCGCAAATAATCGCTTTGTCGACTATCGGTCGCTTCTTAATTTTTATTGGTAGAAGAGGTACAAAATTTCTTTCACCCTTTAGATCATGAAAGTTTTACTCATTTTGCAACAAATCCAGTCCGCAACTATTTTGGCAGTTTGGGGCACCATAACAAAGAATGCAAACTGTTCAATAATACCTACCATAACTAATGATGGAGGCATTGCACCATTGAACAAGAATTGAAATATTTCCGTGCTTTCATACGTTTTTATGTGTTATTGTACTTTGAGCGTATCAGTTTGTGTGAATCAAGTAGTCGTGTAAATCTGTTTTGTTATAACTAATATTCAATCATTTCCGTGTTCCTCGTTTTTTCCCAAATATTATCACTTTTTGTGAAATATTGAAACAATGTAACTTTGTTTCCTAACCGAATTCATTAGGTTGTTTTCAATGTTTTTTGTTGTCTTATTGTTTTCCCACCTTTGCACTAAGTGTGAATCATTTCACGAGATAAATTTCTACGGCTCTTGTAACCGCTGTACAGTCATTTCTGTATACACACCTTTTCTAAGGTCGATAATCATTTCCCTAGATGTTGGTTTGTTTAAAGAAGATTTAATATGTATGGCACTCACAACCACCACTCAACACGACTTTTCTGTATCCAAAGTGCTTTTGTTTTATGGTTCTCCAACCTTTCCACTACATTTCATCTATTTATTTTCCTCAATTTGCTTTGTTTTTGTAACCACCATTCAATCATTTTTTTGTTTCCACACTTTTATTGCATTGTTTCCACCCATTTCACCTAGTGTGTGATATTTCAAGTTTTATAACTATCTTGTACCTTGTACCCTGGGTTTACATGTCTGTTTTTTTCCTTATTTTTTGTCAACCTTTCTGCTGTGTATGACTTATTTATATTCATGAATATTTGTGCTAATCTTGTAATTATACAATGCATACACTGTGGGCCAGGCAGATAAGATTCAAAATAAAGTGGTTGTGTTGCGAAAGCCTATTACATAACTTGGAAGTCAATATAAACTGTTTTACCTGAACTCTTGTGTTTTATGTGTACTTTGTAAGCTTTCTTACTACCCAGCTGCCCTTACTTACGGCTAGGTTGGCAATACTGTCATTTTAATTAGAGTAATTTTTTATAGTTTCTCTGATAGTTTATTTGCAGGCCTGTACAGCCCTGGTGTGTGGTATAATTCCATGACGCTACTGTAGTTGCCTTAGTTTCCAGGGCGCTTGTGCTGATCAGAACTGGTTTGCTGTTACTTACTGCCTCTTGTTTTCGATGCGATATTTCTTGTTTAGAGATGTGCTTTGTGTGCTTCTGCGAGAGTGTGCGGTCAGCTTGGCACATCACAAATGAGACTTCATGCAGTATGCTGTACTTAAAAAAGTGGAAACACAATAATCTACAAACCAGGTGCCAAGTAACAGCAAACAGTGCTGAATAGCTAGAAAGACATGTATTTCAAGTATAAATGCCCACAACACGTAGGCAACCTTGGAAAGGGGGCTGCCCAAACTCCCAAATGTATACAAAATGGAAATTTCAAGCATACAGATTAATGTCAACAATATCATACTAACGTACACAAGCCATGCATATAACAAACTAATGCTTGTTCCAAAGACAAAAAAAAAACAATGTAGAACAGACATCTATATACGTCTTGCATGCCTACCACCAAATATCCGTTAGACGTACCACTAAGGTAACATCCCACAAACAGCATAAAAAGTGCCATGAGAGGTATATTCTGTGCTATCCTTCGTGTGATTTGGATGGGTTTTTTGCAGTCGTAGCAACGTTGAATATATGTTATTTCGACCCCAACGGTACTTCTCGTGGACATCTGCAATGTCAATTGCTGACGTCTCTGGGATATCTGCACGACGTAACATGGTTTGCTGGGATATGCATAATGCGTTTCTTTTTTGCACTTACAGTAGCAATTGTTTTTATAGTCTGACCAAATATTCGTGATATTCTAAATTTTGGGAGCTATAGACAAATTTTAGGAAAACACTAATCTTCTATCACAAAACAAGGGGCTGTAAATTATTTGGAAACGTTTTTAAAAATGACTTACACTCAGCACCTGAAATATGCATCAAATGTGGGACATCTTCATTTGAATGAACAGAAATGTACTTACCCATGAAGAACTATACGCTGGATATTGCGGTTTGGAATTGGTAGCAGTTTTTTCAGAGGAAAAAAATGTTTTTCCGATCCCCTGTTTAAATATTTCAAAAATTTTTCTAATATAATCAAAGGTTTAAACCTTTTTGCTACACCACAGAATACCTCGTATCATCTACAAAAACCAAGGACATAATCTTGTGTCCTTGCTGGCTTTTTTTTATATTTTAAAAAACATCCATCACTCACTGACCTCTTTCGTTTTCTCGTTTGCCATAATATTTTGTTTTATTTCAGTCAAGGTATTGGGAAGCTCCTTATGGAATGTTCCTCCTCAAAATCACGCTTTTCTGGCTGGTGTTCAGGTAACGCACAACAAGCATTTTTAACAAAGTGTTAGACTATGTCGTGTGCAATCAATCTATCAGTCGAAAGTCTTATTATCTCAAAAAAATAACGCAAAATTTTATTGTCTTTTAAATGTTGACTCGAACCAATAATAATTATTACAGGCTTTGGTGCTGAAAAAGGTTCGTGAAATATTAGAACACAAAATAAAGTTATCCAGGCAATTTAGTCTCATTTTGAAGTCCTGAACTTCCGGACATACTTGAGTGTGTCGAGTGTGTCACTTACCATAAGCTGTTGCCATTTATCATTTCCATTCCTATTCCTACCCGGCAACCTATCCATAAGTACGGTAAAGACTATAAGAAACCAAACTTTTCTCTAAGCAATCAAGAACTAGCAACGTTCTACGAAACATTTTCTTAATTTGCCGCTTCCAGAACAGTGAACCAAAACCAACACTCTGGTACTCGAACTCTCTAAAGTCACTGTCAAAAAGGAAAAGACCGTATTTCAACGACGCCAAATTAGTAAAATACGCTGCTAAAGGGACCAGTATCGCACATGCCTGCGAGAGTACACCTGTCTGTGAAAAGATTCAAAACGAAAAGTTTCCATTCATATTCTGCTCGACATCCTTCGCGTCAACCCACAAAATTCTGGAACTTTTTGCCTAGGAAAAACACCGCTGCAGGTAAATTGTTCCTAAGTTTACCTTATGGTTCGGTAGGTGCTCCTTCTGACGGCGCCGAAGTAATGAATTTGTACTTTTGGACTTTCTTCAAACAAATAGCCTACAACAACATTCATTTCTGCCATCTGGAAACTTTCCAGATATGCCACCTGTTACTGTGACGAACGAAGGAATCGTGGAAACAATCGTCAACCTAAATTTTTCGGGTGCGCTCGCGCGGATAACATATCAGATAAAATTTTTAAAAGCACAAATATAATATCGAGTCATATCTTGCCAATCATTTTTAAACAGACTCTGGACACTGGTGTCATTCTAAAAGACTAGAAAATCTGGAAACCGTTCAGACCCCTCGAAAAATCGTCCCATTTCCATAACATGCATCCCTTACAAGCTGCTAGAACTCGTACTCCACACACATCGCAACGCGTTCGGTCCTAAATTCCTTCTTTTTTTATAACCAGCGTGAGTTCCGGAGAGATCTTTCGTGCGGACAAATTTGTAGAATTCACCACCGATCTTTATTTGAACTTGGTCTCCTTTTTTATAACCGAATAATTACATCTTGACTTTTCAAAAGCCCTCGACCGCGTCCCCATCGCCGTTGTGTACCTAAACGTTCCTTCCTCAGCACTGACCCATTAATAATAACCTGAAATAAAATTTTCTCACAGGTAGGGTAGCACTTTTGTTGTCGCGAGTGACCGGCACAGTCATGTCAATCTAATGTTCCGTCTTCCGCAGAGCGTCCGTACTTGGGTCACTTTTATTTAAAATATTTATAATGTCTTTCCAGACGACATTTCATCAACCATCCGCCTGTTTTCCGATGACTCCATACTTTATCGCCGAATTTAAAGTAGCACTGACCAAGATATTCTTCAGAATGACTTAGCTAACATACAAAAATGGTGTAAATATGGCTCATGCAACATCAGATTATTAGATGTAAAGTCATTGAAGTTATGCGCAAACGCAGTGACATTTCCTTCCAGTATTTGGTAAACTCAAAATCTTCAATCCAGGCTGAATCGTACCGATGCTTTGACATAATCATATCAAGCAATCTAACGTAGTCCGTCGACATACAACTAACGCCAGCCTTGCCTAAATCACTTACATACATCAAACGTTCCCGAAGCTCCTATCCCCCCAAATTGGAAAACTGGATTAAGAACCTTTCACGCAATAATACAGGAACATCCATCGGCTATTCAAAGCTCCCACTATAATTACTTAATAACTTCACGTGAAGTAAATCACAATCTTGCCGGTAGATTTATCTCTTCACAGTACAACCCGCTCAAAAGTATTACCAATAATAAAGTATTTCTGAACCTCCGCATCCTCGGAATCATCCGTAAAACTTCTCGAATCTTCCTTATACATAAACGTTTCTATAATTTCTCTTTACAACGAAATAGAGTCCCCTTCCCTCCTGTCGGCTAATCGCGTCGCTTCTTTAACTAGTTAAGTATACAGCACCTACATTGGTAAACTAACGCTTTTTAAAATCTTTTTTACTTACCGCAATCGAATATTGGAATTACCAGCTTGAAACCTTATTCAACGAATATGATCCCTCAGTATTGAAACGGTTAACCCAAAAATATAACAGTTGTACTTAGTTTCGTTTTTTACTGTTACAGTTTCTTCATGTATATATGATTTTGAAAATGTCGCAACTAGTTTATTATGTACCTGCCCCACGTTGTATGTCTGTTTCATTGACCATCACCCATTGTGGAATTTTGTACTTGCCTTCCCCTTACGTACTTCCCCGCAATGGTCACTTAAGAGCACAATAAATGACGACGGCGACGACGACGACGACGATGATGATGAAGTTTGAAAAGTAATATAGCACACAGAAGTCTTGTTTAGTATTTTGTGCTTATCGGTATATTCTAAATCACAAATTGAACCACCCCGGTCATGCGTTCTTTACCAGCACTACAAATATCCTGCTCATTTTTGTGTGGTTATACGACAAGTGGTTATAATAATGCATGTATTCTATGATGGAAAAAATCACAACTTCAGTGCTTCGCGTCTTCGTGTTTTGATCATCAATTACAAATTACATTCCAAAGATCAGTTTGTTGGTTTGCACTCCCAGCGAAATACAACAAAAGTCCGCCTGCAGTTTTATCCAAGTGGTAACCCAAGCGCAATCAGTGGCTGCGTTTGTGGGTATCAACTAAATCGTTATAAAAATTTCCACGTTCGTTCGGCTTTCCTAAGAAAAACATCTTGAGGCTTTCAGATTTCAAATAAATTGAAACAAATTTTCTTTGCCACTGTTAGTTTTCTCGAGATATGCCAGTATTCTTCGGCAGAATAGCTTGTGTGAGCATTTTTGGAAATTTCTTAATCGCCCATATTGGTGCATTAAAATATGCCAAATAAAGCTCCTAGGATGTTTGTCTCTTATCATCTTTACATGCAGCAAAAACATTCCTACGGGCCCCAGATTCCTTAAGCATTGTTAGCATTTTGAAAAATTTATATTTTAAATCGTACTATTTTAAAGGAATATAATCTAGACAAAATGTTCGCGTAATTACGAAGTTTCCACGGCACCATAATGCCTAACAATAATTATTATTTGAAGGTAAAATTCAGGAAAATTACAATTCTGGCAAATCAACAATGAGCATCTACAGTTCATGACTGTAATAGTCAGATTAGTGAATACTGTCTCTAGATGAATAGCAAGTTATCAGAATGTAATTATCACAAAATCATTCATTGACTATGCTGTGCAAAACCTCTGTAACTCCAACTAAAATGTCCGGCTGCTCATTAGGTGCGAACCGTGTTTGGGAGTATTCAGAATAACACGAAATTTGTCGCAGCAGCTGCCATACCGAAAATTCTAATACGCCTGACAGAAAGACTGTAAATGTTTCTTCTAGCTGCGTCTGAGATAAAGGTACTAAGATAAAGATTAAGCCTGATGCACACGCTTTTTCGCAATACCCGTTACACAATTATACCGTATGCTTTCGCATTCACTATAATAAAATTATTTTTGATAGCTTTCCAAGTTTTTTGTTTCGTACTCACACTAACAATGGTAATAATATTCCACCTTCTGTTTATTTATTTGACTGGACTGGAAAGGACTTTATTTAAACAAACCCTGCAGTAGGCAGGAGCCGGGTTACGGCTCCGCCTCGACGTGGCCTGGCGTCGCTTCATCTTCTGCGACCCTACTCGTCACAAGCCCGTTTTACGGAGCCCGTGCCTTTCGAGCGCGGCGAAGACCTGCTGGATGGCCCATGACTGGTCTGTCTTGCTTGTAGATTCGATGGCTCTCTGGAGTTCCTCCGGATACTCTTCGAAGTGCGCGCCGTCTGGGTCGGCGGCACAGTCCCACATGATGTGCCACCGGTTGTCCGGTCCTTTCTTACACACACTGCACTGATCACTCGGGTACTCGTCCGGGTACATTTGGTGTAAGGAGGCCGGCGACGTTGTCGACGCTGTTTGGAGTCTTCTTAGATGTATCGCCTCCTCGCGGCCCAGTTCCCGGTGGGGCGGCGGGTACGCTCGTCTTGCCAGACGTAGGGCCTTCAGTGTTTCTCCGTAGCCCCTGGCTCTGTCTTTGGTTTCCGTCCACCACTCCCACTCGGGACGAGTGCCCACGTTGGGAGCGCGGTGAGTGATAGCGCGCGCTTCCCTGTGGGCCGTCTCGTTGTGGTTCGGCGCGTACGGTGAGCAGTTTCCTGCGTGCGCAGGGATCCATCTGACCTCCACTCGTCTTCCGTCTCGAACTCCCGATCTTTCTATAATTCTAGCCGCCTTGCCGCTCACTCGACCTCTTTCCAGGTTGCGGACGGCCTCTTGTGAGTCGCTCAGGATTGTGTCGCAACCTCCCTCAGACATCGCCAGGGCTATGGCGATCTCCTCGGCCTCGGTGGCGTTCTCGCACTTCGCGCTCACCGATTTGGAAATCCGCCCTGTGCGTGCATTCACAGTCACCAACGCGTATCTTCCTTGCCCGTACTCCGCCGCGTCAACGTACCAAGTCCGCGTGTCCCCGCAGTACTGTTCGACGAGAAACTTTGCTCTCGCCCGTCTTCTCTCTTGGTTGTGCTCCGGGTGCACGTTCCTCGGGATGGGGCTCACCCGGACCTTCTCGCGCACCTTCTCGTCGAGTTCCTGGAGGTGTCTTCCTGTGACCCGGTAGCCGTAGCCCAGGGTCTCGAGGATGCTTCTACCCGAGTGCCCTCTTGTACAATCCACGGATCATGGCGTCGATCTTATTCTTGTCGGTCTGCGTCCACGTGTGGTACGCCGCCGTGTACGCCACGTGGCTGATCGCGAAGGACTGGACCAACCTTGTGAGCCCTTCTTCACGCATGCCCGCCTTCTTGGTTGACACTCGCTGGATCAGACGCAGGGTACTCGCCGTCTTGGTTGCCAGCTTCTTCAGCAGGTTGTCTTTGCTGCCATTGCTGCTGATCAGCATGCCCAGCACTCTGATCTCCGAAACCTCGGGAATTCTCTGGCCCATCTTCGTGATCAGCTCCATGCGATCACACTCCCTCGGGGGCGGCGGCTGCCATCCCGCCTTTCGAGGCGAGTATACCAAGAGCTCGGACTTGGACGGCGAACACTGCAGACCCGTTCCGTCTAGTCGTTCTTCGATGGCCGAGATCGCCTTCTGCAACCACATCTCTATACCAGCATCCGTGCCGCCGGTCGTCCACAGGGTAAGGTCGTCTGCGTAGATCGTGTATCTCACGCCCTTGACGCTCGACACCGCTTCGGCGACCTGTATCATCACGATGTTAAACAGAAACGGTGAGATCACAGAGCCTTGAGGCGTGCCCACGCTGCCGACGCGTCGCTCTGGTAACTTGATCTCCCCCGCGTGCAAGGCGATCTTGCGGTCCGATACAAAGTTTCGGATGTATTCATAGCTTCTCTTTCCCATGTTTAGCCGCGACGCCTGCGCCAGGATGGCCGACTGCTTCACCCGGTCAAAGGCGCTCTGAAGGTCGAGGCCCAGGATCACCTTGCTGTCCTTCGTCTCGTTCTCGATTATCTCCTTCTTCAACTGCAACATCGCGTCTTGAGTGCTCAGGCCCCTCCGGAACCCGATCATCGAGTCAGGATACAGTCCCTCCTGTTCTAGGTAATTTTGCCATCGTTTCACCAACACGTGCTCGAGGACCTTCCCCACGCACGATGTCAGCGAAATGGGCCTCAGGTTCTCAATGTTCAGCGGCTTGCCTGGTTTCGGAATCAGCACCGTCTTCGCCTTTTTCCATTGGTCCGGCAGCTTTCCGCTTCGCCAACACTGGTTGTAGTACCGAGTCAGCGCCTCGATCGACGGGTCGTCCAGGTTCTTCAGCGCCTTGTTAGAGACCCCGTCGGGTCCCGCCGCTGACCTGGTGTTCAGTTCCTGCAGGGCGGTCACGACCTCGGCCGTCGCGATGTCTCCGTCTAACTTGTCGTTGGGAGCTCCCGCATACTCCGGGTGCTGCTCGGTCTTTGTCTCCGGCAGGTATTTGTCACTTAGACGCTTGATCAGTACGTCCCTGCCGAGGCTCTTCTCGGCCTCGTGCATGACCCGAGCCATGCGGTTCTGTTGGTATGATTTGGTCGTGGTCTCGTCGAGCAAGTGTCTGATTAGGGACCAGGCCCTGCCCTGGTGAAGGCTGCCGTCGATGCGGCTGCACACCTCGTCCCACTGCTGTCTACTGAGCAACGCACTGTGTTTCGCGATTGCCCGGTTAAGTTCTGCCATCTTCTTCCTCAGTTTTCTGTTCCACCGCTGCTTCTTCCAGCGTTCCTTGATCGACGTCTTCGCTTCGAGCAGATGCGCCAGCTTGCTATCGACGCATGTGATGTCCTCGGCGGTATCGATCTTCTTGGTCGCTCTTCTGATTTCTTCCTTCAGCCACGCCGTCCACTCTTCTATATCGGCGATGTCTTGCGCCACAGTGTCGTCCGTTCTCTGTTTCCGGAAGGCGTCCCAATCCGTCCACTTGTGCTCGATCTTGCGACCTCCGCTGCCGATCAACTCGACCTCCAAGATGTAATGGTCGCTTCCCAGGTCTTCGCAGGTGTTGCGCCACGTCACCTCTCCTCCGTTCTTGACAAAGGTTACATCCGGCGTGGTGTCCCGTTGAAGCGAGGTGAGGCCTGTTCGCGTGGGTTGCTTGGGATTCGTGATGAGCGTGTACCCCTGCTCCGTCGCGTCGTGCATGAGGTCTTTCCCTTTGGCCGTGTCTTTCTTGTAGCCCCACGAGTGATGCGGAGCGTTGAAGTCACCCCCCACTACCAGTGTTTCTCTCTTGGCTTGGTTGCTAGCCGCTCTTAGAAGGGTCTTGAATTTCTGGCCGTAGTCTTTCGGATTGCTGTACACGTTCACCGCGAACATCCCTTGCTTGCATCCCCTGCCAGGTACGATCTCGACACACACGTGCTCGCACTTGTCCTTCTTGCCCTTGTTCAGCTGGTGCTCCACGGCGGCCAGACCCTTCCTAACAAAGGTACACACCCCGCGCCGACCGGACGTGTCGGCGTAGGCCCTGTACTCCGGCAGGGTCGGGTCCTTTACCACCGTTTCTTGTACCATGATAACATCCGGCTTCTTTGACGCCCATCTTACATATTCCCGGGAACCATACATTGGGTTTGTTTATTTGTGTTTTGCTTTTACCGCCCGGCTGTGCCGGTCTGTGTTATCTCTGCGCCAAGGAAAGCGCGTGTTCAATTCTTTCTTTCTGTGCCGCATGTGTTATCTGTTGTGATAGGGAGAGCATTCCGATCTAACGTGAACAGCCCAGAATAATCTTCTTGGGTCTACTATGTTCTCGATGCGAATCGACGTTTCGAGAACCACGCGCGCCAAAAGATAAAAAGCCTGCAGTGCGGACGCCGGGGCATTCGATTCTGCGACGCTCGCTGACGCAAGTCACTTTGTTGACCGCTGCTTCGCCGCCTCTGTATTCTTTTGAGTTGTTAGGGGAGCACAAGTTCGCTCCAATAAACTTGTTTCTCCTGCAAGACAACTGCGTCGTCCTTGGCTTCGTGACATCTGGTGGAGGTGCGGGGTAGGGTGACGGCGAACGGTTGAAACGGGCTGGTCGACGGCTGGTGTTGGACAGGTACTCTTCGATCTCCGATGGGTGCTGGCCAGTTCGGGGGCGGGGGGCGTCGACGGAGAACCCTCGCAAACCGAGCCTCCTGTAGGGGCAGCGACGGTAGACGTGGTCGGCCTCTCCGCAGTGGTAGCACAGTGGACGATTGTCGGACGTTCGCCACACGTCGGTCTTCCTTGGGGCAGGGGGTTGCGCCGCAGGTGGTCGGGCCGGCGAGAGGGGACGACGGTACGGAGCCTCGTGACGATAGGGTGCAGGTGGGCGAGGGCGATGTACAGCAGCCGCGTAGGTCATGGCTTGCGGCTCGCGAGGTGCTACTGGCGTCGTTGAAGTTCCCAGCGCTTGCTGCACTTCTTCTCTAATGACGTCGGTAAGAGAAGCGACTTGTGGTTGCGGCGTCGTCGGGAGCAGTTTCCGCAGCTCCTCCCTCACTATTTCGCGGATAGCCTCGCGTAGGCTATCAGCCGGAACCCGCATGTTGTCGATGTAGTTCGCACTGGCCGCGCCAACAAAGTTCCGGTCATACTGCTTAGCACGCATTTCGAGAGCCTTCTCAATCGTGCTGGCTTCGGTCACGAATTCAGCGATGGTTTTGGGCGGGTTGCGGACAAGTCCAGCAAACAGCTCCTCCTTCACACCGCGCATCAAGAAGCGTAACTTCTTTTCTTCCGTCATTTCGGGGTCCGCGCGGCGAAATAATTGCTTCATCTCCTCAACGAAGATCACGACCCCTTCGTTGGAGTGTTGTGTCCGAGTTTCAAGCAAAAGCGCAGCTCGCTCTTTTCTCACAACGGTAGTGAATGTCTTCAGGAACTCCCTTTTGAAGTGAGTCCAGTCGGTCAAAGAACTCTCATGGTTCTCGAACCAAGTTCGAGCAGCATCTTCTAAGTAAAAGAAGACATGCCGGAAAGTTTCTTCGTCGTCCCACCTGTTGAAGATGCGGACGCGCTACAGCTTCTCCAACCATTCTTCGGGGTCTTCAGCGGGGGCTCCCCGGAACGATGGCGGTTCCCGGGGCTGCTGCAGGACGATTGGCGATGTTGTTTCTTGCACCATGGTGTTGGTTGCAGCGTTCTTTTTCTTGGGCCCTTCTGGCATCAAACCGAACTCGGGTGGTAAATCTTGCAGGCGGGGGCTGGCTCTTGTTGGACTGGCTTGGCGGCTTCTCGAGGTTGTAGTGGGCATGAAGGGTGCGTACCCAGCACCTCCACCTTCAAACGCAGCTTACCAGCATTCAGCCTGAGAAACTCCGTCCTTGTGAAGAAGAATTTCTGCCCCGGAACAAGAGCGAATTACCTCCTCGTCATCCCCGCGGACCTTCGTGATGAAATTTTGGAAGCGTGCCACGACGACCCGTCTTCCGGACATCTGGGCACAGCCCGCACTATTGGAAAAATCAAGGCGAGGTACTACTGGCCCGGCCTTACCTCTGACGTCACCCACTACGTCCGGAGCTGCCGTGACTGCCAGCGACGAAAAACGCCGCCGACAAGACCCGCCGGACTTCTGCAACCGATCGCCGTCCCATCGAGACCATTTCAACAGATTGGAATGGACCTTTTAGGCCCGTTCCCTACGTCACGATCACAGAACAAGTGGATTGTCGTAGCGACAGACTATATGACGCGCTACGCAGAGACCGCCGCTCTTCCGAGGGGGACTGCACAAGAAGTGGCGAAGTTCTTTATAAGCCAAGTTGTGCTACGACATGGAGCCCCGGAAGTCCTAATCACAGACCGCGGAACGGCATTTACTGCAGAGCTGATGGAAGGAGTATTACGCTACAGCAACACGGATCACCGAAGAACGACCGCGTACCACCCCCAAACGAACGGACTAACAGAACGTCTGAACAAGACAATCGCAGATATGCTGTCAATGTACGTTGACGTTGAACATAAGACTTGGGACGAAGTTCTCCCGTATGTCACGTTTACGTACAACACGGTTATCCAGGAGACGACGCAGCTGACGCCGTTCGAGCTTGTCTACGGTAGAAGGCCGACTACGATGCTCGACGCCATGCTTCCGGACGTAGAAGACGACGACCTCAACGCCGACGTCCACGGATATCTTCAACGTGCGGAGGAGGCCCGCCAGCTCGCTCGAGTTCGTATAACGGGCCAGCAGCTGGTGGATGCGGGCCGCTACAACCTCCGACGCCGAGACGCCGAGTACCAACCAGGGGATCGTGTGTGGGTTTGGACTCCCATCCGACGACGCGGACTCAGTGAGAAGCTCCTGCGACGGTATTTCGGACCCTACCAGATTCTAAGACGTGTTGGCCAACTTACCTACGAAGTGATCCCCGATGGTGACTCCGGCACATCACGACGACGCACGCGGCCTGAAGTCGTCCACGTGGTTCGCTTAAAACCTTTCTACGAACGATGACGAACTTTTATTTTCATTTGTTCGGACTGTCGCTTATGTTAGCATCGGGTCGATGCACTCTTAGAGGGGGGGTAATGCCGCGAACCATACATTGGGTTTGTTTATTTGTGTTTTGCTTTTACCGCCCGGCTGTGCCGGTCTGTGTTATCTCTGCGCCAAGGAAAGCGCGTGTTCAATTCTTTCTTTCTGTGCCGCATGTGTTATCTGTTGTGATAGGGAGAGCATTCCGATCTAACGTGAACAGCCCAGAATAATCTTCTTGGGTCTACTATGTTCTCGATGCGAATCGACGTTTCGAGAACCACGCGCGCCAAAAGATAAAAAGCCTGCAGTGCGGACGCCGGGGCATTCGATTCTGCGACGCTCGCTGACGCAAGTCACTTTGTTGACCGCTGCTTCGCCGCCTCTGTATTCTTTTGAGTTGTTAGGGGAGCACAAGTTCGCTCCAATAAACTTGTTTCTCCTGCAAGACAACTGCGTCGTCCTTGGCTTCGTGACAATATTCCTGAAGCATCGCTTTCTTGTTGCCGAAGCTTTGGCAGTTCCACTGCCAGATCGTGAGCGACTCTGTCGCCGCTCTGGACCTCACTGCGCAATGGGACCGCCTTGGCATGGTTGTTGCGCTGGTGGTTGCTGCACTTGCTCTTGGAGATACGGGTGATTAACGAACTGCGCTGCAAATACCGGACTTCGTACCATGGGTTTCAACGTCTGCTCCATGTAATCAAACCGTTCATTCAAGCTCCTCTGCGATGCCGCTATGGCGGTGATCACTTCTTCCAGTCTCGCGAACCATTGCTCTGACGCCGCCGCCATGTTTCCTACCGTGGCCGTCAGTTTCTCGAGCTGGGCTTCGTAATTCTTCTTCGTCGCCGTTGGTGCCCGCTTCTTGGGTGCCTCTGACGTTTCGTCTTCTTCGACGACCTCCATCGCCGGTGGCGACGTTGCCTCCTTACCTTGTTCTTTCTCTACTTGCTTCAGCTGCCTCTCTTGGCTCAGTTTCTGCCTCGGCGTTTGATTCGCTGATGAAACGGCCTCTTCTGTGACCGTCGGTCTTGTTTTCCTTTGTTTCTGCTGCTGCTGTTCCAGTTGTAATTGCAGGCTCCACAGTCTCTTCTCCATCTCCGCCAGCTTCCTCGCCAGCGCCTCATTGTCCGCTCTTAGTTGCTCGCAGCACTGGTTCTGACCACTCTTGTTCCCGTGCGCCGCCATCTTGCCTTTTCCCGTCGTGGCGTCCGCCCAGCTCACTGCCTCTCGGGGCTGCTGGCCGCCAATGCCGCGCCCGCGCGAGGCGCTGCGCGAGGCACGACGAGAAGGGTGGCGTGATGGGCTCCGTGATGTCATCCGCCCGTGGCGTGATCCGTGGCGTGACACACTTCGCGATGCATGTCGGGAAGCGTGGCGTGATGCGTGGCGGGATCCACTCGCGCCCTGTGACGTCACGTCCTCGCCACATGCGCCTCCCAGCCGCGGGAAGGAGCCCAGTGACAGCGCGCGCTGCCTGTGTTGCTCCTCGGCGTTTCTTCGTTCCCATCGTCTTCTTCGTACTACGAACGGGATCTTGAATCTCGCTCTGCACGCCCTGTCCCCTGTCGGGTGGCCCTCGCCGCATAACTTGCACTTTGGGATGCATCTATGGCTGTCTCTCGGGCTGCATGTACCGCACGCCAGGCAGACCCTAGCGTTGGGCGTCGGACACACGTCACTGCGATGCCCGACTTTGCCACAGCTCCTGCACACCTCAATTTGCTTTCGGTATAGACTACACTGGTAGAGCGTCGACGCGTACCTCACATATCTTGGGACTTTCTCGCTCTCGAAGGCAACGATGACCGTCATCGAAGTGCCGATGCGCTTGGCCCCCCCCCCCGCCGTCGGGTTGTACTTGGTCAAAATTTGCTCCAGGATCTCTTTCTCGCTGTCTTCCGTCGGAATCCCTTTGATAACTCCTTTCACTGTGCCGTGCGCGGCTGTCCCGTATGCGTTGACCTCGTACTTCGTTCCGTGGACCTCTATCTCTGTCACTCGAACATGTCTTTCCGCTCCTTCTGCGCTGGGTGTGCTGACCACCATAATGTTCTGTTGAAAATTGGGGCACGCCATGTCGTCTGCCCGCTCCGTCTTCTCGATTCCCGCGGCCGCCATGATGGCCGCCGCGACGCACGCCGCGCCTCTCTTCGCTATGTCTAGCCCTCCGCGGGGTCTCAAGACGATCTTGATTTCTTCTGCAGGCATATTTGGCATGCGAGCGGCCCGAATGACCTCCTTCCTCACGTTCCTGCCTCGCGCAGTCTTGTTGCTAAGCGCTGAATTCTCAATACCGGTAATGGCGGTCGGCTCACCTTGGTCGTCTCGTCGATTCAACGGCTTCTTCTTTCCGTGCCCGCCGATGTGAAGCCATCCAGTCGACCTCTGAAACTCTTCGGGTGTAACTTCTTCACCTTCCATTTGCACACACATCTGGGTCGTTGACCCCTCCATCGCTGACTTGGCAGGTGAGTCTTCGGCCATCTCGCTCGGCGAGGTGCCGGCGGGTAGGTTTAGCAAACGCTCGGCGCGTTAGGCTTAACCGCACCACGCCAGCGACGAAAGTCCGACGGCTTGGTTAAAAACGCACCTTTTGCCGAAAATCCGGTACCGGTCGATGCCCCGCACCTTCACGCACAGATCGCTAATAAAATCTTCGTGGTTAGAACCAATCACTACTGCGTAGTTGGGCATTGAATTTACATGAATGCCTAAAGTCTGCAAACAGGCCATAAAACACAAAGGAGTATTACGCAGCAGCAACGTATTCAAACACACGGTATATATCATATAATAAATATATACGCTTTGCTTCAGCCACACTTAATAAAGAAGGGTTATATAAATGACGCTAATACTATGATTGCGCCCAACAAAACCTACAGAAATATTTTGCACACAAGAGTTGTCGATAAGCTTTATTTTTCAGATAAATGGGGCACAAATATTTGCTTATTTCTTCATATTCCTCGCAAAATTCTCTCATAACAGTGATTAGAACTGCGAGAGCAATATTAACCCAAATATAATTGGAAGAATGTGGTTTACTAAACTGAATACGGTTACATTGCATAACTAAACAAAACAGGTGGTTTTAGAAACACCCGAAACTTACAATGCAAGCTGTTTATTACAGAGGCCGGATCGCAACGTAACAAGAATGCAAAATAAAACCCCAATTTTGTTTATGACAAAACATATCACGCCCAAAAACAAATTAAACGGAAGTACGAACCTAGGTATTCTAAACATTCATTCGCACGAAATCAGTATAAAACTAGCAAGTACACTTGGTTGCAGCCTATGCGTAATGGAGTGTTGAAAGCATTGAGTGCTTAAGCTTAGCCCATATTAGTATTACAGTGCGATTTTTCAAAAAATTGAATGCCCCGTTTGGGGAGGTGTATTTGTTTTAGGCAGGAATTGTAATTACAAACATTGAATGTGCCTGAAGGCTCTTTGGGGCTTACATGTAAAAGATAAAATTAACGTAATTTTAGAGGAGACAAACGTAACCAGAGAATTACAAGTTGTCGAAGATTTTTAAATTTTCTTCGTAATGATTTGTTTCAAACAATGACTACAAGGATACTGTTGAGAGGCGAATGAGCAGCATTACAGTGCCTGGCTTTACTCATTGAAAGTAGGTATTTTAAATGCGCACCTTGAATGCTTCACTGATTACGCCATTCTTGTGAGTAAAACACTCGTAAGCAAAGCGCACTGCAGAAAGGTCAACTACAGCCAAACGTCGTTACAACGAACGCTTCTACTATGAAACGGCCTGCATAACTAAGCATGCCGTAAGGCCTGGCCAGATTCCTGTTTTCTACATAGTGTGAACGCTAATGCAGTGAATACCCCTACAGCTACTTTGCCTTTTTAACGAAGAAATTTGTGTGTTTCAATTGCTGGATTGTTGTTTGATAACTGGTATACCTTGCAGAACACGTGCTTCTGCGCAGAGAATAGGTGTGCCGATGACGGTAAGTCATCTAGTTGAACATCGGAGGGGCAGGAATGGATAACCACGTGCATTGCGTGTTGGGACACACAATCGCTTCTTGCGGCTGATGCTTACTCCTCAGTGTACGACCACGTGCTGGTTTTTTCTCACCTGACAGCTGACGACAACGTAAACGCCATCATAGAGAAAAAGGACGCGTAAAAAGTATCCGGCGAGCAGTGCTGAAGGGCTTGCAGAGTAAACAAGCGTGGAACTACATGCGAAGCAGTAAAGGCATTCCACTCGCTGTAGATATATATATCCTCATGTTATCCCCTGGTCCACAGGACGCTGTGAATTTTTACAGCATCAGGCCTGCGGTGGTTGCATCTTCACAGTGCAGATTTACACTAATGACATTCTTATGCACTTTAAACCCGATGATGATACCTCAGTATGTTTATCTGTTTTATAAGATTCATTGAGGTGCGAGATGCTTATAACGATGTTACGCGTATAACAAACCATTATCCCCTTCCCACACGCTTTGGTATACAGGAGGTTGTGTACACAAGGGATTTCAGTACACGATTATAAGCAAACGCTTTCGGCGCTTCCAATGTAGCCGAGGTATCTCCGTTAGGAAGCGGACATATTTGTGATGCGCCATTTTCACGGGGAAGTTCTTCATATACTGGTTACGGACCGACTCAAGCATCACAGGCAAAAGCTTCCGTTAAAACATCCACTTTTAAAAGCAACCCAAGATAAATAATGCGACATTTACCTTCTAATGGGCGTTAGTTTGCACGATTTTGAACATTAGTTAGGAATTCTTATGTTACACCGCAAGAAGAGCAATTGAGCCAATAGACGTAATCTGTACGTACCGGAAAAGATTTTGTTATAGGCACATTGCGGTACTTATGAGATACAGATTAAGATACTAGTATGTTGTTATTGTCACGTATGTTGTTATTGTCACGTATTGTCACGTATGTTGTTATTGTCACGACGCCGCTGTCTTGAAGAAACAACGCATTTATTGGAGCAAACTTCTGCTTCCCTAACAACTCAAAAGTACAGAGGCGCCGAAGCTGCGGTCAACGAGGTAACTTGCGCAGGCTAGTGTCGTCGAATGAAATGCTGCGGTGTTTGCTCCGCGGGCTATTATCTTTCCGCGCGAGTGTTTCTGGAACCGTCGCTTTACATACAGAACATTGTAGCTCAGAGAAGAATATTCTCGGCTAGTGACGTTAAGACAAAAGAGTCTGCTTATCCGAATGTGATAGCCCGTGCGGAATAAAAATAAATAATGGAAGATGCGCTTTCCTTGGGACACAGATAACACAGCCGGGCGTGGCCTGCCAGTAAAAACAAATAAGAAATAACCAAATGCAAGTATGCTTCGCGGCATTATACCCCTCTAAGAGTGCATCGACCCGATGCTAAAACACAAGACAATCCAAACAAACAACGAAAAAAAGCACGTCATCTTGCATAGTAACGTTTCAAGCGAACCAGGTGGACGACTTCGGCCCTTGTGCGTTGTCGTGATGTTCCGGAATCACCATCGGGGATCACCCTGTAAGTAAGTTGGCCGACACGTCGTAGAATCTAGTAGGGCCCGAAATAACGCCAGAGAAGCTTCTCACTGAGTCCCCGTCGTCGGATAGGAATCAAAACCCAAACACCATCCTTTGGGTGGTACTCGTCCTCTCGGCGTCGGAGGTTGTAGAGCCCGGCATTCAGCGGCAGCTGCTCCTGGCATCCCGGCAGATGCTGGTCCGCTGTACGAACTCGAGCTAGCTGGCGGGCCTCCTCCTCACGCTGAAGGTATCCTGGGACGTCGTTGTTGAGCTCGTCGTCTTCTACGTGCGGAAGCATGGCGTCGAGCATCGTAGTCGGCCGTCTTTCGTAGACAAGCTCGAACGGCGTCATCTGCGTAGTTTCCTGGACAGCCGTGTTGTACGCAAACGTGACATGCGGGAGCACTTTGTACCAAGTCTTATGTTCAACGTCGGCGTACATTGACAGCATAACTCGGTTGTCTTGTTCAGAGGTTCTGTTAGTTCGTTCTTTTGGGGGTGGTACGCCGTAGTTCTTCGGTGATCCGTGTTGCTGTAGCGTATTATTCCTTGCATCAGCTCCGTAATAACGGCCGTTCCGCGGTCCGTGATTAGGACTTACGCGACTCCATGTCGCATAACAACTTGGCTGATGAAGATCTTCGGTCTCAGCATAGGTTGTCATGTTGTCTGTCGGTACGACTATCCACTTTTTGTCGGATTGGGATGTAGGGAACGGGCCCTGAAGGTCCATTTCAATCTGTTGTAAGGGCTTAGAAGGGGCGGAGATCGGCTGAAGAAGTCCGGCGGGTCTCATCGGTGGCGTTTTTTGTCGCTGGCAGTCACGCCAGCTGCGGGCGTAGTGGGTGACGTCGGATGCAAGGCAGGGCCAGCAGTACTACATCTTGATTTTCCCAATTGTGCGAGCTGTGCCGATCTGTCCAGAAGAAGGCTCGTCGTGGCACGTTTCCAAAATATCGTCACGAAGATCTCCCGGGATGACAGGCAGATAATTCGCTCTCGTTTCGGGGCTGAAATATTTCAGGAGGGCGGCGTTTTTCAGGCTGAATGCAGGTAAGTTGCGTCTGAAGGGACTGGCACGGCGACGTTGCATCCTTGGAGGTAGTGGATCATGACGCGTAGATCGGGGTCAGCACGCTGCTGTTCGGCCAGGTCGCTCTCAGTCACGACTCCGAAGAACGCGCTGTCTTCCTGTCTTCCAGTCTTGTGGTGGTGGGTTGACGGGGGCGCTGGACAGGCAGTCGGCGTCGGAGTGTTTACTCTAATTCTTAAAGGCGCAAGCTCCACCTACCAATGCAGCCAGATGGGTCCTTCAAATTTGCGAGCCAACACAACCTTGAACGGTCTTTTATACAGGTATTGGAGAAATTTCTAAAAGGCCTATATAATCGCGAGGCACTTTTTCTGAGAGGCTGAGTAGTTTCCTTTTTCCTTTGATAGACCACGGCTGGGATAGGCAATTACTTTTTCGCTCCCCTCTGCTTCTGTAGAAGGACGGCACCCAATCCTATATCACTTGAGTCCGTAGTGCATTTCCGTTTCGGCGTTTTCGTCGAAATGCGCGAGCACAGGCGGGATTTCCAGGCATTGCTGCAGCTCGCAGGATGCTTTTTCTTGGGCATTTTCCTAGCTGAAAGGGGTGCTATCTTTCGTCAAGTACGTGAGTGGCTCTGCGATGCGGGAGAAGTTTGCGACGAAGCGCCGGTTGTATGCGCATAGTCCGAGAAATCTTCGCACGCCCTTATCTTTTGGTCTTGGAAGTTCGCTATTGCGGAAGTCTTCGCCGGGTCAGGCATGACTCCTACGGCGTTGACGATATGGCTCAAAAACTTGAGTTCCTCGTACGTGAAGCGCCACTTTTGAGGCTTCAGCGTTAACCCCGACGTACGGATGGCGTCGAGTACAGACTGAAACCTTGCAAGGTGTTCGTCGAAAGTCCGGTAGAATACCACAACATCGTCGAGGTATACGAGGCAGGCGTACCACTTCAGGCTAGCTAGCACCGTGTCCATGACTCGTTGAAACGTTGCTGGCGCATGCACAACCCCAACGGCATCACCTTGAACTCGTATAGGCCGTCCGGTGTTATAAATGCAGTCTTCTCTCGTTCTCTCTCGTCCACTTCAATTTGCCAGTAGCCGGTCTTCAGATCCATCGATGAGAAGTTCTTCTCGTGGCAGAGGAGGTCAAGGGTTTCGTCGATTCAGGGGAGAGGTACACGTCCTTTTTTGGTGATTTTGTTCAGTCGCCGGGGGTCAATGCAGAACCTTAATGCACCGTCTTTTTTCTTCAGCAGTACGACCGGCGCAGCCCAGGCACTTTTCGATGGCTGTATAATGTCGTCACTGAGCATGTCATCGACTTGAGTCCAGATGGCTTCTCGATCATGTGAATAGACGCGGTATGGTGACTGTCGTGTAGGTCGGGCTCCATCTTCGGTTATTATTGGGTGCTTCGCTAGGGGTGTCTGGCGTAGTTTTGAGTTCGACAAAAAACACTCTCCGTAGCGACGCAGCAAATCCAGCAATTTCTTCCGTTCTTCTTGCGGTAACGCCGGATTCACGTCGAAGGGATTCGGAAGCTTGAAGGTATCTTCGGGTCCGCGTTCAAACTCGACAACCGCGATCACTTCACTTTCTTATTGCATCTCCTCAAGGAACGCAATTGCAGCGCCCGTATTTATATGCTGGTATTCCTCGCTGAAATTAGTGACGAAAACCTGGGATTGCCGTTGTGTAAAGCGCACAATGCCTCTTGCGACGGAGACACCCCGGTAGAGGAGCAACCTTTAATTACTCTCTACGATAGCGTCGACGTCAGGAACAGCATTTTCACAGTGGACTGTGATAATAAAGCTTGTCCGGGGTGGCAGGGTGGCATGATCATCGGCGATCCTTAAAGCAGCACGGCGTTCGGGGTTCGGTTCCGCCGTCATAGAGTGATCGGGGGAAAAAGTTACGGAATTGGTCTGTAGATCAATTATTGCACCATTGTCCATCAAAAAGTTCATTCCAAAAATTACGTCGCGGGAGCAGTTAGGCAAAACGACGAACGCCGCCGGGTACGTTGTGCCGGATATGGTGATGCGAGATGTGCACGTTCCACTTCGCGTCACGAGGTGGCCTCCTGCTTTGCGTATGTGCGGACCCCCCATCTGGCCATAACGTTATTCACCTTAGACGCAAATGGCCCGCTCATGACTGAGTAGTGGGCGCCCTTGTCTATGAGGGCGACTACTTCAAAGCCGTCAATGGACAGCTGAACGTCGGACGCTGCGTTCTTCGAGTTCCGGGTGCGTCGTGGCGACGTATCTCGGCTTGTGCATGTTGACGGTCGGGCACCGTGCGTCGCGGTCGTCGTCTTCTCAGCGGCAGGTTCGGTGAGGTCGGGTACGCGTCGCGCCGTGTGGTTGTTGTCGTGTTCAGGAGTCACGTCGGGGTTAGATCGGGTCGTCGGGCTAAGTGCATGTCTATAATCATCGTCTTTCCCGAGTAGTTGTGTTTTTGGAGGGTTTTCACTTTTCCGCAGTCGTGCAACTTTACCTCCAGACGTTGCTCCTTTTAGTTCCTCCCGCGTGGGCTGGGGGACCTCCCCCTTGCGAAATCAGCATTGCTACAGCGGTTGGGCGACTGGTATGGGTAGGGGGATGGTGATCGGTTGAAACGGCCTGGTCCACGGCTGGTGTTGGACAGGTATTCTTCGATCTCCGATGGGCGCCGGCTGGGTCGGGGGCGGGGTGCGTCGACGGAGAACCCTCGCCAACCGAGCCTCTTGTAGGGGCACCGACGGTAGATGTGGTCGGCCTCTCCGCATTGGTAGCACAGCGGACGATTATCGGGGGTTCACCAGACATCCGTCTCCCTTGGGTTCTCGTTTTTGGCTGCACGGGGTTGTGCGGGCGACAGTGGAAGGCAGTACGGCGGGGGCTTCTTGACGAGGGGTTGGTTCGTGGCGGGGTCGACGAACAGCCGCGGAGTAGGTCATTGCTAGTTGTTCGCGGGGTGCTTCCAACGGCGTAGAAATTTTATAGAGCGTTTTGGACTTCTTCTTGGAATACGTCGGTCAGGGATGCCACTTGAGGCTGCGGCGTCGTTGGAAAAAGCTTCCGAAGATCCTTCCTGTCTACTGCTCGGATGGTCTCGCGCAATGTATCGGAGCTTGAAGTTGCGGCACCGCTGGTCTCCGAGAACAGCGCATTGACAGGGAAGTCGTACTGCCTCATTCTAATTTCTACCATGTCCATCGCGGCAGCTTCAGACGTGAACTCCGCCACCGTTTTAGAGGGGTTGCGGACAAAGCAAGCGAAGAGTTTTTGCTTTACTTCTCGCATTAGAAACCTTGGTTTCTTTTCCTAGGTCATTTCTGGGTCCACAAGGCGAAAAAGTCGCTTCATTTCCTCGACCAATAGCATGACCCCTTCGTTGGGGTGCTGAGTTCGTGTTTCAAGCAAAAGTACTGCGCGTTCTTTTCTGACCACGATAGTTAAGGTCTTAAGGAACTCGCTTTTGAAGTGAGCCCAGCTGTTCAAGGAGCTATCGTGATTCTCGAACCAAGTGCGAACTGAATCTTCCGAGTAAAAGAAAACATGCCGTAAGGTTTCTGCGTCGTCCCACCTGTTGAAGATCCGGATGCGCTCCAGTTTCTCCAACCATTCTTCTGGGTCTTCTGTGGGGGCTCCTCGGAATGATGGCGGTTCCCGTGGCTGCTGCAGGACAATTGGTGATGTCGCTTCTTGCACCATGGCGGTTGTAGCAGCGGTCGTTCTTTTGGGTTCGTCTGGCAGGAGACAAAACTGGGTCTGGAGGCCTTGCAGTCGGTGGCTGGCTCTAGTTGGGCTGGTTTGGTGGTTTCCAGAGATTGTAGGTATAGTAAAGGGTGCGTACACCGCACCTCTACCAGATGTCACGTAGCCAAAGACGACGCATCTGTCTTGAAGAAACAACGTTTATTAGAGCGAATTTGTGCTCCCCTAATAACTCAAAAGCATGCAGATGCGGCGATGCAGCGGTCAACAAAGTGAATTGCGCAGGCGAGTGCCGTCGAATGAACTGCCACGGCGTCTGCTCTGCGGGCTTTTATCTTTCGGCGCGAGTGTTTCTGGAACAGTCGCTTTACATACAGACCATTGTAGCTCAGAGCAGATTATTCTGGGCTAGTGAAGTTAACGAAACAGTCTGCTTATCTGAATTGGATATCCCGTGTGGCATAAAAATAAAGAATGGAAGACGCGCTTCGCTTGGACACAGATAACAGAGCCGGGCGGGGCTGGGCAGTAAAAACAAAGAATAAATAAAAAAACGCCTACATGGTTCGCGGCAATATTATTCAGGATACAACTACCGATACAGGAACGATATTCAAAAAGAGATTCGCGCTCTTTGTCACACATTTTTTTTCCACAATCGCGGCTTATATTTCTATTTCATTCACCAAGTTACACTAATCCTACAAAAAACCAACAAAGCCACTTCTATTTCTCCGCAGGAGTTTTCTATTTATCGACACGACTAAACTAGGTTTATGTTTGCCTCCGTTCTGAGCAATGGTCCGTTAGGCTCAGGCAGCGTTCGCCAGATAGTGTTATGTTTTATTACTCGAACATTTCTCCAGTGGTTTCATTCGGTGGTCTGAAAACACCATTTCATGCTAACTGTAATATCGTCAGACCACTTTCCAAATTTGTTCGCCCTCTTTTTTATAGCTAGTGACTAATTTACTGGAGACAATCTGAGAGCTGAATGTATTCCGGGTCACCGGATGAGGAACGTGGTGATTTCAGGAAAACATGTATAAGGGAAACATGTCCCGTCATGCTGTGGCTGCCTTTGAGGCCTTAAAGCTTTCCGCTTTGAAAGATGTAGCGTTATTTTCAAATGTTGAGACCTACATAAAACACAATGAATCTTGTATCAAACAGCTCTTTATCTGCTACTGCATTTGAAATCAAAATGCATGGCGCCACCATCAACGCTAAAGTGATTATGCTGAGATCCCTTAGTATTCGTTTTAAACAAAAACCAAAACAGAACCCCAAATTCCTGAACCACACATAAAATTGAAGTTTTCTCCTCAAACATACCTCAATGAATCTTTGTGGTAATGTAGACATAAATACAATTATACTTTTATATATAAATACAAAAATTTATTTATACAACGACGTTTTTCCTCTTCCTTCGTTCCCCGATTGTGAGTTTTCCACTTTTCTAAACTCGCTGTTTTCTATACCGTGTCTTCGCAGCCCCCATTGTTGTTGAGGTTGTATCTGTTCATTGCGTGCATTTTGTGTGGGTTCCGGGTACTACATAAACTATTCTGGTTTGAATAGTTACTTCTTTATTTAATATTGTTTAATAACCTAGCCATAATTGGCGTGCGCGAAACGACGAGGCTAGTTCGTTTTGTATAGTTCTTGTAAATACTCATCATAAGCACCGAAATTACAAATCGGCGAGTGGTTAGGCTTGAGTGGCCAAGAGCAAACAGAGTGGGTGCTCGCGCCGCAAGAAAGCTGGCTCGAGGAAGAAGCCCTAGATTTCCAAGCCCTCAATGAGATAGGCAACTTAAAAAGGCGCGAGCACAAATTGAAAAACAAAAATTGCTGCTTCTTTTAAAAGTAGTGGAAACTGAGGCGACGCGAAAGGTGGAAAGTCGATCTATGGATAGTGCGGATAGCTAGGATCAAGTCTAAGTTTTCGGTCTATTGAGATCTTGCGTACACCACTTCTAGCAGACTTTTTCAAAAGACACAAGATGACAGCAAACATTATGACCCTAAAAAAAACAAAATCTCAGATGGGACCACTTGCGAATCGACACACGAAAACCTCCGGAAAAGCTGCGACAGTAAACTTCGCTCTTCCCGTGTCTGTTCCTCAAATGGTGGACGGTATTGTTGAATCGTGTATGCAAGATATCCTGTCTTCGGAGCGCCTCTCAGTAGCAAAAATGAGTTTATGCAGCGACGAAGAGGTCCTACGCTCCCAGATTGTTGCGCGAACCAAAAAAGTAGTTACCGGCAAAAACGACCACACAAGAAGTAATTTAACGGGAAAATGCCTAGGTCGGCCAAAAGCTCGAACCGAAAAATTAAAGGGAAAAGGATCAAGGGCGGCGAAGAGAGGAAAACTAAAGAACATTACGTCAGGCGAAAATTCCACCGATAGGAAAAAGTTCCCCCGCACATTGTTCCCAGACTTTCGTTAGGTTAGATTTAGCTCACATAGCCGGTGCTTTTATGTGTAATTGAAATTCCTACTCGGCTAAACACTGCTACGTAAGATGCAGAGAGTTGCACCGCAGCCACTGATGAAAAAGGGAAGAAATATTTGCCTGGTTGCCTCTTTCCACGATTCTAGACTGTATATTTCACTAGGATCTGGCGTATATAGTATACATGAAGTTGGTGTCCATGGTTCTTATATACTGCGATCTGTTCCATGTACAGTTATGTTTTTTTGGTGGGGAGGTTTCGAATGCAGAGATACGGACATAATAATTGTGTGACTTCATCTCAATGACTGTGTGCTTAGTGAGATGGACTGAAAATAGATATCTATTAAATGTTTAAGTGGGAGGTTCTGTCAGGGGAAGAATTCGCCACGACACAATTACCACAACAAGGAAAACCGTGAAAAGAATACGACCATGACAGAGACGCGAAGACGCGCTCGGCGAGGTAAGTTCTAAACAACTTGAAGCAACCATCATCATCAGCTTCTTGTGAGGTCATAAACCCCCCCACGAGCCGGCCAATCTCAAGGGCCAGCGAGAAAAACTAAAAGAGAAGCGATCCCGAAAGAGAACACAAAGACCGAAGTGAGTCGCAGTGTGCAGCGTGACCGGAAGGCGCGTCAGTCAGGTAACCAGACCCGTGCTGGCTCCAAGAGGTCCTCCAGTAGTGCAACTAACAAGAGGTCTTTTCTGCAAACATCTAGTCTCGCCCCGCATTGGTTGCAGACAGGGGCGCCCAAAGACAATTATGCTTGCTACTAGACAACGGGAGCGGGCTTGAACACTGCGGCCAAGACACTTCACCTGGACATTTTAATGCTACTTCAACCTGTGTGGGTATGCACCACATAGTATGTGCTCTTCCTTCGTTCCCTGAATTTTAGTTTTCCGCCTGTTTGCACCTGTGCTCGCAGCCACTTCTTGTTTTTTAGTATGTTTATATTCATTGCGTGCATTTTGTAGGTTTGTTTTGGGCATTACGGAAACCGGTAGGGGGTCCCCTTTCAGCCCTTGGCTCTGGGACCTCCTTCTGTATTGTCACTCACGTATACATAATCAACGAACAAATAAAGTTTTTCAGATTCTGATGCTGTATATGGTCTCGTTTAAAGAATTCCCTTTTTTTATTGTTTCCCAAGAATCTAAAATCTCGTTAGAAACTGGCCATAAACCATGTTGTATTTGGCACAGGGATATTTTCCTAAATGAAACACAGTAAACTCTCGATAAACGGTACCTCAAGGGACAGAAAAAAATAGTTCCGTTTAACAGGAGTTCCGCTTGCTGAAATAGACGTGTGAAAGGGCAAACGTATGTGCGTACACACTCTTAAAACCATTTCATCGAACTCTAAGCACTAGAAGGTGCATGTAGCTGATAGTGTTTTCAGAAACCAAGAAAACTACAAGAGGTTTAGGCATAGCTTTCCCAAAGTTGATTTGCAAACAATGAGTCGTTGTGCACCTCAAAATGCATCAATAATTTTGTTTGAGTCCTTGCAGCTGCATCTTCACGAAGGCTAGGGGCTTTAACTTCTAGAGGGCTTACGAGCCACCGAATTTGTAAGACGGCAACGTGGTAATGAAGCGCGAATAGCACCACCATGGCACGAACGAGGTCGCAGGAGCTGAGCCCTGTCACTAGCTCGGCGTCTTCAATCGAGGCCGAACGACTGGAACAAGAAATGCGATGTTGCATTCGTTGTGCTAACACGGCTGAGCACTAATAACAAAAGGCTTACTAGGCCAACGAGGCTAAACAAAACATGGAGGGAGAAAAAACAACGAAACAGCCGGAGCCGTAAAAAGCTAATTCTCATGCCTATGGGTCTCACAAGAAGTTTCATTTCTGGTTCCGTTTACACGGTGACGTGAAAATTTTAGTTTCGATTATCCATAGTTTTCTCTCGTTATCTGAATACAAAACCAACCAACTTACAGGGTACTGTTCCGTTTAAGCGGCAATTCCCTTTAAGCGATTTCCGTTTATTGAGATTATACTGTATTAGCTTTTTATTTATTTTGTTATAACAATTTGTAACAAATGGTTTTTAGCCATACGGGTTTAAAGTTAGAAAACTTAGTTTTGCCCCCACTTTGCAACATTTTATAGTATCTTTTTTCTCGCAGTGGGACGGCGTATCCCCTAGCCGACGGCACGTTTTTCAAATTCAGATACCACAACTGGAGCGTTTAAACGTAGAACGTTACAGTGTGATTGCATGCATACATTGAAATTACTGAGGCTTTTATTTGAAGTTGTGTGTGATGAAAGAAAGAATGTACGAAGCCTAAATTATATTTTAGCAACCAAGATGAGGCTATAGACCCGGCATGCGCCGAGGATGGGCATGTGGGCACAAAAGCCATGTGCGCTACTTCTCTCGCAAAAGAAAGCAGAACGCAAGCAGTTCTACGCAGCGTCTTTTTGTGATCGCACCATTTCGAAGGGGCTACGATGCCTTTTAACTAGTGTTTTTGTATGACGAATACTCCTCATTAAAGATTTCGCTGAGGTTCTGCAGTCTTCATCATCTTCCGTGCCGCTCTGCTGTAGCACATTACAACCTAAGATTACTTTCCAGAAACACGCCGGGCCGACGTACACTCCAAAGTTTACCCTTTTTTATGGAGCGATCCCACAACAGCAACCTAGTAGCTTCAGTCACACCCATCAGAAAAAGTCGTCGGGGACGGGCTCCTTTCGTGCCAAGGGTGAAAAGCCCAAAACCGATATGACAGGCGCAAATGCAGTACGTGAATATCTGCTCGTCCGGTATTGCAATTCTCTGCCAGTGTAACCATGAAGCCGATCTCCTGAAGTGACCGCCAATTGCGTCCACTTGAGTGAAGTCTTCAGGCGTCATGCTATAAAAAAACTTAGCATAAAGCAGCGCTTGCTCGAACGTGGAGAGTACTTGCGGGAAACGTCACCTCTCACTTTGAAGACGTCGCTAACCTTCGCACGATAGTTGACAGCGCCTCAATGTAGCAGGAAGCATAAAGCGTATTCTCGAAAAATTGTCAACAAAGCTATTGAGCTTCTCTCTAAGGAAACGCTCCAATATTGACCGACAATGTTATTATGGCCAAGAGCATAAACCAACTCCTCCAATCGAGATGCAAGACCAGTCGCTGCCAGCTTCTCTTGTGCTGTGTGTGCCTGAGTCTCAACCTCGCATTACGCCTGCTCTGCATAACGTATTTCAACATGACAGCGACGTTTTCCAGTCTCCGAGAAAGTCTCTGGTTTATTCTGCACCTTGCGCAAGCGAAACGCCCAAATGTCCACCTTGCTTACTCCGACACATGCCGGAGGAATGGGCCACACGCCGACGATTACTGAGCTAACCTGTCCCCACACTTTGATAAGATCCTGTGTTGGAGACACAACATAAGTGCGCTCTAGCTCTACCATAATCTACTCGGCCCAGTAGTGCACGCATCTGTAAATCCAGGGTCCAAAGTAAGGCGAACGATGGACATTTTTCTATTGGCATTTCTTGTGTATTTCTGGGCACGGAAAGTTCTAACTTTATCTTAACTTGGTGACTACACAACATAATTCTTTAGGTTTCTTCTGCATTCTCTCGCAGAGCCTACGACGATTTACCGCTTATTAGAAACAAGCTTTACACAAACAAAATTGTATAAGAGAACGTGTTCGGTTTGAGGTATCCTACCTATTATGCCCAATGAACGGGTCAAGTAAGGTTTCACGCAAACACAAAAACACACATCTAGCCTTTATGGCGGTTAGTACTGTAAAGGATAGAAAGAACAAAGCTAAACCTGCCACTGTACAAAATTAACGCCGCTGGGGCATTCGGAGTGTTGAATGATGTAACCAAACGTGAGGGAACTTCAGCATAGATTTCCTCAACGACTGCCGGCATGCAAAAATACACGACTACTCTCACCTACGTGCCACCGTTTCACTGTTCGCAAAGACACCAGACATGTATTGTGTACTGAAACTCAGCAAACGCACAGGTTCACGATGCTTGACTGCTGTCGAGACAAGGGCAGCAAGGAGCTCGCTTTTTCTATACGTTGCTGTGGTTGGAGCCACGTTGTGCGAGCGCTTGCACTGTGGGCTGATTGTGTGTCTAAGAGTTAGCATTTCTAAGACGTTAGTGTGATGCGCGTTATTGTGCGCTTCATATTCATAGATTTTACCCAGTCTTATTCCTAAAAGAGTAACAAGCCTTCTCCCTCCCAGCTTGACATCACTGTATCATAAAGTATCCTTCCTGGTGACACGCCTGTGCAATTGAAAAGGTCAACTGTCTTTTCACTCTGTAAACTCGGCTCTCGTCTTAACAAAAAACATTGCCGGCCCATTTTCATCTTGAGAACAGGCCAAATACTAAAAACACTTGCCATTATATATGCAATGTTTCCTAGACAAACAGGAGATTTTATCTCCTACAAAGTCCGGTTTTCTTGAAGGTAGCGGAATGCAGGCGCTACAAGAAAATTCTCTGAATTTTTAAACTCATCTTTTGAACGTAATAATAATACTGGAGGCCTATTCCTTGACATCAAAAAAGCTTTCGACAGTGTTTGTAGTGACCTGTTGTTATTGAAACTTTCCTTACTTGGCTTCCGCAGTGTATCCCTTTTGTTGCTTAAAATTTCCTTTTGGGCCTATATCGGTCAGTTAAAATAAGAGAATGTCAAAGTGTTGCTTTCATATGAGGAGCTGGAGCTCTTCTCTGTTCTATTGTGAGCCGTTACTGTTTAATATTTATGGGAATGATGTTGTCAAAACTGTGTCTCTTTGTTACAGTATGCTGATGATACCGTTCTGATAGCTTCCTCTATACAGTAGAAGGCAGCGGTGGTGTTACTACACATTCAGCAATAAATTTAATGCATTGGTTTTGACCTAACTCAATTAAAGTCAACCCTGCAAAACACAATAATTTGCTTTCGTATTCCAATAAATAGTGAATCTTGATTATTCTTTCTTGCAACATACATCTGATAGTTCCCGCTGCACGTGTAAACCTATCAAAATATGCAACAACTGTAAAGTATCTGGGTCTACATATCCAAAATGACACCTCCTGCAATTCGCAGCTTTCGCCTTTGGGCAAAACATCATGGGCCCTATCGGCTCTGCTTTATAATATTAGATACTACAATCATATATCTGTAAGAAAATCTGCGACGCATGACGTAGCTTACAGCAACTTATGCTACAGTGGAACATTGTACGGTCACTGTTCACTTCATTGGAAAGCTAGAATTGACGGAATTCTCCGATGTATTTTAAGTAGTATAGCGTACGATATACTTTGCTATGAAAATACGTACGACGTCTTCAATGTAATATGGTTACCGAATTTCAACCAAATAATAATAAAAACTGTTATCAGAAAACATTTCTGGTTTAGCAAATTCAATCAGCCATATACAGCGGTTCGTTGCTTGAGACCGAAAGACCTATACAGCATTCCTCGTAGCTCAACCAAGTAGTTTAGAAGAATGTGTTGTTACTATGTCCCTTTCTACTTTAACAGATAGCCTCCGAGTATTTTTTCTGTAAAAGCGAAACGCTCACTAAAAAGGGTGTTACGTCGTGTAAACAAATTTGCAGTTTAGGGTCCAGTCTTGCCGAAATTGCGTTTATCGGTTTAAGCGCCTTCACTCTACAAAGCAATGCTATATACTTTTCTAGTAATATTGACCTTTTACACTTGTTTCCTTTTTTTAACCAGCTACTCACGTTATCTGATACCCTATCAGGTGATGTGTGCTGAACACTCTTTGTGAGGTGTATAATGTTCAAGCTGTTGTAGAACATTTTCGGATAAGCTGTGACCCGTTTAGGAAACAAGCTAGTATTTTAAATCTCGACTGCATTTATTTAATCGGGTGTAATCTATGTATCGTATGTGAACTTGGGTTTCTAATTTTTCTTTGTATGTATACTTAAGCATCCTGCAATTCCATGCTTTGTAATTGTGTCAGTGTTTATTTTTAGCGGTGTCCGCTGCCTTTCTGGCGCTGCCACTCAAGCACAATGCGGCTTTGGTCGGCCTGCCTCACTGTATTTTTTAATTATTTTGCGCAATAAATCATTGTTTTTATTAGCATTGTTATTCCTCCCTACCTCTTCGCAGATGTAGCAGTTACGAGACAATATTGGAGAAAACAAGGAATGCGAGTGAATAGTCATGTGCGAATACAGTGAAGACTCACAAGAATGCTGCATCTTTTGCGAGAGGGACCATTTTTATAGTTTGGTCAATAAAGTGACAAAAAAGAAAGGAGAAAAGAAACTTGTAACAAAGTCTTGACTTGGTTAGGGTTGAGCAGTTAGGGTCCAATTCGTGATATACAGCCTTGTCCTAATTCGTAACGACTTGAACCATGCCACGCGAAGTTTTCACTCCCACCTTCACTAATGTATGCAACATTGCCATCCGTAAATGCACGAGCCCAACGATTCATACCGCCCGCGCAAGCCTACGCTGAAGAAGTCCGCTCGCCAATCTTTGTTCGAGGAGAAGAGTATTGTGAGGTATGTTAGTCTTTCTTTATCTGGTTCATGACCGACACAAGTCCAAGAGATCAGGGATGATGTATGGACATTGCAGAAAAAGAAAATAAGGAGAGAAAATAGGTGGGGGGAAATAAATGAGTAACAGGGTCGAGATCAAGTATGCTGTCACACCGATGCAAAGGAATGTAATTTTCACTCGTCGTCATCTCCCCTATTCTGGTTTTTCCTGGGCACTTTTATATTAAACAGACACTGACCTGCTTATAGCCTGATTGGTTTATAGTTGCTGGCACACTCAATAGTTAAGAAAAAGTAGGCGGTGCCAAGAAGGCACAGCTTTCGCTGGGGAGTTTCGCTCCGCTTTTGGGGACAAGTTGGCAGTGTTTTTGCACACAAAAGTGCTGAAACATTTGAATTAAAGATGTTTTTAATATTGATAAGTTTCTGAAAGCGATGTTTTAGGTCTGCGTCAAAATAAAAACTTGGTACTATGCTGATCCCTTTGGCGCTTTGCTCTTCTACGTTAAAACCTTGCCCATGGATTTTGCTGATTCCATGGCGGACGGCTGTGCGCGTTGTCTGTGTTGTAATTCATAATTTTTTGTCTAACCATTTGTAAAAGCGTTTTTTTTCTTTTGTACTTAAAGCCTGCTTGTCATGTTGAGAAAGCAATGATGTTAAGGATAAGCCTAAATACAGCTGCAAACTATCGACAAACTGAACGCCGTATCCTGCTCGCGCAAAGACATCAGATCAGTTTATTGTTGTGGGCTTTTTACTTGTTATGCTACGGGTTGTGCACTAGAAAAGTGTTGTGGGTTGTTTTTGCCATTCCGCAACGGTCTCACGGCTTATTCCGTGCTAGATCAATGCAATTTATTGATGGCTAGTCTACGCAATATGTCTAGTCTGGCCTAAAAGAGATAACAGCAACAGCGGAGGATGGTATGGAGTTTGAAATCATTCCACTGCTCCTTATGAGCCCGTGAGCAATCTAGGCGTTGGACACCATACGTTCTTTTACATCACAGCAGCTGTGTTTGTAAATCCGGCTGCTTTTCAGTACGGTTGCAAAACACAATTGGTTTACTTCGGTGGTTGTGCCACTGTAAACAAGCGAAATAAAACCTGCGACTGCTTAACTCATTGGATGAAAACGTACCATAAAAAAGAAAAAAAAACAGAAATAGTTCGAAAAACTGAGGTCAGCGATACAAGGTTTATCCCTTTAGGTTATGTCTGGCTAATGGCGAAAAACATTTTCCAAAGCTTAATCAAGTACTCTTCCTTTGAAACAATCAGTGCTTCTGGCGCTCCTCGGCTGAATGCATTTCACATTGCTGTAAGTGCTTTCTAGGCTTTCGTCGCAGCTTTTTATCCTATTCAGCCATTTTTATTATAAATTGTAAACAGCCTTCATCAGTTCTGTCACTAAGTCGGTTAATGTGAGTCTCGTTACAACCGTAAACAAAGAATAAATGAACAGACTTCACCGAATATGCTGTGTACTGCGAGTTTTGGATTTGACAGTTCCTATTTTTATTCTCCTTGAACATTTGCTTAAAACCGTTTCGTTTAAAATTGGCTGCTAAGTTAAAAAGCAGAGCAGCTACGTAACGCAAATAGGTGTCCCAAAGAGGAACACAAAACGAAATTTGGGCCTCCAAATTCAACTTTGGAGTGCTTTAGGGCCTGTATTGCTCAGATTCATGCCATCGTAATTTCTGGCAGTTTATTGTTGCATCACTACAGTAATAGTAACGGTAAGATGCCTTCGATTGGGGGCCCACTCGACATGTTTAAGACATTTTCATTTTGTTGAATACTATTGTCCATTCTTTCAAGGCCTGTGTGGGACTTGCTGTTTCGTAATATTTTTGTATATCAGGTATAGCCTGGTGAAAGATTGTTTTTGTATGTTAAATGTTCCTGAACGTCTGGTTGAGCCTGAACAGGGGTATTGTTATAACGCGGGTAATGTACGCAGGAAAAAGTCTTGGATGTGCAGTTTCAGTGACGTAGTGAGTATTTCGAACATGGGATGTATGGCCATACCTCATCAGGGTGGTGAAGCTGCATCATCCGTAACTAGCAAGAAGCTATTAGGTATGTATGGCTATAGGCACCAAAAACACCTCTATACCTATGACCCCTTCTGTGGTACTATGGCTCGTAGCATGCCATTGTTTGTTGTACGCTCCATTCGTGCACGAAAGTTTCTCCTAGCAAGCACTTCTGGCTGTATATCCAGCATGATTTCAGTGCATTTAGGCTACTTAAGCTGAACCTCTTGTCTATACAAAAAGGTGGAATGAGTGCGGCGTTGTTATTAGCAAATACATACTGCTAAATCCTTTCTTTCCTAATCTGCGCACTGAGGGAACTAGAATTTGTTAGCAGTGGTCAGTTATACAACTTTTTTTATTTGCTCGAGCAAATACCATGAGAAGGTTTTGCTGAGAATGCACACAGCCCCACGAAGTTAGTATTGAACTTGATTTCGAAATATTCTCGACTGACTTTTTTCTTTACTTTTTTTGGCATTTATGCCCACCCAATTCTGTCTCTCAAACTAGATTCTGCGTATGCCACAGCGAGATACTGTTTGTGAGGCATGCATTGAGCCATTTTATTATTTATTTCTCTATGTCAAATGTAAACTTTGAGTTTTCAATATTGTTACAATATCGTAACAATTGATCCGAGGGTCATGAGCCGCCCCACCGGCTCTTAAAGAAAAAGTCATTATGTTCATGAACTATTCGACGGTCAGAGACGGAAAGCGGAAGACATTATCTAACTGGAATAGAGCCGCATAAACATAAACAGATGGTATTTATTTCGTGGTGGCTGAACAGGTGGGGAATAGACAAGCAGATACGAGATAGTGGCTTCGGCGAGACGATGGCCGGTGACACTTTGGCAGCGCGGTATCTGATCTCTGTAGGACAAGAATTTGCACACTACGATGACTGTCTCCCGGCGCTGAATATGGTTGAGAGCAATACTAGCATCATGACATAGCTTAAGTCTACTGCCAAACTCTGGGCTACCGTCCAACCGCTCGCTCTTGGAGCGCAGACAGGCTCCTCTCGAAGGCTTCAACGTAATCTTCAGGCCTCCGCTGCGACAGGTAAGTGGTCTCTAGTTAACTGGTAGGTGTTGGCTAGGACGCAAGCGTTGGCGACGGTACTCAGATACACCGCAAGGGGTGCCGTCTTGGTATCGCCTTCTCCGAATAGCTTCTCTATTCGCTTCGTCGGTTCGGCTTACTCTCGCTCATGGAGTGCGCCATCGGTTCGTCGGATGGGCCAGCGCTCTGCACGAGCCCTTCAGAACACTGACATTACTCGCACAGGGTCGGTCATGTTTCCATGAGCATATTAAGTAGGTGAAAGTCATAGCAACCATTTATGATTTATTTTGAAACGTTTGTTTATCCAAACTCAACAGCTAACACGAACGTCTTAATAGCACAGCTTTTTACCTCTACCTACCAATGGTTCTGTCGTGACTGTTGGTGTCAATAGAAAGCTCCCGCCAACAAATAAAAGTTCGCTGGCACCGCCATGAAATTTAACCTGAACGAACACAGAAACAAAGCGAGATCCCGTTTTCTCACTGAATGAGATACAGCCTTTTTATATTTATTTTTTTCTATTTTACAAGTCACGAGGTACTAAAAAGTGCTTACCATGTTTTTGTAGACACCAGGGGCACAGAGATCGCCTTAGAGGAAGAAACATGCCTTCGGTGCTGCCAGTGCCAAAAGATGATCTCCAACGGCAAGAGGACATAACTGCCGGCAGCAAGTCAGCGAGAATGTTCAGGTGTAGCTGATGCCTAGGAGCCGCGCAAAGGCACGGGGGAATACGTCAGCGTAACCCCTGTCACCTTTGAGGACGACACAGATTCCATGGATGCGAAATCAATAGACGTGAGCAAGCGTCTCCGAAACAGCGACGCAACGGGCTGGCAACGAAACGCCTCAACTGGGAGAGCCGCCTGCAAAGGCGGCCACTCAGGGATGGCCAACGACAAAGCTTATGTCCAGCGTAGAGACTGAGTGCAACACAAGAACGGGTCAGCTTAATTGAGTGTCCCAAAAGTGTTTGAGTTGGTGGCGGGATAATGGAGCGAAATGTGTTGGGTGCACCTGATAAAGCATGAAGGCTGCATCTGACTTCCACGCAGGAGCTACTACATCGCATTTTGGGGAACGCAACGTAGCCTGCAAGCACACCGACCAAGGTAATCGCTAATAACGTAAAAAAAATGGGAGCGCATTTTGACCACTAGCGCCATGCCTGGGGAGTAGTACCCAATTTAAAATGCTAAAACCTGAACTGCAACTTCATATAGGCACTTCAAATGTCCGACGCCTGGCCAGCCGGCGAAAGCAGTAACAGCTAACTCGCCTGATAAATGAAAGGGAACTAGGTAGTTTGACTCTGCAGCAGACAAAAATTGGGAATTGAGAAGGTGCTGATGGGCCGGTGCGTCCCTTCGCTATTCTTTTATGTGTGTGTGTTAGTCACTCGATCAATTCATCGTAAGGGTGCTGTATTTTCGTAAAAACGTCATTGACATTGAAATGCAGTGTCATGGCCAAACACAATGGCAGGCTAGTTTTGTGCAATTTTTTTTTTCCTTTTCAGGTGGTAATTTTAGAGTACTACGCATTTACGCTCATAATCTTGTGAACGACAGGAATCAGTTTTTAAGTATTTCTATGCACCTGAAGTGTGATAGGCGTATCATTGTTTTGGGCGGTTTCACTTACGCGTGCGCACGGGAAGACGGCGTAGGATCGGGGACCAGGAACGATATAAGTGTAGGGACTATTACTTGTATGCTAAGCGAGTCAGACATGACAGATGTGGCCCACAACTTGGGTAACACCAGTCCCGAGTGCTACATGCACATTTAGTGAAACGGCGGTGAGGCGTGGCTTCCAACATTTATTTGAGTAGGTAGACCTGGCCGGAACTGGAGAAAGGCGATGGCGTGCTACCTGCAAGCTTCATGGTCGTGTTCGATCTCTTCTGGCGTGGCACTGTTGATGCGCCACTACCAGCACTGCTGATGACGATCGTGGTGCAGATGAAGACAATTGCGATGGTGTTTCTACAGGGCTCCCTCCGTGCGCGAAGGGCATTAGGATGAGAAATTGATGACATGAGTTGCGCGAAAGAATAATGCTTTGCACAGCAATATAGAGAAGGGGCCATCAGCAAGAGAAGAAAAAGATCCAGGGGCTTAGGCTGTAGTGGTCAGTTCCGTGAAACCGTCCGGTGAGCAAAAGGGCCTCCAGTGGCCTTGCCTAAGACTGGAGGATGGGACTAGTTGGCGTAGAGTGTAGCAGTACTGAAGTGAAAGTGACACGAGCCGTGGCCACCGCGTGGAAGACGAGGAGATGTTTGCAAAATGGGCGCAGGTGGAGCAGCCACTGGCTACGCAGGCACACTGACGTTCGGCTGCGTGTACAAACAGGCTGATATTCTTGTGGGTGAAGTGTTCATCACGGGTTCACGTGCAGCCTCGGGGAGTGGGTTCGACTTCACGTCTTGAACCTATGACTTGAACACACATTCGACTTGAACGTGGGTTCGACCTCGGCTACAGTGAGACGTCCAAGATCTGGAACACCGATGAGTACTTGCATAAATCCAGATTCGCCGTATACAGCCTAAGTGCAAGAGATGTTGGGCAAGCTGGTGCTGATGAATCGTGGAAGTGATCCGCAGTAGTGGCAGTGACGAAACTCGTTTTCTTGGCGGGTGCTTTCGACGTCGATGGCGATGTGGGCGTGGAGGTGCAGAAGCGCGTTCCTCTGGAGGCGACATATGCGAGCGGTGACGTTGGAAGTGATCCGCGGTTGTGTCCTGCTGCTTCTGGTCATTCTGCAGGCCACGTGCACCAGGAAGCTCTCGTGGTGTTTGAGGCAGCGCAGTAATCCTAGATTGTTTGCCAAGGTCCTTTCCGGACCTATTTTGGGCGTGTTGCTCTGAAAGTTGTGAGGCCGGGATGTACTCGCCATGGTCACCGGCTTCACCTCCTCTAGATTCCGGCGTACGGCCGCCTACTGGGAGACGTGAGTATATCGGTGATGGTGTTGAGAGCCACGATGTGTTTCTCGCTCAGGTTATGGTGCGGCCGCACTGGACCATTTAAGTGCTTCAGCGTCGTGACGCACATGATGCTCGACGGTGGGGTAGCGGTGAGATAACTGGCTATTGCTCGTGAAAAAACCTATACACAGCTATGTACAGCTAGTCACAGTAAATAGCAGGATCCGTCCTTATTAACTCGTGGGAAGGAGCCTTGGAGTCGGTGAGTAGTCGCCACCTACATTTATTTGATTGCGTAGACCCGGCCGGAACTAGTGAAAGCCCACGGCAATTTACCTCGCAGCTGCACGGTCATGTTCGATCTCCCCTCGCGTGGCACTGCTGACGCGCCATTACCAGTATAGCTGATGAGGATCGTGGTGGTAATGGGATGATGACGATGGGGTGGCTGCCCAATTATGCGCGCCTAGAATGAATATACGTCCATCTAGAGCTTTTGTCGGTGTGCAATAATTTTGCAGTCGACCGGCTATCATTTACTGATCATTGTCTTCTCTCGTTTTTTCTGGAGAAAGAGGGAAGAGGTGTAAAATTTTTTTTGGGAGTTGTGGGAATAAAACGCTAGGTTAACAAATGATAACACTTTGAACAAAGCAGTAGAAGTACTTGTTACGCGCAGAGATGAAATCAAAATATGGTTAAAAGCAAGGCGTGAACTTTTCAAGCAAGACAAAAAAATGAAGGCTTTTGAACAGTCTGCATTAAAAGAACAGAAAGGAAGCAAGAGGGCACCCTTCGACGCAGGCTCAGTCGTATGTTAAAGCTAGAGTTTCATATTGCAGGATTGTTCACGCAGATATCGGAACCGCCAAAACCAGGCTTGAGGTGATCGATCAGAACGATACAGGGCGGAGCATTTAAAACACGCACAGAAAGGGTCATTGCAGGAGAGGCGCCGACAAAGCGCAGATGAGAAGATAGTGCCATAATATTGAACAAAGAACCTGCAGGATGGTGCCACTCGCGAGGACGAATAGATAAACCCACAGTTCGTGCGGTTTTACACAAAACTGTTCAGCCCTTCATTTCCCAAATTAGATGTTTTTTTTGTGCGAGAGCTTCTTTCACTGTTAGCACTGTTAGGCGACCAGAATATGCAAATACTCGAAGAACCCATTAGTTCAGAATATGTGGAAACATCAAGTGATGAAATAAAAACGGGAAATCGCCAAGTTTGCTTGGTCCGTGTTCGGAGTTGTATCCGATGTAGAAAATAAGGTTGCCACTTTTTTGTTACTTGTGTCTGAGGACGATTTCAAAAAAGCGCATTACCAAAAGCGTTCACAACCACGCACATCACTCTTATTCAAAATTTCAAAATAATTTTAAAAGGCACTCTTTAACAGATATCGAAACATAACTTCGGCCAAAACAGAATACAAAATATTAATGAAGATCATTGCCAACAGACTTCAGACTAATCTGGTCGGTCCACATCAGACATGTGGCAATAAAGGTAACAGTATTGTAACAAACATTCACGTTACCCGAATTGTCTTGCAGTGTGGTGACATGTTTTTCTTAAAGTAGTCATGCTAGAAGTACATTTTGTGGAAGACTTTGATCGCGTCTTTCATGGGATATCTTTTTCAGTTTTGAAGCATTTAAATGTTCGAGATGTTGTTTTAAAGGGCGCCAAAATGGTGTATCATTGTTTTTAACATAGCTGATAATAACAAAAGTGCCACCAGGTACATTCTAGTGTTGTCATCCGTGAGGCAAGGGTGTCCGGAATCCGCTTTGTTGTTTTGTACTCGTTTAGAATTCTTTGTAATAAAACATACAACTTTTAGTGATGTACGGGGTTTTGTTTTGAATGCAAGTGAAGTCGAGCTGCTAACTTATGCTGATATTGTGGCCGCATTCTGCAAATACTAACAACGTGTTTGTAGGGCTGTCAGGATAACCAAAAACTTTTGTCACTTCTCCAGAAACGCAGTTAATTGGTATAATAGGTGTGACGGATTTAAGCACGGAAACTAAGAATCGATGGTTCAAAGGGCATAAACTAGACACTCACGCCTGGGCGCTACCGGGGGGTACCGATAGAGTGTATGGGGACAGTATTCAGTACTGGCAGCACGAAACTCAAAGGCTCTGCGATAAAGCAACAAACTGCGGGGCCTGCATTGTTCCGCATCGCAAGAGCCCCTGTCTGCAACTCGATTTTTTTGGCAAAAGTGTGGATCGTTCCGTATGCTATTCAGTGTTCCCGTATCCATGTGAACAGGTCGTGTTCTATTTTTCGTATTTTGAATTGAACATGGCAACACACGATCTGAAGTTCTGTTTTTTCGAAGAGTGAAGATGGAAGCGCTGGGTATGTCGTATATACACCGAAGGCAAATTATTAAAGAATTTATTTTGTTGAGGGATTCAAGCAACACTTTCTTGCATAGTTTCTCCCTGTTTCAAGTTCCAATTATCTACAGCAGGTAATAGTTTCCTCGTCAAAGGAGGAATGACCAACAATTACAGGATATCTGTAAAAGGTAGCTGGCGGAGTTAGATTCTTTTCTGTTTGGTTTTCTTTTGAGTGTGTCACAAATGTTTGCAGAAAGGCACTTGAAAAGGACTTGCAGCTGGGCGAGTTGGTGGGAGCTATGTGACATGGTTTTAGCGCTACAAATGGATGAACACAAGAAATAGGACAGGACAGGCGCTACTACAAATTTGTTGTATTGCCATTACGTACAACGAAATATATATGCAAAGAAATAACCAAGATGCGCAGAGGTGCGCCAAGAACTTCACTAACCAATCTAGGAGGCTACGGAAGGGTGGTGTCAAACCAACTCATTTACTGCTAAGGCAAGCTTGATACGCGGACGGCGTAAGGATTCCTTATCTGTGGTTGAATGCATAACGCATTGTGCAGCTGACACCAAGGATGCAGGTTTGATCCCGACTACGGTGGTTGCTTTTCGGATAGAAGCCAAAAGTAAAAGAACTCATGTGTCGAGATGCAGACTTTGGAAAAAAATCAAAAGGTGGTCGCATTCAGGCTTGAGCTCTCTACAACGACGTACCTCACAGCCCATGTGCCGATTTGGCTTATACGCAACAATCAATCGATCTGATGGAGTAAAATATGAACGTTATTTTATCAACGTGGTTTTGTGTGATGAGCGGGAAAACGTTGCTTGTAGCTCTGATAAAAAAATGGGTTAAGGCAACCGATGGGCAATAAATGCCGGCCAGCGCTCATGCGTGGTCTACTTTCTGTATCTGTTTGGGTAGCAAGGCGCTGCTCCGTAATGATTTTCCTGCAAACCCCTCTTCAGAAATCAATGTGAGTAAGTCTAAACTGTGCAGTATTGATTTGTCACTTATTTGTGCGCACAATGGTAGGCCGAGGGTATCCGCAACAGTGCCTAACCGTTTTTAGCTATTGTAAAGCTTCCCTGCCATTCAGAACAGAATGCAATTTTTTATTGGTTTGTAGTGGCTTCCATATTTGCTCCCATGATAAAATTCAGTGAAACAGCACGCAGAAGGTTGCGCACACAAACATTTGGAAAATTTTCTCAACAATACTAGCAAGATGAACCAGCTGATAATTTTGCTGTATATTCAGGTGGAGTAATTGTCACATGATTGTCATGGTTGTGTTTATTTGGTAGTGGGGACTCATCGTTTTTCAGGCTTATACTTGTGTTCCCGCTTCTTTTTCCTGTTCAGTTGGCTGCGGCTACAGTGGATTTTTATCATGCGAATATTGTTATATTATATGGAATGCGAATGCCGACTATTTATTTGGCAAATCAAAATTTTGAACCGTTTTTATGTAAGCAGGATTTGTCGGTAAAATAAAAAATGCATCTATAATAAAACGAATTTTTATGATTATAAAGATTTTTTAAATTTCACTGAAAAAAGTGAAGTTACTTTTCCTTCAAAAAAATAAACTACACAAAGAAAAGATATTCTGTTTGCAGCTACCTTTTAAGTGCCACATTTGAATGTATTTTACGTAATTTGGAACTGATTTTAAAGATATTTAAAGCGTTTTTTTAAAGTTAGAGGGTTTACAATCCCCTGGTACACTTCTTTTTCTAAACGCTGCAAAAGTTCTTTTCAGTATATGTATGTATAATCTTCGCCGCTACAATGTTGTAAACACCCTGTTCCTGAGGAAGCCCAACTCACAGTGAGGGTCGCTATTACCGTATCACCTCTGTGCAGGGACGACATCAATACCCCGGCGCTGTTGTCCGGTTTTCTTCACAGAGAGTCAGGTGACCTTGATGGGCGGACTCTTCAACAATAGCCTGCCTCCTCACGAATTGCGCTCACCTTCTGAAATATAGTTAATTACTTGTCAAAATTAATTTAAAAAAATGGTGGTAATTTTTCACCTCCGCTATTCTTTTGAAGCTTCAGCATACTGGAGTATGACAACAAAAGGTGACGTTGTGTCAGAGTGCCAGAAGACAAAAGAAGTACGGTCACTCCTAAAAATTTACTAAAGCACTGAGCGAATCTTTCTAAAAGAATGCTCTCGCATCTCACCACCCTTCAACTTGGTCACCCCCGCCACGCTGTTGTATTCCGCCAACTTGAGGCTATTTTCCTACTCCTGCCCTCCTGTGACGTGACTATACTTCCCCAAGTTCCACTCTAACCAATGCACTGTTGGTCATCAATACCCCACTGAACAAAAAATGTCTTACACAGTTTCCTAATGGTGTTACAAGTTCTAAGACGTCTATTTCCGCAGGTGTTGAAGATGTCCTATGAGAGATAACTGCTGCGCACCTGTGCAAGATCTCAGACGTCTTTAGCTTCATGAGGTGTTAATCAGTTACCTTTGCTAAGACGGTTAGAATACATACGACCTCAACGTATACAAGACATTTTTTTCTACCTGACGGGTTTTGTAAGCTTCTTAAGACGCATACAAAACGTCTATCATGACAAATGCATCGTGCGTTTTGTGTAGAGAGCTGATAGAAAACAATATTATATGTTTAAAATGTGGAGCTATTGAACACGTCTGCATGACATTGATTTCAAGAAAGCTTAAATGTATTGTTTTTACCGAGGTGAAGACTTTATGATTAACGCGATACCGTCAAGCTATATTTCAATCATTGTCGGGTGAACATCTTCTCTATCAAAGAATTGAAGGCTCCCACATATAATGCCTTCTAGAGACCTCACGCAGGGCATGCCATAGTCACGTAGTAATAGACGTCTTGTAGATGCTTAAGTTAGCTTGCAAATGTAGTTAGCAATGAAAACTGTTTTCTTAGCGTTTAGCACGTCGAGCTAACGTCGTTGGGCTAGGGTAGTCAACAAAATTTCTTTTTTGAGACAGAACAACCTGTTGCGTGTTGACGGAAGGGCAGAGGATGAGTGGAAGTAGGCTACTCTTCTGGTGGGGTTGAGAGAGGGGAGGGCGCCCCTTTTGCACCCTCCTATTTACGACAGTGGTTACGTCTAAACAGCATTGGTATCAACAGAGCTAGAAGGCCCTGCTTAGAGAAAGAGTGGCCTCGATTCAGTTTGGTATGAGATAGTGCAACCTATATTCAGAACTATTTTCTTGTGGAGTCTACCGGACGTGTCACACGAAAGTTGTGGAAACAAGGATCAATCGAGACATGGGAAATATTTTAACATAAAACTTAGTTTAGCTAACCAAGTGTAGGTGGTCAGGCAATGTAAAGCATGAAAGAGTCAACCCCAGGGAAGAGGACTACGTCAATTCTCTTACAGGTGGAGATGAGGTGGTAGGTGAAGAAGAATAGAAAACGCCAGGTTGATTGCGCTAGTTTTTAAAACGGACTTTTCATGTTTAAAACGGTTTTGTGCTTTAGCAAACAGCCAGTCACTTGTGTCATTGTATGGAATAAATTGCATTCGACTGGGTACTCAGGGATTTATACACCATCTACCAAAATCCCCCAGGACTATTTCTGTGCCTCTTAGGAATCGAAATCCCGGACAAACCCCTTGGCTACTTCCCACTCACAGACACACGCTCATGGTTGCATATGCGTATAAATTAATCAGAACTTTGCTATCACATTTATTAGACGCAAAAAAAATATACACTTCTTGAAACTTTTTATTAGGCAAACATGGTATGCGTACAGCAATTTTAAACTTAATTTTCTCGTACGCGCATGGAGACTGTGTATGTGTGCGCTTCACGATGATTATATTTGGAGCTCTGCCAGAAAAATATTCAGGATGTCGTCTGCTTGTCATTTATTGTAACGATACCTATAAACAATATGCATTGATTTAAGGCGTGCAGTAAACTTTAAATCGTTCAAAAATTGGCTTGGCCGCGAAGCCAGACTATATTTTCATAGCAAATTGGTGAAAGCACTGTCTTACAAACACAAGCACATCACTCATTCAAAAAGAACGGCTTGTAAAAGACTGATTTACCTTTCCTTTGGTTCACTAAAAGTATATAACATTAGATTGAAATCTAATTCCAAGCACGTTTTTGAGGCCCGAAGCTGTTCTTTTCTAACGTTTTTTTGGTTCCCGTCGTTTCCTGCTAACCCCAATTCATAAAATTTGTGTTGATGTATATGATAGTACCGGTTGTTTTTTATAACACCCATGCCAGAAAACATTTATGAAAATTTGAATGCGCTTTGTCCAAATTATGGTAAAAGAAATGAACTTGCGGATTAACACCGTTGATTGAGGAATAATGTAATGACGACACTTAAAAATTGGCGAAGCTTTTACTAAGTCACTGAAAGCTTTAACCAATTGAGAAGCGGGAAAATTTTTTTCATTAAAATACTTGGGGCACAGTACCACTCATTGCTTTAGGTTTGGAATTGTTTCTTTACGCGTTCACTATGGTTATGAGACCATCGTCATATTCATCTGTATCGTGGTCTTCCTCAAGCGTGACTGAATGGCCCGGATCTAGGGCTTTCAATTTCTTCCAATGTGACACGTGGCAGCAGCGGTTAGAACCGGCGGTAACCGTCTTCGCGTTAGGCGTCTTTAGCGCGAGCTGTTTTGCGCTCCCCCTTGAGCCGTGACGCACATGGACGGTTTTCTTTGTATACTTTCGAGCGCCACACGCACGCCTGCATGGCGGGCGCTCCTGGTGAATAGCGGGTTCACGTGCGCGGTAAACGGCGGTAGTAACTCCGACCCAGTTTTCTGCTGACGCCGCACACCACACATATTACAGACAGAGACACCAGCTTCGCTGTTACAATGCATCAGCCAAGGACACTTTTCATTCATACAGACGTGCACAGAATTGCAACCGCGAGTTTCTCCTGACACATACGGTACGCAGCCTAACAGAGAGAGAAAGTGCACTAGTATACGAATTGATTTTCCCAGGGTACTTCAGAACCAGTGAACTCGAAAGGAAAACTTCTCGGATTTTCAAACGAAGCGAGTGGTACACGAGTTAAGCGCTAAGCGCGGTAGATGAAGGTGGAGCCGCGATCAACTACTACGTGAGCTGGGCTTAAAGAAACCTTATATTTTCGCCGAACTACGGTCCTACACATACTGATAAGCTATTGATAAGCGATACTGATAAGCGATAAGCGGAGAGATGTTAGTTTCACAAGCCAGAGACCACTGACAACAGCCCCGCAAAATAGGTACTCTCACAATGCTGCTCACGAAGTGACCGCACACCGGAATAAATGTTTCGTTGAATGCCGGCGTCACATTTACACGAAAGATTGTCAGGTAGGCCCCATTCCTGTCTCAACAGCATTTTCTGCTTAGAACTGCTATCACGCATTGCATCTTGTTATTCCAATTTCCATCAACCGCGTTGTAAAGGAATAAAACCCTAGCGCCAAAGGGTTGCTTTGCACAAAAAAACAAGTGCGGAGCTGCGGCAGATTTGCGACGGATATTCGTAAGAAAGGGACATCTTTAAGGTGTTACTCTACAGAATAGAAAAGGAAAAGCAGAGTAGGTTTCATAATGAAGCTAAACAAAACTATCAATTTTGCAACAATTTTGCAAATTTTAAAAATTTCATTGTCTTGGTAATGGGAATGCAACTTGCTGATTAGTTTTCCAAGTTTTCAAATATGGAAGGCAGTACGTGCCGGGAAGCCGTGTATCACCGTTTTAAAGAAAATTTGTATGAATGCGCACCGTGGTAATGAATTGTCTGCTATTCTGTGGAGTAACCTTTCAACAAACTGTATTTCAGTGTCGACGTCGGTTGTTAGCTTTGCTAGCCACTGCAGTGGATTTTCTCTACGTAGCGATATCGCTGGTAGTGGGTTATACATCGGTGAGAAAAAAACTGAAAAGTTTGTTGTGCTCCCAACGGTGGCTTCTTCAATTTAGCGCATTTACTGGGACAGTTTATTGGTGAAATGGCGTCTTGAGATGTTCATAGAGGTGGCAGAAGAGGCGACGTCTGAAGAAAGAGGTGTCCATATACGTTGGTTTACAGCTCGGACACACGCGACTCCGAGAAAATGGTTCCTTCGAATTCTTCTGGGACGCACTTCACGTGACTGTACGCTTAAAAAAAGTCTCTGCAGGACAGTATACTTCCCGCCGAGTGTTCCAGAGTAGTGTTCTTATCTTTAAAATAAATGTAACTCCTTTTGGGTGCGCCAGTAAAAGCAAGAATAATAAGCATTGTGCCGTGTCTGCATTTCTTAGTTAATGGCGACGTATGGCTACCTTTCTATTATTATTGTGATGTTGGACCTCATCATCATCATCACCAGCCTATCTACCCCCACTGCAGGGCAAAGGACTCTCCCATGATTCTCCAATTATCTCGGTCCTGTGCCAACTGTGACCAATTTAAACCCAAAAACTTCTTGATCTCATCTGCTCATCTAACTTTCTACCGCCCCCTGCAACGCTTGCCTTCTCTAGGGATCCACTCTGTTACCCTTAATGACCGGCGGTTATCTTGCCTTCGCATTACATGCCCTGCCCACGTCCATTTCTTGTTCCTAATTTACTAATATGTCTTTAACACCAGTGTGCTCCCTGACCCACTCCGCTCTCTTCTTGTCCCTTAATGTTACACCTATCATTTTCCGCTCCATTGCCTGCTGAGTCGTTCTCAATTTAAGTTGAACCCTCTTAGTGAGCCTCGAAGTTTCTGACCCGTAGGTGAGTACCGGTAAGATGCAGCTGTCATACACTTTCTTCTTCAGCGACAATGGTAGGCCGCTATTCATTATCTGAGAATGTCTCCCATATGCACCCCACGCCATTCTGATCCTTCTAATTATCTCTGCCTCATGGTTGGGATCTGGGGTCACAACTTGGCCTAAGTAGATATATTCGCTTACCACTTCCACTGCCTCGCCACCTATCTCAAACTGCTGTGCTGTCCTGAGGTTATTGATCATTACTTTATTTTTTCTGCATATTAATTTTCAGGCCCACGGTTCTACTCTGTTCGCCCAGTGCGGAAAGCATGCTTTGCAATTCGTCCACCGAGTTACTTAGCAAGGCAACGTCATCAGCAAATCTGAGGTTACTGAGGTATTCTCCTTTAACCCTTACTCCCACCTGTTCCCAATCGAACGTTCTGAATACTTTTTGTAAGCATGCTGTGAATAACATTGGAGAGATTGTGTCTCCTTGTCTGACACCCTTCCTTGTAGGTATTTTACTGCTCTCCCTATGGAGGATGATGGTAGCTGTAGACCCATTGAAGATATCTTCTAGTATTCTTACATAAAGCTTATCTACCCCCTGGTTCCGTTATGCCTGAATGACTGCTAGGGTTTCGACCGAGTGAAATGCTTTCTCATAATCTATGAAGGCTATATATAGGAGTTCAGAATACTCAGCGCACTTCTCTATCACCTGATTGATCGTGTGAATATGGTCCATTGTTGAATAGCCTTTACGGAACCCTGCTTGTTCTTTAGGTTTACTGAAATCTAGGGTTACTACGATTCGGTTAGCGATTACCTTGGTAAATACCTTGTAGAAGACTGACAGTAAGCTGATCGCCGTGTAATTTTTCAAATCCTTCATGTCGCCTTTCTTATGAATTAGGATGATGTTCGCGTTCTTCCAAGATTCCCGTATCATTGCGGTCATTAGGCATGGCGTATACAGGTTTGCCAGTTTTTCAAGTACAATTGCTCCGCCATCCTTCAAGAGGTCTGCTGTTATCTGATCCTCACCAGGTGCTTTGCCCCCTTTCATTTCTTTCAAGGCCTTCCTTACTTCTTCGGTCGTTACTGGTGGGATGTCTATCTCCTCTGAACTACTGTCTCGTTCGGCATTACCCTGTATGTCCGGGCTACTGTATAGATCCCTATATAACTCCTCGGCCACTGTGACTATTTTATCCCTATTTGTGATGACATTGCCTTGCTTATCCTTAAGTGCATACATCTGATTTTTCCCCACGCCAAGACGTCTCTTCACTGCTTTCAGGCTACCTCCGTTCTTTACAGCGTATTCGATCTTCTCCATATTATTCTTTCGTATGGCAGCTGTCTTACGATTATTGATTAACTTCGAGGGCTCGGCTAGTTCTATTCTTTTAGCTGCGGTGGAGATTCTCATGGTTTGCTGTTTCCTGATTAGATGTTTCGTCTCCTGTGAAAGTTTACCAGCGTCCTGTCTTGTCATTGTGCCCCCGACTTCTACTGCACACTCCGTGATAATGCGTGTGAGGTTGTCGCCGGCTTCCTGTGTCGTAAGCTCGGATTCCTCGTTAAGGGCGGAATATCGGTTCTGCAGCGCATCCTGAATTCTTCTACTTTACGTATTATTGTTAGCTCATTTATCGGCTTCTTTCGTACTAGCTTGTTGCGGTCCCTCCTCAAATCTAGCCTAATTGGAGATCTTACAATACGGTGATCACTACACCTTACCCTTCCGAGCACTTCCATATACTGCACGACGCCAGGGTTATCGCATAATATGAAGTATATTTCATTTTGTGCTCCCCATTCGGGCTCCTCCAGGTCCACTTCAGACTCTCCCGTTTACAGAAGAAGGTATTCATTATGCGTAGGTTATTCCGTTCTGCAAACTCAACTAGTAGGTCCCCCCTGCTTTTTCTACATCCCCGACCATAGTTCCCAACTGCCTTGTCTCCAGCTTGATTCTTGCCTGCTTTAGCATTGAAGTCCCGGATAACTACGGTATACTGTGTTTTCACTTTAGGCATTGCCGATTTCACATCTTCATAGAAGCGTTCCACTTCTTGGTCGTCGTGGATAGATGTGGGTGCGTAGCCCTGCACCACCTTGAGCTTATAACTCTTATTGAGCCTAATTACAAGACCTGCTGCCTTTTCGTAATGCTATAGTATTCGTCTGTGTTGCCAGCTATGTTTTTATTGACTAGAAGTCCCACTCCCAGTTCTCTTCTGTTCTCTAGTCTACGGTAATATAGGACGTGTCCATTTTTTAGCACCGTAAAGGCTTCGCCTGCCCTCCTAACCTCGCTAAGCCCTATTACATCACATTTAATGCCCTCTAATTCCTCGAACAACACCTCGAGACTTGCTTCGCTAGATAAGGTTTGCGCGTTAAACGTTGCCAGGTTCACATTCCATTGGCGGCCTGTCCGGATCCAGGGATTCTTAGCACCCTCTGCTGCGTCACAGGTCTGAACGCCGCCGTGGTCAGTTGATTCGCAGCCGCTGGCCACTTAGAGCCGAGGGTTGTTTGGCGTATTCATGGGAGGTTGTGGCCGTTACTACACCAGGGTGGCCAATCCCGCTCTGGTGAGGGAGTGCATTACCGGCAATGGTCGCCGGGGTCAGGCCGCACCCCGAGCCCCTATGCAATTACATTATTACGCGGTGTTTTTTTTTTTAATGCGGTGGGAATTGTCTGGCACCGGGATTCGAACCACGGTCCTTCTGCACGCGAGGCGGGTGTTCTAACTCTACGCCATCGCTGCGTCCCTACCGGCTGGACCTACCGGCTAAGCAATGTTGGACCTACCGGCTAAGCAAATATTAAGTCAAATGTCTCACTGATGCTTCATACATTATTAGTAAGTGAAACGGAAATGAGTGCATCAGTGCTTTTGTCTCTGAGCCACTTCTCGCCTTCACAAAGGGTGAAATGGTTCCCACTGTCAATACTTGTTGAAAGCACGAGAATAATCGGACAAATCTTCCAAGTAAACCATAGAAATTTCAACTGTCGGAGCTTCAGCAATGTCTACTTATTATGTAGTTGATAACCAAATAAGCCCAGCTGCGCTTATTAACAGTAATTGCTGGGTTAGCTAGAGGCGGAAGCATCTTTATTTAAAATGCATCCAAAAAACGTGTTAAAATTTCTTGTCGGCAGTGCGTTATAGTAGTATAGACCGTAAATAATCCTGCGCACCAAATTAGGGAGGAGAGAGTCGAGTAGTTAGCTTTTTTTATTTCCCATATTTGTGCACCGACACATTCTTCATGGGCTGAGTGTAAATATCTAGTTAATGTGGACATGGTTTCTTTGCTGAACTGCATGTATAAAAACTATGACTGGGTGGGCGGATAATGAGCAGTAGGGCAACTTGTATCGCTCCCATCTTCTACGCTTCCAGCCTTTTTCAGGAACCCACTTGTACTGCAGGCACAATTGTGCAAATCTACACCTTCCGAAGAAAGGTGCACCAATTGGTTTTCTGGAAAAGATTATCAGATGTGGTCCACGTAAACGCGGGGGACTTAGTTGAGTTTATGTATAGGCAGGAGGATTCAGTGAAAAGACGAATCAATTGAAGTTGCCCTCATCAGGTTCATGTATACGGTGATTTATCTAAGTGCAGAGGGTTGACATTGCTGTGGCTGTGTCAACTTCCATGTTTTAAAAATGACGTTAGACTGCAGCACATGTACTGCAGCATCTTTTGTACACATACTTTCAGCACAAAGGGTCATAGCTTGTTTTTGCATGCATGATGCTTAGGAGGCAATATTTATCTGCATAATTGTTCATTTTTATTGTTATAGTGTTCATTGTTATTGTTATAGTGTTATTTTAATGTTCATTTTTATTGTTATCATTTTTATAGATGTAACTAATAATGTTACATCTATCTATCTATCTATTGTTAAAAAAATTTGTGCCCCCTGCACTGGAGCCTATAGTTTATACTGCACACGGTGCCGGCATCTGTATAGCAAGCGAAGCTGGCAGGCGTTCAAGGCTGACTTAGCAATTGCCCCTTCAAGCTTTGGAATACGACTAAACACTGCGTGATTCTTGGAAATGCATTTCCTCAATATTAGGTTGAATAACTATTAGGCCAAAACGAATGAACCTATATAAAAGGTAAACACTGCGTGAATAAATAATGACCAAACAGGAGGATAACAGGGGGAGCTCGAAACTTGTTTTTTGAAGAAGCGGCAACACATATGTGTACTTCTCATCACTCTCACAAGTAAGAACACACTGTTGTCCTCGTGCTGCCGTCCTCATGTAATCATGCAGTAGGTGAATTTTTTGAAATCATCAAGAACCACTTGGCCAGGCACTAAATCTTATCATTTCCCTAACACCAGCTTGTAAAACTTGATGCAACATCTGCAGTGTGCCTTACCGCAGTATGCACTGAGTCCGTAATATTTCAGTTGTGTCTACCAGTACTTTTTACATTTTATTTGCTGGCAAAGCCATGTAATACATGTTTGAATAGAGATTAGAAATCTGCCAACTGTCGAGATTTAGCTGCGTGTTAAATATCCCCAACTGCTTTATATTATTTACCAGCTTGCCACTACGGCAAGCCAGTTACCCGAGATATGCACTTGGCCTGTTAAAGTTTACAGATTTTACACTGTGTATAGGCATTCCAAGGATCTAAGGCAGTTTGTTTCACACTTCCATTTGCTCCTAAAGTGCAAATGGCAGCAACTACGTTCAGTTCCATATCTCTGTGTACAAGTAACTGTAAAATCATAAAATCAGATATTTTAGGTTGCAATTACCACGGAGTAAAACGAAGGTTTTTGAATCTGTTGGACCTTGAGAAGAACGATTCCCACAATAAATTGAAAAAACTTCAGACGAATGCCTCGAATATAAGCAAATACAGCGGAAAACATTTTTCTGATTTTGGTATGCACCTGCTCAAAATTAGCTGTAGCAGTGACGACCCACTGATTGTGGGAGACGTAGAGAAGTTGGAAACAAAACAATAGCTGTAGGGGGAGAAATATTTTAAAACCCACATTTAATGACAAGTGGCCCTTTACATCAAATTCCCCTCAAAAGTTTCAAACGGCCCAGGTTGAGGCTGGGCACCCAATAGGCTCTCCTCGTGCACTATATCCCATCTTGCCGAAGTAGCGTGGACCTATAAAGGCCTCATCGTAGTCCCAGCAGTCACTTTTGTAGTGGAGGCAAGAAACAATAATGCCCGTGTATTCCAATTTGGGTGTATGTTCAGTGTCTGCACGTGATCTAATTCAATCTAGAGCCCGCCACTACGTGCCTCATAGCAATAGTACATATCATTGGCACAATAAACACCCTCAATTTGCATTGTTTGTTTCGTTAAAGTACAGCTTTTACATGAAGTGGGAATACTTTTTGGTTTTTATGCGGACATAATTAGCACAGATCAATTTTGTATATATGCAGGTGCGATCCGACGCACAGAGGGCATGGACTTGGCTTCCCGTAAAAATGTATTGGAAGCCATTAAAGCTGGTTCCAGAATTTCTCAGCCAAGCTTCACACTTCTTCGATTAGGTACAGGGCTTTAAATATTCATTTCAGTTCAAAAGTTTCATTCAAAATGTAAAAAAAAAGCAGATGCGATCCCGCATTTGAATCGGAATAAAAGGCTCACTAGTTCAGCTTAAAACAGGTGGGGAAACGTTTTCTTTTGTACTTTGAAAGACCTACAGAGACACCTCCCCCCAAAAAATGCTTCGGCTATTTCGAAATTGGCCACAACGCCGGCCAGACTGGTCCTATGCAACAAGTCTGCGCAAAGATGGCTAATGTTTCACTGAACTAACAATACACCTTGAATTACAGGAGAATTTCACACTGTTGTTCAGCAAGTTTTTATACTTGTTAAAACATAATTTTCACTGCCTTCTCTATATATTTAGGTTGCTTTGTTTTGTTTGCGGTAAGGATGCTCAAAGTGATGATGTAAATAACCACAAAATATAAAATTTTAAGAAAATGTCGTTGTTTCAGTCACTTCCTATCTTGAGGCCCCAAATGTTTGTATGCTCAGTTTTGTTAGGGTTGTACGTGTTTGGTTTCTATATTTTGTTAAAATCGCCCGGTAAAAATGTGCTTCTACTTTGCAAACTGATAAAAGGAGAAAAATCGGTTTTTTGGAAACCTATTCTGAAATTTGTATTTGTCCAGCTTAAAACTACAGATGTACTATAATGCATGCAGTGTATTTTATTATTGAGGAATACGAGAGTGTGTACTGTCACGCATTAAAATAGATGTTTGTTTCATGTATATCAGGGTTTTCTAGCGAACACACACAAAAATTTGGCGTTTGCATGAAAATGGATATGTAATTACGACAGTGGAGAGCCTTGATTATTTTGAGAAATGAAATATTTTCCTTACAAAAACTTGCTCAGTGTTTTTACACTTCTTTATGTATGCACATTATCGACTGCAAGCCCAACATTTAGGTCTCCGTTCAATATCTCTGTGATCAATAAAGGTATCTCAGCGGGAAGATAGTCCTCTCAATATCACAGTTTTCATCACCTAAGAACAAGCTTTTCAGTGCAGCATTTTTCCGCTTGCAGTAGTGAGACGTAGCTTTATGCCAGTACTCAATGAGCCTGGTAGCTGTGTTTCTCGGACTTGCTTTCAGCAAGTAGTGGTTGGGAATGACAGACTGTCACCGTATGATTGTTGAGATCAGTACTGTAAAAATCTATTCGGTGTCAAGGCGTGTTTAACCCAATTGTGCCCCCATGTTCTTAGTGTAAAAATACAAAAAATAAGGGTTTTACCTCCAAAAAACAGCCCCGCCGAACAGTTAGTTTCTTCCTGCCTACCATCCACAAGAAAATATTTCTTGTGGATGGTAGGCAGGAAGGGAATGCCGCAAATATTCCACATAACTGTGTTCGGTTGCCCCTCCACTAAATTTTCTTCATATTGTGGTATTAGCGCCAAAATATTTCTACGCTGCTTGATTCTGCCTGAAATAAATGTCCATCTACTTTTTCTCACTTCCTGCAACCACTTTGCACAATTGAGGTGGCATTGTCATATTATTCATAATATTGGCGACTTGTACAAGCGGCACTGACAAACCGCTGAAATGTGTACCCACTTTCATCTCCCGTGTCATCAGTTGCTGTTGTCTGCCCATGGCCTTCAAGGCGCTTAGAGGAAAGCATGGTTAAAAAATTTCTTAGCATGACTTCATTGGCAACCCTTGAATTAGTAGCTAACTGAATGAGTTACCTTGACTGCCTAAGTAGCATATGAAAAGTGTGCCTCACTCAAAAATGTGTCACTCTAGTATTTCATTTCTGTTTGTGCCTGTGTTTAATTAAAATAGTGTGTTTTTCTCATCGCAGGAAGTTTAACCATCTGCCATCGTATCAGCCTGCCTCGATTTCCAACACTTAAAACATCATCAACTCTGAGCCCACTTTAAAGACGTTTTTGGGGGAATGCGCATTTTTGGTACATTTTCGGAGACCTGCAACTTATTTTACAGCAAAGCTGTTAGCCTCTCGTTGGAGGGAAAATTTCGTGTTTTAAAAAAAAAACCCAGATATCTAGCAGGCCTTAGTCAACACCCTGAGCGCATGCCTGAGGCTAGCCAGGACACAGTAGTAGTTGCCAGAGAAGCCAAGCGCAATCTTTGTTTTTGCAATCACACATACAGCGAAGAGTTCAGTATTCGCTTAAAAAACGCAAAACAAGCATAGGAACCCCACGATAGATAAGGTGTCTGTGAATGGTGGGAGACCCTTATGTTTACCTGGCAAAGACTATGTCCGCAGGTGCACGCTAAAAGGGGGGTTGACGTCAATCAAGGGCGTGCGCATGCATCAGGCTTCGCCGCCTGACAAGCCGAGCTGAAGTGATAAGCCCGGCGAAAGGGCGAGGAAGACTTCGTAACCGCCTGCATCTGCCCATTTAGTGGTTTACAGAAACTTCGCTGGACATCCACACTCACTAGGTCGGATGGCGGCCAATTTTTATGCCTTTTAGGTTGTTGCCAGTAATTTAGTTCTATAAGACTGAAAGGCAATTCGTACCTAGCCGTTTTTTATTAGGCATGTTTTATTGATATGTGCACCAAATTGGAAGGCGCTTTTTTCGAATGTTTACTTTTAATTCATACCTATTGTATACAGCCTCAATTTTACTGATTCAGATTTATTTACTTCCACAACTTTTGGTCAACTTTTATGCTATTTTTGCTTTGCATGATTTATTTCAATAATAAAATTATTAGTCTTGCAAACGTTGCTTATTATGTTTATTCTTGTAATTAAGGTGACAGTAAACTTTAGCTCTCTCACATTTGTCAGCCCACATAAAATGCAGGGAAAAACGATTATGCTGTCCTATCCATGCACAATCAAAGTTGTAGAATTAAGCAGTTGTGTATGTGTACAGTTATTCTGATAACCACCTTTCTATAAGCCCTTTCTATAACCACCTTTCTATAAGCCCTATAACCACCTTTCTGATAACCACCTTTCGATAACCACCCCTAAGCGTAAAACAGGAAGGGAGGTATAAACGTCGTCGTAATGACATGTTGATAAGATCACCGCAAGCTGACTAGAATAACGCTGGCTTAACTGCTTTGAAAGGTTTTTCTTTTTGTCGCAACAACTACTGGAAAACATCTTCACGAGACATTGTTTCTCTATCTGGCATGCTTTGAAGTCGTCTCGTAGATTGCTATGCAATTTCTTATGGAATGTCACCGAAACTGAGAATATATGTTTGCTTGCTTTCAATCAACCTAGCCCTGAGGTGTCTAGTACTTGTACTGTAAACGTCTTGTTGAAATTTTTGCGTCTCTAAGATGGTGGCAAAAATATCGTGCCGGACATCTAGTAGCTAAGGCACAGCATTGCGTTAGCCAAGCTACAGGATATCTACATCCCGTCTTGACAATATCTACAAAATGTTTAATCAGGTGTTTCATAGACATCATAAAGTTCTTGCCAAGATGTCGAGTAGAAGTGTGGTAGCTCTCCTAATGTGCAGATCAAGATGCCTTGAGCAGCTAAAGAAGAAATTTTTTATACTTCTGAAAGATGTACTTTCGTTCACTGCGTACAGAGACCTACAACATGTGATTTGGTTCTGCAGAAAAACCTCCAGAAACTGTTACAAAGTACAGCATTGTAATAAAATCAAGTACTAGGAGCAGTGGGAGGTGGGATTGCTCAGCACGGATCTTCTGAACCAGGCCTCACTAGCCCAGGAGGCCGAAGACTCCGCAGAGGACAGCACGTATACTGCCGTCATTGGAAGGACACTTAGCGCCACCTCATAACGGTCCCAGCCGGGCAATTATAACGCTTTATCATAACATTGCCAGTCCTTTACTCGCTGGGGTTTTTTTTGCCTGTGTAAATATTTCCCCGCCTAATTACGTGAATGCTGGCAGGAAAAGTGGTTGCGTGTCTTTTTTGTGAAGACGTGCAGTTGCGAACACGATTTCCCCATGTCGCTTTGGAGGACCACCTGGCCCTTTTTTACCCATAGGGAACCGCTTTTCAAACTATGCCACGCTGCATTCAGATCTTGCCGACAGCGATGCGGGTCTAATGCACAGGGGTGGATCAGTCTCAAGAGCTTTACAAAGTGCCTCCTTGTAAACATCGAAGGTAATCTACGCCTTGATCAGTTGGTGAAGTGCATCTCGCTTCCAATTCTCGCCAGTATATAGACGGGAGACCTATACAAACACCTACTGGCATCTTCTTGCAGAGACTTCGCAGCTCTATAAAAATGAAGTTTTATTTCCTGGCCCATTTTGACGCGACCTAGAAAATTCTGAAAAACGCAATGATGTTTTAGTCATTGTATTGGGCAATGATCTGGAAGAGCACTTTGTCCATCACCTCAAAAATGTAAAGAAAACAAGAAGAGCACATTTACTTGCTCCTCATTACCAATGAGGTTTTCTGATAAGAAACTTGTCGAAGGTCCTGGCGGACAACCTCACGCTGCAGGCGCTTCGCAAGTACGAAAGGCGCCTTTGAATACTGGAGGCACCAGAAACCAGCCAACATCACCAATAAAAATAGGAGAAAATTCTCAAATCCTTACCAGCCCTTACAGCCCTTACCGGACTGAACAATATCCACACTTTGATGCATTTGTCTTTGGAACACCTAGAGCCTGGTAAAGAGCGAAAACACGTGCCTTGGTTTTGTTGCCAGTGTGAATCTGTGTAGGCGAAATAGCTGATGAGTTGCTTTTCTGACGCCTGGACTGCGGCAACCATCCATTTATGAACCTGTCAGCATAGCAAAAAGTTTCCCCGTAGAAGCCAACGCGCTCAATCTCCCCAATCAGATCTCTTCTGGCATCGTCAAACCACTGTGCGGGGTGCAACGAATCCTCAACCAAAAGCATTATTGTTAGAGATCATGACGACGTGACGGCCGCCTTCCGGGCGAGCCTCTGTCAGAGTTGTGATATCTTGCAGAGGCAAAGTTCATCCATTTCTCTAAATTGTCATAATCTGTCAAACATTTCATCCATTCTTCCCGGCGCCGATCTCTTTGACTGGGCAAGGATCGGCGCTTTAGCAAGGTCGTGTCAAAAACTTAACACTGTATAGAGACCCGTTTCAGATGATCGACTCATTGGCCTTTTTAACGCGTCCTAACACGCTCCCAAAAAAATTTAAGTAAAAAGGGATCCAATTATTTGGCTGCCTTAGATCGGTGTATCCTGAAGATTATTGCCTTCGTCGGTTCAAGAACCCTATATGCTACGATTGCCTGGTCGACTTTGTCGGTACAACGAAAGCCAAACTTCCAGCAGCGAATAATTTTATATTTCCTCAAAGAAGACAGCTTGTCCGCAGATGACTACACAAAAGCGGAACGGGTATTCTCGACCTTGAAGTGCAAGATGTTGGGTGATGCAGTGACGTGTTCATAAACGTTGACCTCCTGTTGTGGGATGCCATGAAGAATTTTCGGCAATACACCAATGATGCACACAGCCTCAATGCTCTCTAATTTGTTAGCTTGCGATCACTTGGCTGGGTACGTGCAACAAGAATGTCTAGAAATAATTTGGAGCTTGTCTCCTACACAGTCCATGTTTATTTTTTGAGAGAGAGTTCGTGAAGGGGTATCACAGTCATCAGTTTGTTACATTGTCACCAATGATCCTGAGAGCGAAAACATTACACTAGCAGAAAATATTGTGAAATAACTCAATTTACTCAAACAATCTTTACGCTTTCTGCAAGGAGGAATACCTCCCTTTTACTGACTTCCGCTTTCTTTCCAAAGAGGCAGTGTCGAGCTTTGATTTCGAGCGGGTTGCACAGGACCCGCAGCTGGGCTTTGTGTTAAATGTAAATCTTCAATACCCCCGAGAGTTGCGTCTTCTCATTTAGACATTCTTCTCACTCCCGAAAACCTTGCTGGCCTCTAGGAGCTTTTCGTCCCCAACCGCAAACAACGGGTTGAGCTTTTTGAGCTTCCCCGCAATGCTCTGTAGGAAATTCTCTTGCTTACACTCTTGACACTGAAAAGTACCTTTTCTATCATCAAAAATTTTAAGTCACCTTGATCTGGGGAAGCATGTGCGAAAAGTCCACCAAATTATCGGATTTCCACGACACCTTTTCTCCGGTGCCGTATAAAAAAGACTATGCTTACCGGCAGCAGGCTAAGAACCCCGTTCACAAAACAGCTGAAATAAAAATGTTTTTTTTTCAAAACTCCGACATGTTGCAAGATGCTACAAAGGTATCGGCGTTTTACGGGGTGCTGCGTTTGTCCAAGCAAGGAGAAGTTTTTAAGTCGTTGCAGAGTCCCAACCTCTTCGTGTTCGGCATTCTCAGGAAGCATTTGCCGCTTTGTCTGTCCGTACTTACCTGTTTGCACTTTAACGAATCTGTGTGTGTCATTCTGGAACTCTAAAAACTCCAAGTGTTATGTTCTTTTACACAACTTCTTCCCGCTGTGTCCCACGCAAACGTTGTGTACACGGGCACTGACTTTTTGATCCTCCACTGAAAGGTGCCGACATCGAGTCGAAGTTTCTTCATTTTAGTCTCATCTTGACGCCTCATCCAAACTCAACCACCACTCGCTCTTCTCAACACGCAACGTTATGCGTCTTGTAGTAATAAAAACGAAATTCGAAATAATACAATTCTCCAATTTGTATCGCTGAATACAATGTTATACAGTTTCAAATTGCGATTTCAAAGCATCTGAATTCGCGCCAAAGGCGTGCGGAAATGGGCCAAACGGAGGATGACTTACAAAGTGCACGTGAGCTCCTCCGACGAGTGCCTCTATTCAAACCCCGGGGTGGGTGGAATGCAGGTGAGGCCTATATGGGCTTAGTAATATCCCCTGTCCACTTATTTTATATTTTTATACCGAAGCACTTGCTGTTTTTTTTCTCTATATATATGCTTTCGGAAAATTGACCTAACCCAATTAGCAACATAAGACTCAATAGAGATAACCCTATCACAGACTTCACCCTTAAGTCTTAATTCTCGCCGCTGATTTGTGCGATTATATGTAGCAAGTGTATATATTGTATAAATTGTAAACGTTTTTTTTTTAAACTGTATGTATTACACAAAATCCAAATCATGCGTACGCTGTGCTTCTGTGTACTGTTATTTGACTATATTCTGAGAAACCGTACAGGGAAATATGTAATTTTTACCATATAGGGCGGTATTTTTTGCCTGAAACGGAAAGACTTTCTTTTCACTGTGCTTTATCGGTAGTAGAACTCATGCCGTGGCGCACACGATGCTCCTACATTCCAAGCATAGGTAATAAATGATCGTTGGCGAGCAGGTGTCAAGACAAAACCTTTTTTATTACGTCAATCAGCTGTTGTCAGCTTGATAGCCGAGTCACCAAGTAAGGGCACTACACTACACAATCCACAAGTTCTTGAATTGTTGGATTGCAGACGGGTGTTATTGAAGAAAACAAGGTACAATGCGCGTATAAAGTCGTTCATCTTGGTATTCAGGGATACACTTCTGAAGCAGCGGAATAAATGACGACGCGTTCGGGAAAATCAAGAAACAATTCCCAATGGTGCCCCGACAGGCGCCTTCGGTATGTTTGAAACTGTAGACACCCGGCTCGGCTTTCTCGCCCGCAATCTCGCCGCGCTCACACGTGCCGCGAATCATGGTACGCGGGCTGCGGTGTTGTGCAAATCCTCAATAAAAATACAATTGCACCATTATTACGTGTCAAACTTCACTAGTTCATTCTTGATAACTTTGAGCTCTCGCGGAGTTTGAGGGAGGAGCAGAAATTCGATCGCTTTGCACAGGCATCGGCAATTTGAAGCGCAAGCCCTACATTGGCCAGCGTAATGGTGGCCAACGTGTGGTTCTCCTCCTGGGCATTGAAACGGGAGTGAAACATAAGGGTATCACACTGGTACGTGGCCGGTGACCGGTGAACCACTAAAGAAAAATGAGGTAAGGTTTCGTACACAAGTCGTTGGAAAAAGTAAAGGGGTCGGTTCTTTGCTTGCTCTATTTAGCGAGAGCAGCTGGTTTGAATGGGGTTTGTTGGTAATCGCCTTGATAGCTGCTGGCTTTGGTGGCAGGTAGTTGGATGTAGATGGTTAAACAACATCTCGGCGTGCTGGGCAAACAGGCAGACGTTTTCACTTTGGTTTCACGTAGCACATATGAAAGGGCCGTCTTTCGCAGACACGATTGTATGACTACCAAGACACTTGGAATTACCTTGCCCTCGTCACCTGCGCGCAGCTTTCACAATAGCAAGCATGTGTTGTTGAGTATTGGCTTGCTTGGAGAAGGCGGAATTAATTGCTATTTTGGCGATAAACGAGCTCCATATTTGCTCTGTTTAGCAGAAAACGCGTTGAAGTTCCAATGTCGTTAAAGAGGGGCGCGCAAGTGCCAGATGTAACCGCGTTATGCAGAATTTTTGTATGTGCTAATGAGCTGCTGATTCAGGGTTATCAAGAGGGTGGAGAACATTGAAGTGGTCAGCGCTTGGACCGGAATTCCATTGTCCGGCGTTTCCGCGTCACCGGCTAAAGTTCCACCTTTTCACACAATCTTGGCCTGCAGGTGTAGAGAATTTGCAAGCATATCCAGGTTGTTTGGGCCCAGCGCCGGAATACTGAAAAACAAGACATCGCTCGAAGTGGGTGCGACCACTGAATGAAACACACAAAGTCGCATAATTCTGTCATATAATTTGTTTGTCGGATAGAGAAGAGGAGCAGTTTGTCGGCCGTGAACTGGCATGACTGGGGGTAAAGCATTACCACACCCGCTATGATTGCGAGTGCTCTGTGTGAGTGCAGCTTATAAAGAAGTTGCCTAACAATCGAGTGTTTGCCTCTGTCTTTTTTAGCGTTTCCCTGCGTTTCTCCAGAGTGGGCGACGCCCACTCCTTTTTGGTTTTGGTCATGAACTGTTTGACCATTTCGCAGTGCATCATTAAAACTTGTGCCAAATTTCACCTGTCCAGCCAACTGACAGGTGAAGAAACATTTTTCACAAACAAAATAAGGAGCAAGTCTTGTGCGTACAATACGAGCGATTGGAGTTAAAGCATCGATAAAGAATCCCTAACCCACATGGAAAAGGGGCTCAACAACGTAGCGCGGTAGTTCTCCATTTCCTTCACCAAAATGTGCAGTGCAGCACGATAACGGCTTTAAGTTTTAAATTGCCTTATCTTGAAAGGTCAGACAATCGAAAGTCTAACTGAACCCGCTCTAAAGGACAACACTTCTGCGCCCTCCTTTACAGGCTATAGAGAAATGACGCCAAGTTTCCGGCATAAAGTTTTCTTATAGAAATATTTTTACGAATGGGATAGCGGCCTGTTTCTGTTCATCGTGCGAATCACAAGCAGCCGCCATAGGGGTGCTTCCACGTCGGCGAAATGCTCCATCAGGAGAAGGTCCTTGTACCCAAACATTCACTTAAGCTATGAGAAGAAGCTTACGTAGCGTTCATCTGGCGAAATGCACATAATGCTGTCTGCTCACCAAATCCGAGCATATAAGATATTTCAAGATGTATTATTACACAGCTCTACATTTGTGTACGGCCTGTAGTTGAGAAGTTTATGGTGTACAGCATCTACACACGATCATTGACGACGTTTCATCAGTCAGAGTCTGAATCTTAGTTTCCGGCGCAAATAGAAACATTCACCTGAATCATTGCGAAAGGATGTGCGGTTACGTTTTCATGCATTGCGCGAGACAAAAGGCAAAAATAGGGCCCTTCAGGTGACATCTGTTCTGTGAAACCTTTTCGCCAACCCCAACCCTTTTCAACGAGTGCGAAAAATTACATAGCGGCGCCGCCGTTCAGGGCAAGTGCGAAGTTATTTTGAATGGAAGTGAGGCAAATGTGTTCTCCTGTCAGCCAGGACAGCACATCAATAAGCGGTTAATAACTGGCTGGTTTGCTTCGAGTTCGAGCACTTGTTCCCCTAAAAGCTGCAATTATTCTTAGCTCTTGGTTAGGTGACCACATTCATTCGGCGCTTTTTGTTCGAAATTGCGAAAGGCAGCGATATGTAAGTCAGCGCCGCATCCCTATCTTCGCAAAATGGCAGCGTCTGCCGCTGTTTGACGCATAACGTGTTCATATTGTTGCTGTCAAAGGCAGACATGGGCACATTTTTAAACAAACTGTCGAAAATATGATCCTTCATGACTGCGCTATCTCCGAAAATGACCTTCACCAATGACATCAGGTAACTTATATTCTTAGTTAGGTGATCGTGTTTTGTGCTTCCCTTGGGTTTTTCATTTTATGTTCGTTTTCGGCTCAAGCGGAAGCCAATCGCAAGAATACCGATTATTTTTATGTTTCTGAATGTGTAAAATAGGAGAATCACAGATTTCTCGACGCATGGTAGACATTTTTTTAACAAGAACACGGGTTGTCAGGAGCCAAGATCAGCAATTTTAAATTACCCGTGCATATCTCGGCGTGCAGAGCCGCCGTAAACAGTGAGACATGTATGCAACTCTCTAAGTGGTCACCTTATCTTCCAGCTTGCATCGCGTAATAACGATGACAGCGCCCGTGACAAGGGCAATAAGTGTCTGCAACGCTCGCGCCAATTTTGAATTAGCCGCTCGTTTTTCGGCATGCAACGCGACCTAACAATGGCAGCATCCTTGGCAACGGTGCACCGCAAGCATAACCTCACACTCCCTCTACGGTGAGAATAACCGGCCTATGTGGAGCAATTGCTTAGATATGAGGAGGACGTTCGCTTCAAGTTTCAAGAGCTCTTTTGCGTCGTCACTTACCCACCAGCTATAACAGGATTCTCTGTTCTGTTAAAGCTAGCTGATGTAACACCCATTCGAGAAATACGGTGACGTACGTCCACGTGTATTTTGAAAAAAAAAGGTGCAGGATTTTTGCTGACCACAAGGGCTTTACGTATCTCTTTCACGACAGCCAACCAGTATTTCATTGAATCTTCGAATAGCAACAGTTTGATTTCGATGTACTGCACTTACCCGGGCAGTTGCTTTGAGATGCTGAAGGCCTTTATTGTGTTCCTGTGACCTAACGTTCAAGAGCCGTGAAGAAGTGAATGCGTTGAATTCTCTGGGGTTTGGAAGGAACAGAAGAATTGCAGTATATAAATGGACTCTGGGACGTTCCATCTACACTGGTGAGAAACGTTCTGGAGCCCTACCAAGAGAGTAAAGACCCACAAGGTCACGATGGTTCTGGCGAACCTATTACCAGATCAGGAGGGGATTTACGTGGCCATTCAAGAAAACAGGTGCATACTTCGGCTCCTCCCACTTATGCCAAATCAGCAAGGCCAACTATGAACAGAATATCGACGCTATGACTGTGTCAAGCATTCAAAAACACCATTTGAGACAGAATACGTCGATTTTCGTCAGCTGAAAAAGAAAGGTGAGCGGATAAGCAGGATTTAGTCATTCATTCTGTGTATCGATAAATGCTCTAGATTAGGGGCTCCAAAGCCAGGAAAGTGGACCCCAATACTGTAGCACCGCTTTTGAACACAGAGATGTTTGAGGGTGTAAAGTACGTTGTGTCTGACTATGAACGAGCTCTCAGGGCTTCAGCCATAACACGCTGGGCAAACAGGAAAGGCATAACGGTAAGTTTTCGAACACATAACCCGGCGGCGTTCGCCCTTGCAGAGCGGGATATAAGAGACATTCATGAGTACAGTCACTCTTGCACTCATTTTCTCGGGAGTCAGAAGTGCGGTCTTTAGGCGGCAGTAATGCAGCACAAATGGTCGCACACAATCGCGCTAGGGTGAAGCTCTCAGTATGCACACTTTGCCACGTCATCTTCCCTGCCTGCTGACGACATCCTTGGTCTTATAAAAAAACTTACACTTCAGGATTTGAAAGCGACAGAAGAGGGAGAAATTAAGTAGAGGGAGGTGATAAAATGTTCCGGGTATTTGGCCAAGCAATTTGGCCTTGCTGCGAAAAGGATTTGTCGTCCTATGAACTGGGTCTACCGGACCCTTTGAAGTCATCAAGACTGCTTCTATCGGTGGTGATTGGAACACGATTAGGTACATGACCGGTAACGGGATTGTGGAAGTCATGGCCATCAGCAACGTGCTTCCTTACATGCAAAATGAGGTGGATAAAATGTCCCGCAGAGTGTGGAGAGCAGAAGATGATGGAGGCTGGACTGGGGGCAGAGAAGTAATAAGAAGTTTAGAAACAGAATAAACATGGTTCACAAGCTCACCGGATGGGATTGTTACAGTTTAATCGGGTCGAGGCAATTATTATACCTTTTCCTTTTTTGTCCGTGGAGCTGTCTTTGTACTTGCCTTGTGTAGGCCCTGTTTTTTGTTTTGTCTCCAAATTCTTTTTATATCAGTCCCTTCATTTTCTTACAAGTCCCTTATTCACATTTCCATTGTAGCGCAGCCAGTCAAACGGTTCACCTGAGTTCCGTGGTAAACCTGATGAAAAGGATGATGAGGATTATAACGATGATGATGATACCCTCAACGGTTTGGCACCCATGCACAAAGGTAATTCGCCAGAGCTATCTGACTTGTTAAAATTTGTAAGGATCTCAAAATACTAATTTATTTCCGGAAAGACAGAGGCTGTAAACCGAAACTTCCTTTGGTTAGAACCAGAATCACTCATTATTAGTTCAGTTACCTACCTGTTTTGTACGGTTTCTTTGTTTGAACTCAAAAATTAGTTCATCATAGCCTCAAGCTGTCAAGATCACAAACTTCTCTAATGGCCTGGTGTGATTGCTGGAGGTGAAATAAAATTTTTAGGGGGACAATTGTGCGTAGCAATAAACCCCATGAGCTTTCTTTGTTTTTTTTTTGTTGTTCTCGAAGCCAAAATTTAATTTAATATATAAGCTGTACGGATGAAAAGTAATAGAGGGATGTGTGTGTCCTGGATTATATTGGGCTCAACTTACACAAATCAATTATGTCTCAACGACAACAAGTGGAAGTGCCGAAATGGCAAGTCTGTCATTGTGAAATTTGTGTTTTTTTTTGTTGCCACAATGTCAACACAAAACATGTTCTGTGCTTTCGTTATGAAGGCTTGTGAATCCTATAAATAGGTTATGAATGCTTGCAATATGTTGTGAAGTACATAATACATGGGCTCATGGCATTATAATGTCAGCATTGTTTTTGACCGCAATAACAATGTTGGTGTCCTCAACCTGAATGAGCATTTCCCGAAGTTTATATATTCAGCTGCAGCTTTACTGGCTCCCTGCTCCATTTAATGCAGATTCATTGTTATCCAATGTTGCTTCGAGCGTGCCGGAATGGAAGCATAAAAATGCAAAAGCATCTGGCATGACATGAACGCTTCCACAAATAAGAAGGTCGTGCATGTCAAATCGTACTGGAAGGCGAATCGTTTATTATATTTCGTTTCTTTTATCTGGTGTAAAGACCTCAAGTAGGTCTTCAGGTGGTGCTGGCTTAACGTACCCCTGGAGATGCAACTGTAGCAACTAAAAAACTCGGAGTTAAATTTATTTTAGGCTATCGTATTGTCTGCTATATTTATTACGTATCAGGTATAAATACTCTACACCAGCAAATGATAATTGTCATATGATAAGCAATTTCATTCACCTATAGGTTTATATATCTGGCAGTTCTTTCAAAATTACCCGCTATGATTTATATATGAAGGTTCAATAGAGAATTTATAGGTACACTCAAATTCATTTATTTGCGAAGGCAGACCTTTATTATTCCTCAGCTTCCCTATGCGCAATAGAAATGACGGTGCCATCGGAACCAAGAACGCCCCTTTGGGCGTTAGCTCAAGGTTCTTCTAAGACGGTTTTTATGCACAGACAAATATTTACTGACAAAACCGTGGACATTTATTCTGAAACCACCTTAAGGTGGGGAAGTCCTGGTTACCGGGCGCGAACCGAAGAAGCCGTTTCCGTTTGTTGAAACGGCGTGCAGGAAAAAAAGAGAACCAATTTTCTGAACCCCTCCCTCTCTGATGCCCAGATATCAACAATTAAGGCTCGCATTACTCTTCTCTCTCTCCTCCTTGTCTGTTCGGTTATATTAGTTGGATCTGCAGGACTGGAAGTACAAGTAGACATACAGGAGTGTAACTTCACTGATTGTCACAAACTCGAGCATACGACGCCTAAAATAGCCGTATCAACTTTTCATTTTATTGTACAGTGCGTAATTCCTGTTACAGTCCGATTCATTCAGTTCGGTTCTATTTCCCCGAGAAAACACTGGAACTCTCTCGAACAAACCGGTGGTAACTCGACCACTCGCCAGCTCGACGGCAAAAAAAATACCACAAAAGCTCCGCCGCTCAGCTTTCACGGAAGCTTCAAGTTCTTTCTAAAGGACGAGTGAGGCTTTTCCAGTGCTAAGGAGCATCGATAATTCTAAAAGAGAGAAGAGGGAAGGTGTGCGCTCGTCGACAGCGGGCGCGTTGCGGGTTGTGCCGTCTTTCTCAGCGACTGCACAGTTATAAAAAGGCTCGCACCAAAGCAAGTTAGCTACGTTTGGACGTCGTGATGTGACAACGGCTTCCGCCTGTGAGTGCACAACACTATTGGCGACCCGCACCCTCGAGGACTCCTCCGTACTCCCGGGCCTCGAATCAACGTGATCGTCTCGGACGGGCTGGCCTATGACGAGGCCACGCTTCACAGGTAGCTGTACGCCTGCGACAGTGGTGCATCGTCCGGCCCGGCCGGTGAATATTGTGGGACTCTCTCTCTCTCATATGCACCGAACTGTTCCTTTTCTTTTTTCGTTAACTGCTCTATTTCGTAATACTTATTTTTAACGCTCCTTTGAACTGTTTCTCGCATTTGTATATATTCTAAGTAACCTCTCGGTTGCGTTACATGTCCTTGTGCTTGTACAGTGTTTTCCCCATCTTAATTTAGGTGTTTGTGTTGCTTTCATTCAAGGCTCTGACTTATTCTTACAGCTCTGGTCGGCGAAAGCCGCACATCAGACGACCACCCCTTCATCACCTGATCCCTGTAGATTCGGTGGGGTCGCTTGATCGCTTAAGTCGACTCCCCACATCTTCAAATTAGGGAAATGGTGACACTGATTAAACGAGGTTTACAAATGTGGTATGCAAAGCATCAGCTACATCTTGAAAATTTTCGGATTGTGTGTTTCAGTGATCAAAGAGATCATGTATCAATCAAAATCTCGCGCACACCCGTATGAAATCATTATGCACCTATGTGCGGGATTAGCAGTCTGCTTCGCCTTGTCCTCCACAAAAACAGCATGTTACTGTACAAATAAAATATTTATGTTATCATTAGTTGGCGCTTCTCTAATCTCTCACTGAAACAAAACAGGTTTAATTGGAAGTATAACAGCACAAGTGAACGATACGCTACTTATAGGCTAGACGTCCGAAAACGTTTTGGACATGTGTTTGTTTTTGTTTACAACCCCTATGCACTAAAAGAGAACACATATCACCAGCATCACCAGCACTGTCTGAAATACAACGAAAGGACTGGCTGAGGGCGATTTAAATGCGACAGCAGGCACTTCGGGCACGTAGTTCATTCGATGGTGTCCTTCGAGATAAGTGGTGGGGATGGTTTAATTGTGTCATACAAAGGCGGGAATTCTGCTGGCTGCGCACAGAAGAAGATAGACTAGTTTCCGCCAGCAACAAAGTGACACAGCAGACGGTAAGGTGTGGAGACGTGAGCTTTGGAAATTACTCCCACATATCATAAAACACATTCCTAATACATTTTTCTCCAGCCCGTTATCTATACTGATTCACTCAGTGTAATGCGAGCGTTGTCTCAAAAGCGTTCCCAAAAGCATGTTGTCAAAGTTAAATACCATTAGCTTTCTTTGTGCTTTAAAACTCAAAATGACGTAAATCTGGATGCTGGGAATGAAGACACCTTTAATCGGCGCCTGCTATATCCACGAATACAGCTCACATAGCAGCAGCCTCCACCTGTCTGAAGCCTCACATCAGGCCACAAGTTCTTATACACCCCAAGCACACTGGAGATAGCACGCAGGCAACAAACTACACGTAACAAATCACACTTTGCACAATACACCACCGACACGATACAGATTCGCATACGTCACCTTGCTGGGTTGGAGATAGGTCACACTCTTTACCACACATATCTGCTTAATCGACCTCCACAAGCCACAAGTAGCAGGGGTAGACTTGGCCTACCCGTAACCCACAGGCACAATAAATACAAAACGTTTACTCAACACAATGCAAACACTTCTAACAGCGGTAAACGTCAGATTTAGATACGACATAACACCCTCAACAGACAGTTACATGTTTTCCATTACGGGTGTAAAGTAGCATCCATGGCAGGTAAAATTATCGTACATAATATTCTATTTCAACGTATTTCGCACTCTGCTCTTTACACAGGCTATAATTATCGCTTTAATCTGGCCATCAATGTCTTCCCAATTGTCAGTAATACAAATTCGTATGTGCTTTTACGTTTAATGCACCTGTTTGCCCTCGGTTGATCTTGCCCCTAAACAACCACCATCATCATGCAGTTGGCCACTCACTTGACACGTCTGAAATAAACAATAGACCTGGAGATGACACTTAGGTGGAGGTCTTTGTTCTATATTAGAGCTAAAAATATTTTCAATACTCTCTAACGCACGTATATACTGTTTCGCGCCCGGCTCACGATTGTGTAAAAAATATGCCTTGTACTCCATTACATACCTTTTAAAACCGTAAGTATTTGTTTAGACAGCATTTATTGTTATAACAATTAGGCGTGTAAACATTTTAGTTTGTTGCTTGGGGTTTTTACGAAACAAGTGTGTGAATTGTTATTCAGTTTTAAATATTGTAGTATTCTAGAAAAGAATAAAATTGACAAAGGAGGACGCAACTGCAAGGTAGCGCCATCAATGCTCAGGAAAATTATTCATCGTGCCCCTATTCCTATTTCCTCAAGCAATTTTTGTGAACTCACCGTTTACCATTTCATGAATTGTTTTCCAAACATATTTCGCCTTTGACGTTTTGAGCAAGGATGGCGAAAAACAAAGCGAAAGTTGAATTTTATATGTCGACAGTTTAGTAGCGATGACTCAATACTGGCCAGGCTTCCTTCATTCACTTATCAGTCGAATAGTGATAAGATGTCTCCACGCATTCTTCCATTGCAGCGTTTTTTTTTTGCAAAGTGCTATTTTCATTTTTCGTTATTTTGCCTTTAACCGAAGTCACGCTTGGTTCATCAACTGCTTAGTCTACCCACTCAAAATAGGGTAGTATCACAACTGCCGTAAAAACTGAAGGCTGCGAGTCGCGTGCACAGAGAACGACTTTTACTTATTACGAAGCAAAGGTACTGGCAGGCAACCCAAGTGGGCAAGACTCGTCATGGCTAGGAATCATGTCGCGACCTGCGTCTTAACAACTTCACTGCAAATGATGTTGATGTGTTTGCGATCGTTATTTGTGACGTGTGAGCATGCCCGATTCTGACAGTGACGTGATGGATGCGGAATGGTAATTCCAAGAAGTGTACCGCAATTAATACAGTTTATTTCGATGTCGAATATCAAAGGAATTTGTGCGGCTGCATTGTGTTCTTAAAACTGTGTTGTATTTGTTGTTTCAAGAGAAACTTATTGTATACCAACTTGCATACAAGGCGCATTTTGTCTTCTTTTATTTCAGCTTTTGAGGCGTGATGTACCAAAGCAAGAGCGCTTACAGCCACTGGGAAGCGCTCGAATTGAGGGAGCGTCAGGTACCCTTCACGGCCGTTGGACTAAACAAATGGCCATTATCTGCCTATCGATGTATTTCCGCAGATGTATTTAGGGTATTTATACACTACGCAAAAAACACACAACGATCATACTCAGGCAGCTGTAATTCCGAAAACTACAGGTACCCCGATGCATGGCAAATTTCTACAGGAGTAGAATATTTTTTATGAAAAATTTATTCGAGACGATCGACTGGGGCTTCTTGTAATTCCGTGTGTCATTTGACTGAACGACAACGTTAAGACTGGAATAAATATATGCTAACGTGAATGGTTTACTGAATCAACGAAGCAGGAGGACGTTTTTAAAAGATAAAGAACCAGTAAAATAAACAGATTTTGATAGTTGGACGTTAAAGTGCACGTCACGGCCTTTATTCACATACATGAACAGAACACGAAAACGATCACGTATTTGCGTAAAAAACAAGAAAAATCATACCATAAAATATTCCTGCAAATAAAAATACGACATTTTATCTCGTGTTTTATATTTTTACTAAACGTATTGTTGCATTGCGTGATTCAATGCTACAGTCAAAACTTCGTAGTACTCTATGTATCATGGGGCACGCTGTTTTGAATGCGACTGATTACTCCCAGCAATCATTCAACCTGAACATTACCAGGCTGTAGAAAGGGGGAAGCATTTGCCGAGGTGCAGCATATTCATGCAGCTTCTTCTAAATCAGAAGACCGACACAAGGTAAAGCATAGGGGGACCACAATGACCCTACAATAATGCAAATTTTTGAAATGTATTCGTTGCAGTCTTACGTCAATGTCGATGAGCGTGTAGTGCTTTGTGCGACTCCAGAGGCGCCGAAAGTGGGTGCTTCTAGCCACGATGAATAAAATGGTAATGAAGCAGTACTGCAGTGGTCGGCTCTATGTTCGTGGCAGGCAGGTTTTGAGCTTATCTCGTCTTTTTTTGTGTAGAAGGCGCAGAGTAGGCCTTCCATTGCACTTGCTAAGTGCACAAAAATTGCTGGGTTTCGTAAATACCAATTAAAAGATAGGCTGTAATCACTACCTTATCATTCCGGAAATATTCCACATGCATTTTTTCTTCCCAATTTTCATTTATTTCGGGTACGTATTACTTGTAACAGTTTGAAATTTCACTAAATAGCAATAGGCACGCTTCCCCAGACAAAATTTCAGTAATTCTTTGCTTGCTTCGCCTCAAGGTTCAATCTACGGGCTTCTACTGGATAATAGGTACTTTTACCAAAACCCAATACAACCATTTACAATAATTAGGCTAGTTATTCACGCAATGCTATTCCAAAGCATGTCGCTTGTTCACGGGCACCGATTTGAAGTGTTTTCATTTTGGAGCTGGAACTGCATACGCAGTTTATACTCCTAAACAGATAGTTTATGCATCGAAAACTGTCACATACTCCTGCAATATAGCCGCTATCTTTTCTGGCACAACAACTACCTTCCATGCGGAAAGGCCGATGAGCGCCTCTAATTTTTTAGATTACGAAAACAAATCGAGCATCGTTTCTGATGGCAGTTCGCCTATTCACCTACAACAAAAAAGTAGGTTTTTTTCTATCGCATTATTGCCCATTAGAATCGAAGAAGTCGTAAACAATCACATATTACTGCGATAGATCCCCACTTTTTCTTGGAACAACCAGACGGCCCCCGCAGCAAGGACGACAAAACCCTTCAATATTTATGCACTATGAAAGAGTTTCACACAAGCCCCATTGATGGCAGGTCACTTGTTCACGGCAAACGAACCGAACCGTATTGTGCAAGCACTGGTACTGCATGTTCGTGTGAATGATTTCTCAAATTATCACACAGTACTGCAATAAATAGAAATAGTATCCCTGACGCAACCGGACATCGTGTGAAGCAAGCTCGGTGAAAACCATTTATAATTTATGTATATTAAAAGCTACTGCCGCCCCCATTCTTTAAGGCAGGTGGCTTGATAATTTGCAAGCATAAGAAGCATGTTTTTTTTCTTGAGCTCTAATGCCCGTTAGGAATCGAACATTAACCTAAACTGTCACAGTTACACCCATATATCAACTGTACTTAGCACAACCACACACCTTCGCGAGGCAGGTACGACCACCAACCTTTATTACGTGTGCACTCTGAAAGGTAATTGCTCAGCGTTCCTTGATGGCGGGTTGCATGTTGACGTGCCACACACATATTGTGTTTTCTTTTTAGCGGTAGTACTTTCTGTTCGGGATCCAGGAACGCTTAACTAACAAATACCACTCAAAAATGTGTTTTTTTGCCCAAACAGACGCCTCCCAGTGTAATGACGACGATTAAAATTCATTAGTTATTTTTATGAAAGCCATAGCGCAAGCCTTCTTGAATGCAGGTCGCTTGTTCACGGGATATAATCAGAATGATATCTTTTTAGCGCTTGTATGGCTTCTAATCGATTGAACCTGTCTTAAACTATCACATTCTGCTGCTTTATCTCCGCAGTCTTTCACGGTACAACCAGATGACGCCCCGGGCACAGACAACAACCAGGATGGACTAATCGAACAATTGTATGTTCATTTTTTCAACTTTTCATATCAACTAATTCCTCCTCATCTATGCCTGGTGCAATATAAGCGGTATAAAAAAAAGAAAGCAATTCCCGCAAAATTCCTGATTGCAGGTCGCTTGATCGCGGGCAATATACCCTGCAATATACTGCAAAATATACTGCAATATACCCACTGCTGATTTCAGGTCGCTTGCTCGCGGCCAATATGCCCTGCAATATACTGCAATATATACTGCAATATACCCACTGCTGATTTCAGGTCGCTTGCTCGCGGCCAATATGCCCTGCGATATACTGCAATATAGGCTGCAGTATACCCACTGCAATATAGTGCAATATACCCACGGCTCCGTTTGGCAAAACAGACACCTCATCATGGCAAGGACGACTACAACCCTTTATTATTATGCAATAGGAATGCTTTTTGTGTAGCGCTTCATGATGGGAGGTTCGGGTTCACCGGTCACAACCGGAATTTTCTTTCTAATGCTACCATTTTCTATTCAGGTTCCAGGACTTTTTACCTACCCAATAATACTCCATTATTCCGGTCGTTTTTAAGAAGGATCAAACGCCGTCCAAGGACAAGGACGATGACCACATTTATAATTTGTACATTGTAAAAGCTATACACGCTACGCTTCTTGATTGCAGGTTTCTTGTACACGGGCAAGGATCAGAAACGTTTTTTTTTCTTTCAAGCGGTAGAACTGCCTTTTAGGGATCGAGACGTCTTAAATATAAGATAGTATTTCAAGATATGCTCTGATTTTTGGCCCTGTACGGCACCCCGCGACGGAACTACGACCACCATTTATTGTTGTAATATGTGAAGATTAATCCTCATTACACTCCGTGCCTTGGCTTTTGTAATCGCCGAAGGGGGAGATGTAAGAAGAGAGTTGAAGGAAGGGGGCCGTGAGTGTCTTTACTAAATGTGGTCCTGTACGGCGGATTTTGGAGAATTTACGAGGAGAGAATCGAGGACCATCGTCCTGTGTTCACATTGATTAGTGATTGTTTTAGAAAGCTATTTGCATAGCAGATTTTGTGGCAGGTCGCTTGTTCTTGAACAACATAAGAAGTGTGTTGTTCTAAAAATAGTACCACGTATTCAGAATCGAAAGCCTCTCAAACTGTCAACCACTACTGCAATACATTTGTGGTTTTGTTTTCCGCAACTACATGCCTTTCTGGGGCAAGCGTGAAAACCACCATTTATTATTTTAGCATTATAAATACTATTCAAGCGATGGTTTTTATGGCAGGTCGTTTTTTTCTAGGGTAACAACAAAATGCGTGCATAGTTTTTTTTTAATTATACCTTACTACTGCAACATATTCGTCCGTTTCAAGCCGCCAGACGTCGCCCCAGGACCAGGCCGGCGACCATTATTTATTCTTTAGGGTAAGTCTCGTGCCCCGCGCGGGGTACGAGATCTAGCCCCCTCGCGGTGGCTCCTGCCCCGCAGAAGTGACGTCAAACTAAACTAGTCACGTGACTTCCTGTGACGTCACTATTTTTTTTTTACATTTGAAGACGTTGGTTGACGGCGTGTGTGCGCCATGTGAGATTCCGGCCTTGGCTCCAACCCCAAGCCTGCGCAACGTTACGTCCTTATCGCCTCGCACAGCGGCTGCCTCGCGGCGCTTTTTTCTTGTTGGGAGTATTGTTTGCAGTTATTTATTGAGTATTTTTTGTGAACTTGCTGCTGCTAGTCTTGGTAAGCCTAACGCATCCTATTTTGGCAAGCTGCTTCGCCCCGCTTTTTTCCGTGCTCCTTTTGTTGCCGTTAAATATGTTGCTAGCTTCATATTGTCTTGCAGTTCGCCTGCCATCGGCTTTATGCTCCTGCATTCGTTGTCTACTTGTTCCGATCGCTACTTGCATTCCAAGCCTTGTATTTTGATTCTGGCGTGAAACGTGTTACGTGCGGATCAGTTTTCCAGCGCTTTGTGCCGTGGCTAACGAGGTAGCTGACTTTGATGACGTGATAACGCGAGCAACGCAGTGTCAGCGGCGTCAGTGTGCACGAATCAAGTATCGTCAGGTAGCGCAGGGCATCGTTGAACGCAATCCGTCCTCGCATGTAGCCTGTTCTTCAATTTTTCTCGCGGGGCACTGCAAGAAACGTTACTACCCCGCGAAACGATCCGTGCACGCTGCATGCAGGGAGCGCAGCTCCACTTTCGTGGGTGGCCTGGTGAATGGGAGAGCCCAGCAGCCGCCCGTCCATGAGCAGCATAGGTACTTAGCTATCGCTGAAACCAGCCGCTCACTGCCTAGCTTCCTGTGCAAGGAGGCTCAAGCTCCAAATGTGCAAGTTCGGGGAGAAGTCATGCCAATAAGATCGCCGTTTGTGCCAAGCTTGACACTTGTGTTAAATAGTGCTTTCAAGTTTGGTGTGCTCAAGGTAAACAAGTGGCTCTTGTTGTTCATTTATGTTTTTTGAATGTGGTGCTTCGAATAATACTATTGTGCTTTCATGATAGGCAAGACTTCAAATGAGCTGCGAATTCTAAGCAATCTGTAGGCAGACATTATGGAATGCACAGGAAACAACGTTTTGTCTACCTTGAAATTTTCTACATAGGGTACGTGGAACTGCCAGCTAGCAAGTTTAATGAAAGGTTGTTATCTGCTCAATTATAGTAAAGAGGTAGCAAGGGATAGATAGGATAGCCCTCCCTCCTCACCAGCTGATCGTCTGGCAGCGTCTCATAACTTCGTTCACAATTACCGCATGGATTTTATTTCCCTAACCTTTGCCCCACTGCCTTCTTCAACCCGGTTAGTCAACAAACTTCATCCTGTATCTGTTCTGATTATGTATTTTGGTACGCTAGTTTTTTGTTTACTCGTGTTTGGCTTGGAAGTCAACATAACCAACAACAATACTTTCATGCCCACTCAGTTGGATGGCCAGTAATGGTGAGAGCTTCTCTCAAAGTTCTCTCGAAGGCTTACAGTCGATTCACTAATTCTGATTGACTGTGACATCAATGTACCCATCTGGAGCACCCTGTGGAATTCAACTTAACGTTAATTTTTGTGTTCACAGCTGGTAATTGTCTGCTCTGTGCTTGGGGGAGGGGGGTGAACAGTAAAAGTTTCTAATTGCAAGGAGATATTTCATGTTCTTTTGCTTTTTAACTCTGTGCTGTGCAAAAAACTGTTTCGGCTAATTGCTTAAGTGACTATGCTTAGTTGTAAGGGCCATAATGCAGTGTCCCATATTTTTTTTCCAACGATGCATACCCAGCAGAGCCCAACTGCTAGAAAGCACATTCTCTGGTGGTGGTAATTAGCTTGAAAAAAACAGGCCACTGAAACTATTTTTTAAGCTAACAAGCCTAAAAAACAGGTTATGGAGCACATCTACGGGGGAATGGTTCTTGTACAGCTTGACATTATCCTCTCCCGAGAGTACTTAATACCTTGTGCAGGAACTGGAGCCGAGGACACCTATGTGGACGTGAATGTCTTTATTGGTGTTTGTGAATATTGCAGTACAGCTGAAAGCTGTATGTATCCTAGAAGGCTTCAACAATAAAATGACTCCAGTGAACGTACTTCTGCTTTGGTTTCAATGGGCAGCATGTGAGCATTGATAAGTGCTTCGCTGTTGACATTTTTGTCAGACAAAAACAGGCTTGATCAGGCACTGTAGCAAGTCTTCATGAAAAAACACAGGATAGAAACTGGACAAAAAAGCTGCGAACACATGGACACTGTTCATCACAGCACCTTTCCTTGTACTTCAGTACTGTTATTGTCGCTGTATTTTTCCCTAAAATATAAACCAACTCTACCAGATTCACGCCTTTAGACAGAAAGCAAACATGGTGTTTGTCAATGACAAGTGATTCTACGAAAATTCCGTGGCTGTGAAAAAAGTCAGTGAGTAGCTCTACTTTCTCTGCACAGTCTGTAGTGTGAAGTTCCTTTTCCAAACAAAACGCAAGGGTTTCTTGGCGCAATACACAGAAAAAATGCCAAATAAGCAAGTGATGCCTTCTAGCGCTACACTACAGTCCTGCAGGAAAGCCAAACAACCAAGTGATCTTTTTGCTTGAGTGCAAAGCTCTGCAGAGAAGCCAAGAAAGATTCCTTTTTTGTTGACACCAAAGCTCTGCTGGAAAGCCAAAACGTGTGGCTTCTGTCACTGCTAATTTGCTGTAGGACGGGCATCTGAATGTATTGCACTAAGGCATTTGTTGTGTACATGTCCTTCATACCTAGATAAATGTGAACCAGGCTGGCTGTGTAACAAAAACGTCAATTGAGGTAACAACCAAATGTTTTATGTAAAATGTTAGAATACTGTTTGTTATAAATAGCAATTAATGTTTTAATATGGTTTTGACAGTAGTTAAGTGACCTGTTAGAAATCATAGGCTGAAACTAAACAGAAGCAATGTTTCATACAGCTGCAATCGTGTGGAATAGCATAAGAATGGTTTGGGCCCTCAATTCAGCAGGCATGTTCCAGCTGGGAATGTGTTTGTAGAGCACAACAATAATAAAGACATGGGAAAAAAGGGTGAGCTGAGTTGAGTTACCCCCAAAGTATTGGTAGACAGTTAGAATGCTTGCAAAAATTTATAAACAGTTCGGATACCCTGAAACAATAGGGGAAACTTCACTTGCCCTGGTTTTAAGTTTATTAGTACTGAGCTTAATGTACCCCACACAACACCATTGAAGAATGTTACGCCTGCACGGACACAGCAGCGTTTAAGGTATAACACAGTTTTGTTTGAGCATAGGTAAATAAGAGAATATTCCATAATCAATCCATTTAAACGTAAATTAGAAAAAGTAGGGTTTTTGAAGTGAAGCTCGGAAGCATGCTAAATGAAAGGGACAAATGGCGAGTTGATGTTACTAACCACAAATTTCAACTCAACCACCTTGCCGGAAACAAACCCCTTTCATGGAGGGAGTGTGTGTAATCGCAAGATTTTTTAAAGAAAAGTTTGTGAATGCACTGTACACGTAGGCCAGAAGGTGTTTCGACACCCCAGGCGAGGACTCGGAGTCATCAGCGCTCTTTTCTGCTGTTTTGATGATCAAGGGCTGTTTGTTCAGGAACCACCCCCTTTTCTCCCTTTGGCCACCATCTATCTCAGTCACTGCATTCATGTGCTTGCTGTGGGAGCTAGCAAACGTGAGGACCACCTAAAGGCAGGATTACCTCAGGCTCGCACAATTGCTGGACAGGCTAAACAATGTTTTTAAGATCCCCAACTGTGAGCTTGCACTTTTCTTTTGCGAAAAAAACAAAGACATCTAGATAGGTCTTTGAGAGCTGTCTAAAATCACAAAAGTGAGTATTTTGTGCCCAAACTGGCCAGCTAGACCTCACTAGTCGACCCACACGTTGAATGCCTCGCATAAAAATCAAGAGACTCACTGCATTGGCTTATTGCATGGCATTGTGTGGGTGGGCTTCTGGTTTTCACCTATAAAGCCTGTTGGTTGTGTTAGTGTCCAGTCCTGCTGTCAAACTTCTTTTGAGACATGCACTGCCCTGGAGTGTACCACCGTGGATTCCTTGGAATTTATGTTGGCCATGAAAAATCTTAGTAAATCGTTACAAGCCCCTGAAGCTGGCTGGCAAGTGGGCATTTGTTTAGCGACCACTGTTTAGGGGCACAGTAGGCAGGCTGTTACAGAGGCTACGAAGAAAAAATACAAGGTTCGTTCATTAAAAAGACTTCTTTGCCCACATCAATTTTATTGTAAACTTCAAACAAATAAGATAGTACAGAAAATGTGTAGGGCAGTGGGAGTTCCATACACACTTTCCAGCTATTTCTCTATGACATCACAGAATCTTGTTTGTGCAATTGACAGCCACCAACCTAACCCACCGCAAAAAAGCATAACTGGGCAATTCCAGTGGGGCTTCCATTCCGTTTGATTGTATCACTTGAGTGCTAACGTACAGTTAACACACATATAACTGCATTTACAGTGCACGTCCATATGATGTCACTCGTGCCCATATTACATCAACGCAGTTTGAAATTGCGATGTTTTTCACCATTTCTTTTGGTTAAACTCGCACCATTACAGCCTTGACCTTTGCCTATCAATTACATTTGCAGTGTGCTCGCTGCTCATACCCATGGACACAAACCATCCGCTGAGACTTTCACGTTTCAGGCACATCTTCAGATTCTCTTTGACGTTGACTATTGAGCCTGCGTAGAACCCATGGGTTTTCATATGCTGGAGACATGATGGTCGGCCATGTGTATACCCTTCCTGTTACCGTCTGTACAGCTTCTTCTCTGACCCTGTCAGCTGGGTGTCCTGAATTAAGTCCCTTTGCATGAGGGAAATCGGTAAAATCTGGCCAACATAGCCACATATACAGAGACGTGAAGGTTATGCCAATGCAGCAGCTATAGCATGAAGCGCCTAGCTAGTGTACCTTTTGGAGGACCCAGTTCCTAATCTGTCGTAGCATCATGTGTGTGCCAATGTGAGGAGCTGAATGCATTATGGAAACTACCCAGCCACAATCTGGGCCACGGGATACGAGACTGCCAATGTTCTCACTCTTTCACATCCTTTGTATCGCAGATGTATTTCTGCCACATTTTATTGTAGTGAAATGGCTCACCACTACAGTTGCAATTAATTCTTCTGAAAAATCTTTTCAAGCGCTGAATACCATGCATTTATGATGCAAGAAGCTCATGATCACCAGACTTTTCCGCGCACAAAACGTATTTCGGGTAAACAATTTTAAGCCACAATTTAAGCCGCGACAAACTGCCGATTTTCGGGTCTTTTTTGCTAATCTCCTTAAAGGGGGAACTACTGTGCTGGGTTGTACGCGGTACATGTGTGGGAACACCAATGATTACCTTTTCTAGCTATCCGCGGTTTGCACTTGTAATGCGCACATGCGACCAGTAAAATATCAGTGGCCGCGTCTAGCCTACGTCCTGAGCACTGTAAGTTCCGCGCTGCTGTCATTTTGAAAACACACCGCGATTTCAGGCCACCCATTTAAGCATTCTGAACTTGCCGTGGTGCAAACTGTTGATAGCAGATGCCGCCGCGCGGACATGCCGCAGCAGGCTCACATAATCACGCTCGGACGGTGTCTTTTCTTGCGTGGGACGTGGGTTGTTCGTACGGGGCCACTCGGCCGCGATGTCGTAGATCTAACGCAGGTACCATCGGCATACAGCAGGCGGTCACAGGTCAGCATTACTCGAGAGCGGATTTCGCTACCGTGTGGAAAGGCTGGCTTGGTCCCCGCATACGGCAACGTTCTCGCACATTCTGATAGTGCTTCTAACTCTATCAAATCTGCTTCATCTACGTTGTCGACCCAAGAAATTCAGGCATTCAGGGCTTGCGGCACTTTCGGATACGCCATACCGCCAGCACCAGCAGCATCGGCGGCTTCCGCAAGAACGAACCAAAAATTCTTTTATAAAACTTCTAGCAAGTGAGTGGCTTCCTAATTTTTTATTAAATTGTAAAAAAATGTGCTTTTTGTATCCTACTACGCAATATAATAATTGCTGTTAACATGACGTCACGCGGTGCAGGAGCCGTTGCGAGGGGGCTAAATCTCGTGCCCCGCGCGGGGTTCCAGACGCTTCCTAATCTTTAAGGCTTGCAAAATACATTCGCGCTACCCATATTACCGGCAGGCGGTTTTTACGGACTACAAACAAAGTATATTTAATTTCGGGCACTAATCCTGCATATTCAGAATCGAAGACCTCTCAAACTATCAGATACTACCGACCAATACCCACCACTTCTCTCGCGCAACCATACATCTCCTTAAGTGAAGAAACACGACTACCATTTCCGATTTATGCATTGTGATAGCTGTTCACACAACGATTGCTAATACTGGGTTGCCTTATTGTGCGAACAATGCGAAGCGTACATCTTTCTATCGCAAATTCGCCAGTACACACTATTTGGGATCGAAGATATTCTGAACTAGAAAAAACAATTGCATTCAACCATATTTTTGGTACAACGAGGTGCCCCCCAGGCAAGCGAGACGACACCTTTTTGTTATTTGTGTATGAAGAAAGCAATTGGATGCTACCCTTCCTAATGGCAGATTGCCCGTTCATGGACCATAGTCAGAAGCGTGTTTCCTTTCAAGCGCTGGTATTTTCTGTTTGTAATAGAAGTCCTCCTAACGATGCAACACTGCTCAAACAATTCCACCACATTTCCTACCACGAACAGACACCCCACAGTGTCAAAGACGATGAAAACCATGTTATATTCACGGATCTGAAAAAATTTCTCACAAGGCTTCTATCTCACGTAGCTTGTTGGCGGGCGCGGAAAACGTTCAAAAGCATTTTTTCAAGCTCTCCACTGCCTATTCGAAATCGGAAAATTTCTAATCTTTCAGATATAACTGCTATATTACCACACCTTTTTTTGGCACAAAGGTAAGTAGCCCCCGGGAAAGGACGACGACCAGCATTTTGTATTTATGCATTATTAAATCTACTCCCGCAAAACTTCTTGATTGTTGGTTGCTTGTTCACGGAAACGATCAGAAGCATATTAGCACTTTTGGTTCCGAATCAAATAACTCCGATTCAAATCAAATAACTATAAAATACTACTGCAATACACGCCCTGTTTGTACATGGGGCAACCTGGTGCCACGGTTGGGTAAGCGCCAAGACCACCATTTATTTTTCTGCATTAGGAAAGCAATTAGGACAACGTTTGGTAATAGCAGGTCGGTTGTTCACTGGCAACGATCACAAGTGTGCGACGGTTGCAGCACTGTGCTGCTAATTTCGAAATGAGTAACTCAAACTACCACTTGTTACTTTAGTAAATCCACCACTTTTCTTGCAACAGCCAGACGTGGCACCAGGCGAGGATCACGACCACCATTCATTATGCTCTATAAAATCTACTCGGCATAATTTCATGACGGCGTATAGCTTGTTTACGGGAAACAACCAGAACCGTCTTTTCTTTCTATTGCTAGCACTTGCTAATGGGGATTTATTGCCTCCTAAATGATTCATTACTATCTAATTAATCCTTCATTTTGTTGGCGATATAACACACTGCTCAGCCGCAGTGACGATGAATATTCTTTATAATTGATTATGCAAGTAATTCACGCACCGCTTCTTGATTGCATGTCGCCTGTTCACGGCGCCAAACTAAAGGGCGTTTTGTGAAGCGCGAGTACGGCCTATTTGGGGTAGAATAGCTCCTAAGCTATCACATAAAAAAGCAATATTTTTGTTTCTTTGCGCGACAACATTCGTTCCAGCTGCAAGGTGGCGACCTCACTTTGTAATTCATGCACTAGGAAAACTATGCAATCAGTTCGCCCAACACTTCTCGGTGGAAGGTGTGTTGTTGCCTAGCCAAAAGCACAATTGATTTTTAGGGTTAATATTCGCAACAAAAGAACTTCTAATGATAAAATACCCTGCAATATGTACGTAGTTTTGCGGCCCTAACTAGACTACTACCGACGACACAGACAGAGACCGAGGCAGAGCAAGAGGACAGCAACTGCCATATTTTAATTCCCAATGAAACCAATTTATGAAATGCTTCTTTATGGCAGTTCGCTGGTTCACAGACAATAATTAGAATCAGTGCTGTCGTGGGGAATTGTAGATCCCCGCCGCTCCGTCCGGAGTCACAGCACTGGAACACTTCAATGTGGTCATACTGAAGTCGCTATTGCCCGTTCGAGAGACGGCTTTTCTAGATAGAGAAAATGCCGCAGGATTACTTCCGTTTTCGGAAAACAGACGGCCCACCTAGTACCAGTGCCTGTGTGCGTAGCGGACAAACAAGGAGTAAGTATCGTGTTCAGACCCCACGGCACCTGCGGCTGTGGCGGTAAGATCCCTGTGTCGGCCGTCAACATGAAAATGGTTGCTCTTCAGTAGACGCCTTTTTTTCCCCGACTCTTTGGTGTCGGTATGTGTTATCACCTCTTCTATCTTACCCGGCGGCGCACAGGCTTTTAATGGGTAGGTGATGGCGCCCGATAACATGTAATACCAAGAAGTTCAAAATGCCGAACTCAGAGGTAACAGAGGGTTTTTATCTGAGCTCTCAGCAAGGAACTACCCGATAAAAACAAGGATTTTTCACCATCGAGGCTAGCTTGGGATTTGCAATCACGTAAGCAAGACCTAGATTCAGGGATCACGTTCGAAGTATGAGGATAACAGTGTGCCGCGCAATAAAACGGTCACTGCAGCAGGCACAAAATTCCGGCGACCATCACTCCAGTAGTTTTGATAGGCTCGGAGTATAGGGAAGTTTTACGTAGTTGAGAAGCTGAATTAACTTGTACGCACTGAGTGCAACTGCGTAGCTGCGATTTGAAGTTTTTTTTTCTTTTGTTCCTTAAATTCCCATATACTCTGATCGAAAATGTTGTATACAAAGTCGTCGTTTTTCTTGATAAATTCAAAACCCCTCGAGTTCGTCAATCCGACTCCCATCTCTAAGAAATTCAACACCATCAGCCTGCGAGCGCCCTGCCAATCTTGGCCTTCCGGAAAACGACCGTCGCATCTTTATATAAAGTCGTTTAATCTTTTTAGCAGTTCTACTCACTTGTTGTGATCGAGTACCTCATTTACTATCACATACTACTGCAATATATCTCCTATTTTTTGGCACAGCAAGCCGCTCCCCGGTGTAAGAAGGGTGTCCACCAATAATTATTTATGACTTATGAAAACTATTTGCGCAGCGCTTCGGATGGGAGGTTGCTTGTTGACGGGCAACGATCAATAGCATGTTTTTTTTTTGCTATCGCAAGTACTGCCTAATTCGGGTCGAAGAGATCTAAATTGTAACATTACACTGCAATACAGCTGGTATTTTGCGCACAAGCCGACGCTGGCCAATATGAAAGACTACCAAAGACTACCAAATATTCTTTACGAATTATAAAATCTGTTCCCGCAGCACTTATTTATGTCCGGTCGCTTGTTCATGGCATCCATTAGTAGGATGCGTCCTTTGCAGCACTAGTACTTCCTATTTAGGGTAGAAGAGCTCTCAAAGTATCTCATACTGATGCAATATATCCACAAGTTTTTTGGCTGCGCTGGGTAAAGGACTACGACAACCTTTATTCATGGGCACCAGCATTTTGCTGCTGATGGATGTTAGTCGGTTACCTCTGGCAGGCTGAGGTTGTACTCCAAGTTCGGCGGCACCGCGATTTAGGAGCCCTTAGGAGTCCGAACCAAACAAAACGCGTGTAGCAGCATTAGAGCCGTAAAAGTGTGTCGAAAAGTGCCATTTTGCTGCATTTCCCGCCTATTTTTAATAAAGAACCTGGTCGAAGTTCATGACGAGGCCGTAGATGCGGCAATCTCGAAACAGGAAATAGCCATTGTTTCTAAATTGCGAGCCTCCATGGCCGTCCTGTAGCACATAACTATGGACCTTTACGCAAGGATTCTCTTGCGGAAACTGCTGCGTACAGCCTAGCCTGATGCATGCGCTCGGCGTCTCTGTAAAAACTGCTTTATTTAGTATTACAAGTCCTAAGTAACCTTCAAAAATAATATACAAAGATAACCTTTACCCGAAACACATGGTGGTTGGTGCCATTGTTCACAGGCACCCTATCATTTGTAATGCATGGGAGCAGTGTTCGTGAGACCACCGTGAAAATAATTCTCTATGCTCCGCTGGTTTTGCCGACCATATTTTCGCCTTGTCATTAAGTTCTTCGCACATCGATGCCAGGCAAAATTTCGAAGCTTAGGCGCATTTGGCGGTGACATGCTCGATATTTCAAATCCTGGGTGGATTAATATCAACTTGCGACTGATTAAATCAACATTCACTCTATACATGCCCACATTGGTGTGGCAGCACTGGGAGGGAGGGAAAGTCGCTTAGTACGCTTTCCTTTATTTGTGCATGGAAGCACCGTTCAAAAATACTTTTAAAAAGTTCTCACTTAATACGGCCGTAATCCGTTGTGCCTTGTGTGGGCGATGCAACAGGCGCTTTTCGACGCTGCTCTCAGACCGCAATGGTTTTGCAAAACACTGCTCGATGGCTTAATTGTGGAGCTGTAGCTGCTTCTCCCCGGCTACTTAGACACTACTGCTTGTCTAACGACAAACATTCTCGCGACGAACATTCGGCTAACGATGAACATTCAGATCCGAGATCAGAGCAATTGAGTACTATACTCCAGATACTGAAATACACCCATGAAAGAACATGCGAATCAACCAAAAGGCAAGCGGACCTTTAAACCGATAGTAGTACAATCAAGCCTGGCCAGCAGGCAATACAAAAGACATTAGTGGACCTTTGTCGCCATCTTGAATCATTAGAATGTAAATCAAAAGCGACAGATAGGCTCAGTGATGGCATTGACGCTGTGCGCGGCCCTGCAAAGCGCCTATGTTGCCAGAGGACATCCTCCAATTTTCGCTGAATTACCTAGAGGACAGGTGACGGCTAAATACCTTGCTAGTATACGGCATCCCGGGTTCGCAGAAACCTTTACAACAGATAGCGAAGAAGACGTTAGGTACGCCAATAAATCCGGCAGGAAAAGAAACAAAGGAGACTGTCAATTGCGTTCACCACACAAACAACGAGCCCTGCTCCAAATCTCGTCCAGTCAGGAATAAAATTCGCATCATCAATATGAAACAATCGATACTTTCCCCTCGCGCTGCTTTAAAAACTAAGAGACAATAGGATATTAAAAGAACACTACGCTATAACTAGTCAGCAATATCAAAAGAACAGTAAGCCGTAACACTAAGACATAACAATGGGGTAATAAAAGAACAATAATCCATAACACTACTGGAGTTCGGCAAACTCCAACCACGCTCTCCCCACTTCCAGATGCCGGTTTTTATAAATACACAGTATGCGAGAGAGGACTGGTTTTTAATGCTCCACGTAATATGCTGTATAAATATTTTGAAAAGGGCTTGTTTGAGAACCTTCAGATGCAACACTGAGCACCACGTACAGCACCGGGTCCAACATTTTAATGTGGCTTTCACGCAGAACGATATACAGCTTTGCTTATTTCAAATGCACATCACCCGGGTAATAACAACCCGCGTGGTGTGATTTTAGGGTCAAAACTGGCAGCCAACCAGAAAAGGCTGGGAGCAAGAGCGATTGAGAAAATTGTACTTAGGATTCTGTTAAAACGGAAATACTTGTGAATAAAAAAAGCGTTCACAATTTGGAATGAATGATTTCTTAAAGACTGCCAAATTTGGCAATAATCTGTGATCACTTTGCATAAAAATAAAAAGAGTGAACTCTGGTCATGAGGGCGCTGCGGTCGTTTCCGATAAAGATACCATTTAAACTAGAATACTTGTGAACACCCAAAGCTATGACAATTTTGAATAAATGATGCTTTGAAGATTCAAAAATTTGGCAATGTTGTGTCATCACTTTGAATGAAACTATAAAGTCGGAACTCTGCTCATGCATTTGGCCGGTTTTGGCGCTGCGATCGTTTTCGATGTAATTTTCCCATCAACGAATGGTGGCGGCTTGGTCGAAAGTGTGTGCACGTTGTCCGTGTTGTTATTCATGCTATTTGTGCGATACACTGTCGTAAAACGTGATCGCCCTTTGTGGATAACGCCTGCTTGCCACTTCCGAAACACGCGAGGTTAAGGATAAGCTGAAATACAACGGCAAACGATCGAACAACGGCGGCGTTTTCTGCGCCCGGAAATAGAAGTTCGGTAAGTACTTTTGTGCTGGACCATTTCTAGCGCGACTAAGGTTCGATTTCTCCGTTCCGCTTCAGTCTCACGCTGTGGTTTGTGCAAGCTTAATGCAATTTACTGACGCTGGGGCTGCTCGATATGTCTAGCGTTACTGACGGACAAGTGGTGGGCGCAGCGGAGGGCCTTAGGAAGCTTGAAATAATGGCCGGTGCTCTTCATGACATCGTGAGGAATCGAGGTGTTTTGTACCGTATGCGGTTTCATCGCATTAGGTCTGGTTCTATGTGGGGCGGGCGGTTTCACCACACTTTTGTTTTAATTCGATAGCTCTGCCACTTTGAACAAAGAAAATACAAATGGTCGATTGCTCAACTTATCGGACGTAAAACTTCCCCGGAGGAAAAAAGAAACCGGAAATATTTTGAAAATCTTAACTTGGCAGTAAAAGTGTTTGATTTTTATTTATCGTCGTGTTACTGGCTGGACAGCTTCCCTGACCCTTTTCGCGTTCTCTTTTTCTGTTAACTATTTCGGTTTTCTTCAAACAGTTTGTAGTTCAGGAGCACCTAGGCAGAGTATATTTCACACTGCTGTAAATGCTATCTACGCATACTTACCATTCGTTTTAGGTACCTTTCATCAATTCTGTGGTTAGGTCTTTCAGCATAACTGTCTTGATATTAAATCAATCATTGAGTGGTGTGCCTACTTTTCTGAATGTGTAGTGTACTGTGAGCTTTTACTTCGGCAGGTAGCGACGTTCATGCTTATAGAACTTTTCTTTCCAACCTTTTCATTTCAAAGTGGCTGGAGCTTAAGGACGTCACCTGTCTGGCAAAATGGAAAGCAATACAGGTACATACTGCATTTATGGGACTTATATGGGAACCCAGAAACAGAACTAGACCTATAAGTATGCGTTTCAGGGGTGTATAGCCTTTACCTAACTTTTGAGAATTGTTTATTCTTGCAGTACCACAGGAATAATATTATAATAACAGGAATAAAATACCAAGGACGAGACGAAGACAAGAAACAAGCGCTGACTTCCAACTGAAATTTCCTGAAAAGAAACGCACACATAAATGTTCATTCTTTCACAAAGGTTTGGCAGCTACCGCAGCTGAAACCCAGCCACGTGCACAAAACAGATCAAAACGTGCAGACCCATACATCGAAACAAGTGACGAGGAAAATACGACTACACAGTCATCTAACGGAAGGCTCAGAATTCAGCTTTTGTTTATGGTTGCTCATTTTTTTAATTTTTTTACCTATTTAAAATGTCTTTAGTCCCTCTCGTTGGGTGCAGACAAAATTTACATGTTTGGTTCTGTTTTGAAATAAAGCATAGCCACCTGCTACTGAAGATCAGGAGCTCGCTTTCTCGAATCATAAGAATTGACAATTTAATTCTTTTGGGCCAGTGAAGTGACCGCACATGTTGATGGGGTGGTATTTCTGGCAAAGCGTCAACCACCTGGTCATCAGATTGAACTCATAATTGGCTAGATAGTGTGCGAAGGATGAGAAAAAAACGAATGGTATCAAAACAATGTAATAAGTGCAGTCAAAAGTTTGGTTCTTTGCACTACAGGGTAATGTTAGTACCTGAGAAGCATTTCCTGTATTTTCAAGCTTGAGACACTGACAGCATAATGCAACCGCAGCTATGCTCAGTGGCTAAGGTGTGATGCAGAGCCCATATACGCAGGTTTGATCTTGGCCGCGGTGGCTGCTTTTCTTATGGGGGCGGAAAGTGAAAACACCCTTGTCTGGAGGTTCAGCATAAGTTTGTTTCCGATATGCTGAAAATTATTCTTGACCCCTTCACTACAGAATTCCGAATAGCCCATGGGCAGCTTGAGCGTGTTGAACCCTGGAATCAATCAATCCGACGGCGTAAAGTTATCACGTGATTTTTATCAGAGCCTTTTGGTGGGATGAGGGGGAAACGTTGCTCATAGCCCTTGCAAGTAAAGTGCATTAATGGTACGGATGAGTAGAATTAGGTAAAGTAGACCATGCTTGCTTGTGCTCCTGCATGGTCTACTTTAGGTAGATATTGGGGCAGCAAGGATGTGCTCCCTAGTGATTTGACCACAACACCCCTGTGTACAAAATTATTTTGTGTGTGCTTACACTGTGCAGTATTTAGGGTCCACTTACGTTGTGGCCAGCATGTGAAGCAGGGGCACCTGAAACAGTTCATCATTTTTTGATACATCAAAAGCGTTTATCTCATTGATTATCGGGGACGAATAAGATTACTGGTCGTTGTTTTATTTATTTATTTATTTATTGATACTGCTAGCCTCAACAGGAGGCTGTTGCAGGATTGGGGGATACATGAATAATAAGCGTGCTCTTTTTAAACAATTCACGAAAGCAGAAACAAGCGTCAAGGTGAAAACAACAATATTAGCCAAACAGACTACACACATTAATACGTGGCAATTTAAGTGATAACAACGAGAAGCGCATGAAAGATTCAGCAATGGGGAGTACAGAACATATATCAAGAAGGATTAATAAGCAAAAACTCAGACAATTTAGAAGCAAAATTATCAAGGGATGAACTAGTAACAATTTCATTAGGAAGACAATTCTATTCACTTATTACACATGAAAAATAAGAGTATTTAAAGGATTCATTGTGGAACCTGTACTCAATAAGATGTTTGTCGTGTTTTGTTCTTGTAGACCTGGAAACAGATGGAGTAATGAATTTCTTACATGGTATTTTTAGTCCGCCATGGATTAGCTGAAACAAAAATTTTAGGCGCAAAATTTTGGCGCGTTGACCTATTGTAGGTAGCTCAGCTCGTCTGATTAATTCCGTGGGAGAGTCGTAGCGTTTATATTTATTGTATATAAACCGAATGGCCCTCCGCTGGACATTTTCTAGTTTAGCAATAAGGTGTTTTGTGTAAGGGAACCAGCAGATTACACTATATTCCAGGATCGGCCGTACAAGCGATTTGTACGCAAGTAACTTTGTATCATGTGAGGCCATACAAATGGACCTTTTAAGAGAGTATAGCGAAGCTAGGGTTTTGTTGGTTACAAATTCTACTTGTTTATCCCACTTTAAGTCGTCTGTTATAATTATGCCGATGTATTTATAGTCCTGAACCCTTTCTAAGTGTGTTTCCTGAATTTCATAAGAAAATATTAGCGGGTTTTTTTTTCCTATTCACTGTCATGGCGACGGTTTTTTGTGCATTAATAGACATTCGCCATTCTTGGCACCAGCATATTTTGGAGAGGGCCTGGTTAAGTGCAATCTGATTGTCTTTGCTGTTAATTACTTTGTAAATAATACAATCATCCGCGAACTTGCGGACTGTAACATCAATATCGTAGGCAATATCATCGATATACAGAAGAAACAAAATAAGCGCAAGAACCGAACCTTGTGGCACTCCTGAGGTTACTTCTAAGATGTCTGATGATTGATTGGCACAATAAACAAACTGTTGTCGATCAGAGAGGTATGAAGCAAGCCATTTAAAAACCATTCCGTCCCCCAAGAAGTTGTGTAATTTATAAAGTAGCTTAGGATGCGATACGCGATCGAAGTCTTGCTTTTCTGATCAAGATCGGGCTAAAAAAGCACAGAGAACATAGTGTATGCTAATTTTGCATTTTGCTCTTCCAAGAATAATGCAAAAGACAACCACGTACCGTGTTTACTGAATTGTAATGCGACCACGATTGTAGCGTGAGGGGTGACTTCATCGCACCCAGAAAAAAAATTAAAACCAGAAAAGTAACTCAAGGAGTAACTTTCGGTAGCGCCACAAAAAGGGCCGCCAAAGTACTCACATTAGGCCAGGGGAATTATGGAAAAGCGCATTTATTTTTCACACACTTGGGCTAGCCACGCACCTTTGAAACTTATAACTTCGCAAAAAGCCCATCTGTCGAGCGATAGCACTTGTTTTGAGAAGTGTTAGTTCAACACTGACCACCAAAATGCGGTGGCACTGTTTGGTGACAAAATCAGCCACACCCTTTGGTATTTCGACATAGCAGCTGTAGCAAGGCCCTCGGAAACTTTTTTCGTCAGCATCAGCATGCAAAAATGCGCTCCCGTAGTAGCTTCCATACACAGACGGTCGATGTTAACTCATCGGTAAGCTGCATAATTGCGGATTTCTTTAGCCTACTAAAATAGCAAGGTTGATACTGTGTGCAACACGTTGTCATAACAAGGGGAGCGGGAGAGGTGTTGAAACACTTGACGGCAATGCAAGTTTCCTAAGCCTCAAAACAAAATTTACGGCGCAAGAACAAAGGAAAAATGGTGCGCACGCTGTCAACCACTACAGAAAAAAAGCAAGAAAAAAGAAAAATTTGGTCTTAGCTTCTAGGGGACCCGAACAGCTCTGGCACGTCTTGCTGACATAGATTGTGAAATGGTCAAAACTGTAGCCATTGAGGATGATTGGGTACGTCATTGCAATTTTTAGGCAACTTGAGTTGCGGTATTCGATTGTAACGCGAGGGTTGACTTCAGGTTGCAAAAAGAAAACAGGTTATAATCGACTAAATACAGTAACATTCGTTTTTGTATTGAACTATATAAATTCAATTTGAGAGGTGTATGTTATTTGTTCACCTCCTCTATTGTTTGAACGGTTCAGCATATTTGAGCATGGCAGCATCATTTGATGTTTCCAGACTCCCGTGAGATGAATGAACTCATGTTACTTCTGGAAATTTGCTGAAGCACTGACTGAAATTTTGAAAAACTAGGGAAAATTTCATGCATCAGTTTGGTGAACGCCCTGACTATAGACCACAATTTTACAACCCTGTCAGGGTGGCGTTATTTTCACGGGATCGGTGTGGAGCCAGGCAGGCATTTCCCGCAGGACAGCGGGAGCAGCCACGGCTCAGCCACTAGTCACCAGCCACATTGGACTGGGTATTGTGTGGCTGATTCGGACGCCTAACATGATTTAAAATTTGGAAAGGTAATTGTTCAACAGTTGGCAACCCACAGTTTACCAGTGCAGTAGAAACTGGGTTAAAGGCGCGTGAAAGCTAGTTGCATGCGAGGATTGCCTATGCTGTGCACAAGATGCAAATGTATCACGCAGTGTGTGGTTCTCAACGAAATCGCGGTTTGAGGAGCTATATTTCTCTGTGCCAGGATTTTTCCAGTGAATTGCTGCACCCGACTCCTATACCCTACGAATTAGCTGTGCACTCTTTCATCGCACAGCTGAGGTATAACACTAGAAACGGGATGATTTTAGTTTGTTTCTAGTCTATAAACTGAACAGAGGTAACCTGTAGGGAACAGAAATTAGCGATTGATAATGGGATGGCAATCTAGATCTCGGCAATAAAAACAGCGTACGACAGCGCATATTGTTGTAAAACGGCTACATTGAGATATGTTCAATTGGGCTTGGTGACCTAGTGGCGAAAGCACTCAGGGACCCCCAAAATCTTAGTGTTGGTGTTTGCTGCATAACGATCTTGTGTTTGTTATTGTGTGTCTACTCAGCAACTGTGCAGTGACGCTCGAACAAGTATCCTTTGCACATTGTTAATTTTACCCAAGCCATGCCGACCTGCATGCTGGAGAAAAAAAAGTCTGAAAAATGTGCGTACAGCTGTTCTATTCAAGAGTACTGGCATGACAAAATATACCACTCAGAGGCCGTGAACCTGAAAAGACAACATGCGACGTGGTGCATTTGCAGCCTATGCACAGCATGGGAAACCATGCCGTGCAATTAGTTCTCGCTCACCATGAGTGCGCTCTCTAGTGCACTGTTAAGCTGTAGGGTGCTGACTCGTAAAATAAAATTGTAGTTGCCAAAACCTTGGTGCTCATACAAATCGTGTGGAATGCAATCGACTAAGCACTGTTTGATAGTAGTGGCACTATCTGACCTCATCGGTGCTTCATTTTTGTAAAGTTCATAGCATTATCAAAAACCATTAAAGATACAGCTTCTTGCACAAGTTAACAATATGTGCTTGTGAGGCCGCGTGTTAAGCAGGCGGGTGTGAGGCTCGCGGAGGAGGATCAACGACAAGTGATGCCGTGGGCTCAGCACAAGTAAGAAACATATATTCTGGGAAGGACACACAAACACCCGAAGAGACAACACTAGGGAACTAACGGCAACAACAGAGAACAACACGCGGGCGACGCGGCGGAATGGCTAACACCAGTCCGAACCAAAGTTCGTGCGAAACGGAAAACGAGGGGACACGCTCACGTTCCCGTCTGCTCGACGCTGGGCGGGATTATGTCGATGGCATGTGTGGAACGTCGGGGGACCGTCGCCTGTTGAATCGCAGTGGTCGTCGGTCGGAACGCCGATGCTTGCGCTCGTGCCTGGCCTCTCTAGGCCCCGAACCTCGGCCCGGATCACGCTTCGGGACCTCGCCAGCGGGAACAGGCAGCTCTCGTCGCGGCAGAGTAGTCCCGGAACAGCCCCCGAGACGGTTCTCCGAGCCCGGTGCACGAACGCTCCTGGCCTGCCTCGAACCGCCTCCCGAGAAGTACTGGCGCTGTCTCGTCCCTGGTTACCGCCGGCACACTCCCCTCTCGTGCTCTTCCCTCCGCGTGGACCCGCTAGTCGTCGTCTTCTTTTCGACGGCCCCCGTCGTTTCCTGGCGCACTCCCGTGGCCGGGGATGGCAATCATCACACTCACCCCCCTTCCCGAGAGGTTTGTTTAGGAGAACAAAACTCGGCACAGAATGTCACAGAATGTCACTCGGCACAGAAAGTCTGAAACAGTCGCTAACACCAGAAAATGGAATCCAACACGAGAAAGGGGAAAAAAAAAACTCACTCCGCTCAGATACGGCTCAAGTAGTCTGCACCTACATTTTCACTGCCTTTCACGTACTCTACTATAAAGTCGTACTCCATCATTGTGAGGCTCCAGCGAAGTACGCGGCTGTTAATGTGCCTGGCGGAGTGTATGTAAGCTAAAGGCTGGTGGTCACTCTGTAGGATGAACTGCTTCCCATATAGGTATATGTGGAACTTCTTAATCGCCCAGACTAACGCCAATGCCTCTCTCTCCACAGTGGAGTAGGATGCTTCTCGAGGTAAGAGACGACGGCTCGCGTAGGCCACTGGATGAAGAACCTCTGCATGCTGTTGCATGAGGACTGCGCCAATGCTTGTGGACGACGCATCCGTGCGGAGTACGAAAAGCTTGGAGAAGTCCGGCGCTTTCAGAATAGGTTCGGTTGACAACAGTTCCTTAAGAGTTTCAAACGCTGTTTGTTCCTTGTCACCCCAAATGAGCCTGTTGGGTGCCCGCTTGCGAGTCAGCTCCGTCAAGGGGTGACATACTTGAGCGTAGTTTGGCACGAACTGCCGGTAATAGCCCGTGAGGCCGAGGAAAGACCGCACCTGTCGCTTTGTCGTCGGTCGTGTGGCGTCGTGAACCTTTTGGAGCGTTTCTGCTTGCGGCCGTAGGAGGCCATGGCCAACGATGTGTCCCAGGAATTTTACTGAGGAGAAGCCGACTTCGCTTTTCTTAGGTCGAATCGTAAGTCCCGCCTTCTGCACCATCCTGAGGAATGTCTCGAGCGCTTCTAGGTGTTCCTCCCAAGTCTCGGTAGCGATGAGAACGTCATCGAAGTAATGGTAGATATGTGGAAGACCACCAACCACCTTACGCATAAGGCGTGTAAAAACCGCTGGGGCGGTCTTGATGCCGAATGGCATAAACCGAAACTGGTATAGCCCCGATGCAGAGGCGAAGGCAGTGAATGGCTTCGATTCCTCATCCATAGGCACTTGCCAATAGCCCTTAGTCAAGTCAAATTTTGAAAAGAACCGACTCTTTCCCAACTTTGCAAACATCACGTCAACCCTAGGTATGGGTTCATTGTCGGCGACAAGGACAAGGTTGAGTTGTCTGAAGTCAATGCAGAGCCTTATCGTTCCATCTTTTTTGTCTACTGGCAAGATGGGAAACTGGTACGGCGACTCTGAAGGCTCGATAATACCCATTCGCAGCATTTCCTGCACCTCCTTTTCCACGGGCTCTTGCATGGCAAATGGAATCGGGTACTGCCGCACTTGAACAGGTTGGTCTGTTGTAAGGCGCAGCTTGCAGTGAACCAGGTCTGTCTTCCCAGGGAGGTCTGAGAAGATTTTCTGGTAAGATGATAGAAGCGTACATGCCTGCGCGTGTTGTTCAGGAGTCATAGCCGCCGAAACGTCCACATCTTTGTAGGTCTCTTTTTGTCTTAGAGGGACACACGGTACGTCACCTCCTTCATTTTCGTCGGATCTAAGGGCGACGGAAACATGTTGTGGATCTGGCTTAGACGGTTTTCGCTCTTCGTATCTCTTCAACATGTTGATGTGGAAAAGGCTCGTCCGGGTTCCAAGATCAATCACATAATCGACTTCGTTGCGCCTTTCCAAAACATTGAATGGACCTTTCCATGTGAGGATTAACTTATTATTGTCGGACGGGAGCAGAAGCAAAACTTTGTCACCAACGGCGAGGTAACGTGTCTTCGCTTTTCGGTTGTAATACTTTTTCTGCGCCAACTTGGCCTTCCGGAGCTCTTCGTGCGCCAGTCGGCAAGTGTCTTCCAGGCGCTGGCGAAGCTCGACGACGTATGCATACGACGTTTTGACCTCAGGATTTACATTCTCTCCTGTCCAAAGTTCCTTCAGTATAGCCATCGGTCCTCGGACATGTCTGCCGTACAGGAGATCGAACGGTGCAAAACCCAAGCTAGATTGGGGCACCTCGCGGTATGCAAACAGCAGTGGTGCCAAGTAGCGGTCCCAGTTTTTAGGAGTTTCTTGGCACATCCGCCTTATCATTTGCTTTAGCGTGCCGTTAAATCGTTCAACCAGCCCGTTAGCCATTGGGTGGTACGGTGTCGTGGGCAGCTGTGCAACTGAAAGCAGACGGCTGAGCTCCTTCTTAAGTCCAGATGTGAAGGACTTGCCCCGATCGCTGACGATCTCTCGAGGAAATCCCACTCGAGCAAACATTTCTAGGAGAGCTTCAGCGATCCTCTCGGTATCAATGCTTGGTAACGCCACGGCATCGGGGTAGCGGGTCGCGAAGTCCACCATCGTTAGCACATACCGGTTGCCGTTCTCTGTGGTGGGGGAGAGCGGCCCCACTATGTCGATGGCAACCCGCTGGAACGGTGTCTCGATCACAGGCATGTTTCCTAGTGGCACGCGGCCTACTAGATGTTTAGGTACAGTCCGCTGACAAATGTCGCAGGATTTCACAAATCTTGTTATGTCACCCTGCATGCCAGGCCAGTAGAATTCCTCACGCACGCGGTCCAGAGTTTGTTTAACTCCCTGGTGTCCAGCCAGGATTCCCTCGTGAGCCATTGTCAAAACAATGTCTCGAAGCTCGATTGGGACAACGAGCTGCTCTATTTCCTGTCTCGAGGGTAAACGGTACCGCCGGTATAGAACGCCAGTTACCATTTCAAACTGGATAGCAGCCGAGTTCACCATTATCTTTCTCCCGACCTCACCGAAAAACTTTTGCAGCGTAGGATCATGTTGTTGCATTTGTCTTAATTCAGCAACGCTGATCGTAGAAGGGCTAACAGTAACCGCCGGTAGCCGCGGCGTTTTTCTCAACGCCTCGCGTCTTGCTGCACCCACGCGTGTCTCGGGCTTTGACTCCGCGTTCGTTGGTGGGCACGGCGGTTCGTTCCGGCTACACTGGACTTCTGGAACGACTGTTGGAACGCTTCCTGTTCCGTTCGCTGGGCCAATACTCGTCGGAAGAGATTCCGACTCCTGGGACTCCACCCATTTGTTTTCCGAGTAGCGGGTCGGCATGGATGCATCACGAGCGCCCTCGATGTTCCCTATGATAACGTCATAGAGAGGGTCCTCCATACAGGTGGCTAGTACTCGACCAGAGAAAAATGGAGACACGATCTCCACTTCCGCTTCCGGTAAAACGAGGCGGGTTCGGTCCAACAGATAGACAGTGCTGGTATTCCCCGTGAGCTTGGTATCGCGAACCAAGGACCGCTTCACGATTACGGAATTACAGCCCGTGTCGCGTAACAGTGTCACAGGTTGCCCTTCAAGTAATCCTTCGGCGGTCGGCATTTGCTCCCGGTTAACTCTCGGTTTCCTGTGTTTTGGATTCTGTTTCCCCTGCCTTGACAGTTCCGGCCAGGATGCGTGTCCAGTCAAGGAACAGGAAACTTGGCCCGTGTTTCCTGGTTGGTTGGGGCAAAGGTCAGATCGGTGTCCGTGTTTTCGGCACCGTCCGCAAAAGAGCGCCTTCTGGCTGGGCTGACTGGAACCCCGCGATTTACTCCAGCAGTCTGATGGCCGGTGCCCTAACTTATTGCATAAAAAGCAATGTGGCTTGGTCGTCTTGTGATCCTGATGATCAGGAGTGCGAGGGAGTCCAGGGGGCTTGCTGCCCTCTTTCGTTTCCTCTCGGCCTTTACCCAAGTTGATTAAGCCCTGGGCTTCGACGTATTGGTCAGCTGCTTCGACGAGCTGATCTAGGTTTTTGTAACCCCTCTCTTTGAGAAAAATGGCCAGCTTAGTGTGGCACCTGTCGAGAAATTGCTCGGCCACCATTTTATCTCGGAGCGCGGCGTACGTCTGCTCCGTTTTGGCCAGCTCCTGCCAATTGTCAAAGTAGCCGCGTAGGCGGCCCACAAATTGACGGCCTGTCTCCGAGTTCTGCGGCTTGGACTCCCTAAATTTGCTCCTGTAGCCCTCCTCGGTGTACCTGAACCTCTGGAGCAGGGTCTTCTTTAATTTAGGGTAATCCATGGCATCGTCGGACGACATGCGACCAACAGCACTGAGAGCTTCGCCAGTCAAGCACAAGTGTAGGGATAGCGCCCACTTGTCTGAGGGCCACCCTTGACTGGTTGCCACCCTCTCGAAACGTTGGATGTAGGCGTCAAGCTCATCCCGGTCCTCGTTGAAGGCAGGAATGAACTTGTGCGGGCTGTGGACGCCTTGTGCTGCATTAGGCGCGGGGTCACCTCCTACCTCGTTAGAACTCGGCGACCCTTCCTGAAGCCGCAGCTTAAGTTCTACCAGGGCGCGTTCCGCCTCAATGCAGCACAAGGCCTGCTTAACACGCGGCCTCACAGTGCTATAAAATCGAGTCTGTGCTTAAAAACTTCCATACTGGGGGCAGCTGGATCTAACATACAATATAATCATACAGATAACAAAATATTTCGAATGTATACTCGACGGCAGTTCGTCTTTATTGTATTTTAAGCAGCATTTATATATGCTTCCACAGAAATTTCATAGCAGAAACCAAGCACAAGTTCAGAAGCTCTGGTACAGTGTAGACAAGGCTTGCTCAGTTTTTAGCATCCTTTCCTGTGCAAGTTTTTAACGTCTGTTGTTGGCTAGAATCTTACTGTGTTAATACCCGTAGTATAGAACACGCTTAAAATGTTCCTGTGAGTGCTGTGGCGCTAGATCGAGAGGCAGTGACTTTTTTGCCATTTACTATGCCAATGTGGAAAAAGCAATGTGTGTATTTCTCATGGCAAGTCCCTGGAGTCAGTGGGGTGCTTGAAGTAATGAATCAGTGATGAGGTAGATAAAGTTAAGCAATTATAACCATATACACCTCGATCAAGAGCCTCTAAGAAGTCGATGTTGGTATCGGTTTTTAAAGGTCCAGTTTAGATAGTAGGAAATTATACGGCATTTTCTTGCTCGATAGAAAAAAGTGTATTTTTAGATGTGATGACATTTCTCAGAAGATTTTGCTCTAGGAGATGGTAGGCATTTTGCTTGAAAACGGTGGTGTGTGCATGCTTCCCAGCTTTGGGGTAGTGCATGGGCTGCTGCTATTCTGTGAGCACCGCAGCAGACGTGAATATTGCCAACTGGTTGGTTTTTTTCCCCATTGCGAATACAGTACACTGCTAGCCTTTAAATGGAGCTTGCAAACCTTCGTCAGAAAGGTAATATAAAAAACAACTTTGAGCAAGCCATGTTTCTGCAGTACAATTAAACCGCTGGTTTGAAAGCAGTAGAGACGATGCTTTGTTCTTCGCAAAACAGTATTTCTGGCAGAGAAGTTCTGAATGCAGCCTGGCTCTAATTTTAGAGAAGTCATAGTTATTAAGTGAAAGAAGCTGTGGCTTTCTACAGTGCTGTGAAACTTTTAAAAATAAGTCGTCAGTGAGCTTGGAAAGTGACAGTGAGTAGTGAAATGCATTCCCGCATTTTTTGGCATAAAACAGTTTTGATACTTTTAGTTGTAAGATACTCGCTGCGGGCTTTAGTGAGCAACTAAAGCACCTAAAATATGGCCACTCACTCCACCCCCTAGACACACATAAGCACCTTTTTTGGCATCTTCCTTTGTCAACGACGACTGCGCACTGCAATTTCTGTGGCTGCAAAGCTCGTGCGACCGTACTGAGTTTGTTCTCTGCCATGTTCGTGCGCTCAACAATATTTGGGCAGCAGAATATTACAATTTATTCCACTCACCATTCATAGCCGGTGTGCAAAAAAGTGGGCCCTTTTGTTTCTTAACGCGTGTGGTTTCTTTTTTTCTTTCTTTTTATATCGTTTTTTTTTGAGGTTCAATACTGCGAGGACACCTATGTGCAGAATTTTGCAGTGTTTGCTTTTTGCAATACCCTTACTTCATTGCGCAACACTAAAGAGGAAATGCGGTAATATGCCATGATTGACACAACTCAAATAAAGCCAACGGTATGTAGGCTGTAACAAAGTGCTAATATAAGTACGTGGCCCCGGTTTTGTATTTTCGGGATAGAAGCATTCCTTTCCCGTCATTCGCACAAACCTTTTTACTCAGTGGCTGCTATGAGGCTTTTTGATCTTAGTGATTGTTGGAATAAATGCTAATGTACTGCTGCACGGCTGAGGTGCACTCCTTTACTTTGATAAAGGTACAGGTGGAGAAATGTAGTATGATGCCTAGTAATGAGATAACTGTATCAAAAAGTGTTCTCAAAATACACATTTCATGGGCTTTGTTTTTCAAACTGATAGAATGAATAGTACTCATGCCTATTTTAGTACACACTTCAGTTGGTTATGTATTCAGTAGAACTCGCCTCCTAGTTTCCCACAGCGGACTGGGACACTTATATCCTAGTTACACGGGCAAAGTTACCCCGCTAACGAAGGATAATGTAAACTGAGCTTGGTCACCTCAGTTCGGTTACGCTAACCCCAGTTGCCGCTGCCGCAGTGTTAAAAATCGTACAAATCAGTTTGGACGCAAGTGAATGCGCATCAGCGGAGGCGAAAAAATCACCTGGCGTTCGCAGGAGACGAAGGCCTGAAATAGCTAGAGCTTCAAATCTGCCCCCAAGAGGAGCTTGCGCTCTTTGTGTCGCTCTCGCAGTCAGCACGACCGCCCGGGAGCAGCAGCTCGTTTCCCGGTCCACCCGATGAACAATAACAAAAACCTAAATTTGTAAATTCCGCTCCTTTAGCAGAAAAGTGGACAAAGCAGGCAATCGTGAAGCGTTTTCAGCGTTTTCAGATAAGCGCACGTCGGCCGTTCCTCCAAACACGTCGGCATGTCTGTCCGCACGGCACTGAAAGCGGCTCGAACAGGCCGAGACCACGGCAGCAACAGCTTGTCGCCGCTTTTCGAAATCAATCTGATCACGGGAAAGAACTTCCACATGCCAGAAAGTGGATGTTTGTGTGGTTAAAAATTGTTCTATGGATTGTAATTTGCAGCTGTAGATGTAGCGCTGGTCAAATATCAACCGCGATCCTAAGTTCCCAACACCGAACCGACCCGAGAACAAGCTGGTCGCAAGCCGCTGGGGAAGCCCCTTTTTCGCCCCGCGTGAGTGCGTCGCGATTGGGTCTGAAGCAACTGTTTCACGATATTTTTTTGGTCTACACTGCTTCGTCTTTGGTTTATATCGTGAGGTTAAAAGTTTGTTACTTCTTTTTTGTTACGCGCACAAGCAAGTGGCCGCTGTCGACGGACTTCGAATTTCGCATGTAACATCCAAAACCGCAGTTTGCGATAACTGCAGTTAAAATTTAGCAGCCACTTTTAGACGTAACTGCGGTTACTTGTGCTGTGTAACTAGTGTAATAATCTCCATTAAGGGATGGTGTGGGGACAACCAAAATATTTGAATAATAAAACAGTTTTGTTGACTTCTTGTCCGAACTTCTATGGCTTCATGTCAAAATTCACAATATTTGCTAATGATAACATGACGGACAAACAGCTACAATGCAGTTGCATAAGGAGAGAAGCATAAAATGAAGGAAAGCTGTTTTGAAAATGGTGGGATATTGCACCACTCTTTCAATGGCTCTTCAACTGCATGACAGCTTTGAAAGGTGAAGGAATTATCGGCAAATCATCTAAATCATGCCTAGCATTCCCTCGGAACTCCCTGAGGGTTCAGGTGAGCTTCAGTTGCCTGCTTCTACGCAGAGTCAGCTCTTAAAGCAAGAACAAACACCATGGCTATATCATTTTGTAGTTAAGAGGGGACGAGGGTCTTAAAACTAACCTTTTTTTATGTGTAAAAACGTAAGAAAATTTCCACATTAGTGTATTTTTATCTGTATATTTCAAATATGCAATATTATTTGAGATGCTACTGTTTGTTTGAAAGTTATCATGCACATTCTAAACCGTAAATGGGTAATATTGTACGTAGTTTTAATGAACTTTCGCATTGCATTTTGTAGCTTTTTATTACATGAATTGATAGCGAGAGAGCTCCCATACCCGATGACATTCTTCGTTTTTCGTTAAAGTCATGGCATCCCAAAAAAATATGTCAAGTACAAAAGATGGCAGTATTCGAAGTTTTGGCTAATCAAAATAACTGCAAGTAATTATTTATGCATGGCCTAAGTAGAAAAACAAAGAATGTCATCGGGTAGTTCATGTTGTACTAAAAAAACTGTACCAAGATTGACCTTATGAATCAAAAAGAAGTTTCCAAAAAGCTGCATAAGTCTGAAGTAAACGACCAAAAATATAAAATTGAGAAAACTGCGTTTGAAGTTTGGCCATGTGTTATCAAATGAACGGTCAGTAGTGTAACTGCAGTATTTCTATGCAACAAAGACATGTTCTTCTCATTCCCAAATCAGTCTTTGGATTCCAAAAATGTCAACTATAACTGGAGGGACCAGAGGCCAAGTTACGTGCACAATCAGAAATTCAGCGAAATTTATTTACATAAATCGGTTGGCGTTTATCTGGCGTTGTGAAATCTGGTGTCATCTCACTGGCGTTGTGAAAACAGCAACAGTCCTTGGTAAACTGGCATGATTCATACCGTGCACTTTGGTACCCAGAATATTGGTACGGCGAAGCAGGGAGGGGTGAAACTTGTTTCATTTTCCCAATTTTTTAGTTCTTTGGTAAGGCTATTATAGTCGTGGTTTTTGTGCAGGACGTTTGAAAGGATACAGGAGTGGGACACTGCGCAATGCGTTCTCTGCAAATGCATCTCGTCGTTGGCTCTGAAAAAGAGCCTTTTGGGGGAAACTGTAGCTGAAAGGCAAGCTTTGATGGGCTATGGCAGTATGGCATGAACTGTTCGCGCGATGCTGTGACAACACACTGAGCTTTCATTTCGCAAGACTGAAGTATTAAGTGGGAGAGGGGAGGGGCGATTTCACAAGTTGCAGAAGGCTTGCTGTACCACTCTAATGTGTGACGACAGTCCCCTGGTCTTCCATGTGCCATCAAACATGACATCAATGTTGTTTGGCGGCTGAGCAAGGTTCTTGTACTAGCCCTTGACGATACAAACAATACTGGCTTCAGAGGCTGCTGCAGTGTCCCCGCAAACATAGACCACAAATTGAAGTGCGCTTGGAACATCTTGTGTTGTAGCCTAGCCTCTGTGGGATAAGTTCATCCCAGCACAAACATCCGACAGAGCAGACACCCCCTTTCCGATGCTTTGAATCCTTTTCGAAGCCGCTATGTTCAGCTCGAAAGGAGTGATGTTGCCAGATCTTTCGGTTTTGGTGACAAAAAATGCTCCACAGGATGTTCTTAAACCGAGCACGTCACCTGGAGCCTCACGGAGAGTCTGCACTGCCTGTCAGCCGTCTACATCCGGCGCGGCCAGCCCGCACTTGCTGCACTCGACATGCGGAGAAAGGTCTTTCAGCATTGCCATATCCCCTAAGACAACATCTGTGCTGGATTCTACCTCCGAATGCGCAAGATCGACTTCAAGGAGGTCTTATTTCCGCTGAGTTGGTGATTTCGTCTCCATGTCGCGCTTGATCTCATCTGCGTGTTCCGTACGCGCGGCGATCTACTTCGCAGTGTAATACCTTGTGTCAAGTCGACAAGAGGTGCTGGGACCAGGTCTGTATTCCCGAGGAGTTGGTCAGGCGATGGGCCGGCGAAGGTATAGAAGGCGGCGAACAATTTACATGTGGCTGAGTCAACTGCCACGAAGTAGCACTACGCGTGCGGACAATACTTTCGCTTCCCGTACGCATGCCGGGTCGTCCTCTTCAAACGTACGTCTCCTTGCATCAGCCACGAAAGTGTGCGATGAAAGAATCCGAAGAAACCGCGAAAATGTCTAGCAAGACTACTCTAAGCGAGCGCTGCGCCAGTCGAGTGGGCTTTGTCAGACGCGCGTAGCAGACGCCATTATGGCCAAAAAAAAAAAAAACTAGCGTAGCAGTCGCGCCGACCAATGGGAGGTGTTAGATGACGAACGCAAACCGCGCCCGCGCGCTCCAACCAATCGGTGGCCCAGAAGGCGCCTTCAGAAAACTGTCCAGGGCGGTCGTTCTGCTCACGCGATGGCATTTTGAGATATGGCAAAATGTGCACAAAGAAACAAGCTTCAAAACAAGGCCAAGATGGCGGCGATGGGTCGGCTGTTTCGCCTGCGCCGCACGCTGCCATTTGAAACAAGGTTTGTCCGATTCGGGGCATTTCGTGTGCCCGAGGAGTTTCAAAAGTAGAATTTAGAATATTTTCCGATGGAGTGTAGCGTTGATATTTTGATGGAAGGTATTTGAAAGCACAACTATTCCAAAAATTGGGTTTTCTCAATATTGACATTTTGGCCATTTCTGACCATTCTAAGACCCGCGTTCCCATAAAGCACAGATAAGCTCCGCAAGGTTTGATCAGCGATTCCAAAATTTTGGTTCCATCAAAATGGTGTGAAAGTTAGTTTACTGACTCCCCATTTTTTTCTGCTGCCTTCCATTTTGTCACAGGGCCCTTGCCACATTATAGTGTGGGGAATAGTGAAAACTTCAATCTGTCCCTTATAGGAGTCAAACCACAGATGACTACATAAAAAGCTTTCTATGTAAATGGAGACACACCTCAGTAAGGTTAACCTGTAACTGTTCGGTAGAGCATATTTTAGGTAAGTTTTATATGTGCATGCTCAAAAAAGTTGAGGCCAGATTCTCTTTTGACATCGACATCAGTGTGATGCCATGTGTGCCTTTCCCCAAACTGCCTAAGTCAGGGCTGCCATGACGTATCCAAGGTGGCCTGCTCTGCCTGATCCTTTTGAGCAAACACACATCATTCAGTGATGGCACCAGCGTTTTTTATTGAACACAATTGTCGAGAGCTATGAGCTACTGCCCAGTCTAGAAAAATGTCGGCTGTCGTGTTGCGTGAAAAGGAAGGAGATGCCCAAAACAGACACCACAAAATACGAAAGAAATGGTACAAACAACAGCAATTGTGTTTTTCCAATTTTTTTATGTATCTCGCCCATATTGCAGTCTCGTCCTTTTCAACTTAGAATCAACTTGGCCTAGTTTCAGCCCTAGCAAGCGTTCATGGGCGCTTCATTAAACTTACGAATGGTTTAATGGGTTTGTATGCTTGCGTGATGCATGCAAAAGAGAGATCTTACTTATTTTCATTTACTTTAAATTAAACAAGTAGTGACCGGTTAAAAATTTGAAACTTTTGCTGAATATTAGTTTATAGCAGGGGTCAGCAAGCTTTTCAGGCGGAGAGCCGGGTTTATTACAATGGACACGGAGGGGGTCAAGAGGGCCCATTGGTTGTGAGCCGAGGAGGGCTTTGCAGGCAGATAAATTTTTTGGGCAAATTGAAAGTAGTGTACAAAAGTAGAATCGCAATCCTTAGGTGTATTTTCAGCACGAAGGTGACGAGTTTTTATGCCAGTTGAGGTCGAAACTGCCATGTCGGCCTTCAGGTAATAAGTGACACAGGAGAAGGGGGTGTACCATTGTGTGGGGGGCCACATAATACTGCCCCATGAGCTGTGGGCTGCCACCCTCTGATTTATAGCAGTATCGAATATCGTCTGAACATGAAGCACTTGACAACCTAAGGTTTTTAGTCCGTGCGATGCCTCCACTTGTGAGATGAATTGGTAGCATCTGTGGAAACTTTCTGGGTGTTGCGAACAACTCAAGGAGGGTTTCGTGGGAAGATTGACAAGCATGCTCTCATTACGTTGCAACACTGGGAGAAGGAACCCCTGTGTCAGAGAACCAGTTTACAGACTAGTTTCTTGGCGCTAAAAAATTCTAAAATTTATATGGTTGCTGCAAAGATCCTAAAGAAAGAATTGTTTTTACAATTTTGTAACAGTTTGTGACCCCACTCAAGGATTTAACATGTGAACATCTTCGACAGAACTCTGTCTGGTTGGGGTAAACTTAAGAGGCAAATACACCAACTCTTGGACGGCTCATACCTCGTCCTAAAGAGCTGCCGCCAAAAGAAAAATCCCAAGGGGTCGTCTACAAAATTGCTTTCGCACAATGCCCCGCTAGGTATGTTGGGGAGACCATGAACTTCCCGGAACGCCTCCGCCAACACAAAAACGACGTTCGCAAGTCCGACATTCCGCGCAGTGCATTGGCCGAGCACTGCGAAAAAGCTGACCACAGGAATAACTTTGACGGCACGCAGGTGATTGGCACCGAAACCAATTACTCACAAAGATTACTGCTTGAGTCCTGGCACATACAAGCGAACCAGCAAGGCCTGAATAGGTCCCTCGGAGCCCTGCCCACCATCTACAGCCACTGCCTCCGACGCGCAAAGGCAAGAATCCAGTAAGAAAAAAGAAAAAGAAGAAGACATCTATATAACCGCTGCTTCTTGTTTGTACATAGTCACCCCTGATGAAGGAGCCGAGTTGGCTCCGAAACTTTGGGACCGCTTTGAATAAACGCCCTTGGTTGGTGTATTTGCCTCTTACGGATTTACATGCATGCCTGGTTTTCTAGTCGCTTTGGTTGCCTATTTTTTATTCGCAAAATACTGTATATTGGCTGATGTATTTTTTTGCAGTGCCTGGCATGAGCTCCTTAATACTGATCCCCCTGCCACAACCGCTGTGGACGAGAGTGGGTGAAATCTGTGCGTCACTGCTGCTAATCTCACAAGGTTTTAATGATTTCTGCATGTTAAAAACGAAGAAATTGACGCTCATTTTGTTAGGCTTTAGACAATACCTGCTGGTAATAGTTACTGGTGGGTTCCTTGGCAAAGCCATGAAGCACAGTATGATTGCTTTGTATTAAAAATTATTTCAGCCCTTCTTTTAGGCTTAGAAAGGCTTGGTTGGCGAGTTGGTGCATCTAACGGTACTTGAACTTGGTGTGAAATATCCAGATATTGAAATATCACAGAGAGTAGCTGTTGAGAATAGGCGATGACTAGCAACTTACTTTTAGGCAGCGTAAGAACACTTAATTGCAGGCCGAAGTTACGTGGCTCCACTGGCATGCAAAAAAAATTGTGATAAGGAAAGTTCACAGCCTAACAAATCGCTTTTTCATACGAAGACCCATTGAAATGTTACTAAAACAATCGCGTCTGTTCTTTCCTATGTGGTAAGCTTTCTGTATCGCGCTTCCTCATGTATCACTGCACGTGGACAATTTTCACTTGCTTTAAGAGCGTCATGCATGTGCTTACAGAGCTATGGATGGAATGATGCCCACTTGTGGAGTTCTCAACTGAGCGGTTATGTTCATGTTCACGCAATCGCACATTCACACACCTTCCAGTGTGCCCTATGTAGACCTTTCCACATGAAAGAGGTTTCTCATAAGCAATGTTCCTACACAGCAACTTGCGTTGGTGTGCTTTTTCTCGCCCCCTTGCCTATCAAAGGGACCCGAAGCACTTACCCTCGACTACTCGGAATGTATTTTGGCGTAACGTCTATTATCCCAGCAATCACCTCCCCCAAGAATGATTGAAATCTGTTCGCTATGATGGAAGAGATCAGATATAGTCATTCCCTCTCAACTCATTTCAGACAAGTTGGACAGCGCATGAAAGCTGCACGATCTCCCAGAGAAGAGGGTGGCTCACGTGCTCCCGGCCTTCGATATATCGATATATCGAATGTTGAGGAGTTTTATCCTTTTCTTTGTAACAAGGAAGGGTGTATTTTCGGTCTGAATCAACAAAAAAGCAGGCAGGGCTACCGGCGCATAAGGGCGCACTCAGGCTTTTTGAAGCAATAAAAGTTCGTTTTCAAGGGGTCTGATTGAAAGGTAAGTATTAAGTTGGCCACTCACACTTCGTGCACATTCAAAGCAAAAGAAGTGCTGAGACTGTTCGTACAGGTTCACGCATTGAAGAGGTTGGTGCACAGCGCCCATGGCGGTAGAGCGTTGCAAACAACCAATACGACAGGCATGGGAGAAATGAGGTAATGACCCCTATGTAACGCCCGCAAGGGCCTCTAGGGTAAATTAATAAAAAAAATTTCGGAGTTGCCAGTGGTGCATAACTTAATGCGAAAAAGGGAAGAGAGTGCGGTCGGTATTTCCGCGCCTTTTACAGTGATTTGTGGGCTTGCTACTTCATGTGCACGTGTAATATTTGGCTCAGGTATTCTTCGCAGTGTAGTCGAAACATCGCGTATGTTGTTTACTGCCTAAAGCAAGTTGCAGGGTCCCTTTCCTCTTGCTTACACTGCGGGTGCACATTCCTGCATGTTTGATGCGTGATTAAAACAGCACCTCTACTCCTGTCATTCGTTGCCATTCTTATGACATGGGACATATTTTGAAGCCGTGACACAACTTAACGGTTTTTATTTTCTCGCTCTTTTTAAGTGTTACTGTTTGCATCTTTAGTAGTCTTTTTAGTACTCTATGCGCTGCCGCTAACAAAAATGACTGCAGGAATTCCAATTCTTTTATCCTGACAATCTGCACGCTGAAGCGGTCCTTTAATGTGTGGAGGCATGACTTGCACTGGTTAGCAGAGATATGGAGTCCTTCACCCCTTTGCACAAGAAAAAATATAGTGTTAGTGCAGCCACACGCATTTGAGGCAAACGCAGGAGGCTTAACCCATAAAAAAGCATGATTGTGTCAAGAGGCCTGTATGCCGGAGAGATTAGGTATGCAGAATAGCGTATTTATTAGGAGTGTAAACTTTTCTTGTCACATTTTCTTGTGCATGTGCTTTACCTCTGGTTGCGATCTTGCATTGCATAATAGCTGATAATCTGTGCCACCCCTCGTCAGCTACTTACTGTCAGTGGTTGTCAATCTTTTGCCGTGTTTACAAGAGTTGTTTCAAGCCTATTTTTTGCTCATTGATAGACACAGCTTATGCAAATATTCATAGGTACCGTTGTTCAAATAAAGTGTGGGCACTAACAGGATTCCCTGTATATCAAAAGGCAGGATTAGGGCACAGTGAAATAAAGGGAAATTTATTTTCAAATGGAATGCCTTCAAAATTGAAGCTCACGGAAATGAAAAGGGGTCATGAAGAGAAAATCTTTGCCTAATTTTGTTTACATAAATGACCTTTTAAGAACATAAAGTCAGAATATTTTCACAGTTCATTGCTTATGTCAATTAGGAGACAACTTCTAAATTCTTGTTTTGAGGTGCATCGCAAGGGATCATGAGTGCATCGCCGGTCGGCAGTGCAACTAGCAGTGACGTCAAACTTAAAACAGTCAAAAGTTAAATGCGCTTTGTGTATATTGCTCTGTACGACGGCAAACCCAATATTTTAAAAATATTGCACCCTTTATTCTTTACCAAACAAGTTTTCTATTGACTTGAACGGTGTCGCGACCGCTTCTGTTGTGTGGCAACCATTGTAACAGAACTCATACATAGCCTCCTCTAGAGGCTATGACTCAGACCTACTGGCTGTTTGTACCACTTCTAGCCAGTTTCCGTGCTGAAGTTCATGTTTTTCTGCATTCTCTTTTGAATGGTACCTCTTTTCTATCAAATGATAAGAAATCGTCAAAGCAAAAAAACAAGTGCCCCATGTGCGATATGAAGTTGAGGCCGCCGGGCTAGCCCAACGTTACGGCTAGCCTGCATTGATGGCAGACACTTTATCCACTACCGTAGGGACGCGAAAAGCGCGCGTGACCGAAAACTGCAGCATAAAAGCCGCTTCACATTTGTAACCCAGCACTCAGGTGTGTTTTCATGAATTCTAGACAACTTAAAGCTTTCACCCACAACTTATGGCTGAGCGTTTCTTCAGTGAGCCAAAGGGCAGCATACCCCATCAACAAAACAGCGTTAACAGCATTGTTTATAGCGGGAAACAGCAAAGCATCTAAATTGCATGATGGTTGGACTCAACGCTGTAACCCTGTTTCTCGCTAGAAAGTTTTGTGCTTGATGAGCAAACGATGGGTTGGCTTTAAGTTTCCACTAGTCGAACTTCCTTCGATGAACGTGTTGGGTAGTAAATTCTCATTTTAAGCTTTTGGTCACTTATCTCTTCAGGTCAGAGGTTTCACGTTCGCGCAACTCACATTACAGGCTGCGTGAGATACACGCCTTCAGTTTAGACTCGTGCGAAACAGCGTAAACAGTTTACAAATACCCAGTTTATTTTCAACCTTCTTACATCTGCCTGCGTCCCTGGCCCGCATTGTCAACTGAAAGTTCGGCCACGTTGATCAGTCGCATCAGAGATCAGACATCTCCCATTCAATTTCTAGGGGAACTTCATTATGGTGCAGATTTATCTGACCCTTTGCGAGCCCGCTCTGTGCCGAGATATGCAGACAAGGGGGAACTGTGATTGGTTTCTTACCAAGACGCCACTTCACGATTTGAGGGGAAAAGCCTCGGGGGAAACATTAACTGCATTTTTTCCTATTCGTCAATATCGGGCAGCAGAAAGGTTATGCAATATTTAATGATGTTCCACCGTTATAAGTACCCACACAACACAACGTTTTTAGAAAATCTCTTCACGACCCCTTTAATGTGCTTCTGCTGTTAGCACTGTGCAATTGTGAACTTACGACTACGCTCTGTTGTTGTTGTTGCTTTGTGTAAATTCAGGAGCAGAGAATTTACCACTCATAAAACACTGCTTGGTACTAGATCAACTAGGCCCGTATAAAAGTGGAGGGACATGCGGGCAGCTTATACAAGTAATACCGTTACCCCTTAAGTTATTCATGTAGGCGGCCAAAAACACACAAAGTACATACGGGGTCAGTACAGATAATATATAATTCAGCCTCTGAGTTTAACTAAATTGAGTTAAAGGGGCAGTGTAAATAACTGGGCTTCTCAGAAATCTTAGAATCATTGCCACTAAAGGAGTGAACAACTCGGTTTCTGTGCTTCTCCATCACGTTGAGCAAAAAAAATTAAGCTTAACTTCATATATGGAAATTGCAGTTGAATATCCTTCCAGCTGCATCGCCATAGCAGACTTCCCCGTGAACATTTTGCTTTTGCTGTTTCCTTCGCACTGCGCAGCGGTTAAGCCACTCTTGTTCAGAGGTGCCATTTTTTCGCTTTAGTTAGTAATTATCTTCTTTCAAATATCCACCAGATCAGTTTTTACTTTTTTGCTGACCAAAATCCTTGTGTGCTTCTTTTTAGGCACATTATAAAGGGGCAAAAAAGTCAGCCTTTTTGATGGAGTATTGAATGAAAAGGAAAAACGTTTTTATTGTTGCAACAAAAACTGGTTTCTTCCTTTATAATACAAAAACTCAGTGATTGAAATTACAAGTGAAGAAATTTTATAGAAAAATTTATTCATTATTTGCAAATTAAGCCTGACTGATTTTGTCATGTATTCATTTGACAGACAGATTTGTTGGTTTGTAGATGTGATAGTAGAAGGAGAGCAAGCTAATGCCGCTATTGGAGTACAGTTGTCCTTAGAGTTCGGTAACTTTGACAGCGAAGCTAAAATAATTTTGTACAGGGATGGAGACAAGTTGAATCATGGAGGCACATTTTCTGGCTAAAGGACGTTTTAGGTAGCTGTTCACATGCATTCAATTGTGTTAACGGGTCTGCTGGATTGCCTTGTAGTGGAAAACGTATCGGGATCACTACTCAGTGTCTGCTATATGTAACTTAAAAATGCGGCCTGAGCTAGTCACCTTTGCAAAGAAATGATATTTTCAGCACTTTAGGTATACCCCAGGTCATTTCCTCGCAATTAAACAAAAAAAAGCAATTCACCATCTTTTTCTTGCTACACTTGTGAAGTTTTGTTTACCATACCCATACCCAAAATGTTTTGGGCGAGGTTGTTTTCCTTAGTGTAAATTTTAAATAGCTTGCGCTCTCTGTGCCCATTCCTGTTCACACCAAATTTGGGGTCCTGGCACGTTATCTTATGGGAGCTGAGTGCCTCTACGGTACAAAATTACTTTAACAGCCTTCATTGTACTGTCGCAGAACCACCTGCCGAGCTCTCTTTATTATTGCACCAAGCTTGCATAGTTGAAATAGCTGAATAACCTTTTTTCCCCGAACCAACAGTCTACCATTTGAAGCTGTGGAACTTGTGCCCAAAAAGAGGTTTCAAGTTTCTTCACAATAAAGTAATGCAGTTTAGCTTGAGTTGGAGCATATGTTGAGTTGGAGCATATGTTGCCTTTTGGAGTTGCAGTTGGTTAGTTAACTACAAATAAGGCACAATCATTGCAAGCATAAATTATTTTTAGGAGTTCTTGCTTGTTTAGGCCAGCAAATAAGTCATTGTGAGTGAGCACAAGTCAGTATGGACTATTTGTGTATCGACTAAAACATTCTGGCAGCAGCCAATGAGCTGTGGGAAACAGCCTAGCTGTTCATTATGAGTAATTGTTATGGATAAAGCATGGTTTAAATGATAACAATAGTTTAAATTTAAAAACTCTCAGCTTTGTCTTGACCTTGTGAGGCTGGGGATCCCGGTCTGCTAAACCATTGTGACTATTGTTAATTAGTATTTTTTTTCTCTGTACCGGTTCACTTTTTGTAAACCAGCACATGGTTGTACCATTTCTATCTTTGAAAAATGGCTTTGGATCATACATTGTTCGAACTTCCCCTAAAGGTTGTCGAAAGTTTGTAACTAGACAACAGGTACTGGTTACTCAAAATTCATGATAAATGTTCTTTCTGGAATTTTGGCATTCTTAGGGACCCTGCAGCACTTACTATCAACTATTTGGAATGTATTTTGGGTTATAGTGTATTGTCCCAGAAAGCTCCTCCGACAAGAATAATGAAAATTCGTTCACTCTAACCGAAACTACGCGCGATGGGAAATCGCGCAAAATTTTCACCTGCCAACTCGACTGCAGACAACATGACGAAAGCTGCGTACTCTCTTATGTAGTGGGGGCGGGTGGCGGTTTTTTCTTTGGGTGCCTTCACTATATCACAGGCCGGCGAAAATTGGAAGGGTATATCCGGCGAAATGTGGAAGGGTATATCCGGTCTGGCGCCACAAAAACGCAGGCATTGCAGCCAGATCACAAGTATGCGCTCAGGCTGTTAGTGCATTTTTAAAGCAGTGAACGTTTGTTGTCGAGTTGTCTCGTTGAAATGGGAGTATTATTCCATCACTCAAACTCCGCGAACTGCAAACACAAAAGAAACCCAAAAACTGTGCATACAGGTTCACGCTTAGGAGTGTTTGGTACACAGCGCTGACGACGAGGGATCGTCACAGGAAATACTAGAAATAAGCCGCGAAGTTTACCAGCAGCAGCCAATAGGACAGCCGTGGCTGAAATGACGTCGTTTAGGCCATGCCAGAGGTGCATAATGAGGAAAATTGAAAGCACGGTTGGTTTTTCTGTGTCTTTCACAGTGATTTGGGCGCCCACTGCTTCACGTGCCTGTGGTATATTTGGCTCAGGTATCCCTGCCATTGTAATGTAAACGTCGCGCCGGTTTAGTTCCACTGCTCAAAGAGTGTTGCAGGGTTTCTTTTCAGCAAGGTGCATTGCAAATCTGCAGTTTAAACATCTTTAGGGGCCTCAAACTGCCTTGCTGAGCTTGGGGACTGTGGGCTGTGCAGTGTTTAACTCGTCCTTTTTTTACCTGTTGCAGGCACTCCTGAGCATGGCAGCTGTGTTTTTCATTACTGCAAAGCAGCTGTACTCTGTCCATGACTACCATAGCGGTTGTATCAATTGGAAGCAGCATAACTATGGGCAGCAATTCACGGAATAAATCTGCCCCACATTTAGTAATAAGGACAGTGTTTGTCAGTTTCGGAATTTAATTTTTTTCTTAAAGGCACGAATGATTGCTGTTACAATATTATAAATTCTGCACTTGGCTGTAGAAACAGCTTCGAGATACTTATTCTAGGGCTGGATGAGAGCTGGAACACCACAATTAAAACACCTGCTGCAATGGAATGGCCAGAAGAGTAAGATTACCGCTAATGTTCAAACATGGCTGAGCAGCTATGATTTGACAGCTGGCCCCTGGCTAGTATGAATATGCGTCGTCTGTGAACGTTGAACCGCCGTGGGTTGTTAAAGGTTCAACTGCCGTCGGCCTACAAAGGAACGGCAACGGCGGCGAAGTGTGGTGGCCGAAGGGCGGTTGTAGGCTTCTTGGCGATGCGTTGGTCAAAGGTGAGCTGCTGTTCAGCTTTCACCAGGGAAGTTTCAGGACACGGCCAAGGCCAACTTTTGAGTACGGGCTTTACAATCTGATGAGAGAATGGCCGTGCAGAAATTACCTGGCCAGAGATGGACAGCTCATGCTTAGCCATACATGCTTGTGCTGCTTTGGTAAATACCAAATACAGCTTGCGGTAACTTGTACCATCGCCACATCTTTTTTTTGTTTCTCGGTAACTATTGATTATCTTTGTAAGGCCGTTCCCTAGCCTTTGAATATCTGAGGATCGGCCACTTGTTACTCCCGTATTTTTTTTCATTTTCACTGCTAAGCTTGCCCACAGGCTGCAGGTTTTCTTGTTTCTTGTCTGTAATCGAGTCCCTTTTTGCCGCATAATATCATCAAGCGCCGTACTTTTTGCTTTCTTTTCTAAGCTGGTAGCTACGGTTCTGACGTCGCGCACAATCCTCCGTGGATTGCATTGCCCTCAAGTGTTTCTACTCCTCTTGGGATGTTCCTGCAATGGCGGCGTGTCGCGCTCAGTACGACACCTGTTTTACGAAGCGCGTTGTTTTGATAACTGAAGAAATAGGCAAATCAGCTGCTTCAATACGACTTCACATGAACGAGTCGACCAACTCTGCCGTACGCTCCAGCGGGCGTAAGGTGAATCCAGCCAAAAGTGTTTCCGTTACCCTCCGCTCAGCTCTCACTGCCGAATTTCTGAAGGGTGTTGATCATGCATACACATAACAGCGCAACCGCCTCTGTTAACGAAGTTCAAAGATTTACAGGTACGGGCCCGCTCCCATTGCTTGAAAAATATATGTGCTTTGTGGTGCTTCTGCCAGTGTGGGGCGAGTGCTTCGTTGCTTCTTTCTTTTTTTTTCTGGGCGTGACGATATCAGGTCTCAGATTACTTAAGAGTTTTATTGTTATTTTTCGTCATGGTGTGAAAAGGAGACGCTCGCTTTACAATCGGGGTAGCGTTATATTCCAGTAAATTCTGTGGAAATAAATACAGATATTGAGGGATATGCATGCCGGGAAGTGCCATCGTAGGCATAAGAAACAAAACACTAGAAGTAGTCAAAGAATAGAACTACTTTGGGCAGAAGGTTAGTGCTGTTCCGAGCAACGAAAGAGAAACTTGGCTTAGAATGGTCGTTGTTTGGTAAGCACTCCGAAGGCTCTCACAAATAATGAAATGTGAGCTACCTGTATCACTCAGCAGGAAACCATAAAACCAGTCCATACTGCTCGTTCTTACCTGCGGAGCTCAAACGCGAAGCTTTATAAACAACTAGAAAGCAAACTCAGATAGGCTGAACTGGACATGTAGCGACTAATTACATTAACGAGAAATTTAATTATGCTCTAACCAATCGTAAATAGACAACACCCGACGTTTTGAAGCCGCCTCGGCTTCTTCAAGGGTGACTAGGGCCCGACTGCCTGTGCGCTTATAGTTTTTTACCACTGCTGCCCCTCGTACAAAGATCTTTGCTGCGGCACGGAATGCTCTTTGTGTGCACAGAAGGAAGTGTACCAAGCTAGCCATTAAGGCGGCGTGGCCTTCGTTGAATATGCCACTGCTCGAGTAAAAGCCACTTCCCTTAGATGTTTCCTCCAGTTGCGGGGTCAGCCGAAATAAAATGGCTCACTGTGGTGAGCCATTGACGGTGAGCCAAAATAAAATGTATCCAGTTAACGGTTGAATTCGAACGAGACGGCTTCATTCCCATTCTTGCCTCCTTGACGAGGGGAGGATACAGCCTCGTGTTCTCCGTTCACAGGAAGCCGGCGGACACCAGTTGCTACCATCATTTTATTTCGTCTCACCCCGCTAACTACATGGCCTCTGTTGTATGCTCTTTTTCTAACAGAGGTGATATCATTTTCCCTTCCCAATCCGAACGAAAAAAGATGAAAGCTGGGTAATTGCGGTCTTTCAAAAAACAGCTACCCGAAATAGGTCATTCACTCCGTAAACATCCGCTTAGAGCAAAACAGGGTAACAAACTTGCCCAGGACATCAACCGTCGGAACTCTGAAACGTGTGACCATCCCTGACATCCCCAGAATGAGCGAGGCCTTGGCCAGCATTTTATGAAGAGGAGTCTACAATCCTTCGACAAACATAGGCCGCCAAATAGCCCGCCCTAAAGACCTTCCGAAAACTGTGAAAGCGCCCGACGTCGTTTACCGCATTCAGTGTGCTGAGTGCAAAGCGTCATTAAACAACACAAAAACGACGTACGCAAGCAGAATAGAGAACCCAGTGGAGTCGCCGAACACTGTGAGGTGAACGACAACAAAACTGACTTCTATGAAAAGGGCATCAGCCAAAGGGAAGCAAACTCGAGCAAGCGGCTTTTCCTCGAGTCGTGGCGTGTTTAATGGACCCCACGTAGCCTTAATCGCTCGGTTGATTCCGTGTACACACACGGAGTGCGTGCCGCAGCGAAGAGCTTTGCACGAGGGCAGCAATGCTGAAAGACTATAAGACGGAGCTGCAGTGTGGCCCCAGTCACCCCTGAAGAAGGCGAGCCTACTTTGAAACGTCGGATTTTGTGCATGTACGATTGGATGAAGCATAAATAAATGGCTGTTTCACCATCCTCATTGCATTAGTAACACCTAGTGATAGGAAATGAGCTTCCTTGATGAGGAAACAAACTCCAGCAGAATATATATTAGTTTAAGTAAACAAAGATAAATGAACTTGAGCTGGACATGCATTGAGGCGAACTGACACCCACTGGATAATTCCGGTAAAAGTCGAGGTACGAGTAGCAGTATATGTTTCTTGAAGTAGGTGAAAGTCAATGACACGATGGAAGAATGCAATTCCGTGGTTCTCAGGGAAGTCAAGCAGCGCAGCAAAGCAGTGATTTAAGTCAATGGGAGAGGCTTCTGCACTGGACTGGGCTGGACCAGGCTATGAATGATGAATCCCAACGTGGTTTTCTTCACGAAAAAGCCTTAAGTCTAAGAACTGTAGTTCATTCTCTTTCGGTAGCTCTATTGTAAAGCTCAGTCCACGACCATACTGCTCAAAAAGACTCAGAACATCATACAGTAGAGCTTTACAGTAGAGCTACCGAAAGAGAATGAACTACAGTTCTTAGACTTAAGGCTCTTTCGTGAAGAAAACCACGTTTGCTGGGCGTACGTCCAGCGCTCAAAAAAGCCCATATCAAACTTCAACTCTGGGCACTCAAAGGTAGTAAAGATGGGAATTGCTGCTTCTTGTCTGCGTTCAGCCATTACAAAATCTTGTTCTGATAGAGTGTCCACAAGTTTTCATAATCAATTCGATAGACTAAACAAGGCTGGTTTTCAAGAGTCAGTAGTGCGGAAGGTTGTTCTGAAGTTATTAAAGTGTGTGAAGTCTAATTGGGCGGCCAAGGAAAAGGACAGCGAAAAACAGACCACAAAACAGGCAGTCATTCCCTATGTGCGTAAGTTGGCGCATGGGTTAAAGAGTGTTTCCAATAGGTTTGATGTTAGAGTGGTTTTTCTCGGCTCCGAATAAACTGAACGGTGTGTGTAGCAAAGTAGATAGGTTATTATCAAAAAGTAAAAAATGCCCAAGAAAACGAAATTGCGGAGTAGAGCACAACCCCCCCTTTGTTCGTTGTGCAACGTGTGTTGTTTATTGCTTACCGTTGAATTGTGGCCATATCTACGTGGGCCAGACTGGGTGATGCTTGAATATACGCCTGCAAGAGCATCGAAGTTCTGTAAAGTCGAAGGATGGCTCTAACTTGGCGAAACACTGTTCTGCGTGTGGATGTACACCGATTTTTTGCGAGGCTTCAGTTTTATCAAAATTTCGGGACAAAACCACGAGAGAAGTTATAGAATCATTCCACATTAAAAGGTGTGGGAAACGCTGTGTCAGCGCCCCCTCCCTCAATTTGACCGACAAGGAATACTCCTATCTGTGTCACACGTTGCGGAACTAATGCTTTGGTCTATCTACGGTTGTGGCGCTTTTTTCAGGGTTTGCGTACTATAAGTTTGGCGTGTGTTGTATCTTATATTTTTTTTTCATTCGCATGTGCCTCGACCACTGTTAAGTCTTGTAATGGTGTGTATAATGGGGGAGGGAATCCGACCACGTGTACTCTGGATGGTATATATTTGTATGTTTTTCAATAAACGAGTAGTTGCGAGTAAGCGCCGTGCTGTCTACTTCTTGCTTCGTCCTTGTTTTTTGAGTGCTTCTGTATTCCACCAAAAATGAGTCGCGGCAATTTCGTACATACTGCCGTACTGTGGCCGATAGCTTCGGCCAGTAGTACTTCTGTTTGATCCGTGACAGCGTACGTGTGTAACCGAAGTGACCGGCGCTAGGCTCGTCGTGACAGGCCTGCAAGATTTCATTCCTGAGAAGGTTGGGTACGACAAGCAGGTAGTTACTCTCACTCGACGCGAAATTTCTGTTATAGAGAACGTTGCTCCGCAGACAGAATGAGGACAGTCCTCTGGAAAATGCCTTCGGCACGAGGGTAGTGTGGCCTTGTAAAAAATCAAACAGCGATCGTAGTTCCGGATCCGCGCGCTGCTGCTCCGAAATGGTGGGTGCGTCCAGAACTCCGATTAGCGCGGCATCGTCGCTGTCGTCGTCGTCGGCGGGGGCAATGCCAACAGGAGCTCTTGAAAGGCAGTCTGCGTCTGAATGCCGCTTGCCGGATTTGTCTATGATGGTCATGTCGAATTCCTGGAGCCTTAAGCTCCATCGCGCAAGACGGCCAGTAGGATTGTTAAGATTCGTGAGCCAGCAGAGGGAATGGCCGTCGCTGACGACGGTAAACTGACGCCCATAAAGGTATGGTCGGAATTTGAGGAGGGCCCCAAACAGCAAGGCACTCTTTCTCGCTGGCCGAGTAGTTACTTTCGGCCCGTGATAGTGTTCGGCTGGCGTAAGCGATGACTTTTTCGGCGCCGTCTTGCCACTGGACGAGAACAGCGCCGAGCCCCACATTGCTGGCATCCGTGTGAACCATAGTTGCGGTATCCTCGTCGAAATGCGCCAGCACAGGTGGCGTCTGTAAGCGCCGCCGGAGCTCGTCAAACGCCTCTTGCTGTTCATCACTCCAGATGAAAGCTACATCGTCACGTGTGAGGCGAGTGAGGGGGGCCGCAATGTGGGAGAAGTTCGCTATGAATCTCCAGTAATAAGAGCACAGCCCCAGAAAACGCCGAATGCTCTTTTTGTCGGTAGGCGTGCAGAACTTCGACACGGCATCAAGTTTATCAAGATCCGGGCGTACGCCAGCTTGACTGACAACGTGACCAAGAAATAGTAGTTCTTCATACCCGAAGTGGCATTTTTCTGGTTTCACTGTCAGTGCGGCAGATCGGATAGCCTGAAGAACGGACGTCAATCGCTCCAAGTGCTCTTGAAAGGTCCTGGAAAACACGACGACGTCGTCTAGGTATACCAAACCCGTTTGTCACTTCAATCCAGACAGAACCGTGTCCATCATTCTTTGAAATGTTGCAGGCGCTGAGCACAAACCACAATGAACAACTTTGAACTCATCAAGCCCGTCGGGAGTAACAAATGCGGTCTTTTCACGGTCACGCTCATCGACTTCGATTTGCCAGTATCCGCTCTTTAAGTCCATTGACGAAAAGTAGCGGGCATGTCGTAATCGATCGAGTGAGTCGTCTATTCTCGGCAGAGGATATGCGTCTTTTTTGTTGACTTGGTTCAGTTTGCGATACTCGACGCGGAATCTCAAGCTACCATCCTTCTTTTTGACCATGACGACGGGTGACGCCCAGGGGCTTGTCGATGGCTGAATGACGTCGTCGTCTAGCATCTGGTCCACCTCCTGCCTTATCGCATCGCGTTCTTTCGCGGACACTCGGTAGGGGTTCTGCCGAACCGGTCTTTGATTTGCGGCAGTAATTATTCGGTGTTTGACCAACTGGGTTTGGCGGACGCCCGACGTCGATGAAAAGCAGTCCCGGAAACTTTTTAGGAGCTCAGAAAGCTGGCGTTGCTCTCTCGGCGGGAGGTTGCGGTTAATGTCGATTTCGAGCTTATTTGGCACCACGGCTGACGCTTTACTCTGAAGTACGAAGCAGTGCATTGCGTTCTCGATGTCTTCGAAGACGGCAGCCGCCGTTCCCTTGGCGACTTGTTGACGTTCATTGGTGAAGTTTGTCAGCAATACCTCCGCTTCGCCGCACGCTAGCGTCAACAGGCCCCTAGCAATGGCGATCCCACTTTCCAGAAGAAGGGGACTCAAGACCTCGGCAATACCACGGCCGCCTAATAGGTTATCACACCTAAAGGAAACAAGCATGCAGGATCTTTGTGGTAGGCTAACTTCGTCACCGACAATTCGAAGGTGTATGGGTCGGTTGTTGTTGTTGTTGGTAAACTTTATTGACACACAAAAAACAAAAAAAAGACCCCCAAAGTCCGGGGTTCTGAATAGAAAAAAAACTATCTATACAGACGGGACAACCTGACGAACGTGAGCCACCAAAGCTCGCCACCAGGCCACTCGGTCTGTTCCCTCCGGTGGCGCGAGCCAGTCTTGGAGAGAAGAGGGAGGAGGTGTAAGGGATTTAAGCTGAATTGCGAGTGATGGTTGCGAACCAGAACAGTCCCAAAGAACATGCGATGTATTGGGAAAGCCAGAGCACTTGGAGCACCGCGCAGGGCTGCGATGGCCTTGTAGTCGATGCAGTATGTGCGGAGTTGGAAGGCTGTCCGTTTGCGCTTGCCGGATAAGACAAGCATCTGCCCGGGGTAACAGGTGAGAGGGATACGGAAGAGTTTGCCTATCCCTGATTAACTGTTGCACAGTCTGGCGTCGATGAAGACGGGCTTGTCGCGCTTGCGTGGGTGGGTGGAAAGGATTTAGCCAGGGCGTCTCCGAGTCTCCCGGTTGGGACGGAGCACGGGAGAGCTGATGCGCCAGCTCGTTGCCCGGAACGCCTGCGTGACCAGGAACCCAGTCCAGCACGTAGCTAGTACCAGTGTGTTTGGCCAGATGAGTGTGGAGTGCATGCATAATATTGATGGGAAGCGTCTGCTCCTGGAACAAGCGCAGAGCATCCTGACTGTTGCTGAGGATCACGTGGTTACCAGGAGTGGCTAACGATAAGATTGCGTCAGTAATTGCTTGAGCCTCTAGAGACAGGACGGAAGGAACGGCCGAGTATCTTTTCTGAAGGGCGGGTGGGTAGGAGGAACAACTACTGTGACCCCGCGTGCGTCTTTGGATGAGAAGGAGGCATCTGTGTACGTCACTGTTGCTAGATCACCATAGCGGTAGCGAAGAGTGCATATTCGAGCTTGACGACGTCCTGCATGCGAGGTTGCGGATACATTGATTGGAATGGTAGGAACTTTTATGCGAGGGAGTGGATACCAAGGGGGGTATGTCGCTGTAATTTCGGGTAACAAAGCTACCTCGTAATGAAGTGAGGATAGGAGAAGGCGCCAATGCCCAGTAAGCTGGAGACGAGTGTGTTGCGCCGCCAAATGAAGATCAACTTGATCTGACAATGATGCGAACGGCTGAGCAGCCTCCAACTTAGCGAGGGGGTATATCTAGGTACCCCTAGAGCCAGGCGGGTGGCAGGCCGGAGGAGCCGCTCTAGCTGGGATCGTTGCGATGACGTTAATTTTACGTACGGCAGTGCGTAAAGAACGCGAGTATATATTAGAGAGTTCACAAGGCGCGTAATATCGCGTTCTCGTAGGCCTTGGCGACGTCGGGTCAGCCGACCGATTATGTGAGTTAGTTGGGTAATTTGAGCCTTACATCGATTGAGCCACTTTAAGGCCTTCCCATTATCCTGTAGGTCGAAGCCGAGGACGCGCAGCCAGGCTTTACGTGGAAGAGGAATGTCATGAATCACGAGTTGTACTTGAGAGCGTTGGTCGCTAGCTTTAGCCCGCAAACGCTCATCAGTGACCACGAGGTACTCAGACTTCTGCGGAGATAGTGTGAGACGTACGCTTGACCCGAACGAGTGGACCGCATCAATTCCAGCCTGAAGTGTGTCGGGCAGTGCAGCTGGGCTGCCGGTAGAACACCAAAGGGTTATGTCATCGGCGTACAGTCCAAACGAGAGATAAGGAACGGAATGTAGCATACGAGGCCGGTAGGTTGCCGGTACGTTCTGGTGTGTTATTTGTCGTAGAAAAACTCACAAAGCCTTCGCCGCCGTCGATTACCGCATCATGATCGCGCAAGAAGTCCATTCCTATAATAAGCTCTCTTCAGCACTCCGGAAGGACGACGAACGTACCGACGAAGTCAGAGTCACCAATGCGTACCCTCGCGGTACATTTTCCGACAGGCGTCATTAGATGACCCCCGGCAGTCCGAATCTGAGGTCCATCCCATGGGGTCTTGACCTTTCTGAGCCTGTCAGAGAGTTCCCGACTAATAATCGAGTAGTCCGCCCCGGTGTCCGATGCGGTCATTTCGTGTACGTCGAGAAAAACTAAGTTCGGGCCGCGCGTTGACGTCGACGTCGAAGTTTTCGGCTGCCGGTTCCCCAACTGCCGGCGGTAGAGGGAGGACTTCGGAGCTTCGACTACTGGCAACCTTGCCTCCCAAGGTTGCGTCATCTAGTTTCCCCGCGGTGGCGTAGCAGACCACCGGGTAGGTGGCTCCCCAGGAGTGCGGCGGCTGGGCGAACCTTGGGGAGCTGGGGACGGCGAACGCGATCGGTGGAGTGGTGCGGTAGCTCGACGCTCGGCGAGGTAGTCAGAAATGGCGACCGGTCTTTCTCCGAATTGGGGCCGAACAGCGTTGGGTGGGAATCCAGGCAGTCCAATTTCACGGTAGGGGCACCGGCGATAAATGTGCCCTGGTTCGCCACAGTGATAGCAGAGCGGCTGGTTGCCGGGAGTTCGCCAAAGGTCGGTCTTGCGTACTTGGGGACGATAGTATTGTTGCGGACGGACCGAAGAGTTATTACGAAACTGCTGTTGGGCAGTAATAGGCACTGCTTGTTGTGGCCAGCATTCGGCTGGGTGCGGCGGGTGGTATGGGAGAATCGGCGCGGCAGGTCTAGTGGTTGCGGCGGGAGCCTGGACAGTGAGAGCCGTGGCGTAGGAAACTGGGCATGGTGACGCTGGCTGCGCTGCTGGTAGGGAAATCGCGTGGCGAATTTCATCGCGCACTATGTCGGCGACGGAGGCCTGAATGGGCCCCGATGGGATGATGCCGCACTTAGCGAGCTCTTCTCTCAACACCGCGCGGATGAGATCCCGAAGGCGGTTGTCGTCATCCGTGGCCATGACAGCAGAGATGCTGGACGATGTTTTGGCACCCATGCGGTCGTATTGTCGGGAGCGCTGTTGTAGTGCCCTCTCAATGGCAGTAGCCTCGCGGATGAATTCTTGGACCGTTCGTGGCGGATTTCGGACGAGACCGGCGAAAAGCTGTTCTTTTACGCCATGCATAAGATGGCGTAATTTTTTACATTCTGCCATGTCTGGGTCGGCTCGCTTGAACAGTCGGGCCGAGTCCTCCGCGAACATAGCCACACTCTCGTTAGGTTTCTGAGTCCATGCTTCCAGGAGGCGCTGCGCTTGTTCGCGGCGGTCGGCATTGGCGAATTTCGCTTGAACCTCGCGACGAAAGTCCTCCCAAGTGCGCAGGCTCGCTTCCCAATTCTCGAACCACGTCCTTGCACCGTCCTCAAGAGTGGCTTGTTGGAGCTTTTGGGTGGCACTCCACTGGTTGAATGCAGCCACACGCTCGAACTGTTCAAGCCAGTCCTCAACGTCTTCGTAATCCTCTCCGTGGAAGTGGGCGGGTTCGCGCGGCTGCTGAAAAGTCACTGTAGTAGGCAGTGCCTGCGCCATTACCTCTGGCTGAGAAGCGTGCCTTCTTGATGTAGACTCCAAGAGAGGGCCCTGTTCTGGAGGAAGGCCGAGTTTCCGGCGGCTACACCGATGAACCGGAGTGTGGACGGGTGAAGGTCTCTCAGGGCTAACGTCCGGGGGCGTACGGGGCATCGGAAGCACCCTCCACCAGTGTTGCGCCCTGTAAAACAGGGTCGCAGAGAAGTTGTCTTGGCGAAGACGCAGGGGCAAAGTATTTATTAGGCGAGGTGCCTAACTTGCCAGAGGAAACACACAGAGAGCACCGGTGGGTGGCTAGCAATATGGCGACCAAGAACCGAGCACACGAGCTGATAGCCAACGCGCTCCTTCGTCGTCCTCTGCTGTGCCCATCACAGGCACGTACCCACGCGGGGGATTAGCATGTCTGTCCTACTTAATAATGCTATCATCCCACAGACTGGCACGTGACAATATCAAGAAGAGTAGGGGACCAAGTACTGTTCCTTGAGGAACACCAGAAAGGACGCAAGAAGTTCTACCTTGGGCATTGTTGATAATGAAACACTGTTTTCTATTACTGTGGAAGTTATGATCCTAGGATAAATAAACGGGTTAAGGATAAGCAAGGCAAGTTTTGTCATTAGGCGGTAATACACAACTTTGTCAAACCCTTTTTCGAAGTGGAGGTAAATGGCATCGGCCTAAAATTTATTTGTAAATTATGAATAGAGGCGGCAAGTTTCTTTTGTCAGGGCATGCCTTTCCGAAAACGATGTTGTGAATGATGGATGAAGCTGTACGGTCGAGGTGATTTATTATGTGAGTGAATAAAATATGCTCCATTATTTGGGTGGGACAGTTATTAGGGACATTTTGCTGTAGTTACATGGGGACGATCTGTTGCTACTCCTAAATAATGAAGTGATTTTACACAGTTTCTAGTCATCCGGAATGTAACCCCAAGAAAGTGACTGAAACAAGAGTTATGAAACGACTGAACTACTTACCAGCGTCGTATTTGTTTATATTTTGATGATTTTATTGTCATTTAAACTTGCATATGAAGTATTCGTGCTGTTAATTATATTAAGTAATGTATTCTATTCGGGGAAATCACAATGGGTGACATGGGATCTGGTATGGCAATATTAGTATTACAAGCTGCGTTAGGGTTGATATAAATTGTGAAAACAGCACAAAAGACGCTGTTTAAGGTATCAGTCGCGTCTACGTCACTTAAAGATTCATCTTTGGTACCTGACAAGGTTATTGGTGTTGTGCAGCTTGGGTTCATCGCTTTGCAAACTTTTTAGGGTTACTTTGGAGCATGCCGAAAAGCGTTGTCGAAAAAGAGTCTCTTTTAACATTCTGAATCGTAACGGAAAGGCTTTAAACAGCGTGAGAGTACACATTCCAATGAGATGGCTGTTTGTTTTCGTGGATCTAAACAGGCGCTTTTGCCGGTTTATCAGTTTTTGTATTCAGTTGTTGACCCACGGGGCCGATAGTTTCTTTGTGATGGTTATACTTGGTATGAAAATTTCTGTTAGTTCGTTTAATTTATCGAGTATCAGTTTCCAATAAGTTTCAAATGAGGAGCTATGGAACTCCCGTTCGTAGTCAGAGAAAATTGTTCGAGATGGGTGTTTATGCTTTCGCACTAACCACGGTCATACAGCTTTATCCTATTTGAAGTAGGCTTATCCTGTGGAACATTAAAACTGAAAGAAGCGTGGATAAGTTTCTGATCGCTAATTTTTTTAAAGTAATGGACGGACTCTACGATGCTTGTGTCGGACATCAGGATAAGGTATAATATGTTGGAACTGTGTCAACTTTCTCTTCTGGAGTGAGTAATTGTTTCGGTTGCCTGGAAGCTTGGCAAACAGGCTAAAAATATACTGCCTTCACCTGAGTAAGGGGAAAGAAGATGTACCAGTTTAGAGTTGGGTAGTTAAAGCCCCCGCAAATTATAAACTTTGCATGGGGATACGTTTTTGTGTAGAGTGTTCAGGGTGTCATAAAGTTTATGTAAAACTTTGATCTGAATTCGGAGGACGGTATCAAACACATAGTATGATTACACCATGGGAACGTTCGAAAGCCACAAAGAGTGCTTCCAAAAAACTATTAGTATCTACTCTTAAATGCAGGATTTTGGTTTTCTCGCGATTAACACTCCACCACCTCGAATCGGTAAATGGTCACAGCGATGCAATGTGAAATCTGGAAGGAATGGCAGCCATGTCTCGGTTAACATCATTATGTCACAATTACACGATTGCATAATGGTGCATATTCTCTGTTGCTTTGACATGATACGTCTTGGGTTGGTGTACAAGATAGAACAATTGACGTCAGTTGTATAATTTGAATGATGATTTTGCATGTTGAGGGTGAATAACACGGCCGTAGGTAATGCTGAGTGGGTGCAGAATCGCTATTTATTATTTGAGTTCAGGAGCATTTCTTTAACTTGCTTTCGAGTTGCATCGTAATGTTAGGACTTCTTCCCGATTGCTACCTTTTTGTATCACAGCTTGAATCGGCCGTTTTGGTAACGCTCGAAACATAGCACCTCTCTCTTAATATTGCGGGTTCCAAAACAATAATCTTAATCTACACTTTATGGCGCGTCTTTAAGACTAACACCTTTCGATAATACGGGTTCTTTTGTTTGGAATTGTGCAAAGTTAACGATTATTGGACGCTGTTTCCCCGTGTGCATTTACCAATTTAACGTGCTCTTTCTCTGTCTTTTGTTTGTATGTGAATTTTAGGATTATTCATGTAGATGTCGGTGACTAGTTTTCGCTGTCTGACCACGTTTCTTATTTCATTTCGGTAATTCCATAAAAGAGGAGGTTACAGCGACGAGACCGGTCTTCAGCATCATTGAGCCTATCTTCCACGTGGGAGAGTTGATTTGCTGTAACGCATGCTGATTTAGTCAGAACATCTATGCTCGCACGAATTTCCGGAATTGATGAGCAAGTTTCTTCTCTCTTTGTGATGCAATGTATTAAGTCCTTCATTGTTTGTTTAGTAGTGGTTAGTTGCTCATTTATCGCCTTAATTGCAGAAAGGATTTCATCCTGGCCTTCATCGAGATTTGTTAGAAGAGCGCGATTTGTATCGCCAGTTTGGCTGCTTGTGTTACGAGTTGCGGGGTCGGGGTTAAACTTTATGTCACCTGAGAGCAGTATCAGTTGCCGAACAATATTCGCACAATTTAAAATATCTAGTACAATACACCAAAGACATTGTTGGTGCTTCAGCTGTACCAAAAAACGGTTGCTAATCCCTTTTTGTAAACAGAGTCACATCAACGTACCTGCACAACGAACGCTAACAGTATCAGGGAAAGCTGCATATTGGCACAGCCGTGAAGCCCACGAAGTGACGGCCGCAGAGCGCGGTCTTTTATATCCAGTCAAACTGCTGATGTCATTGATGGAGGTGCTTCAGGTGGTATAAAGAGTACTGGAGGCGGGGATAAACTGGGGAGATCTCTCGGTGCTGGCTGGGTCGGTGATGTGGCAATATGCTACGAGAACCAGCGTATCTCAGTCCGGGTGTTAAAAAAATCGTCGAAGGGCTCGATTCGGCATGCAGTAGCAAGAACATGCGCAATGAACCCAAACGGTGTCAGATATTACAAATCCTGCTTGATTTCTGTTTCCTGTAAAAATTTCCTGAATTAACAACGTGCTCCATTTCTGGGCCTATTGCTTTTCAACTGCTCTTCTCTGCAAAGCCACCAAGCCTTCAGTGATATCCAAACAAATAAAAAATGTGCCTGTAACAACATGCCAGGTTACAACGAAATAGCCATGCCCGCTGTGGATGTGGTGGCATTCGGCCACAAGCGTATGCCGTCTGATCCTCCGTCTTTCGTTTATTTCAGCTGGAGATATAGGCCAACCGTACAATCTTGTGTTGCAGGCGCAGTGGAATCGAGAGAAGTGTGTTAGAACCGGCTCACTAGTTGCTTAGGCGAGAGAGTTTAGAACATTTTTTTTTCTCCAATATAAACTTGTATCTCGGTGCTCCCGGGGCGCTATCTTTCTAGCGGCAGTACGTAAACCACACTGCAATATAATTTTCCTTCAAAACAATATTTTGCAGAGCCCCGGGAATCAGCGTGTTTATAAAGTGACTCTTCAGAAAATGGTTCTACGTTTCCCTCCCGTTGCACATGAATGTCGCAGATGGCTGATCCCATTGCGATTATCAAGTGCGACATCAATGTCCTAATCGGCCGTCGTCAGTGCCCCCAGCAAATGGGGATTCTTAAACCTCAAACCCATCGGGATGGCCGTAGGTTCATCTACCACGGATAGATTATCAAACGCGCTTCCCCTTGACAGACCCGAGTTTCTACACAACCAGCTGCGCCAGAGGTAAGGGGAAGTGTTGTGCTGGTAAAGTCAGAACAGCGGGTTGCTTCAGCTTTATGTCAGTAAGTTTTGCCCGAAATGAGGCACCGCATCGCTTTCCGGCATGCTGCTCTGGTGTACCACCTTATAGAAATCGAGGCTAATCTCTGGCGCATCTGCGTAGGCGAATGTAGTACCTTTATGAGTAGTATTTTCCCTTTATTACGACCCTTTCCCCATTTTGACGTATGCAACTGAGGTATGTCGTAGTTCCAGCAAATGGTTGCAAATTCCAGACTGTTCTTTATAGTTTTTCTGCCATTTAGCCAATGTTTTTGTTCGGTAATGGGAGTTGCCACTATGGACAGATCACTTACTCTTCATACAACGGTTCTGGTTTAAAATATACCATAGGATGGAACAACGGCTTGAGCACGCTTTCAGGTGTTCAGGTAGTGTAGACCTAGAAACTATCAAGATTGTATTTTGAGTGGCCATTTCCCACTAAACTCGCCGTATAAATATGCGCCTTACGGCCGTAACTGCATGACTTGCCAGCTCGTTCAGTAGTTGGGCATCGAGTTTATCCCTGAAATCTGGCTTCGTCTTCACAGCCTGAGATTCACTTTGGTGGTTACGGTTCGGGGTGATACTGGGGTAAAATTTTTGTCAGTTTGGTTTCGGGCACGTTTCCGCTTTCTGGTGATTCTTCAGTTTGATGAAGATCACGGTTCTTAGTTTTGGCATTAGGCTCTTGTCAATGATGTTGTTGAGAAACTTATAAAATGTAAATGTTCTGCATTTATCGACAAAGCTTGGTACCTGAATCTTTCTTTCGTCAACAATAAAGGTAAAAACCAGAGTCACACTTAGAATGAAAGTCCAAAAGGTGCAATATCAAAGGGCCAACTGCCTATGTGTCAAAGTCTTAACTTCGATTGCAGCAAACAAATCTCCCAAAAGAAGGGTTATTACTTTAACCTTTTAATTGTTATAAACCCATCGGGATCACCCGGAGAATATTTTTAACTTTGCATCAAGGGATTGCTTTTTTTGCATTTTTTTGCATTCGAATGCATTAATGAGCCGAAGTTTAAAGTGCAAAGGAAAATGTTCAATGTCAGGGTTGCGGTGACGGTGATATAGGGTAAACATGACGTTCGCAACGCGAGGTACTTGGTTCGTATCCTACCAGAGAAAGCATTAGTTTCTCCTTCATGTCATGTTCACTTTCATGGAATGCACTTTGGTTTCACCACCGGCTTTTGTGAGATCATGAAGACGCTTTAAAACACAAATTTTTTTTACGAAACGCATTTATTTGCCTACAGACTCAAAAGCTATAACGTGCGCCATTGTCTGCATAAAAACGTTCTACCAAATTTTATGGACTCATACATTTTCTAATACGTGCATCAATTATCTTAAATTTAAAATTTAAGGTATGTACAATGCCTATTTTGTCGAGAGACCCTGCGCTGATATTCGTGAATTTCGCGAAGCTTGCTGGCTGGTAGAGAGAAAGGGAGCTGATCGGCCCGATCCTGACGATGGCTTTGAATTTAGTTATAAAGACTACTTTTTTGTGCAGTTTCTGCGTGGTTTAGCCGACTTTTCAGCGCTGCGTGTGGCTGCAACTCACCTTCAGGTTGAGTACATCAAGTTCCTAGTAAGAGATTGTATTTTCTGTCGTCTTACTCTTTGTCGTTCTTTCTTAGTTTAAGTGTTTTATTTAAAACTTAAGCACTTCTTGCTTGGGAGATTGCGAGCACGAATTGTTACCCAAACAAAAAATACTATTTATTATCACGAAATGTGAACATCGTTTTTGATATTAGAACTTGCTAAGAAGTCAATACTCGATGGAGAAATATTTGCTGCTGTGGTTGATGTGACACCCACATAAGAAATGCCACAACTTTTTAGTATGCAGAAAACATGTTATTCGGATCATCTTCATCAGCAAAGTTTTGTGCTTTGAAATTGAGCATAATACTTGCCGCCATAAGCTGAAATTTAAACACACAGCATGCGCACATCGTTTAATTTTTTGGTACAGGTAGCCTAACCAAGATTGATGATATAGGGGCCCATATTAGATATACAGATATGTAATGAACATATGGATATATAGTGATATATAGTGCAATCATTTTGTCGGCTATATTTTACATTGCCAAAGAACATGAGTGACTGTAGAAAACATTTTTGTAGAGTAGAAACCCCAGCCACTTTTAAAAAATTGTCATCTGTATTTCCGCAGTTTCATCCGGACTCTAAAACACAAGGTCACTATCAAAAATTCCGATATATACGCAACAGATTATTTTTGGAGTAACGAATGTTTGCTTTTGATGATCATGATGGTTGGTTTTTTATGGCGCACGGCCAACTAAGGGCAAAACGCGCCAGTGAAAAAGGTATTTTGTGGTTGATGAGACTGTAAATACCAAAACGTGTCAGTAGAAGTAAAAGTGATGCAATACAAAACACAATGAAGATGGCTGATGTATCCGGTCCGGAGGATTACGGGTGATATGACAATAGCTGAACAAAGTTGACGTCAGCTAAAAACTTCAGAACACGTTGTATTGAAAACTATGTTTCGTCGGCTAAGAAGTGTAGTGGGTGCAGTGGCAAGTTTCATCTGTATAATTCAGGGAAATGTTTGTAGTTGTGTCAAGCGCCTTGCATGTGATTGGTATGTGGACTAGGGATAGTCCTTCCCCCACCAGCTACAGCTGGGTCCCGAAGTTGCAGTTAGCAGGTGGGAGTTCGTTCGAAGCCATTGCGGCTTAAGTGTATCCGCTTAGTCTTTTGTGTAGCGTCCCAATTCTAGCGTTAATACATGTTTTTTGCTTTCTTTTTTGTGTTTAGTGTAATTCCCATGTGTTACGAAGCAGTAGGCTTATGAGTGTATTTAGGTCGCTGTAAGGTACTCTTGTTATGTCAACTGTAGTCATGAGAGCAGCTGCACCAGCCGTTTAATCGGTGGCCTCATTGCTAGGAATTCCAGACTGCCCTTGTATCCCGCATATAGATTTGAGGAATATGCAGTCATTAGTACCTTGAAAAACGATTGATCACATAAATGTTATATGACCTTCAGGATGACCGTGTCGGTACAATGCTTAGAGAATCTGTGTACACGAGTTCTATGTTTGGCGATGTAATTTTAAATGATTAAGATGCCACACGCTTCTGCAGTGTAATTATTGTCATGAAAGTTCATTGTTTCCCTAACTTTTAGTTGTGGTCGGTGTGCTGCACAAGAGACAATAGAAGTAGTTTTGGACATATCGCTGGAAAATTCTGCGCAGCTGTACTTGTCCTGCAGGAAGAGGAAGTACTGCAAAATCTCACTCCTTTGTACTCTATTGTTTTCTACTTGTGTATCTGACAGGGAGCATGATGTAGGATGAATATGCCATGGTGGAGGCAAACTATAGATGGGTGTCCTGTGCGTAGCTGACCGAGGGACCTTGAGTGCAGAAGCCTCCTTCCTAACTGAGCAAAAAGTTGAGGAGATAGATTGACTGTTCAAAAAGAGATACATTTCGGGTATCGTTCATGATAGGAATAAAAAAATGGTTGGTGAGAGATACACTCTAAGTTGCACGCAGCACGTGAACCTACTCCCGCTGATGCCCTAAGCACTATTTGGAACACTCGTATTTGGAACACTCGAAATACAAACTCCCGACAGGGCTAGTGCGGAAGGCACCGCATGAGAGGCGAAGGCCAAGATGCATCACTGCGTGGTGCATATTTAGGGCTTTTTTACTCGCTGACCCAAATAAGACTCCATAGCAGTCAAGCCGAGACCCTACCGATGCTGTGTAGAGGCTTAGCGATAGTTTTTTGTCGGCTCCACAGGACTGGTGTTAGAGAACCTTAAGAATAGTCATCGTTTTTAAGCATTTTAATTTGAGCTGCTTCATATGAGGAATGAATGTAAGCTTATCATCGAGTAAAATACTAAAAACGTGTGCTCCTATTTAAGAGGATTTGGCACATTCTTAAGATTGATTTCTGCGTCTGGATGAACCCCACGCTTCTTAGAGAATACAACCCGATATCTTTTTCCGGGATTCAGTTTAAAAACATTCTTGTGAGCGTAGCTGGACAGCTTGTTTACGCTGTTCAGCTGTGCTATCATCTCCTTTCTGGCGCTGGTGCCTTCACGCCAAGTTGGAGACCCTGCCTCTTCACTTCGAGATTGTCGAACACGGTGTAATCTGTTAAGCTCTTCCAGCAAGCTTAGCCATCCAAACACTCTTCTGACTGTGTCTGTGCTGACTTGATCCTGTGGGGCCTATGGCGGAGGTCATTCCTGAGTTTCCCTGGTGCTCTCAAGAAGCTATTCCGCCTACAACGTCATCATATCGCTTTTCTCAAGTCAGTTCCACATAGAAACTCTCAACCTGTTTTTTGGTTATTTTAAGACCTTGTCTCAATCGTTTCTTTGGAGGGGGAGAGTGTGGTAATTAGAAAACAACGGATATGGCCACACCCACGTGCTGGCTATGTGCACCACCACTCACCCGGATAAAGGCGACACGAGAGAGATTAGAATATGTTGTACTAGATGTACATTTTACATAATATGAATGATATGTGGACGTCGTCTACATAAATTGAATAAAATATTCTAGGTGGCAATGCCTTTCAGAGAGACTTTATCTTTACTATGAAGAGAGTTCAGTTCAACACTCCAACTTGAGGGATGTTGACTTCTTGCACGTGAACCCTTCAGAGGGCACTACCGATTTTCACGCGAAATGTTCTCTCCGACAAGTAACTAAGCACTGGTGTTAAACAGATTACCCGAGACGCCAAATGACTTGAGCTCATTAAGAATGCAGTAACGCCAAGCGGTGTCATCCTTTGTATATGATTCAAAGGTCACAAGTGTGTCGGTCGTGAATCTTCCTTTCTGAAGCCTGCCTGGCAGCTCACAAGAAGACCATGGTACTCAAGAAAGTACATCAGTCTCCTGTTTACCATTTTCTTGAAGTGCTGGCACAGGCAGCTTGACAGGGCGATGGGAAAACACAGAGGGGGACGAAGTGCCTTTCCCTTCTTTTAGAAAAGCCACTACGATGGCCACCCTCCAAGACATTAGAAGTTGCCCAGAAGCCATTGTTTATTGTATAGATGTAGTAGTGTTACAAGATGTCTGCGTGTAAGGGCTCTACCATTGTATATATGATGTCTGGTCCTGGGACTGAGGGTTTACCGAAACTCAGACCACCCCTCAGTTCACGAAGCGAAAACCCAGAGTTATAGGACGTAGTTCATCTGTATATGTAAAGTAGGCCTTCATTTTGGCAGAGTTTAGGTTTATAAAAGTATTTGTATAGTGTGCTGAACTGGACACGTGTTGGCAGTGTTGTGCTATTGTGACGGTCTTGTCTTAGAGTATGTCCCCTGTTGTGGTCACCAGAGGCCGGGTGTGTGTTTGTTGTTATTTGAGTTTCCGCATTCTTGTTCATACTTCTCGAATGTATTTGTAGGAGTGTATCCTCACGGCGCACACGTTTTCCTAACGCCTGTGCCCTTGTGAACAAATGGAGGTTTCGCGAAGTGGATACCGACGAAGGATGCCCGAATCCTTGTTCTAGGCCTCTCGCTCCCGCCTATAGTCATAATCTTACCACGGCCTCTTCTCATCCCCTGGCTGCGCAGAGAACCACAAGCGTGGGAAATGTACTCTAAGGCAGCGCCGATGATGTGCGCTGTGAGTAGTAGGGAAGCTTCTTCAATGTGGAGGTGAGTTATGGTTGTGTAGTGTAGTTTTGATGTCTCTGTAAATGTATTCCAGTTAGCTCTTCCTTCCGTGAACCTATTCTGGGAAGATAGACTGAGTGGGCCTTTACCGATATATGTTAGTGAGATGGGGAAGTGGTCGGTGCCGTATGCGCCAGTGCGAACACCCCACAGAAAACAAGGAGAGAACTGCGGAGCCAATAGACAAGTGAAAAAAAAGGTGTGTTCGGTCCTATGTTATCGTATGTCGGTGGTTTCTTCTTTAAAAGGCATGCTCAAAAGGATGTTAAAAACTCCTGCATCATACGACCTCGGCCATCCGTTCGGGAGGAGCCCCAAAGATAGTTGTGTGCATTAAGGTCGGCTGTAAAGAGTTATGGTTCAGGTAGCTGATCAACCAGCGCCTCGTAGTCGGAGATCGACAGTGAGAAAGTTGGACGAATGTGAATAAACCATACCGTTATCAATCAAAAAAATATTATTTTGCGAATTGCTTCAAGGACAGTGTTTTGAGTGATAGGGTGGCATGTTAAGGATTTCGGGGCGACTATGGCCACACCAACGGAAGATTGTGTGCAGCAAACCCCTCCCCTTTCGTGTTAAATCAGCCTACAGAGCGGTTTTCGACACAGTTGCCAAAATGCCTGCGCGCCTTTCCTAGGGCTATTTTGCGGTCGGCAGGCAAAGATGACAAACAGATACAACACACATTTCAGATTTCATGAGGGTGGCAGTAGCGGGGCTAATTGAGCCTGAGATAGGAGGGATAGCGAATCTCGGCTGCCGCACCGCATCCAAGAAACCTGTGACTATACGAAGCATCTTCCGCCACCGAAGTTTAATTCCCCGGGTGCGAGACTCCTGAAGGCTGGCAGTTCTGCGGCATGTGGTGATCTGTCCGGCGCAGTCCTGTTCTCGCAACTTGCTGGACGCTCCAACATGGTACCGGCGCACAGAATTGTGACACTTTCTTTTAGTAAGAAGCGTTTATCAAAGACTGTTTTTTTGTTGTGTAAGCAGTATATTTTGCTATAAGAGGATGCTGCTGCCTCTGGTAAATTAGCAGAATTTATGAACGCAAGCGAAACCATTTAGAAATATTGCTCCAAACAATGCTTTTGGTTTGTTTGTTTATGCCTTTGCCAACCGGTTGCACAGGGCTGTGTTATCTCTGTTGTCGTTGGGCCAAGTGAAGCCCCGTTCCATTCTTTATGCCTGACTTGTTATATGCATTGATAGGGAGAATGTATCAAACTAACCTCACCAGCCCAGTATAATCTTCTTCGATCTTCATGGTTCTGAATGTAAATCGACTGTTTGAGAAACACGCACGCCGAAAGATAAAGTCGACAACCAAGCCCCCCTCGTGTCAGCCACCCATAGAGCACGGTCTTCAGCAAGAGTTGGGACTGTTTACGGATAAGGTGAAGAAAGAAGACGTAGATACTTTACTAAACAGGCTCATGCACTGAAACCCTTCCCGTTCAACCGAGGTATTACGGGTAAATAAATATATTGAGAATTGTTGTTCGGATTTAAAATAAAAAATGTAAAAAGGTAACTTAAAAAAATAATTACTCAGAAAATGAGTAACTACAGACCAATGATAAATGCAAAAGATCTAAAAGCTATTATTCGCTATTTGCCGCATGTTGTTTTCTGCGTGTGGGTGACATTGTGGCAAAATGTTTGAGGGGTTAGCATTTTGAATATTAGCATTAATTAGTATTGTCATTTCTTCTAAAATCTTTAATGTTTTTGTATGTTTTATTAGCTCTGGTTTCGTTCTTAAGAGATAATTTCAATAGATATAAAGAAGTTGTTCTCTGGTTTTGTTTGTTATTGGGCAGTCCTGTAAAAACGTACTTACCACCAAAATGATCAACGCAGGCACCACGACCCGCGCTTCTAATCCTGCCCTCGTCCTGCAATAGCCCCGGAAACCACCGTCGTTCCGCGGATCCCAGGGAGAAGACTCTGTTGACTGGGTGGAAAAAGTGGAGCGCTTCCAATCTTTAAGAGATGGGATGACGAAGTAACTTTCCGCGTTGTTTACTTTTATTTAGAAGATACGGCCCCAACGTGGTTTGTGAACCAGAAAAGCTCCCTAAGCTGCTGGACTCTCGTCAAGAACGAGTTTCTAAAAACATTCGCCATCGTTGTACGGAAAGAACGAGCAGCCCTTTTGTTGGAAACGGGCACGCACCACCCCAACGAAGGGGTCGGGATCTTCGATGACGAAGTGACGCAACTATGACGAAGTGACGCAACCAGGAAATGACGGAAGAAAAAATGTTACGCTTCTTATTGCACATTGCACGTTATTGCAGAAATGCACATTTCCGCCAATAATACAGGTTTGTGTGCCGTCATCGTACAAAACCAAAGCGGTTGCGAAAAGCTAATCGCGTATTCTGGCCATGGTCTGTCGAAGGAGCAGAAAAACAACTATGACACCGAAAAAGAGTGCCTAGGTAACATAACATCAATTTCAAAATTTCACCCGTTCGTGTATGGCAGAACGTTCCAGTTTGCAACAGACCACCATGCACTGTTTTGGCTTGCAAATTTGAAGGACCCCTGTGGCCGTCTTGAGCGATGCAGCTCGCGCCTACAGGAAGTTGACGTTACAATCGTCTATAAATCAGGCGGGACCACTCCAACGCTGACTGTCTGTTCCGCGCTTCCATGGATTGTCGTGGCGAAAGATAACATGACGGTGGATTGTCGTGACAGTGAATTGTCATGACAGTGAATTGTTACATCACAGTGGATTTTCGTAGCGACAGATTACATGACGCGCTACCCAGAGACCAGTGGTCTTCCGAGCGGGACGGCACAAGAAGTCTCAAAATTCTTCATAAACCAACATGTGTTGCGATATGAAGCCCCTGAAGTCATCATCACGTACAACGGTCTTCACAGCGAATCTATGCAAGGATTCTTACGTTATAGTAACACGGATCGCCTAATAACGACGGCGAACCATCCTTCAACGAACGTACTAACAGACCGTCTAGACAAAACGGTCCCATATACGCTGTCTATGCACGTTGACGTTGCACAAAAGACTTGTGACAAAGTCCTCCCGTATGTCACCTTTGCGTATAACACGGCTACCCAGAAAACTACAAAAATGACACTCTAAGATGATCGTCTAAGGAAGACGGTCGACTACGATGCTTGACGTCATGCTTCAGCACGTAGAAGACGACAAGCTATAGGCCGATGTCCAAGGATACCTTCAGCGTGCTCAGGAGGCCCGCCGGATCGCTCGCGTTTGCACGGACGACCAGCAACTGATGGATGCTGGACGCTAGAACCTGCGACGCCGACCCGCCCAGTACTGCCCAGGGGATCGTGTGGGGTTTTGGGATCAACTCCGATGGCGTGGAGTCAGTGAGAATCTTCTGCGACGGTATTATGGACCCTACCAGATTCTACAACGCATTGGTCAACTTACCTATTAGGTGATACCCTATGATAATTCTGTAACATCACGACGACACACGTGGCCCGAAGTCTTCTACGTTGGTTGCCTGAAGCCTTACTACGAAAGATAACGAACTTTTTTTTGTTTGATGGGACTGTCTTTTGTTTTAGAATAGGGTCAATGCCTTGTAGACGTGGTAATGCCGCCAACCACGCATTTGGTTTGTATGCTTATGCCGACCGGCTGCACTGGGTTGTGTTATCCCTGTTTGCGCTGGCACAGGTTAGGCACGCATTCTATTCTTTATGTCCCACGTGCTATCTCCCTTGTAGGGAGAGTGTATTGAAATAACGTCACCAGCGTAGAATAATATTCTTAGATCTGCAATGTTCCGGATGTAAATCGACTGTTCGAGAAACACTCACGGCGAAAGATAAAAAACTGCAAAGTAGACACCGCGGTATTCCATTCGCCGACACTCGCATCCGCACGTCACTCTGTTGACTGCTGCTTCGCCGCCTCTGTATTCTTTAGGTGATTAGGGGAGCACAAGATCGCTCCATTTACTTGTTTGTCCTTCAAAGTAACTGCTTCGTGTTTGGCAACGTGACAATAAAGAAACACAAAGATTACAATGAAGAAAGTGCGAACATTTTCAGACATTTCCGTAGTCTCGGAGGTGTCAAATAAAATCGCCATCATAGAAGGGGTGTCCTTTCGAGAATGGTATTAGCTTTCATCAAAACGTTTTCAGAGCTAGTTCTTAGTTTGGATGCGATGGACTACCGAACGGTTCGCATTACGGTCCACCTTCCAGCGGTCAAAGCAAGATAACTGGCGTTTAACAGAATTTTTGGGCTTTCCGATGTTAGCGAACTTACCTGTAGCAGACATTTGTTATTTTGAATTTCAAATAGGTCATTGGACGTAAACGTTTGGTGTAATTGAACTCTTCCACACCGTAGGTTCACATCCTAAAGCATCTTGCTAATTTCTCTCATTGAATCAACGTCAAACAGAGGTTGTGGAGTATATTGGCACACACAAGCAAGATTAGGGTAAGGAAAATTCAAGCATTGCTTCTTGCATAAAAGCACCACCAGCAAGTGATCGTCAGATGCAAAGCAGGCATGAGGAAGCTGGCCTAAGTAGCTAACGTGCCAGCAAATGAGGAACAATGCTGAGAGCATTGCTCGCTTGGTGCCTCCACACCCACTGCCAAAATACAGCCTGCATCTCATATTAGCTGGAGCCCAGACTAGGTTGGGCATCATCTGCAAGAAGTGGTGCCAAAAACCGTCTTCAAAATCACGGCTCCGCCCTAACAGGTCGCGATAATGCTCGTAAAAGTCGCGCTGAATGGCTCCGCCATCACTCGTAATACCACCATTGTAGTCATCCTCGTAATTTTGTTTTGTATCACGTGTCTTTTTTCGCCGCACAAGGCATTTGGTGTTGGTCTTTCACGGAGCCACACCTTTTCTGCTCGAGCTCTTATTGTGGCAACTTTGGATTTTTGAGTATCCATGAACTCCAACTCTCGATTTACCTGTTTTATCTCGCTGGTGTTGTTTTACATTTGCGCACTTTGTGCCCTCAGAAGAGAATTAGGTGCACAAAATATTTGAATTTTTTTCCTTGGCTTTTTGTCCTAATACTGAATGAAGCTCGTCCATAGGTATCAATCTTCAACTGATGTTGACGATGATGTATGGGTTTTATTGGCGCAAGGCAAACCAAGGGCAAGGTGTGCCAAACAAAAGTAATTACATCAAAGCGAAATTTAAGTAAAAGTAGAACATTTCAGTAAATATAAACACTGTGAAAGACAACGTAATGAAGATGATTGGTGTAAAGGGCCAGGTTGTCAATGTGCATGATAAGAAATGAGATGTGAAAACTAGACTTCGGTAAAAAACTTAAAAGTACGCTTGTCGGTGAATATGGGGCCGTCCCCTAAAAAGTACGATGGGTGTAGTGCGTTGTGTTGTCTGTATAGATGTGAGAAGTGTTGGGTCGTGTTGTTTTTAGTGCCTTGCATTGTATGAGGATGTGGATCACGGATAGGGCCTCTCCGCACCATCTGCACAGTGGTCTTGGAGATACAGTGAGGAGTTGCGAGTAAGCTGCGTACGTGTGCCTAATTTGTAATCTAGCTAAGGTGACTTATGTGACTATGTGACTTCTGCGTATCTATAGCTTGTGTCGGTGGTGTATAGTCCCAAGTGTGGTTTTATAACGTGTAACTTGTTGTCTGTTTGTTCACTCCAGTGTGTCTGGCATGTCTTGCGAAGTTGTTGTCTCACGTGTGGCTTCACTTCGGTGTAGGGTAATGTGGTTATGTCTACTACATTCGAGAGTGTAGCAGCAGCCATTTGATCCGCGACTTCGTTCCCGGCAATACCACAGTGGCCAGAGACCCAGCAAAAGGTCAGTTCAAATTTGCGTACATACACAGACATACGCGGACATACACATACCTTGACGATGATATTGACCCCGTGGTTTTTCGTAGACTTTGTTGGCGGCACTGCCCGCAAAGGGAATCTGTATAGATAATGGATTGTGGGGTGTGGCTTTAGGGTATATGAATAACAACAAGTACATCTTACGCCTCTGCCGTAAAGATACTAGTATACCTATTCAGCCTTTTAGTGACATTAAGGCCAGGTCACTGCGGCGCGAAAGCCAGAGAAGTAGTAGTTCTAGAGGCGCCCGTATGAAATTCAGAACACTGATACATCTTCTGGAAATGCAAGGACGGCTGCAGAATTGCATATGTTGGAGCTCGGCTTTCATCTATATGTGTGAAAGATGTGTCGCATGAATTCCATGGTGCTATAAAACCTGTTACAGGTGTTAGGATGGTGTAAAAAAAACAGCAAGCTCTGACGATTCCTCTGCAACTCGGTTTGAAATGGGCGCCTAGAACGATATTCGATTTAGTAGGAGTTCAGTGATTGATGTATCGCTAAAAACTGATTTAAAAGGATGGTGAGGCATGGATGAAATGTTAAATGCATAAGGATATATGTGTATTCTCGCCGACGCTGTATGTTCTACTTATTACACTCCACGTAGAGATTTTCTACTGGGCCAGCGCGGAAGGTGCAACATGCCAGGCGAAGCCCTAGATGAAGCACTGGGGCCAACAAATTCAGGGATGTTTTACATGCTGACCCATAAACAACACTTCCATAGTCCAACCGTGAATCTTTTAGGTCTGTAAAAACACGTAAAAGAAGTTGTTTGTCAGCACCACAAGAAATGTGCGAGACACTATTCAGGATTGTCCTTGTTTTCAAGCATTTGTGTTTTGGTTGTTTCATGCGTGGGATAAATGTGAGGTTTTCTTCAAAGATAATACTAAAAATTTTGGATGGTGAACAGGTGGGAGTAAGAGTTAATGGAGAATACCTCAGTAACCTCAGATTTGCTGATGACGTTGCCTTGCTAAGTAACTCGGGGGACGAATTGCAAAGCATGATTTCCGCACTGGGCGAACAGAGTAGAACCGGGGGCCTGAAAATTAATATGCAGAAAACTGAAGTAATGATCAATAATTTCGGGACGTTTGAGATAGGTGGCGAGGCAGTGGAAGTGGTAAGCGAATATTTCCACTTAGGCCAAGTTGTGACCCCAGATCCCAACCATGAGGCAGAGATAATTAGAAGGATCAGAATTGGGTGGGCTGCATATGGAAGACATTCTCAGATAATGAATAGCAGACTACCATTGTCACTGAAGAAGAAAGTGTATGACAGCTGCATCTTACCGGTACTCACCTACGGGGCAGAAACTTGGAGGATCACTAAGAGGGTTCAACTTAAATTGAGAACGACTCAGCGGGCAATGGAGCTGAAAATGATAGATGTAACATTAAGGGACAAGAAGAGAGCGGAGTGGGTCAGGGAGCAAACTGGTGTTAAAGACATATTAGTAGAAATTAAGAAGAAGAAATGGACGTGGGCAGGGCATGTAATGCGAAGGCAAGATAACCGCTGGTCATTAAGGGTAACAGAGTGGATCCCTAGAGAAGGCAAGCGTTGCAGGGGGCGGCAGAAAGTTAGACCCGCATATGAGATCAAGAAGTTTGCGGGGATAAATTGGTCACAGTTGGCACAGGACCGAGGTAATTGGAGAATAATGGGAGAAGAGGCCTTTGCCCTGCAGTGGGCGTAGATAAGCTGGTGATGATGATGATGATGATGATGATGATGATGAAGAATACTAAAAAACTTGCGTTCTATTTTGAATGTCTGGATCCGGTTAAATACCATGCTTCTTCGAAAACAGCACGCAAGATCACTTTCCTGGATTAAATTTGAAACCATTGCCATCTCTTTAGCCGGCTAGCTTGTTAACACCAAGCTGGACTTGCTGCTCACACACAGACAAGTTACACGATTTGAAGGAGGTTGAACGTCGTCTACAAAGATTGAACCGAAAATTGATGGTGGCAGCGCCTTCTGAAGAGAAATAATTTAAACAATAAACAAAGTGCAACCGAAAACTGAACCTTGCGGCACGCCGTTTTCCTGCACACGAACCTGAGAGAGTGCAGTATGAACTCCCTCGCGAAACATCATTTCAGAAAGGTAACTGTCAAGCGGGTTCATCATGTTACCCGATATGCCAAAGGACTTCAAATCACTGAGGATACCATACCGCCAAGCAGTATCACACGCCTTTTCAAGATCAAAGAATACTGTCATACAGTACTGCTTGTGGAGGAAAGCAATTTAGATGTAAGACTCTAATGTAACGAGTTGCTCGTTGGTAGACCGCCCCGTCCTGAAGCTTGCTTGTAAGCTCTCGACAAGCCCATTGTACTCCAAGAAGTACACAAGTCAACTGTTTATAATCTTCTCAAAGAGCTTACACAGGCATCTTCTCAGGGCAATGGGACGATAACTGGCTGGAAAGGAAGGGTCCTTTTCTTTCTTTAGGAAAGCCACTACTAAGGCCTCCCTAAAAGAGCGTGGAATGTGCCCCGAAAGTCATATTTTATTGTATAGGTGGAAGAGTATTTGAACAGTGTCTTGGTATAGGTGTGGTATCATGGTGTATGTATGTTATCTCCACCTGGAGCTTAAGGTTTGCACGTGCTCAGGGCAGCCCTCAACTCATAGAATGTGAATTCAAAGTTGTAAGAAGTTTTTCATTCGTCCTTGTCATGTAAGGGCTTTTTCTCTGCAGATGTTTTGTGTTTCATGAAAGTTTTTGTGTAGTGTGCTGAACTGGACACGGGTTGGAAGTGTTGTGCGAGTGTGTTAGCCTGCTCTTCCAGTGTATCCCCTATTGTACTAACCAGGGGCAGGCTGTCTGCTGTCCTTTAACCTTACGTATACGTCACCATACTTTGTGTGTGTCTGTGTATTAATAATGGATGTAAAGACATTGTGCCTACTCTCTGCTTTTGCCTCACGGCGAACACGTTTTCCAAAGGCCTTGCACCATTTGAACAAAATCAGGTTACCCGACGTGGGGTACCAACGAAGTATACCCCAGGCCTTGTTCTGGGCCTCTCGCGTCCGCCTATATTCATCATTCCACCACGGCATGCTCTGGTTGCGCGGGGCACCAGAAACGTGGGGAATGGGCTTTTCAGCGGTGCCGAGGATGTGCACCGTGAGTAGTTTGGAAGCTTCTTCAATGTGTAGGTGTCTAATTGTCTTGTGGTGTAGTTTCAATGTCTCTGTAAATGCTTTCCAGTTAGCTATTGCTTCATTAAACCTCTTCTAGGAAGATGGACTGCATGGGCTTTTACCTATGTACGTTAGTGAGGTGGGGAAGTGGTCACTACCATATGGGTCGGTGCCGACACCCCTCTCAAGACATGGAAAGAGAATTCCATAACCAATAGCCAAGGCAAGATGTGAGAATGTGTGGTCCTATGTTATGGTATGTAGCCTGTTTATGGTTGAAAAGGCATGCTCCTGAAGATGTAACAAAATTCTCTCTCAGGCGACCTCGGGCATCTGTAAGAGAAGCGCCCCAAAGAAAGTTGTGAGCATTAAGGTCGCTTGTAAGGATATATGGTTCGGGCAGCTTCTCCAGCAGCCCCTCGAAGTCAGAGCTCGAATGTACAACATCAGGAGGAATGTATGTGGAGCATACCAATATCAACCTATTAAAATGATTAAGCGTATTGCAGCAGCCTCAAGGATAGTGTTCGAAGTGACATGGTGGCATGCTAAAGATTTCTCGGTGATTATGACCACAAGGCCAAAAGAGTGTGTGCAGCCATCCTTGTACTTTCTGTACACCATATAACTATTCAAAAAAATTGTGTGTTTGGAATTCAAATGTGTTTCTTTGGCACACATTAAACTTGGCTGATTAGCATGCATAATCTTATACATGTCGTCATGATTATTCGGAAGGCCTCTGCAGTTCCATCGAACGATATTTTCTCTTCCAATTGTTAAGTGTTCAGGGCTACTGGAGTGTGGCTATATAAGGTCTTTCGCGGCTTGGACTCCTAAAAATGGTTTTGTAAACTTCTCTGGATGTTTAGATAGAGGGACCCGCTCATTCCGCTGCGAAGCAGACAGGAAAGGTTCCGCATCCATGTCATTATCAGATTTGAAAGGGGTCCCCAGGGAACCAGCCTCCCCAGACTTGGCACCCTTTACGTTCCCCTTCGTTCAAGCCGCGACCGCAAAGGGTATCAGGAGGGCCCCGGGTGGCGATGGCGGTGCGCCGGAGGTGGGAAATGCTACGGGTGCCTCCGTCTCCATTCTCTCTGTGCCCTGTCATATACTATGGGCCGGTGGAGAGGAGGCAGTGGATGCAGCGGCATCCAAATCGACGTGGTTTCCACCACAGCCGCTGCCGTGTCAGCGAACGGTGCGGAGGCTCCTTGTGCTGCCAGAAACAGCCTAGTGGGGGATGGGGGGGACTCACAGTACTGGGTCCTCGCCGAAACCAGACGCCACTCCGCCCCCCGGTGAGCTGCGGTGGCGTACTTGCCCAAGGGGAAAGAGGCGAACCTCTTTTGTGCCTCTAGAAGGTGCTGTCTTCTGTTGCCTTTATGTTGATATTTTCTTTCAGGCAGAAACCTCGCATTTTCGGGAGTATGTCGCGTGTGGGCCCTTACAGCTGATGCAGAGGAGTTGTTGTGAACTACATTTGTCTGTAGGATGGTAATGTTGGGCGCACCTGGCACATGTAATTTGACCCCTAAACGAGTTAATACCATGCCCGAACCACTGGTCCTTGAAACAGTGCCACGGGTTCGGGATGTACGCTCGGACGGAGCACCGCTGAAGCCTGCATTGATGTGATCTGGAAGAGTAAACCGGTCAAAAGTGAGGATTACGTGCCCATTGGGTATTTCCTTGTCATCTCTTCTGATTTTAATGTGCCGAGTCTGTCGGTGTCTGTCGGAGTCTGTCTCGTTTGCCAGATCTGGCTCCGAAATCACGCCGTGGGAGCTGTTGAGGCTGTGGTGGGGCGTTACTGAAATGGCCACATCGGCGATTGGGGTTTGAGAAAGGAGTTTATCAGCCTGATCGTGTCTACTGGCCTCGACAAGGATTTCACCAGTTCGATGTTTTTTGGCCTTAAACGACTTTCCAACAATTCTCTCAAGAAAGTCTCAAGAAATGCCGATATTACCCTAAAAAAATAGAATACTCTCAAGGAATACTCTTAACAATACTCTCAAGAAATACAAACAGTGAAGCAAGACGTTTTGATTGTTCGACCGATTCCATCACAATGAAGTGATGGCTGTTGTTCGGTTTCGGTGGAATTCTGTGTGGCCCTTTTTCGGGGCCGATCAGGTTGGGTTTGGGTTTTGAAAATACTATATAGCATACTATAGAAGGAGTGGATGGGGTAACTCCTTCGCTCGGGTTACCCTTATACCGAGAGAAGTCCTGGACCTCCCTGACTGGTAAACAGACTGGGACCCATCCGCCGGAGATTGACCTGGGCTCCGATGGTGAACGTTTCAGGTTTCTACCCTTCACCTCGCAACACCTCGCCACGGTGGATCCAGCTTATGTTTTCGGGGTTTCAGGGCCCACGGTGTCGCCAACACCGTCACCAAGACAGCTCATGGTGCCCTGTGCGGGTATTAATCATCAACTCTTGTTTGAAAGCTTCGCACCGTATTACTTTGTTTTCATAGTTTTCTTGTAACAGTAAATAAATTTCTCTTTTACAACTTCTAAATATACCTCGTCATTTAAACACTTATTATTAACCTTCCACAAATCCAATAAAATTGAGTACTTCTTGGTACCTTTCAATAATTTGCGGCACTAGCTGTAATTGCTGAAGCTAACATGCCTAAACAGGTGATAAAAGAAACGTACATTCTTTCAAATCTAGCTTGGCTCCCATTCTGGAAGTGTGTGTACTGAATTCTTATACGCGCCGAAAGGATATCCAGTGTCCTCCAATGTATTTTCGTGTACTCTATTTAACAGTTGCGCACTGGGGTACCGGATTATTACATTGGCCGCTCTATCATTGGCGTTGCATACACTATTAAAATCCACCAGCCATATGACAAACTTCTGTATCAAGAGATCTTCCTCCTCGTTCAAAAAAAAATTTTTACGCTAGTGTGGAGGGCGTTTTTATGCATATGATGCAAAAATTCGTCCGAACAAGCTAATGCCACACACATTCACATCACAAAAGCTTCCTAATGCTTTGCTCCTTCCGCGTGTTAATGTCAATGTCCACACGTAGTTTATTTGGAACGCGCATAGCTCTATAACGTCGGGGAACAGTTTCAAGCGTGCCAGCTCGTCGAGGAAATATTACAATCAATAAGGTCTTGCTTTTACATCAGCGTGCAAAAATACGGTATTCAAAACGAACCGACCTGTTGGCTGCTGCAGCAGAATAACCGGGCAGTCGTTCTTTTCAGAATCCATTGTCCTGTTTCTTCATCACTCTCACTTTCATCATCTGAAAAAGACAAATTTTTCGCACTACAACGCCGCACGGATGAGGCCATGTTTGTAAAACGTGCGGGAAACATGCCAGCCATTCCAACATCTAGTGTGGAAATTCTCATTGAATACAGCCGCCATTTCCATAACCCGTGCAGCCATCTATGTTTTAAAGTAAAAGCACCTTTTGACAAGCTGGTCTCGTTAAAAGCCTCTTGTAGCATTGCAAAAGACACATGACGACCACTTCTCGTCATAAACAAATTACTGGCAACTTCTCATACGAGCTCAGGTCGTCATAAGCCCTTAAAGGGTGAAGTTTTACGGTGAGTATTATCATTACGCAGATGTTGTAGCATTATCTGATCCATTGCGTGCCCGCTCTATGGCAACATGTGCAGTAGAGGGGGAACTGTGATTTCCTTATTAACAAAACGTCATTTCAGTGATTGAGTAGGAAATACTCCGCAAACCCGCGACTGCATTTTTTTTCGTTTTGCTGGCATAGGGCAACAAAAAGGGTACGCATTTTGTTTATCAACGTTGCACAGTATTAGGTACCCATACAATTCATTTTTTTAATTTCTTCTCGACCCTTTTAGCGCGTTTCTGGGGTGAGCCAAATGCAGTTTTGAAGTTCAGACAAAGCTGTGTGGTTGTTGGTTTTTTCGTGTAATTTAGGAACCAGAGAATTTTCACTAATAAAATGCTACTTGGCATTACATCCACTATAACGAAATGAAACTGAAGGAAGAGGTGGGCGGCTTCTGCAAGTTATCCCTTTTCACCTGATGTTTTTCATATAGCCGGCCTGAAACACAGGAAGCACAAGCGGGGTCAGTACAGAATATAAATAGCCTTTGAGCCTAACTAAATTGTTTTGACGAGGCAGTGTAGATAACTGGGATTCTCAAAATCTCAGAATCATTGGCCGCTATGGAGTAAGCTACAAAACGTCCGCTCTTTCCTTATCGCCATGAGAAAATGAAGTCACGCTTAACTTTATGTCCGGAAATTGCAGTTGAATATTCTTCCAGCTCCATCCCAATAGCAGACTTGCAGGAAGCATTCTGATTTTGCTTTTTCTTTTGTACTACCCAGTGCTTAAGCAAATATGTCCACAGTGGTCATATTTTTGCTTTGATTAGTAACCATCTTCTTGCAAACTTCCACGACTTTTGATGTTTCTTTTTTTAGCGGTCAAATACTTTTCGGTGGAGTTTTAAGTACACCATTGAAATGCAAAAACACGCAGCTCTGTTTTATGGCCGAAAATTGAATAAAAAAAGTAAACATTTTCATTGATGCAAGAAAACTGCTTTCTTGATTAGATACGGACGTTTAATGGGTGCTATTAGAAGTAAAAACATTTGATGCATTCAAGCAAACAATTCAGAAAAAATTGGTTATTATTTGTAAGGTTCAGCCTGACTGGTTGTGCCATGTCTTCAATGGCTGAAAGGATTTGTTTATTTGTAGATGCAAGAGTAATTGGATTGGAAAAACTTTTATTGATCCCGCAGTAAAGTCTGCTTGCAGACATCAGACGTGGCCTACGTCGTCTTCCTGACCCCAACTGCCGCCAGAGCCCTGCTAGCCGTTCTGGCCCGCCGGACTCCTGCCGAGCCACTGCCACGATGACCCGCTGGACGGCCTCGATTTGTAGGTGTTGGTTTCTTTGCCGCGTTGCTTCTACCATCGCCGGCGGTACCTTCCCTGATACTGACTTCGTTGGGAAATTGATGCAGTCCCGAACTATGTGTTCGAGCGTTGCTACTTCCTTTCGACACACCCTACACTTGTCGTCGGGGTGTGCTTCAGGGTACATCTTGTGCTTGAGCGCTGGGCTCGGGACCGTTGTTGTTTGTAGTTGCCTGTATATGATGGCCTGCTCCAGGCTGTGTTTTTGCAGGGCGGCGGTAGCGTTGGTCTGGCCATCCTGTAGGCCTTCGTGATCTCGTGGAAGCTTGTCATGCAATCCCTGGTACTGAACCACAATCGTTCGCAGGCTCCCACTGCGCGGTCTGTTAATTCTCGCGATCGTGAGTGTGCGGTCTTGTTGCGGCTGTCGTTGTTCTCCGAAACCTTCCCTGCATGTGCCGGGACCCACTTGGTCCTAACACATCTGTCGCTTTCGGTCTTTTGGTGTAGTATCCTGGCCGCCGCAGGGGATATTCTACCGCGGGCGTAGTTCTTCACTGCCTGCCTAGAGTCCCTGAGGACTGTTCGACATCCTGGGTCAGGATGGCCAGCGCGATGACGAACTTTTCTGCCTCCTCTGGTTGTTTGTTTCCTATGCTGGCTGCCGCTCTCGTTTCCCCCTCAGCGTTGACTACCACCACCGTGAAGCTGTCTCTACTTGCGTATTCCGCAGCATCTACATATCGAGAGCCGCTGTCGTTGGCGTGCAGGTCCGTCAACGCCTTGGCCCTTGCTCGCCTTCTGCCGGCATTATACTCTGGGTGCATGTTTCGCGGGACAGGGTCCACGCGGATTCTACCGCGTACACCTTCAGGAATTGGACCCTTGTGGCCCTGTTGCCTTTGATATCCAATTCCCAGCTTGTCCACGATTTTTCTTCCTGCCTTGGTAGTCGACAGTCTTTCCAGCTGGGCAAGTGTTTGGGCCTCGGCAATTTCGTCAAGCGTGTTATGGATGCCCAGGCTAACTAGTCTGTTCGTGTTGGTGGTCTCGGGTTCTCCGATGGCCGCCTGGTATGCCGGTCGGATAATGACGTCGAGATATTTTTCTCCCTCTTCTTCCATCGGTGAAACGCTGCCACGTACATGATGTGGCACAACACGAAGGAGTGCACGAGCCTGGTGAGGTTCTCTTCGCGTATTCCTCCTCTTCTGTTGGACACCCTCCGCAGGAGCCGGATGGCGTTGGCCGCCTTCCCAGCAAGTCGTGTGATGGTGTATCCGTTGTTACCGTGCTCGTCAATCAGCATGCCCAGGACGCGTATGTTCTTTACCTTTGGGATGTTGCGGCCGTCGCCAGTGAATACCTTGATTTCCTCATGCTGCTTTCTTTTTCTTGCACGGCGCCCTTCCCTTTGTCTGTAGATCAGGAGCTCGGACTTGCTGGGTGAGCACCGAATCCCCGTGCCTGCCAGGCTTTCCTCGACTCCCTTTACTGCTCGCTGTAATGCAGCTTCGACGTGAGCGTCGCTGCCTCCTGTTACCCATAGCGTAATGTCATCGGCATATATGGTATGTCCGATGTCTTCTAGCTGACTCAGCTTCTTGGCTACTCTGATCATGACAAGGTTGAAAAGAATCGGTGAGATTACCGACCCTTGAGGGGTGCCTCGGCTACCCACTTCTTTGGCTTCCGTTTCGATGTCCCCAGCCACGATCTCTGCCATGCGTCCCGTTAGGAAGTTCTTGATGTAGTCGTAAGACCTCTCTCCCATGTTTAGTTCCGAGATCTGGACGAGTATGGCTGCGTGCTTGACGTTGTCAAAGGCCGCTTGTAGGTCCAGGCCTAATATAGCCTTAGAGTCCAGGGTGTCGCCATCTATGATATGATGCTTTAGCTGCATCATAGCATCCTGCGTGCTGAGGTGCTGGCGGAAGCCAATCACGGTCTCGGGATACAGATCATTGTCTTCCAGGTACTCTTGCCATCGTGCGAGCAGGACGTGCTCCGGTACCTTGCCCACGCAGGACGGGAGCGAGATTGGGCGGAGGTTGTCCATGCTCGGTGGCTTCCCTGGCTTCGGGATGAGGATCATCTTGGATTTCTTCCATTCCTTCGGCAGGGATCCGGCCCTCCAGCACTCGTTGTAATACGCCGTGAGGGATTCCACGGAGCAGTCGTCCAGATTCTTGAGAGCTCTGTTCGATACCCTGTCGGGCCCGGTGCCGACTTGCTGTTGAGCTCGTGAAGGGCCATCCTGACCTCTTCCACCTGTATGTCTCTGTCCAGTCTCGCGTTCGGTCTCCCGCGGTATGGGCCGTGGTTGACCGTCGGCGTGGTGGGGATGTACTTATCGAGGAGTTTTCTTGTCATCGCATCTTCATCGTGTTCCGCGATTTCGTTATGCAGGAGTTTGGCGAGCCCGTCTTTCTGGTGCGATTTAGTCTTTGTCTCGTCTAGCAAGTGTCGGAGCAGGTTCCACGTCTTCCCGTTATGGAGCTGCCCGTCCGCCACATTGCAGAGTTCATTCCACCGTTGGTTACTAAGCGCTCGGCAGTGCTCTTCTGTCGCTCGATTTAGTCACACATCCTTTCGATGTCCGACACGCCCGCACTGATAGCAGACGTCTACTTGCTTGCGGTATAAATAGCACCTTAGTAGTGCCGAGCTGTACCTGACGTAGTTCGGTACCTTTGGGCCTTCGAAGACCACAATCACCGTCGTCGTGTTGCCTATCCGCGAGTACAACCCGCTGGCCGCGAGGGCCAGCGGGTTGTACTCATTGACAATGCTCATGTCGATGTCCGGGGGGGTCTCGCTGAGCGGGATCCCCCTTATGACCCCCTTGACTGTGTCGTGCGGCGCTGTCCTGTATGCGCACACCTCATGTTTCTGGCCCTTGATTGCGATCTCGCTGATACTGCCGTATCGGGTGGCCCGCGCCTCCATGATGGTGCTGATCACCACGATGTTCTGCTGAGCGTTGATGCATAAAATGTCCCCACTTTCTGAGTCCTTGGTAACACCGGCCGCAGTCCGAATGGCTGCGGTGACCTCCACGAGTCCAGTCTCGGCGACATTCAGACAGCCGCGCGGTCGTAGCACGATCCTGATTGCGTCTCTCGGCAGTGCCGCATGCGCGCAGCCTTTATAGCAGAGGCTCTAAATTTCCTGACATGCGCAGCCGCCTTATTGGTAGCAGCCGCAGCGTCGATCGACGGCGTCGAAGCCGCGCGGTGCCGGCTCCGCGAGAGTCGTTCGTTCGCCAGCCTCCATCCAGAGTCTTGCTGAAATTCTTCAGGTGAAATTTCTTCCCCTTCTACTTGCACGCTCATCCTTGATTCTTCATTAGTCAATGGAGTGAACACCTCCATCTCCGCGTCGGTGCTTGGCATCCTTCGAGACCGGGCGGGCCACGACTGCTGCGGCGTTCCTAGCCTCGGCGATCACGCTTAGGCTTAGCTGCCTCGCCGCGGCAGTGGTGCGAGAAAGTCCAGCAGATCGACGAAAAAGCACTTTCCTCCGATTATGCTGGTGTCAATCGATGCCATTCGACGCAGGGAACTGTTTCATGGACACAGGTTGAGGTTTTCACCTATTAGCACCGCGAAAGGCTCATTAGAAGACGGAGTCGATGCAAAGTGCGTTCGCTCGCCTGGTGACTCGCAGCGCCCTCTCCATGCAAGAGTAAAAGTGAAAAATATGGTCGTTCGTGGGGGACAGTTTCTCACTGTTAGGTAAATGGAACAGGAAAGGTGAAATAATTTTGTGCTGGGATAGGGAGAAGTTAAATCACGGAGGCACATTTTCTGGCTACGACATGATTTCGGCAATTGTATAGATGTTTCAGTTGTGTGAACAGGGCTGTTGGATCGCCTTCAAGTGGCAACGTTATCTGCATCATAACTCAGTATCTCCTGTATATGACTTAAAAATACGGCCTCCGTTTTGCATCTTTGCAAAGAAATGCAATTTTGGACAGTTTAGTATTAGCCGAGATCAGCTAGTTGTGTCGAAACAGAGAAAAACATATTCACCATCTTCTGATGTCTTGCTGTATTTGTAAACATCATCTCTGTACATAAAATTAGGTGTTGGGAAAGCTTGTTTGGCTTAGTGTAATTATAAAATTTTTGCACTCTCTCTCTCTTTATTCCTGTTCACAACGAATGCGGGGCAGTATACCGGCCCGTTCGCTTACAGAATCCGAGTGCCTCTACGGTACAAAAAGTATTTTTACAGCCTTCATTGTACTTTGAGGAAACTATTTGTCGAGTTGTCTTTAGTACTGCAGCAACGTTGCATAGTTAAAATAGCTGTATAACAGGTTTTTGCGAAACAACAAATACAAAAAAGTAGGCTGTGTCACTTGTGCTCATAAATGGTTTCGATTTTGCTCACAAATAAAGTAATGCACTTTAGTTTCAAATTACTGAGTTGGAACTAACGTTGCTTTTTGGAGTGTAAGTTTGTTTCTGAACCACAAATAAGGTAGGAAAATGGCAAGCAGATATTACTTTGTAGCAGCGCCCAACTTGTTGTCTGGGCCAGCAATCAAATCCTATTGTCGGTTGGCTTATCTCCGTATGAACTGTTTTGCTATGGATTGAAACATTGTGGCAGGAGCCACCGACCTGTGTGAAATAGCCTAGCTGTGCGATTTCGTTAATGGTCCCAGACAAACCAGTTTAAATAACTATGGGTATATTAATAACAGTATGGTTTGTCTTGAATCACTGAGGGGGGGCTGTCTACTGAAACATTGTGACTAATGTTACTTTGCGCTGGTTTGTTTCTGTGCTGGTTTGTTTCATTAAACCAGCGCATCTTGAACCAATTGTACCTTTGATAAATGGCTTTGAGACCTACATTGTTTAGATGTTCTATAAAAAATGTCGAAGTCTTAGTAACTAGAGAGCAGGTACTGGTAACTTACGATTCATGATAAATGTTTTTTCTAGAATTTTTGCATTGTAGCATTCTAAAAGCAAGATGCGTTGCATATCAGCAGTGTAAAATAAATGTGGGAGCCTCAAACTGCATTGCTGAGTTTATTGATAGTGTGGGCTGTGTAGTGTTGTAACTCATCCTTCTTTTTCTTTTTGTTCACTGCTGCAGCACTCCTGCTTATGGCAGCTGTAGTTTCGGTTCAAACAAAGCGCCTGTACTCTGTCCATGACCACAAAGGCGGTCGAATCAAACGGATGCTGCTTCATAATACGCGCACCAATCCAGGGAATAAATCTGAACCATATTTTGTAATCAACACAGTCTTGTCAGTTGCGGAATTTAATTTTTTTCAATAAAAACACGAATGATTGCTTGATGTAACAACGGTATATTTATGTAGAACCAGTTTGGCTATACGTCTTCGGGGACTGGTTGAGTACTCGAACACCACAATTAAAACACGTGCAGCAGTAGAATGGCTGGGCGAGTAAATTACGCGGCTAAAGTTGTATCATGGCTTCATAGCCACAGTTTGACAGTTCGCCCGTGGCGAGGATGAATAGTCGTTGTCTGGGAGCGTGTAACTGCCGTGGAGTGTTAAAGGTTGAGGTGCAGTCGGCCAACAAAAAGATGGCCACCAGGTGGCAAAGTCATGTGGCCGAAGGGTGGTTGTGTATCCCTTGGCGGTGCGTTGTTTAATGGTGAGCAGCTGATCTCCATGCACCACCGGACTTTCAGCACACTGCCAAGGCCACGTTTTGAATATGGGCTTACCACTTTGATGGAGGAATGGCCGGGCGGAAATTACCTGGCTAGAGATGGACAGCTATAGCTTGTGTACTGCTTAGGACGTTACGTGTACTACTGCAGTGCTGCTCTTGTTAAAAATGCAGAACAACAATTCAAAAATATATTTTAGATTGCTGGGATCTTTATTTTGGTAAACAGTTTCATTAATGACGAAGGCTAACAGTAAAAGCGTAAACAAAGCAATGTAATAGAACATCAGGGATCGGCATTGCCAGGAGCAACGCGAATTCACGGTTGTGCATCAATACAACACTTGTATTTCAGTGTTATACACTCTTATGCACTATACTCCAAAATACATCAATGTAAGGTGTCGTGATCTACAAGCTAAAAAATATTGCCCATGGCTCATAAGCATCAGAAAGAAAATCTGATAGCTACTGGGAGCCTATCTGACGTTATCCAGAAAAAATGTGTATGTACATGTGGAGAAAACCTTGGAGAACAAGGTTGAGAAAAGGTATCACGCAGTAATATGTATTACATATTTCGCCTTTTTATTTTATTTGAAAATTAGAAAAAAAATTGAAAGATGAAAGAACGCAAAGGGCAAGAAGTAGACGCGAAATATACACTGCCTTATATACATGTGACCGGTAGCTTTAGTACTGAAAGGCAGATGTTTTCTTAGGGCAATGTATTTTTTCGCCCTTAATTTTTATTATAAATACAGAAGCAAAAATGTCTTACAACATTGCAAATAACCGCTGCAGTTTAAAATGATATGGCACTTTTTATATACTGTTCTGTTAGTGATGTACCGAAAAAAAAGTACGATTATTATCTCTATCCTGTAGTCTTTTCGACTGTTTATTCGTTCATTATAGAACCTTTGCAGCCTGCTGAATAGTTAAACGTTAAAGCGTTGAAGTGCCCATTGCAGAAACAGCAAGGAAGACTTCCGCTGATCTCTTAGGCTTCATCTGTAATTCAAGTAAATACTGATCATTCTAGTCGGCAAATTGCCTATTATAATTTTACTTAGGTGTTGTTGGCCACATTATAAACCACAGTAAAACTTTGAATAAAAGTGGGTATTATGAAGCTGTTATCACCCGTATCGGAATGAGGTGGAGTATGGTGTGCAACCTTTAAGTAGTCGTAACACATTCATTGGCGAATTTAGGCTTGTAAATAAGGTTTCTGAATTGGGTTTTACTAATGCACACCCGAAGTACTTTTAGCATTAAAAAAAACGTGGTTCTTTGAAGTGTTACTGTAAGCGCTGTCATCGTTGTTTTATTTATTAGATGAAACATTACCAATTTTGTATTCTCACTTCATTTTGAGGAAGCCACAAGTAAAGCAATAAAAAAACTGGTTCACAATTCCTAATTTATTTGATGACCAGTTTTTCTCCTGAAAAGAAATTGGTGCCCCAAGATTGTTGATGTTCGTTTCCCTGATATCCGGTGCCGATCATGAACCCAATCACCCGGGCTCCGGTTGATTTGGCAAGATGCTGGCAAGGTGATGGTGTTGAAGGTATCGGAGATAGAGGTCGAATTGACGAACTCGAGGCGTTTGTACTTGATGAACCGAAACAAAGAGTTTCCATACAACTAGCTACATACATAAATAACAAAAAGAAAAAGAATATCTAACTTAGTAAACGCTCTAGCTACAAGCCACTCGGGCTTTCCAACTCCGTCTAACATTTCTATGCTCCGAGCGTCCGCAAACCACTCGGGAAACGACGGTGACTCTCTTCCACCCGTAGTATCCGTCTAGTTGCCCAGAACACAGCTGTACCCTAAACGTACGACCTGTTCCTCCAGTCTACCTCTCGCTTAGGGGCTCCCAAATCCCAACCTAGCTTCGGCGTTCCACACTCATTGTCTCACCGGAACTGCCTAGCTGAGATCTCCGACAGGAATGCTTTCTATTGGCAGAGTTGTGCTTTTTAATACAACGGTATTCCTCCCTCTCGTTAACGCCCTTCGGGAACGCCCGTCTAGCAGGCAGCTGTCGCTCAGCCATTCGCCGAACATTCAATGAGGCGCCGCCAGACTCTGGTCACGGGCCTGCACGCGGTTGAGTGGAGGAGGTGAATGTGGGCAGCTGCTGAAAAGCAGCCATACGCACTGTCTCGCGTGGCAATGGGGTCTCCCGGAGAAGGCATCGCCGCCACGAGATCAGACGACGATAATTATCTCCTCGTTTTCCTCTACGTTAACAGTTTTCGCAAGTTGTCGCAGCCGTCTGTATTCTTAAAGGCCATTATTGCCGCGGCATTCCTCCATCCAGATAAGCCGTCTCCCGAACGCACCGCAGCTGTTGCTGGTGACGACACCGTAGTGTTGGGAGTACAATCACTCTATTTCTATCGGAGGGATCTTTCTGTTAGCACGCGCGTCCGGGGCACTTGGCGGCTGACGTCATGAGTGGGCCTTACAACTCCCCCCTTTAAGAGAGTCACGGGACCTCTTTGTTCAGTCAATCCTAAAATAATTTAAAAGTGCCACTCATTCCATCTGCCCTTTCGGCCATACAGAAAAAAAAACGCCTGGAAGGAGTTCGGTATAACCACAAATCAGCCCCCTACGAATTCTGCTGTTCAGTTATCCGAACTCTCTCTCACGTAAAATACAAAAACAACCTATTGAGTAGCCGTTCAAAAGGAATAGGATACCTTAGCATAACAAATACAATTAGGTCGTTTAGTGATCTTAAGGCATTTTCGGTTTTTCTCAACTGGTGCATTAAACTCTTCAACCCATCGTAAACATTGTCGGGATTTGTGATCAACCGTAGTGCCGCTTCTGCATCTCGGCGCAGTTCTCGAGTAATGAACCGCACCTCTTGCCTGTTTGTTTTCAGTTCGTCAAGACGCATCGTAAACACAGGAATACTGTGTTCTGGTAATGCATCTTCTATCACGCAATGAGCTCTAGCGTGCACCTCACCTTTCACAAAATTGGTTTCTGTACCCATCGGGCAGTCTCGTCGGAGGTGAGGTTGCATCGTCGTGTCATCTGGCCATCACGTCGGTCGGCTTTCGGTAGCACCCAAGAAGGTTGTATAGAACTTCTGGAGTGGAGATGGTGCTCGAAAACTGACGCCGACGGCCGCCATGTTGCCGTGGGTAGAAAACTCGTTCCGCGGTAGCAGACGCATTGCATTCGTCGCATAATGTACTTGGTTTTGCGGCGGGTTACGTTATATTTTTGCTTCCGTTCTTTTTTTGTTTTCTTTTGTGGTGTTTTGCAAGTTGATTCTCTCATGCGGCTACCTTCAAACGCACCGAGCTTTTCTTGCACGCGTTCATTTCACCGCAAGTGGTTTTGGTTATGCTCCCCTCTCCGTGTTCCTAGTTAGGCGCTTCGCAAGTCGCCCGTGCGCGCGCCGGGGGAGCACACATCTGGTAATTATTTACATTTTTGGGCGCTAAAAACTAAAATAAACAGCAGGCACAATGACATTTATTTCTGCCCCATGTGTGGTTCTTCCGAGTTCTCTCTTGCCAAAGAGCAGAACTCGTGTTCGTTCGATCCTCGTTCGCGGATGCATGCTCCAAAGGTGTACAAAGCAGAAATGGTCTGCTCGTGCGTCGCGTTCGTCTGCGCTAATCGCGCGCAGAAGGCGTCGGGGATCAGCTTTCATCTGTAAGTACTGAGGGTACCCTGTTTGTTTTGGGTTTCGAGGGCAACGTTATGAGTGCACATTTGCCCGCCGTTTGTGCGTGATGTAAAGGAAAAATTTGCCGTAGCACCTGTCCTCCGCTTAGTGAGCATACCGTACGCGCTTGTTTACGCAGATATGCGAATGTTTTCGCTCGTAGTTGTGGTGGTCCTGTAGTCGCTTGGCTGCGCGAAATCACAAGTTTGTAACTATGTAACTAAGTGCCGCAACCAGGAAATGACGGAAGAAAAAATGTTACGCTTCTTATTGCACATTGCACGTTATTGCAGAAATGCACATTTCCGCCAATAATACAGGTTTGTGTGCCGTCATCGTACAAAACCAAAGCGGTTGCGAAAAGCTAATCGCGTATTCTGGCCATGGTCTGTCGAAGGAGCAGAAAAACAACTATGACACCGAAAAAGAGTGCCTAGGTAACATAACATCAATTTCAAAATTTCACCCGTTCGTGTATGGCAGAACGTTCCAGTTTGCGACAGACCACCATGCACTGTTTTGGCTCGCAAATTTGAAGGACCCCTCTGGCCGTCTTGAGCGATGCAGCTCGCGCCTACAGGAAGTTGACGTTACAATCGTCTATAAATCAGGCGGGACCACTCCAACGCTGACTGTCTGTTCCGCGCTTCCATGGATTGTCGTGGCGAAAGATAACATGACGGTGGATTGTCGTGACAGTGAATTGTCATGACAGTGAATTGTTACATCACAGTGGATTTTCGTAGCGACAGATTACATGACGCGCTACCCAGAGAGCAGTGGTCTTCCGAGCAAGACGGCACAAGAAGTCTCAAAATTCTTCATAAACCAACATGTGTTGCGATATGGAGCCCCTGAAGTCATCATCACGTACAACGGTCTTCACAGCGAATCTATGCAAGGATTCTTACGTTATAGTAACACGGATCGCCTAATAACGACGGCGAACCATCCTTCAACGAACGTACTAACAGACCGTCTAGACAAAACGGTCCCATATACGCTGTCTATGCACGTTGACGTTGCACATAAGACTTGTGACAAAGTCCTCCCGTATGTCACCTTTGCGTATAACACGGCTACCCAGAAAACTACAAAAATGACACTCTAAGATGATCGTCTAAGGAAGACGGTCGACTACGATGCTTGACGTCATGCTTCAGCACGTAGAAGACGACAACCTATAGGCCGATGTCCAAGGATACCTTTAGCGTGCTCAGGAGGCCCGCCGGATCGCTCGCGTTCGCACGGACGACCAGCAGCTGATGGATGCTGGACGCTAGAACCTGCGACGCCGACCCGCCCAGTACTGCCCAGGGGATCGTGTGGGGTTTTGGGATCAACTCCGATGGCGTGGAGTCAGTGAGAATCTTCTGCGACGGTATTTTGGACCCTACCCGATTCTACAACGCGTTGGTCAACTTACCTATTAGGTGATAGCCTATGATAATTCTGTAACATCACGACGACACACGTGGCCCGAAGTCTTCTACGTTGGTTGCCTGAAGCCTTACTACGAAAGATAACGAACTTTTTTTTGTTTGATGGGACTGTCTTTTGTTTTAGAATAGGGTCAATGCCTTGTAAGGTGGTAATGCCGCCAACCACGCATTTGGTTTGTATGCTTATGCCGACCGGCTGCACTGGATTGTGTTATCCCTGTTTACGCTGGCACAGGTTAGGCACGCATTCTATTCTTTATGTCCCACGTGTTATCTCCCTTGTAGGGAGAGTGTATCGAAATAACGTCACCAGCGTAGAATAATATTCTTAGATCTGTAATGTTCCGGATGTAAATCGACTGTTCGAGAAACACTCACGGCGAAAGATAAAAAACTGCAAAGTAGACACCGCGGTATTCCATTCGCCGACACTCGCATGCGCACGTCACTCTGTTGACTGCTGCTTCGCCGCCTCTGTATTCTTTAGGTGATTATGGGAGCACAAGATCGCTCCATTTACTTGTTTGTCCTTCAAAGTAACTGCTTCGTGTTTGGCAATGTGACAATATAGTCACACAAAGATTACAATGAAGAAAGTGCGAACATTTTCAGACATTTCCGTAGTCTCGGAGGTGTCAATTAAAATCGCGATCATAGAAGGGGTGTCGTTTCGAGAACGGTATTAGCTTTCATCAAAACGTTTTCAGAGCTAGTTCTTAGTTTGGATGCGATGGACTACCGAACGGTTCGCATTACGGTCCACCTTCCAGCGGTCAAAGCAAGATAACTGGCGTTCAACAGAATTTTTGGGCTTTCCGATGTTAGCGAACTTACCTGTAGCAGACATTTGTTATTTTGAATTTCAAATAGGTCATTGAACGTAAATGTTTGGTGTAATTGAACTCTTGCACACCGTAGGTTCACGTCCTAAAGCATCTTGCTAATTTCTCTCATTGAATCAACGTCAAACAGAGGTTGTGGAGTATATTGGCACACACAAGCAAGATTAGGGTAAGGAAAATTCAAGCATTGCTTCTTGCATAAAAGCACCACCAGCAAGCGATCGTCAGATGCAAAGCAGGCATGAGGAAGCTGGCCTAAGTAGCTAACGTGCCAGCAAATGAGGAACAATGCTGAGAGCATTGCTCGCTTGGTGCCTCCAAACCCACTGCCAAAATACAGCCTGCATCTCATATTAGCTGGAGCCCAGACTAGGTTGGGCATCATCTGCAAGAAGTGGTGCCAAAAACCGTCTTCAAAATCACGGTTCCGCCCTAACAGGTCGCGATAATGCTCGTAAAAGTCGCGCTGAATGGCTACGCCATCACTCGTAATACCACCATTGTAGTCATCCTCGTAATTTTGTTTTGTATCACGTGTCTTTTTTCGCCGCACAAGGCATTTGGTGTTGGTCTTTCACGGAGCCACACCTTTTCTGCGCGAGCTCTTATTGTGGCAACTTTGGATTTTTGAGTATCCATGAACTCCAACTCTCGATTTACCTCTTTTATCTCGCTGGTGTTGTTTTACATTTGCGCGCTTTGTGCCCTCAGAAGAAAATTAGGTGCACAAAATATTTGAATTTTTTTCCTTGGCTTTTTGTCCTAATACTGAATGAAGCTCGTCCATAGGTATCAATCTTCAACTGATGATGACGATGATGTATGGGTTTTATTGGCGCAAGGCAAACCAAGGGCAAGGTGTGCCAAACAAAAGTAATTACATGAGAGCGAAATGTAAGTAAAAGTAGAACATTTCAGTAAATATAAACACTGTAAACGACCACGTAATGAAGATGATTGGTGTAAAGGGCCAGGTTGTCAATGTGCATGATAAGAAATGACATGTGAAAACTTGACTTCGGTAAAAAACTTAAAAGTACGCTTGTCGGTGAATATGGGGCCGTCCCCTAAAAAGTACGATGGGTGTAGTGCGTTGTGTTGTCTGTATAGATGTGAGAAGTGTTGTGTCGTGTTGTTTTTAGTGCCTTGCATTGTATGAGGATGTGGATCACGGATAGGGCCTCTCCGCACCATCTGCACAGTGGTCTTGGAGATACAGTGAGGAGTTGCGAGTAAGCTGCGTACGTGTGCCTAATTTGTAATCTAGCTAAGGTGACTTATGTGACTATGTGACTTCTGCGTATCTATAGCTTGTGTCGGTGGTGTATGGTCCCAAGTGTGGTTTTATAACGTGTAACTTGTTGTCTGTTTGTTCACTCCAGTGTGTATGGCATGTCTGGCGAAGTTGTTGTCTCACGTGTGGCTTCACTTCGGTGTAGGGTAATGTGGTTATGTCTACTACATTCGAGAGTGTAGCAGCAGCCATTTGATCCGCGACTTCGTTCCCGGCAATACCACAGTGGCCAGGGACCCAGCAAAAGGTCAGTTCAAATTTGCGTACATACACAGACATACGTCTACATACACATACCTTGACGATGATATTGACCCCGTGGTTTTTCGTAGACTTTGTTGGCGGCACTGCCCGCAAAGGGAATCTGTATAGATAATGGATTGTGGGGTGTGGCTTTTAAGTATATGAATAACAACAAGTACACCTTACGCCTCTGCCGTAAAGATACTAGTATACCTATTCAGCCTTTTAGTGATATTAAGGCCAGGTCAATGCGGCGCGAAAGCCAGAGAAGTAGTAGTTCTAGAGGCGTCCGTATGAAATTCAGAACACTGATACATCTTCTGGAAATGCAAGAACGGCTGCAGAATTGCATATGTTGGAGCTCGGCTTTCATCTATATGTGTGAAAGATGTGTCGCATGAATTCCATGGTGCTATAAAACCTGTTACAGGTGTCTGGATGGTGGTAAAAAAAACAGCAAGCTCTGACGATTCCTCTGCAATTCTGTTTGAAATGGGCGCCTAGAACGATATTCGATTTAGTAGGAGTTCAGTGATTGATGTATCGCTAAAAACTGATTTAAAAGGATGATGAGGCATGGATGAAATGTTAAATGCATAAGAATATATGTGTATTCTCGCCGACGCTGTATGTTCTACTTATTACACTCCACGTAGAGATTTTCTACCGGGCCAGCGCGGAAGGCGCAAAATGCCAGGCGAAGCCCTAGATGAAGCACTGGGGCCAACAAATTCAGGGATGTTTTACATGCTGACCCATAAACAACACTTCCATAGTCCAACCGTGAATTTTTTAGGTCTGTAAAAACACGTAAAAAAAGTTGTTTGTCAGCACCACAAGAAATGTGCGAGACACTATTCAGGATTGTCCTTGTTTTCAAGCATTTGTGTTTTGGTTGTTTCATGCGTGGGATAAATGTGAGGTTTTCTTCAAAGATAATACTAAAAATTTTGGATTGGGAACAGGTGGGAGTAAGAGTTAATGGAGAATACCTCAGTAACCTCAGATTTGCTGATGACGTTGCCTTGCTAAGTAACTCGGGGGACGAATTGCAAAGCATGATTTTCGCACTGGGCGAACAGAGTAGAACCGGGGGCCTGAAAATTAATATGCAGAAAACTGAAGTAATGATCAATAATTTCGGGACGTTTGAGATAGGTGGCGAGGCAGTGGAAGTGGTAAGCGAATATTTCCACTTAGGCCAAGTTGTGACCCCAGATCCCAACCATGAGGCAGAGATAATTAGAAGGATCAGAATTGGGTGGGCTGCATATGGAAGACATTCTCAGATAATGAATAGCAGACTACCATTTTCACTGAAGAAGAAAGTGTATGACAGCTGCATCTTACCGGTACTCACCTACGGGGCAGAAACTTGGAGGCTCACTAAGGGGGTTCAACTTAAATTGAGAACGACTCAGCGGGCAATGGAGCTGAAAATGATAGATGTTACATTAAGGGACAAGAAGAGAGCGGAGTGGGTCAGGGAGCAAACTGGTGTTAAAGGCATATTAGTAGAAATTAAGAAGAAGAAATGGACGTGGGCAGGGCATGTAATGCGAAGGCAAGATAACCGCTGGTCATTAAGGGTAACAGAGTGGATCCCTAGAGAAGGCAAGCGTTGCAGTGGGCGGCAGAAAGTTAGACCCGCAGATGAGATCAAGAAGTTCGCGGGGATAAATTGGTCACAGTTGGCACAGGACCGAGGTAATTGGAGAAGAATGGGAGAAGAGGCCTTTGCCCTGCCGTGGGCGTAGATAAGCTGGTGATGATGATGATGATGATGAAGAATACTAAAAAACTTGCGTTCTATTTTGAATGTCTGGATCCGGCCGAATACCATGATTCTTTGAAAACAACACACAAGATCACTTTCCTGGATTAAATTTGAAACCATTGCCATCTCTTTAGCCGGCGAGCTTGTTAACACCAAGCTGGACTTGCTGCTCACACACAGACAAGTTACACGATTTGAAGGAGGTTGAACGTCGTCTACAAAGATTGAACCGAAAATTGATGGTGGCAGCGCCTTCTGAAGAGAAATAATTTAAACAATAAACAAAGTGCAACCGAAAACTGAACCTTGCGGCACGCCGTTTTCCTGCACACGAACCTGAGAGAGTGCAGTACGAACTCCCTCGCGAAACATTATTTCAGAAAGGTAACTGTCAAGCGGGTTCATCATGTTACCCGATATGCCAAAGGACTTCAAATCACTGAGGATACCATACCGCCAAGCAGTAGCACACGCCTTTTCAAGATCAAAGAATACTGTCATACAGTACTGCTTGTGGAGGAAAGCAATTTAGATGTAAGACTCTAATGTAACGAGTTGCTCGTTGGTAGACCGCCCCGTCCTGAAGCTTGCTTGTAAGCTCTCGACAAGCCCATTGTACTCCAAGAAGTACACAAGTAAACTGTTTATCATCTTCTCAAAGAGCTTACACAGGCATCTTCTCAGGGCAATGGGACGATAACTCGCTGGAAAGGAAGGGTCCTTTTCTTTCTTTGGGAAAGCCACTACTAAGGCCTCCCTAAAAGAGCGTGGAATGTGCCCCGAAAGTCATATTTTATTGTATAGGTGGAAGAGTATTTGAACAGTGTCTTGGTATAGGTGTGGTATCATGGTGTATGTATGTTATCTCCACCTGGAGCTTAAGGTTTGCACGTGCTCAGGGCAGCCCTCAACTCATTGAATGTGAATTCAAAGTTGTAAGAAGTTTTTCATTCGTCCTTGTCATGTAAGGGCTTTTTCTCTGCAGATGTTTTGTGTTTCATGAAAGTTTTTGTGTAGTGTGCTGAACTGGACACGGGTTCGAAGTGTTGTGCGAGTGTGTTAGCCTGCTCTTCCAGTGTATCCCCTATTGTACTAACCAGGGGCAGGCTGTCTGTTGTCCTTTAACCTTACGTATATGTCACCATACTTTGTGTGTGTCTGTGTATTAATAATGGATGTCAAGACATTGTGCCTACTATCTGGTTTTGCCTCACGGCGAACACGTTTTCCAAAGGCCTTGCACCATTTGAACAAAATGAGGTTACCCGACGTGGGGTACCAACGAAGTATACCCCAGGCCTTGTTCTGGGCCTCTCGCGTCCGCCTACATTCATCATTCCACCACGGCATGCTCTTTTTGCGCGGGGCACCAGAAACGTGGGGAATGGGCTTTTCAGCGGTGTCGAGGATGTGCACCGTGAGTAGTTTGGAAGCTTCTTCAATGTGTAGGTGTCTAATTGTCTTGTGGTGTAGTTTCAATGTCTCTGTAAATGCTTTCCAGTTAGCTATTGCTTCATTAAACCTCTTCTAGGAAGATGGACTGCACGGGCTTTTACCTATGTACGTTAGTGAGGTGGGGAAGTGGTCACTACCATATGGGTCGGTGCCGACACCCTTCTCAAGACATGGAAAGAGAATTCCATAACCAATAGCCAAGGCAAGATGTGAGAATGTGTTGTCCTATGTTATGGTATGTAGGCTGTTTATGGTTGAAAAGGCATGCTCCTGAAGATGTAACAAAATTCTCTCTCAGGCGACCTCGGGCATCTGTAAGAGAAGCGCCCCAAAGAAAGTTGTGAGCATTAAGGTCGCTTGTAAGGATATATGGTTCGGGCAGCTGGTCCAGCAGCCCCTCGAAGTCAGAGCTCCAATGTACAACATCAGGAGGAATGTATGTGGAGCATACCAATATCAACCTATTAAATGATTAAGCGTATTGCAGCAGCCTCAAGGATAGTGTTCGAAGTGACATGGTGGCATGCTAAAGATTTCTCGGTGATTATGACCACAAGGCCAAAAGAGTGAGTGCAGCCATCCTTGTACTTTCTGTACACCATATAACTATTCAAAAAAAATTGTGTGTTTGGAATTCAAATGTCTTTCTTTGGCACACATTAAACTTGGATGATTAGCATGCATAATCTTATACATGTCGTCAAGATTATTCGGAAGGCCTCTGCAGTTCCATCGAACGATATTTTCTCTTCCAATTGTTAAGTGCTCAGGGCTACTGGAGTGTGGCTATATAAGGTCTTTCGCGGCTTGGACTCTTAAAAATGGTTTTGTAAACTTCTCTGGATGTTTAGATAGAGGGACCTGCTCATTCCGCTGCGAAGCAGACAGGAAATGTTCCGCATCCATGTCATTATCAGATTTGAAAGGGGTCCCCAGGGAACCAGCCTCCCCAGACTTGGCACCCTTTCGTTCCCCTTCGTTCAAGCCGCGACCGCAAAGGGTATCAGGAGGGCCCCGGGTGGCGATGGCGGTGCGCCGGAGGTGGGAAATGCTACGGGTGCCTCCGTCTCCATTCTCTCTGTGCCCTGTCATATACTATGGGCCGGTGCAGAGGAGGCAGTGGATGCAGCGGCATCCAAATCGACGTGGTTTCCACCACAGCCGCTGCCGTGTCAGCGAACGGTGCGGAGGCTCCTTGTGCTGCCAGAAACAGCCTAGTGGGGGATGGGGGGGGACTCACAGTACTGGGTCCTCGCCGAAACCAGACGCCACTCCGCCCCCCGGTGAGCTGCGCCGGCGTACTTGCCCAAGGGGAAAGAGGCGAACCTCTTTTGCGCCTCTAGAAGGTGCTGTCTTCTGTTGCCTTTTGTTGATATTTTCTTTCAGGTAGAAACCTCGCATTTTCGGGAGTATGTCGCGTGTGGGCCCTTACAGCTGATGCAGAGGAGTTGTTGTGAACTACATTTGTCTGTAGGATGGTAATGTTGGGCGCACCTGGCACATGTAATTTGACCCCAAAACGAGTTAATACCATGCCCGAACCACTGGTCCTTGAAACAGTGCCACAGGTTCGGGATGTACGCTCGGACAGAGCCCCGCTGAAGCCTGCATTAATGTGATCTGGAAGAGTAAACCGGTCAAAGGTGAGGATTACGTGCCCATTGGGTATTTCCTTGTCATCTCTTCTGATGGTAATGTGCCGAGTCTGTCGGTGTCTGTCGGAGTCTGTCTTGTTTGCCAGATCTGGCTCCGAAATCACGCCGTGGGAGCTGTTGAGGCTGTGGTGGGGCGTTACTGAAATGGCCACATCGGCCATTGGGGTTTGAGAAAGGAGTTTATCAGCCTGATCGTGTCTACTGGCCTCGACAAGGATTTCACCAGTTCGATGTTTTTTGGCCTTAAACGACTTTCCAACAATTCTCTCAAGAAAGTCTCAAGAAATGCCGACATTACCCTAAAAAAAATAGAATACTCTCAAGGAATACTCTTAACAATACTCTCAAGAAATACAAACAGTGAACCAAGACGTTTTGATTGTTCGACCGATTCCATCACAATGAAGTGATGGCTGTTGTTCGGTTTCGGTGGAATTCTGTGAGGCCCCTTTTCGGCGCCGATCAGGTTGGGTTTGGGTTTTGAAAATACTGTATAGCATACTATAGAAGGAGTGGACGGGGTACCTCCTTCGCTCGGGTTACCCTTATACCGACAGAAGTCCTGGACCTCCCTGACTGGTAAACAGACTGGGACCCATCCGCCGGAGATTGACCTGGGCTCCGATGGTGAACGTTTGAGGTTTCTACACTTCACCTCGCAACACCTCGCCACGGTGGATCCAGCTTATGTTTTCGGGGTTTCAGGGCCCACGGTGTCGCCAACACCGTCACCAAGACAGCTCATGGTGCCCTGTGCGGGTATTAATCATCAACTCTTGTTTGAAAGCTTCGCACCGTATTACTTTGTTTTCATAGTTTCTTGTAACAGTAAATAAATTTCTCTTTTACAACGTCTAAATATACCTCGTCATTTAAACACTTATTATTAACCTTCCACAAATCCAATAAAATTGAGGCCTTCTTGGTACCTTTCAATAATTTGCGGCACTAGCTGTAATTGCTTAAGCTAACATGCTTAAACAGGTGATAAAAGAAACGTACATTCTTTCAAATCTAGCTTGGCTCCCATTCTGGAAGTGTGTGTACTGAATTCTTATACGCGCCGAAAGGATATCCAGTGTCCTCCAATGTATTTTCGTGTACTCTATTTAACAGTTGCACACTGGGGTACCGGATCATTACATTGGCCGCTCTATCACTGGCGTTGCATACACTATTAAAATCCCCGAGCCATATGACAAACTTCTGTATCAAGAGATCTCCCTCCTCGTTCAAAAAAAATTTTTTTACGCTTGTGTGAAGGGCGTTTTTATGCATATGATGCAAAAATTCGTCCGAACAAGCTAATGCCACACACATTCACATCACAAAAGCGACCTATTTCTTTGCGCCTTCCGCGTGTTAATGTCAATGTCCACACGTAGTTTATTTGGAACGCGCATAGCGCTCTAACGTCGGGGAACAGTTTCATACGTGCCAGCTCGTCGAGGAAATATTACAATCAATAAGGTCTTGCTTTTACATCAGCGTGCAAAAATACGGTATTCAAAACGAACCGACCTGTTGGCTGCTGCAGCAGAATAACCGGGTAGTCGTTCTTTTCAGCATCCATTGTCCTGTTTCCTCATCACTCTCACTTTCATCATCTGAAAAAGACAATTTTCTCGCACTACAACGCCGCACGGATGAGGCCATGTTTGTAAAACGTGCGGGAAACATGCCAGCCATTCCAACATCTAGTGTGGGAATTCTCATTGAATACAGCCGCCATTTCCATAACCCGTGCTGCCATCTATGTTTTAAAGTAAAAGCACCTTTTGACAAGCTGGGCTCGTTAAAAGCCTCTTGTAGCATTGCAAAAGACACATGACGACCACTTCTCGTCATAAACAAATTACTGGCAACTTCTCATACGAGCTCAGGTCGTCATAAGCCCTTAAAGGGTGAAGTTTTACGGTGAGTATTATCATTACGCAGATGTTGTAGCATTATCTGATCCATTGCGTTCCCGCTCTATGGCAACAAGTGCAGTAGAGGGGGAACTGTGATTTCGTTATTAACAAAACGTCACTTCAGCGATTGAGTAGGAAATACTGCGCAAACCCGCGAATGCATTTTTTTTTGTTTTGCTGGCATAGGGCAACAAAAAGGGTACGCATTTTGTTTATCAACGTTGCACAGTATTAGGTACCCATACAATTCATTTTTTTAATTTCTTCTCGACCCTTTTAGCGCGTTTCTGGGGTGAGCCCAATGCAGTTCTGAAGTTCAGACAAAGCTGTGTGGTTGTTGGTTTTTTCGTGTAATTTAGGAACCAGAGAATTTTCACTCATAAAATGCCACTTGGCATTACATCCACTATAACGAAATGAAACTGAAGGAAGAGGTGGGCGGCTTCTGCAAGTTATCCCTTTTCACCTGATGTTTTTCATACAGCCGGCCTGAAACACAGGAAGCACAAGCGGGGTCAGTACAGAATAGAAATAGCCTTTGAGCCTAACTAAATTGTTTTGACGAGGCAGTGTAGATAACTGGGATTCTCAAAATCTCAGAATCATTGGCCGCTTTGGAGTAAGCTACAAAACGTCCGCGCTTTCCTTATCGCCTTGAGAAAATGAAGTCACGCTTAACTTTATGTCCGGAAATTGCAGTTGAATATTCTTCCAGCTGCATCCCAATAGCAGACTTGCAGGAAGCATTCTGATTTTGCTTTTTCTTTTGTACTAACCAGTGCTTAAGCAAATATGCCCACAGTGGTCATATTTTTGCTTTGATTAGTAACCATCTTCTTGCAAACTTCCAGGACTTTTGATGTTTCTTTTTTTAGTGGTCCAATACTTTTCGGTGGGGTTTTAAGTACACCATTGAAATGCAAAAACACGCAGCTCTATTTTATGGCCGAAAATTGAATAAAAAAAGTAAACATTTTCATTGATGCAAGAAAACTGCTTTCTTGATTAGATACGGACGTTTAGTGGGTGCTATTAGAAGTAAAAACATTTGATGCATTCAAGCAAACAATTTAGAAAAAATTGGTTATTATTTGTAAGGTTCAGCCTGACTGGTTGTGCCATGTCTTCAATGGCTGAAAGGATTTGTTTATTTGTAGATGCAAGAGTAATTGGATTGGAAAAACTTTTATTGATCCCGCAGTAAAGTCTGCTTGCAGACATCAGACGTGGCCTACGTCGTCTTCCTGACCCCAACTGCCGCCAGAGCCCTGCTAGCCGTTCTGGCCCGCCGGACTCCTGCCGAGCCAGTGCCACGATGACCCGCTGGCGGCCTCGATTTGTAGGTGTTGGTTTCTTTGCCGCGTTGCTTCTTCCATCGCCGGCGGTACCTTCCCTGATACTGACTCCGTTGGGAAATTGATGCAGTCCCGAACTATGTGTTCGAGCGTTGCTACTTCCTTTCGACACACCCTACACTTGTCGTCGGGGTGTGCTTCTGGGTACTTCTTGTGCTTGAGCGCTCGGCTCGGGACCGTTCTTGTTTGTAGTTGCCTGTGTATGATGGCCTGCTCCCGGCTGAGCCCTTTGCAGGGCGGCGGTAGCGTTCGTCTGGCCATCCTGTAGGCCTTCGTGATCTCGTGGAAGCTTGTCATGCAATCCCTGGTACTGAACCACAATCGTTCGCAGGCTCCCACGGCGCGGTCTGTTAATTCTCGCGATCGTGAGTGTGCGGTCTTGTTGCGGCTGTCGTTGTTCTCCGAAACCTTTCTTGCATGTGCCGGGACCCACTTGGTCCTAACACATCTGTCGCTTTCGGTCTTTTGGTGTAGTATCCTGGCCGCCGCAGGGGATATTCTACCGCGGGCGTAGTTCTTCACTGCCTGCCTAGAGTCACTGAGGACTGTTCGACATCCTGGGTCAGGATGGCCAGCGCGATGACGAACTTTTCTGCCTCCTCTGGTTGTTTGTTTCCTATGCTGGCTGCCGCTCTCGTTTCCCCCTCAGCGTTGACTACCACCACCGTGAAGCTGTCTCTACTTGCGTATTCCGCAGCATCTACATATCGAGAGCCGCTGTCGTTGGCGTGCAGGTCCGTCAACGCCTTGGCCCTTGCTCGCCTTCTGCCGGCATTATACTCTGGGTGCATGTTTCGCGGGACAGGGTCCACGCGGATTCTACCGCGTACACCTTCAGGAATTGGACCCTTGTGGCCCTGTTGCCTTTGATATCCAATTCCCAGCTTGTCCACGATTTTTCTTCCTGCCTTGGTAGTCGACAGTCTTTCCAGCTGGGCAAGTGTTTGGGCCTCGGCAATTTCGTCAAGCGTGTTATGGATGCCCAGGCTAACTAGTCTGTTCGTGTTGGTGGTCTCGGGTTCTCCGATGGCCGCCTGGTATGCCGGTCGGATAATGACGTCGAGATATTTTTCTCCCTCTTCTTCCATCGGTGAAACGCTGCCACGTACATGATGTGGCACAACACGAAGGAGTGCACGAGCCTGGTGAGGTTCTCTTCGCGTATTCCTCCTCTTCTGTTGGACACCCTCCGCAGGAGCCGGATGGCGTTGGCCGCCTTCCCAGCAAGTCGTGTGATGGTGCCTCCGTTGTTACCGTGCTCGTCAATCAGCATGCCCAGGACGCGTATGTTCTTTACCTTTGGGATGTTGCGGCCGTCGCCAGTGAATACCTTGATTTCCTCATGCTGCTTTCTTTTTCTTGCACGGCGCCCTTCCCTTTGTCTGTAGATCAGGAGCTCGGACTTGCTGGGTGAGCACCGAATCCCCGTGCCTGCCAGGCTTTCCTCGACTCCCTTTACTGCTCGCTGTAATGCAGCTTCGACGTGAGCGTCGCTGCCTCCTGTTACCCATAGCGTAATGTCATCGGCATATATGGTATGTCCGATGTCTTCTAGCTGACTCAGCTTCTTGGCTACTCTGATCATGACAAGGTTGAAAAGAATCGGTGAGATTACCGACCCTTGAGGGGTGCCTCGGCTACCCACTTCTTTGGCTTCCGTTTCGATGTCCCCTGCCACGATCTCTGCCATGCGTCCCGTTAGGAAGTTCTTGATGTAGTCGTAAGACCTCTCTCCCATGTTTAGTTCCGAGACCTGGACGAGTATGGCTGCGTGCTTGACGTTGTCAAAGGCCGCTTGTAGGTCCAGGCCTAATATAGCCTTAGAGTCCAGGGTGTCGCCATCTATGATATGATGCTTTAGCTGCATCATAGCATCCTGCGTGCTGAGGTGCTGGCGGAAGCCAATCACGGTCTCGGGATACAGATCATTGTCTTCCAGGTACTCTTGCCATCGTGCGAGCAGGACGTGCTCCGGTACCTTGCCCACGCAGGACGGGAGCGAGATTGGGCGGAGGTTGTCCATGCTCGGTGGCTTCCCTGGCTTCGGGATGAGGATCATCTTGGATTTCTTCCATTCCTTCGGCAGGGATCCGGCCCTCCAGCACTCGTTGTAATACGCCGTGAGGGATTCCACGGAGCAGTCGTCCAGATTCTTGAGAGCTCTGTTCGATACCCTGTCGGGCCCGGTGCCGACTTGCTGTTGAGCTCGTGAAGGGCCATCCTGACCTCTTCCACCTGTATGTCTCTGTCCAGTCTCGCGTTCGGTCTCCCGCGGTATGGGCCGTGGTTGACCGTCGGCGTGGTGGGGATGTACTTATCGAGGAGTTTTCTTGTCATCGCATCTTCATCGTGTTCCGCGATTTCGTTATGCAGGAGTTTGGCGAGCCCGTCTTTCTGGTGCGATTTAGTCTTTGTCTCGTCTAGCAAGTGTCGGAGCAGGTTCCACGTCTTCCCGTTATGGAGCTGCCCGTCCGCCACATTGCAGAGTTCATTCCACCGTTGGTTACTAAGCGCTCGGCAGTGCTCTTCTGTCGCTCGATTTAGTCACACATCCTTTCGATGTCCGACACGCCCGCACTGATAGCAGACGTCTACTTGCTTGCGGTATAAATAGCACCTTAGTAGTGCCGAGCTGTACCTGACGTAGTTCGGTACCTTTGGGCCTTCGAAGACCACAATCACCGTCGTCGTGTTGCCTATCCGCGATTACAACCCGCTGGCCGCGAGGGCCAGCGGGTTGTACTCATTGACAATGCTCATGTCGATGTCCGGGGGGGTCTCGCTGAGCGGGATCCCCCTTATGACCCCCTTGACTGTGTCGTGCGGCGCTGTCCTGTATGCGCACACCTCATGTTTCTGGCCCTTGATTGCGATCTCGCTGATACTGCCGTATCGGGTGGCCCGCGCCTCCATGATGGTGCTGATCACCACGATGTTCTGCTGAGCGTTGATGCATAAAATGTCCCCACTTTCTGAGTCCTTGGTAACACCGGCCGCAGTCCGAATGGCTGCGGTGACCTCCACGAGTCCAGTCTCGGCGACATTCAGACAGCCGCGCGGTCGTAGCACGATCCTGATTGCGTCTCTCGGCAGTGCCGCATGCGCGCAGCCTTTATAGCAGAGGCTCTAAATTTCCTGACATGCGCAGCCGCCTTATTGGTAGCAGCCGCAGCGTCGATCGACGGCGTCGAAGCCGCGCGGTGCCGGCTCCGCGAGAGTCGTTCGTTCGCCAGCCTCCATCCAGAGTCTTGCTGAAATTCTTCAGGTGAAATTTCTTCCCCTTCTACTTGCACGCTCATCCTTGATTCTTCATTAGTCAATGGAGTGAACACCTCCATCTCCGCGTCGGTGCTTGGCATCCTTCGAGACCGGGCGGGCCACGACTGCTGCGGCGTTCCTAGCCTCGGCGATCACGCTTAGGCTTAGCTGCCTCGCCGCGGCAGTGGTGCAAGAAAGTCCAGCAGATCGACGAAAAAGCACTTTCCTCCGATTATGCTGGTGTCAATCGATGCCATTCGACGCAGGGAACTGTTTCATGGACACAGGTTGAGGTTTTCACCTATTAGCACCGCGAAAGGCTCATTAGAAGACGGAGTCGATGCAAAGTGCGTTCGCTCGCCTGGTGACTCGCAGCGCCCTCTCCATGCAAGAGTAAAAGTGAAAAATATGGTCGTTCGTGGGGGACAGTTTCTCACTGTTAGGTAACTGGAACAGGAAAGGTGAAATAATTTTGTGCTGGGATAGGGAGAAGTTAAATCACGGAGGCACATTTTCTGGCTACGACATGATTTCGGCAATTGTATAGATGTTTCAGTTGTGTGAACAGGGCTGTTGGATCGCCTTCAAGTGGCAACGTTATCTGCATCATAACTCAGTATCTCCTGTATATGACTTAAAAATACGGCCTCCGTTTTGCATCTTTGCAAAGAAATGCAATTTTGGACAGTTTAGTATTAGCCGAGATCAGCTAGTTGTGTCGAAACAGAGAAAAACCAATTCACCATCTTCTGATGTCTTGCTGTATTTGTAAACATCATCTCTGTACATAAAATTAGGTGTTGGGAAAGCTTGTTTGGCTTAGTGTAATTATAAAATTTTTGCACTCTCTCTCTCTTTATTCCTGTTCACAACGAATGCGGGGCAGTATACCGGCCCGTTCGCTTACAGAATCCGAGTGCCTCTACGGTACAAAAAGTATTTTTACAGCCGTCATTGTACTTTGAGGAAACTATTTGTCGAGTTGTCTTTAGTACTGCAGCAACGTTGCATAGTTAAAATAGCTGTATAACAGGTTTTTGCGAAACAACAAATACAAAAAAGTAGGCTGTGTCACTTGTGCTCATAAATGGTTTCGATTTTGCTCACAAATAAAGTAATGCACTTTAGTTTCAAATTACTGAGTTGGAACTAACGTTGCTTTTTGGAGTGTAAGTTTGTTTCTGAACCACAAATAAGGTAGGAAAATGGCAAGCAGATATTACTTTGTAGCAGCGCCCAACTTGTTGTCTGGGCCAGCAATCAAATCCTATTGTCGGTTGGCTTATCTCCGTATGAACTGTTTTGCTATGGATTGAAACATTGTGGCAGGAGCCACCGACCTGTGTGAAATAGCCTAGCTGTGCGATTTCGTTAATGGTCCCAGACAAACCAGTTTAAATAACTATGGGTATATTAATAACAGTATGGTTTGTCTTGAATCACTGAGGGGGGGCTGTCTACTGAAACATTGTGACTAATGTTACTTTGCGCTGGTTTGTTTCTGTGCTGGTTTGTTTCATTAAACCAGCGCATCTTGAACCAATTGTACCTTTGATAAATGGCTTTGAGACCTACATTGTTTAGATGTTCTATAAAAAATGTCGAAGTCTTAGTAACTAGAGAGCAGGTACTGGTAACTTACGATTCATGATAAATGTTTTTTCTAGAATTTTTGCATTGTAGCATTCTAAAAGCAAGATGCGTTGCATATCAGCAGTGTAAAATAAATGTGGGAGCCTCAAACTGCATTGCTGAGTTTATTGATAGTGTGGGCTGTGTAGTGTTGTAACTCATCCTTCTTTTTCTTTTTGTTCACTGCTGCAGCACTCCTGCTTATGGCACCTGTAGTTTCGGTTCAAACAAAGCGGCTGTACTCTGTCCATGACCACAAAGGCGGTCGAATCAAACGGATGCTGCTTCATAATACGCGCACCAATCCAGGGAATAAATCTGAACCATATTTTGTAATCAACACAGTCTTGTCAGTTGCGGAATTTAATTTTTTTCAATAAAAACACGAATGATTGCTTGATGTAACAACGGTATATTTATGTAGAACCAGTTTGGCTATACGTCTTCGGGGACTGGTTGAGTACTCGAACACCACAATTAAAACACGTGCAGCAGTAGAATGGCTGGGCGAGTAAATTACGCGGCTAAAGTTGTATCATGGCCTCATAGCCACAGTTTGACAGTTCGCCCGTGGCGAGGATGAATAGTCGTTGTCTGGGAGCGTGTAACTGCCGTGGAGTGTTAAAGGTTGAGGTGCAGTCGGCCAACAAAAAGATGGCAACCAGGTGGCAAAGTCATGTGGCCGAAGGGTGGTTGTGTATCCCTTGGCGGTGCGTTGTTTAATGGTGAGCAGCTGATCTCCATGCACCACCGGACTTTCAGCACACTGCCAAGGCCACGTTTTGAATATGGGCTTACCACTTTGATGGAGGAATGGCCGGGCGGAAATTACCTGGCTAGAGATGGACAGCTATAGCTTGTGTACTGCTTAGGACGTTACGTGTACTACTGCAGTGCTGCTCTTGTTAAAAATGCAGAACAACAATTCAAAAATATATTTTAGATTGCTGGGATCTTTATTTTGGTAAACAGTTTCATTAATGACGAAGGCTAACAGTAAAAGCGTAAACAAAGCAATGTAATAGAACATCAGGGATCGGCATTGCCAGGAGCAACGCGAATTCACGGTTGTGCATCAATACAACACTTGTATTTCAGTGTTATACACTCTTATGCACTATACTCCAAAATACATCAATGTAAGGTGTCGTGATCTACAAGCTAAAAAATATTGCCCATGGCTCATAAGCATCAGAAAGAAAATCTGATAGCTACTGGGAGCCTATCTGACGTTATCCAGAAAAAATGTGTATGTACATGTGGAGAAAACCTTGGAGAACAAGGTTGAGAAAAGGTATCACGCAGTAATATGTATTACATATTTCGCCTTTTTATTTTATTTGAAAATTAGAAAAAAAATTGAAAGATGAAAGAACGCAAAGGGCAAGAAGTAGACGCGAAATATACACTGCCTTATATACTTGTGACCGGTAGCTTTAGTACTGAAAGGCAGATGTTTTCTTAGGGCAATGTATTTTTTCGCCCAAAATTTTTATTATAAATACAGAAGCAAAAATGTCTTACAACATTGCAAATAACCGCTGCAGTTTAAAATGATATGGCACTTTTTATATATTGTTCTGTTAGTGATGTACCGAAAAAAAAGTACGATTATTATCTCTATCCTGTAGTCTTTTCGACTGTTTATTCGTTCATTATAGAACCTTTGCAGCCTGCCGAATAGTTAAACGTTAAAGCGTTGAAGTGCCCATTGCAGAAACACCAAGGAAGACTTCCGCTGATCTCTTAGGCTTCATCTGTAATTCAAGTAAATACTGATCATTCTAGTCGGCAAATTGCCTATTATAATTTTACTTAGGTGTTGTTGGCCACATTATAAACCACAGTAAAACTTTGAATAAAAGTGGGTATTATGAAGCTGTTATCACCCGTATCGGAATGAGGTGGAGTATGGTGTGCAACCTTTAAGTAGTCGTAACACATTCATTGGCGAATTTAGGCTTGTAAATAAGGTTTCTGAATTGGGTTTTACTAATGCACACCCGAAGTACTTTTAGCATTAAAAAAAACGTGGTTCTTTGAAGTGTTACTGTAAGCGCTGTCATCGTTGTTTTATTTATTAGATGAAACATTACCAATTTTGTATTCTCACTTCATTTTGAGGAAGCCACAAGTAAAGCAATAAAAAAACTGGTTCACAATTCCTAATTTATTTGATGACCACTTTTTCTCCTGAAAAGAAATTGGTGCCCCAAGATTGTTGATGTTCGTTTCCCTGATATCCGGTGCCGATCATGAACCCAATCACCCGGGCTCCGGTTGATTTGGCAAGATGCTGGCAAGGTGATGGTGTTGAAGGTATCGGAGATAGAGGTCGAATTGACGAACTCGAGGCGTTTGTACTTGATGAACCGAAACAAACAGTTTCCATACAACTAGCTACATACATAAATAACAAAAAGAAAAAGAATATCTAACTTAGTAAACGCTCTAGCTACAAGCCACTCGGGCTTTCCAACTCCGACTAACATTTCTATGCTCCGAGCGTCCGCAAACCACTCGGGAAACGACGGTGACTCTCTTCCACCCGTAGTATCCGTCTAGTTGCCCAGAACACAGCTGTACCCTAAACGTACGACCTGTTCCTCCAGTCTACCTCTCGCTTAGGGGCTCCCAAATCCCAACCTAGCTTCGGCGTTCCACACTCATTGTCTCACCGGAACTGCCTAGCTGAGATCTCCGACAAGAATGCTTTCTATTGGCAGAGTTGTGCTTTTTAATACAACGGTATTCCTCCCTCTCGTTAACGCCCTTCGGGAACGCCCGTCTAGCAGGCAGCTGTCGCTCAGCCATTCGCCGAACATTCAATGAGGCGCCGCCAGACTCTGGTCACGGGCCTGCACGCGGTTGAGTGGAGGAGGTGAATGTGGGCAGCTGCTGAAAAGCAGCCATACGCACTGTCTCGCGTGGCAATGGGGTCTCCCGGAGAAGGCATCGCCGCCACGAGATCAGACGACGATAATTATCTCCTCGTTTTCCTCTACGTTAACAGTTTTCGCAAGTTGTCGCAGCCGTCTGTATTCTTAAAGGCCATTATTGCCGCGGCATTCCTCCATCCAGATAAGCCGTCTCCCGAACGCACCGCAGCTGTTGCTGGTGACGACACCGTAGTGTTGGGAGTACAATCACTCTATTTCTATCGGAGGGATCTTTCTGTTAGCACGCGCGTCCGGGGCACTTGGCGGCTGACGTCATGAGTGGGCCTTACAACTCCCCCCTTTAAGAGAGTCACGGGACCTCTTTGTTCAGTCAATCCTAAAATAATTTAAAAGTGCCACTCATTCCATCTGCCCTTTCGGCCATACAGAAAAAAAAACGCCTGGAAGGAGTTCGGTATAACCACAAATCAGCCCCCTACGAATTCTGCTGTTCAGTTATCCGAACTCTCTCTCACGTAAAATACAAAAACAACCTATTGAGTAGCCGTTCAAAAGGAATAGGATACCTTAGCATAACAAATACAATTAGGTCGTTTAGTGATCTTAAGGCATTTTCGGTTTTTCTCAACTGGTGCATTAAACTCTTCAACCCATCGTAAACATTGTCGGGATTTGTGATCAACCGTAGTGCCGCTTCTGCATCTCGGCGCAGTTCTCGAGTATGAACCGCACCTCTTGCCTGTTTGTTTTCAGTTCGTCAAGACGCATCGTAAACACAGGAATACTGTGTTCTGGTAATGCATCTTCTATCACGCAATGAGCTCTAGCGTGCACCTCACCTTTCACAAAATTGGTTTCTGTACCCATCGGGCAGTCTCGTCGGAGGTGAGGTTGCATCGTCGTGTCATCTGGCCATCACGTCGGTCGGCTTTCGGTAGCACCCAAGGAGGTTGTATAGAACTTCTGGAGTGGAGATGGTGCTCGAAAACTGACGCCGACGGCCGCCATCTTGCCGTGGGTAGAAAACTCGTTCCGCGGTAGCAGACGCATTGCATTCGTCGCATAATGTACTTGGTTTTGCGGCGGGTTACGTTATATTTTTGCTTCCGTTCTTTTTTTGTTTTCTTTTGTGGTGTTTTGCAAGTTGATTCTCTCATGCGGCTACCTTCAAGCGCACCGAGCTTTTCTTGCACGCGTTCATTTCACCGCAAGTGGTTTTGGTTATGCTCCCCTCTCCGTGTTCCTAGTTAGGCGCTTCGCAAGTCGCCCGTGCGCGCGCCGGGGGAGCACACATCTGGTAATTATTTACATTTTTGGGCGCTAAAAACTAAAATAAACAGCAGGCACAATGACATTTTTTTCTGCCCCATGTGTGGTTCTTCCGAGTTCTCTCTTGCCAAAGAGCAGAACTCGTGTTCGTTCGATCCTCGTTCGCGGATGCATGCTCCAAAGGTGTACAAAGCTGAAATGGTCTGCTCGTGCGTCGCGTTCGTCTGCGCTAATCGCGCGCAGAAGGCGTCGGGGATCAGCTTTCATCTGTAAGTACTGAGGGTACCCTGTTTGTTTTGGGTTTCGAGGGCAACGTTATGAGTGCACATTTGCCCGCCGTTTGTGCGTGATGTAAAGGAAAAATTTGCCGTAGCACCTGTCCTCCGCTTAGTGAGCATACCGTACGCGCTTGTTTACGCAGATATGCGAATGTTTTCGCTCGTAGTTGTGGTGGTCCTGTAGTCGCTTGGCTGCGCAAAATCACATGTTTGTAACTATGTAACTAAGTGACGCAACCAGGAAATGACGGAAGAAAAAATGTTACGCTTCTTATTGCACATTGCACGTTATTGCAGAAATGCACATTTCCGCCAATAATACAGGTTTGTGTGCCGTCATCGTACAAAACCAAAGCGGTTGCGAAAAGCTAATCGCGTATTCTGGCCATGGTCTGTCGAAGGAGCAGAAAAACAACTATGACACCGAAAAAGAGTGCCTAGGTAACATAACATCAATTTCAAAATTTCACCCGTTCGTGTATGGCAGAACGTTCCAGTTTGCGACAGACCACCATGCACTGTTTTGGCTCGCAAATTTGAAGGACCCCTCTGGCCGTCTTGAGCGATGCAGCTCGCGCCTACAGGAAGTTGACGTTACAATCGTCTATAAATCAGGCGGGACCACTCCAACGCTGACTGTCTGTTCCGCGCTTCCATGGATTGTCGTGGCGAAAGATAACATGACGGTGGATTGTCGTGACAGTGAATTGTCATGACAGTGAATTGTTACATCACAGTGGATTTTCGTAGCGACAGATTACATGACGCGCTACCCAGAGAGCAGTGGTCTTCCGAGCAAGACGGCACAAGAAGTCTCAAAATTCTTCATAAACCAACATGTGTTGCGATATGGAGCCCCTGAAGTCATCATCACGTACAACGGTCTTCACAGCGAATCTATGCAAGGATTCTTACGTCATAGTAACACGGATCGCCTAATAACGACGGCGAACCATCCTTCAACGAACGTACTAACAGACCGTCTAGACAAAACGGTCCCATATACGCTGTCTATGCACGTTGACGTTGCACATAAGACTTGTGACAAAGTCCTCCCGTATGTCACCTTTGCGTATAACATGGCTACCCAGAAAACTACAAAAATGACACTCTAAGATGATCGTCTAAGGAAGACGGTCGACTACGATGCTTGACGTCATGCTTCAGCACGTAGAAGACGACAACCTATAGGCCGATGTCCAAGGATACCTTTAGCGTGCTCAGGAGGCCCGCCGGATCGCTCGCGTTCGCACGGACGACCAGCAGCTGATGGATGCTGGACGCTAGAACCTGCGACGCCGACCCGCCCAGTACTGCCCAGGGGATCGTGTGGGGTTTTGGGATCAACTCCGATGGCGTGGAGTCAGTGAGAATCTTCTGCGACGGTATTTTGGACCCTACCCGATTCTACAACGCGTTGGTCAACTTACCTATTAGGTGATAGCCTATGATAATTCTGTAACATCACGACGACACACGTGGCCCGAAGTCTTCTACGTTGGTTGCCTGAAGCCTTACTACGAAAGATAACGAACTTTTTTTTGTTTGATGGGACTGTCTTTTGTTTTAGAATAGGGTCAATGCCTTGTAAGGTGGTAATGCCGCCAACCACGCATTTGGTTTGTATGCTTATGCCGACCGGCTGCACTGGATTGTGTTATCCCTGTTTACGCTGGCACAGGTTAGGCACGCATTCTATTCTTTATGTCCCACGTGTTATCTCCCTTGTAGGGAGAGTGTATCGATATAACGTCACCAGCGTAGAATAATATTCTTAGATCTGTAATGTTCCGGATGTAAATCGACTGTTCGAGAAACACTCACGGCGAAAGATAAAAAACTGCAAAGTAGACACCGCGGTATTCCATTCGCCGACACTCGCATGCGCACGTCACTCTGTTGACTGCTGCTTCGCCGCCTCTGTATTCTTTAGGTGATGATGGGAGCACAAGATCGCTCCATTTACTTGTTTGTCCTTCAAAGTAACTGCTTCGTGTTTGGCAATGTGACAATATAGTCACACAAAGATTACAATGAAGAAAGTGCGAACATTTTCAGACATTTCCGTAGTCTCGGAGGTGTCAATTAAAATCGCGATCATAGAAGGGGTGTCGTTTCGAGAACGGTATTAGCTTTCATCAAAACGTTTTCAGAGCTAGTTCTTAGTTTGGATGCGATGGACTACCGAACGGTTCGCATTACGGTCCACCTTCCAGCGGTCAAAGCAAGATAACTGGCGTTCAACAGAATTTTTGGGCTTTCTGATGTTAGCGAACTTACCTGTAGCAGACATTTGTTATTTTGAATTTCAAATAGGTCATTGGACGTAAATGTTTGGTGTAATTGAACTCTTGCACACCGTAGGTTCACGTCCTAAAGCATCTTGCTAATTTCTCTCATTGAATCAACGTCAAACAGAGGTTGTGGAGTATATTGGCACACACAAGCAAGATTAGGGTAAGGAAAATTCAAGCATTGCTTCTTGCATAAAAGCACCACCAGCAAGCGATCGTCAGATGCAAAGCAGGCATGAGGAAGCTGGCCTAAGTAGCTAACGTGCCAGCAAATGAGGAACAATGCTGAGAGCATTGCTCGCTTGGTGCCTCCAAACCCACTGCCAAAATACAGCCTGCATCTCATATTAGCTGGAGCCCAGACTAGGTTGGGCATCATCTGCAAGAAGTGGTGCCAAAAACCGTCTTCAAAATCACGGTTCCGCCCTAACAGGTCGCGATAATGCTCGTAAAAGTCGCGCTGAATGGCTACGCCATCACTCGTAATACCACCATTGTAGTCATCCTCGTAATTTTGTTTTGTATCACGTGTCTTTTTTCGCCGCACAAGGCATTTGGTGTTGGTCTTTCACGGAGCCACACCTTTTCTGCGCGAGCTCTTATTGTGGCAACTTTGGATTTTTGAGTATCCATGAACTCCAACTCTCGATTTGCCTCTTTTATCTCGCTGGTGTTGTTTTACATTTGCGCGCTTTGTGCCCTCAGAAGAAAATTAGGTGCACAAAATATTTGAATTTTTTTCCTTGGCTTTTTGTCCTAATACTGAATGAAGCTCGTCCATAGGTATCAATCTTCAACTGATGATGACGATGATGTATGGGTTTTATTGGCGCAAGGCAAACCAAGGGCAAGGTGTGCCAAACAAAAGTAATTACATGAGAGCGAAATGTAAGTAAAAGTAGAACATTTCAGTAAATATAAACACTGTAAAAGACCACGTAATGAAGATGATTGGTGTAAAGGGCCAGGTTGTCAATGTGCATGATAAGAAATGACATGTGAAAACTTGACTTCGGTAAAAAACTTAAAAGTACGCTTGTCGGTGAATATGGGGCCGTCCCCTAAAAAGTACGATGGGCGTAGTGCGTTGTGTTGTCTGTATAGATGTGAGAAGTGTTGTGTCGTGTTGTTTTTAGTGCCTTGCATTGTATGAGGATGTGGATCACGGATAGGGCCTCTCCGCACCATCTGCACAGTGGTCTTGGAGATACAGTGAGGAGTTGCGAGTAAGCTGCGTACGTGTGCCTAATTTGTAATCTAGCTAAGGTGACTTATGTGACTATGTGACTTCTGCGTATCTATAGCTTGTGTCGGTGGTGTATGGTCCCAAGTGTGGTTTTATAACGTGTAACTTGTTGTCTGTTTGTTCACTCCAGTGTGTATGGCATGTCTGGCGAAGTTGTTGTCTCACGTGTGGCTTCACTTCGGTGTAGGGTAATGTGGTTATGTCTACTACATTCGAGAGTGTAGCAGCAGCCATTTGATCCGCGACTTCGTTCCCGGCAATAACACAGTGGCCAGGGACCCAGCAAAAGGTCAGTTCAAATTTGCGTACATACACAGACATACGCGGACATACACATACCTTGACGATGATATTGACCCCGTGGTTTTTCGTAGACTTTGTTGGCGGCACTGCCCGCAAAGGGAATCTGTATAGATAATGGATTGTGGGGAGTGGCTTTTAAGTATATGAATAACAACAAGTACACCTTACGCCTCTGCCGTAAAGATACTAGTATACCTATTCAGCCTTTTAGTGATATTAAGGCCAGGTCAATGCGGCGCGAAAGCCAGAGAAGTAGTAGTTCTAGAGGCGTCCGTATGAAATTCAGAACACTGATACATCTTCTGGAAATGCAAGAACGGCTGCAGAATTGCATATGTTGGAGCTCGGCTTTCATCTATATGTGTGAAAGATGTGTCGCATGAATTCCATGGTGCTATAAAACCTGTTACAGGTGTCTGGATGGTGGTAAAAAAAACAGCAAGCTCTGACGATTCCTCTGCAATTCTGTTTGAAATGGGCGCCTAGAACGATAGTCGATTTAGTAGGAGTTCAGTGATTGATGTATCGCTAAAAACTGATTTAAAAGGATGATGAGGCATGGATGAAATGTTAAATGCATAAGAATATATGTGTATTCTCGCCGACGCTGTATGTTCTACTTATTACACTCCACGTAGAGATTTTCTACCGGGCCAGTGCGCAAGGCGCAAAATGCCAGGCGAAGCCCTAGATGAAGCACTGGGGCCAACAAATTCAGGGATGTTTTACATGCTGACCCATAAACAACACTTCCATAGTCCAACCGTGAATTTTTTAGGTCTGTAAAAACACGTAAAAAAAGTTGTTTGTCAGCACCACAAGAAATGTGCGAGACACTATTCAGGATTGTCCTTGTTTTCAAGCATTTGTGTTTTGGTTGTTTCATGCGTGGGATAAATGTGAGGTTTTCTTCAAAGATAATACTAAAAATTTTGGATTGGGAACAGGTGGGAGTAAGAGTTAATGGAGAATACCTCAGTAACCTCAGATTTGCTGATGACGTTGCCTTGCTAAGTAACTCGGGGGACGAATTGCAAAGCATGATTTTCGCACTGGGCGAACAGAGTAGAACCGGGGGCCTGAAAATTAATATGCAGAAAACTGAAGTAATGATCAATAATTTCGGGACGTTTGAGATAGGTGGCGAGGCAGTGGAAGTGGTAAGCGAATATTTCCACTTAGGCCAAGTTGTGACCCCAGATCCCAACCATGAGGCAGAGATAATTAGAAGGATCAGAATTTGGGTGGGCTGCATATGGAAGACATTCTCAGATAATGAATAGCAGACTACCATTTTCACTGAAGAAGAAAGTGTATGACAGCTGCATCTTACCGGTACTCACCTACGGGGCAGAAACTTGGAGGCTCACTAAGGGGGTTCAACTTAAATTGAGAACGACTCAGCGGGCAATGGAGCTGAAAATGATAGATGTTACATTAAGGGACAAGAAGAGAGCGGAGTGGGTCAGGGAGCAAACTGGTGTTAAAGGCATATTAGTAGAAATTAAGAAGAAGAAATGGACGTGGGCAGGGCATGTAATGCGAAGGCAAGATAACCGCTGGTCATTAAGGGTAACAGAGTGGATCCCTAGAGAAGGCAAGCGTTGCAGGGGGCGGCAGAAAGTTAGACCCGCAGATGAGATCAAGAAGTTTGCGGGGATAAATTGGTCACAGTTGGCACAGGACCGAGGTAATTGGAGAAGAATGGGAGAAGAGGCCTTTGCCCTGCCGTGGGCGTAGATAAGCTGGTGATGATGATGATGATGATGAAGAATACTAAAAAACTTGCGTTCTATTTTGAATGTCTGGATCCGGCCGAATACCATGATTCTTTGAAAACAACACACAAGATCACTTTCCTGGATTAAATTTGAAACCATTGCCATCTCTTTAGCCGGCGAGCTTGTTAACACCAAGCTGGACTTGCTGCTCACACACAGACAAGTTACACGATTTGAAGGAGGTTGAACGTCGTCTACAAAGATTGAACCGAAAATTGATGGTGGCAGCGCCTTCTGAAGAGAAATAATTTAAACAATAAACAAAGTGCAACCGAAAACTGAACCTTGCGGCACGCCGTTTTCCTGCACACGAACCTGAGAGAGTGCAGTACGAACTCCCTCGCGAAACATTATTTCAGAAAGGTAACTGTCAAGCGGGTTCATCATGTTACCCGATATGCCAAAGGACTTCAAATCACTGAGGATACCATACCGCCAAGCAGTAGCACACACCTTTTCAAGATCAAAGAATACTGTCATACAGTACTGCTTGTGGAGGAAAGCAATTTAGATGTAAGACTCTAATGTAACGAGTTGCTCGTTGGTAGACCGCCCCGTCCTGAAGCTTGCTTGTAAGCTCTCGACAAGCCCATTGTACTTCAAGAAGTACACAAGTAAACTGTTTATCATCTTCTCAAAGAGCTTACACAGGCATCTTCTCAGGGCAATGGGACGATAACTCGCTGGAAAGGAAGGGTCCTTTTCTTTCTTTGGGAAAGCCACTACTAAGGCCTCCCTAAAAGAGCGTGGAATGTGCCCCGAAAGTCATATTTTATTGTATGGTGGAAGAGTATTTGAACAGTGTCTTGGTATAGGTGTGGTATCATGGTGTATGTATGTTATCTCCACCTGGAGCTTAAGGTTTGCACGTGCTCAGGGCAGCCCTCAACTCATTGAATGTGAATTCAAAGTTGTAAGAAGTTTTTCATTCGTCCTTGTCATGTAAGGGCTTTTTCTCTGCAGATGTTTTGTGTTTCATGAAAGTTTTTGTGTAGTGTGCTGAACTGGACACGGGTTCGAAGTGTTGTGCGAGTGTGTTAGCCTGCTCTTCCAGTGTATCCCCTATTGTACTAACCAGGGGCAGGCTGTCTGTTGTCCTTTAACCTTACGTATATGTCACCATACTTTGTGTGTGTCTGTGTATTAATAATGGATGTCAAGACATTGTGCCTACTATCTGGTTTTGCCTCACGGCGAACACGTTTTCCAAAGGCCTTGCACCATTTGAACAAAATGAGGTTACCCGACGTGGGGTACCAACGAAGTATACCCCAGGCCTTGTTCTGGGCCTCTCGCGTCCGCCTACATTCATCATTCCACCACGGCATGCTCTTTTTGCGCGGGGCACCAGAAACGTGGGGAATGGGCTTTTCAGCGGTGTCGAGGATGTGCACCGTGAGTAGTTTGGAAGCTTCTTCAATGTGTAGGTGTCTAATTGTCTTGTGGTGTAGTTTCAATGTCTCTGTAAATGCTTTCCAGTTAGCTATTGCTTCATTAAACCTCTTCTAGGAAGATGGACTGCACGGGCTTTTACCTATGTACGTTAGTGAGGTGGGGAAGTGGTCACTACCATATGGGTCGGTGCCGACACCCTTCTCAAGACATGGAAAGAGAATTCCATAACCAATAGCCAAGGCAAGTTGTGAGAATGTGTTGTCCTATGTTATGGTATGTAGGCTGTTTATGGTTGAAAAGGCATGCTCCTGAAGATGTAACAAAATTCTCTCTCAGGCGACCTCGGGCATCTGTAAGAGAAGCGCCCCAAAGAAAGTTGTGAGCATTAAGGTCGCTTGTAAGGATATATGGTTCGGGCAGCTGGTCCAGCAGCCCCTCGAAGTCAGAGCTCCAATGTACAACATCAGGAGGAATGTATGTGGAGCATACCAATATCAACCTATTAAATGATTAAGCGTATTGCAGCAGCCTCAAGGATAGTGTTCGAAGTGACATGGTGGCATGCTAAAGATTTCTCGGTGATTATGACCACAAGGCCAAAAGAGTGAGTGCAGCCATCCTTGTACTTTCTGTACACCATATAACTATTCAAAAAAAATTGTGTGTTTGGAATTCAAATGTCTTTCTTTGGCACACATTAAACTTGGATGATTAGCATGCATAATCTTATACATGTCGTCAAGATTATTCGGAAGGCCTCTGCAGTTCCATCGAACGATATTTTCTCTTCCAATTGTTAAGTGCTCAGGGCTACTGGAGTGTGGCTATATAAGGTCTTTCGCGGCTTGGACTCTTAAAAATGGTTTTGTAAACTTCTCTGGATGTTTAGATAGAGGGACCTGCTCATTCCGCTGCGAAGCAGACAGGAAAGGTTCCGCATCCATGTCATTATCAGATTTGAAAGGGGTCCCTAGGGAACCAGCCTCCCCAGACTTGGCACCCTTTCGTTCCCCTTCGTTCAAGCCGCGACCGCAAAGGGTATCAGGAGGGCCCCGGGTGGCGATGGCGGTGCGCCGGAGGTGGGAAATGCTACGGGTGCCTCCGTCTCCATTCTCTCTGTGCCCTGTCATATACTATGGGCCGGTGCAGAGGAGGCAGTGGATGCAGCGGCATCCAAATCGACGTGGTTTCCACCACAGCCGCTGCCGTGTCAGCGAACGGTGCGGAGGCTCCTTGTGCTGCCAGAAACAGCCTAGTGGGGGATGGGGGGGGACTCACAGTACTGGGTCCTCGCCGAAACCAGACGCCACTCCGCCCCCCGGTGAGCTGCGCCGGCGTACTTGCCCAAGGGGAAAGAGGCGAACCTCTTTTGCGCCTCTAGAAGGTGCTGTCTTCTGTTGCCTTTTGTTGATATTTTCTTTCAGGTAGAAACCTCGCATTTTCGGGAGTATGTCGCGTGTGGGCCCTTACAGCTGATGCAGAGGAGTTGTTGTGAACTACATTTGTCTGTAGGATGGTAATGTTGGGCGCACCTGGCACATGTAATTTGACCCCAAAACGAGTTAATACCATGCCCGAACCACTGGTCCTTGAAACAGTGCCACAGGTTCGGGATGTACGCTCGGACAGAGCCCCGCTGAAGCCTGCATTGATGTGATCTGGAAGAGTAAACCGGTCAAAGGTGAGGATTACGTGCCCATTGGGTATTTCCTTGTCATCTCTTCTGATGGTAATGTGCCGAGTCTGTCGGTGTCTGTCGGAGTCTGTCTTGTTTGCCAGATCTGGCTCCGAAATCACGCCGTGGGAGCTGTTGAGGCTGTGGTGGGGCGTTACTGAAATGGCCACATCGGCGATTGGGGTTTGAGAAAGGAGTTTATCAGCCTGATCGTGTCTACTGGCCTCGACAAGGATTTCACCAGTTCGATGTTTTTTGGCCTTAAACGACTTTCCAACAATTCTCTCAAGAAAGTCTCAAGAAATGCCGACATTACCCTAAAAAAAATAGAATACTCTCAAGGAATACTCTTAACAATACTCTCAAGAAATACAAACAGTGAACCAAGACGTTTTGATTGTTCGACCGATTCCATCACAATGAAGTGATGGCTGTTGTTCGGTTTCGGTGGAATTCTGTGAGGCCCCTTTTCGGGGCCGATCAGGTTGGGTTTGGGTTTTGAAAATACTGTATAGCATACTATAGAAGGAGTGGACGGGGTACCTCCTTCGCTCGGGTTACCCTTATACCGACAGAAGTCCTGGACCTCCCTGACTGGTAAACAGACTGGGACCCATCCGCCGGAGATTGACCTGGGCTCCGATGGTGAACGTTTGAGGTTTCTACACTTCACCTCGCAACACCTCGCCACGGTGGATCCAGCTTATGTTTTCGGGGTTTTAGGGCCCACGGTGTCGCCAACACCGTCACCAAGACAGCTCATGGTGCCCTGTGCGGGTATTAATCATCAACTCTTGTTTGAAAGCTTCGCACCGTATTACTTTGTTTTCATAGTTTCTTGTAACAGTAAATAAATTTCTCTTTTACAACGTCTAAATATACCTCGTCATTTAAACACTTATTATTAACCTTCCACAAATCCAATAAAATTGAGGCCTTCTTGGTACCTTTCAATAATTTGCGGCACTAGCTGTAATTGCTTAAGCTAACATGCTTAAACAGGTGATAAAAGAAACGTACATTCTTTCAAATCTAGCTTGGCTCCCATTCTGGAAGTGTGTGTACTGAATTCTTATACGCGCCGAAAGGATATCCAGTGTCCTCCAATGTATTTTCGTGTACTCTATTTAACAGTTGCACACTGGGGTACCGGATCATTACATTGGCCGCTCTATCACTGGCGTTGCATACACTATTAAAATCCCCGAGCCATATGACAAACTTCTGTATCAAGAGATCTCCCTCCTCGTTCAAAAAAAATTTTTTTACGCTTGTGTGAAGGGCGTTTTTATGCATATGATGCAAAAATTCGTCCGAACAAGCTAATGCCACACACATTCACATCACAAAAGCGACCTATTTCTTTGCGCCTTCCGCGTGTTAATGTCAATGTCCACACGTAGTTTATTTGGAACGCGCATAGCGCTCTAACGTCGGGGAACAGTTTCATACGTGCCAGCTCGTCGAGGAAATATTACAATCAATAAGGTCTTGCTTTTACATCAGCGTGCAAAAATACGGTATTCAAAACGAACCGACCTGTTGGCTGCTGCAGCAGAATAACCGGGTAGTCGTTCTTTTCAGCATCCATTGTCCTGTTTCCTCATCACTCTCACTTTCATCATCTGAAAAAGACAATTTTCTCGCACTACAACGCCGCACGGATGAGGCCATGTTTGTAAAACGTGCGGGAAACATGCCAGCCATTCCAACATCTAGTGTGGGAATTCTCATTGAATACAGCCGCCATTTCCATAACCCGTGCTGCCATCTATGTTTTAAAGTAAAAGCACCTTTTGACAAGCTGGGCTCGTTAAAAGCCTCTTGTAGCATTGCAAAAGACACATGACGACCACTTCTCGTCATAAACAAATTACTGGCAACTTCTCATACGAGCTCAGGTCGTCATAAGCCCTTAAAGGGTGAAGTTTTACGGTGAGTATTATCATTACGCAGATGTTGTAGCATTATCTGATCCATTGCGTTCCCGCTCTATGGCAACAAGTGCAGTAGAGGGGGAACTGTGATTTCGTTATTAACAAAACGTCACTTCAGCGATTGAGTAGGAAATACTGCGCAAACCCGCGAATGCATTTTTTTTTGTTTTGCTGGCATAGGGCAACAAAAAGGGTACGCATTTTGTTTATCAACGTTGCACAGTATTAGGTACCCATACAATTCATTTTTTTAATTTCTTCTCGACCCTTTTAGCGCGTTTCTGGGGTGAGCCCAATGCAGTTCTGAAGTTCAGACAAAGCTGTGTGGTTGTTGGTTTTTTCGTGTAATTTAGGAACCAGAGAATTTTCACTCATAAAATGCCACTTGGCATTACATCCACTATAACGAAATGAAACTGAAGGAAGAGGTGGGCGGCTTCTGCAAGTTATCCCTTTTCACCTGATGTTTTTCATACAGCCGGCCTGAAACACAGGAAGCACAAGCGGGGTCAGTACAGAATAGAAATAGCCTTTGAGCCTAACTAAATTGTTTTGACGAGGCAGTGTAGATAACTGGGATTCTCAAAATCTCAGAATCATTGGCCGCTTTGGAGTAAGCTACAAAACGTCCGCGCTTTCCTTATCGCCTTGAGAAAATGAAGTCACACTTAACTTTATGTCCGGAAATTGCAGTTGAATATTCTTCCAGCTGCATCCCAATAGCAGACTTGCAGGAAGCATTCTGATTTTGCTTTTTCTTTTGTACTAAGCAGTGCTTAAGCAAATATGTCCACAGTGGTCATATTTTTGCTTTGATTAGTAACCATCTTCTTGCAAACTTCCAGGACTTTTGATGTTTCTTTTTTTAGTGGTCCAATACTTTTCGGTGGGGTTTTAAGTACACCATTGAAATGCAAAAACACGCAGCTCTGTTTTATGGCCGAAAATTGAATAAAAAAAGTAAACATTTTCATTGATGCAAGAAAACTGCTTTCTTGATTAGATACGGACGTTTAGTGGGTGCTATTAGAAGTAAAAACATTTGATGCATTCAAGCAAACAATTTAGAAAAAATTGGTTATTATTTGTAAGGTTCAGCCTGACTGGTTGTGCCATGTCTTCAATGGCTGAAAGGATTTGTTTATTTGTAGATGCAAGAGTAATTGGATTGGAAAAACTTTTATTGATCCCGCAGTAAAGTCTGCTTGCAGACATCAGACGTGGCCTACGTCGTCTTCCTGACCCCAACTGCCGCCAGAGCCCTGCTAGCCGTTCTGGCCCGCCGGACTCCTGCCGAGCCAGTGCCACGATGACCCGCTGGCGGCCTCGATTTGTAGGTGTTGGTTTCTTTGCCGCGTTGCTTCTTCCATCGCCGGCGGTACCTTCCCTGATACTGACTCCGTTGGGAAATTGATGCAGTCCCGAACTATGTGTTCGAGCGTTGCTACTTCCTTTCGACACACCCTACACTTGTCGTCGGGGTGTGCTTCTGGGTACTTCTTGTGCTTGAGCGCTCGGCTCGGGACCGTTCTTGTTTGTAGTTGCCTGTGTATGATGGCCTGCTCCCGGCTGAGCCCTTTGCAGGGCGGCGGTAGCGTTCGTCTGGCCATCCTGTAGGCCTTCGTGATCTCGTGGAAGCTTGTCATGCAATCCCTGGTACTGAACCACAATCGTTCGCAGGCTCCCACGGCGCGGTCTGTTAATTCTCGCGATCGTGAGTGTGCGGTCTTGTTGCGGCTGTCGTTGTTCTCCGAAACCTTTCTTGCATGTGCCGGGACCCACTTGGTCCTAACACATCTGTCGCTTTCGGTCTTTTGGTGTAGTATCCTGGCCGCCGCAGGGTATATTCTACCGCGGGCGTAGTTCTTCACTGCCTGCCTAGAGTCAGTGAGGACTGTACGACATCCTGGGTCAGGATGGCCAGCGCGATGACGAACTTTTCTGCCTCCTCTGGTTGTTTGCTTCCTATACTGGCTGCCGCTCTTGTTTCCCCCTCAGCGTTGACTACCACCACCGTGAAGCTGTCTCTACTTGCGCATTCCGCAGCATCTACATATCGAGAGCCGCTGTCGTTGGCGTGCAGGTCCGTCAACGCCTTGGCCCTTGCTCGCCTTCTGCCAGCATTATACTCTGGGTGCATGTTCCGCGGGACAGGGTCCACGCGGATTCTGCCGCGTACACCTTCGGGAATTGGACCCTTGTGGCCCTGTTGCCTTTGATATCCAATTCCCAGCTTGTCCAGGATTTTTCTTCCTGCCCTGGTAGTCGACAGTCTTTCCAGCTGGGCAACTGTTTGGGCCTCGGCAATTTCGTCAAGCGTGTTATGGATGCCCAGGCTAACTAGTCTGTTCGTGTTGGTGGTCTCGGGTTCTCCGATGGCCGTCTGGTATGCCCGTCGGATAATGACGTCGAGATATTTTTCTCCCTCTTCTTCCATCGGTGAAACGCTGCCACGTACATGATGTGGCACAACACGAAGGAGTGCACGAGCCTGGTGAGGTTCTCTTCGCGTATTCCTCCTCTTCTGTTGGACACCCTCCGCAGGAGCCGGATGGCGTTGGCCGCCTTCCCCGCAAGTCGTGTGATGGTGCCTCCGTTGTTACCGTGCTCGTCAATCAGCATGCCCAGGACGCGTATGTTCTTTACCTTTGGGATGTTGCTGCTGTCGCCAGTAAATACCTTGATTTCCTCATGCTCCTTTCTTTTTCTTGCATGGCGCCCTTCCCTTGGTCTGTAGATCAGGAGCTCGGAATTGCTGGGTGAGCACCGAATCCCCGTGCCTGCCAGGCTTTCCTCCACTCCCTTTACTGCTCGCTGTAATGCAGCTTCGACGTGAGCGTCGCTGCCTCCTGTTACCCATAGCGTAATGTCATCGGCATATATGGTATGTCCGATGTCTTCTAGCTGACTCAGCTTCTTGGCTACTCTGATCATGACAAGGTTGAAAAGAATCGGTGAGATTACCGACCCTTGAGGGGTGCCTCGGCTACCCACTTCTTTGGCTTCCGTTTCGATGTCCCCTGCCACGATCTCTGCCATGCGTCCCGTTAGGAAGTTCTTGATGTAGTCGTAAGACCTCTCTCCCATGTTTAGTTCCGAGACCTGGACGAGTATGGCTGCGTGCTTGACGTTGTCAAAGGCCGCTTGTAGGTCCAGGCCTAATATAGCCTTAGAGTCCAGGGTGTCGCCATCTATGATATGATGCTTTAGCTGCATCATAGCATCCTGCGTGCTGAGGTGCTGGCGGAAGCCAATCACGGTCTCGGGATACAGATCATTGTCTTCCAGGTACTCTTGCCATCGTGCGAGCAGGACGTGCTCCGGTACCTTGCCCACGCAGGACGGGAGCGAGATTGGGCGGAGGTTGTCCATGCTCGGTGGCTTCCCTGGCTTCGGGATGAGGATCATCTTGGATTTCTTCCATTCCTTCGGCAGGGATCCGGCCCTCCAGCACTCGTTGTAATACGCCGTGAGGGATTCCACGGAGCAGTCGTCCAGATTCTTGAGAGCTCTGTTCGATACCCTGTCGGGCCCGGTGCCGACTTGCTGTTGAGCTCGTGAAGGGCCATCCTGACCTCTTCCACCTGTATGTCTCTGTCCAGTCTCGCGTTCGGTCTCCCGCGGTATGGGCCGTGGTTGACCGTCGGCGTGGTGGGGATGTACTTATCGAGGAGTTTTCTTGTCATCGCATCTTCATCGTGTTCCGCGATTTCGTTATGCAGGAGTTTGGCGAGCCCGTCTTTCTGGTGCGATTTAGTCTTTGTCTCGTCTAGCAAGTGTCGGAGCAGGTTCCACGTCTTCCCGTTATGGAGCTGCCCGTCCGCCACATTGCAGAGTTCATTCCACCGTTGGTTACTAAGCGCTCGGCAGTGCTCTTCTGTCGCTCGATTTAGTCACACATCCTTTCGATGTCCGACACGCCCGCACTGATAGCAGACGTCTACTTGCTTGCGGTATAAATAGCACCTTAGTAGTGCCGAGCTGTACCTGACGTAGTTCGGTACCTTTGGGCCTTCGAAGACCACAATCACCGTCGTCGTGTTGCCTATCCGCGATTACAACCCGCTGGCCGCGAGGGCCAGCGGGTTGTACTCATTGACAATGCTCATGTCGATGTCCGGGGGGGTCTCGCTGAGCGGGATCCCCCTTATGACCCCCTTGACTGTGTCGTGCGGCGCTGTCCTGTATGCGCACACCTCATGTTTCTGGCCCTTGATTGCGATCTCGCTGATACTGCCGTATCGGGTGGCCCGCGCCTCCATGATGGTGCTGATCACCACGATGTTCTGCTGAGCGTTGATGCATAAAATGTCCCCACTTTCTGAGTCCTTGGTAACACCGGCCGCAGTCCGAACGGCTGCGGTGACCTCCACGAGTCCAGTCTCGGCGACATTCAGACAGCGGCGCGGTCGTAGCACGATCCTGATTGCGTCTCTCGGCAGTGCCGCATGCGCGCAGCATTTATAGCCGAGGCTCTAACTTTCCTGACATGCGCAGCCGCCTTATTGGTAGCAGCCGCAGCGTCGATCGACGGCGTCGAAGCCGCGCGGTGCCGGCTCCGCGAGAGTCGTTCGTTCGCCAGCCTCCATCCAGAGTCTTGCTGAAATTCTTCAGGTGAAATTTCTTCCCCTTCTACTTGCACGCTCATCCTTGATTCTTCATTAGTCAATGGAGTGAACACCTCCATCTCCGCGTCGGTGCTTGGCATCCTTCGAGACCGGGCGGGCCTCGACTGGTGCGGCGTTCCTAGCCTCGGCGATCACGCTTAGGCTTAGCTGCCTCGCGCCGGCAGTGGTGCGAGAAAGTCCAGCAGATCGACGAAAAAGCACTTTCCTTCGATTATGCTGGTGTCAATCGATGCCATTCGACGCAGGGAACTGTTTCATGGACACAGGTTGAGGTTTTCACCTATTAGCACCGCGAAAGGCTCATTAGAAGACGGAGTCGATGCAAAGTGCGTTCGCTCGCCTGGTGACTCGCACTGCCCTCTCCATTCAAGAGTAAAAGTGAAAAATATGGTCGTTCGTGGGGGACAGTTTCTCACTGTTAGGTAACTGGAACAGGAAAGGTGAAATAATTTTGTGCTGGGATAGGGAGAAGTTAAATCACGGAGGCACATTTTCTGGCTACGACATGATTTCGGCAATTGTATAGATGTTTCAGTTGTGTGAACAGGGCTGTTGGATCGCCTTCAAGTGGCAACGTTATCTGCATCATAACTCAGTATCTCCTATAAATGACTTAAAAATACGGCCTCCGTTTTGTATCTTTGCAAAGAAATGCAATTTTGGACAGTTTAGTATTAGCCGAGATCAGTTAGTTGTGTCGAAACAGAAAAACCAATTCACCATCTTCTGATGTCTTGCTGTATTTGTGAACATCATCTCTGTACATAAAATTAGGTGTTGGGAAAGCTTGTTTGGCTTAGTGTAATTATAAAATTTTTGCACTCTCTCTCTCTCTTTATTCCTGTTCACAACGAATGCGGGGCAGTATACCGGCCCGTTCGCTTACAGAATCCGAGTGCCTCTACGGTCCAAAAAGTACTTTTACAGCCGTCATTGTACTTTGAGGGAACTATTTGTCGAGTTGTCTTTAGTACTGCAGCAACGTTGCATAGTTAAAATAGCTGCATAACATGTTTTTGCGAAACAAAAAATACATAAAAGTAGGCTGTGTCACTTGTGCTCATAAATGGTTTCGATTTTGCTCACAAATAAAGTAATGCACTTTAGTTTCAAATTACTGAGTTGGAACTAACGTTGCTTTTTGGAGTGTAAGTTTGTTTCTGAACCACAAATAAGGTAGGAAAATGGCAAGCAGATATTACTTTGTAGCAGCGCCCAACTTGTTGTCTGGGCCAGCAATCAAATCCTATTGTCGGTTGGCTTATCTCCGTATGAACTGTTTTGCTATGGATTGAAACATTGTGACAGGAGCCACCGACCTGTGTGAAATAGCCTAGCTGTGCGTTTTCGTTAATGGTCCCAGACAAACCAGTTTAAATAACTATGGGTATATTAATAACAGTATGGTTTGTCGTGAATCACTGAGGGGGGGCTGTCTACTGAAACATTGTGACTAATGTTACTTTGCGCTGGTTTGTTTCTGTGCTGGTTTGTTTCTTTAAACCAGCGCATCTTGATCCAATTGTATCTTTGAAAAATGGCTTTGAGACCTAAAATATTTACATGTTCTATAAAAAATGTCGAAGTCTTAGTAACTAGAGAACAGGTACTGGTAACTTACGATTCATGATAAATGTTTTTTCTAGAATTTTTGCATTGTAGCATTCTAAAAGCAATATGCGTTGCATATCAGCAGTGTAAAATAAATGTGGGAGCCTCAAACTGCATTGCTGAGTTTAGTGATAGTGTGGGCTGTGTAGTGTTGTAACTCATCCTTCTTTTTCTTTTTTTTCACTGCTGCAGCACTCCTGCTTATGGCAGCTGTAGTTTCGGTTCAAACAAAGCGGCTGTACTCTGTCGATGACCACAATGGCGGTCGAATCAAACGGATGCTGCTTCACAATACGCGCACCAATCCAGGGAATAAATCTGAACCATATTTTGTAATCAACACTGTCTTGTCAGTTGCTGAATTTAATTTTTTTCAATAAAAACACGAATGATTGCTTGATGTAACAATGGTATATTTATGTAGAACCAGTTTGGCAATACGTCTTCGGGGACTGGTTGAGTACTCGAACACCACAATTAAAACACCTGCAGCAGTAGAATGGCTGGGCGAGTAAATTACGCGGCTAAAGTTGTATCATGGCTTCATAGCCACGGTTTGACAGTTCGCCCGTGGCGAGGATGAATAGTCGTTGTCTGGGAGCGTGTAACTGCCGTGGAGTGTTAAAGGTTGAGGTGCAGTCGACCAACAAAATGATGGCAACCAGGTGGCAAAGTCATGCGGCCGAAGGGTGGTTGTGTATCCCTTGGCGGTGCGTTGTTTAATGGTGAGCAGCTGGTCTCCATGCACCACCGGACTTTCAGCACACCGCCAAGGCCCAGTTTTGAATATGGGCTTAACACTTTGATGGAGGAATGGCCGGGCTGAAATTACCTGGCTAGAGATGGACAGCAATAGCTTGTGTACTGCTTAGGACGTTACGTGTACTACTGCAGTGCTGCTCTTGTTAAAAATGCAAAACAACAATTCAAAAATATATTTTAGATTGCTGGGCTCTTTATTTTGGTAAACAGTTCCATTAATGACGAAGGCTAACAGTAAAAGCGTAAACAAAGCAATGTAATAGAACATCAGGGATCTGCATTGCCAGGAGCAACGCGAATTCACGGTTGTGCATCAATACAACACTTGTATTACAGTGTTATACACTCTTATGCACTATACTCCAAAATACATCAATGTAAGGTGTCGTGATCTACAAGCTAAAAAATATTGCCCATGGCTCATAAGCATCAGAAAGAAAATCTGATAGCTACAGGGAGCCTATCTGACGTTATCCAGAAAAAAATGTGTATGTACATGTGGAGAAAACCTTGGAGAACAAGGTTGAGAAAAGGTATCACGCAGTAATATGTATTACATATTTCGCCTTTTTATTTTATTTGAAAATTAGAAAAAAAAATTGAAAGATGAAAGAACGCAAAGGGCAAGAAGTAGACGCGAAATATACACTGCCTTATATACATGTGACCGGTAGCTTTAGTACTGAAAGGCAGATGTTTTCTTAGGGCAATGTATTTTTTCGCCCCTAATTTTTATAATAAATACAGAAGCAAAAATGTCTTACAACATTGCAAATAACCGCTGCAGTTTAAAATGATATGGAACTTTTTATATATTGTTCTGTTAGTGATGTACCGAAAAAAAGTACGATTATTATCTCTATCCTGTAGTCTTTTCGACTGTTTATTCGTTCTTTATAGAACCGTTGCAGCCTGCTGAATAGTTAAACGTTAAAGCGTCGAAGTGCCCATTGCAGAAACAGCAAGGAAGACTTCCGCTGATCTCTTAGGCTTCATCTGTAATTAAATTAAATACTGATCATTCTAGTCGGCAAATTGCCTATTATAATTTTACTTAGGTGTTGTTGGCCACATTATAAACCACAGTAAAACTTTGAATAAAAGTGGGTATTATGAAGCTGTTATCACCCGTATCGGAATGAGGTGGAGTATGGTGTGCAACCTTTAAGTAGTCGTAACACGTTCATTGGCGAATTTAGGCTTGTAAATAAGGTTTCTGAATTGGGTTTTTACTAATGCACACCCGAAGTACTTTTAGCATTTAAAAAAAACGTGGTTCTTTGAAGTGTTACTGTAAGCGCTGTCATCGTTGTTTTATTTATTAGATGAAACATTACCAATTTTGTATTCTCACTTCATTTTGAGGAAGCCACAAGTAAAGCAATAAAAAAACTGGTTCACAATTCCTAATTTATTTGATAACCAGTTTTTCTCCTGAAAAGGAATTGGTGCCCCAAGATTGTTGATCTTCGTTTCCCTGATATCCGGTGCCGATCATGAACCCAATCACCCGGGCTCCGGTTGATTTGGCAGGACGCTGGCAAGGTGATGGTGTTGAAGGTATCGGAGATAGAGGTCGAATTGACGAACTCGAGGCGTTTGTACTTGATGAACCGAAACAAAGAGTTTCCATACAACTAGCTACATACATAAATAACAAAAAGAAAAAGAATATCTAACTTAGTAAACGCTCTAGCTACAAGCCACTCGGGCTTTCCAACTCCGTCTAACATTTCTATGCTCCGAGCGTCCGCAAACCACTCGGGAAACGACGGTGACTCTCTTCCACCCGTAGTATCCGTCTAGTTGCCCAGAACACAGGTGTACCCTAAACGTACGACCTGTTCCTCCAGTCTACCTCTCGCTTAGGGGCTCCCAAATCCCAACCTAGCTTCGGCGTTCCACACTCATTGTCTCACCGGAACTGCCTAGCTGAAATCTCCGACAAGAATGCTTTCTATTGGCAGAGTTCTGCTTTTTAATACATCGGTATTCCTCCCTCTCGTTAACGCCCTTCGGGAACGCCCCTCTAGCACGCAGCTGTCGCTCAGCCATTCGCCGAACATTCAATGAGGCGCCGCCAGACTCTGGTCACGGGCCTGCACGCGGTTGAGTGGAGGAGGTGAATGTGGGCAGCTGCTGAAAAGCAGCCATACGCACTGTCGCGCGTGGCAATGGGGTCTCTCGGAGAAGGCATCGCCGCCACGCGATCAGACGACAATAATTAGCTCCTCGTTTTCCGCTACGTCAACAGTTTTTGCAACTTGTCGCAGCCGTCTGTATTCTTAAAGGCCATTATTGCCGCGGGATTCCTCCATCCAGATAAGCCGTCTCCCGAACGCACCGCAGCGGTTGCTGGTGACGACACCGTAGTGTTGGGAGTACAATCACTCTATTTCTATCGCAGGGTTCTTTCTGTTAGCACGCGCGGCCGGGGCACTTGGCGGCTGACGTCATGAGTGGGCCTTACAACTCCCCCCTTTAAGAGAGTCACGGGACCTCTTTGTTCAGTCAATTCTAAAATAATTTAAAAGTGCCACTCATTCGATCTGCCCTTTCGGCCATACAGAAAAAAAAACGCCTGGAAGGAGTTCGGTATAACCACAAATCAGCCCCCTACGAATTCTGCTGTTTTGTTATCCGAACTCTCTCTCACGTAAAATACAAAAACAACCTATTGAGTATCCGTTCAAAAGGAATAGGATACCTTAGCATAACAAATACAATTAGGTCGTTTAGTGATCTTAAGGCATTTTCGGTTTTTCTCAACTGGTGCATTAAACTCTTCAACCCATCGTAAACATCGTCGGGATTTGTGATCAACCGTAGTGCCGCTTCTGCATCTCGGCGCAGTTCTCGAGTAATGAACCGCACCTCTTGCCTGTTTGTTTTCAGTCCGTCAAGACGCATCGTAAACACAGGAATACTGTGTTCTGGTAATGCATCTTCTATCACGCAATGAGCTCTAGCGTGCACCTCACCTTTCACAAAATTGGTTTCTGTACCCATCGGGCAGTCTCGTCGGAGGTGATGTTGCATCGTCGTGTCATCTGGCCATCACGTCGGTCGGCTTTCGGTAGCACCCAAGGAGGTTGTATAGAACTTCTGGAGTGGAGATGGTGCTCGAAAACTGACGCCGACTGCCGCCATCTTGCCGTGGGTAGAAAACTCGTTCCGCGGTAGCAGACGCATTGCATTCGTCGCATAATGTACTTGGTTTTGCGGCGGGTTACGTTATATTTTTGCTTCCGTTCTTTTTTTGTTTTCTTTTGTGGTGTTTTGAAAGTTGATTCTCTCATGCGGCTACCTTCAAGCGCACCGAGCTTTTCTTGCACGCGTTCATTTCCCCGCAAGTGGTTTTGGTTATGCTCCCCTCTCCGTGTTCCTAGTTAAGCACTTCGCAAGTCGCCCGTGCGTGCGCCGGGGGAGCACACATCTGGTAATTATTTACATTTTTGGGCGCTAACAACTAAAATAAACAGCAGGCACTAAATAAACCCTAAATAAACCCCATCAACTAAACAAAATAAACAACTAAATAAACCCCATGTGTGGTTCTTCCGAGTTCTCTCTTGCCAAAGAGCAGAACTCGTGTTCGTTCGATCCTCGTTCGCGGATGCATGCTCCAAAGGTGTACAAAGCAGAAATGGTCTGCTCGTGCGTCGCGTTCGTCTGCGCTAATCGCGCGAAGAAGGCGTCGGGGATCAGCTTTCATCTGTAAGTACTGAGGGTACCCTGTTTGTTTTGGGTTTCGAGGGCATTACTAGTATTATAACGTTATGAGTGCACATTTGCCCGCCGTTTGTGCGTGATGTAAAGGAAAAATTTGCCGTAGCACCTGTCCTCCGCTTAGTGAGCATACCGTACGCGCTTGTTTACGCAGTTATGCGAATGTTATCGCTCGTAGTTGTGGTGGTCCTGTAGTCGCTTCGCTACGCGAAATCACATGTGTGTAACTATGTGGGGCGCAAATTGTTTTTCCACACTAATTTAAATGCAGACTATTGCTAAGGCAGTTACCGTAAAAAATCAAGGCACTCTTGTATAATACATTTCCTTTACATCCGGCCATACGTGAATACACTGACATTTCTCGTTAGCGCTGTTTCGTAGAAGTCTTTGATGCACCGCAATGCTCTCCCGCGTTCTTCGTCCGCGTGATTTTGTTATCAATAGCACGCTGCTATCGTGCCAACGTGCGCGGTTAATGTAGTCGTGCATCCAATTAAGTAACCATCTGGATTTGAAAAATAAAGTCAATGGATGTCTCATGCCTTCTGTAAAGTGCACGCGGAATAAAAAAAACCTGCTCTGCTTTAATGTGCTTCATTGTGTGCCAAATCCATTTCGCTAAATACGATTGAAAAGCTGGAAATAGACCCGCCGCGTTGGCTCAGTGGCTAATGGACTGTGCTGCTCATCCCTAGAACGCGGGTTCGATTCCCTGCTGCGGCACCTGCTGTTCTGGTGAAGGCGAAAAGCTAAAACTACTGTGTGAACGAGATTTCGGTGCACGTTAAAGATTCCCCAGGTGGTCAAAATTAATCCGGAGCCCTCCACTACGGCGCGCCTCATCGCCTGCTTTGCGTCAGCGCGTTAAACCCCACAATGAATCAACCAATCAAAAGCTCGTGCTTAGTTTGGTCTTCGGCAAGGGCAAAACTGGGCATGTTGTTTAAACCAGGAAACGTGCATTTGCACTACATATAAAGAGTGCAATATCCTGATGGATATGATTCTTGCAGTACTGCTTGAAAACCATTCGAACCGCTACTGCATTATTATTTATTAATCAATAATGAATAAGCATTCATTATTCCTAGCCACGCCGCTAAAAGAAACAAGCGTCAAATAATCGCGCTTTCGCGTGTCCCGCACTTCCAGCGTGAAATCACGGTTAATAGTAACCTTATAACGCGGAATCTCTTGCCATGGCGCGCAACATGAGGTAATTTTATGTTAAGGGGACGGTCTATAGCCTTAGCTATACCGAATAAACGTTTATTGAAATAAAATCAGGGGTGGTGCCTTTAGCATAGCGCTGCGCGTTTTCCCGCATCGACAGCTCTGTTGACCACCGTAAGATGTAGACAGGCGAACTCGCTGCTTGAACCATATCTTACGTCAAAACCTTACGCGTAAGGCAAAATTCAGTCTGCCCTCAAATATCGTAATCGATATACTAGCTTACCATCGTTTTCTCCCTTGTAAAGCCAAAAAAACGCGACCGCACTTCAGCGTCCCAGCTGGCGCAGCGCGTTTTCTACCCACGGCAATATGGCCGCCGACCGGTTCGCCCGGCTTCACCTCCCCGCGTTGCCCGCTATGGGCGGCCTCTACTCCAGAAGTTTTATACAACCTCCTTGGTAGCACCATCGTCGATATGTCCATCAAACGGTCCGTCGTCGGCTTCGAGGGGTATTCCTTCTCGTAAGCCAAAGTTCGGATAAATCCAAATCGCACTGGGCCTTCTTCCCGGGTTTTTCGGCACCATAAAATGTAAAATAAGGAGAGACCAATAGCCGCGACGTCCCAGTGATACGATGGCGCTTCTATTCTAAAGATGGCGGATGAAGAAAAATGAAGCAGCTCGAGCTAGAGCTGCTCACGAGAGATTACGGGCACCGATGATGATATTCGCATCGGTGCCGCGATGATGATTACAAAGTTTCTACATCTTCCCCGGCCACAAAGAATGTCTTGTCAGTCCGTGTCCGTTGAGTACATATGTTTATTCTAGTTTGATACAGTGTGGCAGTCCGACGGCGAAACACTCCGTGTGGCCGTTTTCTGAGCAAGCGCCGAGTCTGTCGGCGCAGTCCACGTAGCCATGTCGAAATTTGAAGCCCGTCTTGAATGCTCTTGTACCCTGGTGTAAGTTGTTCGTTTTTTTTCAAATACATTTATGTTAAAAACACTAAATGCGAGCGAAAAAAATTGCATCGTGCCTCCGGGGCGCGTAAACGCCGCGAACAACAAGACAACTGACCCTACAACACTGATGCGCGTTATAACTGCAAACACACTCATTCATTCCGGCACTAAAAATAAAAAGAACAATAAAAAGAACAAGGACTAGGTAAGAACACGGCAATTTTACAACCAACGAAAGAAAACATTAAGAACGTTTTAAAAACGGTAGCCTTTCTTGGGCTACTTAAACCCAGAAATTTGGCCTGGCTGTATGTCTGTCTGTCTGTCCGTCTGTCTGTCTGTGAGTCGATTCAGCCACCCGGGCAAACTAAAACAACGCCGACGCAATAGTCTTATATAGTCACAGCTAAATATACCCGTCTAAGTCCGGTGTAATGCTCATACCTGTCAACATTGTTGAAGAAAAACAAGACATTACGCAAATATAAGAGAACAAATTATCACAGAAGTGATGTTTGCAGTGTTCCTTTATAAAAAAATACACGCTTGACTTTGGCCCAATATAAATACTTCATCAACTTCAGAAAAAAATCACTGCCGTCACCTGCTGTCGCAGGCGCCACTATAGCTTCTTGTGGCATTTTAAGGAATCAACCGTCAACAGTTACGAAAGGTTCCACTAGCTTTCGCCCGCGCCCATATAGCTTCTTGCGGCATTTTGAGGAATGAACCGGAACAGTTACGAAAGGTTCCACTAGACAGGTTCCACCTTCTGCTTGCAACGCACGTGGAGTAGGGAAACGCGGTTCTATAAACGTTGAACTAGGGCGTCGCGATTCACGCGCGCCTTCGCCGTACGGCAGCGTTGGCATCCAGACACCCACTTTCGATCAGTGGAACGCCGGAAATTTAAAATGATTTAGGCAAAGTTTTGGCGTCTTTATCTTGGGAGTAGCGCGAAGCAAAAGGAACAACATAAGAGGTGAGCGGGAAAGCGAAGGGAGGCATTTACTTGGCAAACGTCAATGGAGACTATCGTCTTTTGACGACATTTGCAACGAAAGAAGCAGATACCCGGCCACTTTTTAATGTCAATATGTGCATGCGCGCAAATGTTCTCCTTGATGGCGTACAATGACAACGTTGTTTCCAGAATGTTCAGCTGTGGTTAGGTCACTTGCGGTACACAGAAAGTTGATTTCGGTGCATGGATCGAGCAACCAAGGAATCACGTCAAGGACAAACACCACAAACATGCACCCACACACCACCTTAAGAAACGAACGTGTGAAAGGGAACGTTCATGTCCGCCGTGGCTGTGTTAAGACTAAGAGACAGTTCAATACTAGCCTCACCGAGCGATATTCTGAAAACATGCCAGTGCATACGCGTATTTCCAGCCCCCTCTGCAGATGGCCCGTAATATGTGGCGTTGCTGTGTCAATGGAAGTTTCGACAATTTATCCCCAGAAGGTCACCACAACTTCGGGGAAAACGGAGACGTTTTGCGAGAAGCGAATTCAGTGTCGGTCCCAAAAACCCAGCAACCATGCCTCCCCGATGCCCCGACGTTAGGTAACGCTTCGGGATAGAAGCGTGAGCGAATGTTTGGTGTTGGAGCAGAATGGCGGCACGCGAACGCGACGACACTCTCAGGATTATTCTTTACCTAACGTGTCGAGTGCCCGCAGCAACAACGTCACAAGCGTCTATTCTTACCGGAAACTGTTCGTGCACGGTTTGGGAATTCTGAGCAGCGACCTGAGGAAGTGACTTTTTCAGGTGTTCCAACACGCACTCATAGTGGCGTAACTCGGGACTCAGGTATATGACACCCGGCATGTGCGCAGAACTCAGCGGGTCAAACCTTCCAGGGCGGCGTCCGGCCAACTTTTCGTAATGACAACAACGGGTTCTAAAGGTACTAAGCTTTATCTCAGACACCGCTTTGGCGAGATCGCTGACTGCGTCTTGTTCCTCTGTTTCCACTGTAGCTGCCTCCTCACACGGTTTTTTTTTCCTCCTGCCCAGCCTGCTCGAGAGATCTCATACTTTGTTTTGCAGTCTCTGCGAATGCGTTTTGGTGTTCTCCATCAGTTACTACGACTACACAATCACATTGAAAACTACCTAGGCCAGAAGACATTGCCGTATCTTTTCTACCCTTTTCAAATGTTCTTAGCTCATTCACTTCCGCCTTCTCCCGTTCTCTCTCACTTTGTCTTTCCTTTCCTGTTAGTTCTTGCCAGTGTACCTTCTGAGCTCGGTTATCCACCCGTAACTCCTGTTTTTCGTCAGCCTGAGTGTGAACTCTGTCTTTTTTCGCTGCGTCTCGTCACTTGCTGTCTTGTGTTCTCTCTCCTTTCTTGTCTGGGGGAGCTCCTGAACGCCTGACATGGAATTCACTTTCTCGAGTGACTTTTGAAGCGAATGTGGAGTGCGGCGAGCCCCGTGACTTTCCTGCGTGATGCCAATCTTCGCCGTACACCGATTAGAATTGGGGCTCCCCCCGGCAGGTATTAGCTTATTCACTAGTGAAAACGTCACTTGCGGCCCTACATTTGTAGCAACGGAGGTACCAATTGACTCTCCGGTTTAACCGGACGCGCTTTACTCCACGTCCCTCATTCGCACTTCTATTTCCACGGAAATGAGCCCCAGCTGAATCGCTGGCCTCGTGTGTGGACTCACAGATGCCTACTTTGTCCACCTGAAGTTCCACTTAACAGCACTTGCTTGCACCGTGCAAATTGGCTGTCAGAATACGGTTAGCTGGCTGCATCCCAGATCTCCTCCGCTCGTGCTCGCCTCATTATGGTGGGTTTTGTACGCTGCACTCCCTCTCCAACTCCAGTCTTCTTCTTCTTCTCGCGCTCTTCTAGCTTAAGTTTATACCTTGCGTCCCGCTCCTCTCACTATAGCTTCTGCTTTTGAAAGTAATTGCATTCCACACGCAAAACTACTTCGGATTCCACTTGGGGAAACCCTCCTCAAACTCTACAGCCTTGAGGTGCCTCCTCTCGGGTCTTACCATTTTTGTTTTTATCCGCCATGTTCACTTGCATGGTCCTCGTTACTACCCTGCAACCTACGACTGAGCCTACACCACCACAACGAAGCGCAAGAAATCCCATTCACCCGCACCTTCAGTGGTCTACTGCCGCGTCGTTGACCCTATGCGCTGGCTTCGTTCGACCGCTCCACTCCGCGCGAAGCTCGGCTGGTGCCGATGAAGAAGGGCTTGCGGCCGCTAGCTGCCCTTGGCTTTGGCGTGGTGATTTTTCTGCTAAATCCTGTCGACTGTGCCAGTAAAGATTGTGTATTTTTGCTTTCCCGAAGCCCGGTGCCGATCAGAAACAGAATCGCCTGGGCTCCGGCAGATTTGGAAGAAGCCTGGCAGGGCGATGGTATAAAAGCTCTCGGAGACAGCGGTCGAACTGAAGACTCAAGTCGTTTGTTTTAGATGAAGGGAAACGAAGTGTTTATATACAACTATTTACAACAGAGTAGCTGGAAACATGTGTAACGAAAAGGAAAAAAAATCACCATCTTCCCGTAGGAGAACCCTGAGTAGTATGTGAAGCAGCCGTGGGGTCGACTCAAGTTCTCATTAGTTTTCACTTTTGTCGCGTCTTTGCGGGAGGCGAATGAGAGGAGCGGAGCGCGCTCGGGCGTCATTTACACCTCGCAGCTACAGTAGCGCCCCCAGCGGAGTATGCAGCAGCTACCGTCGCGTGTGTAACCCTAAGCTGCTTCGCAATATGGCGCGCGGAACCGAAGGTGTTGCCATTCGTTGCGCAATTCCGGAGAGGAGCTTCGTAGGGGAGAGGAGTAATGCCGGATAGGAGAGGAGTGTCGGAGAGGAGAGGAGGAATGCCTCGCATACTACGCAGAGTTCCCTACGGGAAGATGACGACGGTGGTTGACCGCGAAGCTCTCTCACGATAGATTCTTTGGTTGACCAATCCCTAGGGGCACCCTGCCGCAATCATCATCAGCGGTGCCTGGCCAGGAAGGTGCAGAACTAGTGTGGTACTCAAGGTTCCCCGAAGAGAAGATGACGACTGTGCTGATTGAACGCGAAGCTATCTCGTGAAGGATTCTTTGGTTGACCAATCCCTAGGGGCATCCTGCCAAAATCATCATCAGTGGTCCCTTGCCAGGCATGCGCAGTGGGTGTGCGGACGGCGGACAATGACAACGACGAGGGAGGGAGGTACACAGCCCCAAAAACGAGATGCTTCGCATCTATTCCAATAACAAGGGGTATCCTGCCACAATCATCATCAGCGGTGCCTGGCTAGGCAGGCGCAATGGGAGTGTGTTACTCAGGGTTTCCCTACGGCAACATGACGGTGGTTGAACGCGAAACTATCTCGTGATGGATGCTTTGGTTGGCCAATTCCTAGGGACCTCCTGCCACAATAATCATCACCGGTGCCTGGCCAGGCATGCGCAGTGGTGTTCGAATAGGGGACAACAACAACAAAGGAGGGAGGGACACAGCCCCGAGCATGAGATGCTTCGCATCTAAAATTCAAACTTCAGTTAAACTCTCTAGCTACAAGTTCACAAATGTTACTCCAGCTTTCCAAACCAAACTCTCCTATGCTCCGAGCGTGCGCAAACCACTCGAGCGATGGTGGGGACTCTGTTCCCGCCGCAGGACCCGTCGAGGTGCCCGGTACGCAGCTGTACCCTAAACTTCCGACGCGGTCCTCCACTATACCTTTCGCTAAGGGCTCAGAGATACCAAACCAGCTTCAGCGGCAGACTCCTTGTCTGGCCGGGAACTGCCTACTTCAGGGCTTTGACAAAAACAATTTGTAACGGCCCAGTTTGGTTTTATAATACCTCGAAATTGCTCCCTTCGTGAACGCCCCTGTAGCTTTCATTCATGCGGAAGGGAGGCTCACATTTACGGAGACGGATGTCCCTGAGCCATGCGCAAAATATTCACTAAGTCGGCACCACCTTCGGGTCAAGGGCCTGCAAGCAGGCGAGCATCCCCACGGCGGTGAGGATACGTGCCGCTGAGGGGAAGCAGGAGGTGCGGCGGCCAATGAAAAGCAGCACTGCCGACGGTCACTTGTCACAATGGCGTAACCCAGAGAAGCCGCCGCTCCGCGCGGTCAGTCGACGAGAATTACCTCGTTGTTGCCCGCTACGTCAATTATTATTGGAACTTGTCGCGGACGCCTGAATTCCTTAAAGGAATTATTCACGCGGCGTTCCTACATTCTCACAAGCCGTCTCCCGAACGCGCCGCAGCGAATTGGTGGCGACAACTGCGAAGTGTTGGCAGTGCAATGCCACTAGATAGAGCAAGATCTTTTCTTTTACAAGCGCGGCCGGGGCGCCTGGCCGCTGACCTCATGAGTGGACCTTAAAGCCAACTCTTTAAATATCAGCTCAGATAATTTCCCACAACAAAGGTGATGCCATTACGAGTTTCCAAAGAAGTAGGTCACCTTTATTTACCCGTGAGGCACACCGCGTAGTGTTTCTAAAAACATGACGTGGCTGCTCTCAATCATAGAAGCCAATATTGGTTATTTGGGTTGCTTAGGTACCTATATTCTAAATATAAGCCACTCTACAAAACGTTTGAATAAATGTTTGAAAGGGATCCTGAAAGGCTTTTTGAGGACAATAAATGAACTAACGCAATAGTTAGGTCGGGTGGTAAACATCATATGCGGCAAATATAACATTTTTACAAGCAGCGGAAACATCGCACTTTTGTTACAACTGTGTTTTGAGGTTTCTGCATGTTTTTCGGCTCAGCCAACTTGCCGCTAGTAGGTCATCCATTCTTCAATGTGCGTCACGAAGCAAAGATGTTACAAATGAAAGGATTTTATTTCCGCTTCCGGAAAAGAGAAGCGTCATCTGTTTAGCGTTGACGAGTTTTGGTGGCGCCTTTGCGCTTCCGGCTACACGCTGACCGCTATCGTGTTCGTCCATATTTATGGTTTTTACTGTATTACCACGCTTTTCCTCAATGCGTGTTGGCTAGGCCAAGACATGATATCAGTATTTTTGGTGTACGGCTCTCCGGCCGTTCACTTTGGCGACAATGTGTTCCCCGGAGTAGCAAACTGCATATTAGTGTGCACCCAGAAACCCTCGTACAAAATAGAGGCTCAGTTAAGAGAAGAAGACTTAATGTGTATTAGGTGGTCCGGAGTCAATATCCACCAACCTTTTTAATATAAGGCGTTAAACAATAGCCGGGCGAGTACTATTCCCGTAGTGGGGGGCAAGTTGCAGTCACCACCGAAACAGTGCTGTTGCTTAACGTCAGCTGTGAGGGAGACTTTAGAGGAAATTACGGAGTATTTGTTATTATAGAAATGCTCAGTTAACCAGCCAGAAATTCCAAACTGAGATAGCAAACATTGATGTGGCACAAAGGGTGGGGCTGCATGTGGTATATGGGTTTTATTTGAGCAATATCCAGCGGAATGAGCCCTCGCGCCCGCTGAGCCAAAGTCGCTAGTTTAAATCCTGGCAGGGTGTTGCTTTTTCTTTTTCTGCTTTCTAAGGAGCACTGTTTGCGAATCGTAATCCCGAAAGCAATACAAAACTTTTTGGTTGAACTCTGGACCTACCATTTCAAAATTCACTGCATCGTTTATGCCAAGGTCATAGATTTGTTCAGCTGTATATTTGTGATTTGTGTGTGTATATGTATAAAATGCAGTTGTATAACGGATGACGAAATACTGATGTCTGTATTTTGTAAAATTGGTATGTCTTTATACAGAGCAAACCTTGGTTTTGCGCATCCTCCTAAACAACGCACCAGGTAGGTTCGGGGACGGGGAGAAAACATAGGGCCACTGCCGGCATTAAAATACTGAACATAACGCAACTGGATGTTCTGAGCACGTAAACAATGAAGGAACAGACCTTTTAGAGATGAAAGGGGCTTGAGGCCATCAGGAGAAAAGCCGAGGGTGAACAATCGTTTTTTGGAACCATATGTGCAACTGAAAAAAAAAAGAGACAGTCACGCACGGCCAAAAACCTCACGCTACTCTTTCGAGGGAGCTAGCAATATCGTAAAAAGTGTACTTTTCTGGTGGTTGAGAAGCACTGGTTTGCGTAGGAGTATCACGGTATTTAAGGGGGGAGGGTGGGGGAAATTAAAAACACGACACACACTAAAACGTCACTCTCACGTACCGTGCAACCCTTCGGCTGTTTTCTGTTATTGTTATAAATGTTCGAACCGTTCGGAATAAGTGGCTCTGTTCGAAATAACAAGATCAGGCCGCATTCGTAAATGATGTTTATATTATGTTTTCATAATACTTTTGCGACTTATTGTAGAAAACAACCTCAAATTTTGGACGGGTTCAGGAAGAGCCGGTAAATACCTGCGATATGTAAGCTTCTTTTCTTCCTGTGTCTCACCCTCATACAGCAGGGTCACTAGTGCGACATTGTCCCTTTCTAAAAACACTTTTCACTAATGTTATGTTAATATGGTTGCCAGAATACGTCTCAAGAGCATGGCGACAAAACGGACTGAATTTAGTTAGATTTCTTCTCATTCTGCATCGGTTTTAGTGTTTAAAATTTAATAGACAAATTTTAATAGACAAATTTCAATAGAAATACTTCACTAACCTTTGCTCATCGCAAAACGTTGTATCCGTATGTCGCGGACCAACATCATGTGAGGATTTAGAAACATCCACAGGGTACCTTGCTTGTTCTAAAGTGTGTTACAGCGTCATACCTTCCTCCTTGTCTTACCTTTTAAGCGTTGCCTTGGCATAAATTTATCCACTTTAGCGGGCACGTCAGCTTTTTCATTTTTAGTATTTTTCAAGTGCTATTGGGACCATGTGAACGAGATGCGGTTTTTTGCTATTATATTTTGGTCAACGGCGTCGTCTTATTGCCGAAAATTGGAGTAAAGCCACCCCTTTTTTCCTAGCGGCTGCAAACACTTCGGTCACTGCACGCTTTTGGGACTCTTATCGCATTATATCCGCAATAGAATTCTACGTGGATGCAGCGTCCAGTGACATACACTTGCGTAATTCAAGATGAATGGAATTGGCACCACACGTAATTTTGATGATGGAAAACAGGTTGGAGTTCTTCCTACACAGTGGGCGATATTTGGAGTGGAAAGCTTACGAAAGAATATCTTTTGCTAATAATTGAAACGACTAGTTTCCAAAAGTGAAAGGGTTATATCTAACAGTGTGGGAGAAATAGGCTTCCGGTAGATAGCAGTATTACACTAAGGACGGTACGAAAATTAGAAACGTATGTAGCATCAATATGTAAGTAGTGCTTTTGTGTGGTGATAATTTTTAAAAATACAGTCTAACAGAAACTTGTCTGAATACAAGCTTTAAATGTTTTAACAAAAACACATTTTGTCAGAACACTACTTGAAATGACTAAGCTGTTGTAGAATGAGCAAGCACCAGACATCAATACTGACTGGTAATATTTCGCTGAACAAAGCTTAAGACAAGCATGTCTCACAAAGCAGAGGAAAAGCATTAACGTTTAAGGAAATATTGGCAACTTGCCTTCATTTTGTCCTGAAATCGCCGGCAGGTCCACCAGTTTAGGCCACAAAACTGAAAAACAATATATTTTAAAGATCAGTGAGAAGCAATTACCTTTCCAACGAAAACCAGGTGGCAACAAGGACAAACACATGCCAGATACCACGCAGTGATGCTTCGGCTAGCTAATATTTAAGGCGCGTTTTATACCTCAAAAACGCGCATGTTGTCACGTTTTGTGGAATGTCTCGACCAGCTCAGAAGAATGGACATGGGAGAATCGTTGGCACGTTTACCAAAGCAGACATTTATTATGTACAACACAACCCCTAAGCAAAATAAACACAAAGCAACCAAAGAACTCAACCAAATAAATTCCTATATACTAATCTATAACAACAGCCCACAAAAGCCACCAAACCAAACCAAAAGTCACTACAATGAAGTCCTTAATAACGCAACCAGTCCTAGTTCCTCTCTCTACAACGTCCATGTTAACAATCTTAACAACAAGGGTCATATAATACCCAAGTCCCTAGCGGACGGGCCTGCTGCTGTCTCCGGCGCTGAGGTGTCGTACCCGTAGCGTGGCCGTGAAAATCTGGTAGCCGTAGTTGTCCGCTGTAGCGGTGCCGGTGGTGGTGGTACCGACGCAGTTGTGCGCGGTTGTCACACAGTGGACCGCTTTTCAGCTACCCCTCAAGGTAGCCCTCGTAACAGGAAGCAACCGCTGGCTTCGGGGCCTTCGCCGAGGAAGCAGGTAGCACAAGGAGCTCCGGGAACATCGCCGCGTGGGGACCGCCAAGGCGTTATTTGACGGTGCGGGCTCGCTGTACGCAGGCAGCCGACCGTCACCGCTGGGGCCACCAAAGCACAGGTTGGTGGTACGACGCGCAAGTAGGGGCCGATGCCACGTCGGTCCACTCCGGCCCAGGCTGACGTGGCCGTGGTCGATGGAGTGGCCTCGTACCCCCGGCTTGTTTCCTCGGACTCGTGCCACCTCACCTTCCAGCTGTGGCGTTCTTCTGATCTCTCCCCCGCTCTCGGCCTGTGCCCCGGGATTAAAAAGCCTCTGCCCGGCCGTTGCGGCCCTCTCGCATTCGCTGTGGCCGTGTCCGCCGCACGGGTCACCACCACATTGGTTAATTCTCCACGTGCCTCCATCGCGTCACATCGTCATTAGTCCTCCCTCTTCACGGGAAATTTGCATTCTCTTCGTCTTCCTCTTCGTCAGCCTCTGGCTCTACTATGACACGTCATTTTTGTTTTCAATGGGGGATTGCCCCCTTAATCATGACAATGGGCCCCCCTCTTGAAGAGTTTTTTCCCAAAAAAACTGCTCACTTTTCGCCGATGTATCTTCAGATCACCACCACTGTTCACTACTCACATACAACACACCTTATTACACACCACTGTTTACTTTTTCATCACTACAGTTCACTATATCTACACACCACAATATACATTTTGTCCGCACAACCTTCATCACGTTACAAACCCCCAAGTAATCATGTCCACTCATGCAGTCCGCTGTTCACCACCCCTGCTCCATTCTGAAGTCGTACGTTTCACTACACTCTGAAGTCGTACGTTTTACTACACACTTCACTTTCACTACTTTAACACTTGTTTTGTGTTCAGACAATTTTCACCACTTCCATTGCCAACACCGCACTTTCTCAACCCTTACCTGTAGTTCACTCATCTCTACAGGACACACACATTGGTGCACACCGCGTTCCCGATTTATCACCAATATATGACTTTCTCAAACACCAATCTACTCCAACACTCCGATATAACACATCATGAAATATCAAACGCATCAATCATCAATTCAACAAGCCTTCCTCAATCCACATCTAAAAACGTCTTTTCCTGCTTCTACTCCTCAATCGACCCTTTGAAACCACTTCTTTTATATTTACACGTCATACACCATCACCACTCTACTCATACACTCTACTCGAACACATCATTCAATCAAACGCATCAATATTGTAATCTTTCACACCACTGTCTCAATCCTAACTCCGTCACTACATCAATCATATTTCCATTGTATACATGAACACCAAAGCTTGCCTTTCACTATAATACCATATTTAAGCTCTACCACCGCACCCAAATTATTTGTTACCGTGATGGGTCCTATTTCTGGCCAAGTCGAGTCCATGATTTCAACCGGGTTCGTTCAGCTACGGCTTCATCGTCACCTTCTTCCGCCTCAACCATTCAGCACCTTTCGCTACACAATCAGTTCGGCTATGACAACCGACTTTAGTTGCACCACTTGCGTGCCGGTAGCACGTAGTCTGTCTGAACGGTTTTGCTGGCAAGCCACGCCTTACAATTTCACCAGCCACAATGCGCTTGCGCGGTGCTCCTTGCCCCTTACGAGCTCGCAAGCCGCTAAGCACATTCCCTCTTCTATGACGTGAGCTAGCTTGCTCAGCGTGCTCACTCGGCGCGTTTTCAGCTAGCTCATCCCTAAGCGTCTGGCCTGCGGTTGAGCCACGCCAAGCCAGCACACAGCCTCGCACTTCGAACGCGCCTCCCCCATCGACGGTCTTTTGCGAGAACCATAGCTCTTTCATTTTCTCATTGAACTCCTCGCTAAGCGACAAGCGCGTACTTTCAACAGCCCTTGCTTCTTCGCCAGCTTTATTCTCAAAGCGCTCATTTCTCAGCATCTGTTCTGCCACCGTATCACACTGACTACGTTCAACCCCTCGCGCTACGAACGCGCCTTTCTCGTCAGTGGGCTGTCTGCCGAAACAATCGTTTTTTGTTTTCGTTTTTACTCACGGCCTGATTGCGATCTGCCACCTGCGTTCTTTCTATCGCACGTGACTCATCGCGGACAGCGGTCCGCGTGCCTTCTGGCTCACGTGCGGCATGCACCCCGTTCTCTTGGCTTCTTTTCTCCTGGGCGCTCTGTCGCGAGAGCCCCTTTCCTTTTTCTATTATTTTGCTTTTATTATCAAACTTATGCGGTAGGCGCTTGCCCTGAATTTCACGTGCGCCGGGTTCAGTGCTCCCTCCGTGTTCGTAGAAACTATTCCCCCCAAACTACCGCCTCGATTCTTTTATTTCTATCTTCTTTCGCAATTCTTCTATCTCTGCATCCAGTTTCTCATGCACTTTGCGGCTCTCTTCATCCAACAATTCAAAAAGCTGCTTTTTGTTCAAACCTCGCGATTTAACTGGCGTCAACAACCTTTCCAAATCCATTCTCCAAGCTGGTTAGACACGTGACTGGGCCCAATGGAAATATCCTAGGTGAGGATATATCAATCCTGGCGGGCTCGCCAAGTGTTTGTCACGTTTTGTGGCACGTCTCGACCAGCTCAGAAGAATGGACACGGGAGAATCGTTGGGACGTTTACCAAAGCAGACATTTATCATGTACAACTACAACCCCTAAGCAAAATAAACACAAAGCCACCAAAGAACTCCACCAAATGAATTCCTATATACTAATATATTAAAACAACCCAGAAAAGCCCCCAAACCAAACCAAAAGTCACTACAATGAAGTCCTTAACAACGCAACCAGTCCTAGTTCCTCTCTCTACAACGTCCATGTTAACAATCTTAACAACAAGGGTCATATATTACCCAAGTCCCTAGCGGACGGGCTGCCTCTGTCTCCGGCGCTGACGTGTCGTACCCACAGCGTGGTCGTGACATTCTGGTAGCAGTAGTTTTCCGCTGTAGCGGTGCGGGTGGTGGTGGTACCGGCGCAGTTGTGCGCGGTAGTCACACGGAGGACCGCTTTTCAGCTACCCCTCATGGTAGCCCTTGTAGCAGGAAGCAACCCCTGGCCTCGGGGCTGTTGCCGTGGAAGCAGGTAGCTCCGGGAGCATCGCCGCGTGGGGCCGCCAAGGCGTTAGTTGACGGTGCGTGCTCGCTGTAAGCAGGCACCCGACAATCGCCGCTGGGGCCACCAAAGCACAGGTTGGTGGTACGACGCGGAAGTAGGAGCCGATGCCACGTCGGTCCACTCCGGCACAGACTGACGTGGCTCTGGTCGATGGCGTGGCCTCGAACCCCCGGCTTGTTCCTCGGACTCGTGCCACTTCACCTTCAAGCTGTGGCGTTCTTCTGATCTCTCCCGCGCCCCCGGCCTGTGCCCCAGGATTAAATAGCCTCTTCCCGCCGTCGCGGCACTCTCGCATTCGCTGTGCCCGTGTCCGCCGCACGGGTAACCACCACATTGGTTAATTCTCCACGTGCCTCCATCGCGTCACTTCGTCATTAGTCCTCCCTCTTCGCGGGAAATTTGCATTCTCTTCATCTTCCTCTTCGTCAGCCTCTGGCTCTACTATGACACGTCGACTTTGTTTTCAAGGGAGATTGCCCCCTTAATCATGACAATGTAATATATTTCGAAGTAAAGCACTTTTATTGAGCATTATTGATACATCTCTTCTCAAAAGTTGTTATTTAAACGTATTTAAACGAGCGCAAGGCGCACTCATTGTGATCACACAAAAATACATGAAATTACTGCAAGGGGAACTTGAGTTTACGAATATAGAGTAGAAGCAGCAACAAAATAAACAAAATGCTCCTTACGTAGCACGAAACAAATATTTTGATAATATTGGCAAACATCAAAGAGGTCTTCAGTTTGTGAACTTAAAAAGCATGCAAGATTATAACGGCACCAAAAATCACTCATGCAGACCCTAATGTAGCCTTCTCTATTAACAATAACACTGCCAAATCCCAAAGAAGATTCGAAAATGGTTTTGTGGAAAGACTAATAAGTATATTAATGTGAATCTAAGAAGAAAAATTATGCCAGTACGACGTTAGCATTCAGTTTCTTTATAACGGCCATATCCAAATACATTACTGGTACCAATGATAGAATTCTTCTAACAGGGCTAAAATAACGGGGACGAAGAAAGACAAATATAGGCACCGCAGCTGAGGCACCACTGTGTTCTTTCTTTGTCCCCGCCTTTTTAGCGCTGTTAGAAGAATGCAACCCGAGCAACTAGTTCTATTGTCATTTCGGGTCGTTACTCTGCCTGCGGAGGGCATATTTCTTGTCTAGCCTACACTGGCAGTGTAGTTTGGTACATATCTCTACAAATCTCTACATTCGGTAGATATCTCTAACGCACTGTGGCCTCATATATTCCCTCGAAATTAACGTGTTGTCTTCGTACCCTCGGGTAGACATTGCACAAACAAAATAGTTTAGTGTTTTTTAACATATTTTCCGTTTTGGTGTGGGTTAGAGCACCGATAGAGTTGAAAGAATATATTTAAACTTTACCCCGCGTCTCCGCATTTCACCAGTGGTAGACGGTCATAAACAAATGCTCCCAACTGGCGGACTGACTGACTGATTCGTCAATGCCAAGCCAAAACTGCTACATCTAGAGACTTCCAATTTTGGCAGTAGCTTTGTGTCATGACATGCTCACTAACGCGGGATTTTCTCCTAAGCAGCTTTCCGCTAAGCAACAAAAAAGAGAAAATTGTGTTTTCATAAATTAGTCTATATATCGGTCAGCCTTTCACATACCCAAGTGCATTTTCCTTATCTATGTAGCACTTACGAATATTTGCACAGTAGCATTACGGTGTTGCTCTTACGAGCACGCTTTACCGATTCAGCATTTCAGTAGAAAATGGGCATTCCGTGAGATTGGTTAATAAATGTTGATTTTCTGTCATAGGTGTTATTAATACAAATACCAACATGCGAAATTACCGGCTTTGCCCAGCTACGCCTACAAAACGGAGAAAAGGTTTTCTTGAATGACACGTCTTTCGAACCGAAATGGCCTAAGACGTAATTCAATGGTTAGCCAAACTGGTAGTTCAAACGGCTTCACACTTCATTAGTATTTTGCGATTATGGCGTATATGGCACAATTACTAAATTAAAAAATTACCAGAGAGAAAATGGAAAGCCCTGGAACTATTTTACAATTTTTTTTTCTTTATCGCTTGGTAGATCGGATATTTAACTCTACACCCCAACACGGCTTGTGCATGGTAGTTATGCGGGGCTTTATTGTAGCCTGGTCACCCTCCGGCTGGCGCATACACAAAACGTTCTGCGAATATTGAGCCGCCAGTCGCAAAATTCACATATTATTCGAGCCTCCTCGCCTGCGCGCCCATGGGCGAGGGAGCGGACGTGAGTGCCCCCATTCTGGGTAGTCTGGCGAGGTGCAAACGGAATGTGGGGCCTGTATATCCTACGCGCTGTGCGCGGAATAGAGACATGTCGTAAGTCGACACCCGGGCTGCCAAAGTTTGCCACCCTCTGCCCAACCCACCTGCGGTGAACTTATGTTGCAGTGTAGAAGTCCCCGCATTCGCCGACGTAACATAATCGTGCAGCGAGCGCACGTAAGCATAAAAGCTCCCGAAATGTGTACAAATTAACCGTGGACACTACCTTACGAAGACAAGTTATAAATAACTGAACACGTGCTATACCAATTAGTGCCTTTTATAGTGGTTCACCCCTGCATCGCCGGGTACCTGCGCTACTAACAGATATATTGTTGCTCAAATGGAGGTGAGTGGCGACGCAATGGCCACATTTCCGAACAATACTTGAGTAGTAACACGGCAACCTTTGGCATTCACTCATGAAGAAGTAGTTTTGTTCAGTTTAACCACGCTCACGTTTTCCTGAAGTTTTTGTGTATCGACCGACGACCCGGATTTAATGGACGCATTTTGTAGTGAACTTGATTACGCCTTGTGTTCGAATTCGAGGTGAACATTCGCACGTTATTGATGCTACTATAAAAGTTCTGCCTCGTCCTCTTCTAGATTGGGTTTCCGATTATCCTTACGCTATTGTTACAGGGGGCGTTACCGGACATTTACAAACAAGTAACTCGTGCTGTATTCTAACCTACACGCCTTGTCGAATCAGGCATCGATAGAAAAAAATGTTCTAAGAAGCCTATTCTCTGCTCCACCAAAGTAGAATAAAAATTGCTAAGCCTCATTTTGTTTTTGTTTATAATTATCCACACCACCTAATGAGCGCTACGCGATGTAACTAAAAAGGTCTATTTTTGACTCGCAATAATATATAACCTAACAGCACATTACGATAAAGGATAAATTCCATGTCAACACAGCCACAGCAGATATTTAGGGTAACCCCGTTATGATTTTATAAGGACAGGTGATTGCAAGCTTAGAACTAAAAAAGAAAATTGCACAATAAAGGTATCGCTTTGGAAATTTGGGCAACAATGAATGAGAAACGTACTGTGTCTTGGTCATCAAGTGGCGTTCTTTATTTCATTCTAATAACCTATTTAAAATCCTAAAAATGAGGTAAGGCGTGGGTGGTATGTCTAAGCGTGTTTGTTCTACAGGAGGTTGTTGTTGTTGTTGTAATTCTTTATTTCAAAGGGAAGGCCATGCGGCCGTAATAAGGGAAGAGGGGGAAGACGCAGGGAGTAGTAGCCGTGTAGCAAAAATGGTGAGTCCTTGAACGCCTTAGATGAGATAACTGTCGTCAGCAGAGCCAGGATGGGGTTATTGGGAGCATGTGAGTGAAGTCAAGTCAACTTTTACGACTGGGGTATGCCCCGATTTACACTAATCTCGAGAGACCCCGAGAGCTCAGAGAGAACACCCCGAGGGCTGAGAGAAAATTAGCGTCTTCGAAGGGGGGGTCGTCTTGAGAGGAATCAAATGCAGCACAGTGCCAGATTAAGTGGTTGAGGGTGGCGAAAAGTAACGTTTTACAGTAGAGGCAGTAAGGAGGTGGAGATTTTGCTTTGTGATACTATTTTCTCATGATGTGGGGTGTGAGGGCTGCGTTAGCAATAGTTTTGTTGATGAAGAATTCCGCAGAGCGAGGCACCGGAGGAGCCAGAGCCAGATCGGAGGAGCCAGAGGGAGTAACGGACGCAAGGCGCACCTTCCGAGCATGGCATGCGCGGTAAAGTTGAAGGAGAGGGTCACGAGAGGGGCGCTACGCGTCGTTGTCCACGAGAGGGGTACTAGTGAGACACTTCCTTGCTGCATTGTGTGCAGCCTGGTTGCCCCCATCCGAGTCCGTGTGACCCGGCACCCATGCCGATCGGGCACTGGTCCCATTGCGAGCCAAAAATGGCGATCACGTGTTGGATTTCGGGAACAGTTGTCAGATCACTGAAGGGCTTGCGGAGTTGTTGAAGTGCCTGATAGGAGTCCGCGAGGATCCGAAAATGTGAAGGTGGCGGCGTTGCAATAACGTAGGTCAGGTGATCCAATGCGCAGATAATGCTCTGAAGTTCTTCTTCGAAGGAAGGGAGACGAGTGGTGTCCTGCTGAATCACAGAACCATCCAAGTTCGGCCGAGCTGGGCAGCTCCACACGAGACCCATATGGGAAATCGAAAGGCTGGCATCCGTGTAAATGTTCACTTCATCCGTCCTTTTTGTCGCAAAGACGCGCTGAAGGGCTTTCTCACGGGCAAACGGTTGGGTATGGGGGATAGCAGTTTGCTGATGGGGCACTGTGACAGGCGGGAGTGACCAAGGGGGTGGTGGTGGTGAGGCCAAGGGAAGCGTCGGAAGAATGCGCACGTCTCAGGCGGAGAGTGCAGCCCCCTGTGGCGTCAATGTCCACCTAAGGTCATGTTGTCCCAGAGTTTCCGCGAGGACCTCTTCCATGGGAGGCATAAGAGCAGCCCGCTCAAGCGCATCGATGCGGGTATCCCTGGGAAGTCCAGTGATGGCGCGGAGCATGACCCTATAAAGTACTTCTAAATGGTCGTTCCCGTACAGGAGGAGGAGAAACTTTCTTTGCACCAGTCTAAAGCACAAAAGAGTGCCCCCCTTCATCGGTCAGCCTGAATCCCTTGCATTACGGCGGCTTCTAGGGCGGGGGCGATGACGTTTCTCTGAGTGTTGGAGGCCTGGCTGACTTGCAGGGCCTCCCAGGGTGCAGCATTTCTGTGAGACGTTTAAAGACGGTTGTCTTTATTTGCCTAGTTAAACGGAGAAATTTTAGAATGTCTGTCTGTCTGTCGGTCTGTCTGTCTGTCTGTCGGTGGATCGATTGATATTGATATTGCGCAATAGTCTTATATACTCACAGCCACACGTAAACATCGAAGCCTGGTTTATGTATTCTTACTTGTTAACTTTGTTCAACCAATACAAGACATTACGAAAATATAAGACAGGGAATTAGTACACAAGAGCTAGTTACAGTGTTCCTGTAATAAAATATTCATGAATGCTTGTATTTTTGATAGCAAATGATATTTTACACCTACTGCAGAAAACCACCGCCTTCTGGCGGCTTATGAAAAATCACGTGGCAACAGCAACGAACGGTTCCACTAGCTACGTTCCACGTTCTGCTTGGAACGCACGTGGAGCATGGCCACGCGGTTCTATAAACATTGTAGTCGGCCGCCTCCATTTACGCGCGTCTCCGCCGTACTGCAGAGCTGGCATCGAGGAACCCGGCCTGTAGCAGTGAAACACGGTAAATTCAAATCGCTTTGAGCTAACCTTTATTTTGTTTATCTTGGGATGACCGCGACGGTGCAGGAACAATATGAGATGTGAGTGGGAAAGCAGAGGGGGCATTTGCCTGACAAATGTCTACAAAGACTATTGTCTTTTAGGACATTTGCTACAAAACGAGGAGGTACGCGGCCAATTTTCTGTATGAGGAATACGTCCAGAACATGTGAACGAGACTCGCTATGCCTTCACGTTTGTTTTTGCATTTGAAATGGGATGCTTTTGGGTGCCTTTTACTGTGCATAAAGGGGTTGGGGAAGACCGCCGTCTGCAACCTTCCTCAGTATATATTCTCTTTCCTACTAAGGCGTGAGGGAGCAGGGGGTACTACTGTCATCCCTAGTCTATACTATTGTACTCTTTCGTGACACTTTCCTAGCCCGTCCTCTGCAATGGGAGGGGGCTCCGCGTACAAAGGAAACGCGTCTGTCTCGGTGGCGGTGGTGATCGTCCGGACTGCCAGACCTCGGGCGGTCGCATGTTCCTGTTCATTCCCAATGAGACCCCTATGAGCTGGTCCCCATAATAATGTTGCCTGTTTGATGGTCGACTTTGCGTTTGCGAGAATCCTCCATGCGACATTGGAGATTCTTCCTCCATCACAGTTTCTGGTGGCGGATTTCGAGTCACTCACGATCGGTTTCATTCCTGATGGAGTCGTCGCCAGAGTGATGGCTAACTCTTTTGCCTCTGTTACATCTTTGCTCAGTACTGTGGAGCACGAAATAGGGACCCTATTTTCCGCAACAGCCACTGCCGCAAAAGCTTTTTTCTTCAGATATTGTGCTGCGTCTCTGTACAGGATGTCAGTACTGCCACCTAATGTTATTTGCAGCGCTCTGGCTTTACATTTACGTCTAGCCTTTTGATGCGTCGGGTTCATGTTTCTTGGCAGGGGTGACGAAAAAAGTTTTTACATGAGCTGGTTGGAAAGCCCTTCACTGTGTCACAATTTATCCTGTCTGGTTTCCTAGACGCTCTAATAATATCTGGCCCATCGTTCTGCTCAGTAGCCCTTATTGCTGTGGCACATTTACCGCCCCAATCAGTTCGTCGATGGTGTTAGATATACCCATAGTGAGTATTTTAGCCGCGGAGGTGTTTGGGAGAAGACCTCACGCACACTTGATGCCCTTTCTAATTATGACGTCGAGCGTTCTTTTTTCTGCCTTGGTGAGCTTCATGAAGGCGGCTAGCAGACTACCCTGCTGATGCCAAAGGCCTCAAAGACCCTGAAGATGTGCCTATTTTATTTCCTTGTGCTTGTTGGAGATGCGCTTTCACAACCGGCCCATTTGCGAGGAGGCATTGTCTAGTTTGCGGATGGTCCGAGTATTTCTACCGGCATTCTATATGTACTATTATGAGCAATATGAAAGGGAACACAGGAACGCGTGGCAAACAGCCTCGAAACAGACTCGGAGCGATACGCGGATGGCGCTGTAAAAAACGAAGGGGAAAGGAGGGCGCTGTGCCATTAACAGTTGGCACTCCCACCGCGCTGGCGTTTCTACGAAGCAGCAGCTTAAGTAATTTCGCCGATGATATGGTGTCGTCCGAAAGCCGATAAGACGCACCGCGGGAATGGGAACAGTTGTTAGAACAGCGTCCCCCTTTCCACCTTGTTTCCGACGGCGGCCGCTGCGTATCACTGATAGCTGGGTCTGAGGGTGTTTGCCACGCGTTCCTGTGTTCCCTTTCATATTGCTCATAATAGTACAGCCCGAAGACTCTGAGCCTGTCACTTGCGGGTATAGGCTTGCTGCCGGCTTTGGTTATGTCGCAGTCATTTCTGCTCATCTTCCGGTTGTTTTGGGGGACGAGGAACAGCGCCTCGGTTGTTTCGGCCGAACATTTGGGTCCCAGCGGCTCTAAGTAGAGTTCGATCTCGTCCATGGCATTCTGAAGAACGCTCTAAATATGTCCATCGCTGCCACGATTTACCCACAGTGGGAGATCGTCCACATACATGGTGTACCTAAGACTTTCTGCCCGGTTGAGGTTTTCCGTGAGTCCTATCATAGCCACATTAAAGAGGGTGGGGGTAGCACCGAACCTTGTGGTGTTCCCGTGTCTCCTAGATTGATGTTTTCGAAGGACCTACCTCCCATTCATGTTTTGCGTACGATCTGAGAGTAAATTTCTCACGCAGTTGTACATTTTCGCACCTAAGTTTAACCTGCTGAAGTTTTGAAGTATGGATGCGTGTCTTCATTTGGGGAACGCTCTCCCAACGTCAAGACCAACGATGCCTCTAAAATCTTCTCCCGCGTAGTTTATGATGTCTTCTCGGATCTTGACCATTACACCCCAGACCGACAGCTTAGCTCTGGATTCTCTCATTGAGTCCGTGTACAGTTCCTCGTCCTCGAAATATCGGCTAAGTCTCTTCTTGGCTACGCATTCCATTAGCTTGCCACACTGGACGTGATAGAGATCGGTCTTAGATTTTTTAAGCTTAGTATATTTCCAGGTTTCGGAATGAGGGCGAGATTGGCCCTTTTCCATTACAAAGGAGACGAATCGGTCCCTCGACTTGCCTCGTCTTTGAGACATGCTGCTCGTGCGATTTCGGCTCTTGTCATTTTGGCTCTCCCGTTGCGATCCTTTGATGGCAGACTTCGCCTCACTGTGCCTCCGCTTCTCTTCCGCTTCTTCATCTTTCGTTGCCTGTTCTACGAGCTTGTCCTGTCGCCCGTCACATCCTCTTTTCCACACAGGGGACATTTCGGGACACAACGGTGTTCACTCGCTGGCGACGGGTCACCGCATTTTCTACATTTCTCGGTGGGATTGTTTCTGCAGACATCCGACCGATGGCCTATGTCACCGCACTTAAAGCAGACTTGCTTCTTCTTTCGGTATAGGAAGCACGTGATGGGCGATCCGAAGCACCTGACCCATCGTGGGAATTGGGGATCGGAGAAAGTGATGATGACTGATTCGAATATTCCCACCCTACGCGCCGCGATGATAGGGGGTTAGTGCGGTCGGAGAAACCGACCTCGAGTTGCTCCTCGGAGAAACGGAGATTGATGCCACATACCAGTCCTCTACCGCAGTTCTCCGGTGCTGCCATGCAGGACGTGAATTCGTAGGCCTTGTGTCCAATCGGTAGTTTTCTCAGTGACAGTACTTTTAGGGCGTCTTCTTGCCTCAGCGTGCTATATGTCATGGTGCCTTGCTTGTTGTTTAACAAAACTTGGCCTTCTTTTCCTTTTTCCCAAAGTACTTCGGCGGCAAGTCTTAGCATTCACTTACGTTGGGCACCGAGACCTTGGTGAGTGCAAGTCTCGCCTTGAGTCGCCGAAGCACCTTGTGGTCCGTGTATGGCAGTCTCAGCAGGTGCCATGCAATCAATTTTTCCATCAGTCGTTTTCCAGCCAGGCGCGCTTTATATTCTGCGATGGCAGATCTCTTAACATTTCTCGCTGTTCTGGCGGTGGCTGTTGAATACTTGTTGCACGGGGCATCGGCGTTTGGTTTTTCTCGTATACCTTGATCCCGTAGTTCCTTTACTTTTGTCGTCACCTTTGTAATCCAGTTCAACTGCTTAAGGTCCGTGGGGCTACCGCCGAAAATCTGATGGCACTTCCCTGTCTCGCCAGGTTGCTAAGCCTAGCCTGGCTTGGCTGAGGGTTAGCGAGACTGCTGTGCCGTAGACTAAAGTGAGGGTGCAAAAACTGTCAAAACGTCCACTCACGGCTGGAATGCTTTATATACAGAGTCACTAGGAGTTCCGCAAACATAGCACGTCCCTTTCAAGCTAAAATTTGGTTTGTTCCTCAAGAGAAAAGGACATTTTGCGGAACCAACGTGCCAGTAGTCCGCTCCCGCTGCCACTCTAATGGCGAGGCTCGCTCTAGAAAAACAATTTTTGACCCACTTTGAGGCAGTTAAAAACATGGCGATAGACGATTAACCCCAGAAATGTCGGCAGGCAGTCTCTTGAGCAGTAATTTTCCTTCAATGTCCTCGGGTACGATGAAAGCACTGCCAATAAATTTCATACCCTCTTTTTGCGTGTTTGGTTGTCCTTCAGTTAGTACAGGAGTGTTCACTGTGCAATTAGGAGTTGGCCTTGTTTGATAATTTATAAATACAATTCATAACAGTTAGGTTAAGCCTAAACCAAACAAATTGTCTTAGTAAAAATATTTATATGATGTACTACAGAGGAATAACTGGCTATTTAAAAATGTTGTTTTGCACCTTTCATATAACATGTCTAACTGCTGCTTTTCCCGTGCCTTTGAAAACGTCAGTTGTATTTTTAATCATAAAGCTGCTTACCATCATAACAAGGAAACTTACTGGAATATTTACAGCTAATAAAGCTTATCACAGGTACTGAAACACCTCTATTTATCTATGTGATCTTTTGTAGACAACCCTGATTTTGCATGGCTTACGAGTTGCGGTTTAGCGGAAGGCAAATAACGCAGGTATTTATAAGTTCTTCGCATACACGTAATGATGTGACCTGCGGGCTTTCGCTGGATGGAGGAGGAGGAAACAACTTTATTGGGAAAACACCAGCTGCGGGGACGCGGCCTAGGACGTGGTGATAGCTGGGCCCCTGTCAAGGCTTACTTGCGCGTCCTCTGTTGGAGGAGCACTTTCAGGCCGTTGACGGTTCAGGGCAGCCACCACCAGCGGGACGGCCTGGAGTTGTGAGTTGTAATTGACATCTCTCGCTGCTGCTGTAAGCTGCGGCGGGGGCGTGGTGCCTTTCGCTTCTTCTGGATGAGTTCGGCAGTCCCATAAGACATGAGCCTCCGTGGCAATCACCTCGCGAGCCTTTCGCTGGATGTGATCATGGCTTTCGACGGAAGGTGCCATGCCCGGTTGCTAGATTGACTTTCTATACTTCGCTTCGGTGGTATCTATCTTGTCACCTTAAATGTCCTTCAGGGAAGGTGCCAGTGAGAAAAGTCATGTTGTAAGGGTGTTTTTGCCTAAAAAGAACTGGAGTTACTCAGAGATTTATGCTAAATGTATTGCATTTAAATACGCTTATAATGGATGTTTAGAGTGACATTGAAGTGATTTGTAAGCATTGCTGGGTTACTAGCGCTAATTCTATTCCGGAGTCCATAGCTCATATTTCTACCACTCTGAGTGTGTTTCCGCGAATTTATTTAGTAGAAAAATCACTTCGTATTAGCTGTTCTCCTCTGTGCACCCTCGCTACTTTTGTGTGGCGTTTTAGTGTGACGTAAGGAGGAGACAACTTGGCTTGACTGGTCTACTGCACGTCTCGCCGACCTTCCAACAGAGTCAGTCAAGCCAGCGTTTAGTCCACCGGCAGGCGACGAGTCGTCGCAATTCGGTTGCTCAGTTGAAGCTGAGTCACGACACCTTTGTGGATGGAAGAACGTGCTTTTCTTTACTTTGTTAGTTTGTACAGTGTATGAAGCTTCAAGTACAGGTCGCTCAACACAAGTGCTGCACAAGCGCACATGCGACGCTTCGCTGACTGGTACGCTATTAGAAAATCTAAGGCGACTTGAAGGCCGGAGAAGAGTCCGCGATATCAATATAAGTACTAAGCAAATAAAATCAACTGAAACGTTTACTGTGCGGCGTAAAACTAGGGAGAGGGAAGCACATATTGCGCTAGATGAACAAGCACAGCAGTCAGAATCCCGACCACACATCTGCGAGTGCGTTTCCCTCTAAGAAATGCGGGGGGCGCTGTTGGCGGCCGCAGCTAAACGCAGCACGACACCACAGCTCCGCAGGTTTCTTCGCTTTTTCGAAGAAGTTCCACTCTTCGACCTCATCGGACCAGCGGAACGCATACCGGAACCGACCAGGACCATTCTCAACAAATTTTGGATCCCTAACTTCAACGAAATGGACAATACCAGTGATTTTGTCCCGACCGGCATGTGAGTGCCTGCTAGGCCTACTAGGCTTAGGGCGTGTTCCACAAACCACCGACACCGACAAGCCGGCGCCGCCGCGCCAACCACTCAAACATGGCTCCTAAGTTCTACCAGGACGAAGACGGCTGGAGGCATCCTATTTCGCAACGCCCGGTGAGTCCGAAAGAACGGATCAAGCTCATTTTACGACCCGCCGATGGCCTCAACCTTGCCTTCGCCAATCCAAGTGAACTACACCACGAGGTCTGCCAAACCGGGAGACTCTCACCTAACGAGGCAACTACCTTCACTGTACGTGTCGACCTGAGCAAAAACCTAGCCTTCCTGAACTGCCGAGACAAACCGACAGCCGAGAAGATCGGAAGTATTTCGTCGATAAGCTCCAACTCAGCAACGGGCCGAGTATCCATCTACATATATGCCGCGCACGACACCTGCAAGGGAGTAGTTAACAACATCCAACCAGGAACGGACTCAGATTACCTCTTGAAGCACCTGTCCGCCCCAGGTTACACTATCACCTCGGCACGCATGATGGGCAAAACAGGCACAACAATTATCACCTTTATGGGCACCTATATCCCCCGTGACGTGATCTACGCCGGAGGCGAATACCGCTGCCGTCCACACCAACCCCGAGCACAATTCTGCCGAAAATGTCTCGCAATCGGGCACAGGGCTGACGTATGTACCAAAACCAGCGAAGCACTCTGCCGAAATGCGGCAAAGGCGGACAAGAAGAAGACCACCAAGACTGCCTGACGCAATGCATTAACTGCGGGGGCAACCACAGCGCGGAGGACAAAACCTGCGAGAAGAGACAAGCTGCGGACAGCGCAGTACGGTACCAAGCATACCACAAACGAATAATCCGCCGTAGGAACCTTAACACCGAGCAAAACGCACACCAATCCAATCAAGAAAAAGCCCAAAAACGTGGAAGAAGCCACACACGCTTCGCCTAACACGAGACCCACAACGGCAGCCGATCGCGATTGAAGAGCTCCTCACGGCAACGAAGCTCATCGAGGCCTGGAGCACCATCCCTATCCCAGGACCTGATCAAGCAACAATCGCCAGAAAACGCCGGTCAGCCACAGGTGAGCCAGCCACTCCTTAAATCAACACACATACGCACGGCCAAACAAGCTAATAAGTCCTACAGAGATGCAGTTAATACGCAAACACATGCCCGAAGAGAAACGATGCTACCCCGGCCACAAACACTCGCAAAACAAAGCTCCCTTCCTCCAAACCACTCACCACCAGTTACGGTCACTACACCAGACATCCAAAGCGACATGGACACTGAAACTAACGTCGCAATAAATCGCTCTACACCAAGCCCGAAACGCAGCAGAACAGATGATGAAGAAACCCCTGATGGTGGAAGAATGCCACCGTCGGCTCACAGTGACTTTGACCTCCAGATACACTGTCAAAGGCTCCAAGAAGTAGAGGCAAAGGTGGACACCCTCCTCACAACACTGGAAAAAAGAATAGCAGCTATGATGGACAAAGTGTTCGATGCCCTCCTTGAGAGAAGGCTGGCACACCTCACCGACATACTCCTCCACCGTTTCGAGCAGCGCCTCGACCACCTACTCAAAACAGCAGGCCACCTAACCACCTTCGCAGATCAACCACAACATGGTTAGAGAGCTAAGTCTCATCCAGTGGAACTGCAGGGGTTTCAAAAACAAAAGAAACGCCCTTCATCACTGGATCCAAAACTTACCTAGGAAACCAGACATACTTCTTCTACAGGACACTGGAAAGCATCCAACTCTACCAGGTTACTCGACCTTCCAAACCAGAGACCAATTCGCACTCCTTATTCTCAAGGAACTTCCCGCCAACCTGGAACATGACACAGATAACAGCATCACTATATCAATCCAAACGACCGAAGTACCGCTGCACATCGCAAATGTGTACAGCCCGCCGAAAGACAACCTACCAGAACTTAAAGAAATATTAAGACCCAAGACCACTCGAAGTGCATACGAACACCTTCTAGCTGGGGACTTCAACGCCCATCACCGATCCTGGGGGTACAGCAAAGACAGCAAGAAGGGACACGAACTGCTATATGCACTACACGAAGCAGGATACACAATCCACAATGACACACTGGAATTTACTAGATTGGGAAACTCTGTAGAACGGAACACGGAACCTTCCTATGGCCACATCAATGACAAACATTACTTTGACCCTACCCAAGAATACATGGGAAGCGATCACGCAATTATCGCCCTTTCTATCCACACCAAATCCAAAGATTGAAATGGCAAAAACAACAAATCACTGAAGGAGACATGTATAGAAAAGAAAGAGAAGGGAAAGCCCTCCTGATCTTGACGCTTCGACAAATGATATTATCAACACAAAAATGAAGCATACCAAGACCTACACAAATCAAGAAGGAGGACCTTGTGTGGACAAGCACCTAGCTCATTGCTGGGAGGCAAGAAACGCGCTTATCAAGCGCTGTAAAAAATGCAAAACAAATTGCAAGCTCAGAGCAAGCATAGCCAAGCTAAACCAAAATATCCAGACGTACTCAGATAAACTCAGAAGAGAACAATGGCAGATGGCGTGCGAACAACTTCAGGGAACCCTAAGCACAAGTAAGACATGGCGTATCTTGAAATCCCTAATCGATCCAGAGGCCATCAAGACCATGACTAGGAACAAAATGCAAACGCTAATTGAGGAGCACGAAAATCCGAAAAAAATGCTGAAAGACTTTGAAAACCTGTATATCCCCTCCGCGACCCAACCTGACTACCGGAACTACTCGGGAGCCAACAACGAAGGTCTTGATAAGGACTTTACCATGGACGAACTTAAAATAGCAATCAAGTAGTGCACAGGACACAAAGCGCCTGGCCCTTACCAGATAACTACAGCCCACCTAAGAAACCTGGCGGAAAGTGATATGGAATTCCTTCTATCGGAAATCAACTACATATGGAGTGGAAACCCACTTTACACAAAATGGAAGTTGGGACACATGATATTCATCCCCAAACCAGGCAAACCCCTTAAACTCAGCAACCTAAGACCAATACCCCTGACGTCCAATGTGGGGAAGCTAATTGAAATAATGGCATTAAAAATACTCCAACAGTATCTTGAAGATCAAAAGATGCTACCTCCAAACATGGTCGGCTTCAGGAGCAACCTCTCCACCCAAGATGCTTTACTTCGCATCTACGAAGATATACACAAAGAACTGAGTCTAGCACAACTAAAAGCAATCTTAGCCATTGTCCTGAAGAAGGCGTTTGACCACATTGACCACGACGCTATGCTGGAAGAACTGGGAAACACTAATTGTGGAAGCAGAAGGTACAACTATTGAAGAAACTTCCTAGAAGACAGGCAACTCACCATCGGCATAGACGACCATCTCACTGCTCCCTTTTCTCATCCACAAAAAGGCATACCACAAGGGTCGGTCCTTTCACCAACACTATTTAATCTTGCCATGCTGAAGGTCCACAGAGAATTATCCAAGATTCCGCACATAAAATTATCTCTTTACGCAGATGATATCACACTTTGGATCAATAAGGGAAGTCCAGGTCACATCCAAGACACCCTGCAATTGGCCCGGAATGCAGTAGGAAGAGCAGCCCACAAAATAGGACCAGAATTCTCTGCAGAGAAAACGGAACTCTTAGTAGTGCACAATTCTCGATGGAAGCCCCCCACCATACACCTAAGCCACAAAAACCACGACATATACCCCAAGCACTCCATAAAATGTCTGGGTCTCCACATACAAAGTGACGGTGGAGGACACAGAGCGGTGAGCCAAATCATACAGCAGTGTGAGCAGACCTTACACATGATGGGAAGAGTGTCAAACAGAAATAAAGGGCTCAAGGAAGGAGACTTAATCCGCCTCAGTGACGCCCTCATTACCACCCGCATCAGATATCAAGCCCCTTACATAAACCTCACCACAACATTATAAAATAGGCTGGATACACTAACCAGGAAAGCAACAAAACTTGCCCTAGGAATTCCCTTCAGCGCCAGCACAACGAAGCTTCTCAGCACAGGAACTCTCCATACCACCGAAGAAATTATAACCACACAACCTCACAACCAACTAATACGGCTAAACAGCAATCACTCGGGACGAGCTATACTCACAGAACTCGAATACCAACCAAGCCCCACCCAGGTCGCTACAACCCCCATCAAGCAAGACATCCTCAAGCACACACAGTTGGCACCCATCCCACGGCACATGGACAAAGAAAGGAATCCATCTCGACAACAAATTACAGTGGCAGTTTATTCAAAGAAGGTTGTCAGAGATCCCCACCAAAAACACACATTCACGGATGCAGCCAAGAGGGGACCTATGTGTGGAATAGCCTATACGAACCTCAAAGAAGACGAATGCTCGATGCACACCAGCTGTACCACTCCGGAAGAAGCTGAAATGCTAGCCATAGCACTCGCAATTGGCCAAACGACGACCCCCACCACACTTACAAATATTTACACGGACTCCAACAAGGCATGTCACCTACTTGCAAGTGGAATCACATTTCCATCTGCACTGCAACTTTTAGCCACAGGAAGAGGACAGGCCAGAATTCACTGGGTACCTGGGCACATGGGATTAGCTGGGAACGAACGAGCCAATCAACTCGCCCGTGAAGCACTCATCCGGGCTGCCGCTGACCATGTATGTACCCTGAAATCTCACCCCCAACGTCGTATCAAAATGAGACCGTACCTCCACGAGAGGATGGAGTATCCACCCCCCCATCCTTTGTTGGACAGAGCAGAACAAGCACTACTCAGACAAGCACAAAGAAACACACTACAAACTCCGGCATGGTTACACCGCCTAAGGCATGGCACCACCAGCCCACCACCCCAGTGAAGCCACTGCAACGCCAAACTTAACCAAGAACATATATTGTGGGAATGCACTAACACCTCAGCACTCAGAACACATCACACTAAGGAGTGGCTGGCTACCGCCTGCAATCACCAAGATCAACGGGACCTGGTGGCCTTCATCCGAAGTGCTACCAGCAGCTGCCTGGACGGAGGCGGCTGACGGATGCCACCCCAACCACTCTGATAACAGACAAAAATAAAGTTTTCTCTCTCTTTAAGAAATGCAATTGCTGGATGTGAGATATTGTAAAATTTGAATGAATCTTACTGCACGTGCGCTTTTCAAGCAATATTCACCTAAGCAGCTTTAAATGCTAAAACACAATAAAAGTGTAAACTGGTTATATATTTTGTACCTTATATTTCCAGCGCCGGCAGCGCTGACCCATGGGTGGGTGGTGTGGAGTGCTGGGTGTGCTATTTTGTAAGACCGAATTTCCAATCCCCGATGGTACATTCTTTTTTGTAAGTTGACTTTTTCGTTTTTGGCTGATGTTTTCTCTACTGAGTTAAACATTTTTGGCCGTAATGTTCACTGCTCTACGAACTAGCTCACACAACTCGCGCAGGCTGGCACTGAGGCGCCAGCGAGTTCTGGTTAGCCTGCTGTTGGGATAAGCACCGATTGCATGCGAGCAGTAGGCACAGGCCAGAATAAATAGACCCTTGGCCTGCTGCAAACACGCTTTTTTAACATATAGGCTTGAGTTCGGCAAGCTCCAAATATGGGAGGAAAGCGCATGGTATTTGAGCGTCTGCCAAGACGCGGAGGGCGTTCATCCCTTTAGTAGTCCTCGGCTAGTAATCGCTACGGTTTCATGCCGTTCTGGGAGGCTTATCTTAGGCATTTTACAGCCGAAAACACTGCAGAAGCACGGTACGACGATTACTAATATATCAAGAATTTTTATAAAATGATGCCATCCAATGTCAAAGAAGGTAAGTTACAGAACCGAAACCATAACATGTTTGAATCCTAATCTTGGTTATCGTCCAGTCACGGTGCATCGCTTCCCGTAGTGTATCGTGTGTGTGGTGCTCCCAGCCGCACACCCCGCATGGTATTTTTTCTTCTTTCGCGCTTTATAAAATAGTTACTGACTTATCAACCATATAAACAATGAAAAGTGTGTTAATTTGAGCGAGTCTACGCAGTGCAAGCAAAAACGAGAGCTTGACAAGTTCACTACAGTGTCCCAATAGAGGGTGCTAGTTTCTTTGTATCAGTAGCCCGAAGATACTCCTCTGGTTGCTTCAGGTAAATAGAAAGGAATATAAAAGTGTTAATAAAATCAGCAGGAGTGAATATAATGAATTGCTTTATAGATAACTTTTAACTCGAATAATGCAAGGTGTCTAAGACACTGTTCGTTTTCTTTATTCAACCTGCAAAAAACTAAAACTACCATATACATTTTTGTTACGCGCTGGGGCGTTTGCATCGCAGCTCCAGCGAAAACAACACGATATCGCCGCCTGGAGAAACCGAAGACGCGCAACGGCCACCGGGGCGGCGATGAGGTGAAAGCGACGTTTAAGCGCCCCAACAGGCCTTCGCGGAGCCTTTAAACCGGTAGATGGACATTCGCTGCACGCCACTCGAGATTGAAGCAATAAATCAACTTTTATCAACATGTGGTGAACCAAAAATCTAAATTATCGCACCGCCGTGGCGAACAATGAGCCAACCCTCTGCGCCAGGAAGTTGAACAACTGCAACGACAACTCCAAGACCTGCCGCAACTGATTGGTACCAAGTACACCAACTTCAGAAACAGCAGTGCATCCTAAACGAGCTGCACTCGCCAGACGAATCAGCGTGGCCCCGCTTTGTTCTCTATGACCATTCCTAACGGTCACTGTCACTGTCAGTGCCGGCACCAGTAATCTAGCACCCCGCACCAACCCGGACGTCTGTCCTGTACCTGTCAACCTTGCGCTGTTTTGGGAGACTCACCACAAGTTTTTTTCTAGTCGAAGCTCAGTTTTCGTGGCCGCGCATAACCTAAGAAAGGACGCGCTATGATTATGTCGTCACCTACCTCGAGCCCCCCCCCCCCGTCCCCTGTCCCCCTACGTGAATGAGCTCCGTGAAATTTTCGAAACTCCTCCGGTCAAGGACAGTTACCAATGTTTAGAGACGGAGCTTATTCGAAGGCCTCTCCTTCCGGAAGACCATAAAGTACATCAACTAGTTCAGCACGACGAGCTCCGTTACCCCAAGGCATCAGATTTCCTGCGCAATATGGGCTTTTTCCGGGCAACACTCAGGTGAACGACTCCATTTTCCGAACCCTGTTGCTCCAGCGCCTACCATCTCACTTCTAAGCTTTCATATACGTTCTTCTGACTCTACCGCTGGACCAACTTCTCAAAATCACAGACCGAGTCGTTGAAGTCTCTGCACATTCGTCGCAGCTCTCCGTAGATGCTATCGACGCCCAGTAGCCCACCTGCTGCGAACTGCTGCGCCGTGTCGACGACATCATCCGACAGCTGAAAGCAATCCCAAAACACCTATATCAACGTCCACAGTCGGGCCCTGGAACCACTCACAGTGCCCCAACCGCAAAAGCAACTCATGTCATCGCAATGACAAACACCGCTGCTACTACCATCGTCGCATCGGCTCTAGGTACCGAAATGTCCGCCACACTGTTTAGCCAAACATCAGGAAAACACCAACGGCAGCCCATAGAGACGCCCGCGAGCTGCCAACTCTGGAGGCCGTGAGAGTAACGTCACCGATCAAGTCACGAAGCGGCGCTTCATTATCGACCGCTGATACGACATCAGCTGGTTTCCACTAGCCTTCCAGTGTGAAAAACGCCCTTGCACGTCCTTCGAGCTTAGTGCGGCGAATCACTCTAGCATTAAGACATATGGTTTGCTCAACCTTTACATTCTCCCTAAAAACCCGCGGCCACAATATCCAAGAAGTTTCGTCATAGCCGACGTAGCAGAGCCAATCATCTTATCCGACTTCTTGGTGTACTACAATCGACTACCGGAATCTCCACACGACCGACTTATGCCAGCTCAACAGCTCAACGAACACCCCACAGCCCAGCATTATGGTACTCGCTGTTAAAAAACAATCGCCCTACATGACCGTCGCGCAGAATTTCCCGACTTGACACGCCCTAGCAGACATTCTCGAGACGTACGCCACACAGCCGTACGCTACATTCGTACTACTACCGGCATTCCGGTTTCTGCCACCCACATCGCCTGCTCCAGACTACCTGGAAATTCTCATCAAAGCCATCGCCCGCGAAGGATCCGCCCGCCGTTCGGAGGGACCGTAAGCTTCACCTCTTCATCTCTTTTCTAGGAAGACCAACGGCTAGCGTCTTTGTGGAGATTATCGCGACCTCAAATCTTGTACCATCTGTTAAGTTCGCGATACTCATTTAAATAATGAAAGCCGCCGGTGGCTCATATATATGCGTTGCATCCACTTGTAGGTGTCAAGCAGCGTTCCTTTCATGCAACCGCAGGGACGCAAAGTTGGGGGCCGTGACAGCATGCGTAGTTTCCTTCGTTCTCTGTGGCGAAAGAAGGGGGTACTTAAACAGAATAACTCTGTTGCATTGGTATGCGTCCAACTTGAACGGGTAGTCTCAGTGAACGGCGGATATGTGCACAGCAGTGAAAACAGTTCAGGCGCGACGTTCCCTCTCGGGCACTGTGCACGCTGCTATTATGGCTGGCCAAAATTGGGAAGTGGCTCCGTCCATCGTCAAGGTTGACGAGCTGATGGGAAGAAAGACGCCATATCCTAGAGTGGAAAAGGTGCGCGGCGTAGTCTTTGAGGATTTGCGAAGCCGGTGTAGGTGCTGTTCGTTTGTGTCGTTCCCCTTGAGAATGTTCGCGTAGTTTTGAAGGAGCTCTTGACCCGAGTCAAGCGACGGGTTGCGGCATCCGTTGGTCTTTTGAATGAGTTTGCCCACGACTCCCTCATTGTGCCAGCGCGCACGGGGACAAATGCGGGAAGGCAAGGCCAGGATACTGTAAGAAGTTAGCCGCACGCAGACCGCTCTATTCGTTCAGCATTAGCTTCAAGCAGGTGCCACCCACTTCACTTATTTGTTCGTCTACTCTATGAGATCAGTGACGTTAGGTAACAGATGTCTTGTATTTGCTTTCGGTTGCATTAACGTGCGCAGGAAACGTACTTTTTATGCATGACAGAGACTGTTGGGTAGTGTTACCGCAGGTGGAGACATGTTTCTCAATGGCTGGTTCTAGCCAATCCATATTTCATATGAATCATGTGGACATGATGCTCTTCTTTGAACGCGTCATTTCGAGGCGTGGTTTTTAGGATGAAAACCAGAGCGTTGTATTTTTCTGGGGTCGGTCGGTCGGTCGAGAGCGATCTATTTGAGTATATTTAAAGGGGCCCTGAAAGGCGTTTTGAGCACGCTAAATTGACTAGCGCAATTGTTAGATTGGGTCGTCAACATCATCTGTGCCAACTATTATTTTTTTACGCGCAGCGGAAAGCTCACACTTTTGTTGCAAAGTTTGTCACTTTTTTCTCACCCTTTCCTTCGTGTTTTTGGACGCCGCCATCTTCACATGTCTACATGATCGATTCTCAGATGTTCGTCATGAGCTAGACATCCTGCTATTGGGCGGCTTTTTTACGCACTTTCGGCAAAGAGATGAGTCGTCTGCTCAGCGTCGGCTCGCCAGCTGATCTGCCAGCGGAGTGCCGGAGTGGTCGGACATTTTACGACAAAAGAAACAAGTGTAAACAAACGCGTAACCATTTGTATTGAATGCAACAGGGCCATAACACGACATGAATATTCTCTTACTTGAGTACGTTCCATAGAGAAAGCGTTGAAGCCCCGTGACACTTCTTTCTTGCAACCGCAGATAACGCCCTGAGCCGAATGCCCGGGTTTGACGCATACATTTTATTCAACTTCCAAACAATCCAGAGATGCGTTTCGAACGAACACAACGTCACAACATGCGTTGCAAGTCCGAACCCCGATTGACAGACGATGGGTTGCCTCCTGCTGCCCCTCGTAAATTCGGCACTCACCTCGCGCGCGGTTTGCGGGGACGAACAGCAAGTCACTTAACTCTGGCACAAGCCGAGATGGCTTTTAGCCGCGCACACTGCACATACCCCATGCGAGGGTGAGTCGTGTGCCGCTTGAGAAAGATAATCCGGACCATGTGAAGCACTATCCACCCGTAGAAGCACAACGTCACATTTCATCGCGAAACAAAGGTGTCCGCACCACACACACCATCGCCTCCTGTAATGCAAAACGCATCTCGCACTTCCAAATGGGAGTGAGTAGTATGCCGGCAGTGCCGATATGCCGCGAGGTGGGGCGCCAAGCTGAACCGGAATCACGCAACCGGAACTGACTTCTAGAGCGGTTTGTGCCTTGTTGCCAGGGCAACCGATGTTTGATATTGTCAAAGAAATGGTGCTCGCTCCAGCGCGACGAAGCTCAGAGCCGTGGCGGAGCATGTTTTTCCAACGTTGCCGCTCTCCACCACGCGTCGCCCCAAGCTGAACTGGCGTTTCGTGCACGGGTTCTGTATCGGTTTAAAATGCCTTTTTCACATGCCACCGGCAGGAATTACCACCGGCACAAAATAAGACCCGGCACCAACGGGCCACATACGGTGCTTTGTGGATAAACTGTGCACTGTTCATCCAAGGCAGCGAGCGCAGGATCCTCCCCGTGCGGCTGCGAGTTCGCCGCCGATAAAAACTCACGTGCCGCCGATAGCAGAGTTCTGCAGCAACGTACACTGCGAAAGGGCAAGGCCAGGCAGCGGCACACACAGGGCCAGATTTTTCGTTCGCTTTTCCAGCCTTGAGCGGAGTGCGGGATTCATGGTGTCAACAAAGCTTGCCCTTAGCAGACGGCTGTGTGAGCAGCGCAATAGGGGAAGGACGTCACGGCCGAGGAGCGCAGCATCATGAGAGGGAAGGCTCGCTCGCCGTCAACTGCGGAGAGTAAGGTTTGATATTGTCAAAGAACTGGTGCTCGCTCCAGCGCGACGAAGCTCAGAGCCGTGGCGGAGCATGTTTTTCCAACGTTGCCGCTCTCCACCACGCGTCACCCCAAGCTGAACTGGCGTTTCGTGCACGGGTTCTGTATCGGTTTAAAATGTCTTTTTCACATGCCACCGGCAGGAATTACCACCGCCACAAAATAAGACCCGGCACCAACGGGCTACATACGGTGCTTTGTGGATAAACAGTGCACTGTTCATCCAAGGGAGCGAGCGCAGGATCCTCCCCGTGCGGCTGCGAGTTCGCCGCCGATAAAAAGTCACGTGCCGCCGATAGCAGAGTTCTGCAGCAACGTACACCGCGAAAGGGCAAGGCCAGGCCGCCGCACACACGGGGCCAGATTTTTCGTTCGCTTTTCCAGCCTTGAGCGGAGTGCGGGATTCATGGTGTTAACAAAGCTTGCCCTTAGCAGACGGTTGTGTGAGCAGCGCAATAGGGGAAGTATGTCACGGCCGAGGAGCGCAACATCATTGGAGGGAAGACTCGCTCGCGGTCAACTGCGGAGAGTAAGTTGAAAGGAGGAGGATACACGGCGCGACGATAATGCGCGGTTTTTTATTTACGATTTCTCAGCTAATACTCATCGCTTCAACAAAATTCTTGCGGGAGGAGATTGCTAATACATTGCTTTATTTGGTTACATCTACATCCACGCATCGGCGGAAGGTATTTCAGGACTCCTTTAAAGGTAGAACTGGATGCTGCGGGTAGAGTGACAAATAAACCTTCATTCTGTCCTGATGTAAATACTTGGAGTAATTTAGATATTGTGAGTAAACATTATATCCAGCGGAGAAAGGAGTTCTAATCCCTCACCTGCTTCAACCATCGGACGTCGGTCGTCGTAGTGAGTCGAGGTGCTCTTCTCGGCGCAGCGTTCTTCAAGAACCTAATTAGGGCGTCATCATCATCCCCAAGAACATTGAGAGGCGAAATCTAACCGACCCAGACGACAGGATGACCAGGACTGTGTGCTGGAGTTGGTGGAGAATTCCTGAAACTCCTTATACGCATGGTTCGGCTCTGACCAACGACGAGCCAGACTACAATCGTTGAACGGTGCGACAACTCAGCGGGAGGCTTCGTGAGCTTCGGCTGGGGGAGCGTCAGCCGCGATTCGATGAGGCTATCCTCACTGGGAGGCCTCGTGAGCTGAAACTAAGGACAGTGGCAGCCTTAATTGAACGAGGCGACACCTCAACAGGAGGCCATATGAGCTCCGGCTTAGACCGGCGGCAGCCGTAATACGACGAGGCGACACCTCAGTGGGAGACCTCGTAACCTCCAACTCAAAGCGATGGCATACGCGATTTCACGAGGCTTCTGCTCAGTGGGAGGTTTTGTGAGTACCTGTTTAAGGCGGCGGTAGCTGCTATTCAACGAGGAAACATATCAATGGGAGGCCTCGAGAGCTCCGGCTCAGGACAGTGGCAGCGGCGATTTGACGATGCGGTATATCAGTGGTAGGCCTCATGAGCTCCGGCTCACGGCGGCAGAAGCCGCGATTAAACGACGCGAAACCTCAGTGGGAGGCCTCGTCAGCTGTGGTGTGAGGCGACGACTGGTGGAAGACCCCGAGAAGACGGCCCCAGAGCAGCGGCGAGAGAAGCGAAAGGGGTGTTTACGTTCTCCACGGCTCGTTTCTTCGATGCCGGCTCCTTGTCGGTCGACGCCTGGTTAACCATGACTTCTTTTGTGTTGTTAATGTTGCTGCTTGAATTAGAGCTTTGTTGCTCGATGCTCCGGAGTTCGGTTCTGATCTCCGCGATCTCCTTGGTGAGGTTGTGAATAGTGGCACGCAGAGCCGCATTTTCTTCCCGCAATGTTTTAATAATTTCCCACTCCTTGTTCGAAGCCTTGTCATCCTTCTTAGCATTGACGTTGTTGTTGTCACTTGAGATGTTCTTCGTCATTCCTCGCGCTGCATCGACCCAGCTTACACGGTCACGCGAAGGTGGTATTTCGCTTGTTTCATTGCGCGTTTTTCTCCTTTGGCTCCGTTTGCGACTGTTACCCCTGGACTGTGGGCGATTTCGCGAGGGCGTCTTTGATTTGCGAGCAGCTGGCGTGTCGAGCGGTGGGAAGTCGCTCTCTGTTGGCAGCTGATGTTCCGCCTTTCCACGTTGCCACTGGCATTTGCGCACAACATAGGGAATTTTATATCTTGCTTTACACGTTAGATATGCAGTCGGCTGTGCGCCGCCGCATAGCTTGCATTTGGGTGCACACGGATGGTCGTATTTTGGGTTTGCGAGTCCGCAGCCTCTGCATATTTTGCTCGAAGGCGTGGGGCACATGTCTTTGCGGTGTCCAACTCGGCCGCACTGGTGACATACGTCTATCTGTTTCCGGTACAGATGACACGGTAGGAGTGTGACTCCATAGCGAACGAAGATTGGTACCTTTGGTTCCTAGAAGGCTACGACAATGGTAGGGGTGCTACCGATTCTCTTCGCACCGACTGCAAGTGGGTTCCTCTCGTTGACAATGTTACTGTCGATAGGGCGGTGACAGGGATACCTCGGATAATGCCCTTTGCGGAGTCGTGCGGAGCCATGCGGTACGCGCTCACTTCAAAGGGTTTGTCATGTATAACGATCTCTTGAATTCTGGCGTACCGGGCAGCGTTGGTGTCCTTTGGCATACTGACGACCATTATATTTTGCTGCGCGTTCGGGCAAATGGTATCCGTCGCGCTATCCTCGCTCGTGATTTCGGCTGCGGAAAGAATGGCCGTGGCGACATTCGTACTACCGATTTTGATGATATCGAGTCCTCCTCTAGGCCTGATCACTACCTTGTTCTCCTCCAGCGGCATTGCTGGCATGCGTGCGGCCTTGATGGCCGAGGCCCTAACACCCTTGTTGAGTTTCGATGTCTTGCCTACTTGATTTCCGGCGCCGGTGAGCTCGCTGGCGGACTCTCGACATGCGCTCTCCCGCGAACGTCCATCCGGCGTCACTGTGGAACTCTTCGGGTCTAATGTCTTCGCCTTGTTCTTGAACGCACATGTGGGTGTCGAAGACCATTGTTCGTACATGGGCGCAGTGGGGAGAGCACCATGTACCTTGTGTTCCGCCCGCAGGGTCGTGGGATCGAAACCAAGCGCCGGTAAGTATTATTTTTTATATAGTGTAGGGGGAAGGGTGCGGACCTGTTGTTGAGAGCGAGGAGGGTAGCGTGATGCGTGAGAGGAGAAGTGGGGGAGAGGGCGCACCTGGAACGGCTGTTGCGGACGCCGAGGCACGCCGACAACGCCGGGTGACATCGTGAGTTAAAGAAATGCGCTGCTTCTAAAGATGGCGTACGCTTTGCAAAAATCAAATTACATGAAGTTCAATTCGCATAGTTCATCTGGTGTGGCAAAGGCGGTGTTCCTTTCTAGCTGGGATGCGCAGAGGTAGCGTATTATTCGGGCCTTAAGTCCAGGGATAGATCACGCTGTTTACTGCCTCCACGTGTTGACCATTATATGACCACGCTATTTAAGATTTTTTTATTTATTTCCTTACAACCAAAACGGCATTATATGTATGAGGCGGGGTCAAACAGTGCAAAGGCAATGCAGCAGGAGTTTGGGAACACACTTTGAAGCACATATACATAATTGAAATATACAGAGCAACGAAAAGGAAATGAATTTGATTGTTTAAAACATGTTCAACCAACTAAAACAACAGAACATGTTTGAAATAAAACCAGAAAAGCACACACAAAGAAAGAGCACGTAATCCAACTAGTAATAGCCACATTGAAATTGACTGGAATTGTTATGAAAAGAGCGCAGGTGGGGAATTAGTTTCCCTCGGCACTGGTTTTAGGAATGAATGACTGAAAAAGCAGTTTTGGCCGCCGTAGAATACCAGAAGCCGAGATGATGAAGATGAAGCGATGACGACAAGGTGTCCTATCGGAGCGCGGCGATTGTTCCAGCACAGTAGATTCTGCTGGTGCTCACACTTCATATATATATATATATATATATATATATAAATATATATATATATATATATATATATTGGATATATATGTTAACAGTCAGATACAAAGCAAGAACAAGAACAAACAAGGTTTACTTAGTCGTTGCAACGGGACTTGCCTTTATCAGAGTACAGCTACACGATTTTGCTGTTTCAATCATTTGTAACATATTTATTATATAGTTTTGCAGAAATCTGTGAGAAGGAGCGGAAGATGTTTCGTAAACGAAGAGTATGCAAGCGGTCGGGCTATGCCTGTTACAGCAACAACAACAAAAGAAAGAGAGAGAGGGAGAGAGGGAAAGGGGTCGTAATAACAAAGCAGCTCTCAAGGTTGCACCAGGACAGGCAACGTACGCGGCTGGGCTCCAAGTTCAGACATTGCAAAAAACTGTATGATCGCGGTTTCAAAAGGAAGGAAGGGGTCTACTACAGAAAGGTATGCAGTGGGCAGGGAGACTGGTTGGGGTGGAAGCGAAGATGGGTGTGCCCCCCGCGGATGGAGAGAATAGATAAAGCGCACAAAAGAGCATTGCACAGGAGCTAGCAACTCAAAAGAAAATAGATAGAGTCCACAGATCAAAAAGGTTTTCACATTTTTAAGTGGTGGTAGCAACGCGGCCTCCTTCGCAAGGACAAATGGCATTGTTAAGCCGCATTACGCTAATAAAGCTGCTGTATTGGAAGAGTTTCTGTGAATTCTGATGGGAAACTCAAGGATAGGAATAATTAACATTGTTTTAGAAATTATGAGGCCTCCAACTTTATTCGAGGGATAAGCACGGTAGTTTTCCGCAACTTTCATAATTACCAAGCGTCGCTTACCCAAACTTATACATGAGATAACATTCCAGAACGTCGCGGTCGTGGTGGGTTTTACAAGCGGATTCTAAAATTGTTCCTTTCAGATGTTAAAATGCATGGCCGGGACTGTTTAAACATCCTGACAGAAGAAATGACGGCAGCTTTTTGATTTAGAGTGGTGAATATTGAACCGTAGTCGGAAGGGTGTTTCAGTTTGGCCGATATATTGTTGCCTACAAACAGTGCACCCTAGAAGGTATACGACATTAGTGGATTCACCGTTAAAGTTACCTTTTATATTTACGTACTAGCCTGGAGCCGTGCTGGGGACGCGCTGTGTAGTGGTCATGTGTGGGCATACTTTACATAAGAGTTTATTACAGGGCATGCAGGCAGTAGTTTCCGTTCGGTTGATACGAGAGTTAGTAAGAAAGTCGCCTATATTCCTATCATGCCGGTAGACAACGCGTTGTGATTCGGGGAATATGCTTTTAAGCGGTCACTTTCAATAAGGATATTGTGATGTTTTTTTACCATGGTTGACACTCTTGGAGCGGAGGATGAGTGGGTTAAAACTAAGTTACTTTCCGGGTTACCGTTCGGGGCTTTTTTCTTACAGATTTTGTTACGGTTTTATTGATTGGCTCGAACGATAGCGTCGTCGATAATTTGCTCCGGGTATTTTTTATTGAGGAGGGTGGTCTTGTGTTTTCGACAGTTTGAGTCAAAGTCGGCTTGGTTTGTGTTTATAGCAAAAAAAAACTCCAGCTCGTCCGCACATGTCAACTAACACTGCCACGCTAATTCTAAATATTAAAATACATATTCAGATGTGAAGACATCATTGGCGCCGCCATCCCTAGAAGCTATTATGAATAATTCCAGGCATGGGTACGAGTGTGCCAGCCTTTCGCGAGATGGATTGCAGAACCGCCACCACTGCCTCAAGTCGATGAGGAAGAGCTAGTGGAATTCTGCAATACGGAGGATGATGTTGCATCCGACTCGCGCGGCCAAGAAGATGGCAACCTCTTTGGTGCATATTACAACGACTACTAAGGCTGAAATATGCAATTATACAATGATACTATAGTTATCAATCTGTCTTCGCAATTCTCACCCACAAAAGCTGCGCCATTCAACCTTGCGCGCAGATACAATATTTTCTGAATTTTAAACCCACCATGCAGGCATAAACTACTTAAGTTGTCAAACAGAATATCGTCGCGCATTAACCATTCCACCTCCATTGCACGAAAAACCTGCCTCAAACGTTAAATAAAAGAATGCTTTTCCTCAACTCATTATACTTCTAAATTACCTCACTGGCATTCTTGCTGTTTATTATGGCCGGAAATAATTCAGTAAACTATCGAATCCTACGTTAATTGATTTTAATTACCAAAAACTGCAGCGATATTATTACGAGCATAACGTATGGTGAAATATCGGTAATTGGAACTTCAACTTTTCGAATTTCTACATAATTCGAGCTTAAATTTGGTCACTTCCAAACAACATAGACACCTATGTATATAAAAGCTAAGTATTTCAAATTTTCGGTGCTCCGGGTACGAATATTTCAAACTGCAATACAGAGTACCTGTGCCTTGGTGCATAGAAATGGCAGGAAAACGCACCCCCTTCTTGCACCACAACCATTACCACATACGCAACGTGGAAAAGAAAACGAAAGAAATATGGTTTGAAAGCCAACAGACACCATAATGGTACAACTGATATAGGCGTTTTTTTTGCAGACTACAATAGTGTGGACGCATTCCAGTGTCGTGTGGGGCTGTCGGCGATGAGGACACCATATCTCGGTTAAAAAGGGCAGAAACTGTCGCCGCCAGTGACGACGTACCGAATGAGGAGAAAGTGCTGGCGGTTATGCAGACAAAAACAGTTGTTATATGAAATTCCGGTTGTCTTCTGTTGAGTGTTTTAAGAGGGCGATGAGGTGAATTTCTACTTTATTCGCTCGTTGTTCCGAAGCATTTTGGCTTTCCTCTTAAAGGGACCCAGCAACACTCGCCATCGACTACTAGTAGTGTATTCTTCCAGAAATCTCCTCCCGCAAAAATTATGAAAATCCGTTCACAACAACGAAACTACGCGCGATGAGAAATCGCGCATAATCGTTCCCTCTTAACTCGACCGCAAACAACGCGATGAAAGCTGCGCGCTCTCTCCCGGAGAGGGGGGCGCCTCGCGGGGTTCTCTTCGGCGGCCTTCGATATATCACATGCCGGGTAGTTTTCTCCTTTTCTTTGCAACGCGGAGGGGCCTATTTCCGGTCTGGTGCCACATAAAAAGCAGGCATGGGTGCCTGCTCGCAAGTGCGCGCTCAAGCTGGTAGGACGTTTTTGAAGCAATAAACGTTTGTAGTCGAGTGGTCCCGTTGAAAGGGAAGTATTGAGCTCATCACTCAAACTCCACGCGCACTCAAAACACAAAAGAAACGGCAAAACTGTGCCTACCGATTCAGGCATTGAAGAGGTTCGTACAGAGCGATGACGACGACGGAAATGGGAGAATCTTGCCGCGAAGTTGACCAGTGATAGACGATCGGGCAGCCATGGCCTATGTGACATCCCTTAGGCCATGCGAGGGGTTGCATAATGAGGACAACTGAAGAGAGAGCTGTTGGTTTTTTCTTGTCTTTCACATCGATTTGCGCGCTCACCGCTTCACGTGCACGTGTAATATTCAGCTCAGGTATTCTTGGCAGTGTAATCTAAACGTCGCGCAGGTTTACTTGCACTGCTCAAAGAGTGTTGCAGGTTCCTTTTAAAGAAAAAAATTGGGACTGCCACAAGGAAATTTTTAACAGGTAAACTGTCGACATGAGTACTGCTTCCTCAAACCAGTGTAACGTTCATATTGTTCAGGTTCAGTTCTCTGAAATTACATTTTATCCAACTGAAAGAGTGTCTTCTTGCATTCCCAAATAACGAAGATGTACTCTAGACATTTTAATAAAAAGTTTCTCTTCCTGAACTCCATTTCTCAGAACAATTGTTCTTTATGTTTTGTAGTTGTTGTGTACCAAACTATCTTGGACATGTTAATATTGTATAATCTGTATTGATTGTCTACAACAAACGGTACTATGCCACAGGAAGCCTGTTCCTCCTCACTTCAGTTAAGCTCTCTGTCCTTGAATGAGCAATAAAGTAAATAATTACAATTGAAATGGTGACAACGATAGACAGCTTTATTCTTGTGGTATATCATCAAAGGGAAGATCTCGCCAAAATTCATAGAAATAAAAACAACTCATTTCAAACATTTACGGATTCTCCCTTTGTGCTCAAAATCAACGCATTAGTTCCTACCCGATGCTGGGGACATGCACGGGGCTCTACACATCCATTGTCTTGACTGATCTTGGCGGTTAGGAAGGGGCTCACTATACTGCATGCTTCAGCCAGACTGGTTGAGCAGAGGCACCATCTGATTCATCTCAACCTTACTCCAAGCATGGCCAACTAAGTTAGAAAACTCTGTCCGGTGGTAGACTGGGAACTCTACCGATCGTCATCAGCTATAGTGGCATTCAGGACCCTAGGTGAGCGCTGCCTAATTCTTCGCGCGGCTTTCGAAGCAGCAGTTTACGCAACGTTGACCGAGAAATTATGATGTGCCCCTGACATACTACTGTATCATCTTTGTGACGCCCAAGTCACCCTGAACTATCGCCAATGCATAAACCAGCCCCAGTCGAGGCACATCGCGTTCGCGGCCGGAAACGACAATGTTGGGATTGATGAGAACTTCACCAACAGCAAATCTGCTCCAACACCCAAAACAAACGTTGTAGTACCTGAACTGCGACGGGATACATGAAGGTGGGCGACTTCAAAATCGTCAGGTGGAGTTGGGCCTGGTATTGATTATTCCTTATATTAGAGTCAAGAGCTTGGGACAGTGCTAGAGTTAAAGCACCTGTGAATATCAAGCGCGACGTTTTTAGATCTTGGTCTACGAGTTTTGCACGACAAGCTGCCCCTCGCCGGAACCATTTTTTCATTTCATGCATGGTGAAAAGCGCTGGCAAACGTCCCGGGTCCTTGTCAAGGAAATAAAGCATGGTTATTTATTATGCCCTTGAGTGTTAGGAGAATAAAAATTGAAAAAAAAAAACTTTTTGATTGTTATCACAAATGACACAATAGGAATTTCCAGTGAGAAAAAGCAATCAAAGTTCAATATCGCACAGGGTCCAAATACTGCATTCAGAGCACACTAGCTATGTGGAAAAGTGAGAACTTACATCAGCATTGTCCTGAAAAGGGATAAAACTCATTAGTGGGTCTTTAGTATATTAACAAACAACGCTGTTAGCAATCTTTTCAAGAAAATTTCACATAAAAGCATTCCCTATTTATACGGGCGATTTGTAAAGGGATAAAAAAACTCTTCGTTAATGGGTACTTGTACCTATTTTTAAAGCCAGGCTAAATAGTTACATGTCCATTAAGAAAGATGGTGTATGACATAAGGGGCCATTTAGTGCAAGCCAAAGCGCTAATATTGGCATGCACTAAAATGCCTTTTAGGTTCTTGTTTCTTCTGTAGGTAACTCTTTGAACCACCAAGAACGTCTTTTTAAGTCGGTCATTACTGGCTAGAAATGGGTAGTATTTCCGCAGGATGTGGTTGGTGTTAGGTGGCTCGTTTGAGAATTTGGTTGCTAAGGCTGGTGGTCGGGCACTTTAGTTTCGACGTTGTTGCTTGAGCACTTTGTCCCTTTCAAGCTTGAGTGCTCTTTCGTATGCCACATCCAGCGAGCTGACCGGGTGATTCCTGCTTAGCAGGATGGACTTTAGTTCATTAAGGTGTTTTATCCAGTTTGTGTTATCACTGCATACTCTCCTTAGTCTGGTAGCCTGCCCTACAAATATACCTTGTTTTCAGTGTCGTGGGTGATGAATAGTGTAGTCTAGATACTGTTGCCTGTTTGTTTGTTTCTTATAATTATAAAGTCTGGTTTTCAGTTTACCATTGTCAATAGCAACCGTGGTCTCTAAGAAGTTCACTTGTTTATCCGAGTACTCGCATGAGAACTTAATGGGCGGATGCGAAGAATTAGAATGCCAAATGAAACATTCTGGGGCTGTGCGGCCGTGCTCCCAAATTATGACGATGTCATCTATGTATCAAAGATAAACCTTCTGCTTGAGGTAAGCTTCATGTTGTCACATAAAAATGTTGGCGCAGGTGGATGCGAAAGTAGTACCCATGCTGGTTCCAAAACCTTGCAAGTAGTAAGATGAGCCGAACTCGAAATAGCTGAGATTTAAAACTAAGTTTAGTATAGTAATGTAGACTTCCAACGCATGTTGGTGCCTGTTTTTACTAAGGCCATTGATGTAGCTTCAATTCCTTCGGTGATGGGAATGTTCGTATACAGGGCGGAGACGTCGAGGGTGACCAGAAGGGCGTCATTGGGTATTTTCCCACCATGGTTTATTGCTTTTATTATGCGGAGGAAGTGTGGGGTGTCCTTAACAAATGAAGGAAGAGAAGTCGGAATGTCTGCCAAATTGTGATTCAGAAACACAGACAATGTTTCCGTGGGGGTGTTGTTGTTCGAATCTACGGGCCATACCGGAAAGTCAGCTGAGAACAATGCTTCCGTTGGGACTTTATGGAATTTGGGGAGGAGGTAGAAACGTCCTTCTTGCTTGTTCTTCGGTATCATGAAGTTTAGTTCTCTTGTGGTGAATAATTCTCTGGCCAGCAGATCTGTGACAGTGCGAAGGATCGTTTGAGTGCATTCATTGCTGGGATCATGGTCTTAAAGCTCGTAGTGACCATGGTTGTTAAGCCACCTATAAACCTAGAAATTCTCAGAGAGCACTGTGACAAGCAACTTCGTGTTTTAAATTAGCAGATTGAGATCATTCCACTCACTGAGCAAGAGAAAATTGATCTTGATGCCTTTAGAAACGGTAAGGAACACGAGCTGTGGAAGAAACGAAGAGTTAAATTTGAACGTGACCAGCTCTATTTGCCTGTCGCACATTGCACCATTGAACCTCCTGTCGACGCAAAGCCTGAAGGCGTGGCATAAATCATCCGACGGCCCCTGCAGACACATCAGAATCTGCTATGTTGACATTTTTCTCTCCCCCCACTAACCAAAATATATAATCTAACTCCCACAGTAGGAGTAACAGCAACATGACACCTGTTCCCGAAAAAAATGTTGTATCCCCTTCCCCCGTCACGTGTAACAGCAACGTTATAGCTATTTCAGAAACATTATGGACAACCGAAAAACTTATCCTAGAACGAGGCTTCACTTTCCGCCCTACCAACAACCACGTGAATGAATAGGAGTTACACAACTATTTCACCGAATTTTCTCTTAGAATGAGGCTGAAGGAATTCTTTTCCGATAAGCAAGACAATAGTGAAATCAATCACCTCGCACTCTGTGCACCAAGCACTTGGACGCCAGGTGCCGAGGAATCTCCAGAACTCGATTTGTATATAAAGTCAGCATCAAAAGAAACATTAGTCTCAACCAACAAATCAAATGAACGCAAGAACATGACCCCCTCAGAATGAGTCAATTTAAGTAACTTAGCAGCCAGACCGGACATAATAATTAAACCTGCAGACAAAGGAGCTAGTGTTGTCATCTTGCCAATAGAAAAATGTAAAGATGAGGCCTATAGGTACCTTAACAACCATGGTCACTACCAGCTTTTAGACCATGATCCCAGCAACGAATGCGCACAAACGATCCTTCGCACTCTCACAGATCTGCTGGCCACAGAATTAATCACCACAACAAATCTAAACTTCATGAGACCAACGAACAAGCAAGCAGGACGTTTCTACCTTCTCCCTAAATTCTATAAAGTGCCCATACAAGCCTTGTTCTCAGGTGACTTTCCGGGAAGGCCCAGAGTTTCTAACAACACCTCCAGGGAAATATTGTCTGTGTTTCTAAACCACCGATAGGCAGACATTAGGACTTCTCTTCCTTCATTTGTTAAGGACACCCCACACTTCCTCCGCATAATAGAAGCAATAAACGATGGTGGGCAAATACCCAATGATGCCCTTCTGGTCACGCTCGACGTCTCCGTCTTCTAAACGAACATTCCCATCACGGAAGGAATAGAAGCTACATCCAAGGCCATAGCATTACACCGGCACCAACATGCGTTGGAAGTCTACATTACTTTACTAAAATTCGTTCCAACACAACTATTTCGAGTTCGCATCATCTTACTACTTTTAGAACCAGCATGGGCACTTCTTGCTCACCCACCTACGCCGACATTTTTATGGGACAACTTGAAGCTTCCCTTTTAGAGTTATTCCTCCTCAAGCGAAGGCTTATCTTCGACACATTAAAGACATGTTCGTAATTTGGGGGCAGGGCCGCACAGCCCTAGAAAGTTTTATTTCGCATCTTTATTCTTGGCATCCGAAGATTAAGTTCTCATGCCAGTACTCGGAAACACGAGTAAACTTCCTAGACACCCCTGTTGTTCTTGGCAATGGTAAACTGAAAACCACGCTTTATACGAAACCAACAGACAGGCAACAGTGCCTAGACTACACTAGTCATCAACCACGACACTGCAAACAAGGTATCTTTGTAGGACAGGCTACCAGATTAAGAGGAGTATGTAGTTATAACGCAGACTATATAAAACACCCTTATGAAATAAAGTACACCCTGGCAAGCAAGAATCATCCGGTCCGCTCGCTGGATATGGCTTACAAAAGAGCCTCTAAGCTATCTAGAAACGAAGTACTCAAGGAACAATGACGAAGCGAAAGCGCCTGACCACCAGCCTTAATAACCAAAATCTCAAATGCGCTCTCTAAATAAAACAACATCCTGCGGAAATAGTACCCCATTATTGCAAGTAATGATCGAAATACAAAGACGTTTCCGGAAGCCCCAACAGTTACCTACAGAAGAAACAAGAACCTAAAAGGCAATTTAGTGTATGCCAAAATTAGTGCTTCCCAGGAACCAGTCATCAGCCCTTGCCTCTGCCCTAGGTGCAAGACCTGCGAACATCTGCAGACGGATTGCAATGTTAATACCACTGCCAGCCAATACGTTCAAAAGATTAATTCAAGCTTTACTTGCAATTCTTCTAACATTGTGTATATGCTAGAATGCTCATTCTGTGAAAAGCAGCAAATTGGAGAAACGAGTCAAGCAATGAACTTACGCCTGAATGGACATCGGGCCGACATTCATAACAGTGCCTCCATAGGCGTCGCGCAACACTTCAACCAGCCGAACCACAATTTCGATGATCTCAAGCTCTATATTCTGCAGTAAAACTTTAGGTCTCCAGGGAACCGTACATACAGAGAATCGTACTGAATCCATAAATACAACTACCTGGAGCCGGCTGGAATCAATGCTTCGAAAGGCAACTTAGAAACCGTACGGTATCTCAATTGAACAGAAAAATATAGCTCTTACAACAAGTGCCATCTCTATTCGCAACATTCCAGCCTGCCCATCCCCAAAGCTAATACTTCAATACAATTTCTGTGCTTTTCTCCTTTTTTTCTCCTGTCTTGCTCGTAGCCGATTACGACCTACCACGCACACTCGCCTCCCTCTACCTTCGGCATTTCCTTTTACTACCTGTTTTACTACCTGTTTTAGGCAGAAATTTAAGGCACTCCTCCATAAGGCTTGCAGAACTGCCGGCAGGGACGACAACCTCTTAACATGCGGGTACTTGAACACACACCACCAAGCATGGGGCCACATCACAAACAACGCCAAAGAAAACAGTCTTCTAACCGATGCTACGGAAGAGGTACTTACACTCATAACAGACCCAACGTACCCGACGCGGACCGGCAATTCAACGTGCAAGACACCACCCCAGCACTTACCTTCGTTAGAATATCACAAGGCGGTCGAACCCCATATTGGATCAACACCGTTCACAACCTAGGAAGCAACCACTTAATAATCGAGGTGACGATACCGCTTAAAGGAAAATCGAACGAGAAGCGCATCCACAAGCTCGCAGACTGGGACATCTACAGAACCCTATTACTGGGCGAAGAGGAACCGATACAGGACGTGAACGAGTGGTTTAACCAGATCATGGAAAACGACACAGCAGCATCCAAGGAAATTGAAACGGATGTGGAAATCCTAAAGATGGGCAGCCACCTAGCGCACATACTGGAGGCAAAGACCTCCATCCAGAAGAGATGGCAGAAACAACGCACCAACCGGAGACTACGAAAGAAGGTGGCCGAGCTAAATCACGCCATCGAGAAACACTGCCGATAGCTATGCCGACAGCAGTGGAGCGAGATGTGCAGCGCAGCCGACGGCCAATTACACGTAGGAAAGACGTGGGCCATGTTCCATCACCTACAGGACGAAACAAAGACGAAGTCTTACCAGAGAGACAGTCTGAACAAGACCCTTAACAAGGCGTTACGGGAACTGGGAAAGGAGGAGATGCACAAACTAATCAACGACAAGTACCTACCGGAACACCCAGAGGAAACGCATCCAGACAAATCTGGCATGGTAAACGAGAATCTGGACAGAGACATGGAGATATGGGAGGTACGGACGGCGGTACACGAGCTGAACTGCCAATCCGCAGCCGGTCCAGACAAGGTTACGAACAAGGCACTTAAGCATCTCAACGAGGCTGCAATCGCAAGCTTGACGGCTTTCTTGAACAAGTGTTGGAGGGAGGGCAAGCTACCCCAGACCTGGAAGACAGCCAAGGCTATCTTAATACCAAAGCCAGGGAAGCCGCCGGGTATCGAGAACCTCCGTCCCATATCTCTGACTTCGTGCGTCAGCAAAGTGCTCGAGCGTGTTCTGATGAACAGATAGCAGGAATACCTCGAGGACAATGACCTGCATCCCGACTCCATGATCGGATTCAGGAACAAGCTGAGCACGCAGGACGCGATGCTCCAAATAAAGGCCGAGATCCTGGACGACGAGACCAGGACCATATACAACAAGGCAATACTGAGGCTGGACTTGCAAAGTGTCTTCGATAAATTGAAGCACTCGGCAATTCTAGCACAAGTCTGCGCCCTGAACACGGGAGCCTGGACGTACGACTACGTTAGAGACTTCCTAACGGGGCGCACGACAAAGATCCAAGCAGGTGACAAAACCCTTTGAGGAGAAGAAGCTCGGCAGCGTCGAAACCCAACAGGGCTCGGTTATCTCGCCGTTGCTCTTCAACCTCGTCATGATTGGGGTTGCTCGCCGTCTTGAGTCGGTAGCGGGCGTACGGCACACTGGATACGCCGACGATATAACGCTATGGGTTCCAGGTGGCAGCAACGGACATATCGAGTCAACACTGCAGCAAGCAGTCGATACCATCGAAGACCAGCTGAATGGAACGGGACTTATCTTCTCGCCAAGCAAATCCGAGCTCCTGGTGGTTCCACCGAGATGGAAATTAAAGACGAGCGAGGACAACACGGTCAACAACCCAATCATGGTATGGACCGGCAAAGGACAAGAGATTCCCGAGGTCAGGAAGATCCGAGTGCTGGGCTTTCAAATCGAAAAGAATCACACCAACGGAGAGACGGTCTACCGACTCCTAACTAAAGTCACAGCGGCCACTCGCTTCATAAAGCGGGTGGCCAACAAGAAAGCCGGCATGCAAGAGGATACTCTGATACGGCTGATATAATCGTTTTCTGTTAGCCATATAACGTATGTCGCTTCCTACAACAACTGGGCAGCGGCGGAAAGCAATCGTTTAAATGCAGCTATAAGCAAAGCATACAGAGCAGCACTCGGTCTTCCCGACAGCGCAAGCACCGAGAAACTCATGGACCTCGGCGTGCACAACACGCTCGAGGAAATTAGCAAAGCCCAGCGAGACGGCCAGATGGAGAGGCTCAAGGGATCGATGACCGGTCGAGCCATCTTAGCCAAGCTGGGAATCGAGCACGGAACGAGCGGTAGACTGCTCAACATACAAGAGGACCTACCGGCTAACATCAGGAGTGGGACGCGGGTACAACCCATCCCCAGGAACATGGACCCTGTCCACAACGAGGAGAGGAGAAAAGCGAGAGCCAAAGCCATGATCGAGCAACGCGCCAACGCACCTGGCACCCGATACGTCGACGCAGCGGAGTACAGTAACCGGGAAGCCTTCACTGCAGTGGTGATCGACGCCGTAACCGGAGAGACAGTCTCTGCAACGAGCGTTAAAACATGTGAGGCGCAGAGCTCTGAAGAGGTGGCCATAGCCTTGGCTATCGCAAACCCAAACACCAAAACAGTCCTCTGTGACTCAAAGGGAGCCGTGAGGAACTTTGCAAAGGGCTGGCTGTGTCGTGGAGCAGTGCGCGTGCTCACCGCGTTGGATTTTACGGACAGAAAAGTAACAGTGAAGTGGTTCCCCGACCACGTGGAGACAGATGTGTCTAAACTTGCGGACAACCAGAACGAGACGGCGAACTCTTTTGCGCGAGAGTTATCTGGCCGCGCAGCAGAAACGACCCAGTCTGCAGAGCTGTGGGCGGAAACTAAAGATAGGATGGGCACGTTCCACGAAGTGACAAAGTATTACCGCATGAACAGATGAGTAATGGCATCGCCGCACCCGGATCTTACCAGGGAGCAGGCGGCGCTATTTAAACAGCTGCAGACGGGATCGTTACTGACTCCGGTCATAAAGAAGCACATATGCACAGAACAGTATCCGGACGACACGTGTAAGGTGTGCCGCAGGGCTCGGGCCACTATGATCCACATCATGTGGGATTGTGCAGCAAGACCAGCAGAAGCGGAAACAGAGACTGTGATCCTGCCGTGGCTTCAAGACGCGGCATGGAGCTCTAACAAGGAAGACCAACTTCTGGCCGTCCAGCAGATCCTGGAGGCCCTCGAAAGAAAGCGACGGAGTGAAAGCTGCGAGGCGTCAGCCACCCCTCGGTGTAATGGCGACTAGCCCGGGGGCGAGTAGCGAGGACGCTGACGCGTAGAGGGTCCAGACCGGACCGACGTTAGGCCACGTCTAGGTATCCCGGCAACGGGATGGCTACTGCACGCGATTTAATAAAGTCTTTGTCATGTCATGTCTCAGAAACACCGCTATGTCGAGCAACACCGCACCGCCCACTTTACACCCGGCTCCTTGGTTCTTGTCAGCACCCCTTGCCGCCGCATTGGGCTCTCCGAGAAACTGCTGCCTTGCTTCAAAGGCACCTATCGGATCAAGCGTATGGTCACACCCGTGACGTACGAAAGTTTTTCCGCCGCTCCTTCCTCCCCGTCACTGGACGCAGCAGCTCAACTCGTCCATGTCGGCCGCCTCAAGCCGTATTACTCAGGGGCCCCACCTGTTCCCTGAGCCTCGTTTTCAATAAGCACTGAGACGGCATTTCTCCGCCTGAGGGGGTCATGTCACGGCCCTCTTGACACTTCACATGGCAATGACTGGAGCACCTGTGGGTCAATCCATCGTACATTTCATCTATGGTTACGTGCGGCATCAGTGGGTCGCGCAAGGCAAGCCGAAGCGAAGACAAAGAGGTCGCCCAGAGACACACTGGCTCGAGCTACGCTGGTGTCCTTGGCTTCGCCTCATTCTTTGAGAATAGATCGCTTTTATGCACAGCGTGCAAATAGTACGCAGCTGCCTTGTAACAATATATATATATATATATATATATATATATATATATACATATATATATATATATATATATATATATATATATATAGTAAGGAAATGAGGGTCTCGTTGAGGAAATACAGAAAGATAGGGCAGCAGTCTACAACGCCAAAGGAGGCATAGGGGTGTGGTTAGGCTCTTTTCTTTTGCACTACGGTTAATGAAGTAAACATTTTTTTAATATACAGAAGAAAGAAAGAAAGAAAAACACGCGCCCAGAGTGGGGACCGAACCCACGCCTTTCGATTACATGTCGAATGCCTTACCAATTCGGCTATCTGGGCGACTGTGTTCTCCTTCACTTTCTAGGCTATTTATATTTACTAGAAGTGTATCTGACGCTTGAGGGTGGTAGCCAGCGCCACTCTGACTACACGGGGAGAAGGGGACCTTCTTTTCAACCCCCGGGACGTGACTCGAGCGTCTACAGCCTGTCATGAGCGGGTAAATGGCAGGAAGCCCTCTTATGCTACCTAGGCATCAAGGCTGCCAGAACCGAGACCCTCGCTAGGCTTTCGCAGAATAATATAGTAAGGAAATGAGGGTCTCGTTGAGGAAATACAGAAAGATAGGGCAGCAGTCTACAACGCCAAAGGAGGCATAGGGGTGTGGTTAGGCTCTTTTCTTTTGCACTACGGTTAATGAAGTAAACATTTTTTTAATATACAGAAGAAAGAAAGAAAGAAAAACACGCGCCCAGAGTGGGGACCGAACCCACGCCTTTCGATTACATGTCGAATGCCTTACCAATTCGGCTATCTGGGCGACTGTGTTCTCCTTCACTTTCTAGGCTATTTATATTTACTAGAAGTGTATCTGACGCTTGAGGGTGGTAGCCAGCGCCACTCTGACTACACGGGGAGAAGGGGACCTTCTTTTCAACCCCCGGGGCGTGACTCGAGCGTCTACAGCCTGTCATGAGCGGGTAAATGGCAGGAAGCCCTCTTATACTACCTAGGCATCAAGGCTGCCAGAACCGAGACCCTCGCTAGGCTTTCGCAGAATAATATAGTAAGGAAATGAGGGTCTCGTTGAGGAAATACAGAAAGATAGGGCAGCAGTCTACAACGCCAAAGGAGGCATAGGGGTGTGGTTAGGCTCTTTTCTTTTGCACTACGGTTAATGAAGTAAACATTTTTTTAATATACAGAAGAAAGAAAGAAAGAAAAACACGCGCCCAGAGTGGGGACCGAACCCACGCCTTTCGATTACATGTCGAATGCCTTACCAATTCGGCTATCTGGGCGACTGTGTTCTCCTTCACTTTCTAGGCTATTTATATTTACTAGAAGTGTATCTGACGCTTGAGGGTGGTAGCCAGCGCCACTCTGACTACACGGGGAGAAGGGGACCTTCTTTTCAACCCCCGGGGCGTGACTCGAGCGTCTACAGCCTGTCATTAGCGGGTAAATGGCAGGAAGCCCTCTTATGCTACCTAGGCATCAAGGCTGCCAGAACCGAGACCCTCGCTAGGCTTTCGCAGAATAATATAGTAAGGAAATGAGGGTCTCGTTGAGGAAATACAGAAAGATAGGGCAGCAGTCTACAACGCCAAAGGAGGCATAGGGGTGTGGTTAGGCTCTTTTCTTTTGCACTACGGTTAATGAAGTAAACATTTTTTTAATATACAGAAGAAAGAAAGAAAGAAAAACACGCGCCCAGAGTGGGGACCGAACCCACGCCTTTCGATTACATGTCGAATGCCTTACCAATTCGGCTATCTGGGCGACTGTGTTCTCCTTCACTTTCTAGGCTATTTATATTTACTAGAAGTGTATCTGACGCTTGAGGGTGGTAGCCAGCGCCACTCTGACTACACGGGGAGAAGGGGACCTTCTTTTCAACCCCCGGGGCGTGACTCGAGCGTCTACAGCCTGTCATGAGCGGGTAAATGGCAGGAAGCCCTCTTATGCTACCTAGGCATCAAGGCTGCCAGAACCGAGACCCTCGCTAGGCTTTCGCAGAATAATATAGTAAGGAAATGAGGGTCTCGTTGAGGAAATACAGAAAGATAGGGCAGCAGTCTACAACGCCAAAGGAGGCATAGGGGTGTGGTTAGGCTCTTTTCTTTTGCACTACGGTTAATGAAGTAAACATTTTTTTAATATACAGAAGAAAGAAAGAAAGAAAAACACGCGCCCAGAGTGGGGACCGAACCCACGCCTTTCGATTACATGTCGAATGCCTTACCAATTCGGCTATCTGGGCGACTGTGTTCTCCTTCACTTTCTAGGCTATTTATATTTACTAGAAGTGTATCTGACGCTTGAGGGTGGTAGCCAGCGCCACTCTGACTACACGGGGAGAAGGGGACCTTCTTTTCAACCCCCGGGGCGTGACTCGAGCGTCTACAGCCTGTCATGAGCGGGTAAATGGCAGGAAGCCCTCTTATGCTACCTAGGCATCAAGGCTGCCAGAACCGAGACCCTCGCTAGGCTTTCGCAGAATAATATAGTAAGGAAATGAGGGTCTCGTTGAGGAAATACAGAAAGATAGGGCAGCAGTCTACAACGCCAAAGGAGGCATAGGGGTGTGGTTAGGCTCTTTTCTTTTGCACTACGGTTAATGAAGTAAACATTTTTTTTAATATACAGAAGAAAGAAAGAAAGAAAAACACGCGCCCAGAGTGGGGACCGAACCCACGCCTTTCGATTACATGTCGAATGCCTTACCAATTCGGCTATCTGGGCGACTGTGTTCTCCTTCACTTTCTAGGCTATTTATATTTACTAGAAGTGTATCTGACGCTTGAGGGTGGTAGCCAGCGCCACTCTGACTACACGGGGAGAAGGGGACCTTCTTTTCAACCCCCGGGGCGTGACTCGAGCGTCTACAGCCTGTCATGAGCGGGTAAATGGCAGGAAGCCCTCTTATGCTACCTAGGCATCAAGGCTGCCAGAACCGAGACCCTCGCTAGGCTTTCGCAGAATAATATAGTAAGGAAATGAGGGCCTCGTTGAGGAAATACAGAAAGATAGGGCAGCAGTCTACAACGCCAAAGGAGGCATAGGGGTGTGGTTAGGCTCTTTTCTTTTGCACTACGGTTAATGAAGTAAACATTTTTTTAATATACAGAAGAAAGAAAGAAAGAAAAACACGCGCCCAGAGTGGGGACCGAACCCACGCCTTTCGATTACATGTCGAATGCCTTACCAATTCGGCTATCTGGGCGACTGTGTTCTCCTTCACTTTCTAGGCTATTTATATTTACTAGAAGTGTATCTGACGCTTGAGGGTGGTAGCCAGCGCCACTCTGACTACACGGGGAGAAGGGGACCTTCTTTTCAACCCCCGGGGCGTGACTCGAGCGTCAACAGCCTGTCATGAGCGGGTAAATGGCAGGAAGCCCTCTTATGCTACCTAGGCATCAAGGCTGCCAGAACCGAGACCCTCGCTAGGCTTTCGCAGAATAATATAGTAAGGAAATGAGGGTCTCGTTGAGGAAATACAGAAAGATAGGGCAGCAGTCTACAACGCCAAAGGAGGCATAGGGGTGTGGTTAGGCTCTTTTCTTTTGCACTACGGTTAATGAAGTAAACATTTTTTTAATATACAGAAGAAAGAAAGAAAGAAAAACACGCGCCCAGAGTGGGGACCGAACCCACGCCTTTCGATTACATGTCGAATGCCTTACCAATTCGGCTATCTGGGCGACTGTGTTCTCCTTCACTTTCTAGGCTATTTATATTTACTAGAAGTGTATCTGACGCTTGAGGGTGGTAGCCAGCGCCACTCTGACTACACGGGGAGAAGGGGACCTTCTTTTCAACCCCCGGGGCGTGACTCGAGCGTCTACAGCCTGTCATGAGCGGGTAAATGGCAGGAAGCCCTCTTATGCTACCTAGGCATCAAGGCTGCCAGAACCGAGACCCTCGCTAGGCTTTCGCAGAATAATATAGTAAGGAAATGAGGGTCTCGTTGAGGAAATACAGAAAGATAGGGCAGCAGTCTACAACGCCAAAGGAGGCATAGGGGTGTGGTTAGGCTCTTTTCTTTTGCACTACGGTTAATGAAGTAAACATTTTTTTAATATACAGAAGAAAGAAAGAAAGAAAAACACGCGCCCAGAGTGGGGACCGAACCCACGCCTTTCGATTACATGTCGAATGCCTTACCAATTCGGCTATCTGGGCGACTGTGTTCTCCTTCACTTTCTAGGCTATTTATATTTACTAGAAGTGTATCTGACGCTTGAGGGTGGTAGCCAGCGCCACTCTGACTACACGGGGAGAAGGGGACCTTCTTTTCAACCCCCGGGGCGTGACTCGAGCGTCTACAGCCTGTCATGAGCGGGTAAATGGCAGGAAGCCCTCTTATGCTACCTAGGCATCAAGGCTGCCAGAACCGAGACCCTCGCTAGGCTTTCGCAGAATAATATAGTAAGGAAATGAGGGTCTCGTTGAGGAAATACAGAAAGATAGGGCAGCAGTCTACAACGCCAAAGGAGGCATAGGGGTGTGGTTAGGCTCTTTTCTTTTGCACTACGGTTAATGAAGTAAACATTTTTTTAATATACAGAAGAAAGAAAGAAAGAAAAACACGCGCCCAGATACACTTCAGATACACATCAGATACACGTCAGATACACTTCTAGTAAATATAAATAGCCTAGAAAGTGAAGGAGAACACAGTCGCCCAGATAGCCGAATTGGTAAGGCATTCGACATGTAATCGAAAGGCGTGGGTTCGGTCCCCACTCTGGGCGCGTGTTTTTCTTTCTTTCTTTCTTCTGTATATTAAAAAAATGTTTACTTCATTAACCGTAGTGCCAAAGAAAAGAGCCTAACCACACCCCTATGCCTCCTTTGGCGTTGTAGACTGCTGCCCTATCTTTCTGTATTTCCTCAACGAGACCCTCATTTCCTTACTATATTATTCTGCGAAAGCCTAGCGAGGGTCTCGGTTCTGGCAGCCTTGATGCCTAGGTAGCATAAGAGGGCTTCATGCCATTTACCCGCTCATGACAGGCTGTAGACGCTCGAGTCACGCCCCGGGGGTTGAAAAGAAGGTCCCCTTGTCCCCGTGTAGTCAGAGTGGCGCTGGCTACCACCCTCAAGCGTCAGATACACTTCTAGTAAATATAAATAGCCTAGAAAGTGAAGGAGAACACAGTCGCCCAGATAGCCGAATTGGTAAGGCATTCGACATGTAATCGAAAGGCGTGGGTTCGGTCCCCACTCTGGGCGCGTGTTTTTCTTTCTTTCTTTCTTCTGTATATTAAAAAAATGTTTACTTCATTAACCGTAGTGCAAAAGAAAAGAGCCTAACCACACCCCTATGCCTCCTTTGGCGTTGTAGACTGCTGCCCTATCTTTCTGTATTTCCTCAACGAGACCCTCATTTCCTTACTATATTATTCTGCGAAAGCCTAGCGAGGGTCTCGGTTCTGGCAGCCTTGATGCCTAGGTAGCATAAGAGGGCTTCCTGCCATTTACCCGCTCATGACAGGCTGTAGACGCTCGAGTCACGCCCCGGGGGTTGAAAAGAAGGTCCCCTTCTCCCCGTGTAGTCAGAGTGGCGCTGGCTACCACCCTCAAGCGTCAGATACACTTCTAGTAAATATGAATAGCCTAGAAAGTGAAGGAGAACACAGTCGCCCAGATAGCCGAATTGGTAAGGCATTCGACATGTAATCGAAAGGCGTGGGTTCGGTCCCCACTCTGGGCGCGTGTTTTTCTTTCTTTCTTTCTTCTGTATATTAAAAAAATGTTTACTTCATTAACCGTAGTGCAAAAGAAAAGACCCTAACCACACCCCTATGCCTCCTTTGGCGTTGTAGACTGCTGCCCTATCTTTCTGTATTTCCTCAACGAGACCCTCATTTCCTTACTATATTATTCTGCGAAAGCCTAGCGAGGGTCTCGGTTCTGGCAGCCTTGATGCCTAGGTAGCATAAGAGGGCTTCCTGCCATTTACCCGCTCATGACAGGCTGTAGACGCTCGAGTCACGCCCCGGGGGTTGAAAAGAAGGTCCCCTTCTCCCCGTGTAGTCAGAGTGGCGCTGGCTACCACCCTCAAGCGTCAGATACACTTCTAGTAAATATAAATAGCCTAGAAAGTGAAGGAGAACACAGTCGCCCAGATAGCCGAATTGGTAAGGCATTCGACATGTAATCGAAAGGCGTGGGTTCGGTCCCCACTCTGGGCGCGTGTTTTTCTTTCTTTCTTTCTTCTGTATATTAAAAAAATGTTTACTTCATTAACCGTAGTGCAAAAGAAAAGAGCCTAACCACACCCCTATGCCTCCTTTGGCGTTGTAGACTGCTGCCCTATCTTTCTGTATTTCCTCAACGAGACCCTCATTTCCTTACTATATTATTCTGCGAAAGCCTAGCGAGGGTCTCCGTTCTGGCAGCCTTGATGCCTAGGTAGCATAAGAGGGCTTCCTGCCATTTACCCGCTCATGACAGGCTGTAGACGCTCGAGTCACGCCCCGGGGGTTGAAAAGAAGGTCCCCTTCTCCCCGTGTAGTCAGAGTGGCGCTGGCTACCACCCTCAAGCGTCAGATACACTTCTAGTAAATATAAATAGCCTAGAAAGTGAAGGAGAACACAGTCGCCCAGATAGCCGAATTGGTAAGGCATTCGACATGTAATCGAAAGGCGTGGGTTCGGTCCCCACTCTGGGCGCGTGTTTTTCTTTCTTTCTTTCTTCTGTATATTAAAAAAATGTTTACTTCATTAACCGTAGTGCAAAAGAAAAGAGCCTAACCACACCCCTATGCCTCCTTTGGCGTTGTAGACTGCTGCCCTATCTTTCTGTATATATATATATATATATATATATATATATATATATATGTATATATATATATATATATATATATATATATATATATATATATATATATATATATATATATTTATATATATATATATATATATATACATATATATACAGATATATATATATATATACATATATATACAGATATATATATACATAAACATATATAGAAAGAATATGTATATATATATATATTTATGTTACCGAACCGGACGCGGACGCAACGCCACAGCTGAGCCGGACCGAGGTTTATTAGCTTGTGTCTCCTCTGCCCTATAGTAATGATAGTTGGCAATTAGCCGTCTTTCTCCTCTTCCTATTCCTTGCTAACTGTGCAACATACTCCCACCCCGACGCTTCCCTTTCACATGAATGAATCGTCGTGTTCCGAACTTGCTACCGAGCCACCCGTTTGGAACCTGCGGTGCACGAGTGAATGCGTTGCTGTAGTTGCACCCGGTACCACTGCTAGGCCGTTCATCCATTGTCTTGATCCGGGTATTTCCCTTGCGTGATGCCGTCTTGGTTTTGGCACAGAGCGCATCCGAGTTTGGCATGGTATTGTCCTGGCTTCGGTGGGATTCCACGGAGCCAGCTGCTTGTCCGAACTCGGTCGTGGTAGTATATCCCGCGGCCTGGTTTACCGACGACGTTGGAAATGCAGGGTCACTGTGCTTGTCTATCCTCTCTTCCACAGACGACGACGAACCGAAGGTTTCGAAGACAGCCCTTGTTGCGAAGGGAGGACTGCACTGGCCGCGTCCTTTTTCTGGGAGGTGCCACCTCTGAGAGGCGCCTACTTCTTTTGAGGTGGCGACAAAGTTTTCGTCACGGTTCCCGACTTTCTCAAAGGTTCCCCAGAGATTCGCTTTTTTGCGAAACCTTACGCGCCTGACCTTGTATGAGTACTCGTCGGCCTCTTCTAAGTCCTTTACGAATGTGTCAAAGTCGAGAAGGTTTTGAATCAGCCCGTCAAGCTTTGGAAGTTGATCCTGTCTTTTGTTCTACCTCATGGCACAAATCCATAAGCACACTGATATTCCGTGTTGACGATTGCAAGGTGCCAACACTTGTGCTGGCTAATTCAGTTATGTCCGCCCAGAGGATGGCCCACGCAATTCGAAGTCTTTCTACGGCCTGCCAGCCATCAGACCATGGAGCGCAACGAAGCAAGGGTCGCGATTGCCCGATGAGTAGGGCTCATCTGCGGGTTCTAGGCGGGGGTCTGCGCGCAGCAAGCAGCCATGGCAGGCACTGTTCAAAGATGAGGCCTTCGAAATGAGAAGATCCGACGGACCTGAAGCCACGCACTACATTGACGGCGCTGCGCTGTGAAGTCCGCCGGCCCGTCATTCCCGGGTTTCACGGCACTATAATGTTACGGAACGGGACGAGGACGCGAGGCCATGGCTGAGCAGGACCGAGGTTTATTATCTTGTTTCTCCTTTCTACGATAGTAATGATAGTTGGCGGTTAGCCGCTTTTGTCCTGTTCCGCTTCCCCACTAAATCTGCAACATACTCCCATCCCCAATATATGTATATATATATATATATATATATATATATATGGCTGGGATTCTCATATCGGTTTCGCCATTCGTATGAGTTTTATTGTTTTTAGCAAGGCGGTGGTTGCTATTGAGTAAAACACTTTGTAATAGTTTATAAGTGCGATGTAATGACGTCTAGTAAATTTTGCGAATTTTTTTATCCTCTGGCTGACAATATATATGATATCCAGGGTTCAGTACCCTGTACGAAACCCGGCTGCTCTGTGTGTTGTTCTTAATCCAGAGTTTTTTATGCGGTTAAGTATATTATCGGTAAACAGCTTGTAAGCAACTAAGAGTGTGCTGACGGGTTCGTACTCTAGTTTCGGTATGTCCGTTTTGTGCATCAGAATAATGTTGAAGTTTTCCCCCACTATGTGTACTTTTTGAGTCCTCAACCATTCCCAATATTGTAAAAAAGAATTTTCAGTAATATATCTCCTCCAACCATCTTGCGAACACAAGGCATAGGTCGAGTGGCACCGAAATGTATAGATGTCTGTGACGCTGCTGCGTCGTTCTAATTGCTAAATGTATATAGTTTTGTTCATTTCTCTATTGGTCAATTGTGCATCCAAGAGCGCGCCATTTTTTCTCACTAGGGCCGCCGCAGATGCAGAATAAAAGCAACCCAAGCAGGACTTTAGGAAGTGCGCGACCTTTCCGCGAACACAAGAGAAGCGTGTCCGCCATTCGAGCTGGCACAGAATCATCTGCATGTTATCGCCGCGACTCCGGTGTTCACATTAATGATAGCAGGCTGTTTTGTTCAGTTTCTATTTACTGGTTTGTTGCGAATCACAGAACGCCCCATTCTTTCACACCAGAACCACAGATGAGTGAGGTTTCAAGAAACAACAACTCAACTGAAGCAATGTGCGACCTTCCCGCAAACGCAAGAGAAGCGCGTTCACTAGTTGAAGTGGCCCTTAATGTATTGCGGCTATCTGATCCCAACATGAATCTCTTTGAGCCAATCCAAACCAGGTAGGGAGTGCTGCCTGCTCCAGATGCACTCATCATCTGGGAAACCTGTCAGCCTAAACGAGAAAGCTCCAAACATGCTAGGAAGGCTCAATGGTACAAAGAAAGCACTCCATCACTTGAAAAAAATGTGGCCACCGTCTTGCAGTAGTTCGCCACAACCTCTTATCTCTTGCCAAAGTAAATGTTGGCCCTCAGTCCCAGGCAGATGTAGAGCAGCCGAACCCGGCGGCGTTCAGGCCAGCGCTATAGCAAACCGTGCTGTCCTAACAGGCCGTTTTGAGAACTTGACCCCGTTAACTTCTACCGCACGAAATTAGGAACGTTTACCAGTTCTGCTAGAGGACCCCTCGGAGATTACAGAAGGCATCATAGGTTTAGGTGAGGTTAGAAAAGCAGAGGGTTTTAAGGAGCTTACTAGAGGACATATTTTGGTGCCACAGAGGATTCTATTATTAGAAAGTAAATGGAGCTCGAATATTACTCTATAAAGAATTAGCAGGCATCGTGGAGGAATCATTCAGCATTACAGGTTGAGGATAGCAGAGGTCAATGGGCCCACAACAAGCTACGATGATGAAGTCGTAGGCGTTCTATACGAGCACGCCGATCTGCCGAAAAATAGTGCAAACCACAGTTCTAGGTTGTGAATTTAACGCAAAGGTCGGCGAGAAGTATTAAGGCGACAGGTTCACTCATTCAGCCCGAAGACCGGGACGCATTAAGGTTTCTCTGCGTGAAAAGACTGCCTGAGCCAAACCCGGCGCCCCCCATTGTCACTTGGATGATTACACACGTGCCGTTCGGCGTTTCATCGAGTCCGTTTCAACAGGCTGCCACAATTAACCACCATTTCCAGGCCTGCCGGGAGCAGCACCCTGAAACCGTAGCGCTACAAGAGAAGGCACACTATGTAGACGGCCTCATAACAGATCTAACACGTATCGAAAAGGTTCTTGAGGTGCATGAGGAAGCACGCAAGATATTCTCCAAGGCAGGAATTTAGCTCCGAAAATAGGCATCAGATGCAGACGAGCTCAGGAAACATTTCGTTAGGGTCAACGTGGCAATGTAAATTGAAGCGTGAGACGCAGTGAGGACAAAGCTGTTACGAGTACCGTGGGAGTGGGCAGTATACCGCTTATGCCTGTCCACGAAGGGTGAATCCAAGTTTGCAACAACCAGCCCGTCAACCAAGCGCATTGTACAGCAGACCTTCGCGAGATTGCACGATTCTTTCGGGTAATTGCCACTATTTACATTACGGCGAAGCTTTTGTTCCGGGGAATTTGGAAACAGAACTGCGCGTAGGATGAACGCCTTATAGAAGAATAAAAAACGCGATGGAAAAATTGGTGCATTGTATTTGCAGTTCTGGGCGAGGTCCAGGTTCCGCGCTTCGAGGTTCTCACGCTCCTTCTGACCGAAAAGAACAATCAACATTCGCGCCTTTTGCGATGCGAGCCCTAGAGCTGACGGTGTTGGACTGTACGTCCGTAAAGAAAGCTCTAGTGGCATCGATTATACGACGTTGCTTTTAAGCAAGAGCCAAATTGCTCCGATCAGCCCCGTATCATTTTCCTGGCTATAGCTCATTGCTTCCGTCTGTTGAGCAAGACTTGCACTTTACGCCAAGAATATTACAATTCTGCAAGAGTACACTTTGACTTTGGGGACGGACTTCCTTGTTGCGCTATATTGGTTCACTAGATGCCACGCAAAACTAGACGTGTTAGCGCAGCACCACGTGGTTGAGATACTACGACTAACAGAATCTACTAAACGGAAGCATTGCAGCGGGAAAGGAAACCTGGCGGATGTAGTCAAGCAATGTGTATCAGCAGCCGTGCTTCACTCAGAATAGTGGTGCCATGGAGCGTCATGGCTCTAAGGGTCATAACAGAGGTACCGACTTGCATACCGATAATGCTAACACAAGTCAACTGGAAGAGCTTCTGAAAACGGCGTTTTGCCCTAGAGATGTAAAATATTCACGAACAGGTATTGACGGTAGTGAACAACACCAGGCTCAGGCGCCTTTTGCGGGCATGATACGATGTTTCGTGCATAACACCCGGCGACAAGGTTCATCACTAAATGTCCCACTGACAGCAGCAGAAATATTGGAAGCTGAACGCCGCTGGTTGCGGCACGTCCAGCGGAAGTCATCGAACACCGATGTACAAGCGCTTGATGTTGGCCAGGTCGTCCCATTGTGCTCGCCCGTGCTTTGACCTTCACTATTTGTGGATGCCAAAGGCTGATCAGCGTAGAAGGCCGATTGAACAGACATTGCTTCATCGACATTACCACCCGATCCTGCTGCCTGCTGGGAATTAGCTTACCTCGCTCTTCCTTATGGCAGCCAATCACGACACTTTTCTCGGTGGAGTTGAAGCCACGCTAGCATACACTCGAGAGCGATTCTTGGTAGTGGAAGAGCGGCAGATAGTCAAAGCGGTTTTGCATCAATGCTTGGCATGCAGATTCCGAAGACTAACAGCACCAATAGCCCATTTTACTCCATTGCGAAGTGACAGAATCATGGAAGTAAACGCTTTCTTTGTGGTCGGGTTGGATTTTGTCGACCCCTCTACGTTTCTGTAAACGCCACTCCGCCAAAGGCCTCATTCTCTTGTTTTCATATGTTGTTACTCGAGCAATACATTTTTAAGTAACTTCAGACATGACGGCTGCTAGCACAATAGTGGTCTTCCGTCAGTTCGTGGAACGACGCGGCATACTGAACACAATCTACTCCGACAACCCACGGTCGTTCTATTGCTGTGCTCTGGCATTCAGAGCGGCTGCATTCGGTATTCACAAATACGCATGTGGGCTCAGTATGCAGTGGAAGTTGCGCCTACTGAGCGAGCACCTTTGAGGGGTGGGAGAACGTCTCATTTGCTTTTTGAAGGTAATACCGCACAGAAACGGGTGGTAGAATTGTTGAAACGATGTAACCAAGAAAAACTAGCATCACGGGCTAAGAACACAAGACGTTTTAAGCTGGACATGTTTTTTTCAGCTAAGGCACATAAGCAAGGTGTTCCGTTTAGGCCAATTGTTTAAGAGCGGGGTACATGGCAAGTGGTTGTTTCTGGGTTTTTACAGAACATGTTGAATTCCCTGAGAACGCATGATTCGTTTTTATTGGCTAACTCTGAGGCTCTAGTTAGGTTTCTGGAGTATGGCTGTGAAGACAACACCTGGGGCTTTAGCATTGACGTTGAGGATTTATATTATTCACTGCCACATAAAGCTTTAATGTTCTTCGTCAACGAATGCATAACAAAGGATAATAACGAAGTAGCTTTGCCCAACACTTGTGGAATGACCGTATAATCGTTTCTGGAGCTTCTACATTTCTACTTGAACAACACACATGTTGGGTTTGGTGACGAGACGTTTATTCAAACTACAGGTGTGTGTATTGGTTCGAAGGTGGCCCCTGTCCTAAGCACAATTTTTCTGCGTAGTGTGGACCGAGAGCTTGCCAAAGATTTAGATGGCGTTGTTACGAAGGTGTACAGGTACGTGGACGATTATTTTGGTGTGGGCTCAAACGTCGACAAAGAAGTGTTCACGAGGCGGGTGCCAGACGCGTTTAAGTTACGAGGCAAGGGGTTGATGTTCACGTCAGAAGTACCCGATAATAATATGCTGCAGTACCTTGATACAAAACTGACCTTTCAATCGGATCATGTATGCTGGGCGTATTCTCCCCGTGCTGGAAAGCCTCTGCTTAGCTACGCCTCAGACCATTCGCGGTTGTTCAAGAATGGGATTGCTGAGTCATGCTTAAGATCTGCCTTGCTTAAGTCGTGTATCACGCAATGAATGACACTTTCGGACAACACATACGCCGGTTGCGGGACGCCGGTTATCCGCAAAATGTTTTGCTTGCATCGTGTGGCCGGTTGCTCCGAAAGTAAAACAGGAAAAACAACGTACGACGGAAGAAAGCAAGCTCAGAGAGGAACGGTCCAAGGTTTCTGTAATACCTTACGTGCATAGAATCTCCCATAAAATTAAGAAGGTGGCAGAAAATTACAATGTAAAGGTGGTGTTCACTGGACAGAACAAAATAGGAAGTGTGCGTTGCATGGTCAAACAAAAGTACGAAAAAGAAGGAAAGAATGAAGGCAAGAATGAGTGTAATGTAAGATATGGAAAGCAATTTGTTGATTGTATAGAAGATATCGTGTATCGGATACCAATGACGTGCAGTCATGTGTGTGTCGGTCAGACAGGAAGGTGTATAAATATAAGACTGAGAGAACACTTATCTAGTTACAAAGGACGCCCGTGCACACATTTGGCCTTACATAGCAACGCGTGTGGATGTACACCTTGCTTCGACAACACTGCCATTTTGTTCAAGCATCACCAAAAAACGTCAAGAGAGATCGTTGGGGCATTCCGTATTTCCCACCAAAAAGAAGATTGTGTAAGCCATCCCTCAGTAACATTGTTAGATAAGGAACTCTGGCTACTATCATCGTTGGTATGAATTGAGGAGTGTACACGTTTTTTGCTATGTGTGCCGTTGATGGCTTCTTGTACTGATCTGCGCAGGGTTGTAGGGTATAAAAGTCTCTGTTTTATCTAATACATCACTCAGTCGATAGAACGCGCTTGTCCGTGTGACCTTTCTTTATCCCCGTTTCTATGCGCTATTACCTTCGAAATGAATCAGTTCCAACTAGGCAGGCTCGCAGTGATGTCTCATTTGCACCACCTTGGACCCACTGAAGGGTTTTCTAGGGCTTGCCAGCCTCACGGCCGAAGCTCTGACCACTAGCCTTTGCGGAGTGGAACCCGTTAGCGGACGCCTTCTCGTTTCTTGATAGGCAAGCACGCGCTTTCTATGGCGCAACAGTTGACGGGGACCTAGACGTCTACAAACACTGCCCAGATGCAATGGCGAGCACGCTACCATCAAATGCTGCCAGAAGAGTTGTGCCCAAGGTGGAAGAAGGCGTACTTACTGGGAAGACTTTGTGCTCATATTCGTTCCTCTGCTGCTGTACCGAAACTGAAAGTGGATGATGTCGGGATCGTGCATAAAGACAACGCTCCGCCAGTGCATTGTAAACTGGGATGACTTATGGCGTTGCACCACGGCGCCGACGTCGTCGCTAGAGCTTGACGGGTGCGACTAGCAACATGTAACATGCTAAATCGCCCAATGCAAGGACTGTACCTGCTGGAGTGAGCCGCCTGGCCTTGGGGCGCAGAAAGATGTAGAAGAGGAAGAGTAAGAGTCGACAGCCGTATCCACGCGGCACGAGGGCACGGGAATTTCTGCTTGCGCAGGTCAACGTCTCTAGAGCCCTTGGTGTTTGCCTCACGATAGATTCCGCACAACACGAGTACTTTCTGGCTACCCAGCCCCTTACCCCCTTCCTGCGACCAGCACTTGGTATGCCTATGAACACAAAACCTACAGAGTGTAGTAATACATCATTGCGACCGCGGCGAATCCTACACCTCCAAGGAGATCGCCTTCCGAATGACTCGATATTTTACCAAACAGAAGCAAAAACGACTGCAATGCGGGCCTTGGTTGGACAGATCCCGATGCCCCTGTTTTCTGATGGTACAACACCACCCTAGACAGAGAACGTAAGCCTCAATGTGGAGCTGTACGCTATTAACTACGCCGTGCCAGCTATCACCTTTGATTGCAACCCCCCTTATCGCCCTCGTAAGGATCCTCACACATTCTTAAGAGGCCCTTACTGCATTGATATCGAATCATTCCACCCAACCTACCATCTGTAAAATTGTGTGTGCAATTGAATTCGTGCCACACAACACTACCAACACCATCACTGATTCTGTACCTGGTGTCATATCGTTTTCTTCAGCCAAGCAGGCAGCCCATCAGGCCGCTTAGGAAAGATCCTCTTTCCACCCTTCACTCGGGCCTGGGGTAAGGCAGCACCGGTTCCGTTCGTCCTTCCCAGCCATGGACATACACCAGCACAGGAAGCGTGGACGCGCTCGTCTAAAAGCACAAACTTCATGTGGTTATCCCAGCTGGCTACAACCTCTCCCCCGCTCAGGCGAAATATTTTTTATAATATTTTGAAAATGTAGCTTACACAAACATAAGCTTCGCAAGTGGGATACACCACACCTGCGGCCTCTGCCCCACGACGCCCCCGCCTTTCCAAGCCATTGTACACTGGAATTACCTCCACAACACCCCGTTCCACAATTGATGCACAACTATATTACCTTTTATTCATTCAATTCAAAGTGGTCTAGCACGGGTTGTTTGTGTGGGTCCTCCCGTGAACGAACTGCAAACCTCTGTGAACTCCTGACTTTGAAATCACCATGAACTTGCCCATTACCTGCAGTTTCAAGAACTAGACGTACTATTCATCCTACCGTGAATGACCTGGATTTGTATATTTTCTCTTATCCTTTCTATTCCCTTACCCATCGTCGACAGCGGGCACATTTTCTAATAAAAGTTCTCCCCGCTTTCTCTCTCTCTTGCCACATGCCCCACGGTGATGCAACCCGTGGTGCGTAGAGGAATACAGGTTTGCTTTAAAACACGCGTGTTTTTTTATCCCGAAGCTTGCTACCGCGAGCATTTGGAAAAGGAATGTTACGATGCGTTTTGTTGGTAGGCGTTTTGGCTCACGGAGAAGCTTTGGCGCGAGGCGTTGGAAATGGACTGTCCGGGTGAGTTTTTTAGTCTCACCATTCTTGACCGGACGTAATTGTTCTGACTAAGAAAGTCTTATCTTATAAAATTGCTACACGCATGAAAGGCAAAAAAGGATAAATTCTAGGGTTCCTGTCACAGTGGCGGCACCCATGGTCACTGCAAGACCAGGCGCTGCTTGGACGAGGTAAATCCTTTGGTCTGTACCGTGTCGGCGGTGAGGGCGCCAGTTTATGAAAGCTGTCGAGGAGCTTGTTACAGTGAACGCTGTAAAGGCGTTGTGATTTGAATCACAGAACAGTAGTAGTTTCTGGAAACATGAAAGTATGAAGATCGTTGCTGTCGAACAACAGGCGCCTCAATGAAATGAAACGTGGCCTGCTTCAAGATCACCTGCGGTACAACAGCAGGACTGAAGCCATCTATTCTTCCACATTCCTGTTATTTTAATTCTTTACTGGGTTTTTTGAGAGATGATTGGAGTGTTTCTAGGATCCCTCATTAAGTGCTCCTCTTTGTGTAACTTTGTATCGTAGCTTTCTTTTCACAGTTCGTTACGCATTGTTATTCTGTGTTTTGTGTCCGTATTTCTTTCATTGGCTTTTGTGAAAATTTTAATGTTAGGTCAGTACAGTTTGGTTTGACGCTAGGTCACTGTCATCTTTTTTTCCTCCTGCATATATACATATTTTTATTGCATAGTTTCTAACGAACACAATCTAAAAAATTACCTTCCCGGTTCGTTTAATCGGTAGCACTCGCATCTTTATTTTTATTGACCCGAGTAAGCACATATGCCGTTTCACGGAATTGATACTTCTAGCTTTTTTAGTGGGACCTCACATCATACAGCGAAGATCGCTTTTTTCTGGGTTTGATTTCTTTTAAACAACGTATCGACAAAACATTTTCTTTTTATAAGACACAAAATAAGGTCCCCTTCAACAATCCGCCGTATATGTTAGTCGATTTTGCTCTCTGTATTACACTTATATTCCCCATTTGTAGTATGCAGAACGCCCGTACCCAATAGTTCGGGGACACAAACATCCTTTATACATTCATCTAAGGAACTCGACAACAAAAAACTCAAATTTTACTTGCAATATACACTCAGTGCTGAAGCAATGAAGCAATAAAGCAATAGAGTAGGAAAACTTACCCCAGGTTGTATGATGCACTTAGGTGTCACGTTCGAGCTAAAAAATGTATTCTTATGGTAATATTGTAAGGTGATTTTAATAAAAAGTACAGCAATTTCAACGTACCAGCAAGTAATCCTGAAAAGGAAACAAGATAGGTTTTATCGATCAAGATTTATAAAACCAAATGAGAGCAAATAAACTGGACGAAAAGAACAACGCGTTTCGCCAAAAAAATATTTCAGTGTGCTAGGTTTTGAGCACAATAGATGCGAACTACATGTTATTAAACGCTAAAATACGCTTTAGAAGTTAAAACCAAAACCTATTGAAACTACCAATGAAACAACTTGAACAACGAAATACAACTGCTAAATGTTTTCGCAATTCTTCCAGCAATTCGTGTGACGTAGGGCAAAGCATTGCAAGAAGTAGTAGTCTTAACTTCTCGCTCCAAACATATTCTCAGAATCTTAAGGTTCTGGACGTCCAAACGAGCCGCTTTTTGCTGGGGCCATACAATACATCCAGGATAAGTGTCCGCCTGACATCTTTGTGCCATTTCCCCAACACTTGCTCCCGATCGGATTGCTCTCTTCTAAGGAAGTGTATTTATGGCATGCCACCAATACAAGAAACTCCTGGGCTACACGCTACTTGACCTAGAAGCAAGAGTGATCTTTACCATCTTATTTTAGAGGCAGTTATTTGACCCTACCAATGGGTCTGAAGCATTTATGGCTGAACTTAACGCCCAAGTTTGATAAACAAGAGAACATTTGATAAGAGCAGTCCTCGTTCTCCGCTCTCTGTTGTTTCTTTTTACGGTGTTTTTCTTCTATTGCATACCAAGATGCCCAGTTATCGACGATAATTGAGTACGCTTTTCGGAGCGGACACCGGACCACTCGCCGGTACGCAATACTTTATTGAACACTGAGATAAAAAGAAGTAATTTTAAAAGATAGAGCGGTGATGCAGACTTAAAATGGGTGGACACCGATCGGGAAAGAAGGTGCAAAATATAATGTGCATGATGCACAAGAGAAAGTCGGTGATGTCAGGAGCTGACCAGAGTACAAAAAGTGCGAATTAAGGTTAAGCACAAAACAACCCGCAATTTACCAGTGCAAAGGCAGATTGATACGCAGACGTGTTGTACCCTCAAGCGGAAAAAGGCGTTTACCTGCACGACTTGCTGGCATGAAAGATCTGTTGAAACAACGCCAGTCACATACGAGGCTTTTTTGCACACAGGCGGCCAGCGAATGTTTACGGCAAATAAACTAGTTTTGAAGTTTAGAATAAATTTATAGAGGTAACTATACACCGTAAACGCATTTGCCTTGGCCGTTTCTTAAATAATACACAGGAACAAAATAGTCGAACTGACACTTCGTGGTCAGTCGGAATACGCGGAGCTTGTGGTACAAGAGATTGCCCTGTCCAAGATTGGCAGAAATAAACTTATGTAGGGGTACGTTGGTTCTGCATGGCTGGGGTGGCAGGCTCTAATATTTCCGCTTAATCAGGTTTTGTTTTTTAAGTCCTTGCTGTAACTATATTAAGTGTACTAGCTTTCTACCCCAGATGTACCCAAACTTCCCAAATACCAAAATAAACACTGGTTTGTGAAACATCTGCGAACGATAGGTGTGTGGCTTGCTGAGGAATTTATAAAGAATTCTTAGATTTCTTTGAAGAGCTTTTAGAGCAGGTTTCGAGAAACAAACTGCGCCTGATTTGCGGCGCGGAATAAAATGTAGACATGTTGGAGAAAAATAGTTCCAGTCATAGGTTTATCATTTGTTTAGTCTTTGGCTTTCACCAAACCCATAACAGTGTGCAAGTCTGCGCTAAACAAACAAGGACGAACGAAGTGGACGGGACATAGAGCTACTATCAACTCGTTTATTTTCACGTTGGTGTAAGATACGTAAGGATTCACAGGGAATAAAGAAAAAAAGAAAGGTGACGACCAAAAGCAAATACAAAAAACAAAAAGTGAAGGATTACGGTTCAAACGCCCGCGTTAATGCCTTCTCGCATGGTAAAATCTAAGATTCGATAAATATTGCAGTTCTGTCTTTGTCAATGTTATAGAAGATGTGCTGGCGTATTTGTGTTTAAAAGAACTATCTGGTAGGCCTCGATGATTTCTCTTGTTAGCTGATCCTCGTGTAGGGCGACTATTTCCCTTCTGACTATCAAGTCTTTAGAAGCGACGGGAAATTTCCGGACCTAAACAAAAAGGTGGCGGGGTTCTCACTGCCGTTGATCACTCAGTGCAGTGCATGTGGCGTGCTGACCTCGAGACCCTAGATGAATCAGTATGACTTGAGGTCGGCCTCACGAGGGGCGAGAGCCTACTCACCGGTGCATGTTATATACCCCGGATGTATTACCTTTTGAATTTATTCGAACACTCACACCATACAAAATGTCTCAAATGCACACTCCAACCTTAAGCTCATTATACTTGGGGACTTCAACACCTGAGGTATTTGCTAAACAATCTTTCCTTAGAGCATAAAAACCATTATGCAGCGCAGAAATGCAGCATGGTATTAGATTTTCAATCGTTCACCCCCATGCAGCAGTTTCGCCACATAGAAAAATCTTGTGGTAATGTCCTAGATGTGTGCTTCTCAAGTGTACAAAACGTACAATTGTGTGCCTCCGAACAATCTCTTCTGCACCCCGACAAGTTTTACCCCGCTCTTATTGTCTCTTTCTCCGTCACTGCCCAGCATCGCGATGGCGGTGTTGACGATTGTGAACACCCGCGATATGCTTTCAAGGGTGAAGATTATGCTGGGCTGTATCACTTTTATTCACTCGCTGAATGGTCAAGTGTCTTTGATGTCAATGATGTTGAGGAACAGGTTCAACGTTTTACCGACATTGCCGGGAGTGGCATAGAAAAGTACATCCCTCTTTACAAGCCTGTTCATTCCAAATTCCCCACTGGTTCGCTAAAGAACTTCCAAGTTCGCTTAAACGTAAAGAAAGAGCGCACAAGAAGGCCAAGCGTTCGGCGGTTAACAAGTCAAAAGCTGAGTTTAGTCGGTACCGCTCTCTTTGTAAAAGCCTCTACCGGCTTGACCACCAGCTGTATATAGAGTCGTTACAGGCTACTGTGTCTCAGAAACCTGCTCACTTCTTGAGGTATGTAGGCAGCCGCTCTAAGGCATCTAAAGAAAACATTACCTGCCTAATTCCGATAATTAACACGTTGCGGATGTTGCCACCAGCTTTGCTCAGTACTTACACTCTGTCTTTCAACTGCCTGACGCTAACGTCGAACGGCTATCATTCAATAGAATTTGTGAGTTTATACACCCATGTTCGACGAAAAACTTGCTAAATATGGCCTTAAACGGATGAAAGCATCATTTTCCTGTTGCGCAGATGGAGCTTCTGCAGCCCTCATTATGGCTTACGGCAACATTTCTGTGCCTGTTTTAACTTCCATTTATAATGACTGTTTTCTTTACGGCGAATTTCCTCGTGATTAAAAAAATCACTCGAATTTTTCCAATATTCATATCTGGTTATAAGTCAACCGTTAATAACTATCGCCCCATATCACTTCTTTGTGTTGCCTCAAAACTGTGTGAGTCAGCTCTGCAAAAAGTTTTTGGGGCCTGCGTCAAGAACCTTCTGATACCTAATCAGCACGGTTTTTTCTCGGGTCGATCGACGGTTACAAATCTTTCCAACTTTATGACACAGGCTTCGTCTGCAGTTTGCGAAAACGGCCTGTTGGACGTCATTTATTCTAACCTCGGTAAGTTGTTTGATGCGGTTACCCATAAATTATTGATTAACAAGCTCAATTCGTTCGGTGTAAATGCAGCCCTTGTTGCCTTGTTTTCCAACTATCTCCTTAACCGGTCATTTTACGTAGATGTAAACAACAAAAAGTCTGGTGTTTACACTGCAACAAGTGCTGTACCTCAAGGTTCTAGGCTGAGTGTAGTGTTGTTTTCTATATTTAATAACGATGTGTCAACAGTGCTAACAAAACCTTCACTTCTTCTCTATCATAATAATGTCAAACAATTAAGCCACGTTTGCGGTGTTCAGGGATGCCGTGCCCTGCAGAGTGATGTGTGGAAAATATCGAGCTTGGTGCAGCAAAAACTGTCTGATTTTGAACCATGCTAAAACAAAGGCTATCACGTAGAGCCAGAAAACTCATTGTCTGCTGTTTTCCTACAGCATTGACGGAGCGCCTCTGCAAAGGGTTGAGGAGATTAGGTACCTCGGGGTGCTTTTCGACAGTACCCTCTCTTTTTCATCTCATATTAGTCTAAACACCCGGCGAGCACTCCGAAGTCTTAGATCTGTGTTTCGAATTACAAAAGAATTCTCTTGTCTAGATCTATTTCTTAATTCTATACAATGCAATATGTAACCCTCAGTTAATATATGTTTCTCTTCCCTGGAACGGCATCCCCAAATCAGGAACCAGGTAATGATTTAGTCGAACGTGTGCAGAAGAAGTTTTATCCATATTTAAGCACCACCATCACATTCACAGTCCGGGTCCTGATTCCGACTTACCCACAGTTCCTTCCATCCCTTCCTTGAACTGCAGACGTAAGCGTGCAGATCGGACATTTCTTCACAAAATTGTTCATGGGGACCTTTCTTGCGAAGACCTGCTTAACTGTGTAGAGTTTAGTGTTCCGCAACAGCCCACCAGTTCGCATCGCCCGTTCTTGACCGATGGGCGCAATTCGAATCATTTTCCTGTATGCAGAATGCAGAATTCCTAAAACCTCTTCTTTGAATGCTTTGACATCTTTCAAGGTTCTATGAAAATTTACCGTACTGCACTGTTCAATACAGTATGTTAAACATCTATGATGTCTTTGGCGCTCTTTTTTTCCTCGATTGCTGGAATTTGGTTTCTCCACGTCTCTGTTTAACCATCCGATATTTGCCTGTTTTTGAAACTGTTTACTGTGATTTCTTCGTGTTATCATTTGTTTCAACACTCTTATCATTGTTTTTGTCGTTTTTCGGCCAAACTTTGTTGCTCTGCTTGTGGTGTGGTCTGTGCAACAAGCAGAGCCATAAAGGCATCTTCTTTTTTTTCTTTTTTACCTGTACCCAGGCTCCCCTGTTTTTATTTATGTAAATTTCACTACTTCAATTTGTGTGTCCTGTCGCTTGTCTGTTTCTTGCAATGTGTTTTTAATTTGTTTTTATATCACTATCCATGCACCAGCAATCAGGCCTGTGCCTGTTCCTGGGCACGTAAATAAACATGATTGATTGAATATTATTACTAATATGATATTATTATTATTATTATTATTATTATTTCTAACGGGGAGATTACGTTGGCCTGTATGGCTACTTTTCTGCTGCCCCTTGGTCAACAGTCATTGACCTCTCTGATGTCAATGAACAAGTTGACCGTTTTACTGAGATTGTGCTTTTGGGTATGAAGAAATACATCCCGCAATATTTACCAAAGAAGTTCAAGTTCCCAAACTGGTTTTCTTCTGAATTGCGGGATGCCCTGAAACTCAAAGAACGTGCGCACAGAAAGATGAAGCGCTCTGGTGCGAATCAGTTCGCTCAGGAGTTCCAGCGCCTACATGCCCTATGCAAAATATTGCCCAAGCGTGATCATGCTTTGTACCTGGCGTCAGTTGAAGCTAAAGCAACTCATCAGCCGGGTGCCTTCTGGAAATACATTCATTCTAGATCTAGTACAACGAAAGAATCTATTCGTCTTCTGGATTCCAACGGCGATGAGGTTGCAGATGCGGCCGGCTGCTTTGCTCGTCAGTTTTCTTCTTTGTTTGGGCTTAGCGGTGGTAGTGATGACGGCAGCGTCTCTTGTCACCAGGACGGTAACTCCGCTTGTTTCCAATTGGATGAGAACATCGTGCGGACCAGCATCAAGCGGCTAAAGCCCTCGCTATCTTCTGGGCCAGATGCTATACCTGCTGCAATTCTAAAAACGTATGCAAATATATTCGTTCATGTGTTCACCTCAATATTTAATAACTGTCTCCGGTCTGGCACGTACCCTCGCTCATGGAAAATTTCTCGTGTATTCCCTGTTTTCAAGTCAGGCCCAAAAACTGACCCCATGAACTATAGGCCAGTGTCGCTCCTTTGTTCTGCCTCTAAAATATTCGAGTTATCTCTTCATGCGGTCTTGTCTTTCTCACTTAAACACGTCCTCATTCCTAATCAACATGGCTTCATGCGTGGTCGCTCAACTTCCACAAACCTCGCATTCTTCATGGAGCAGGCTGTCCCTGCAGTCGTTGGTAGAAGCCAGCTTGATGCGGTCTACTGTGACATGAGCAAGGCCTTTGATGTAGTCAACCACTCGTTATTGCTTGCCAAGCTCATTCTGTTAGATGTTCACGCTTCTTTAGTGGGTCTTATACGTTGTTATCTCCAGGAGCGATATTGCTATGTAAGTGTTAATGGTCAAACATCATTTAGGTACAAAGCAACCAGTGGTGTACCCCAGGGCTCCGTTCTGGGCCCCCTTCTTTTTTTAATTTTCATTAACGATGTTGCTTCTGCCATTAAAAATTCTTCTTTTTTGTTGTATGCTGATGATATGAAAATCTTCAGAAAAGTGCGTAATGTTCAGGACTGTAATTCTCTTCAGGCTGATATCGTGTCATTCCATCGTTGGTGCACCAAAAATGACTTAATTGGGAACCCCTCAAAAACTAAAGGGTTTTCCTATAGTAGAAAAACTCAACAGCTGCAATACTCCTATAAAATAGCAAGCAATGCACTGCCGAGGGTGCCCGAAATTCGGGACTTGGGAGTACTATTTCATTCTTCTCTGACTTTCTCTTCCCACGGTACACAAATTACCGGACGATCTCTTCGATGTCTGGGTGCTGTTTGCAGGTATTCTAGAGAGTTTAAAAGTCCTCTTCCTTTCTTAAAGTTGTTCAGCTCTTTGCTTACCTCTTCTGGAATACGGTTCTGTTGTTTGGAATGGAACTTGCAAGTCCAATAGTGACCGCATCGAAAGGGTTCAAAATAAGTTCCTTTCTATCTTTAGGCACCGTTTCCGTCATGTACAAGAAGACGCAAATGGCAGCATGTCTTGTCTCAAAAGTATTCCTTCCCTTTGGTGTCGACGAATGAGAGCTGAGATTATCTTTCTTTATAAACTTCTTCATGGTGATATTTTGTGTGATGACTTGGTTGCACTTATGAATGTCAACTTGCCGAACAAACTTTTCCGAAGATTTCGAACGTTCAGAACAGATGCTTTAAGTAGACGACGCTCGTGCATCTGCTGAATACAATGTGCATATAATGAATATTCCGATCGTCTTGATATATTCCAGAGCTCTTTGTCTTTGTTCTCTAATGAATTGAAAACTGTTGTAGCTTAAGTGCCTTTATGTCATTTATGTGGCGTATTTCTGTTCCGTATTTATTCTATGCAAATCATCATCTTGCTTGTTTGTTTTTCACTTTTCCTGATTTTGTGTTGCTTGAATTTCTGTCGGTTTAAGTGTCAGTGCTTGTAACGCTGAACTTCGTTTTTCCATTTTGAAACTTCCTAAGATCTTGTTACAAAACCTTTGTTTTATGTGTATAATCTATCTCCGTCATGTTCATTGAGTATTTGCTTGTGTATTTTCAATTTTTCACGTGCCCTCAACGTTTTGCTGGCCGGGTGTCATGGCTTCTAACACTAGGCTTCCTTTTTTTGCTGTTTTGCTTTCTGGGATCTCGGTAACTATTTTTACATTATTGTTTCTTTCATATATATGGTATTGTGTGTTGTGTTGTCTTGATTTTAGTTTGTTTTTATGAATGCTTGTAGATGGTGTACCAGTACCAAGACCCTAGGGTTGTTCCTGGGCACCAAAAATAAAGGTTGATTGATTGATTGCTTGATTAGCCTGATTAATTGCGAGTGTGAAGAGGTTGAGGATGTTGCGACCAGTTTTGCTGAGTACTTTCATTCTGTCTTTCAACTGCCAGATGGCAATGACGAACGCCTATCGTTTATTAACTCTAATTTTAACACACTTATGTTCGATGAAAAAATTGTCAATCATAGCCTTCAACGGATGAAACCATCATTTTCCTGTGGTGCAGATGGAATTCCAGCAGCCCTCATGAAGGCTTAGGGCAACATTTTTGTGCCTGTCGTAACTTCCATATATAAAAACTGCTTACTTTTAGGTAAATTTTCTCGTGCATGGAAGATCGCTAGAATTTTTCCAATATTTAAATCTGGTGATAAGTCAGCCGTTTCTAACTATCGCCCGATCTCACTCCTTTGTGTCGCCTCAAAACTCTTTGACTCAGCTCTGCACAAAGTTCTTGCTGCCTGCGTCAAGAACGTTGTGATACCAAATCAGCACAGAATTTTCTCGGGTCGATCGACGGTCACAAATCTTGCAAGCTTTATGACACAGGCTTCGGCTGCAGTTTGTGAAAACGGCCAGTTGGACGTTATTTGTTTTGACCTCATTAGGCGTTTGATGCGGTAAACCATCAGTTATTATTTACAAGCTTGCTAAGTCCGGTGTAGACGCAAGCCTTGTTGCCTTGTTGTCCAACTATCTCCTTGACCGGTCCTTTTATGTAGATGTTAACTACAAAAAACCTAGTGTTTACTCTGCAACAAGTGGTGTACACCAGGGTTCCGTGCTGGGTCCATTATTGTTTTCTGTCTTTATCAATGATGTGTCAACAGTGTTAACTAACTCTTCTTTTCTTCTCTTTGCTGATGATGTCAAACTATTTAGGCACATTATCCGTGTTCAGGACTGCTGTGCCTTGCAGAGAGATGTGTCGGAATTATCGGACTCGTGCAAGAAAAACTGCCTAATTTTAAACCCCAATAAAACAAAGGTTGTCACCTACAGCCGGAAAACCCACCGTCTGCTGTTTTCCTGCAGTATTGAGGGATCTCCTCTGCAAAGGGTTGAAGAGATTAGGGACCTAGGGGTGGTTTTCGACAGTACCCTCTCTTTTTTTCCTCATATTAGGCTCATCACCCGGCGAGAACTCCGAAGCCTTGGAAATGTGTGTCGAATTAAAAAGGAATTCTCTTCTCTAGATCTATTTCTAAGGCTATACAATGCAATATGTATACCCCAGTTAGAATATGCTTCTGTTGCCTGGAACGGCATCTCCAAATCTAGTAGTGAATTAATAGAACGTGTGCAAAAGAAGTTTTTATCAATATTTAAGCACCGTCATCACAATCACAGTTTTCATCCTGATTCGGACTTACCCATAGTCCCTTCCATCCCTTCCTTGAACTGCAGACGTATGCGTGCAGACCTTACATTTCTTCACAAAATTGTTCCTGGTGACCTTTCTTGCGCAGACCTGCTTAACTATTTAGAGTTTAGTGTACCAGAAAGGCCCACCAGGTCGCATCGCCCGTTCTTGACCGCTGCGCGCAAATCCAATCATTCTCCTGTGCGCAGAATACAGAATTGTTACAACCGCTTCTTTGAACACCTTGACATCTTTCAGAAATCCTTTACAATTTACCGTACTTCGCTGTTGAATACAGTATGTTAAACACCTATGATATGTCTGTCGTTCTTTTTTTATGAAATTTGGTTTCTCTACGGTTGTGTCTATCAAACTGATAGTTGCCTATTTTTGAAACTGTTTACTGTAATTTGTTCGTCTTATCACTTCTCTCGACACTCTTGGCGTTTTTTTGTTGTATTGCTGTCAAACTTTGTTGCTCTGCCTGTCGTGTGGCCTTTACGACAGGCAGAGCAACATAGGCATCTTTTTTTTTATTTTTTACCTCTACCCAGGCCCGCCTGTGCTTTATTTCTGTCATTTTCACTACTCCAATTTTTGTGTCTTGTCGCTTGTTTGTTTCTTGTTATATGTTCTTGTATTTAGTTTTCATGTAACTACCCGTGCACCAGCACTCAGGCCTCTGGCTGTACCTGGGCACGTAAATAAACATGATTGATTGATTGATTGAATATTATTATATTATTATTATTGATAGTAATATCATTATTATTATTAATAATATTAATATTATTATGAATATTATTAAAATCCTTCTTTCACGCAAGTTGTCTACAATGAAGTGTCGCCGTCGGCTACGTTGGCTCCGCTAAAGTCGGTGTCTTCGGCTTTTCCGACAGTGCCTCCCACTCCTTCCCCACTTTGCCCGGTGCAATCTGTGTCTGGGCTTGACCGGAACCTTCCTAATAATTAGAAGAAGCGCCGAAGCCGGGCATGTGTAGGTGCATCAAACACATGTCATCTCGTCGTCGTTCCGCAGCCGAAGCGCCCAAAACTATGTTCGTCTCAAAGCTTTCCCCATCCACCACCTCTGCTAGCCTTAATGCCCATCTGTCAACCTTAGGTGTCTCGTCCTTGCGCTGCCGACGACTGAAGTTTAAGTTTGACACGTACGCATCCTTTTATAAATCCGTCAGTGAAGAGTTTTTCGAGCGCTTGAATGACCCCGCTGTTTGGCTGAAAGACTGCCTCTTTAAGGAGTTTCGAGAAGTGTTTCGCGAAGGCATGCTTCACAGCTCTGAACGCATCACATAAGAAAAGAAAAACCTTCCTAATAATTAGAAGAAGCGCCGAAGCAGGGCATGTGTAGGTGCATCAAACACATGTGATCTCGTCGTCGTTCCGCAGCCGAAGCGCCCCAAAGCTATGTCCGTCTCAAAGCTTTCCCCATCCACCACCTCTGCTAGCCTTAATGCCCATCTGTCAACCTTAGGTGTCTCGTCCTTGCGCTGCCGACGACTGAAGACTAAGTTTGACACGTACGCATCCTTTTATATATCCGTCAGTGAAGAGTTTTTCGAGCGCTTGAATGACCCCGCTGTTTGGCTGAAAGACTGCCTCTTTAAGGAGTTTCGAGGCGTGTTTCGCGAAGGCATGCTTCACAGCTCTGAACGCATCACATAAGAAAAGCAATGATGACTAGTACTCTGGATGTGTTTTATCAGAATGTGCGCGGTCTTCGTACCTAGGCAACTGACTTCTTTGGTAATGTTCTGGCTTCTTGTTTTCCGTAATAGCTATCTCTGAAACTTCGTTGTGCCCTGATATCCTGTCCAGTGATTATTTCCCTCAAAATTACCATGTATATCGTAGTGATCGTGCCTTGACGGGAAGCAAACAAAAAGGGGGTGGGGTCCTTCTTGCCGTGGACAAATCTCTCCCGAGTGTGCTTTGTAGTGATATTCAAAATGCAGATGAGTCTGTATGGGTTGAAATTCTTATCTCTAAAACTGAAAAACGTCTTGTTGGGGTTTTTACATTTCCCCTGATGTAGCTCCTGACGCATTCAATCAGTTAGTCTCCTCCATTCAACAGGAGCTTATTACTCATTGCAACCGCAAGGTCCTCCTTCTTGGAGACTTTAACGCTTCTGGCGTTCAGGGGAGCCATCTATCCTGTTCCCACCATAACCACTACATTGAACAGAAGGGTAATAGATTACTATATTTTTCGTCTTTCACTTCCATGGCACAGCATAATCACATAGAAAACTGCAGTGGGAACGTTTTGGACCTGTGTTTTTCCAATTTTGATGATTTTAGTGTGTCACACTCTGCTTGTCCTTTAGTAAGACCTGACAGATTTCATCCTCCTCTTTCTATTTCCTGTTCCCTTCCCACAATGCTCCACCATTCCGTAAGTTCCTGCAACACGCAACCTCGCTACGCTTTCGCCCGGGGAGATTACGTTGGGCTGTATGATTACTTTTCTGCTGCCTGGTCGACAGTCATTGACGAAACTGATGTCAATGAACAAGTTGACCGTTTTACTGAGATTGTACTTTTGGGTATGAAGAAACACATCCCGCAATATTTACCAAAGAAGTTCAAATTCCCACACTGGTTTTCTTCTGAATTGCGGGATGCCCTTAAACTCAAAGAACGTGCGCACAGAAAGATGAAGCGCTCTGGTGGGAACCAGTTCGCTCAGGAGTATTGGCGCCTACGTGCCTTATGCAAAATATTGCACAAGCGTGATCATGCTTCGTACCTGGCGTCAGTAGAAGCTAAAGCAACCCATCAACCGGCAGCCTTCTGGAAGTACATTCATTCAAGATCTAGTAAAACTAAAGAATCTATTTGTTTACTAGACTCCAACGGCAATAAGGTTGCGGAGGTGGCCGACTGCTTTGCTCGTCAGTTTTCTTCTTTTTTTGAATTAGCGGTGGCAGTGATAACAGAGGCGCCCCTTGTCACCAGGGCGGTAACTCTGGTTGTTTCCAACTGGATGAGAACACCGTGCGGGCCAGTATCAAGCGGCTAAAGCCCTCGCTTTCTTGTGGAGCAGATGGTATTCCTGCCGCCATTCTGAAAACGTATGCAAACATATTCATTCCTGTGTTCACTTCAATGTTTATTAACTGTCTCCGGTCTGGAACGTTCCCTCGCTCATGGAAAATCTCTCGCGTATTCCCTGTATTCAAGTCAGGCCCCAAAACTGACGCCATAAACTATAAGCTAGTCTCGCTCTATTGTACTGCCTCTAAAATATTCATGTTATCTCTTCATATGGTCTTGTCTTTCTCACTTAAACACGTCCTCATTCCTAATCAACATGGCTTTATGCGTGGTCGTTCAACTTCCACAAACCTCGCGTGCTTCATGGAGCAGGCCGTCCCAGCAATCGTTGGTAGAAGCCAGCTTGATGTGGTCTACTGTGACATGAGCAGGGCCTTTGATGTAGTCAACCACTCGTTATTGCTTGCCAAGCTCATTCTGTTCGATGTCCACGCTTATTTGGTGGGTCTTATAGGTTGCTATCTCCAGCAGCGATATTGCTATGTAAGTGTTAACGGTCAAACTTCATTTAGGTACAAAGCAACCAGTGGTGTACCCCAGGGCTCTGTTCTAGGTTCCCTCCTTTTCTCCATTTTCATTACGACGTTGCTTCTGTAATTCAAAATTGTTCTTTTTTGTTGTATGCTGATGATATGAAAATCTTTGGAGAAGTGCGTAATATTCACGACTGTAATTATGTTCAGGCTGATATTGCTTCATTCCATCGTTGGTGCAACAAAAAGGACCTAATTTTGAACCCCTCAAAAACGAAAGTTGTCTCCTATAGTCGAAAAACTCAACAGCTGCAATACTCTTATAAAATTGCAAGCACTGCATTGCCGAGGGTGACTGAAATTCGAGACTTGGGAGTACTATTTGATTCTTCTCTGACTTTCTCTTCCCACGTTACCCAAATTACCCGTCGCTCTCTTCGATGTCTGGGTGCTGTTTGCAGATATTCTAGAAAGTTTAAAGGTCCTCTTCCTTTCTTCAGGTTTATTCGGCTCTCTGCTTACCTCTTCTTGAATACGGCTCTGTTGTTTGGAATGGAACTTGCAAGTCCAATAGTGACCGTATCGAAAGAGTTCAAAATAGGTTCCTCTTTATCTTTAAGCACCGCTTCCGTCATGTGCAAGAAGACGCTAACGGCAAAGTGCTTTTAATGAAAAGTCTTCCTTCCCTTCGGTGTCGAGGAATGCGAGCTGATATTATCTTTCTTTATAAACTTCTTCATGGGGATATTTTGTATGACGACTTGGTTACACTTACCAATGTCAACTTGCCGAACAAACATTTCCGAACATTTCGAACTTTTAGAACAGATGCTTTAAGTAGAAGACGCTCGTCCATCTGCAGAATACAATGTGCATATAATGAATATTCTGATCGTCTTGATATATTCCAGAGCTATTTTTCTTTGTTCTCAAACGACTTGAAAACTGTTGTAGCTTAAGTACCTTTATGTCATTGAAAATTTATGTGCCGTATTTATTTTCGGCAAATCATGTTCTTGTTTGTTTGTTTTTCACATTTCCTGGTTTTGCGTTGCTTGAATTTCTGTAGGTTTGAGTGCCAGTGTTTCTAATGCTGAACTTCTTTTAAAGTTGAAACTTCCGAACATTTTGTTATAAAACCTTCGTTTTATGCGTATAACGTATCTCTGTCCTGTTCAGTGAGTATTTCCTGTTTTTCACGTGCCTTCAACATTTCGCGGTTGGAGTGTCATGGCATGCAATGCTAGGTCTCCTGTTTCTTTTCTTTTTTTTTGCTGTTTTGCTTTCTGAGATTACTGTAACTTTCTTTACTTTATTGTTTCTTTCATGCATACGATTTTGTGTGTTGTGTTGTCTTGATTTTAGTTTGTTTTTCTGTATGTTTTGTATATGGTGTAGCAGTACCAAGACCCTAGGGTTGTTCCTGGGCACCGAAAATAAAGGTTGATTGATTGATTGATTGATTGATTGATTTATGATTATTATAATCCCCTCAGCTATACTAAAAGCTTATAGCAGTATATTGGTCCCAGTACTGAATAGCATATTTATTAACTGTCTGATTACTTCCCCATTTCCTAGCATGTGGAAAATTGGTCGTGTTTTTCCAGTATTTAAGTCTGGCTCTAAAACTGATGTCTCGAATTATCGACCGATTTCTCTTCTCGGTGCCATGTCAAAGATTTTTGAACTTGCCCTTCACCACATACTGTTTTTAATGTGAAAAACGCATTGAATATTAATCAACATGGATTTGTCCCTGGCCGCTCAACTGTCACTAATCTTGCCAGTTTCATGACGCAAATATCTACACCTGTATTCCAGAGAGGACAGGTCGACACCATTTACTGTGACCTCAGCAAAGTGTTCGATGTAGTCAATCACTCAATGCTTATGGTTAAACTTGCTCATTTTGATGTTGACGCCGCTGTTGTGAATCTATTGCATAGCTACCTTCGTGAAAGATCATGTTATGTTGCCGTCAATGGCCAAACGTCCTCCTTTTACAAAGTGACATGTGCTGTACCCCAGGGTTCGGTATTAGGCCCACTCCTCTTTTAATGTATGTTAACGACGTTTCTTCTGCCATTCGCAAATCTTTCCTTTTGTATGCAGATGATATAAGATATTTAGGGAAATTCTTTCATTTAACGACTGTCGCTTGTTGCAGTCTGATTTGTGTTCTTTTTCAGAATGGTGTAAAAACCATAACCTTTCTCTCAATATTTCAAAAACAAAAGTCATGAGTTTCACTCGCAAATTATCTAGCATATATTTTTTATACTCTGTGAATTCTGTGTCTCTATGTAGGGTTTGTGAGATCAATGATCTTGGCGTTCTCTTTGATACCACCTGGCATTTTTCAGCTCATACTAAGCGTGTTGCTATGCGGGGTCTTCGTTCTCTCGGCTGTGTTTGTAGAATATCGAGAGAATTCAATTCTCCTATGCCACTCCGAAAATTGTACACCGAAATATGTCTTCCTGAACTTGAGTATGCATCTGTGATCTGGAATGGCATCTCTAATTCCTTAAGTAACGTAATCGAGCGTGTCCAGAAAAATTTTCTAAGCGTTCACCACCATCGCTTCGCTAAAAATCACTCTGGCTCATGTTCTAACACCGTTAAACTATTGTCACTGCCTTCACTTCGCTGCCGGCGAAATCGCGCTGATCTCTTCTTTCTTTTCACGCTCGTTCACGGTGCTATATCCTGTCCTGTACTGCTCAATAGTATTAATTTTCGGATCCCGCGGAAGCAAACAAGAGAGAGCAGGCCATTTCTTGTAACTACCCACCTCTCTCAGCACTCAACCCTCAACAGGATACAAAGTCTTTATAATTTTTATTTTCTTGACCTCGATGTTTTTGATGGGTCACAGTTATGGTTTTCCTCCAAGGTTTGTACTGTTATAAGATAACATCATATGTGCAATTTGTTCTATCCTTCTCTTTTAGTTTCTCTTCGTCATTATTATTAGCTATTTCTAATACTGTGTTGATCTACTTTTGTCCTGTCGTCCTAATATTTCTGTACTCATTGTGTCTCTTATAGTTTTCTTCTGAACAGTCATGTTGTTCTATTGTGTTATTCTTAGTTTTTTGTTTCGTTTTCTTTGTGCGCCAGCATCAAGACCTCTCGGTTGTTCCTGGGCACGTTAAATAAAAAATTGATTGATTGAGTGATTATTATTTTTATTATTATTAGGCTGTCGGCATATCATTCCAGCGTGGCGATCGCACCGTTAGCGTGCAAACGACTGAAAACCAAGTACGAATCCTATGCCTCATTTTATGTTGCAGTAGACGACGAAACCTTTCAGAAGCGGCAGGACCCGGGCTATGGCCGACAAACTGCTTCTTTAAACCTTCCCAGGGAATTCTTCATGATCGTCACCTGCACGCATCGGAGTTAGAAAATGAACAGGTCACTCATGAAGACGTCCCTTAACGTTTTGTATCAAAATGTCCATGGTATAAGGACTAAAGCTAACGAGTTTTTTTTTTTATGTATCTTCCTCAATTTTTTTCTGTTGTTGTTCTTACGGAGACCTGGCTGTTACCCAGTATCTCGTCTAAGGAATATTTTCCGCCTTATTACAACGTGTTCCGCAGTGACCGTGCACATCTGGCCTTAAACGCACGGGAAGGGGAGATTTGATAGCCGTCAATAGCTCATTCAAATGCGTGGGGCGCGCAGACCTGGAGACAGAGGATGAGTCTGTCTGGGTAGACTTGTGTTGCATCGGTGGCGAACGCGTCCTGCTTGGTGCATTTTACTTAGATCCTAACATAGCTCCGGTTTCTTTTCAAACTTGTTTAACATCGATAGAAAATGTAATTTCCTCTCATCCTAGACACCATATCGTCATTCTCGGTCACTTTAACTCGCCGGGAATAGAATGGGGTGACCTTAGTACTTCTCATTTCAATACCTAGGTTCTTCAAAAGGCCTCAGCCTTACTCGACTTTATTTGATTTACTGGTCTTGAACAGTGCAACTACGTTGTAAACCCTGCTGGGAGCTTACTTGACCTTTGCTTTTCAAACATCGAAAACTACAGTGTCAACATAAGCCCTACTGGTTTGGTTACCCCCGACAATTACCATCCACCCTTATCTATAGTACTACCTATTCAAAGTGATGTGCAAAAGGCCAAGCCACGTGTTTCCGAACTCCCCCGCTATAAGTTTGCTGCAGGTGACTACATTAGCTTTTACCAGTACTTGTCGAATTTTGATTGCTCGGCAATCCTCGCGTCAAATGACCCAAATTTTCAGGCCAGCAAATTAACAAAAGTACTGCAAGAAGGTATGCGCAGATATATACCACTAAAGAAATCCAAATCTTCGAAGTATTCTTTCTGGTTTTCGAGTGAACTCCAGTCGGCACTAAAAGACAAAGACCGTGCCCACAAAAAAGCTCAAAAGAATGTGGAGACAAAATGGATGTTAGAATTTAAAAAATACCGGTCACTTTGTAGAAAAAGTGTATCATCGTGATCGGGCTGCGTGCATTACGTCCATAGAAAGCAATCTTAAAAGGAACCCCAAAGATTTATGGAAATATGTCCGCCGTAGATCACCCGAGCATAACACTGAATGCATTAATCTTTTTAACTCCGATGAAGTAATCATTGATGACGTCCCTGCCGCGTTCGCTCACCCGTTTAAAACGGTGTACAGGGGCACCTGCGACGTTCCGTCAGCTCCTATCTCCAAGTTTTGCGGTATGGCACAGAGCACGGCATTTGTAGGTGAGGAAAGCGTGATAAAAAGCCTACGGGACGCAAAGCCCTCGCTAGCGTCTGGCCCAGATGGCATTTCCTTGGCTCTACTCAAGACTTCAGTCCTATCCTTCTTCCAGTGCTTGTAGGCGTGTTTAACAACTGTATTACTACTGGCATGCTTCCTAACTGCTGCAAAATTGCTAATGTTGTACCTGTACACAAATCCGGGTCAAAAACAGAGGCAAAAAATTATAGACCGATTTGCCTCCTGTGCAGTGATTCTAAAAGTTTTGAATCCATAATTTATTCCCTCGTTACATCCAGAGTAAGATATGAAATTATTCCAAATCAACATTGCTTTATACGTGGCTGTTCGACCACTACAAACTTAGTTTCTTTTATGGAACATGCGTCAAAGGCAGTGGAAGACCGAGGCAGACTTGATTTGGTATGCTGTGACCTTAGCAAGGCATTCAATGTGGTTTCCCATTCATTGTTGTGTAGAAAACTTTCCCACCTTGACATTCCTGATCCGTGGCTGGATCTGCTTCGTGACACCTTACCAGTCGTCACTGCTACGTTCACTGTAACGAGCAACACTCCGGATCGTACTCAGTTACCAGCGGGGTGCCTCAGGGCTCTGTCCTTGGGCCGCTTTTGTTTTCGCTTTTTATCAACGATGTTTCGACAGCTATTCAGTACTCATCGTTCTTGCTATACGCAGACGATATAAAAATATTTAAAGTGATTGGCAACATATCAGACTGTGCACAACTGCAATGTGATATCGCCGCGTTTTCGGCCTGGTGCAACAGAAATAAGTTGATACTCAACACTGCAAAAACCAAAGTGGTGTCGTATACTCGTAAAACACATGATATCAATTTCACCTATCGCATAAGTGAAGAAGATCTGAGTCGGCTATGCCAAATCAGAGACGTGGGAGTTTTGTTTGACTCTAAGCTAACATTTAAGCCCATACTAATGAGATTACCCGTCGTGCTTTGCGAACACTAGGTGCAACATGTCGTGTCTCCAGAGAATTTAACTATCCAGACACATTTCTTCAGCTCTATACCTCTATGTGTCGCCCTGAATTGGAATACGCATCCGTGGTCTGGAATGCAACGTGCCGGTCCAACGCGGCGGCCATTGAGAGGGTGCAAACTAAATTTCTTTCAATAATAAAGAATAGGGACCCCACTGCGAAGGGTTAAGATAATCCTGGTGTTGATGACGCCAGCTTGCTTGTAGTGAACCCATTACACAGTCGGAGGGCCAAGGTTGACCTTTTATTCTTGTACAAGCTGGTCCACAGCCTCATCGATTGTACAGAGTTGTTGGGTGCCATAAATTTGAGAACCCCGACAGGCAACACCAGGGCACCTAGACCACTTCATGTCTCCGTCCATGTCAAGAGTCCCGTGGGACGCATTCGGCACATATACAATATGCACGCAGAAAGTTTGGATGTATTCCATTGTCCGTTTCCAGCTTTTTGTAAGAAACGGCCTAGCTTGACAAACCAGGAGTAGTTTGCTTGCCCTAGTAAGTAACTTCAACTCACACACTTTATGCTGCCAGGGTGAGTTAACTATGTAAGTATGCTAATTGTTTCGATATTCCCTTGTGTATCAAAGTTTTGTGCCTTCATTGTGGCGTGATCTTCAGCTAATATCTTTTTCCGGCTTACATGTTTCAGTGTACAGAGATTTAATCATGCCTTTTTTTATTACACTTGTAGTCTCCATAGCAGTCAGCAGTGTCTTATTGCTATGCAAAGATTGCAATGCCTTGTTTGCATACGTGCTCGGGTCATGTGCGTTTGTCGGCGTGTGTGTATCTCAACAAGCCTCATTCTCGTTCAGACTATACAATGCTGTTTTCTAAATTTTTCTGAGATATGCAGTTTTGTTTCCGCACCAGCACATCGTTCCTGGACACACTAATAAACAATAATTCGTTGTTTCATTTATCATTTTTATTATCTCTTTGATTTGTTGGTCGGTTCATTTATGTCTATATGTCATTGTTTTTTCGCTATTGTTATGTCAAACTTGTTGCTATGTTTGCTGTGTGTCTCGACAAGATGGGACATCGCAAAGGCATCGCTCGTTTTACGGTAATACTTTATTGCAGTGTAACTTTTCAAAAATAAAAACTCTCGTTTTATATGTATACTCTGTCTGTATCATGTGCACTGTGTATTTTGTTGTATATTTCCTTTTCTCAAGTGTCTTGAACGTTTCGCTGGCCGAGTGCCGTAGCTTGCAACACTGTTTTTTTTTTGCTTTTCTGTCATATCGTGGATTTTGGGTGTTGTGCCGTGCTGTCTTACGTTTCTTTTAATAATGTGTTGTATATAATGTGCCAGCAACAAGACCTTAGGGTTGTTCCTGGGCACCGAAAATACAGGTTGATTGATTGATTGGATGATTATTGATTGATTGATTGATTGATTGATTGATTGATAGATAGATTGATTGATTGATTGATTGATTGATTGATTGATTGATTGATTGATTGATTGATTGATTGATTGATTGATTGATTGATTGATTGATTGATTGATTGATTGATTGATTGATTGATTGATTGATTGATTGATTGATTGACTGATTGATTGACAGTTGGTGGCGATACTTTTGCCCAACGCTGACACCGTCTTTTTCGACAGAATCATGCAACGAGTGGTGCCTGAACCCGTGCGAGCGAGGGCTGCATTTGTCTCGGTGAACCATCAAGATTACGCCCCAGCGCCTGCTCTTCGATTCCGGCGTAGCAGAGGAAGCTGTTAAGGACGGGACGGCGCTCGCTAATCTGCAAGTAGGCTATTCAAACTGGCTTCATTAAGAACCGTCAACGCATCTGGCAACAGCGGCACCGGAGCGCCTACATAACGTGGCCACCCTCCCGGGATTCCCTGCAGTTGGCGGCGATACTTTCGCCCACCTCTGACACCGTGTGTTTCGACAGGTAGCGTGTTATTATGACTTCGGCTGTTTTAAACTCTTTTTCCTAAGTGTATCGCTGCCTACTGCAATTGTGGTTGTTTCTGTCTGCTGGAATGCACAATGTCGGACGACGACGTTTGTATTTCGTGCCATTTGTAGCTGTCCACTGAAGGCTTGTTAATGACTTGTGCATGCTGCAACCGCGGTTATCACCTCGCTCAAGCGTGCTAAGGTATCGCCCAAACTACGTTCACCGTAATGGGTCTTGCTAAACGGGAAGCTTGGATACGCAAAACCTGTAGATCCGCTAAAGCGCGTACCGGTACTGCTTCGCAATCTGTTTTTTAAACCGAGGCCGCCGAAGCAGTGGAAACTGTGGTTGCAAACACCTTGTTAGCAGCCGACCTCGAGGAGATCAAAAATAGTCTTCGGTGCTTGCCTGTGTTGACGCAAAAAGTAGACGCACTACTTAGCCTTAGAGATGAATTCTCTAATCTTACCGAGTCTGTCGCCCTGCTTGAGATGCCAGTGAAATATATGTCTGATCAATACGACTCGGTTGCTACACAGCTAAAGGACTGCCAAAGTCAAAACGCTAAACTGAAGTCTGAAGTTGACGTGCTGACAACCACAGTCCAGACACAAGCACAGCAGCTGGAAGTTTTGCGTAATGCTCAGAATGACAGCATTACAGCTGCAATGCAAATTTAGAAATACATGGCCACCCCGTTAAAAAAAAGAGGATTTGAAGCAAACGCTGTGTCATCTCGCCGTGAAACTGGAAATAGCAGACTTTTCTTTGGAAGAGGTAGTTGCGGTGCATCGCTTGCAAGGCAAAGGTGGCTTAACCCCGACAGTCTTGGTGCGCTTCGTGTCTGTTGCCTGCAAGGAGAAATGGTTTGACGCCCGTCATAAGCTCCGGGAGCTCTATCACGCGGGTAGCTCCCGAAGTTGTTCTTCAACGAAAATCTTAGAAAAACCGAGACTTGTACTAGCAAGCGCTTACAGCAGCCAAGGCTAAGGGGTACGAATTTGCCTGGGCCAATTCAGGAAATATCTTCGTGAAGAAAGACCAATTCTCGTCCCGAAAGACCAATTCTCGTCCCACTAGCGGACCTTGACAAGATTATCTAACTCTATGTCGAGCATCTGCCAAGCGCTACCTGATTTCACTCTTTCGAAAACCACTTTCGTCATATTTCCAAGGATGACTTGGCGATGGTCAGTCTGAACATCAGAAGCCTGCGTAAGTACTGGGATGAATTTAAAATGCTTGCGATGTCATATATGAGCTTTGTTAACGTGTTCGTCCTTACGGAAATTAACGTCTCGCAATCTGGCATCGACACGTTTTTCTTGACTGGCTATCAGTCGCACTTCGCGACACGCCCTTTTCGACGCGGGGGAGGGATCGTTATCTTCGTGAAAAAAGAGTATGGCGTATCACGCATTGATACGTCAGTCACTTTTGCTGAGTGCCTTCCTAATAAAGTGGGGCTGGTGCAGTGCCGCTAATCAGTATTTGGTGTTTGCCGCCCTCTGCCAAACAGCAGTACTCATTTTCTTCAACCTTCAAAATCAACACATTAAGCCCTACAATGGGTGTTGTAGCAGTTTACTTATCTCTTCTAGCTTCGCATGGGATTGAAACTACAATAACCACTCCAACCAGAGGAGCCCGTCAATCTCCAATTATTTAGGTCATGCCTAGATCACATCTCGCTTCGTTCAACTTACTCTTTAGCAGCTTATGTGATCGCACAGCGATTGGCCGATCATTATTTTGTAGCCTGTCACATAATCTTGACCTCGACCCTATCTGCCCAAGTTTCTTGTAGTAACTTGTCAGCAAGTGGGCTTAGAATTCTAGTCACAGACCAACGGAAGCTAGATGATCTCATTAGAGCGTTCGAGTGGTCTACATTATTCAAGTCAAAGGCTAAATTAGATGCTTACATCTGCTTCTGTGCACTAAAAATAATGTTCGAGAACCTGTCCAAGAAATTAGTGATAAAGGAGCGCAGACAAAATTACGTCTGGATAAATTCTACAGTAACGCACGCAATTGCGGAAAGAGATATATTATGGAAACACTCCACGCATTCCCCTCGAAATCAAATCTTGCGCGCAGAATACAGGATGGCAAGAAACAAGGTAGTTGCCCTTATCAGAGTGGCGAAGCGACAGTATTTTTTCAAGCAGTTTAACTAATCGGCGGGAAACCCGCGAGAACGTGGTCGCTATTAAATGGCATCAGCGGTAAAATAGATCTCGGACGGGTAAAATAGATCTCGGTTCTGTTACCGATTGTTTTTCGATAAGCCCAGCATTAGCTGCTGAAAACTTCAAAGGTCATTTCGCACGCTCCTCTGATAAAGGTTCCCAGGAATACGAGCCCCCGTGCACACTAAAAATTTACACCATCTTCCCGCGAGGGGAACCATGGGTAGATGCGACGTGTCGTGTTGTTTCTGTTGAATTTCCGTTATGTTGTTTCCATTTAGCGTGTCAATTTGTTGTTGTTTCCATTATATTACGTACGGTTACGCCGACCATCGCGATACAAGGCTTGTTAGTCTCCATTCAAATCAGCGGCGGTCATCGGATGTCATTGGACCGGCGGAACGACTGAGCGGAGCGGCGCAGTTTCCGCGTTTATATGTACCGCGCGTTAACGGTGAGGGGAATGAGAGAGAGCAGCGCATGCGCAAGTGTGAAATGTTTAACCTAGCGCTAACGCGCGCTGACGCACAGGTGGCAGGGCGAAGGGAGCGCGCGCTAACACGCAGATGGAGCTGCAGTGATAGCGGCGTTAGCGCGCAGCTGGCCCGGCGAAGAGAATGCGGGAGGGATGCGGACTACGGATGACGGAAGACGCCGGAGGGACAAGGCGAGTTGAACAGATGCGTCGTATCTAAAAAAACTGCCTCGGCATCTGCGTTCTTGCCGAGGCCATCAGAACACGGCTTGTGTAGAATTGTATTCAGTTGCCGACGAAAAAAACCACCCGGCCTTGACGGACTCTCAGCTCACATAACAGCTCAACGTAACTTTGAGGTGCTTGCAGGCATTCTTCATTTTATGCTGAATGGGTTTTTGGATAGTAGTTCTATTCTAGAACAATTAAAAATTGCGATTTTAAGCCGCTTCATAAAGGAAGCCGAAGAGATGTCATTGAAAATTACACGCCTATATATTTTTGCCAATACTGTCACAAGTCATAGAAAAATTTCTTCTTGAAGTTATGGTTTCATTTATTGGAAAGTTTTTTTTATTTTTTCGCACAACCAATTTGGTTTTGTCGCGGGCAAATGTACATTACTTTTGAAATCTTTTTCGGATGAAATATTTTCGACTTTCGATCAGAATTCATTTATATTGCTTTATTCCCGGATATTTACAAAGCTTTCGATACGGTTAATCATTGAATTTTGTTGGACAAATTATATTTGCTTGGTTTTCGGGGGCCCTTTCATGACATTCTTAAGTGTTATCTCAGTAATCGTTTCCAAATAGTAGCAGTAGACAGTAACGTTAGTCTTGTGTCCAACAAAAGCTGGAGTTCTCCTGCGTTCAATTTTGTCTCCTGACGTTTTATCATCTTTATCAATGATCTCTCTTCTGCTATCTCAAAGTGCAAAGTCTACCAATATGCCGATGCCGTAATGTTGGCTAAACATGTATGGTATCAATCGGCGATGAAAATGCTCCAAAATTGTTTATAACGTAGTTGACTGGTTTTCAAAAAATCTTCTTGCTGTCAACGTCTCAAAAGCAAAACTTCTTTTCTTTAGAAATTCGTTGAAGACAACCGTAATTGACAAACGAATTTATCTGCATTCTAAATCCTGCGCACCATGCATTTGTGTTTCAGTAGAGTATGTGCACTCGATAAAGTACATGGGAATATTTTTTGATTAAAACGTGTAGTGGGATACTCATTTGGCACACTTATGCTGCAAGCTTAGGAGTGTTGCATGGCTGATGTATCATATCAAAAGCGGTGTCCCATTCCTGGTTAAAAAACCTATTGTACATGCTGTCGCTTACGAGGTAATAATGTATGGCATAACGGTATTCGCTTTCTGTTCCGCACGCTGGGAGGCCCGTATTTATGCTTTGTTACAAAATATACTTAAAAGCGTTGGCTACAACTTTCCTTCACTTTCGTCTGAAACTGTGTTCGCCGCACTAGGCGAACAGATCCCTTCTTTCTGCTCGCTGTTTGCTCGAACAGTGGTGTTGAAGTACTTTTGGAGCACCGAAGTTAACGTTGAAAATAAAACTTCACGCAAGCTCCGTTCTCGCGCGCGCTTCGTTTTTCCTCGTTCTTCAACGAGATACGGCGAAGCACAGTACTCAGTGTACATTCCGAAATTGTTTAACAAATTACCAGAAGATGTGTTGTTATCGTCATCGAGGAAAATGCTGAAGAATATCCTTACTGCAATTTAGTGCGATCAGTGGAGTTATTAGGTAAATGTCTCCCTTTTCACAGCTTCTGATGTGACGTTTGTATGCATTGGTTTCTGTTTCCAGTTTTCTTTCCTTATTTTCCTCTTCTATTGTGTTGGTTCCATTCGCGGATGGTACTACGTTTTGCCGTTAAGTATAATGTTCGTGTGTTTTCTTCAAACAGCAATGCGGTTTTCCTTTTTTCCTTACTTCAACATGTTGTATTGGCGTACTAATTGCCGGGCCATGTCCCACAAGCCTTGTAGGCTTTGACAGCCCTGTTAATAATGGTATTTCTCCTTTTGTGGCAATAAAGAATGTTTTTAATATTATTAATATTATTATTGTGCCGCGTCTAAACTTTTTGATTCATCGTTACACACAGTTTTTTTTCTTCGTGCGTTGAAAATGCGTTGTTACCAGATCAGCATTTCTTTATAAGTGTTGTAGTTGTTGAACACGTTTATTTCACTTTTTGAAGCCAGTCTAAGGCAGCTGTGAAAGAAAAAAAGAGGTAAACGGTTCGTCGTATGTTCACTGGCTTCGGCCGTGACGGGCTGTTTTGCTGGTAGTGAACTCAGCCGGGAACCGGTGGCAGGAGCTTCTGCATCATCCATTAAATGGTTTAGCGACCGCCAAAGTTCGTTGGCGACTGCTGCAGCTGTACACGGGGGTGGTGCAGCCCAGCTTTGAAGGAGTTCGGCCTTATCTCACCCGGGAGTGGGGCCAGGGCATGATCTCTGGGAGCCGAGTACAGCGGGCACAACCACTGGAGGTGTTTCATGTCAGCCCGGGTTCCACATTGGCTGCACATTCCAGCGTTGGGCTGCTCGAGGGAACGGCTGCTTTCCTTGCTTCGGGAGCGCTGCAAAGGTTAGGCGGTAAGGACGGTACCAGTCTGTACCCGCCGGAGCGTAACTTGCTACCAGCGGGTAGCAGCCTTGCAAGGAAGTGGAGGGATAATAAGTGGATTGCCCGCGCTGCGTAGAAAGCTGCGTCGGTGCTGCTTGGCAAAAGACACCGTTATTGCGGGCTCTAACCAATGATTGTGCGTCTCCACGTAGTCGGCTAACCGGCTGGAAAATCGCTCGAGTGGTTTCGACTGCGCGAATGGCAGTAAAGCGCGCGCTAGTCGGTGGGCCCTGTCGTATCCTGATATTCCGAAATGTCCTGGGATCCAGTGTACATGAAAGTCGTGTCCCAGAGCACGGAGGTAGCTAACGTGGAGACAACGTTTTTTGACAACGACGGTAGTAGTGCCAGTGTTTTGGCAGGCACGGTAGGCTTCCTGCGAGTCCGTGTAGACTCGGTAGTGATGGGAGCAATGTTCTCCCGTTTGATGTTGAGCCAAACTGACGTGCTCCGCAAAATCTACGATGGCACACAGTTCTGCAAAGGAGCTGCTAACGGCTTCACAGGTGAGGTGTAGTTTGTTTCCTCGCGTTGTTGCGTCATGGCTTGTCCATGCCGTGGTAAACATTGGCTGCTGCTCCTGCTCACCGATTGCTGCATCTACATAGATGACATGGGTCGTGAGACTAATTTCGTTGACATCGATGAGTTGCTTGCTTGGGTTTCGTGTCGTCTTGCGAAAGCTTGTCTCCTTGCCGTTTCTTGTCCCATGTTCTGAGGTAGCGGCTTGCAGTCTATGATGTCGATGTGCTCCCAGGGGGGAGATAATTCTTTGAGCGGTGGTAATGTCGAGATTTCAAAACCGACTTGTTCCAGAGTGAATCTGACTGCTTTGGTGGAATTTATTCGCGCAATATGCGTGCGTTCATGAGTAGACATTACGTCCGCTACGACACTCAACGCGCCGCAGCTTTTGAGAGCCCGAATAGGCGTATATTTTAAAAGCCCAGTTATCACCCTCCTGGCTTCATTAATTAGGCGCTGAAAAAGGCTTAGCTGCGTGCGCGTGATCGGATGGAACGGTGCTCCGTATATGATACGAGAGTGTACAAATGCACGTACAAAATGTCGCAATTTGTTCTCTTTGACTCCTTTCGTGCGGCTGGTGATCCTGCGTAGAACTTGGATGACTTGCTTGGTGACACGAACTGTCCAGCCAAACCAGGTTGGTGCTCTGCACTGCTCGTTGAGAAAAATCCCGAGTATGCTTATGGAGCATTTTCTAAGGATAGGCCTTTTCCCAATTGTGAGGTGGATGCTAGCCTTGTCCTCATCCTTAGATGGGGTTTTCCTGCAACCGTGGATGACCACAAACTCTGCCTTCTCGCGTGCCAGCGTTCTTCTTGCATTATTCTTGGAGGTTCTTGATGTGCGATCCAGTGATACCATTCACGCCTGGCGCGCCATGCGTGTTGATCCTGCGTAGGGCATCTTGGAGCTCTGCCATTGTGAAAGGCTGGTTAAGTTAGTTCTCCCCAGCTGGAGCGTAACTGCGTGGTCAACGATAACTAACCTTACCTGCTTTGTGACGCTTGCATCCAAAGTAGTCAGAGACGGAGGCCAGCTTGACACAGTCTACTGTGACCTAAGTAAGACTTTTAATCTAATTACTCATCCACTGTTGCTGAAAAAACTGTTGCTCTGTGGCGTCAACGTTCCGCTAGGTGCCTTACTAGGCAGATACCTTATTAACAGACGCTGTTATGTCAGTGTAAATAGCTAAAATCTGTCGACTACCTTCCTACAAACTGCGTACCTCAGTAGACCGTGTTGTTCACTCTTCTGTTCTCTCTTTTCATTGACGACGAATCTTGCTCTATTAAGGGCTCATTTTTTGAATGCGGACGATATAAATGTCTACAAAATATTTAATTGGCCAGAGGAAAGCCTCGCCGTTTAACATGACATCTGATCTTTCGCGCGCTGGTGTGCTGAGCGTGGAATATTTCTTAGCTCTAATAAAACCAAAGTTATCACCTACAGCCAGAAAAAACGTCCCCTCCAATTCTCTTACACGCCTAATAATACTCGTCTCTCAAACTTTTCTGAGGTTAGAGACCTTGGAGTGCTTTTCGACAGTTTCCTCATTTTCACTCCTAATATACAATAAACGGTGGGGCGGGCACTCCGCCCTATAGGTGTGGTGTGCAGGTTTACAAGAGATTTCTCTTCTCCTGTTTTATTTTAAAGCTTTACTCATTAGTTGCCTCCCCGAATTATAATACTAAGCTCTCGTTTGGAATGGAACCTGTCCGTCCAACCCCAAGTATCTTGAACGACTATAGAAAAAAATTTGTCAATATATAAACACCGGCTAGGACGCTGTTCCGTTTCGTCATCTGGTCAACATAAGCTACCTAAGCTTATTCCCTTGAGCTCTGGGCGTGATCGAGCTGATCATGTTTTTCTGGACAAGCTACTACACGGAGTCATTTCCTGCCCAGAACTTCTGCCACAGGTTATGCTCCGAGTTCTCCAGAAGTGCACGCGATCGCGCTATCCATCTCATACTGGTGCAACTAGTAGTCGTCAGTCGCCTATCCACCGACTGCAAAGCCTGTACAGCTCTTTTTTGGTTACAATAGAGATGTTTTTAATAGCACCCTGCGCCACTTTTGTGCAGGGCTGAGGAGTGCTGTTTGTAGGTAGCGGTGTATGCCTTACTCCGTTCACATAATCTTGCTATGACACCTTCCTTTGTTTGCTCATTACTGCATTTTATTCAACTGCTTGTTTGTATAGCTTTTATACATATCTTACTATCTTTTAATTGCATGTGTGGTCTCTACTAGTACATTATTTCTTACTCTTTGTTCATAGAGTGTGATGTCATTGTTATTACTGTTCTTTGTGCTTGTATAAGTGCAGCGTACTTTTAGTGATATGTGTTGTATGTATCACACCATTTTGTTGGTTTTTATGTCTGTTAGTGTACCAGCACTGATATTAACGTCGTTCCTGGGCACTGGAAATATATTGATTGATTTATTGATTGATCGAGTGATTGATCATTATTATTATTACTAATAATGTTAATAATATTATAGTCTCTTGGGACGCTTTCAGCACTTAAACAATATGCTGGCAGAAATGTTGGACGTATTACATCGTCTCTTTCCACCTTTTTGTAAATAACTGCGTAGCTTGACAACCATAAGTAATTTACTTGCCCTTTATCTATTCATGTATGGTAATTCTGTCTATGATTTGCTTGTGTAAGTAAGTTTTATGCCTTCATTGTGGATAGATATTTAGCTAATATCATTTTTTCGTGTTACATGTTTCAGTGCACCGTGTTTTAAATCATGCCTCGTCGTCCTTCAATTGTAGTCTCCAGAGGAGTTTGCAGTGCCTTCTAGCTATGCAGTGTTTGCTATGCCATGTCTGCATACGTGTGGCTCATATGTGTGTGTCGGTTGTGTGTATCAATATGCATTTTTCTCATTCAGACTAACAAATGCAATTTCTATATATTTCGAAGATTTGTACTTTTCTTTCTGCACCAGCACATAGGTTCTGGACCGACTAATAAGCAAATTATTGATTCATTCATTCTTCATTATTATTAGTTCTGCGATTTTTTGGTCTGCTCATTTATGTCTATACTCCTCGCCATTGCCTTTTCAATATTTTTTGTCAAACTTGTTCCTATGTTGTAATGGGTTCTCCACAAAAAGGGGCATGGCAAAGATATCGCTTGTTGCTTTCGGGAATGCTTTCTTGCGGTGCTACTTTTAAAAAACTAAAACTTCTTTTTTATGTATACTCTGTCACTATTTTGTTGCACGAACGATGTTTTGGGTTTGCTTGTTCATGGTTAGTTTTTGCCGACCGGCTGCGCCGGGCAATGTTTACTGTGTTATCACTGGGCAACGTGAAGCGCATGTTGTATTGTTTATGCCCCACGCGTTATCTTCTTTGATAGAGAGAGTGCGAACTAACGTCGCCAGGCCAGAACGATCTTCTATTATTTACAGTGTTCTGCATGCAATTCGACTGTTCCAGAAGCCCTCGCGCCCAGCGAAGTCACCGCAGAGCAGACGCTGGGGCATTCGACTCGCCGACGCTCGCATGCATACGTCCCTTTGTTGACTAATTATTAGTAGCCTGTGTATTCTTTTAGTTGTAAGGGGAGCAAACGTTCACTCAAAAAATCATATGTTTCTTCAAGATTACTGCGTCGTCTTCGGCTTCGTACATGCCGTCGATTTTAAACTGAAAGAAAAATTTCCTGGAGCACCCTTCTTCACGCCATTTACCCAACTGAATACCCCACCACCTGTAATTTTTGTCATTCTCCTGGCACCCAATATCATCAGTTATGGGAGTGTTAAAAAACCCCGCACTTTCCTCTCAACCCCACCCCATCCTATGAGCAGTGGATGTCTTGCCTGACTAGCCCGTATCTCCAGATCCAGCAACACCTTGAGACGAGGGCCCGGACAGCCAGTCGCAGCCAGGGTATCCTGGATTAAGGATACCCCCCACTAGGCCGGCGTATTACCATCTGCTCCTCATGCTCGCAAATAAAGGTTTATCAATAAATCAATCCTAGACACCCTTCCCGCTAAAGTACGACCAAATTCCTTAAATGATCTCCTGCGTACCTCCTACCCACCTAATTTAGCGAAGGCAGTGTGGGACACTCTCCTGGATATAATATCCAAATCCGCTAGTTTTTTCCCTCGCTATTTTCTATCCATACCCGTCGTGAACCTTAACCTATCGCTGTAGTGTGTTCTCGTATAGACAGATGACACCACGGCGACCATTGATGTAGTGTGTGCTACCTAGTGTGTGCTACCTTAATTGCCTTGAACGTTTTGCTGAAAAAATTTTCTTTTTTCCGTTTTTTTTTCTAATATTTCTGTAAGTATTTTTCTTAGCTTTTTCTGTGATGTATCTGATATTGCGTGGTGTGCCATGACTATTTATGTTTTTTATGCATGTTTTGTGTACGTTGTACCAGCCCCAAGGCCTTAGAGTTCTTCCTGGGCACCGAAAATTGTGTTTTCTTCATTATATACTGAAAGAAGGAATATTATTGTTATAATTATTCTAAGGCATCTAATGAACACTTTATCGCGCTTAATTCCGATAATAAACATGTTGAGGATGCCTCCACCCACTTTGCCCTCTACTTTCATTGTGTCTATCAACTCCCTGATGCTAACGACGAACGCCTATTCGTCAATAATGTGTCTACTTTTATTACACTTACGCTAGATGAAAATCTTATCAATGATAGCCTTAAACTGATGAAACCATTTACCTGTGGGGCAGATGGAATTCTAGCCGCCCTAATGAAGGCATACGGATACTTTTTGTGCCTGGCTTAGCTTCCATTTATAATAACAGTTTACGACTCCGGCAATTTCCTCGTGTATATAAAATCTCCCGAATTTTTATGATACTTACCGCTGGTAATAAGTCAACCGATACTAACTATCGCCTGATCTCACTCTTATGTGTCGCCGTGAAACTCATTGATTCAGCTATGGACAAAGTTCTTCCTGCCTGCGTCAAGAACGTTCTGATGCCAAATCAGCACAGCTTTTTGTCACGAGAACATCTACCTGCGGTTGCAAAACTTGCAAGCCTAATGACACTGGCTTCGGATGCAGTTGGTCAAAATGACCAGTTGGACGTTATTTATTTTGACCTGAATAAGGCGTTTGATACGGTGAACCATCAGTTATTAATTAACAATCTACAACGTTCGGTGTAGACGCTAGCATTATTGCCTTGGTGTTCAACTATCTCATTGACCCGTCTTTTTACGTAGATGTAAAGTGCAAAAAGTCAAGTGTTTACTCTGCAACAAGTTGTGTACCGCAAGGCACCGTGCTGGTTAAGCAATTGTTTACTGCTTTTATGAACTATGTTTACACAGTCTTAACATTATCTACATTGGTTCTCTATGCTGATGATGTCAAACTATTTATGCACATTAGCGATGTTCAGGACTACCGTACCTTGCAGAGGAATGTGTCGGAATTATCGGTCTCGTGCAGCCAAATTGTAATTTTGAAACCCCGCTAAAGCAAAGGTGATCACGTACACACCAAAAAGCCGTTGTCTACACTTTTCCTACAGTAATGCAAAGCGCTTCTTGGAAGGTTTGACGAGATTACAGACGTCGGGGTGCATTTCGACAGTACCGTCTCTTTTTCACCGCATATTAGGCTCACCACCCGGTTAGCACTCCGCCGTCTTGCACATGTGTGCCGGATTTCAAAAGAATTCTCTTCTTCAGATTCATTTCTAATGCTATACAGTACAATGGGTATCCTTCAATTAAAATATGCCTCCCTTGCCCAGAACGGCATCTCCAAATCGAGCAGTGAATTATTGGAACGTGTAGAAGTTTTTACACATATTTAGGAACCGTCACTGCTTTCATAGTCTGGGTCCTGATTCCGACTTACCCATAGTTCCTTCATTCACTTCCTTGAACTGCACACGTATGTGTGACGATCTTACATTCCTTCACTAAATTTCTCATGGTGACCTTTGTTGCGGAGAGGTGCTTAGGGGCTTATGGTTTTGTCCTCCACAAAGGCCCACCAGGTCGCATCGCCGGTTCTTGACCTCTGCGTGCAACTCGAAACATTCGCCTTTTTCCTAGGGCTCCTTTGAACGCTTTAACAGCTTCCAAAAAGCCTTAAAAGTTTACCCTAGTGCATTGTACAATACACCAAGTTCGACATCAATGATGTCTATGCGTTTCATTTTTTTTCTGGATTGCTACAATTGAGTTTGCCCGTGGTTCTGTTTTAAAAAACTCATAGATACCCATTTTTGAAACTCTTTATCGTAATTTGTTCGTTTTATCTATTGTCTTTATACCATTGGCATTGCTTTTGTCGTTTTACTGTCAAATGTTTATGCTCTGCTTTTTGAGTGGTCTTTAGCACGAGCAGAGCCACGAAGGCGTCTTTTTTTTTGTTGTTACCTGTACCCACTTTCCATTCCGCCTGCATTTTACTTATATCAATATCAATCCTTTAATTTGTGTGCGTTTTCGCTCGTTTGGTTTGAGCATTACCTTTGTAGTATATTGTTTCTATGTACCTACTCATGCGCCTCCACTAATGCGCCTGGCTCTTCTTGGGCACGTAAATAAACAGGATTCATTGATTGATTCATTTTAATTGAATATGTTATATTGCACTAGTATTATTATTTTTAATAATATTTGTTACTATCAGTGACCGTACTGACCATGTGGAAAGAATTCAGGATAAGTTTCTTTCAATCTTTAGTATGCGTTTCCATCATGTGCAAGGAGACACCAGCGGCAGCATACCTTCTCTGAAAAGTATTCCTTCTCTTTAGTGTCGACGAATACGTCCACAAATTATCTTTCTTTATAAAATTATTCTTTGTAATATTTTGTGTGACGACTTGGTTAGAATTGAGCATATCAACTGGCTGATTAAGCTTTTACGAAGGAGCTTTCAGACCAGTTGCTTTAAATAGGCGACGCTAGTCTACCCACACAATACAATGTGCCTAAAATGAATATAGCCGATAATCATGATATTTTCCTGGGATCTTTTGCTTTGTTTTCTAATGAGTTGAAAACTGTTTTACCTTAAGTTCGTCTATGTAATTTGAAATATGTGGAGTAATTATTATATACAAACACTGTCCTTGCTTGTATGTTTTCACTGTATCTTGTTTTATGGTGCCTAAATATCTGTAGGTTGTAGGGTCAGTGCTGGTAAAACAGAAGCTTTTATTCCATTTTTAAACTTCCTAACGTTTTGTTGGAAAAACTTCGTTTTATACATATACTCTGTGTCATGTTTATTGAATATTTGGTGGTATAGGTCCTACTTTTCCCGTTCCTTCAAATTTTAACTAGCCGAGTGTCATAGCTTCAAACACTAGACATTTGTTCTGTTTTTTAACATTTTTCTTCTTTATTTCTTTTTTGTTTTCTGAAATTTCTTTAAATATTTTTACTCAATTGTTTCTGTCATACTTATGGTGTTTGTGTGTTGCCTCGTCTTAATTTTAGTGTTTTTAGTTTTGTGTAGTGTACCAGCTCCAATGCCCTAGGGTGGTTCCTAGGCCTTAAAGAGAAAGTTGAACAATAATATTATAATATATTGTTAATATTGTTATTATTATTTTATATTTATTTTATTATTATTTAGGCGGCAAGCTGTCGCCTAGCAAAGATTGCTTGTCGTATGCTCTTGTGTTTTTAAACAAGATAGTCTTTCTTGGGCTACTTCAACCCAGACATTTTGGTCTGTCTGTATGTCTGTCTGTGACTCATTTTTTTCTTTATTGCTTTCTTTGACAGGATGACAAAAAAACACACGTAACTGATAATGTGTAACACTAATAGTATACAAACACTAGAACTGCAGCCCTTCTTGGTCAAGCGGGGTGATTTTAATATTCTTTCATTACCAACAATGCTTCACTTGTGGGTAGCCACTCTGGTTTAGAGGGCTGAAGTTTCTGTATCTGCACAAAAGAACATATTGACTCTTTGAAGTAGTCTCTGATAATTCTGGCATCTGGGTCGGAGCATCGTACCGCCATCCTGTTTCTCCAGATGCTATGTAGTCCATACAGCATAAGTGTGTCAAGCGGCGCACCGTCCTTATTTTCAACGTGGGAAAACGTAATAGCGTGAGCATTCATCGGCAAATCTTTTTTTAAAGTTCGCTGGAGGATGCCACAAAAAAACACCGCTCCCCAACAGTCCAAGAACACGTTCTCAATTATATCTGGCTATCGACACAGAAAACAATGCACACGCCATTGCACAAACCATCCCTTTTACTCCATCCAGGTCTTTACTTGGAGTGTTTCAGTATGGAGTTTAAAAAAGAAAGATTTCACTCCACCTGGGACCGTCATTCTTTTCACTCGCTTAAGTACATCTCTCTCAGGCCTTAGATTACACTTACTGGGGCATATTGGCACTGGCAATACACTCTAGACGATATTTTTCTACAGTTTCTTTCGACTCACCCCACTTAAGTACTCTAACGAAAAACAACCTAAAGGAAAACAGTATGACCATGATGATGATGATGGTTTAAGTTTAATGGCGCAAGGCCGACATGGGCAAAGAGCGCCAAATATAAAGTTATTTGATAAGGAGGGAAATCGGATAAAGTCAGTTAAATACTATGAGCACGTCTGGTGTAAAGGGCCAGGGTGAAGAACGTAAGTGGTTAAAAGATAAATACGGTGGCTGGTGTATAGGACCAGGGGTAAAACTATGGGTGATAAGAGATGAGTTGTAAGAAATGAACTTCAGATAGGAACCTTAAGGTTCGCTGAACAGAGAACATGGCTTCATCTCCTAAGAAGTATGACGGGTGTGGTGGAATATGTCGTGTGTGTAGTTGTGGGAAGTGTTTTCGTAGTGTAATGTCGAGTGCCTTACATTGTATGAGGATGTGGATCACGGATAGGGCCTCTCCGCACCTGCTGCACAGAGGTCTTGGAGATCCAGTGAGAAGGTGCGAATGCGTTGCATGAGTGTGCCCTATCCGTAATCTAGCCCAGGCGACTTCAGTGTATTTATTACGTGTGTCGGTGGTGTATGGTCCCAAGTGTGGTTTTATTACGTGGAACTTGTTGTCTGTTTGTTCACTCCAGTGCGTTTGCCATGTTTTGCGAAGTTGCTGTCTGATGTGTGGTTTCACGTCGGTTTAGGGTAATGTGGTTATGTCTACTGTATTCGAGAGTGTAGCAGCAGCAGCCATTCGGTCCGCTGCTTCGTTCCCGGCTATACCACTGTGGCCAGGGACCCAGCAAAGAACCAGTTCAAATTTGCGTACATAAACCGACATAATACCCTTGACTATTAAATTTACAACATGATTTTTTGAAGACTTTGTTGACGACAACGGCCGCACGACACTGAGGGAGTCTGTATATATAATGGATTGTGGGATGTGATTTGAAGGATATGATTAACAACAAGAAGTACACCATAAGCCTCTGCCGTAAAGATACTGGTATTACTGTTAAGAGTTCTAGTGACATTAAGGCCGGGCCCATGCGCCGCGCAGGACACAGAGGTGGCAGTTTTAGAGGCGTCCGTATAAAATTCAGAAAATTGATACTTCTGCTGCAAATACAAGAAGTGCTGCAGAATTGCGCATGTGGGAGCTCGGTTTTTATCTACATGTGTGAAGGATGTGTCGCATGATACAGGGCGGAGATGCCATGGTGCTATAAAATCTGTTTGAGAACTTTGTATGGTGTCTAAAAAGGAGACAGAAAGATCTGACGCTTCCTCTCTAACTCTGTAAGAGATGGGCGCAGAGAACGATGGTCGGTTTAGAAGTAGTGCAGTCTGAGACGTATCATAAAAAGCTGATTTAAAAGGATGGTGTGGCATAGATGAAATTTTAAAAGCAAACAGAAGATCTGTGTATGCTCACTGACGTTGTAGGTTCCACTTATTACAATCCACATAGAGGCTTTCGACCGGGCTAGTCCGGAAGGCGCCACATGCCAACCGGAGCCCCAGATGAAGCACTGGGTCCAGCATTTTGAGGGATGTCTTACATGCTGACCCATAAACAACGCTTACATAGTCTAATCGTGAACCTATCAGGCTGGTAAAAACACGTAAAAGAAGTTGTTTGTCAGCCCCATATGAAGAGTGGGAGAGAACCTTGAGTATATTCATGGCCTTTAAGCATTTATGTTTAAGTTGTTTTATGTGTGGAATGAACGAGAGCTTTTCGTCAAGGACTACACCTAAAAACTTGTGTTCATTTCTGACTGGAATTGAGACACCATTGAGTTTGATGTCTGGATCCGGCCGAATGCCGCGCCTTTTCGAAAACAAAACACAAGTACACTTCACTGGATAAAATTTAAAACCGTTGCTATCTGCCCAGCCAGCTAGCTTGTTAACACCAAGCTGGAGTTGGCGCTCACAGATAGACAGGTTACAAGACTTAAAGGATAATTGCACGTCGTCTACATAGATTGAGCAGGAAATGGTTGGTGGCCGAGCCTTCCGGAGAGAGTTCATTTTTACAATAAACAACGTGCAACTCAAAACTCCACCTTGCGGAACACCGGTTTCCTGCACATAAACTCTAGAGAGTGCAGTTCCAACTCGCACGCGTAACGTCCTTTCAGAGAGGTAACTGGCAAGCGTGTTCCACATGTTACCCGACATACCAAAGGACTTCAAATCGCTGAGGATGCCGTACCGCCAAGCAGTGTCGTACGCCTTTTCAAGATCAAAGAATACTGTCATACAGTACTGCTTATGGAGGTAAGCATCTTTAATATATGACTCTAACGCAACGAGTTGATCGTTCGTAGATCGCCCCGCCCTAAAGCCTGCCTGACAGCTCTCGAGAAGACCGTTGTACTCTAAGAAGTACACGAGTCTCCTGTTTATCATCTTCTCGAAGAGCTTACACAGGCAGCTTGTCAGGGCAATGGGGCGATAACTGGCGGGAGAGGAAGGGTCCTTCCCTTTCTTTAGGAAAGCCACTACTATGGGCTCTCTCCAAGAGCGTGGGAAGTGCCCCGAAAGAAATATTTTATTGTAGAGGTGAAGAGGTGTTTCAAGTGTGTCTGCATGTAAGCGTTGTATCATTGTGTATGAAATCCTGTCTGCACCTGGAGCTGAAGGTTTTCAAGTACCGAGTGCGACCTTCAGCTCATGAATTGAAAAACAAGAATTGTAAGAAGTGTGCGACTTGTTGTTTTCACGCAGGGACTTCTTTTCTACAGATGTTTTGTGTTTCATGAAAGTGTTTGTGTAGTGTGCTGAACTGGACACGTGTTCGATGTGTTGTGCAAGTGTGTTAGCCTGGTCTTCCAGTGTGTCCCCTGTTGTACTAACCAGGGGCAGGCTGTGTGTCTGTTGTACTTTTAGTTTTCGTATTCGTGTCCAGACTTTGTGTGTGTCAGTGTATGAGTTGATGGAAGTGAGGAAGGTGCGCCAACTCTCCCTTTTCGCCTCACGACGCACTCGCTTCCCAAAAGCCTTTGCCCGTTTAAAGGAAATGAGGTTATGTGACGTGGGGTACCGGCGAAGGACACCCCACGCCTTGTTCTGGGCCTCTCGCGCCCGCCTGCAGTCCTCGTTCCACCAGGGCCTCCTTGGGGTGCGGGACCCACTGGAGGCCTGGGGAATGGACTTTTCGGCAGCGTCGAGGATGTGCGCCGTGACGAGTTGGGCGGCTTCCTCCACGTGTAGATGTTTTATGGATGTGTGGTGTAGTTGAGATGTTTGTGTGAATGTGCTACAGTTTGCTTTTGATTCATTAAACCTTTTATGGGAAGATGGACTGCTCGGGCCTATACCTATATACGTTAATGAAGTGGGGAAATGGTCACTACCATATGGGTCCGTGCCCACACCCCACTCAAGACATGGAAGGAGAACTGCGGAACCAATAGCCAAGTCAAGATGCGAGTATTTATTGTGTCCTAAGTTATGGTATGTAGGCTGTTTTTGTTGAAAAGGCATGCTCTGGAGGATGTAAGAAACTTCTCTATCAGGCGACCTCGGGCATCCGTTCTAGAGGAGCCCCAAAGAGAGTTGTGCGCATTAAGGTCGCCTGTTTTAATGTATGGTTCGGGCAGCTGGTCGCCCAGCGCCTCGAAGTCACAGCTCAGAAGTGCAAAATCAGGAGAGATGTAAATGGAGCATACCGTTATTAACCTATTAAATATTATCGTACGGATTGCCACAGCCTCAAGGACAATGTTCAGAGTGACAGGGTGGCAGGCTAAGGATTTCCGGGCGACAATTGCCACACATCCTGAAGAGTGTGTGCAGCCAACCCTGTCCTTTCTGAATACCATGTACCTATTTCAGAAATTTGTTTGTTTAGAATTGAGGTGGGTTTCCTGGAGGCACATGATACTTGGCTGACTGGCATGCAGAATCTCATACACATCGTCAAGATTTTTAAGGAGGCCTGTGCAGTTTCATTGGATGATGTTTTCTGTTCCCATTATTTAAGTTTAAGAATAACTGGAGTGTGTGTGTGTGTGTTTGTTCATGTGTCGTCTTTCGGGGCTGTTATTCTACGATTTTTAAGCTTTTCTGTCTGCTTGGACATCGGACGCCGCTCCTTGCGCTGCGTAGCAGCAGGAACGGCGTGACATCCATCTCCTCGTCGGATGCCAGAAGGGTGCCCGGCGGACCAGGGCTCCCGGACTTGGCCCCCTATCGGGAGCCCTTCGTTTGAGCCGCCACCGCCGAGGGGTCCGGGGCACCAGAGGTGGCACGGGAGGGGCGGTGGCGGCGGGAGCCGATGCGGGGCCCCCGGTGTCCATCCGGTCGGCAACCTCCAACGCACTGGAGGACGGGGAGGGAGAGGCGGGAGCGGCACCGGTCTCCACAGAAGAGGTTGTCACCACAACCGCTGCTGCCTCAGCAAGCGGCGTGGCAACGGATTGGGCTGCCTGAGGCACCCCAGGGGGGGGGGCGGAAGAGGGACCAGGTCATACTCGCTGAACTGGGTCCCTGTGGACACCAGACGCCGCTCCGCCCCCCGGTGAGCCGCGTCGGCGTACCTCCCCAGGGGGAAAGAGGCGCACCTCTTTCGCGCCTCTGGGAAGGTGCTGTTCTCAGTTACCTTCACATTAACGATCGCCTTCTCCTGCTTAAACTTCTCGCACGTTCGAGAGTAGGCGGCATGGGGTCCCTGGCAGTTGGCGCAGGTGAGGGTTGACGATGGACAATTATCGGAAGGATGGTCATGCTGAGCGCACTTTGCGCAGGTCAGACGACCACGGCAGGAGTTGGCTCCGTGCCCGAACCGCTGGCACTTAAAGCAGCGGCGCGGGTTTGGAATGTAAGGACGAATGGAGCATCGGATGAACCCTGCGTTGATATGGTCAGGAAGTGAGGAGCAGTTGATGGTCAGGATAATGTGTTTCGTGGGGATTAACTTATCATCTCTACGCATCGTGATGCGGCGCACGGCTGTGACACCCTGATCCTTTAGACCTTGAAGAATGTCGGCATGTGTCTCATTAAGAAGATCTGCCTCAGAGATCACACCCTGCGAGCTATTCAGGCTGCGGTGGGGTGTGACCCTGATGTCCAGATCGACCATTTTCGTATCACCAAGAAGTGTGGTTGCCTGCTGCTGGTTTTTTACTTCAACAAGGACTTCACCTGTGCGTTGTTTTTTGGCATTGTAGGTTTTCCCAATTATTCCATCAACGTATTTTGCAATTAAAAATACTGATGGTGAAGCAAGAGGGCGAGCTGAATCAAGAGATTCGATAACAAGGAAACGAGAGTATTTGTCTGGCTTTGGGAAGCTCAAACTTGAAAGTGGAGCGAAAGATACTTCGGTGCGGCCCCTTTTCAGGGACCGATCACGTTTGGAGGGGGGTTTTGAATTTTCCATACAGCATAGAAAAAAGCAGGGGACGGGGGTACTTTCTTCTCAAACCTTACCCTGATAGCCTGAGAGGTCCTGGAGCTCTTTGCCTGGTAAACAGACAGGGAGCCCATCCGCCGGAGCTTGACCTGGGCTCCGAAGGCCACCGTTTGAGGCTTCTACCCTTCACCTTTAAACGCATCACCACGGTAGGTTACAGTTTATGTTGGGGGCTCGGGGTCCGCGGTGTCGCCAACACCGTCACCATGAATACTCAAGGTGCCCCGTGCGGGGAAACAGTATGACCACACCACCTCCTTACAAAAACCACGTACAGTTCCCCTCATGTGCTCAGAGCTCACAACAAATTCAGACCAAAGTCTTCCAAGTCGCAGCTGACAAACCGTACTAAGAAATGCGTCTTCAACATCACAAAGAAACAGAAATCTATTGACCACTTGCCTTAAAAAGAGGTGCAATAAACGCACTTTCCGAAAGAGGTTCGTTCTGTTCGTCCTTTCCCATGATGAACTCGAGATAAACACGGCGAACACACGATAAAATTTCTGAATATTAGCCCTTGAAGAATGCAAAACTTGCATTACACACCACTGCTTGCTTATAAAAACAAATTGCAAAGTGTGGATCTCGCAAACATTCATAAACCACATCCTTTTCACTTCTCTGTCTTTTCTAAAAGTTTCTTGAGTTGCGTGGCCCAGTAAGGGTCACTGTCTTGATAACCACCTAGTGCAACCCCAGGTGCTTAACAGGACTCGTTACCCACTGGATGTTGGCTCGATTCAGCCACTTTTTTCTCTATTACCTGTCTTCAACACACACTTACAACACAAAAATAACCACACAACATTTGGACAACACACACCGACGTTAATATAACAGCCGCGCCTCCGGCTAGGCGTTGTCATTTATTCATCACTTTAAAAAAAATTAAAAGGTCTAGAAAGTCCAACCAATCTGCTGGTGGCTGCTGGACTCTCAGCCCTTCAACGATCTGCGTGACAATCTCCCGCAGAAACTGTCGGGCCAGTCCGGCATCCACGTCACCATGGAGCCACGCCATGTGAGCCCCCCATATGCTGTGAAGGCCTAGGAGCATTATAATATCGTAGGGGACTCCTTCGTTATTCTCTGTGGGTAAATACCGTATACCATGCGGGGTAAAAGGTAAGTCCTTGTTTAAAGGTCCCTGCATAACATCCCAAAAGTGAACCGCCATCCAACTGTGCATAAAAACGTGGTCTATGTTATGCGGTTGTTTACAAATTGTACAGTCAGTACCCCACGGTGTATTTAACCCCTTTTCTTTTACCATGTTTGTACAGTAAGTTTGAAAGTTTGAAAAAGTTTGAAAAAAAAAAACTTCACTCCCGGTTTTACAGCCATACGCCTAACTCTTTTGAGTACATCCTGCCGTGGGCATTGTTTGTACAGTTCTCTATATCGCGGTATCGGGAACAGACTCTCGCAAACATATTTATATAATTTTCTACGTGACTCTGTACTCAAATATTCCATCGAAGAACGAGTTGACAGAAACCTGAGTGACGTGACAACTTCTTTAAAATATCCCGAATTCCTTCCGTGTATGTGTAAACTGGATACGACTAATTCAGGCAGTGCTTGAGACAGCCGCCCCTGGCAAACTGTTCGCAAAAAAGGATCGCTTGTATCACGAAGAAAAAGGAACCTATTCACCAACTGGCGGACAAACAAGTGCGACAACCCAAGACCGCCCTCCTTGACGCGTCGAAAATGATTATCTCTACTGCACCTTTCCCCTGTAGGAGACCAGATAAACACATCAAATGCACGCATTTTCTGTACGTTTAAACGCGAGCAGTGCAACACTTGTTAACGTACCACACTTTGGCAATAAAAATAAATTACAAACAGTCGCTTTAGATAACATTGAAAGAAAAACCCCTTTCCACTTTTCTGCCCTGTCGCGTATGTCCCGCATTCGGGCACGCCAGTACGGTTCGCCGTCCTGGTAGCACTCCAGTGGCGTCCCTAGATACTTAACGGGACTGGTTTCCAGGCTCACGTTGGCCAAAAAAATCCCGGTGTCAAAGACCAGTCCCCACGCCAGAACCCCAAACATTTCCCCCAGTTTACCCCACTACCTATGATTGACCCAAAACGTTTAACAATGTCCACAGCTTTTGTAACACTATCCTTGGTCGTACAGAAAAGAGCATTGTTGTCTGTGTAGGCCAGAAGTTTTACCTCTGCCTCGCATAGCTTAAACCCGCGAATGTGTTCACTTTCAATTATATTTAGGCAGAGCTTTACGATATACAGGCAGAAAAGAAGTGGGCTCAGAGGGCAGCCCTGGCGCACCGACCGTTCCACGCGAACGGGGGCCCCAAGCGTCTTGTTTACAATTAATCTCGTGGTGCACTCCCGGTACGCCAGAGCCACCCTTTCCTTGATGACTGTTCTAACGTTCAGATAATCTAAAATCAGCAACACTATTTCGTGGGACACACAGTCAAACGCCTTCTCCAAATCAACCTGGAAAACAGCCACGCGAGCTCGGGCAGCGTCGCAGCATTCCAGCACACATATCGCTTTGTGTGTGTTTGAAAAATAGCGCGTCCTTTTATGCCACACGTCTCGGGTGGCCCTACAATCTGCTTGATGACTGTCCACTTCCTGTCCACTTCTTTCGTTTTGTGTCCCTGTTAGTTCGCGCTGTTCCACAAGATGATGACTGTTTGACTTCTTTGGGCAAGCACCTTCGTAAAAATTTTGTAATCGACATTTGTGAAGGATATAGGGCGATATGCTGTAACATGTTTTAGTTTGTCCGTGTCCTCTGTTTTAGGTATGAGTATCGTGTGCGCTTCTCCGTAAGAGGGTGGCAATTCAATAGTTCGAAGGCCTCGTTAAAAAGTGCTGCCAAAAGTTACGATAAATTGTTTTTGAAGACCTTGTAAAAGGCTGCAGTTAATCCGTCTGGACCCGGCGACTTTCCGTTGTTCAAACTATCGATTGCACATTCAACTTCAGCAACTGCAATAGGCTGGCCTAAACTTTCTTTGTAGTCTTCATCAATCCTTTGGAAAGCACTGATAAACTCGGTTTTTAAGGCCTCCACCTCATTCCTGCGGAAGGCAAACAAATCTTTGTAGTAGTGATGAAAGGCCCGTTCAATATCTTGCTGATCACCCATCACTCCTCCTTCCCACTCTATCTCCTTTATTCGATTACGTCGAGCGTTCGCCCATTCTATACCCAGCGCACGCTTGGTAGGGGCCTCTCCACCAGCTAATCGGTCCACTCTCGCTCTCACGAGGGCTCCCCGGTAGCGTTCATCGTCAAGCGCCTCACGTTTCTGTTCCATTTTTCTGATATCATCACTAAACACCCCAGGCGCATTGCACTCTTCACGGATAAGTTTTTCCAGGTTTGACCTTAGTGTCTTTTCTATAATTTTCTGTTCGTATCGTACGACAGTAGACCTCTCAATGGCCCTCATTTTTACCTCCTGTTTACACCACTCCCACTGTTCACCTATTTTATCCCCTTCTATTTTCCCAATCAAACCTCTCACTTTTTCAAAAAAGATTTCCTCCTTTAGTACCTTATCATTTAGGTTTCATAGCTCCCACGTAAAAGCATTGGTCCGTTTCTTGTATCCTACTTTACACACCACCAGGCAGGGATGTGAAAATAATACAGGCTTTACTTCGTACCCTTCACATTTTTCAATTAAATCACACGTTTCATACACTCTATCTATTCTAGTGCGACTGACTCCTTGAAAATGTGTAAATTGCACCTCCCGTCCTCCCTCTAAACATTCACCCAAATCCACTAACCCAATATATATTTATTATTTCTTGCAGCACAGCCGTGCTCTCTTCACGAAAGGGCCGATTACTAATCTTATCTCCCCTAGATAAGACGCAATTAAAATCCCCTAGTACAAGACGCTTGTCCGTCAACAGGTGCGGCCTAATGTTATTATAAAATTCAGCCCTTTCTCTAACTTTATTCGGCGCGTACAAGAACTCTATTCGCCACTCTTCACCACTCAATACTACATCGCATACATCGAGTCGCCCTGACATGCCAAAGCACACCTCTCGCAGTCCAAGCCCCGGCAACATTTTCACCAATAACATGCACCAGCAGAAAAGCCAACTGCGGGGCTGACGCACACATAATACCGTGACGTGAAACGTTGCACCATACACCCGGTCTCGTCTTCCCCCTCTAAATTTGTCTCCTGTACCGCTAAGACGCCTACGTCTAGATCTGTTAGCATTCGGTGCACCTGACTCTGCCTTATTGTAGTCGAAAGACGGCGGACGTTTAGGGTAGCTGGGCTCAGGGAAGACATTTCCCTGTAAAGAAATGGAAACCGGGAGCATAATATTCACCGCTCACGTCTAGCGCGTCGCTAAGTGACGCGTTTGGGCCCAGAGTTGTCGAGCTATTTTTGAGACGCTCCCGACGCCTCTACACTCCTGCAATCCACCGCGACGCTTGGCTTAAGCCGCGTCGTCGAGCGGCGTCCGGGCGTTGTCTTCATCGGCGGCTCGTCGGCCTGAACTGCAGGGTCGCTGACGCCACCCTCGGCAACGTCGATGTGGCACCGTTTGGTGACCGGGTTCCCAAGCACGTCCATGGCATCGGGGGCGTAGTTGACCATTGCCTGGGCGTTCGCTCTTGTGCCATTGTCTTTCGAGAGGTCATCCGTGGGAGCCGGAGCTTGCTCCGGCACGTCGTTGTCTCCTCCACCTGCTGCCACTAAGGCCTCGCAAGCGGTCCGGTCACCGAGGCGAACGGTCGTGAAATCATGAGCTCGTTTCGAGCGGCAACAGCGGTCCACGCAGACCGCGGAAACAGGACCGAAGGAAAGGAAAACCACGATTTTCAGATTATCTTGCCGACGCTGCCTACCGGAGGCATTGTGCTCAACACCGTGTTTCTTCACGCCGATGTAAAGGAACGACCGTACCGAGTCGAAGACTTCAGGGACGCTCTGGCTAAAGTTGGTGCACTGCCCGAGGCAATTTCCTTGGGTGTCTATCAAATCAGTCATGTTTGTGCTCGATTCAGCCACCCGGCCAAAGTAAAATTGGTATTGCGCAATAGTCTTATATACTCACAGCCACATGTAAACGTCTAAGCCCGGTTTATATGTTGATACTTGTCAACTTTGTTGAACAAGAACAAGACATTACGTAAATATAAGACACGAAATTAGTAAAGAAGGGATATATGCAGTGTTCCTTTATTACAAAATTCATTAATGCGTGCTTTTTCGACAGGAAATGATATTCCACATCTATGGCAGAAAACCGCCGCCTCCTTGGGGCATGTGAAAAATCACGCGGCAACAGCAACGAAAGGTTCCCCTAGCTAGGTGCCACATTCTGCTTGGAACGCACATGTAGCATGGTGACGCGGCTCTACAAACCTTCTAGTCGGCCGCCTCCATTCGCGCGCGTCTCCGCCGTACTGCAGCGCTGGCATCGAGGAACCCGCCCTGTAGCAGTGGACCACGATAAATTCAAATCGCCTTGCGCAAACTTTTAGTGTGTTTACCTTGGAATGAGCGCAAGAGTACAGAAACAGCATGAGAGGTGAGCAGGAAAGCAAAGGGGGTCATTTCCTTGGCAAATGTCTGCAAAGACTATTGTCTTTGGACGACATTTGCAGCGAAAGGAGCAGATACGCGGCCAATTTTGTAGGTGAGCAAGAGTTTTTCCGCTGTCTTTGCTGTACGAAAGGCGTGTACGCAAAGTGTGTTTTATGGCCGGACGCTGAGCTTCAGCTCCTGAGATCTGGTGCTCGGCCGTTTAAGTGAATATCTGGGAAACGGCTGAGGTAGTGGCTAGGCCTAGCCTAGCCAGCGACGACATCTGCCCGTCAGCAAGAAAGCTTCTTCCGCTTCTCTTTCAAACGAGACTCGCCGGCAGTCGTTGAGAACGCCCCGGCGCCTCCGTCACAACTGGTTGAACTTGACTTTGGTGCGGAAGCTGCCATTATTCGCGCAATCCTCATCGACGCTCTGGACCAAATTTCTTTCCTCGGTAACCGAGTCGCCCGTCTGCGGGAGGACAGCGACCTCCTGTGCTGAGAAAACGCGCACGCTTTCGACTGCGTGCGTGACTGTCTCAGACAGTCACGCATGCTTTCGACTGTCTTCCCCACCCCGCCGCCTTGCAGGAAGGAGTGCGTCACCGCTCGGGAAAGCCTTCTTTCGCCCAAGCGGTAAACAAAGACGTCTCGCAGTCGGCTACGTCTGTTCCTCTGCAGTCGGTGTGTCGGCTTCTCCTGCACTGCCTCCTACTCCGTCCCCAGTTTCCCCGGTGCATTCAGTGCCTTTGCTTGACTGTCTTCCTTCTACTAATCAGAAGAAGCACCCAAGCCGGGCATGTGTAGGTGCATCGGGCACATGTGGACTGGTCGCTGTTCCGCAGCTGAAGCGCCACAAAGCAATGTTCGTTTCAAAGGTTTCTCGGTAACCACCTCCGCTAGTCTTAATGCCCATCTGTCAACATTTGGTGTCTCGCCCTTAAACTGCCGACGACTGAAGGCCACATTTGTCACGTACGCATCCTTTTATATTTCCCTGAGTCAAGAGTTTTTCGAGCGCTTAAATGACCCTGCTGTTTGGCCGAAAGACAGCCTCTTTAGGAAGTTTCGAGGTACGTTTCGCCAAGGTTTGCGTTGCAGTTCTGATCGCAAGACATAAGAAAAACAATGATTACTATTTTAGTTGTATTTTAACAGAACGTGCGAGGGCTTTGTACAAAGGCAACTAAATTTTTTGGTAATGTTCTAGCTTCTTTGTTTCTGCTAATAGGTTTATCTGAAACTTGGTTGTGGACTGATATCCTATCCAGTGATTATTTTCCTCAAAGTTACTGTGCATATCACAATGACCGTGCCTTAACGGGATGCAAACAAAAAGGGGGCGTGTCCTTCTCGTCATTGACAAATCTCTCCCGTGTGTGCTACGTAGCTATATTGAAAATGCAAATGAGTCTTGATGCGTGGAAATCCATCTTCCTAAACTTGAAAATCTAGTAGTTCGTGTTTTTACATTCCTTATGATGTATTTCATGACGCGTTCTGTGTGTTAGTCTCCTCCATTGAACAGGTGCTTACTAGTCATTGCAACCACGAGGTCCTCCTCTTTGGAGACTTTAACGCTCCTGGCGTTCAGTTTGAGCCACCTCCCCTGTTCCCACTTTAACCACCTATTTGAAAGGAAGGGTAATAGGTTACTAGATTTTTCGTCTTTCACTTCTATGGCACAGCGTAATTGCATACAAACCTGCCGTGGAAACATTCTGGACCTGTGATTTTCGAACTTCGATGGCATTAGTGTGTCGCGCTCTGATTGTACTTTAGTAATACCCGACAAATATCATTCTCTTTCCATGTCCTGTTGTCTTCCTACAATGTTCCACGGTTCTGTAAGATCCAACAATGCGCAAGTTCGCTACGCGATATCCCGGGGATATTTCGTTCGGCTGTATGTCTACTTTTCTGCTGCCCCTTGGTCAACAGTCATGGACTACTGATGTCAATGAACAAGTAGACCGTTTTACTGACATTGTGCTTTTGGGTATGAAGAAATACATCCCTGAATATTTAGCAATTAAGCTGAAGTACCCACACATGTTTTCTTCTGAATTGCGGGATGCCCTGAAACTTAAAGAACGTGTGCAGCGAAATAAGAAGCGATCTGGTGCGAATCAGTTCACTGCGGAGTTCTGGCGCCTACGTTCTATATGCAACATACTGCACAAACAATCTTGCTTCGTAGAAGCTAAAGCCGACTGCTTTGTCGTCAGTTTTCTTCATTTTAGCTTAGCTGTGGTAGTTATGACGGCAGCGTCCTTTGTCACCACAGCATAACTGCGGTTGTGTCTAACGGATGAAAACATCGTTCGGACCAGCATCAAGCAGATAAAGCCCTCGTTTTCTTCTCGGCCAGATGGTATTCCACCTCCGAATATAAGAATATATGAAAATATATTCGTTCCAGTGTTACCCTAAATATTTATTATTTTTCTCCGGTCTGGCACGTTCCCTGTTTTATAGAAATTCTCTCGTGAATTCCTGTTTTTAAGTAAGGCACGAAAACTGACCCCATGAACCCCTCTCGCTCAGACCAGTCTCGCTCCTTTGCTCTGCCTCTAAAATATTCGAGTCAACTTATGATACGCTCTTGTCTTTCTCACGTAAACACGTCCTCATTCCCAATCAACAAGGCTTCGTGCATGGTCGCTCAAATTCCCCAAGCTTTGCGTGCTTCATGCGTGAAGAGAACCACTGTGCCATAAAAAAAGACACCTTTCTCATAGATTTCGTTTTGTACAGACCTCGCTTTAAAAGGTGTAAAAAACCGCAATTGCAGCACGCTTGACCTTTGCTTTTCAAATATTTGTTTTCTCGATGTTTCTAATTCTGGCGCCCACCTCGTGTACAGTGATAGGTATCATCCCAACTGCATATTTATTTGCGTTGGTCCCCTCAATTTATTCACTCTTCAAGTCCTGCCTTTACTTTGCCACTGGGAACTATATATGTTTTTCTTGCAAAACGTCACCATCATCGTCATCATTCACAACCACAACATAAACTGAGGCTAATTGCAGGAGGAAGTTCTCTCTTATACAACCACAACATAAACTGAGGCTCATTGCAGGAGGAAGTTCTCTCCCATACAACCACAACATAAACTGAGGCTTATTGCAGAAAGAAGTTCTCTCCCATAGACTTCCAACAATTCCTGTCCTGGGCCGCTCGAAGCCACTGCTGGCCACCGAAATTCTGTATTTCATCCTCGATCGTGTCATTGGCTTCCCCTTCCTCTAGACCCATCTATTCGCACCGACTCGGTTACCCTAATTTTCCACCGTTTGTCGGTTTGTTCAACTGCATGACTAGACCAAGTCCACTTTTTCGTACTTGAACGATCATATCTACTTGAGTTTGCTCCCTGTTCCATTTGGCTGAGTTCCTGCCCTATAGAGTCCCTCTTATCATGATTATTTCTATGTCCCGATGAGACGATCTAGGTTTGGTTTTCAGTTGTTTAGTAAGGTGCCAAGTTTAAGCTCCAGATATTATCACAGGCAGTATGCACTCGTTCTGCATATTTGTTCACTGATTAACGTAGGGTAATTGTTATTATTTGGGACTGCATGCGAATGCCCCCAGACAATGCATCTTCGTTGCCGTATTTCTCTCTTCTGGTTGGGGCTGGCCCTAATCATATGACCGAGGTATTTTGTATTCTTTTACTTCTCGCGCTTCGCATCCTAATGTGAAGAGGGCGCTTAAGGCACTCCTATTCCTCATTAGTTTAGATTTATTCACACTCCTGTTTATTCCCGAGGCCATAGTTTTTTATTCATATTGCGTATATCGTATTTATTCTCTGCGAGCAAAACTATGTCGTCAACGAACCTCAAACGTCTAAAATATCATGCGTTAATAGTAATTCATGTGCTTTCCTAATCAGCTTTTCAAAATACCTTCCCCAGACATGCTGTGAACAGTTTTGAAGAAAAGTGTGTTTTTACTACCTCTTGGAGGTAAATTTATCACTTTGTTTGCAAAGGGTTCCTACCTGTACATACTTCAGATATGTCATCTAGAAATCTTGTGTAGGTCTCTTTTATTCCCTGTTTCACTATTGCTTTCAGTGCAGCTGCGGATTTTACTGAGTCAATCTTTTCCCATAGTGTATACAGGCCATGAAAATGGGTTACGTAAGAAGCCGGTTTTTCCATCAATTGAATGGCAATAAGAATGCGATTCACAGCTGAGTACCCCTCCCGAAAGCTAGCCTGCTCTCTTGGTTGTTTGGCTCTTTTTAATGCGGGTAACAATACATTTGATAAACAGCTTGCAAACAAGTGGGAGTTGCCCGATGAGCATGAAGTTATTAATAATTTTGCTATTTCTGTTTTTATGAATCAGAATTAAATAGGAGTTTTTTTCAGCCTCCGGACAAATTTGAATCATTACGAATTCTCCAAGAAGTGCAGCAAGCTTTTCTAGCCCTGTATGACATCCCTCCTCATAAGACCCCCAGTAATGCTGTGGTCGCGTGTAGTGTTTCTTCTTTTTATGACCGTGACAGTACTTCTTACTGTAGCGTAAATAACTAGTAAAACATCGCTAGTTAAGCTTGCACTCCCGGTAGTTTCTCCTCATCTAATGTTGTGGGCATACAATGTGGAATAAAATCGTTTTGCTACCTTTATAATCTGGTACACATTCTGCATAATGTTACCCTACTCGTCTTTACATACATTCTGTATTTGCCGATCGCAACCTTCCTCTTAATTGCTTTCAAACTTCACCATTTTGCAGCGGCTCCTCGTTGACTGCCATGTAATAAGCGCAAACGTCGTTTTGTTTACTTCTGTAATAAATTTACCAGCTTTGCTGATTTAAATTGATCAATCGCGCTTGACACGTTAATGGTCGAATGTTTGGCCAATACTTTCATCGTTGTCGTTGTCAGTTTGGTCGTTTTTTTAACATGCTGCTTCTTCCACAGCTTCTGCAGATTCTGTGATTGCCATTGTTAGTTTGTAATTTAGCCTCTCTGGCCTATATTTGTTGTCGTTTATAAGTGCACAATATTTGTAGTGTTTTTTCAAACTACTTCGTCATGTCTGCGACAAACTCGATGCGGTGTTTCTTACTTTTGAAGAGTTTCGTTGGTTCACTTTCAGATTGAGGCTTACCTAGAATTTACCTGTCATCCTCTGACTGCTGCACCAAACTTTCTAATCACCTTTACGTCTTGCAGAATTCTAGGGCTGTTACTTAAAACTAAGTCAATTTCTTTTTTGTTGTACCATCGTGAATTTCACACGCGGATTTTCTATTCTTTTGTTCGTAGAATGCTGTAGTACCAACCACACTATATTTCTCACCGCAAATGCGACCAGTGCATTATCCCGACTATTGCGAAAGTGTATTCCAAATTTCGCACTTACCTTTCTCAATTTCCACCTTTCCGACTTTGCGTTAAAGTTACTCATACCAATCAGGTGCTGTGTTGTTCCCTTCGTCATTGCCAAATCCACGTACTCGTAGAAAATATCTACCGCTTCAGCATCGTAGCTCGTTTGGTGGGGCGTAGTCCAGAACTATGTTTAATATCTAACGCTTAATTAGCTTCATCACAATGGCAGTTAGTATTTCGTAATTTTAATCAGTTCTTCCAGGTTTCCTTGTAAACCTTTATGCATTATGAATTCCCTTCATGCTATTTTTTTCACATGAGGTCATCTGTAGTATGTGCCGTAGTCAGCTCCACACAGCCCTCTCCTGGTCTAACTTCATTATCCCTATGATACCCCATTTAACTTCAGAGCACGTCTATAACTACAGATAAGCTTACCTTACTTCAGAGGGCTCGTGCGTTCACGTTGCAAGGGTCAAGTTCCACCCGCACATTCTCAGCACTATCGGCTTTAGCCCTAGTCTGAACCGCACAGTAGTCGGGTGCTCTACAGCTTCTGGAGACTTCGGGCCAAAATTTGCTTTCCCTAGTCATATGAGGTGGCAGCAGAATAGGACCAAAGGTTTGTCAGGGAGTTTTCTGGTAAAAGAGGGCTGTTTGTGTACCCCAGGTGATGCTGTTTTTGCACCATGTAAATGCCACAACGCGAGTGTATTCGCGCTTCTACGCGCATACGGCCGCATGCCATGCTCGTCGTCCAGTTCGACTTCACCCGCCGGGTCAGGCTTAAGTTGTGTCGTGTATAGGTTTACGTATTGCATTCCTGATTTTATTGTGCGCTTTAGCGAGCGCACGTTACCTGCATACTCTTCAATCTAACCCTACTCTTATAAGAGGAGCCGTGTGGCTACGAATATCAGTTATAGATGCTACAGTGTGTAGTGTAGTCACGCTTCCACAGCAATATTCAGAGTAAAGGCAAGGGGGGGCATTTTCAGTCCAGAAGACCCCAGGGCGGTCCCTGCCAGGCGGGCCCTTTCAACCAGCCGAAGCCGGTCGCCGGGGTCCTGGCTCGCTGGCATGCCTTTCCACTGCTCATGGTTGGGTGAGGGAATAGGGGGAGCGATGGGGTGGGGGAGCACGCTTTATCATTAGGCAGAGTATGCACGGTTGGGGACAGTACTTGCAGGTGGCGGAGAAGGAAGTGGAGTAGATGGCGTGGATTAGGGCGCCGTGCTGGTAGATGTAGCTTGGAAGGCAGCGGTAGGAGGTGGCTTCTTCCATAGTCAACTTGACCTGGGGGGAAGATGCGGCTTTCTAGGCGGTAGTTTTTGCGGGTGCCTTTGAATTTTTGAGGTACAAAATCGTATGCTTCTGAAGGTGACGCTGAAGTGTTGGAAGGGAACGCCCGGTACATATGCGAGCGGGTGGCAGCATGAGCCGTCTTATCCCCTTCAGAGACTCGTGTCCCTGGGTCCAGGGAATGTAGAGGTAAGGAGGGTTAGGAATGGACTGTAGGTTGTGGAGGGCTAAGGGAGCAATGTGACCGGCGGCTTGATGGTGAGAGGCAGCTTGCGAATCTGTGACTGTGGTGATATTGTTTTGAGCTGTAGTGGCTGCGAGGGCTATTGCGATTTCTTGTGCAGTTGTGGAATCATTTCCAATTACGGTTGCGGAAGTCAGTTTTTTTCGTCGGTGCTCTACTCGGTGGTAATTGCGAAGGCTGGTTTTTCAGCACATTTGGCGGCATCAACGTAGAAGCGGTCTCCTAGCTTTTAGACCATCTTGAGACTTGAGAAGCATTCACATCCCGCCTTGTCGTCGACCCTGGGTATGAAAGCGGTGCATAGTTTTAGTTTAAACTTCACTATTTTTGACAGGCAACTTGAAGTTGCATATGTGATGCGAATAACTAGTCGTGTTTGAATGAGGCGCACGAGCTCATTTACTTTTAGTTCTTGTGGACGATTAGCAATGCGTTTGATGAGGTCCCAGCAAACCACTAACATCTCGGCGACGCCCCAAAAGATCTGAATGTCTATGTCCCTGCAGTATCTCCAGTAGACATACGTACAACATGCAATATTTTATGAAAAAAATTGGATGTTAAGATAACGTTGCTGGTACCTTAAATTCAGACATTCTTTAAACTATTCTGAAGACGTAGTCTCGATATTGGTGCTGCTTGTGTTCGTTTGTGGACACTATTTAAACATATTTTGCTGAGGTAGTTCAGATGTTGCTGGTATGTCAGTTTTTTACATCGTACATGAATGTAGCGGATACATTTTTTAGGCATATCTGCTGTACTTTATTTTCAAACTCCCAGCTGGCGTACTATTCTGAAGTTACCGAGGTGTTTTGTATTTGATTTGTACACAGGGGTTTATGCGAGTTTTGGAATCCACCAATACTGCTTTTACAGAAATATAAATGCGGAGGACATAATAAATAAATTATACTTAACATATGCCTGAAGCAAATTTGATGCTTAAAGGAGTTTTTCTTCAGTAAAACCACCCTTTTCCTTGCTAGTTCTACCTACGTAATGAAAATACAACTTTTGTCCTGACAAATCACTGGCACCAGTGTTCAGCCACATATGTTAACAAAAAAAGTTCCCCAGCTTGTACCGATCGTGGAAGGCTGGAGGAACAGGAGAGCTGACAGGCCCTACCCCGGTCACTTTCCTCACCATAAGGACATCTTACCTCGCAACGGCGGAAGAGGTGGCACTAGCCCTGGCCTGCATCACCAGGCTGCAACTACACATTATAATAACTTATTCGAATACAGCAATTCGAAACTTCATTCGTGGTACTGTTTCGGCTACGGAACTGCAGGTTCACAAAAATTGCCCTACTCAACCAGTCGACATCGTCTGGACCCCGGCCCCCACTGGGGCGGGAGGCAATAAGGCGGCCCACGTAGCAGCACGACAACTACGCAGCCGTGCTGGGCTCGCTCCTGCTCTCAACACAGTGCTCGGTCGGCCCGCCATCGTCTGCTCTCATACCAATAACCCAGGGAGCATTATCGCCTTTCCCGCAACCTTTATCCCACTGCCCACACATTTCTCACGAACGCTTAGAAGCGAATGTGGTGAATCCTTCAGATCAACTCCCCCGCCCGTCGATCCGTCTTCAGCAAGACCTAACCCTCTCAGTTCCCTGCACCCAACTGTCTCCTCTGTCACTCCCTGGGCGCACTAAGCCATGTGGAGCTGTACTCTTAACCCATTCCAACCAATCTCCCGAAAGGTCTCCAGGAGTGGCCGGCGGGGCTCATTTCGTCCGTTGGTTCTAACATGTTTAACAAAGTGGACCTTGTTAGCACGCTGTCGAAACACGGCTACCATGTTCGCAAACTTGGCGTCTGCAGCGCGAGCTGCATGGTGCTGCCCACTTCCGGCCCATCTCTCTTAAGGAGGGCAGTTTGGCCTGGGTATCCACACTATGCGTGCAGGAGGGAGGCTGGCGCAGTGAGAAAGAATAGCCAGGGTAAGGGGCGAGACTTGTCCGAGAAACGACACTGGCCGCTTGTGAGTCCGATAGGCTTATTTTTTTGTGTTTTTGCCATGAGGCATATAAGAGGCAGTTTAAAGATGGCAGGAAAGAAGAAAGTAGGAAGGCAAGAGAAAGAGAAGAACGTAGGGAGGCTGCCAAGTGCACAGATGGTCACAAAAGCGATGTTTCTGAGTCTACAGTTATGCATGCAGTCCAGTGGCGTGCAGAAAGTGCATCAGTGAACTGCAGTATTTATCTTCCTGCACCCCTGGGTTGTAGTCATCCAGTGTATACCACCGGATGATACCACTATCTATTCTGAGCACGTTGTCTCAAGCGGTCCTTGTTCTCGCGCACGTCCACAAAAGATGCTTGGCATCAGCTTCAACCGCCGGAGATGGACACTTGGGACAAGTTTCTTGGTGGTCTTCTGAGTGCCCCCAAGTCCAAGTGACTGAAGGTGTGCGGCCCACCCAGGCCAAAGACCCCTGAGAGAAACCCTCCACCCGGCAAGGATTAGGGGAGGCAGGCGGCAGACACACAGGAAAATTAGGGCACGTTTGTGCTTTCTCAGAAGAAATTTCCGCTGTTGTTTATTATTATATTGCTTTATTCGGGAGGGGAGGCTCAAGGTCTAGTCAGGGATGGGGAAGCTGGTAAAGAAGGTTAGAGCGTCCACATTATCTTGTGTATCCCCGTGGAACAAGCTAAAATCAACAGGGACAAAACAGTCTCTCTTGTGTGAGCCCGGCCCAGAAAAGGCGATGCCCACCCCTGGAGGGTCTTAATGTATGGCGGAAGATGGGCTCTTCTCTCCGCCATGAGCCCCGGGCACTCCCACAGCATGTGCTGTGTAAAAGACTGGAGCGCGCATCACAAGAAATGAGGTTAGGGATGATTTGGGGGGGGGAAAGAAAAGTGGAAAATTTGGTCCGCTAATTGGTTCAGTATATTCCAAGTGTGCCCCTTTACCCAAAGTAGATGGATCGTCAGCTCTGATGTTCTGTGGAGACTGTGAATCTGCTTGCAGATCAGAGGTGTCTTGTTTACTTGCTTCAGATGCTCACAGCACTCAGTGAGTCTGTGTATATATGCACCCCTGTGAATCTATGGAGTGCACTTGCAGCCTTCACTGCGTCATGTAGAGCCTGGATCTCCAGTAGCAGCTGGTCCGGAGTGTCGGTAGTGTAACATGGCGAGCCTATTTTGTTGAGGTGCATGGCACTTACGTAAGCAGCCCGTCCTCCGTCCGAAAAAGAGCTCCGTCATGTTTACAGTACGCAGTGGCCTTTGGGGATTCTGGAATGGAGGTTGGCGCTCGCTGGTCACGGCGACGACGCCTCGTCGTCCTATTGGTTGTCCTTATCGTGTACAGCCATGGTGGATGATCGTCTAAAGTTGAAGTGACGGGACTCATGACAAAAATGTGACTAGAACGCTGCGCCCATTGGAATATACGAACGTCTGAGCTTCCTTCGTTCTTTGCGGTGGTTGTAAAGCTCCGTTTCAGTATGATCTGAGTGTATTTCTGTAAGACGGGGATCGGGGTAAGACGAGGAAGTGGCATGATGGTGTGCATGGCTTCTCTGTTTAGAGTTTCAAGTTGAGCCCAGTGTTGCATGGTAAGTCTCTAAAATTGGGCCTGGTAAAGCAGGCGCGGCTAGACAAAAGCACGTATGACTCGTCTAGCCACCTTCTTGCAGGCTCCTTCAGTACGCGTTGCAATCCGGCGGATCAAGTGCTAGGTTGTCGAGTTCTTCCGTGCCTTTCGGACCCAGCGAATGCCAGAACCTGATCGGTGGATCAGACGTCCGAGCACCTCTGCCCTTCTTTGGCTGGTATGAGAACTGAACCAATTTTTAGTTGAGTTAGCCTTAGAGGCTAGCTTCTCCCCTCCGTCACGACACACTTGTACGTAGCACGGCTTCTCAGCTGAAATTTCTAAACCGGCTGATTCCGCAAAGGCACCAAGAACATCTAGGGCTTGCTGGAGATTACGGCACGGTATGGTGAGGTCACGGTTTGTGGACCAAAGTGTAACATCATCAGCGTAGATGAGGAATCTCACGAAAGGGATGTCCTGTAACTTCAATGCCATGGGTGCAAATGTGATGTTGAAGAGCGGTGTTGCTAGCACGCAACCTTGTAGTAGCCCATGATTCGATGTAAACAGGACGAGTGGATTGTCATCCACTCGTACAGAAAACGTCCTTGAACACCGGAAGGAGTGTACAACTTCGGATACATAAGGTGGAATTACAAAAGGACTCTATGTTTCTGAGTATTGTCCTTTGCTTCACGTTGTCATAGCCCCTGGAAATATCGCTGACCACCACAGTCCGCGCAAGATGGATGTGGGGTGAAACATGCAAGATACCATCAGCCAGAATGGAGAGCCCTAGGTTCAGTCTGAAGCCAATCTGTCCAGGATTTCTATCTCCTGCTGTGCTCAAGGCACCAGGATAATCGAGAGGCAACTATTCGCTCAAATATCTTGCATATTGTCGGTGTCAAAGAAATAGGTTTTAGTGCAGTAATACGCGTGGGTGGCTTTCGTGGTTTAGGGAAAGGCACTACGACGGGGTGTTTCAACTCGGGTGGAATGACAGCTTCAAGGCCTCCGCAGGCAAGTTCTTGAACAGCTCATACGGGATTTATTTATACCATGGAGAAGGGTGCGATTTTGATTCTTCAATGGCTGCGATGAGCTCGGTCATGGTGAACGGTTCGGTTATAGCCATTCGGTGGTAGGAAAGAAACTCACGGCCGCTCTGTCCACAAACTCCTCTAGGCTGATGTTGAGAGCCAGGCGAATACTAGCGGTTGGGTCAGCTACGCTGCCACTCCCCTAATTGGCTTGAAAGGTCCGCCATAAGGCCTTGCTTCCAGTGCCAGAGCAAAGGGCAGAGCAAAATCAGGCCAACGTCGACGTGACAACTGCTTCTCGTAGTGTCACGCTGTACCGCGATACCGTTTGCCGTGACACGAGCGTTCAGTTGCGTCGGGTAGCAATAGGCGAAAATCTCTGCTCGGCGACCCTCTGCCCAAATTTTAAAAAGATGCATATCGGGCTTAGGTTGATCCTCAGTTACTGTGGTAGGTATAGTGCAGTCGATGCGTACGGACTGCAGCATTGAAATTAGGTTCTGGGCCGTTAGTCAAGAAGCTCTTTGTCAAAGCGGACTTTGTCCCATTGAACAATTCTGACCTTGTGACGAAGTTTTTGTAACCTCTTCGTTGTGCAAGCAAATCAAAATTATGCAATGTTCCCTCGCCCAAGCACCTGCCTCCGGTGTCCAGGAGGGATCCCCGTGGCCAAGCAACCACGTAAGGTCCAGACCATGAGACCGAGTTGAACGGATGGTAAGTGCGGCGAAAATGTTCAGTGAGAAAAAAATCAGGGTCGTGAAGGTGTCATGAACCTGTACTCCTCTCTTGGAGTCTCGCTCGTAGCCTGATCGAGATTGTGGGACGTTGAAGTCTCCCCGAAGACCATGGGAGTGCCTTGATACGTAGCCGTGAGGTGTTGGAGAGAACCCAAGTTAACAAGTGCTCTTCGTGGCCTCCCATAAAGTGCACCAAAAGAAGTGGTGTTTGGTTGCTCGCGTTAAAACTGCGACCACCTCTTGCTTGGGGTTGCACCATTTCTGAAGATTCATTGGTGTTTGAGGTACACTAGTGACAATGTATTTCGCAGCTGTTCCCGGTGCATTGCCAGTGCTATTATCCGGGGTGGAAGGACTATAAAAAGAAATGAAGTGATGGAGAGCACACAATTTGTTTGACTCCTGGAAAAGGAGCACCCACACATGAAATTTACGGAATAAATTTTGGCTTTCGTTCGCCTAATTTGTTATAAAGGCATCTGCAGTTCCATAGCACGATGACAGGTTGATGTCTTGAAAGACCTTTAGCCATGGTAATCTTAAGCTGGCAATTGTGCCTTGGGTTATTTGGAGGGCAATGGCTGCTTCTTTGCCAGGTAGTACAGGTTGTGCAGGTTGAGACAGTTGTCAAGGCGAGGGTGGCACTGTAGATGCTTGCAAGAGCAGCGACGTGATCTGGTTGTTGAAGGTAGGGAAAGGCGTCCGAATAAAGGGTGGTCGGGTCGCTGCCATATTTTCTTAGCAAAAGGCGTCTACGATGCTGTCGGCGGCCGGCGTGGTATGTAGGGCGCATATGGCGTGGAATGGGAATGACAAGATGCTGCAACGCATTGATGGAGGTATGTGCTTTGGGGAGTACGGAGTTTGTACCACCTTCCGATCTATCGTTTTGAGCAGATGACGACCGAAAAGGAGGGGGGGGGGTTGCAGTCATTGTAGTTGATCTTGGATATTCGCTTCAATAATCTCTGAGAATGTTCTATGTAGACCCAGTTTAAACAGGCGGTTGGTAGAAGAAAAAGTTGGCAGGACTAGGCCTTTCTTATAAGATTTGCATATAAGGACATCGATCTTGGCCTGTTGTTGTAGTTCTATGGTAAGAGGGGAAGCCCCGTAGGTGAGGCGGCCGATCAGCATTGCTTGCACAATGCGGTGGTCATCTGTTTCCGTTAGTCCGTGTCCTCGAGAGCATCTTCTTTGAATTAGGTGCGTAATTGAGAGACTGTCTCCAGACGTCTGGGGTGGTACGCAACCCCAAGGCATCGTGATGGTAGTGGACTCCCAGAATGGGGATGGTTTGACGGTGAGCGTTGCTTGCCCATTGAGAGTGAGTTAGGACCCCTCATGGGTTTGTGCTCTGAGGAGGGGTAAGGCGGATTTTGGTTGTTTTTATAAATATTGTTCTTTTACAAACCTGGAAAGTGTTTCCGCTGTGTTCGGCCAAGTGCTGTGAATTTATTTGTGTGTAAATTGCAGGCTGACGTTCCCCGCACGTGCTGCACACCTGTCTTGGTATTCAGTAAGGATGTAGGAGTGTGCTGTATTTGTGAGGCCTATATCATGTAGCAAGGAAAATGTAGATGAACATTTTGGCGGTTTGTTTTGCATCAGCCTATTCGTGGTTTTAAAATGCGCAGTTTGTAAAAAGTGTTTGATTGGTGTTATCGCCTTGACATTGGCGTCATGTATAATATGTACGATGTACGTGTTGATACTGTGCACCAAAAGAAATATGCTCGCATCTTTGTGCAAGTGTGATAGCCTCTTCTGTAGGGGCTCTTTTTTATGCTAACCAGCGCCGGGAGGTATGTTTGTTGTGTTAGATGTTTACGCATTTATGACAAAACAGCGCGTGGCGGTGTGTGGGAAATTATTGCTGGCAGAAAAGAGCGTTAACTCTGTCATTTAAACAGCTTTTTTGTTGAATGCCACAAGTTTATCTCATGTGGGGAGTAGGCGAAGGATACCCTATGATTTAGCCTCTGCCTTTCACTTCCAACTGCAGTCGTCGTTTACCCAGGGATTTCTTTTGTAGCGCATACGAAATCATGCACCTCTAGGTACCTTGCAGCTGTACTGAGCAGGAACGGCGGAAAGCTAATCCTACAAAACTTAGAAAATTTATCAAAAACTTTAACAATAAACTGCCAACGCATGAAATAGTTGGCCCATATTAGCTAGATGTACCTATGCGACAAATTCAAATGCCGGTTGTGTATGTTCGTACCTTGGCCTTTGCAGCCCCCTACGCACCCGATAAAGTCTCCGCATGTACCACAACACACGGATTAGAAAGATCTTTTGTAATCTTAATATATCCCGCAGAACCATACTCTGTCGCACAAAACTCGAATACATACTCCCCTCCTACTATACCTCACATTCCGGCCACATACCCAAGCTCTTCAGCCCCGATACCGGCATAACTGGGAAGGGAGTTCCAGGTGCAATAATAAAGTTTAGGCTACACAACTTGTGGTCCCATTCTTTAAAAAAGAAATTCCTGCGACATTTTCAAGACATCACTTACACATCACAGTGAAAATTTGAACCAACATTTGAAACGTACGAACGTTAAATGAAAGCGTTCGTGCGTAACTTTCTAAGAAAACCGGGCAATGCACTAAATATTCCTAACCAATAACCAACCTGCCTTTATACATGCCTCTGAAAACGACTGAAAAACACGAGGGACACACTTATTACTCTCCATTTGGCAAAGCACTATCTCTTGCAACCTAACATGATTGGGATCAGTCCGGGCCTAGTTCAACAAACGCCCATATTCAAAATCATAATGATAGCTCCGAGAAAATCCAGACGACAACTCTGTCATTCAAGCGCTAGGTCTAGTCTAGCGCTAGATCGAAGGCTAGACTCAACGCCTTCGATCCCAATACAGCACGCAGCCTTTTTACACACCATCAGCCACTCAGCGTTGGAGGCACGACGTACAATTTAAAAATAAAGGTTTTTCACATAACTCACCGCCTCCATCCGCGAGGCATAATTAGGTTAGATCCGTTCACCATGCCTTACTGCGGAACTCCACAAACAGCCGCCCTCTCCAAGGTAGTTTTCAACTTACCTCTTCTCCTTGCACACTCCTTCAACAACATTCCCTCGCGTCTAAACACCATAAATGCGGTCATCACGCTTTGGGCAGCACGGGGGCAGCGCCGCATTCATAAAGACGCCACAAGGATCTACTGCTGTCTCACCAATCCCGCAACACACCGGTTTCACCTGCCCCACCAACAAATTCCAGCTTCTCCAAAAATATATTTAATGCGAGAGAAAGACAGACAGAGAAAGAGAGTAAACATTATTCTTAAGAAATGATAGGGCCGTGGTCAGATTCCTTATTTCAGGATACCATAAAAGTGTGTAGCCTTCTCCCTCCCAGGCTGATGAAAAGCGTCAGAAATTGAGTGAACATTTCGGTTTTTGGGAGGTCCCAGCTTTTGGTAGAGGGTACAGATCGCACTGCAGTGTTTAGAGCCGGGGCTAAAAAAGCTGCCATTGAAGGTCTGATGTTTAGCTAGGTGCCCACATGTCCCGTAACATGACCATAGGCATGCAAGTTGTTACCAGCCCGACTAACAAATCTAACTGCGGCACCTCTTGAGCCAGCAATTACACGCCAAACACACCAACACACATAAATTTGAACACACTTTTTGAGCAGCAGCCGTAGGAGTTGGACGCCCTCTAAGCATCTGTTTCTTCCGATACAGGCCGGTGCTGTCCAGGTGCTCCCCCTGAGCAGCATGCACCCGTGCGCAACTACACGAGCCAACCGCCTGCGCCTCCCTTGCGCCTGACTGCGCCTGCGCTACGTGGCTACCAGAAGTGCCTATCGGCGACAGCGCTACGTGGCTTCCGGGGGATCAACATCGGCTCGCTATCGTCGTCTTGTACGACCTTTAGCGTCCTGTCATTCGCACGTGCGGCGCTGCGACAATTGGTGACCCCTGCGCATCCGCTGGCCTCATCGGAGGATATATAAGGAAGACACGGACGCACCCGGACCACTTTTTGAGCAGCAGCCGTAGGAGTTGGACGCCCTCTAAGCATCTGTTTCTTCCGATACAGGTTGGTTCTCGTACTATATTTTTCGTTCATATAGCTTACTCACCTGCGGCTGCTGCTCAGAAGTGCTCATAAGTGCTGCCTTTGGGTTTTGCTTGCACAACATGCCTTCTAACATCCAACTTGCTAAGAAAATCGAGCACCTTGAATCGCTGCTTCACGATAAACTTGACAATCTTGTAGATGATCTTGTGTCTAAAATATCGAAAAAGTTAGAAGAACAGGGAATTGGCAATCTTTCTGCTCTTGCTGAAAGCGTTTGCTTCGTCGGTGACCAATATGATTCAATGCGCGCATCTTTAGATGAGATGGTGCAGTCAAACAAAGCACTAAGGGCGGAAAATGACGAGTTAAGCAAGAAGATGGCAGATATGGAGCAGTACAGTAGACTCAACAATGTTGAAATCAAAGGTGTCCCTTTACACAAGGCGAAGACTGCGCAGTTCTTTTGAAGACCATTGGACAAGTGATTGAATGCCCTATTTCATCGACAGATATCGATGCAGTTCATCGTGTGGCCAGCAAAACAGATGACAAAAGCATTATCGCGCGCTTCTGTTCACGCGAAAAGAAAAATGAATTCCTTCGCAAAGCGCGTAGGGCACGACTGCGTACTTCCCAGATAGGACTATCTGGAAGTAACGAGAAACCAGTTTTTGTCAATGAGCATCTCACCATCGCCAATAAAAAACTCTTTAGTAAAGCGCTTGCTCTAAAAAAGGAAAAGAAATGGCGGTTCCTCTGGACAGAGAATTGTCATATCAAGGCTCGTAAGTCGGAGGACAGCAAGGTCTTTTGGATTAATACGGAGTCTGATCTCAGCATCTTCTCTGGCCGTTGACAACTTCGGTTTGTTTCTTTCCATCCCATAGCTTTCGTCGTGTATCATCATGTCGTTGCTTTCTTTCGAGGAAACTAAATCTTTGCTTGCTTGTTCTACTTGTTCTTTGCTGCACGTCAATGCGCGTAGCTTGCCGAAAAACTACGACAACATTACTGCATTCATTGACTCACTCTGCCATTCCTTCTCATTTTTATGTGTTACTGAAACATGGCTAGGGTCTTGTGATGGCAACCTGTATGGATTTCGATCGTTTAATTCTGAATATTATCACCGCGATTCAGGTCGCTACGGCGGCTCGGCTATATTTATATCATCCCACATTAAGTACAAACGCAGGTCTTAACTATCTTTAAATGTTTTGAACTGTGAATCTGTATGGATTGAGGCTGACTTCCCCTCTTCCGGTAATCTGAACAAAGTAATCATTGCATGCATTTACCGTTCCCCATCTTCATCTATTCCGCATTTTCTAGAGAATCTAGCGGCTGTACTCAACATTATCTCTGCTGAAAATAAACAAGTTGTTCTGGTTGGTGACATCAACATTAACCTAATGGATACAGATAATATCAGCACCATAGCATATAGTGATTGTTTTCTTGGCTTTGGGCTCGAATCCTTAATCTCATCCCCTACCCGATTTTCACCTACTGGAACTAACACTCTCATTGACCACGTATTAAGCAATGAATCACCAACGCCAAGTGCAGGAGTCATTGATGTGCCTATCACTGATCATCTTCCTATATTTGTAACTTTAGCCGTAAATCAACCTCGCCATAACACGTGTCATTTCACTTCAACCTTCAATCAGGAAAACTTTATCAAGGCAATTCAGGGAACTGACTGGACTTCCATTGGCAACTTTGAAAATCCTGAAGAAGCACTAAATAATTTCTCTTCCCTATTTCTCAAAGCTGTGTACGCAAATACTGCAACTGTTAAATGCAAGAAAATATTTAGGTTTCACCGTAACCCCTGGTTAACTCTAGGCTTGCTAACTAGTATGCGGAAAAAAGAAAATTTCTACAGGAAAACTAAAAAACAGCCTTTTAATATGAATCTGAGACTTAGGTATAAAAAATACGATAATATGTTGAATAAACTCCTGAAACAATCAAAACGACTATATTATGAAAAAGAACTCTCTAAGTCAAAAAATGACCCAAAGAAAAAATGGAAACTTTTCAATGCCTTTTTAAACAGACCCCAGGTTAGTAATATAATTGATAAAATAAGGTATAAAGACCAATTCTGTACTGAGTCATCTGACATAGCTGAAGCTTTTAGTGATTACTTCCATGAAATATACAATGATAGGCCCAATGTATCTTCGTACCCCCTTACTCGCTGTTCCCAATCATTCTTTCTTTTTCCTGTAACCTCCGATGAAGTCAATTCTACAATCCTAAGTCTAAGAAACTGTAGCGCTGGACTTGACAATATATCGGCGTTTCATTTAAAGCTTGCTGCTCCAGTTATTTCAGAACTATTAAGTAATATAATTAATGTCATTTTTAAACGTGGTACATTTCCGAGCTCACTAAAAAAAGCTAAACTGATCCCGGTACACAAAAAAGGTGATACGACAGATGTCCGTAACTATCGCCCTATTTCTATTTTGCCCTCCATTGGTAAACTTATTGAAAAATTATTTTTGAAACGTATTAACAATTACCTCAACAAATTTAAATTGCTAAAGCCTTGTCAATTCGGTTTCCGTGCTGGTAGTTCTACGAATTCAGCTTTGGTATCATTAACCGATTTCTTGAAAACTTCCATCGACAACGGTAATTTAGTAGGGTCTGTCTTTCTGGATTTTACGAAAGCCTTTGATACTATTAGTCATAATATTTTATTTAGCAAATTAGAATCCTTGGGTATCACTGGTCCTTCCTTAACCTTCATCAAAGATTACCTACTTAATCGCGAACAATCAGTGTGCATAGGGGGCGTTAATTCCAACCTTAAAATATTTAATCAAGAGGTACCACAGGGTTCTATTCTTGGGCCCTTACTGTTTTGTATCTATATTAATGATTTGCCTGACTGCCTTGATGATTCAAAGTTATTCTTTACGCTGATGATACAACTATTTCCATTTCGCATAAATCATTACCTACTCTGATCAATATGTTGAACAAGCAAATGGCTAATGTTGTTGAATGGTGTCGTTTAAACAACCCTATTTTAAATCCACTCAAAACTCAGTTTATGGTTTTTAAAACTTCTCAAAAAGTGCTACCTTTTATACCACAAGTGTCCATTGACCATCATTTCATCCCTGCATCTGACTGTGTGTGTTTTCTGGGCATAAAATTAGACCCTTATTTGAAGTTCACTAATCACATTCTTTACGTTAAACAAAAAACAGCATTTGGTATACGAACACTCATCAAATCTCGTCCATTTTTTTCACTTGAAGCCTTATTGTCTTTATACTTTCCTTTATACATAGTCACATCACCTATGGCATTACGTCTTGGGGAAATACAATTAACACCCATCTTTCGTCCGTACAGCACATTCAGAATCAGGCCATACGCATTATTACCAACAGTTCATTTTATTCTAATGCTACTGCACTCCTTCAGGCTAACTGCATTCTTACTGTGTCTGGCTTGTTTAACTTTCACTTAACCATAATGTTATTTAAACAGCTTAACAAACAGCTTGCGTTGGATTTAATCGATCCTAGATTACTCACTAACAGCAATAGCACTAGGTTCGCCCACAATCACTTTCTTTTACCTAAATGTAACACCAACTATGGCAAAACGACATCGTCCTTCACGGTGATTAAATTATGGAATAGCTTGCCCTATACTCTAAAATCATCATCTTCTTTGCATGCATTCAAACATGAACTTAAAAACTTCATCTTGTATAACTAGGTTGACAACAATAATTACTTCTGATGTTAAAGTGTGCCCGTAATTAGAAAATGTTTGTAAATTTAGGTTTTCTCTCTTATGACATACTTATGTCTGTTTGTGTAACTGATTACTATGCGCTTTGTCGCATTGAGGATGCTTATATGTTTGTTGTTCTTTTCTAGTACTTTCACTATTCACTTTCGTTATGTAATTTTGCTTGCTGTATAATTAATCTTTTCAATGTTATTATTAACCGAGGGTCCCGCTGCAGTCGCCCGACTTTGGGACCCTCGTCTGCATACTACTGACTGTGAACATTGTTATTTTGAACGAATAATAAACTGAAACTGAATTGTGTCGAAAGCCTTAGTGAGGTCAATAAAAACTGCCCCCAGTAAGTAAAAAAAAAATCAGTTTTTCAACTTGGAAGACACACTATACAGACCCTTAACCAATTAAAATGCATTCCTACACCAAGAATTGGTCACAGAGAGATCGAACGCCTGCAACTTTTTAGAGATTTTTACAACGCAACTGTTTACAGATTTTTACAACCCAAAGGCGACATCGGGCGTCCGTGAGTGCAGCAGCTTAGAGTAAATTATTTGCATTGAGGTGCACGCTTTTTGGCGTAAGAAAAGATATTGTGCTCTTCCTTCATGTCACATACATTTTTTGCATTGTCCAAGCAACTCGTTTACAAGATTCTGAAAGTGAGGCATACTCAGCCAGCACACTGGAGGGATGTAGAGAAAGCTAACCGTTAACGTAAAAAATATACGGTTCAAATTGCCACAGACCAAGACTCGTGTTTAAAATGATAGCGTATTCCCCATGACGCTGTGCGCCTATTGTTAGCTTCTATTCTATTCTATTGTAAGCTGTGTAAAGAAAATGCTTTCGTTGAATATATATTTGTGACTCATTTATATCAAAGTAACCTTTTGCACACCGCCGTGAGTATACCGAGTAGTGTTGTAGTAGTTCCGTTACGTAAAGTTTGCTGAATTGTATTACTGAATTGAACACTTTGACACATATTTCTCGGCATATCCTCGAAACAGTATTCCCGTTTGAAAGATCTCTGTTTCAATCCTTTCCCAGGGAGACCTTCCTGCTTCACCCAGCTTCTAAAGCACCCTTCCCCTTTTAACCTATATCTTTTTAACGCATTCAAAAATTTGAAATTATGCTTTACGGTTTTGAATGTGTTTCTTAAAATAAGCATCCATGTAGCCACTATAAAATACAGTAAAAACTTCTATGCTGAAATATACCTAGAATGCAGCTTACGAACAACATCTGCGGCTGATGGAAGTTTGTGAATAAGTTAGGACGATACTGCGCTCTTAACCTCTTGACAGAAAACTTGAAGCTATAAAATATTAGTAGTAAAAATGGCCAAAACCTTCAAGACGGATGTAAGATTGCATTTTCCGCTCTTGCAGTCTGTAAGTGTGGCTGAAAATTTTTACAGCGCTAACGCGGTTTGTAATAGTTTTCAAGAGATCTTTAGCAGATTGAAGATATCTGAACAAGATATTTAGGAGAAGCAAAAAGATGGGCCGCAAATCACAGAATTAGCTTCTGAGGCCTTTACTATATGTCTAAAAGCTGCATTTTTATTAATTTGCAGATAATACAGGCTTGTGTCAGGTCCATGTAGGAGTGAATACAAAAAAAAATACATCGGTTGATAGACCACATACAATTGAAGACTACGTCAGTGTTTCTGCAAGTAGCTTTGAATTGAACAGTCCACATAAGAGGAAGGCGTTATTATGCAGAAGACCCAATTGGTTGCGAACAAGAAAGTTCAGTCGCAGTGTATTTTATTTTTTGCAACACCAGACTTCAAAGAAAACATCCTTCTAATCTCTAGCAAATCGCTTCTAAAGAAACCGGGTCCACTGCTTGTTCAGGTAATTTTTTGAAGTAGGATTTTGCACAAGAGAAATGAAAAACTAATTTTCAAAATTGATGTGTCTGATTGGTTCCAGGGTGCTGTTTCTGTGATTTGTCCTCGCCTAACGGTTCAAAGGCTCTTGTAGGTAGTATTTCGCCACAGGGTTACGTGCGCGAAATAAAGTTGGTAGCGCAAGTTGCAGCTAGATAGGAGCTGAAGGAGCTCAAGATACTGAAGCCAAGAATGATGGGACAAAAAATAAATAAAATACATAACCTAGTTCTACATTATTCCTATTATGCAGTGCTTGCATCACTTAAATTTTGATCATGAAAATTTGACAAGTAACCAGATACAGTTGGTAACGTATTTTCGTTTATCTTATTTTATGTTTTATATTTTTATGTTTTTTTTGTTGACCACCGTAACGTGCAGTTGCATTCTTGAGGATTAGCTGTTAACTCTGTCAGATATGCATTTCTCTGCAAATGCAGGCTGTTACATGGTTTGTCTCCTTTCACGATTTTAAAGCAAATATTTTTACCTCTACCCCCAAGGGTTCTTTCACGACCGTTAGTGTCACCAGAAAACTCTCGCGAACAAATCAAAAAATTTTCCAGGCACCGCCAGAAATCGAATCTGGAACTAGTAAGTAACAAAGCCAGAGGCCGGTGTCTTACCGATTTTGTAACGAGCCCAATCAGAGTTGGGGAAGACAAGTGGCGCACTCACCAAACACATCTACAGGTTTAACCCCTCCATTCTCACGGAATGCCACGCGATCGCGATTAAAGGAAGCTCACACCAACCCGTGGCATTTCACATCTAGTACATCAATGTGCTAAAGCCTGTGGCTTCCCTTGACTACGTAAAAATATGCAGCTCCTTGTCGTCAGCCCTCACGTCAAACGACACCTCAAGGAATACATTCAAATACTCCTTGATGGCCAGACCATCACTCCAAGCCACAGCATCAAGATCCTGGGCCTACATCTTCACGCCGACACCAAGACTGATGTATCCTTGCAGCGCCTTAAACGCAGAATCAATAGAAGCATACACATGAGCGGGCGAGTTGCCACCAAGAAGCGAGGCCTCAAGGAATCAGATACTTTTCGATTAGTTCAAGCTCTTGTGCTCTCTAGAATCACTTATGTCTACCCTTGTCTTCTCCGCAAGGAAGACATTAGGATGATTTATATAATGATTAGAAAGGAGTTTAGCATGCCATTGGTCTTCCAATTAGTGCGTCCTCCGAGAGGTTGATTAGCACGGGGCTGCACAAAATGGTGGAAGAGCTGATACATGGCCAGCTTTCTATCCAGAAGCTAAACTTCGGTGGGTCGCCGCATCCTTCACTAGATTGGCTGGGCAGCACAGAACTTCACTTCGCTTGATGTACTCCTGGACGTTTGGCGAGATCTTAACATGATCCCATTGCTTAGTAATATGAACCCCTCACATGACGAGGGTCGCCGACAAGCACGGGCTCAAGCTTTCACCACCACCCTCGGTGGGGATCATGCAGTTATCTACACAGACGCGTCTCATCATTAAGGGCAGCAGTACGCGACCTTCGCGGCAACCTCCAGAACCAACCTCCTTGCCTGTGCCTCACTCAGTCTTGAAAAATACTTGTCGAGTCTTGGCACAAAAAGAAAAAAAGAATGGCTGAATAGATCCCACGGAGCCGTTCCCACAATCTACGCCAACTGGTGCCGACGCGCAAAGAAATATGCGAGTAAAAAAATAAAAAGAAAAAGAAGAAAGGACCATAAACAACTGCTACTTTTTCTGTTACAGTCAGCCCTCATGAAGGACCCGTGTAGGCTCCGAAACGCTGCTCTGCTTTCAATAAACGCGTTTTATGAGTGTATTTGGCTGTTCTTCAATTACTTACATTTAAAACTCCTTTGTGCCATAATGATACCGAATTTTTAATTCGCAAAGTTGTTCACAAACTGTATAGTGAAATACAATTCGGGAGAGCGATAAATTGTAAAATAAAATCACAACATATTTAGTTTTTCATATCACAAAAGTGGCCAAAAAAGACAAAATTAAACAAAACGCATAAAAATGCTTGTGGATAAGGGAACGGTTCTCCGAATTATTCATAATTTTACTTCGGGGTTGGGGATACAAGGCATTTCGCGGACTTCTAAAATGGTATTGAGCTGAATCACATGGTAAAGCGATGCCTCGGCTGCAGCGCTGCCACCATGAAGCATATGTGCCTTCCCCGAGGTTTGACTCAGGTTTGTACCCTCAACTTCCCTTTTGTAAATAGGTTGCCTACAAACGGGAACCATTAACCATGTTTAGGCCAGAAGTGTAGCTAAACTTACTTTCATAGACCGTAAACAAATTTATTATACGGCTGTCTGTTATAGGTATACAGTTTAGTTCGAAGCTAATGAGTAGTAAACGCTATTCGAACCAGCCACACGTCCGTAGTTATTAGGTAGCCGATAATACGATAATAATTGGGTAGCCCATAATACGATAATACGATAATACATCTATGATAGCTAATATTTGGCTGCATCGCGTTCCTATAAAACACGTATGGACCTGTAAAGCGCACTATATTTTTGCTGTTATTGTTTAATTGTTTGTTAGTGACGTAAGTCACGACACATGTACGCACCCGCACTGCTAATGCCTCCCACCTTGTCGATTTAACGTAGAAAGAAGTGAGCGATTGTGCTGATAAATGTAGCTTGGGAGATATCTCTGTTTAAAAGCGTGCGTAGTAGGCAGCGCTCGTAATGCTTCTTTCAGACATTTGCATTGCTCACGAGATTTTCATGGCAACCACATATTGGTCTTAAAGCGCTACTTTTCAATAAATGTTGTAGTGATAAGCAAGAAGGGAGGTGTTGTTTTGGTATTTCTTCAACACATAACAGTGTTTGATGTTGTTTATGATTGGTTGTACAGGAAAACGACAACAGAATACGACAAAACATTTTGCACTACTTATGCGACTGATACCACCAGCACACAATATTCGAATAGTTAGGTTACTGTAAATTACTTGGAGCGTCTTGTAGAATATGTAAGTTTAGTAGGTTTTTTAAGTTTTATTCATGATTGCAAAAGCGGTAATTGACGACTACGACGAAGGAAGAAACACATAATGAAGCGCTACTATCAACTGAAATATATTGTGAAAAATGAACATACATATATATTAGGAAAAACGAACAAAGAATCTGCGTCACCACCAACACATTGATAGCAACAATACATTTGAACCATTCATAATTGATACATACATGACTGAGTAAAACATCGACAGCAGGCAGCAGCAAATAATAACAAGGCACGTGGAATAAATACCAAGAATAAGCAAAATCAAACCCGTTTTAAAAATGCAAACACGATATCACGTAACTGCAAGGATGGCTGGCTGACACAACAATTGCCTCCCTTCCTAGTTTGAAAAGCTTCTATGGAAGCCCTTGTGGATCGCGTTGCATGTTTATCTATGACGGTTGTCTCCTTTAGTGTTGGTTTACACTTTTTCATGCACTGTTTGCATTGTATTACCAGGTGTGAGTACCGTGCACATTTTAACGAACTTTTATGTTCGCGAAGTTGACCGCTGAGGCACCGGCCCGTCTGGCCAATGTACTCCTTTCCGCATGTGAACGGGATACTGTAGATAACATATTTTTCGCAATCTACAAACTTTGTGACATGTTTCTTGTTACAGCCATCTTTGCTTGCACCTTTATTTTCTATCGCCCTTTTCTGTCGTTACTTTCTATAGCCGTAGACGAATAAGCCAAAAGCTGTGGTCGGAATGGAGCCATCAGGTTCGGTCCTTCAAAGACTGCCTACGAGTGTACTGCTACAATCATGGCGGGAATGGCTACCGCCGCCTCCAAGAATGGTTCAGGCTGTCGGAAAGTATGGCTGAAACGTTGTAGAACCAGATTCGGCCGAGTCTGACTAAGAAGAAGAGGCACATGGACCAGCAAGGCAAGGTTTTTCTCCTAGGCGGTGTGAAACTGCCCAGGCAATAACACAAGCTTCGACAGTATGGTCCGAAGTTGTGCATGGAACCGGTTCTTTCGGCTGCTGAAAAGGTTGAAATGTCCAGGTCGGCGGCGCGCCAACTGAAGGAAGAGGAGAAACCCAGGTGTGTGGCGGATTGCATTAGTGTGTTTTCGTCTAGCACTGTAAAAAAAACCCATGGCTCAGAAACGTGGTCCTATGAGTAAGTACCTTGCTAGTGATGGATCCCGTTTTTCTGTTTCTGATAAGGAGGATTTTTTCGTGATACTGCCTCAAGGGATGTTCATGGAGAAGGCCAAGGCTGCCATAAAGAAGAATTTTAAGCAGGTTAGAAAAAAGGCTACAATTGTAAAACGCCGGGCTGTCAAATTGCTTGACGAGTTAAATTTGTGTCGGTTGGCCAACGCTGTTAGGAACGAAAAGGGACTTATGTTACAGTCATTTTTCTACGTAAAAACCCACAAACCGGAGATGCCGTTCCGTATCTTGTGTCTGAAAGTATTCATGGCCTCACATGGTGTCTGGCTTTCTCCAAAAGCAGTTGGAAGCACTTCGCCTGATGGATCCGTTTCTGCTTCCAAGTTCTAGTCAAGTTGTGGAGTATCTTAGGAGCAATAGAGAAGAAGCATATGATGGTTTTAGCATTGACATTGTCGACTTGTATTATTTCGTCCCTCACGCCCCTTTGTGGCAAAGTGTAAAGAATGCATCACGCAGGACAATATTGAGGTTGCGTTTCGTAAAAACAGCGATGTATTCGTCGAACGTTATCTGGAATTGCCAGCATTGTATCTCAGGTCCACACTAATTCAGTGGGAGGATAAGGTATACGTCAGGAACGAAGGCACAAGTATTGGTTCGCGCATTGCTCCAGTGCTGTGTAACATATTCTTAAGTAAAGTAGATAGAGCTGCTGATACTGAACTAGAGGATATAGATGTAAAGCTTTTTAGGTTTGTGGAAGATTACCTTGTTTTGGTAAAAATCGTCCGGGTGGCGTCGTCCTTCCGGAAGTGATAAAAATCTCCAGGAAGAACGGATTCGGGCTTCAGTACACCGTAGAGTTACCGAAAGAAAGCAAAACTCAATTTTTAGATCTTGTGATTAAGCTGACGCCTTTCTACACCTGCTGGATGTACAAACTCAGTTGGACAAAGCCCTTGGTAAGTTACGAGTCGGCTCTATCAAAACTAGTAAAGAATAGAGTATGTACTTCATGCAATAAATAGGCATTGAAAGCATCGTGCAAACATTTGCTTGAGCAAAGCGTTGCCGCTCAGTTAGACCGCCTAAGAGCGGCCGGTTATCCAGTGGAGTCTGTCCTTTTGGCGTGTGAAAAGAATAGGCGGTAAATACGAAATGGCTAACGCAGGACACAAGATGCGCACAACGGTGTGAAGGGTGGCACAAGGTAGCGGTTATACCGTACTTGCATAACTTTTCACTTCGACTAAAGAAAGTAGCGTCAAGATATCGGGTGTGTGTGGTAGTGTCGGCGAAAAACAAATTGGCAAAAATTTGCCCAGCACTGCAAAGGGCGATAGAAAATAAAGGTGCAAACAAAGATGGCTGTAACATGAAACATGTCACAAAGTTTGTTGATTGCGAAAAACATGTTATCTACGGTATCCCGTTCACATGCGGAAAGGAGTACATTTGCCAGACGGGATGGTTCCTTAACGGTCAACTTCGCGAACATAAAAGTTATTTGAAAGGGGCACCCTACTCACATCTGGCAATGCACTGCAATTAGTGCACAAAAAAGTGTAAACCAAAACTAGAGGACACAACCGTCATGGATAAACATGCAAAGCGATCCACAAGGGAGATCATAGAAGCTTTTCAAATTACGAAGCGATGCAATAGTTGCGTCAGCCAGCCATCTGTGCAGTTGCATAATATCGAGTTTGCATTTTTGGAAAGGGTTTGATTGTGTACTTGGTATGTATTCAGCACGGCTTGTTCATATTTGCTGCTGTCTCCTGTCGAAATTTTGCTCAGGTATGTATGTATGAATGGATGAAATTTATTGTTGCTCTCAATATGTTGGTGGTGACGCAGATTATTTGTTTGTTTTTCTTTATATATGTGTATTTTCGTTTTTCACCATAAATTTCACTCGATAGCAGCGCTTCGTGTTGTGTTTCTTCGTCGTCGTTTTCAAGTAGCGCTTTTGCAATCATGAATCTGTGCGAAACCCTACACAGCAATTTGGGTGTTCTGTAGTCTCTACCGTAAATCCAACTAGCCTACAATAATGCTTGAGAAAATGATAACGCAGGTAGCATTCATTTAAACTTGCGTAGTGCCTTTGTAAAAGCGCAAGGTCTCTGACGAACCCAAATTCAAACACGTTGTACAATGCGGGTGACTTCTGTATTCATTTTCCAACCAGAAGTGCCTCCAACCATTAGTTTCTAGCCAGGCTAACACCACTGCTTTATTAAAGGTCTTAAAATTGGCCGTTCTGACAGAAAAATGATCAAACTGAATAAGGAATAAGTTTTGAGAAGGTCTTTTGGAGACACTATCAAAAAAAGCCAGAAGGTGGGTGCAGCGTGTTAATGTTTTTATTTTAAAATGTTCATGCCGGCAGAGAAGTTCGGTTTGAGAATAAATCTAGTTCTAATGTAGGCCATAATGGGTAGCTACGGTCATTGTGGAAAGGGTCCAGGGGATACTTCAGGAAAACCTTGTCGAAATATGCTCTCCTATATCGTGTTTGTATTTTACATGTTTTCCTGGTTTTATTGATAAAGTGTATACGAACTATTGTGCACTCTTTTACGCAGACTAGGTTTGGAGCATTGTGGATTTACCAGCCATTAGATCCGAAGATCGTGGAAGTTACAGCAGATTTATAGTGGTGCAATATTGCAAACAGAGGGAGAACGAAGTTCATAACAATACCAGAACTGTGTCGTGATGTCGTAATATATAGGAAATTACGGTTAAGTAAATTTGAACTCTAAACTAATTTCAAGAAAAAGTATCAATCGTGCGTGCTGAAGTTATAAGTTCTGGTACGTTCCGCATTTTTCTCCTCGCTTGCCCTAACCACGAACAACTTTGGCACCATTCGCTTCAACAAAGCACTGTGTACTCACAATGAAGTTCTCCAAGTTTTGGTTTTCAATCATAATTCTGAAAGCTTGGCACATTGTTTTCTCATTTGCTTGACACGTCTGTGTTTATGAACTTTTGTTGTTTGATTTCATGCTTCAAAGTACTTTTGTTATCATGTTTTGCGTTTCAAGGTTGCAGTTCCTTGCTTGAGGTTGTAATACTTAAGGCTTATTACAATGTTGGTAAGAACAGTACTTTTGACATAATTGCTGATATTTCAGAATATTACCGACTACATCTAATGGGTTTTGTAAAAAATGACGGACGATAAAAGATGAACGGTGGTAACATAGTAGAGAAAGCGCTCACTAAACTCAAAAATTTTTCTACAATATAAGAAGCGTTAGCGGGACAGAAATCTTAACGATTGGACTAGTGCTTCTGAAATTGAACAACGTTAAACAGAGTGTGAGCTTATGATAAGTGCCCAGGCTCACCCAATGCGGAGTCTGTAAAAAAACAATATCGTACTTAATGACGAGCATAAAAACACGTTATCCTACATCATGGTTGCTTTCAATCATATGTCTGTATACGTACCCACTTCTTCTATTCTATACGCGTGCCGAATAAAACGGTACAAAGAAAACGCGTGAAGGGGGCCTCTGGGATATTATCTTACCCCAAAATATTATGAACTAAATTTTCGTTTAGAGGTAGTACGGCAGTAGTAAACCGTAAGCGTTCCTGTGAACATTTCAACTCAATTATAGACGCTGACGTTCATTTTTCTGTTCATAAGTTCGAAACTCCTTTATAATTTGTAATTTTTTCTTGGACACATAACAATCACTTTACAGGCATTCTCCTCTTAGCAATACCACGATGAGTTGAAATATCGGTTCGGTCGCAAAAGCTGACAAATTGGTGTACACCTGCTTTTTGTAACCAGATTTGAATTCTTTAGAGCTGATATTGCCCCTATTGTTGCTCTGCGAAGCAGACTTATAGGTTAAGACCCATCAGTCATTGCTTAAGCGAAAATTGCAATGCTGCTTGGTATTCTCCTACTTTAACACCTAGTCGCCAGGCGTGGAAAGGTTTATTTTGATGAGCGGCATTGCAGAACTTTACGCCTAAATGTATGTGTACGTCTAAGGCGGTAAGTTGGGCGAGTTGGTTACTGAATAAGGAAATGATCATACTAGCGAACACTTAACAGCGACAAGGAAAAGAGGCGACGAAACACACGCTAGGACTTCAACTCAGTTTATGCAACAGAACCACGAAAAAAGGTTATATATACATGAAACGTGGAAAGGGTGAAAAGAGCAGCGAACACAAACGAAATAAAATAAAATAGAATCGCACTCGTCACACTTGCTCATATATACAGAGCCACCTCACAGTGCCCGTCAATATCACTCGGCGTAAATTAAACTTTCACGTGTGGTCGGCTATCACCCCTCACCCGTGCACAACCTGCTCCCCCTCTCCAAAAAACCGATTTCCTTTGCAGACAGTGCCCAGGATGATGACCTGATGCACCTTTCCCTTTCTCTGTTTATCATGAAGGCCTCAAAAATTTCCCGTTCTGTCTGCGAGAAAGACCTGTACAGGATGCGCGTGTGCAAAAAATCTGGAGTGCAATCCTTACACCTCCGGCAGTGATCAGCCAGATTGCCAGCCCCCATCAGCGCCTTCACAGCCGCTTTGTGCTCTTGCAGCCTTACATATAACACACCAGCCTGTTTGGCCGACGTAGCATTTTTTGCACGACAGGGGAATCCTGTAGACTACGCCCAGCTTGCTCAAGCAAACTAGCCTGCATTTTATGCTGGCTAGTTTTTGTGAGTGCGCAGGTGGTCTGACTTTCACGCACAAGTTGCCTGAGATGGGCGTTCTGCAGTTTCTGGATGTGCGCCTGCACCTGGGCGGTGATCGGCCGTGTTGGCAGTATGCCCCTCGTAATAAAAAGGGCATCCTGCCCTACCAGTCAGCCCATTCCAAGCTGGTGAAACGTGGCATTGCGAAGGACGTTATGAGGGCGGCGCTCACCAGGTCGTGCGAGCATAAAATGCAGGCTAGTTTGCTTGAGCAAGCTGAACGACTGAGAGCGGCAGGTTTTCCATCAGAAGTTGTGTCCTCTGTGGCAGAGAACCTTCTCAAGGATTTGAAAAGTGACCGCTTGCCACGTTCGGAAAGTCAAAGGCAAAAAGTGCCTGTGGTGGCTGTTCCGTACGTGCATCAAGTGTCCCACCGCCTGAAAAAGGTCGGTGGGAAGTGCGGTGTGCAGGTTGTATTCTCGACACCTGAGAAGCTCTCCAAGATGCTGCGTCAGGTAAACAACCCTTGCACAAAGCCCCGCTGTGACACGAAGCACAAAAGTAGGTTTGTGGATTGTGCGATGGGCGTAGTCTACAGGATTCCCCTGTCGTGCAAAAAATGCTACGTCGGCCAAACAGGCAGGTGCAATAATGTAAGGCCGCAAGAGCACCAAGCGGCTGTGAAGGCGCTGATTGGTGCTGGCAACCTGGCTGATCACTGCCGGGGGTGTAAGAATTGCACTCCAGATTTTCTGCACACGCGCATCCTGTACCGGGCTTCCTCGCAGACAGAACGGGAAATTTTTGAGGCCTTCATGATCAACAGAGACAGAGAAAGGTGCATCAGTTCACCATCCTTGGCACTGTCTGCAAAGGATATCGGTTTTTTGGATGGGGGGAGCAGGTTGTGCACGGGTGAGGGGTGATAGCCGAACACACGTGTAAGTTTAATTCACGCCGAGTGATAATGGCGGGCACTGTGAGGTGGCTCTGTTATATGAGCAAGTGTGACGACTCCGATTCTATTTTATTTTAATTTGTTTGTGTTCGCTGCTGTTTTCACCCTTTCCACGTTTCATGTACATATAGCCTTTTTTCGTGGTTCTGTTGCATAAACTGAGTTGAAGTTCTAGCGTGTGTTTCGTCGCTTCTTTTTTCCTTTTCGCTGTTAAGTGTTCGCTAGTATGATGATTTCCATATTATGTGTACGTACTTCCTTCAAAATTTACCAAACAACTTTTTCACTGGTTAAAAAACTGTAACCACAGCCATACCCATCATGCCGCTGCACGCATAGAAATACTATTTGTTATGGGGGCCGTGCGTTTGCTATAAACAAAAATTTTAAAAGCGGCAGCGTCTGTATACAAAAGTTGAGTTATCAGAGTCATTGGCGTGGTTATCGTCTCCCACTTCCATAACAACGAACAAGTAGTTTATTTCGTTCCAAGTTTTCTTCAGCTAATTACTTAAAAATATCGTCAATCAGAAACTAAAGCCAAACGTAATGGTATACGCGCAAACCTTGGTCTTGGTGTGCGTGAAGGCGTATTGTTTTAGCCTCGAAGGTCAGTTTTAGTGAAACCTATAAATGTACCGATGTAGGTAAAACACCACTGTTTCGCTGCTAGGCTTTCCCAAACTCCGTAGCTAGTAGTAGTCAGAATGAACCACAATCCAATCACTGTGTATCATCTCCCAACAGAAACTAGTTTTGGGCATATTACAATTGAGTTTGCGGTATACCTATGATTTTAAAACACTCAGTATTCGTCTTTCAACAGTTATAATTTTGTTGAATAGAAGTTTTCATTTTTTTCTTACATATATTGTTTTCAATTAGGTGTATATTTTACGAACTATTGCAGATTTTATTGTCTTGATATAAACTTTTATAGAAAGTGTGCTTCTGGAGCAGATGTATTCTTATCTCTTCGATGTCCATGTTACTGTAGGATCAAAAAATCGATGAAGATAAATCTAATGCTATAGACGAACACTTTCACACTGGCTTCAGTTCGTTTGAATACAATAAACTATTCTTACCCACACAATTAAAAGAAATGGCTACCTCTCTTTCACAGTAAAGTACACCAACTTCTGCACAAGTTTGCAAAGGCTTGTTTAGAGGCTAGTTAGTATACTTTGGATTTCAATATTAACGTGCACTGAATATTTGGACTACGGGACCATGACACTGGAAAAATCAAAACCAAACCATCAGCATAACTTCGTTTGGTTTATGTCTTTTCCACGGTCCCTGTCGCTCGGCGAAATATGCAGAGTACGTTAACATAGAATTCTGTCCACATGTTGCCATTCATCAAAATTGAGTCAGCTGTGTCACTTTTCGTGTCACAAATATCATAGGTTTAATTACTGTGGTGGTTAAAACATAAGGCAGTCGTGTGCACGAATATGAAATGATGAATTTCCAGAGCCTAATAAGCTGCAATGAAAAATAAAGCATAAACCCTCAAACCGCAAACCGCCAGCAAGTTGAAGTTGAATTGTCAGCATTCAAAGTGCGATACGCCAGAAAGTCAAATTCCAAATAACCCTTGTGTTACATGACCGGTCTGCACAACTCAGGCCCCAAAACTTTCGCTAGGTAATTTTTATCTGGTCATTTTTTGGGTATACATTTTTTAACTTGTTTTCAAAAGCATGGCCTGCCAATATCTGGCCCCTGCAACTTTGGTTATCTAACAGACAGTCGTGGGGGCTCTGTGCCGTTTGCTCATATGCCCTGCTACAATGTTCCTACTGTTTGACCGCCACTAGTGAGCGGTAGGGCTACGGCCACCTACTTTGGGTCGATATTCGGTGGTTACACTCTAACCCGGCAACAGCAACAAGTAGGCAGTGTATCGAAACCAGAGAAGTTTAGCCAGGTTCTGGGCATTGAAATTCATCACGTTCTTGGTATCTATGGTATGAAAACAATGGTGCGCATTGTGAAGACGCACAAAGAATAGCGCATTGGAGGTAATAAACTCATACCAGAGTCACCCCGTGCGGCATCGCCAGCCGTCAAGCTTTTGCCGCAGATTGCTTAATGATCAACCTCAGTTTACAGCCGAATTGAATACTTAAACACAGCCTAAAATATATCATCACTACAATATCTGTTCCTGATTCGCAGTAGGATGCAGAACATATTCAATTCTTTGCTATAGCTCAGATAGCTTTTAAACCCAAGTATTCATGTCTTGTGCGCAGCCCAACTATAACAGGTACGGGGTGAGGGTGTACACCTAGTGGGCTTAATTTCCCAGAGCTAGTACTGTTGCCTTTAGGTACTCGTCTAATCACTGTTTTCCTTCAAACATAAATGCTGTGATAAAACAAACTATTCATACAACACTTGTCTTTAAAGATTAGTAGATGGAACCAGCCCGCAAGCCTTCTTGCAAGCTATTGGGCACTTCACACAACATATATGACCATTAGTTAAAACTTCGTCCGCACAAGCCAGAATTCCCACTTTTTCACAAAGTGTTGGAATAACAATGTTTTACTTCGTCAACTATTCTGGTAAGCTTTCGCATCGGTGTGTTTGATTCAAGGACACATTGAACGCATGAGCCCGTCCCTTTTGTGAGTTATGTGCACAGCAGTCATTAGTCCCAAAATCTCCAAATCCCGTAGTGTGAGTACTTAGTGACAAAATGTAGACGGGTTGAGAAAGACGTGCCCTTTCCAGTTGCTTGGTGTTTACTTTCGCGAGTTTTTAACAGTTAATTTTTAAAAAATTATTCTAACCCAAAAACTAGCAACAGCACCATGCAAGGAGGAAACCTTACATTCTGCAGGTATATGAAATTATTAAAATATTTCTTTGTCTACGTTTGAATCCGGGAGCCCCTCATCACCTCCAATGGAAACCTGAGGCAACGCTATGCTTACGCCTTCCACCAGCATTGCGTTTTAACGCGATATTTCTCGAACACCTATTCAAAACAGCACCCACCACTCTTTGCTAACTAAACCCAGTAGCTACGTTTTCTGACTAGAAGCAGTGGCATTCCCTGCGTGTCACCCTCTGGGTTGTTATGACGATGTACACACAAGCAGAACAAATTTTCTACCCTGCGCTTTGTTTTTGTAGAAAAATACTAAAAAATACTAACAAAGCGGAAATTTTTGCCAGATTTAGGCCACCACGACAGCTGAGCTCACTTGCAAGCACCAAAAATAAAGCGATACAACTATGGCTTTCTTTATGAGAAAGCTCTAAAAGGGTAATATTTTCTTGTACTGCGGCTAATTTGAAGAAGACGGGTTTTAAAAAAGGAGTAGAAAAGCAGGGCAGAAACTTATTGAAGGCACCTAAAAGGCGTGTGGTAATGCATGACGATGCTACCTTACAGTTTTGTCAAATAAAAGTTTGTGACACGTGGTTTCACACTATAATTGTTCTGCCTGAGGAGTCCGGTTTTTCTGTTTTTTAAAAAATTGTGCGGCCTTGGTATATTTTTCCAAAATTTCAGCATTTTGCAGCAAAAAAAAACATATTTTTCTCATTGCTGGTCTCACGCTTGTCTAGACGTTCCGTTCTTTAAAAGTTTTAGAAGTTCCTGCCGATCACAATATATCACTTGCAAGTTGGTCACTATTGCATTGACTGTGAAGGGGGCTTCAAAGGGAGCAAAAATATGATTGAATTTAATCTCAACAGTTTTGTATAATCTTTGTTTATTGAAGACTGATAGAAATTTATCATGCTTACTACCACTGTGGTATAGACTTTGACTGCAAAATATTTTCGACAAAATAATTTTAAAACCTTTGAATCTGAAAACCACACAACTTGAAGAAGCTCCTCCCGCCAAAATCACTGTATAGTTGCACCATAATTTTATTCTTTCCACACCAAAAAATGCGCGTTAGAGAAAAGTGCGTTTTCTTCTTGCCTGTGCGGTGGCGTGCATATAAATTTTAATATAACAGAAAGGAAGTTGTGGAAATGTTCTATTTCTCAACGAATACATCACAGCTTGAGTACATGTTTCACTTGCTTCCACACACCTGGTCGGTTCCCTAGGCCACAAGATTCCCTCGCATTGCTGTCAGTACACGTCAGCACTAACTTGTTACTGTTCAAAAATATTCTTTATTATTTATTCTTTATTCCGAGATTACCCTGCATTACCCGAACGAGCTACAGCAGAGGGGTTACAGCATGGATATAAACAAACCTTCATTTTGCAGCGCACTTGCGCTTCAGACACCCTGTTCCACTCTTTATTGGTTCTTACAAAAAGGTTTTAGCGACTAGGTCTGTCCTGGTACGCTATTCTGTTACTCTAAAATATGGACAATTTTATGTGAATGGTAATGAGGCCTCTGAAGTATATGTTTTGTTATTTCCTGTCTTGTTTTGAAATACCTGAAACACGAACTTTAACCGCAATTTTCTTCGTAGCGAGGACGGGAGCTCTCTCCCAAGTTCGGTTTTCATCCGAGTGCAACTATATCCCTCATGTACCATCCCAAGACGAACGTCCCGGCTTCGAATTTTCTTTAGTTCGTGAGTCAGTGTCACTTGAGACGGATTCAATTCATCACAGGCATAGTCTAGTATAGGTCTAACACATGTCAAGGAAGCCGTCTTCTTCAGGTTTTGCTCGGATGTTTTTAACTGGCGTGTCATGAAATTCAGCGCCCTTCCAGCTTTCCCCACCACATTGCTTCCATGTGCATTCCATGAGCAATTGGAACAAAACAGTTCACCTATATATCTATATCGAGCAGCTTCTTTCAAGGCCTCATATTTAAAGGGGGACCCAGCATTGATTAGCTTCTGTTTACTTGTAAAAAAACGTGAACACACTTTCTAATATTTAAATTTATTTTCCCCGCAAAGCACCAATCTTGAACACGTTCCAAGTAAAATTGCATGTAGAGTCACTCTCACTTCTTATTTGTTGGTACACGACGCAAATGTCTGCAAGCAGTCCGACACGGGATTTATTACCTACTGAAATACAATATTATCATCTAATACCAAAATTGGCCACAATACAGAGACCTGAGGGACTCTCGGCGTCCCATCAACATACTCAGAGCTTTTGATATGTAAAATGACACATTGTCGATGCCGACACAGAGTTTTCTATCCACTTAGGCACAGCGGGGTGAATTTTTACTAGTGAGGTTAGTTTCGAAAAAATGAAAGCGTTACCGTATACAATAGTTTGCGAAAATCTAAGAAAATACAGTCGTTTTCTTGCACTGATTCAAGGTCAGATGGAAGATCATGATAAAATTAAGCAAGTGGCGTGGTGCATGAGAACCAATTGCGGAACCCTTGTTGATCATTCGTTAGGATGTTGTTTTCCATCAAGTGTTTTATTATCCCAGAATATAAAATCTGTTCAATTACCTTTCTCACTATTGAAGTTAATATTATCGGCCGGTAAGTTTTAATATTCTTTTTTGGTCCCCTTTTATAGATGTGAATGAGATGAGCAATTTTCCAGACAACAGATCAAACACCCGTCCGCAAAAAAAAATTCATAAATGATGTGCAGATACAGCGAGATCTGTGCGGCACAGCGTATCAACATACGTAGAGAAATCCCATCAGAGCCAAATGCTTTTGTTTCATTTATTTGCTTTAATGGCTTTTAATGCCACTTACGCTGATCTAAACCGTGTTAATTCGGGACACGTGAAGGGCTTATAATGAAGCAGTGAAATTTTTTATTGGTCAAAAAATAGATTTAAAATATTTGTTTAGGCAGTTCTCCTTGGCTCTGTCATCAACAATAGTCTGGTTCGTATATACGATATCGTTTATTCCCAGACTGTCAGATTCACACCCCTAACATATTGCCATAAAGGTTTACGGTTGGCTTTCAATTTGTCATTCAGTTTTAAATAGATGTCTCTGGCGTCTGTTAAAGCTTTTTTATATTCTTGGGTAATCTCGCACAGTATTTGGTAATGTTGAGTCTGTTTAGACCGTTTGAATAAAGCAAATGAGTGCTTTATCTTTTATTAGCTGAAACAAGCGAAATGTCAGCCAGGGCTTTCTACTTGTTTTATTTTGGGGGAATGTACATTTGGCACGTGTTCGTCTATGAGTTCAACTAACTAATTTTTGAAGAGCCTCCAAATTTCGGAAACATTCCAAATTCGCTATGTTGCACTTCAGGCGAGCAATTTTCGATTGTATAGTGCTGACTAACGTCTGATTTTCACGTATACATAAGGTGATGGTGACCGAATATACGATGTTTGGCGAGATAAAAAAACTGGACAAAAATACTGTTTTCGCGGGTTGTCTCGTTAACATACTGTACTTGCCCATATTTTTTACAATTCTGCTAATTTTTATCTTAGCGCGGGTACACGTTTTCACTGCGGCCATATTATCGCTGTAGTGGAGGTCTGGTAGATTGAAGTCGCCAGCAAGCGGCAGAGCTTCATCTGAAGGTTCCGCGATGACTTACCCCAATGCTTTGAGTTTCACTACATAAGTGTTTGGTGATCAATAAACTGCTGCGATTGCAAACGAAAAAATATAAAGTAAAGTAACTCTACACATTTTATCCATCACATTATGATTGATATCCACAGCGCTGGAGCTCAAATCGGACATCACAAGCACGGAAATGCAACCAACAGGCTCTGCCTCTCTTGGCGATACGCAATGAATTTCTCACAAAAAAACTTCACGGTCACTCATAGATGGGTGAAGCCAAGATCCTGTGCCGGATTTTATATCCGCATTTACGTATTCTAGCAATGCGTCAAGTTCATCCACTGCATTGATCAGTATTTGGCACTTCACAACTAACGAAACGAAGTCGAGAAGGTTTATGTCTTATTTTGGACCCTGCTACAAGGCTTCGTGACAGGAATAACTTATTCCCTTCCGTTGTCCCTCCTAAATCCTTCAACGTTTAAAATAGGGTTGTCAAAAGTGAACTTTACTGTGTTATTTTTGTCTTCCCTTGCAGCGTTCGCATATTATCAGAGGCGTTTGCGCACGCTACGAGTCTCATGCGAGTAATCCTGAGCAACACTGTAATCGGTCCCTTTATATTTCTTGGCATTTAGTGGAACGGCTTGCTTTTCTGTGTAGGAAGAATAATTGACAACAATATGCGATTTAATCTTTGCAGTGAACCGACCAACACACTGCACCAATTGCAATGTCTTGAGCTCAATTCGCCAAGTTATGTTTGCATATCTCTTGAATTAGATTTTCCTACTACTCTCGTCAGTGTCGAGCTGGTCGGTTTCATCTACCCCCTAGAAAACAAGATTTTGTCTCCGGCTTCTGTCTTCGATATCTACCGACTTCGGCAGCAGCTCATTAACTTGTTTCGAAACACTCCTGATAACATTTGCCGGATCCGATAGCAGTTTACTGACGTCCGGAAGGCGACCCGGTGTGACACCAAGATTTTTATTAATTTCCACGATAATTATTCATGCTTTGCGAAAATCACTTTGATAGCGTCCAATTTGTGCATTATGTCCGCCAGAACACTTTGCAAGGCTCTCAGAAAACGAGGTTGGGTAGCAGCATCGTGACTCGCCAATTCACTTCCGCAATGCCATGGGGACCTGGGTTTAGTTCTACATTTCTGGGGAGTAGCAACCGCAGAAGTAATTACAGCTGTCCCCTTCAAAGTATGCGAATTTGTTTTTCGGACAAATTCGGAGGGACTCCCTTACGGTACGCGGCAGCAGTACACAGCCACGTGGACGGCCGTGCTAACGCACTCATTTTTCTTCGGAATTGAAAAGAATAGTAAAAAATACCCTGCACAAACAAGAGCGGTGTCAGTGGCATGCGAGCAAGCGTGCTGGCTCCAAATCCCACGAAAACACCGTGAGGCGCGTTTGTGTAGCTTTCTACCATGTCACATGTATTGTTTAGCTCGCAAGTGATTACCGCTCATTGCTGTCACGACCGTAGTCTTCGGAAAACTTGTACAACACACTGACTGGAGGTGCAGAGTCACCGCATCAACCCGACGTGCTTCACGCGATTGTCGATACGGACGATAACACAGGCGTTGGCGGTAACGGCGCTTCTTCGCAGACAGCGCCTCACAATTTCGTTGAGAAAGGGAGGCAATGTTAACTCCTGTGGGCTTTCTTTTGGTCAAATATATTAGAAATTCTGCTACAAAAGTATTTCCACGTCTTTATTTACATGTGTTCTTTATACACATTTTTAACCCTGCTCACCTCATTAGCCGGTTACATCATTTCAGAAAGTTTTTACTAAGGCGTCTCTTTTCTCACAGGCTTTAAAAGTGACCATTTTAAAGTGGTCTCTAACTAACCTAAACTTTTATTTCTTGATCAACACTACAGGAAATAGACAATACCTATAAGGGGATTGTAGATTTCTCATGTTGTTCTACAGAAAAGAACAACGCTGATAAAGATGAGGTGCTTTCTGCAAGCAAAAACTAACTGCATGCGGGCAAGCCCTTCAAAGGCGGCCATGTACACTACTAAATCTTCCCAGATGGCGCGCGACGCAGCGAGCAGCAACACATTGCTCTGCCTTTCGAAAGGAGAGATAAGGGCCGCTGCAGCTTCCACCAAGAACCATTCCTCGTTATTATCATCCACTTGTTTCAGTATCACATTAGCTTCTTAAAAGGGTTCTGTTGCTTTCAATCCAAAACTATTCGGCCTATTGTATGGAAGGAATATTTGTGTTTTCTCAAACTCTGTGATAATGCACTACATCGAAGGTAAAAACAAGGCATTGGTTATAGTAATTATCACCTTTTTTTATTCCGCAGTTTCAAGATAACTAGAAAACATTTTGCAAACACATTGTTCGTTAGGTATTTCAAATATTTAGGCCACAAAATACTATTTAAATCAGTAATTGTTAGAGAAAACTAAAAATACATACAATCAACGTACAAGAATTTTATAAGTGGCCTGATAGGTGTTCAATCAAAGCCATATGGCTAATATTAAGAATTCATTTCTTCGTAATCAGTGCTATCTGCTGTCGCTGCAAAAGAAAACGCAGCGCGTATACAGCTGCCACGCACTCAATCTGTTGCGGACCCAATTCGCACAGAGTTACACGCCATTTGTGCGCCTCTCCGCTTTTGCACGAAATTTCCGGACCACACGTTGTAGACTGAGTATTGCAAGGCTAACAATACATACAAGTCCTAGGCATACAGACAGAAACATCCATGGGAATACAGCTGTCATAATTAAACCAGTGGTTATTGCACCCAAACTATGAAGCGCCACTTCACCAATCAGTGCAGCAGCAAGATTTGCATCGCAATCTGAAAAAGCCACATGAATGTCCGGAACGGGTGACCACAGAATTCCACCCCAAATGCACAAGGAGCAGTATTCGTAGAAGTAGCAGTAGATCTTTTCTATTAGTATTAGTAGCTGTACCATGTGTTTCAGTGCCGCAAAGTGGTCTTCTGTCCTAATTTACCGCATTATAACAAAAGTGAAAATTGACAGCGCTTCGAGCATTCTTATCTGGGTATTCATGTGATGCCGCCACTAAGGTCTGACGTAACTTCTACTATGTCACAGCACTCATCTCCGTCGACCTTCTACGATACATTCCTTACGGGCGCGAAATTTGTTGCCTGAGAATGGTGTGGCTTTGCTCCAACTTATCATATTCACTAGTAAGTGATGCCATTTATAGGCGAGTTGTATAGCGAAAGAGGTAATGAGTGAATAAATGAATCAATGAAAGTTTATTTTAAAAAATGGGGAGAAAGGAAGTACATAAGGTCATGGACATATTATGAGTCACTGGTGGAACCATAGGTCTAGGGTTCCAGTAATGATGATTTAAGCCTTGGTCATTTCTAAGAAGTCGCGCTGATCCTGAACTTAGGCACTGAGCAGAGCCCCTTGCTAAAAATCCTTACTAGTAGGTTACGGCGAATTCTTGGGGCTTGAGACTTTCTGCTAGATTTGCAGTTTGTCCGCATTCTGAACGGGAGTGTGAAGCTTGGCGAGTTGGTAGAAACCCTTTAAGAAAAGAGCTCAAAAGGACGGGATACGTCCCTTTCTGTTTTTTGCTCGTCTCCCGTCTTTTGCGCTGTTTGTAATTATAGGTTGTCCGCATTGCTTGCAGTTTTCTGTTGATTTTTGGTTTTTTTGTGGCCGAATCTTAGCTCACCTGTATTTTTGGAGCAAGGTATATTACTGAATTTTCCGCAGGAGATATGCCTCCTGTGGCGTGAGTTGTTTTTGTGTAGCTGGGTGTGAGCTCTTGAGTGTCAGGCTGCCAGGAGTTTTGCTCCACATTTTGTTGTGGTGATGGGTCATGAGGAGACTTTCTCGGTATTTTAATGTGAGCCAAAACAGCGCAGGGTGCGCTGCTTTGTTCTCTTGGACACATTCGTGACGTGAAATCCACGTAATGTTCTAGCTTTCTACTAGAGTTAGCCGGGAAGTTTGTTACGATGCCTTTTTCAAATTTACTGATTTGATTTGAGTCTGCTTCGTCTTATGAGTCTGCTTTACGCAGAAAACCACGTTACGTCGTGCAGGTATCCTGGAGACGTCAGCAATTGACATTCCAGATGTCCAGGAGACGTACAGTTAAGGTCGAAAATTTATATATTCAACGTTGCTACAACTGCAAAAAACCCATCCAAATCACACAAAGGATAACGTAGGATAGACCTCTCATGGTACTTTTATATCCTGTTTACGGGATGTTACCTTTGTGGTACATGTTATGAATATTGTAGTGGTACGCATGCAAGAGGTATATAGATGTCTGTTCTACATTGTAACAATTTTTCTACATTGTAACATTATAGCATTGAATATAACAAGCATTTGCTTGTTGTATTTATGACAAGAGTACATAGTATAATATTGTTGAGATGAACCTGTATGCTTGAAATTTGCGTTGTTGCTTCATTATTTTGGAGTTTGGCCCGCCCTCCCTCCAAGAATGCCTACTTGTTGCGGGTATATATACTTCAAATACAAGTCTTGCTATATATTCGGCACTGTTTGCTGTTCCTTGGTACCTGGTTTTTGATTAATGTGTTTCCATTTTTGAAGTGCTGCCTACTGCATGAAGTCTCATATATGAAGTGCCAAGCTGACCACACACTCTCGCAGAGGCACACGAAGCACAGCTCTAAACAACAGATGTGGCATCGAAAACAATTTGCTCTAAGTAAGAGCAAACAAGTCGTGATCAGCAAAAGCGCCCTTGACACTAAGGCTACCACAGTAGCGTCAGCGAATTCAACCACACAGCACGGCTGCACAGGCCTTCTGCAAACGAACTATCAAAGAAACAATTCAAAAATTAAGCTAAATAAAATGACAGTCTCTTCAACCTAGCTGTAAGTAATTGCAGCTGCGCAGTAAGAAAGCTTTCAAAGTACACGTAAAACACAGAAGAGTTCAGGTGGAACAGTTTATATTCACTTCCAAATTATGCAATATGCTTTTGCAACACAACCACTTTAAATTTGATTCCTATCTGCCCTGGCCCACAGGGCACGCACTGTATACCTACAAGAATAGTACAAATATTCATGACTATCAATAAGTCACACACATCTGAAAGGTTGACAAAAATTAGGAAAAAATGCAAACATGTATACCCAGGGTACATGAACAAGATTGTTATGCAACATGAAAAATCTCACATTAGGTGAAATGGTTAAAAAACAACGCAAGGAAAGTCTTAAAACTGAGAAATGATTGAGAGGTGGTTAGAAAAACAAAGCAAATTTACGAAAATAAATCGTTCAAATTTAGTGAAAAGTTTGGAAAAAAAGAGCACCTCGGAAACACAGAAGTGGTGTGGAGTGGTGGTTGTGAGTGCCATACAATTTTAAGCTAATTCACACAAACTAACATCTAGGGAATCGGTTATGATCTATAGTTAAGGTGTTTATGCAGAAATGACTGTAGGGCAGTTCCGAGAGCTATAGTTACGTGATGAAATTATTCATCATCAGTAAAATGGCAGCACAACAATAAAACAACAAAAAAACTTTAGAAACAACCTATTGAATTCGGGTGAGGAAAATAATACAAAGTTACACTATTTCAATATTTCACACAAACTGATGTTATTTGGGAACAAACGAAAGAACGGGGAAGATGAAAAAAATAGAATATTAGTTACACTTACACACGTTTTTGGGTACCAATGTTAAGGTATTTTTGCTTCCTGCACTGGGGGGCGGCAGCCAGTGCCACTCGGACTACTCGGAGTGAAGGGTACCTTATTTTTACCCCTAGGCAGTGACTCGCGTGTCTACGACATGTCCAGAGTGGTCGAAAAAAGTTGAACCTTCTAAACTACCTTTAACACCGAGACTTCCAGAACAGAGGGCCTCGCTATGCATGTAGCGAAGCAGAAATGGGAAATAAGGGAATCGGTGAATAATTGAATGAAAAAATGAGGGTCGGTAAAGGAATAATTGTTGGTGGTCAAGAAAACCTGGCAAAGGAAACGGGGAATGCCCTAGGACATAGAAACGGATGAAGAATTTTCTTAGTCAGAAAGAAAGGTGTAAAAATGCCCGCCGGGTGGGATCTGAACCCACGACCTCCAGAATACTGGTCTGCTGCAATGACCAGTATGGTACCGGCGGGTCTGTTTCCCCACCACTTTCTTGGGTACTTATGTTAAGATATTTTGGGTTCCTGCACAGGGGGGGGGGTAGCCAGCGTCACCCGGACTACTCGGGATGAAGCGTACCTTTTTACCCGCCGCGCCATGACTGGAGAATCTACGACATGTCGAGAGTGTTCGACCAACGTTCAACCCTCCTAACATGTCTTTAGCACCAAGACTGTCAGAACAGAGGCCCTCGCTATGCATGTAGCGAATCAGAAATGGGAAATGACGGGCTCGGTGAATTAAGACAAAATATGGGTTAGCGATCAAGAAAACCTTGGAAAGCAAACTAGGGAAATACGCTAGGTCATAGAAACAGATAAAGAATTTTTTCAGTCATGCCCGCCGCGTGGGATCCAAACCCTTCGACCTCCAGAATACCGGTCTGGTGACATGGGCACAACGCTACCGCTGGCGCTGTTTCCATACTACTTTCTTGGGTGTTTATGTTATATATTTTCCGTTCCTGCAATGGGGGTGGTGGCCAACGCCACTGGGACAACTGTGGGTAAAGGGTACCTTCTTTTTTATCCCCGGGCCGTGAGTCGAGTGTCTACGACATGTCGAGAGTGGTCTACCGACGTTGAACCCTCTTAAGGTTCCTTTGGCACCAAGATTGCCAGAAAAGACGGCCTTGCTGTACATGTAGCGAATCAGAAATGAGAAATGAGGGGCTCGGTGAATTAAGACACAATAGGGGTTTGCGGTCAAGAAATACTCGGAGCTAAGGACGGAATGCCCTAGGTCATAAAAACAAAGGAAGAATTTTTTGAGTCAGAAAGAAACTGGTGAAAAATTGCCCGCCAGGAGTGATCCAAACCACCGACTTCCAGAATACCGGTTTGGTGCGGTGACCAGAACGCTACCGGTGGGGCTGTTTTCCCACCACATTTTGGCATACTTATGTTAAGGTAGTTTGGGTTCCTGCACTGGGGGGTGGTAGCCAGCGCCAAAAGGGGCACTCGAAGCGAAGGCACCTTCTTTTTACCTCGGGGCAGTGACTCGCGTGTATACGCAATGTCAAGAGTGGTAGACCAACGCGGAACCCTCTTAAGCTACCTTAGGCACCCAGAACTGAGGGTCTCGCTATGCATGTAGCGAATCAGAAATGGGAAATGAGGGGCTCTGTGGGTTAAGTCAGAATACAGGTTGGCGGTGAACAAAACCTCGGACAGCAAAGGTGGAAACGCAGAAGGTTATAGAAGGAGATGAAAAATGTTTTGAGTCTGAAAGAGAGTAGTGAAAATATGCCCGCCGGTTGGGATCCAAACCTCCGACCTCCAGACTACAGTCTGGTGCGATGACCACAACGCTACAGCCGGCGCAATTCCCCACCACTTTTTTGGAGTACATATGTTAAGGTACTTTTGCTTCCCGCACAGTGGGGTGGTAGCCAGCGCCAAACGGACTACATGGGGACAAGGGGCCTTCTTTTTATCTCCCGGGCCGTCACTCGAGTTTCTACGATATGTCGAGAGTTGTCGACCAACTTTGAACCCTCTTAAGCTATCTTTGACACAAATACTGCTAGAACAGAAAGCCTCGCTCTGCATGTAGCGAATCAGAAATGAAAAATGAGGTGCTTGGTGAATTAGGACACAATAGGGTTCACGGTCAAGAAAGCCTTGGAGCTAAGGAGGGAATGCCCTAGGTCATAGAAACAGATGAAGAATTTTCGAGACAGAGAGGAAGTAGTGAAAAAATGCCCGCCTTCTACGATCCGAACCCACGACCTCAAGAATACCGTTCTGGTTCGATGACCACAACGCTACCGGCGGTGCTGTTTCCCCACCACTTACATAGGTATATATGTTATGGTAGTTTGCGTTCCTGCTCGGGGGGGGGTGGTAGCCATCGCGACTCGGAATACTCGCGGTAAAGGGGAAGTTCTTTTTAACACGGGCCGTGACTCGAGTGTCTACGACAAGTCGATAGTTACCGAGTAACTTTAACCCTCTAAGATACCTTTGGCACAAAGACTGCCAGATCAGAGGCCCTTGCTATGCATGTAGCGAATCAGAAATGGGAAATGTGGGGCTCGGTGAAGTAAGAAAATAATGGTTCGTGGTCAAGAAAACCTCGTATCAAATCGGGGAATGCCCTAGGTGAGAGAAACAAGCAAAAATGTTTTTAGTCAGAAAGTGCTAAAAAATGCCCGCCAGGTTCTATCTGAATCACCGACCTCCAGAATACCGACCTCCGACCTCCGGTCTGGTGCGGTGACCACAACGCTACCGGCGGGGCTGTTTCCCCACCACTTTCTGGAGTATATATGTTAAGGTATTTTGGGTTCCTTCACTGTGGCGTGGTAGCCAGCGCCACTCGGACTACTCGGAGTGAAGGGGACCTTCGTTTTAGCCTGTCGCAGTGACACGCGTGTCTACATGTCCAGAGTGGTCGTCCAACGCTGATCCCTGTTATGCTACCTTTGTCACAAAGACTGCCAGATAAGAGCTCCTCTCTATGCATGTAGCGAATCAGAAATAAAAAGGGGGGGGGGCGTGGAGTAAGACAGAATAAGGGTTGGCGGTGAAGAAAAGCTCAGAATGCAAAGGGGGGAATGCGGTTGGTCATAAAAAGAGATGAAGAATTCTTTGACTAGGCAAAAAGTAGTGCAAAAATGCCCCCCAGCTGGGATCCGAACACAGGACCTCCAGAATAACGGTCTAGTGGGATGGCCACAACGCTACCAGCGGTGGTGTAACCCCACAACTTTCTTGGGGTGCTTATGTTAAGGTATTTTGGGTTCCTGCACTGGGGGTGGTAGTGAGCGCCACTTAGACTACTCGGAGTTAAGAGTTCCTCCTTTCACCCCCGGGCAGTGACTCGCGTGTCTACACAATGTCCAGAGTGGTCGACCAACGTTGAGACCTCTGAAGCTAGCTTTGGCACAAAGACTGCCCAAACAGAGGTCCTTGCTATGCATGAAGCGAATAAGAAATGGGAAATGAGAAGCTCGGTGAATTAGGACAGAATATTGGCTTGTGGTCAAGAAAACCTCGGAAAGCAAAGAAGGGAATGCCGTAGGTCCGAGAAACAGATGATGAATTTTTTGAATGAGAAAGCATGTAGTGAAAAAACGCCCGCCGGGTGGTATCCAAACCCACGACCTCCGGAATACCGGTCTGGTGCGATGACCACAATGCTACCGGTTGGGTATTTATATTATGGTATTTTGTGTTCCTGCATGGGATGAGGTGCGTTATGGTAGCCAGTGCCATTCGTACTACACGTGCTAAGGGGACTTCTTTTTAACCCCCGCGCCGTGACTCGAGTGTCTACCAACTTTGAACCCTCTTAAGCTACCTTTGGCCACGGACTGCCACAACAGAGGCCCTCGCTATGCATGTAGCGAATCAGAAATGGGAAATGAGGGGCTCGGTGAAGTAAGACACAATATTGGCTGGCGGTCAAGAAAACCTCGGTGCAAAGAAGGGAATGCCCTAGGTCATAAAAACAAATAAAGAACCTTTTGAGTAAGAAAGGAAGTGGTGAAAAATGCCCGAGGGTGCGGCCCGAACCCCCGAAGTCCAGAAACTGGTCTGATGTGATGACCACTACGCTACCTGCGGGGTTGTTTTTCCACTACTTTCTCGGGTATTTATGTTAAGGTATTTTGGGTTCCTGCACTGGTGACTGTAGCCAAGCCATAATCGGACTGCTCGTAGTGAACGGGACCTTCTTTTTACCTCCGGCAAGTGATTTGAGTGTCTACGACATGTCAAGAGTGGTTGACCAAACTTGAAACCTCTTAAGCTACCTTTTGCACCCAGACTGCCAGAACAGAGGGCCTCGCTATGCATGTATCGAATCAGAAATGGGAAAGGGGGGGCTAGGTGAAGTAAGACACAATAAAGGTTGGCGGTCAAGAAAACCTCAGAGAAAAAGGGGGGGGGGAATACGGTAGGTCATAGAAACCGATGAAGATTTTTTGAGTCATAAAGAAAGTAGTGAAAATATCCCCACCAGGTGGGATCTAAACCTACGATCTCTAAAATACCGGTCTGGTGCGATGACCACAAGGCTACCGGTGGTGCTGTTCCCCCACCAATTTCTTGGGTATTTATGTTATTGTATTTTGCGTTCCTGCACTGGGGGTGGAGGTGGTAGCCAGCACCACTCGGACTATTCATGGTAAAGGAGACCTTCTTTTTAACCCCCGGGCCATGACTCGAGTGTCTACGACATGTCGAGAGTGGGCGACCCACTTGTCACCTTCTTAAGCTACCTTTGGCACAACGACTGCCAGCACAGAGGCCCTCGCTATGCATGTAGCGAATCAGAAATTCGAAATGAGGGGCTCAGTGAAATAAGACACAATAATGGTTGTCTGTCAAGAAAACCTGGGAGAAAAGGGGGAATGCCCTAGGTGAGAGAAACAAATAAAAGAATGTTTTGAGTCAGAAAGTGGTGAAAAATGCCTGCCAGGTGGTTTCCGAACCATCGACCTCCAGAATATCGGTCTGGTGCGGTGACCACTGCGCTACCGCAGGGCTGTTTGCCCACTGCTTTCTTGAGTACTTAAGGTATTTTCGGTTCCTGCACAGGGGGGTAGTAGCCCGCACAACTTGGACAACTCGGAGTGAAGGCGACCTTCTTTTTTGCCCCAGGCAGTGATACGCATGTATACATGTCCAGAGTGGTCGACCAACTTTGAACCCTTTTAAACTACCTCTGGCACAAAGGCTGCTAGAACAGAAGGCCTCGCTATGAATGTAGCGAATCAGAAATGAGAAATGGGGGGCTCGGTGAATTAAGACACAATAGAGGTTCGCGGTAAAGAAAACCTCGGAGCTAAGGAGGGAATGCCCTAGGTCACATAAACAAATGAAGAATTATTTGAGTCAGAAAGAAACGGGTGAAAAAATGCCTGCCGGGTGTGATCCGAACCACCGACTTCAAGGATACCGGTCTGGTACGATGACCTCTACGATACCGGCGGGGCTGTTTCCCCACCACTTTTTGGGGTACTTATGTTAAGGTATTTTGGGTTCCTGCACTGCGGAGTGGTAGTCAGCGCCACTGGGGCTACTCGGAGTCAAGGGTACCTTTAGTTTAACCCCGGGCAGTGAATCGCGTGTCTATGCAATGTCCAGAGTGGTCGACCAACGTTGAACCCTCTTAACCTAGCTTTGAACAAAGACTGCCCGAACAGAGGGCCTGGCTATGCATGTGGCGAATCAGAAATGGGAAATCAGTGGCTCGGTGAGTTAAAACAGAAAAAGGGTTGGCGGTCAAGAAAACCTCGGAAAGAAAAGTGGGAATGCCCTGGGTCATAGAAACAGATGACAAATTTTTAGAGTGAGAAAGAAACTGCTGAAAAAATGCCCGCCGGGTGGGCCTCGAATCCACTATCTGCAGAATACCAGTCTGGGGCGATGAACGCTATGCTACCGGAGAGCTGTTTCCCCTTCACTTTCTTGGGTACTTTTGTTAAGGTATTTTTGGGTCCTGCACGGAGGGGTCATAGCCAGCGCCACTCGGAATACTCGTGGTAAAGGACACCTTCTTTTTCACCCCCGGCCGTGAATGGAGTGTCTACCACATGTCGACAGTGGTCTACCAACTTTCAACCCTCTTAACCTACCTTTGACACAGAAACTGCCAGAACACAGGCCCTCGCTATGCATGTAGCGAATCAGAAATTGGAAATGAGGGGCTAGGTGAAGTAAGATACAATAATGGTTGGTGGTCAGGCAAATCTCGGAGCAAAGGAGGGAATGCATTAGGGTCATAACAACAAACTAAGAACGTATTGAGTCCCTTTCTAGGAGATCGAGCGGCCGTGCTCAGCCACCGTCGCTTGCACGTTGTTCTGCTTAACATAAAGAGATCATCTGTTCCCTCAAGGGCCTGCATCGTACCAGTCTTCAACCATCAATAACCGGCGGTACCTCTTTTTTTTCCGCCGTGATTTAGTGCAGCCCATTCCTTGCTTTCCCGGCTTAATCAATCTCTACTGCTAACAACGACTCAGCCGGCCAATCATTCTCTGTGTTGCCACATGTCTCGCACAAAGGACCGCAACGCATGACTTTGTTATCCCGTGCGCTGAGCTTACCCGAAGGCGCCGTGGCTTTTGTGGCTGCTGCCCTCCGCAGTCATCTTTCAACGGTTCGCACCCTTTCCGCACCTTTCCGTAGCGCGGAAAAAGAGTCGAGTCCGGCCGTGGTTTTGTGCAAACACTCTTGCTTTAGGGCAGACATTGAGTCGTGAATGCTTCTATTAGTGGCACTTTCGAAGGATATGCAGCTTTGTTCACAGGTGACATACCAGACATACAGGCAGCACGGCTACGGCCGGAAAAATGTTGGGAGGGGGGGGGGGCTGAAGTCCGGTCAGCCCCCGCCCACTGGCTACGCCACTGCGGCCGCCATTTCTCGAGTATTGATATTGTACTCAATAAATGACTGTAATAAACTTTTCTTCTTCAAGTGACGTGGTAGAAGGTACCATTTCACAGGCATAGTAAGCTAATAAAAACTTTTCCAACAACAATCGCTTGTGCTGTCAAGAAAATATATAACTTGTCAAAACACTACATCATTCAGCATTGAAGTGAATACGTGCTGAAGTTTAGGGTAAATTTAGGATTTATGTCAACATCCAAGTTGTCTTTATTAGAAGTCCAGTCAAAGCTCTCCATCAGCGGCAGAGATGCCGGTAATAGTGCAATTTGTTTGGACAAAAATGCTATTTTGATGTCAAGCCAAGAGATAATTTTGAAGAAAGGGCAGAAAGAAAATAAACCAGGAGAAAAAATTCAACTTTGATGTGAAATGCAACAATGAAAAAATGCAATATTGGTGTGAACAATGAGTCCGAAAACTTTAGGAAAACTGGAACAAAAAGCAGTGATGGTGCTTCAGTTCTCCTGGTGCAAAACTTGGTAAATAAATACTCACTGGAACCTTGAGAAAATATCAGGAGAATGCAGCAAAGTTAAATAAACATTTGTTTTGTTAATGGACCAATCTTAGCTTTGTAATAAAGACTCCTCAGTATTTCTTCGATAAAACAGAAGCGTTTTCCGAATTAGTTTTAAGAAAGCCTAGTGAAGGGGCTTGTTGAGTTAGTATAATTGGAGGTGGTATCGATGTAATTTTTGCGTTGTTATTAGAATAAAAAATTGGCAACCTCTTATTACGATGAGACAGTGAACATTTTTTTATTGATTGAATTAGGAAGAAACATTGCCAATGACAAGAAACATTGTCCAATGAGTCCATGCAGAAACAAAGTCATTCCTAAAAGACGCCAAATAATTAGGAAATCACTGCAGGGGTCGTAAAATCCTAGCAATTTGTACATGTTTGAAGCTAAAGTCATATATTGAAACCATTATATCTTGCAAACGTTACTTGTTTTATATGCACCCGGCCACTTGTTATGTGGGGCTTAATTAACCAACGCCTGCGCCTAATGGTGATTGTCCAAAATTGACCAGGATACAGAGCACGTCGCGCTGCATCTAAGAGTCAATAAAATGGTAGTTGGATGTTGCATCTCATTTCTACAATATTGTTAACTGCAATTTGCCGTATTCACTGGGACAACGAGAGCATCCTCAGCCACTTTTCTCGGATGCACAAAAAGGCGACAGAATCTATAGCGTCTCATAGTAGTGGTCCCGAGATACAAAATCATCGACGTAACAATATATTGAGCAAAAATGTGTGCACCTCCGTTGTCTAGCTGTGATCTGTGGCGAAAAGTATAAACTTGACGACTGTAATTTTATGCGACGGTGGTCACTACGTGGAAGGTTGTATTCCGATAACATTGACGACGGTCGTTGGATGCAACGGTGGCACCGACAGAAAGTGTGATCGTCCTGGGGGAACACCGTGGTATTCGGCCTGGTGTCCGTTTGATCACCCAACCTCTGTCATGATAGTAATAAATCGCTGCTGCTTCTTATTCTGTTCGAATTATCCCTTTCTCTTACTCCTATTAGAGCTTACTGAAGCATTATTATCAATCGGGAGCAACACCAATAGTCACCTTGGAATGTAAAGCGCCAACAATCCGCACTGTGACTGGCTTTTGCCGCTCACGGCGTTCGGTGTTGGTGAGCGTGGGAGAATTTGACTGGTGTGCCCCACTTTAAGATAAGTGCAGATTAATACCAAATGAACTTATTTTAAGTTACTGCATCATTGTTGTCAGATTGGTGTGTTTCTTAAGTTTTGAATATTCTGGTTGTTTCCCCACAGCGGTCATATCTCGTTTTTTTTGTGCATGTGTAAATGGCAAACAATATGTGTAAAAAAGATGGTCCGAAACGATTGATGCAAACCTTTTGGACCCATTCATATCAAAATAAATACAAATAAATTAGGAAGAATAAATTGTTTTTGCTGAGGACTGCAGATAATTACAGTTATATTTCTCATCGGAGAAAGCCAGTACCACCACCGGCTGAAATTGTTTACGTATGATATCCATAGATTTCAAAACACCAAGAAAATGATGAGGGCACGTGTGGACGCACACGTGAGCACCGGCCTCCCGGCAACCACCCGGACCTCTAACCAAACCAAGAAACAGCCGTGTGCACGTCTATGTATGGCTCACGGCTATGGCCCAGCGTCCCGGGCGCAGGTTTGTCTATAAACCACGCCCACTTAGGGAGAGTCGTCAAGATTGGGCGACGGCCGGCCGTTAAAAAACAAATAAAATAGTTAGCGCCAGCGTGTGCATGCCTCTTGGACGCAGCCCTGCTTCCTAGACGCCTGTTTGTCAAGCCAAGCATACCCACTTAGACAGATTGGTACACATTGGCCAAAAAAAAAATTTAGTGTTCGCCGTAATCGTGCCAACACTTCTTCGGAAGGAAAAAAACTCCAGCGTGTGTCAAAATTGCGCCAAGAATTGCTCGGTATCAGAAAGACAGGACACACCATGGGACCTTAGTATGTGGAGATTGTATGTAGAGATTGTATTGTAAGGTGGTATGTAGAGATTGTCAACTCCAGATAACGAAAGATGCCCACACTTATAGCAACAATACCACAGTAAAACATCAAGCAACAGCGAGAAAAAAGTCTAAAAAGTGCAAAGCTATATCTAAACCATCGTGTTGGTTGTGAAGATTGGGACAAGCTTTTCTATCTTCTAGTCTTACGCATTATTTTAAGCTCAAAATTTTTTTCTAGAAAGAGTTGTTTGTCCGCCCTGAAAATATGTGGGTTGGAATTTCTCGCACAATTGTAAATTCACGTAATAAATGTAATAGTGAATTCAGCGAGCAACGACGCAGCCATCGTAGACGTTTGAATTGACCTTACAAAACATTCTCGGTGCATTCCGGGCGCATCTTCTCCCGTTGACAAACTTCTGTTATGTTGAAACTCATTCCATACTTTCGCCTGGTTTTACTAAACAAACCTGTAGCTGCGCCGCGGAAAAAGGTGGGCGCTAGTATCTCAAGCTGCTGTATTCCTCGCTTTATATGTAAGTGTTGTTTCCTCAAATAGCCCCGCTGTCATACTATACGTGTGACGATTGTGCACGTGAGTTTTATGGCGCATTCCTGGCTCAGGTTCTTCCCTGACCCCAAATATGAGTCAAGTTCGCACCCGTTTTATTATTTCGCCACCTTTCTTAACAGCGAAGCTCCATTGCATGTCTTAATTTTTGGGTCCCCTGTTAAAAACACCAACAAATTGTAGAGCGCCAAATTTGAGCGTGGGCATCGCCGTCACTGCACGGCAGGTAAAAAAAAAAGGAAATGCTACCTCACGAGGATAGCCTGCTGGGCTTGTTGGTGGGGCACCATGAAATCAAACTAAGAGGCCGAGACACAAGGAGAAGTCCGTTCAAGCGCTGAACAACAACTGTTTTTAAAGCAATGCTGTAAATTGCTAGGATCCAGCAGATCATCTCCGGTCCCAGAGCGATGTAGACAGGAATCGCCAGCGAGCGTAGCGCCACGTTGCGGAGCCCACTTAAATCCCCGGAAGCGTAAAACTGCGCGCCACACCCCCGGGGCATGGAAAAAAATTATACAAATTAAAAAGGCCCTAGGGCCATTATATTTTAATACAAGGCGGCTTATATCTCGTTTAAAAAACTGGTTGGTGATTACGATACTTTCTAATGCGATATTTGCGGGCCGTTTTCAGGGAAGCTTGTTTAGCAGCCGCGGCAGACGACGCAGTTCCACCAGTTGCATCTCTTATTGCTCAGTAAGAACTGGTTGAGATGGAATGTGCGCGTACGACAACATCCGCTATAGATGCGGACAACCGGTTGCGTCACTCGCAGTTCACCACTCACTCCTGATGGCTGCTGTGCGCTGGGACAGCACTCACTCGTTGGTTCGCTCGACGGTAAGCTTCTGCGGCGGCAGCAGCGGGAAGCGAGTTTCAGGAAGGGACCGCGAACTGCGTCTCAAAATTGCAAGGTTCACAGTGAAGTTGTAAATATTGTGGAATTCTTGTCGCTGTCACTGCATATGAGATTCCACGGGAAGGAAACGGACAGCCCCATGCTTGTCCACGCGAACAAAACTCTAATTAGTCAAAATGCCTTTCAGTTAATTAACCAGGAACAATGCTCAATCGCAAATTACAAAAAAAAACGTGTTTTGCTTCGTGCACTCCTTGGACTACGACCCAGTCAAAGCTCACTTTCAGGCTCAGAACCGCAGCTTTGCTGGTCATCCTTCTTCACAGATTGAAGGGCACTGAATTTTTTTTCAGCCAAGAAAGAAATATCAACCAAGACCCAGCAAAATAAGGCCCAGCAAAAAGTGACGTTAACACTTATCTCCCTCTCTGCCTTCTACACTGCTTGCTACAGATACCATTTTTTTTTACTGAGAGCTGATAATTTGGCCTGCTGAGAATGCTTTTATCTGGACTGTCAATTTCGAACGTCTGGATAACCTCCCGCGTATGCTATTCTTTTCTCTGTAAACCAGTGAGCACTCTGCGAACAGTGGAACGCCGGCAAATGTTTGCCGTGGGAAGCTAGGAAGCCCGAAACAACAGTCTTACGAGGTTCTGCCGTTCCATCTGAGAACTGGGCATGGCAAAAGCCCGTTGCGTGGTTCTTGCAGCACACATGGAACGTTTAGCAATTGACGAACCCTTTGTGGTCACAAACTCTCACGAATTATTGGGCTTTTCGGAAGCCAACGGCGAAGCCTTAAGCGTTTTCGATTGATATTAAAGATCTTGTTATTCACTTCCTTTGGCAGAGCTTCTAAACTGCGTTTCAGGTGCAATTGGCAACGTATTTGCTGGCTTTCAGAACTCTGCTGGTATGACAAACGCTGCGTTTTTACAGCTTTTAAAATTCTACGTTACATCAAAGTTAAATACATGACAAGGGGGACCGTTTATTACCAAAAACGGCAGCTGCATCGGGTCATGCTCCGAGCCCATTTCAAGAGACTTGTTTTTAGCCTATCGCGATCGTGTGTCAAGTGAGCATTTATCTCGCTCTAATGTAAAACACGTTTTCAAGTGTCTATGCGACCACCTTATAGTTTGAATTGTGAAACTACTAACTTTGACGACACAGTTTTACATGATTTGGCTACTTTCAACGGCCTTTGCATTGACGCAGGAGGTTCCGCTGTACGAGTCTCTCATGGTTCTTGATATGATGACCAATTTTACTTAAGAACACGTGTGCTTAGTGTACAACCGATATGTGTCAAAACCGTTGCTTATTCCTCCAACCATACATAACTGCTCAAAAGGGGTATTGCCAAGTCGTATCTAATGACTCCTTTTTCAAGTCCGGTGTACATAGAGCATAAAAAACTTCATGACCTAAATTAACCACCCCTTGTCTGCTAGGAACTGGAAACGTTTGCTGACATCAGTGCCTCGCGACTCATTGAAAGTGTTAAAATGTGTTGACCAAGACTGCACAGAAAAAAGCGAAGGAAAGAAAAATCTATGGTGGTTCCTTATAAGCACAGGGTTTGGCCCAATCCAAAGACGTTTTGGCATGCGCGAAAGTGTAAAAATAATTTTCTGCGACCCTAACAAACTTTCGAAGCTGTGTCCGATGGTAAATGGCGGGGGGCAGAGGAAAAGTAGGCCATTCAAACAAACACAGAGAACAATGTGTTCAACGTGATGAAGGTGTTGTTTATTTTCTACCCAAGGTTTGTAAAAAACTAAATCGACCAGACGCGTAGATGACTCAGTGATAGTTTGAAGGAGCGTAAGAACATCGCAGTAAAGTCGGTTAATTCGGGTTAACCAGCTTCATAGTGCACAGATTGTCACTGCGTTTCGCTCTTCGAAGGGTGTTTTGTGGTTTCTGTAGAAACGAATGATGGTGATGATGGTTGCATTTTAGCGGCACAAGCCAACTAGGGCAAACAGCGCCAAAGCGGATGGTTAGTTACCGCAGTATAAAGGTGAATACTAAAATAATTAGCAACAGAGGTAAAAACAAATAAGTACAATGAAGATGGCTGGTGTAGACAGCCCGGTTATGATTATGCATGATACGGTATAATATTCAGAAATTTAACTTCAGATAAATACTTAAAAACACTTTTAACAGAAAACATCCGTGTCTCGCCTAAGAAGTGCGATGGGTGGAGTGGGATTTGCTGTCTGTCGATTTCTGGAACGTGTTTGTGTCGTGTGGTGTGAAGTGCCTTGCATGTGATTACTATGTGAACTACGGATAGGCCCTCTCGACACCTGGCGCACAGAGGTCTCAAAGACACAGTTAGCAAGTGTGAATGGGTTACATAGGTAAGGCCTATCCGTAGCCTGATAAGGCTACTTCCGTGTGTCTGTCTTGTTTGTGTTGTATGTATCTACCTAACTGTGGCTTTATAGTGTAGAGTTTATTTTTTGTTGGTCTGTTCCTTGTTTTCTGCCGAGATATGCGCAAGGCTGTTCGTACCAGTGGCTTCAGGTTGAGGTAGGGAACACGCGGTACATCTATGCTACTGCGGAGAGCAGCCACAGCGTCACTCTGGTCAGCAATTTGGTTTCCCATAATGCCACTGTTACCCGGAACCCAGAAAACAATTATTTTTAGTTTTGAGTGATCAGCAGAGGTTTGAGCTTTTAATAAATGATTAAAGACAATGTTTTTGTAGGTCTGAAGCAATGTATGGCTGTTACCAGACTTAGTGAGTCTGTAAAGATAGTGGAGTGTTCTGTTCTGGCTTGTGTAATGTGTTGTACTCCTAACAAGGTACGATATGCTTCTGCCGTAAAAATGCTGCTATTTCTGTGTAATGTCTTCGTACTGGAAAAGTTGGGGCCGTGTACAGAACATGTGACTGCTGAAAGAGTCTTCGAACCATCGGTGTAGAAGGCTGCGTGTGGGTATTGGTGTTGTAATTGAAGAAAGTGCTGTAGTATAGGTTCTCTGGCGCATTTCGTTTGTCGATATATTTACAAGAAACGTTACACAAAATTGCTTACCTCTCCCAAGGCGAAATGAGGTCAGCAATGAAAGACTTCATGCTCTCCTCAAAAGAAATCTCTAGTTCGTCAGTGAGGGCTCTCACTCGGGTTGAGTAGAAAAGAATGAGCACACGCGGGAGGTTATCCACATGCTCGACATCGGCCGCCTTGATGAAAACTGCATCTGCTGCGCTCTCAGAAAAAAAAACTCCATGTGAAGCAACGAGCCCTGAATGCAGGGCGCCAGATAAGCGTTTATGTCATGTTTTAATGGGCCTTCTTATTCGATGTGCCGTCGTTTATATGTATTTCTTGGCGGAACCAATTATAGTTTTAGTTCTGCGCTTTGCCGGTCTGCTCTTTCTTGCGCCTCGTCGCCTTAGTGTGCTATTATCTCCTTCAAAATGGCTGGCTGTCGTTTGTACGTGCCTCACGGCGACCGCCCGGCGTCCGCTGCGTAAGTTTGTCAAGCCAAGCGTACACAATTACACAGATTGGTTAAGATTGGGGCGTCCGCCCGCAAGATAAAAAAACCGTGAAATGGCCGAATGCCTGCGTGAGGGCGCCTTCCGGCGAACTCCCAGCGTCCCGGGCACACACCTGTCAAACCAAGACTACCCATTTAAGAAGATTGGCGAAGATTGCCGCAAAAAAGTCTACCAAACCCCGTAATCGTGGCAACACTTGCTTGAAATGGGAAAGACACGTCTTTGCGAAAGCCAACGTGAAGACCAAAGGTGATCACTTCGAAAAAAAAGAAAGACGTTCACACTTGTGGGATCACACAACTTTAATGTTCCGCGCCGAAGGGTCCACAAAAACAACCCCCGAATCGGCGCACACACAGTTTTCTTGCTTCTCTCGGGCCAAAGTGTTCTTGTCGCCGGCGCCCGTGTGTAGAGGCATCGACGTGACGCGCAGGCGCAGAAGTGGTGCCGAACCGTTTCGCCACACCACCTCCCCCCACCCACGAAGATAGAAGCCGTCATGGTTGAAGTGGTTTGGGGACCCGCACCTGGCGTCCAATCCGGGTGGTGTAGGGTGCCGGCCTAGGCGTTGCGGGCTGTTGTGGACGATTTACGGGAGCTGTGTGGGAGTTGGTAGCCTCCTCGGAAAGGATGTATGATGGCTTTAGGTAGTCGATGGAAACGCGAATGTTATTTTTACTGATTTGCAGGGTGAATGTTTTGTCTTCGCGGCGGATTCCTTTATATGGTCCAGAGTAAGGCGGTTGGAAAGGTGCGTGTACAGTGTCGTCGCGAGAAAGGCATGCGAGTATGTTGCCAAGTCCTTAAACACTAACGGGGGCGGCTTGGTGTGGCGTGCCACTGGTAATGGGTGCAGCGCGCTCATTGTGCCACGGAGCCGAACGACGAAGTCTACAGGGTTCGAGCTGGTTACATCAGAAGCCGGAGTGGAGAGAAGTTCTCCAGGTAGACGAAGCGGCTCCCCGTAGACAAGTTCCGCGGGCGTGGCTTGAATGCCTGGCTTGAAAGTTGCGCGCAGACCAAGAGCGACGGCCGGGAGAGCTTCGAGGCAGGTTGAGTTAGGGTGGCACATGATGACTGCGTTGAGCTGCCGGTGAAACCGTTCAATCACCCCGTTGCCGCAAGGGTGGTAGCTTGTTGTCCGTGAACGCTTGAACCCGGTAGTGAGCCCGAGAGCCTGACGAGTTTAGAATAGAATTTTCCTTCCTCGATCGGTTGTGACTAGAAGAGGATTGCCGAAGCGTGAAATCCAGCCGGAGAAGAAGGCTGATGCGACGTTTCTGCGGTAATCCTTTCGAGCGGCCACACCTCGGGCCAACGAGTGTAACGATCAATGGCGCTGAGGCAATATCGCTGAGGTCCGGCTGGTCGGAGGGGGCCAATGATGTCGATGTGGATGTACTGAAACCGTTCCGTGGGAGGGGAAGTTCTCTGATTTACAAGGTGAGTGCCGGGTGAGATTTTGGCGCGCTGACATTGAATGCAGGTGCGTGCCCAGGTGCGGCAGTTCCGTTGCATTGAGGGCCACGCGTACCGGTCAGTCAAAAGGCGTGTAGAAACTCGGATGCCGGGATGACTGAGGCTGTGTAACTGGTTGAAGAGGCGTTGTCGATGCAAAGAAGGGACGTATGGTCTCACTCGTACTGTTGATATTTCACAGTAGACAGCCTCCGTCGACCCAGGGATGGTAACTTTTGGAAGTTGAAGGGAAGAGCCATTCTCGAGGAGCTGCTGGAGTTCGGTGTCCGTTTTCGGAGCTTCGGCGATAGTGTCACTCGTAACCGGTGGTAGCTCGAAAGCAGAGACGCGGGAGAGTGCGTCGGCGACCACGTTTTCCTTTCCTCTGATGTGGTGGATATCCGTGGTGAATTGAGCGATGAAGGACAGTTGGTTCTGCTGGACCGGTGGAAGTTTTTTGCGGCGTTGGGAGAAGACGTCAGTGATATGTTTGTGGTCGGTGTATAAGGTGCAGTGCTGTGCCTCGAGGATGTGGCGAAAATGTTGGACTGCTTCGTAGATGGCAAGAAGCTGTCTGTAGTAGGCTGGCCAGGTCATCTCCGCAGGGGGTAACGCTGCATCGACGATGCTGGCGGAAGGCGGGATCGGCTTCGGGGAAGAGAGTTTCTTTGAAAAGAACACCGAGGGGCACCAGTTGCTTCCCACACGCTGCTTGAGGGAGGCTCCAACGGCGGTGCTAGAGGCATCAGTGAAAAGACCCAGGGGAGCCTCTGTCTTGGGATGCGAGAGCAGCGTTGCGTTGCCGAGGGCAATTTTGCAGTCTTCGAACGCTTGCTTTAAGGGTGTGGTCAAAGTGACGTGAAGGTTGCTGCGTTGGCCGGCCAACGCGTCATGAAGAGGGGCCTGATATGTGCCCGCTTTAGCCACGAAGCGCCTGTAAAGCTTGAACATACCAGGAAATGGCGGAGGTCTTTCGCTGTGGCAGGCAGCGCGTAGTTTTGAAGGCCCAGGATGCGGTCAGGCAAGTGTCTAGTTCCTTCTGAAGAGATTTCATGGCCAAGAAACGTGACGGCGGGGGCGAGAGTGTTCTTATCACCGGCGCCCGTGTTTAGAGGCATCGACGCGACGCGCAGGGGCAGGAGCGGTGCCGAACCGTTTCGCCACACAATTACAGCAACAATGATGCTGTCAAGGAGCGTCGCGGCCGGGAAGGAGCAAATGGGCTCCAATCGTTGTCTTAATTTTCGTGGGTGTCATCAACGTGGTGCAGTGCTTTATTACCTTCAATTCTTATGCGTAATGGGAACTGCCTTACTGTTTTCTAAACTGACGTGTTTGCCCACAATGGCAAAATACGTGGGAAAATTTAGTGATTGATTGCAGGGTTTAAGGTGCCGACGCTACGCAGGCGATGAGGCGCGCCGTAGTGGAGGGCTCCGGATTAATTTTGACCACCTGGGGATCTTCAACGGGCGCCGAAATCTTGTACACACGGGCGTTTTTGCTTTTCGCCTACATCAGAAAAGCGGCCACCACGGCCGAGAATCGAACCCGCGACCTCGTGCTCAGCAGCGCAACGCCCTAGCCACTGAGCCACCGCGGCGGGTGGGAAAATTTCCCGAACAACCGTAATCGCCCGCTGTATATTTAGGCGTTACTTTCTCAAGAACACCGGGGTTATCGTAGACGCATTTAAAAGCGCACGAAATAGTGCGAGTGACAATTTCTCGAACTGCCCTACGACTCCGCTGTATAATGCATGTTACTTCCGCAGGCAGCCCTGCTGTCATACTAGGTGCATGGCGATGGCGAAAGTGCGTTTCTCTGTGCATTCCACGCTCAGCTGGTGTCACAGACTGCAAAGGTATGGTGGGCGGAACCGGAATTCATGCTTCCTCCTTTTGGTAAGATGACGTATTTGCACGCAGCGAAGACAGGCGAGTGCAAATTTCTCGAAGTGCCATGATCCGCGCTGTATAACTGTAATAATTTCGCAAGTAGCATTCCAGTCAAATAAGGCGTGTGGTGACAGTCCACGTGAGTTTCTTGGCGAATTCCAGACTCAGGTACTTCAACAGACAACAAAGATTTGGTATGTTGACCCCAGTTTTATGATTTCTTCTCTGTTTTTTAAAAGCAGACGTGTTTGCGCGCAAGCAAAAAAAGGCGGTTGAACTTCATGGAACTGCAGTAATTCACCCCTAACTATTCAAGTGTTACGTCAGCTAGAAGCCTTCCAGTTACCTCAGATTTCTTAAGATAACGCTGCTCAGAGCCTCTGCACATTTCGGGTTCATCGGGCTCTGCACTTCGGGCTCGGGCTCTGCAGATTTCTTCACCACACTACAAAGATTGGGTATCTTGACCCAGTTTTTTTCATTTTGCCTACTTTTATCTAGCGGGCGTAGTTGCTCACCAAGAAAAAATGTGTTTTTTAGGTGTCACCTATTCAAACAACTCTGTAGTCATGTTGGACTTGTTGCGATCGCGAACGTGAGTTTCTCAGCAGATTTTCTGTTCACCTTCTTCTCCAGACAACAAGATAAGGTGTGTTGACCTCGATTTTATCCCTTCGCTTATTTTGTTTAGGAGAGGCTTTGGCTAGCAGCGAAAAAGGGCGCGCGGGAATTTCTCGAACTGGCATAATCCGCGTCTCTGTTACTAGATGGCACTTGCGACGCAGCTCCGGATCATTGTAGACGCATGTGCGAAGCACACGTGAGTTTCTCGGCGCATTCCGGCTTGAGCTGCTTCCCGAGACAAAGAATGATTGGGTACGGTGGTACTGGTATTACCCATTTGCCAGGTTTTGCCTTCCAGATACGTGTGAGTATCTGGAAGGTGGGTTAAAGAATGAACGGTGGGTTAAAACTTCTGGAACTCGCTGTTGGGTGTTGTAGCGCCCGGTATTTGCTATCTGCTGGTCCATACCACGTCCGTGAGCAAGCTGGCGCGCATCCCCCGCACGCTGTAGGTGTCGTTGGAGGTCCGCGTTGAGGTCGTCGTCTTCTATTTGTGGCAGTATGGTATCGAGAATCGTCGTCGGCTGTCGACCATAGACAAGCCCGATTGGAGTGATTCGCATATTTTTTCTGAATAGCTGTGTTCTACGAGAATGGGACGCAATAAAGTATTTTGTCCTGTGTTTATGCTCCATGTCGACGTACTTACACGCGATATCGGCCATTGTCTTACATAAACTCCGCCCGATCGCCCCACTGTCTCCCATATTTGCACCTCTGCCGTCTCCATTTGTTCCTTATCTCCCTGGGCATCCTACCACGCCAAAACTGCGAGTGCGGGGCTCCTACTCCGCTTGTGACGTCTCCTTCCCGTAATAGCGTACGCGCCCGAGATAGATCACACCGGCTCCTCCTGGCGCACTCACGTCGCCTCCCGAGAAGTCGGGAGATGACGTAAGAAATCGGGGTATTCTTCAATCTCATCAGTGCTCTTACAGGATAGTGGGTGTGTGGGTGTGTTAGTGGGCGCAAAGTAAGCCTTCCATATGGAAAGCGACGGTAGATGTCACCGGCCTGTCTGAAGTGGTAGCCCAGCTCACGATTTATTTATTTATTTATTGAAAATACTTTCAAGGCCCATAGGGCATAACAGAAAGGAGTGGTAGGATACATACATAGGGTGCAGTTGTTTTACACAAACGCCATAGAAACAGAAATAAAAAAAGAGCGATTCAACAAGAAGCGTTGTGAATGGCTGCTTTAAAGAGAGTGGCATCAGTGATGGCAGCGATGGTAGGAGGGAAGCGGTTCCATTCTACGCTGATTTGGGGGATAAATGATTCATGATACATATCAGTACGACAATATGGTACAGTAACTTTACTGAAATGGTCAATTCGAGATGACATGTAACTGGGGGAGTGATAAGTTGATACTTTAAAGTAGGGTTGTGATGATAAATTTTGTGAAACAAACAAAGACGAGAGCATTTGCGACGGTGTGAAAGGCTGGTGAGATTAAGCGTATTTTTCATAGATGAGACACTGGCAAGACGTGATTAAGATTATAATATGTAACGAGCGGCACGGTTTTGAACAGATTCCAGAGCCAGGGTGAGCGTGGTTTGGTGAGGATCCCATATGGTGCATGCGCATTCTAATTTGGAACGGACGAGTGGTTTGTACAGGGTTAATTTAAAAGATAAAAGTACGCAAGAAAAATTCCGGCGCAAATAACCTAACATGCGACTGGCGTTCTTTTTTACGTGGTCAATGTGAGTGCTCCATGACAGGTTATCAGAAATATGTACACCAAGATATTTATATGAGTTAAGATGTACAAGAGGAATATCGTGAAGAAAATACGCATCCGTATACGTTTTATTGGGCTGCCGGCATATCCTCATACTTTTGCACTTCGTAATGTTAAAATTCATGTGCAATTTGTTACACCAGTTAGTTAAACTGTTAAGGTCATTTTGCAAAATTTGAATATCAGCAGGGTTAGAAATTTTGTGGTAAATTACACAGGCATCCGCGAATAGCTTAATTGACGAGAATTGAACACAGTCTGGAAGGTCATTGTTATAAACAAGGAAAAGAAGTGGTCCTAGCACCGATCCCTGTGGCACGCCTGATTCTACCGGAGATAAAGCAGAAGAGTAATCGTTAGCAATAACAAATGGAGAAGAGTTGAAAAGAAAGTCTATATACCATTAAAAAATTTTGGGATCATTATTTAGTTTTGTGAGCTTGAAAATTAATAAATCATGAGGGACAGTATCAAAGGCTTTAGCGAAATCTATGAATATGCAATCGGTTTCAATTCTCAAATCAGCATTTGCGAGCAAATTGTTAGTAAATGTTAGTAGTGGCGTTTCACAAGAAAACATTTTTCTGAACCCGTGTTGACAGTAATGAAAAATGAATTGGACTCAAAATATTCAAATAAATTGGAATATATTATGTGTTCTAACATTTTGCAAGGCACAGATGTTAATGAGATCGGGCGATAATTATCGGGGCAATGAACGTCACCAGATTTGAAAACAGGAGACACCTTTTCCACCTTCCAATCGCGAGGCAATACAGAATGGTACAAAGATTGCTTGAAAATTTTTGAAAGAATAACAGATGAATACACATGTGTACATTTAAACATTTTAGAATATTACAGTCAGGGGCAGCATAGGATGAAATTTTGAGATAACACATCAATGCATCAATACCAACAGAATCAATTATAATAAGATCTATTGGCAGGACCTGCGGAGGTGTGAAAGGTGGCATAACGGTAGAAAAAACGCGATTCAAAGCAGCGGAAAATGTATTGTTGAAAATGGAACAGCATTGACTTGGGGAGACTGGGGTATTTGATTGAACAATATAAATAAGTTTGTTTTCACTGCCGCTGACTATGCTCAAGAACTTTGGTGGGTTACATTGTAACAATGATGGCATCGTATCAGTAAAAAACAACACCTTTGCATTCGAAGCGGCTACGTTAAAGCCAGTATTATTTCTACGATAGGCCGACCAGTGATCGGGCCGATTTGTTCGCTTCGCGCGAGGAAACATGCGCTTCTTTTTTTGCGAGCCACTTTAATGAATTTGTAAACCAAAGTGAACGTGGGTTACTTGTTACCTTTCTTTTTGGGACATATTTGTCTACCAGAAATAACAGCTTGTTCTTAAAAAGGAACCAATTTTCTTCAACCGTGCGATCGGAAAAGTTAAGAAGATAGTCGGCGAGAAACAGCCCTAGGTCAGCTGTGATTGACCGCACATCAGCTCTGCTGTAGTCTTGTATCACTTAAGAATTACGAATGGAATGGTCGCTTATGCCTGGTAAGTATGTTATAGTGTAAAGCAAATCTGGTGTAGTGGAAAAACTTAAGTCCAACGTGTTATAAGATGTAGTAGTAGTTCTCGTTGGCATGTGAACAAGTTGCGTAAGATTGAAATCACCGCATAGGATTAGAAATTCTGCGCACTGCGCAGAATTTTGTTGAACAATAACCGAATCATGTCACCATTGTATGTTTGGAAAATTAAAATCTCCTAAAACCAGCAGAGGAGAGTTAGGGTATCTGAGGCACAGTTTATCGACTACGTCTTGAAGTTTGGTGCAAAAAGAATTTGGCGCACTTGGTGATCTATAAGAGGCACATATTATGAATTCTCGGCTAGCAAGAAATATGCACGCGCAAACAAGCTCAAGTGGCGTTACTACCGGGATTACATGCGAAACAAATCTATCGTTGACCGCTATAAGCACTCCTCCTCCGGATCGAACGTCGCAGTCTTATGTGTAAAAGCAATACGATTTTTCGCAGTGTAATATCTCACAATTCTTAATTTTTTCGAAAATCCAGGTTTCAGTCAGAATGACAATATCAGCGGAGCAAGAATCAACAGTGGAAGAAAGGGCTATGAATTTGTTAAGAACACTTCGAGCATTTGTGAAAAAGATGGATGGATTGTTTACGTTTTGTGCAGAAGATCGCTATGTGGTAGTGTCTTCGGGGCCAGCAGATAAAGCGTTATCAGCGGCTTGCGTGCTTCGGGAAAATACAATTTCACATACACTGTCGGGGTCTGCGCTGTAGAGGTAAGTCTGTTTGTTTATCGTAAGCTTGTTAGAACGGAGCGAGTAAGTCTGCCCGCTAGCTTTGCCGAACTCTATCAACTTCTTTCGTGATTGACGCGTTTCACCACAAAAATCTTCGCTGATAGATTCTTCTTTGTTTTTTAGTTTTGCCTTTTGCGACAGAATACTATCCCTTGTTTTAAATGACAAGACCTTTACGATAATCGGTGGCGTTTTATTTTCTGCAAATTGTCCGAGCCTATGGGCTCGAACGATCATGTCTTCTGTAAGGTGCATGTTAAAGTAACGAGACAGTAGTTCACGAACGCATTTTTCAGAGTCCTCCCACTTTTCTAGATTGTTGTCAGAGATACCATATAAAAGTAGATTGTCTCGTCTGGATCTATCTTCAAGATCGTTAGGTCGTAAATTTGTGGCCTCACATTCGTTTTGAACAACTTCGGAAACTAGGTGTGAAATGTATGTTGATGGGGGCATGCCTTCAAAAGACTTGATCGCTGCTTCTACGGTGGTCAGCCTTGTCGCCAAGTCGGACACCTTTTGGGTTAGTTCGACCTGATTTTGCCTTAAATCAGAAAGTACACCCATAACTTCAGCATGCCTAGAGTCTTGTTGGGTAGAAATGGCATTGATGGCTGTAAGTAATTCATTGTGCAGCCTGATTGTTTTTTCGTCAGGCGGCCCCCGGTTAAGCTCTACATCACCGCCAAGTAGTAAAAGTGTAACAACAAATACACAATCCCAGACATTCTCGTAAACTACAATTGGGCACGGAAGAAGCAGCAGACAAATGTTGTTAGAGCGCTTAGAATACAATGATGGTGCTTTACCAACCTGCACATGAAACAGGAAGGAATTGTTGAGCGACAACCGCATGGTTGCCGCTCTGCCGTGCCCACTGAAGGTGTCCGGCTGCACCCAGCTCTTTATACGTTCCGCGCTTGACCATGTCGATGTCGGTGTGGCTGATGCGGTGAAGGGGGTGGTGGCGGTGCCCCGAATACGAAGATAAGAAATGCCACATTCTACGGTGGGCAGCTCTTGTTTCACCGGCAGGGCTGCAGCTGGAAATGCTGACGCATGTGGAACCGAAGAATGCCATGCGCAAAAGGGGGCGATGAGATGCACAAGAAACAGGAAGGGATTGTTGAGCGAAAACCGCATGGTGGCCGCTCTCCCGTGCCCACTCTTATCGGTGGTTAAGGAGTTGTCTGTCTGTCTCCTCGTCTGATTTTAGAATACAGTTGGCCAGGCGGGCGAGAGTGGACCGTATTACAGCGGCGACTCCTGATGACAACTTAGAGCTGCGCGTGGCCGGCGAACAGCTCCACAGTATGTCATTGCTTGTGGCTTGCAGTGGGCTTCGCACGGCGTAGAAGCCCGCAAAGCGCGTCAAAATTCTGCCCAAATCAATTCATTCAGGGAGACGACTTGGTGGTGGGGCGAAAGTGTGGAAAATATCCACTGCCTCCCCTGGTAAATACACGCAATTTTTTCTCTAGTGTATCTCAGCTATTAGCCCCGGCACCGATCGTCTTCAAAACGTCGGCATTGGTTGCGCGGTCGTACTGCCTCGTTTGTCTTTCAAGCGTCTTCTCCACTGAGGCCGCCTTAGACCTGAATTGGGTCACATTGTCTTCGGGGGTTCCGGTTACGGCATGCGAAGAGGTTTTGCTTAGCCCCTCAGTTCAGAAGCACCGGTTTCTTTCCTTCGGTCATTTCTTCGTCTGCATAGCGACAACGTCGCTTGCACTCCTCAACGAACACAACCACGCTTTCACAGAAATGATTCTTTCGTGGTTGCAGCAGCTTCTCTGCCTGTTCCTTGCGTACTATAGTCATGAATGTTTTCGAAATGTTCCTTATAGAACCAGGCACAGGTAGTCATCTTACGTTCGTGGTTTTTGAACCAAGTGCGTGTGGAGTCCTTAAGATAGGAAACCACTTGCCTCAGTATTTTTACGTCATCTCATCGCTTTATTATGCGGTTCCTCTCGAGATGTTCCAGGCGACGGTTTAAGATATACTTTTAGGCGCGGACACAATGGCCTACAAACGGTCAAATAATGTCGGTGATGCAGCGCCTACACATTTCATTGAAACAAAATCATGCGCTATGACTCCTAACCTAGCTTAGCAGCGTAGCAAGGTACACGTGGATTTACCAACTACTGTCTGAGGCAAGGTGGTTCGCCATCACCAGCGGCATGCAAGTTAAACAACGTTGTTTGTGTGAGCTCACGCAATAACCTCAGGCAACGCCATCCTAAAGCGCGCTTTCCCCCATTTGTTGAAACAGCCGCGAGAAAGCGGGAGTACCATGTTCATTCAGACCATCACCAAAGCTCCGCCAGTGAGTTCGACAACATCACGTTGTCTCCGCTGCTTGTGCGTGAACTTGCCCGAGTCGTAAAACGTCATATAACGGCCAGGAGACATCAGCGTACTAGCAGCTAACTTATTCAATTCCATAAATTGAGATACCTTTCTTGCATTCAAGGAAAATGTTCCGGCAGCGCACGCTTCCTTTTTTCCCTTCTTGTACTCAGTGGCCGGCGGGCTGTAGCCAACGGTAAAATCGACGGCACTGTATCGTTTGCGAGCGCGCATCTCTTCGACTTTTGTAGTACTTTCCCTCTAAGCTTCTAAAAGTACACAGAGAAACGACAGCTGTCTGGAAGGAATTTGTGTCTGGATGGAATTCCTGCATAGCAGGCATTCAATCGTTTAAAATCGCCGGGAAGGTCAAAAGAAGTCCTGATATCTTATCAGCTTCTGATACCGCATTGTGTTACAGCACCTGCGGAGCACTTTCACCTTATTTTTTCATTTCCAAAGCAATCAATCTCAGTTTTGCGAGTGCTCAATGGATACCGCGACACACATTCTGTTAGGTTTGGTTTACGTTTTTTGCCTTCTTTTAATTGTTACCGACAAGAACAGCCTGCCCATACCAGGCTGAAACAGTGTGGTGGTTTTAAATGCTTTCTCACGTATTTCTCCCAATTGTCGTCTTTTCGATCGGGCGGCGTTACCGGCTAAGCTGCGGCGAGCAGCCATCGAGCAGATGACTGGTTACGAAAGCTTCTGACAAGACCCGACAAAGAGCTGAAAAGGTCTCAACACCTCCGAGTGGCTGGTGCTCGGGCAGCTTCTTGTCGCTGCCGCTAGAGCGCATGCAGTCAACGGTGTGAGCGGCGCCATTTCCGCGAAGTTACTAGAATGACGAGAAAACATTTGTTTTGCAAGCTGTGTTCTGATCCAAAAATATATCTTACACCGTGTTTCAGCCATTCCTCAGGACCTTCTCTAGGTGCCTGTGAAATGACAGTGGATCCTGGGGTTACTGCCGAACAACCGGAGTGCAGACAGCGTTGCCCATTGTGGATGCGTCATTTATAGCTCCGCTCGCGACGTTTTACGCATTCACCTTATCAGACTCGTTCTTGATTTCTTGAGTCGCCACCTAAGGATTTTGATCAGGTTAACTGCTTTCGTGTAACATTTACCCTTTGGGCTGGAGGCGGAGATTGCTGCTCCAACAGCAGCAGTTCATCAGAAGCTCCGATAAAATGTATCTGTTATAAGTGCTTTCCTTAGCTCAACCAAAAACAAACCGATTTGGTCTCTTTTTTATTAAACCGATGCTTTAAGGTCCTCACTGATGCCGTTGTACGCCACTACGCCCTGCCGTGACGGTGATTACGAATGATAGGGTTTCTAATGGAAACAACAAACGCTTCGCGTGGGCGCAATCAAACCTGGGAACCTCGAGTTATGAGGGCGGCGTCTTTCCCATTACTCCATCTCAACACTTTCGAAGGGAACACTAGCAGCAGGCACCGATTCGCTCCTACACCCAAACCCAAGCATTAGGCCTACGAATATCACACCCGAAGGTTGCTGTGGGTATTCTAAAACAGTGGCGCTTACATGTATGTAGCACATTCTGGCAGTGCGGCATTAATCAAACCACTTCACGAGAACTGCTGGCGTTCAGCAACCTTTGTCGTTAGATGGAGGGGTGCTCAGTATTTTAATTACCAAGGGTGTTTGCCATCCAACATAAAAATGTAGCGAATTTTTTTACGGAACACCCAGAAATTCCCAGCCCTTCCACCCCGTAAAGAGGGATGGCCAGCAAAGCTGCAGTTCCGATCCTCAACGTGAGGTTTGACTGTGTCGCGTCCCAAGGGGTGCGCGAAGCAAAACAAGTTTGTTTGTAGTTTACGATTGAGCATTGTTCCTGATTATTAACTGAAAGTCCAGTCGTGCCCAGTCACTGCTCCTCGTGCATGCTCAGCACGGCTTTTCACTAGCCACGTGAAATGGCTATCAAGCGGCTCCAACGCAGCGTCAGACATGGCTACTGCGCAATTGAGGTGCGCAGCTGGTCACGCGCCGGTGCCAGTGCGTCTGCCGCGGCTATGACGCAACACAATCCAACACAATACACTTTAATCCAATCCAATCCAAATCCAATGCAAGCCAAGCCAATGCAATCGACTCCAATTCAATGCTCCTCGCTCTTGCGCAGAACGGCCCTTCATGGCACACGCGAAACTGCTCAACCTCGGCCAGTGTAGCTTACGCTACAATACAGACACGAACCGTGGATAGAAATGTATTATAGCGCGGGTATGGTAATCACGGCGCATACTCTATGAAGGCCCTAGGACCTTTTTATTTTGTATGATTTTTTCCATGCCCCGGGGGTGTGGCGCCCAGTTTTGCGATTCCGGGGATTTGAGTTGGCTCCGCAACGTGGCGCAACGCTCGCTAGTGATTCCTGTCTACATCGCTCTCGGACCGGAGACAATCTGCTTGATCATAGCCATTTACAGCTTTGCTGTAAAAAGCAATTGAACATTAGACATCACCAACGCATATTTTGTGAACAACTTCATGGCTACTTGACAAGGAATGGTTAATAGGGTGATTGCTTAACTACGTTATCACGGGTCATTGTAGTTCACGTTGTGATTTTGTGTGCTGTGCTGCGCACAGTCTGCATTTTCCCCAACACCATCTCGCTTTGAATGTTTCGTGCGTGTGCCGATACTCCCCTACGTCAATTTCTGTTTTGAATTGCTCCATGGGAAGCTGAAGGCTAAGCACGCAGACGTTGTTTTTTGTATTTTGTACCTCTTAAAGCTTCGCACTCAACAAATTTCAAAATTTAAAAACTCAAATGTTTGTGATAACGCCTAGTAAAGGTGCAGGCTGGCCACTATTCCCAATCGAGCAGCTACTCACAGCCCTGCTTGCTACCGAGGTATCAATAGAACATCTCTTTTTCTTGTAATTGTGTACATAAGCACACCGCAAAGGAAAATAAGTAAAGGCAAACTTCAACACAAACAAAGCCCCGACGGTTGTTGAAACTAGCGACACAAAAGCAACACAACCATAACCTGGAATGATTCTGCCGTGGAGTTTAAAGCCAGCAATATAAGATTCCGACATATTTGTGTGTTTTTCGTTGTATTTTTCAAATCGTAACAATCATACCTTTATTCTTTTGATTCAGAACTTGTCATAATCGTTCTTTATATTTTATTGGCAATCTCTACGTTGGTTTTATTTATCTTATGTCTAAAGTATCGTAGGCGCAAGATTTTCTTGACACAAGGCTTGTTGCGATAAATGGACAGATGGCAACAAGAACGAACACAGGCAAGGAAAAGTTAAATATCAACAACCGTTTACTGGGAGCGGAACACTTGCGACTGTATTTAAACCCATTCGCATAAGCACATGCCCACAAGACCTTGCAGTGAAATAACATCGACAACTCCAATAAAACGGTAGAGCCTTGTGAGTGAGTTTGGGCAGTGTACCGCTAAAAACATGAATTAGTTTCACTCAACAAGAAAGCTGTTGGAAGTGCAGAACAGTGATTTGCTGGTTTCTTTGTGTTAGTCTTGTGACTAGCTTGTGTCTGTGTTGTTTTGAAACCCCGCCTGTGTACTATCGCGTGATAGTGCCGGCGTTGCACCTTCTCTCGCGCACAGTAGGCTGTGGCGCCATCCTATTACTTTATTCACAATCATCCTCTTCTTGACATCAAAATAAGCCAAGAGACGGCACGGTCGCTTTTGAAACAGCCGGAGTTGTAATTTTTTTATGTTTGTTTTATTCTGTTTTACTTATTTTAAACAATTGTGTACCCATTTGAAGGATCAAAACAGACATCTCGCGCATCGACCCTGCAGCGTAAAGATCACTACTACACTTTGCATATGAGTAATGCGTGCCTCTGTGCGCTAACGGGATACACATTAGCTGCGTAAAGAGAGGGATGCTCGTTATATTCCGACCAGGTGAAGCGGGTTTCTTTAGGAAGCCGGTGTGAGGGTGTGTTAGGTCAGAACCCCCAGACGTAGTACGAGGACAAGGCGAGTCCCCAAAGTACTCGTTGTCATAAGAGAATCTCCATAATATTGTGACTTGGTAGTCCCGTTTAGAGACAAACATGCGATCGGTGATATTGCACTGGTGGAAGAGGGCCAGAACGACGATACCACCCCCCGAACTCATGCTGCTGGTTACCTCAACACTGCCTAGCATATTGTGCCTTTAAATATTTGCACATATGCGTCATCTTGCCACGTAACATTCTCGGTTGAGGTATGGGGCTGGTGCCAGCAACTTATCTCGTACAGCTTGCCAGGAAATGAACCACCCAGCAGGGAGCTTGGGAGTAGACGATCAATTCTTTGTGTAACAATGCCGGCTGATAGAGCGAACGTTCCCCCATCCCCTTCATCTTCGTATCTTATCCCCGAGAGCCTGGCATGTTCACCGGGACAGACGACATTGATGTGGAGGACTGGCTCAGTCTCTTTGATGGTGTCGGCGCTTACAACAGATGCGATCCTACAGTCAAGCTGCGGAATGGGATGTTTTACACGAAAGACGAAAGCCCTCCACGCAAGTTGTTCGAGATACAGGAGACCGAATCGGAAGTGTTCAAAGCGAAGGTGCGAGACTTTTCGGACAGCCACTCGGTCTCCAGCTTGTTCTAAGAATTCAACCGAATCCTACTTCGAGTACCTACCCAGTACGTGTGGTCATTTGCTCAATAGCTGATAGCACCGTGACGGAGTCCGATAAAAAGGGACACATACTGAAGGAAATTTTGGATGACGCCTTCCACATTCTCATTTTCAGACTGGCCCGCTGTGGATATATTTATTAAGAAAGGTCGGGCATTCGAGGAGGCCAAAGGACGCCGTATTGCCCAAAACGTCACATAAATTCCTCAGACGGCAGCGACATCTTTGTGTAAGATACAAGCCTACCAGCACGTCTTGCACGCATACAAGATCCCATGCCATTGTGAGCGGATGTAATTAAAATCTGGCGCCGAGAAAGGAAGACTATGGCCCTTTCTACAGCGGTGCCATATGCGCCCGAGAATAACTTGCTATAGACCGTATCCGTCTTCCAAGCCGTTGTCAATGAAGAAGTAGGCCAAATAAGTGTCCACCAAAGTACGCATTTAGCTGTTGTTCCGACAAGTGTACAAGGTCGCCTGGTCACCACAAAGAACGTCGTCCTCCACGCTACCCACGCTGTACCCTGCTCAGTGGCGTACCCCACACGACAAACTCGTTTTTTTTATTTCCTCCGCAGTTGGCCCCTTTCCGGCTTTTTTAGATGAGGAGCATCTCTTGACCGGGGGCATGTCACTTGTCTGCACCCCATTCGCAGCGAGTCTGGTGGGGAAATTGGCAGGATGCCTCAAGGGATTTGCCAACCAAAGAATCCATCAAGAAATAGCGTCGCCTTTAACCACCTGCGGGGATCACATTCAACGAGACTGCCGACTCTCTAGCAAGGATAGCACTTTCTGGGCCTGTAGTAGACGTCATAGAGCCGACACATTTACTAACACCAGCTAGGTACCGTAGGATGCTGAAACTCCAAGAGCAGCAAGAATCGGTTTTATTATAACTAAGAGATTTTAATCATCTTAAATTCCCATGGAAAACATAATGGTGCCCTTCACGCAACTTAGAGGTGGGTATTACAGCCTTACGTTGTCGAGTACCCCAGTTAAATAGGTACTTACACAGGTCTCATCTGGCGCCAACAGCTCTCTGCAGCTACTGCAACGAAGACGAGTCTGTCGAACACTAACTTTTGACATGCCGACGTTTTTCGCAACTGAGACGTAAGTTCCTGGAGGTGCCGCTTTACAGTTTGGAGATATCTCTAACAGTGCCGGCTATACTATCGCTCGGGGCATCCTAAACGGGGTTCTGCCGCCGGGATGTATGCTCTGCCCTCCTGCTCTACATTGAAAATTGCAAACGATTCTCTGTATGATTGCGATTGGTCACCCTTGATTTGATTTTTCAAAATTTTTGTTCAAAACTTTTTCCAACCAATCAAAATCATTGGTCTAAATTAAGCGTCTCGTGATTAGATAAGGCTTCCATTCATTTTAACCATCCTCTGTTGATTGGCCGATCCCCTCATTGGGTATGTGCCATACCTAAAGGTGCTACAGCAAAAACAACAAAGCTACGAAGAGGAGGGCCGGTACGTTGCTCTCAGTCGGTGCACCAACGTCAACAACCTTTACCTCAGCAACGCTGACGTATACTAGCAATTATACCACAGAGACGACAGCATCGACAAGAATACGATTCTCGGCGAGGTGGTGGTTCTCGACGCCTCGAATACCCCCGCCTACTCACCGTCACGCAACAGTACTTGCGTGCGTTTGCCACCGGTGTGCACCCGGACGCGGTATTCCCTCTGGCGCTACTAAACAGCAGATCACTCAACATAAAGCAACACAATGAAACAACATTGAACGGACATGATGCTTCGCATCGTCATCAGGGTTCCCCATGGGAAGATGGTATAGGTTTTTTCGCAGGCTCAGAGTTTTGTTCTTCCGAAGGGCAACGCTCAGGGTTAGGGAGGAGATTTTAAAGTGGCGTCCCTAGCGGCGTCAACGTGAAACTGAATAGAGGGGAAAAAAGCAGACGACTGAGGCTTTTTCCCATGGCGGAAAAGCTGCCTTATATACACAGACAACGATATGTAGCTATATACCCAATTCTTCAGCGTGCATTTGAGTGTTAGCTATCGGAAAAAATTTTCCTAACGCAACATTTCCGGATGAGATTTTGCTGGCTCTTTTATAGCGTGTTGTCGAAACTAAAGAACTTACACCATCGCCCTGTGGTGAGCCCTGATGGGGAGGCGAAACATCGTAGGGGTTCCGTGTGGTTCCAATGTGTTGCCGTTGTGTTGAGTGATCCGGTGTTTAGTAGCACCAGAAAGAATTCCGCGTCCGGGTCCACACTGGTGGCAAAAGCACCCCAGTACTGTTGTGTGATGGCGAGTAGGTGGGGGTTCTCGAGGCGCCGAGAACCACCGCCTTTCGAGAATGATGTTCTTGTCGATGTTTTCGTCTCTGTGGTAGAATCGGTAGTCTCCGTCAGCGTTGGTGAGGTAAATGTTGTTGATGTTGGTGCACCGGCTGAGAGGGACGTACACTCCCTCCTCTTCGCAGCTTTGTCTTCTTCTCCTTCTTCAGCGGTTCCTCTACGGGAAGATGACGACGGTTGTTGAATGTGAAGCTATGTCGTGAGGGATTAGCAGCGTACACGCCCTCCTCTTCCCAGCTTCATCTTCTTCTCCTTCATCTTCTTCAGTGGTTCCCCTACGGGAAGATGACGACAGTGGTTCAACGCAAAGCTATCTCGTGATGGATTCTTGAATAGGCCAATCCCTAAGGACATCCTGCTACAATCATTATCAGAGGTGCTGGGGACGGGGCACGATCAAGTGACATCCTCTTGAGCACGAGATTCTCCGCATCAAAGCATTGGTGAGGTAAGGTTGTTAACGTTGGTGCACGGGATGAGAGCAACGTACACGCCCTCCTCTTTGCAGCTTTGTCTTCTCCTTCTTCTTCAGCGGTTCCCCTACGGAAAGATGACGACGGTGGTTGAACGCGAAGCTATCTCGTGGTAGATTTTTTGGTCTGGCCAATCCTTAGGCGCATCCTGCAACAATATTCATCAGAGGCGCTGCAGACGGGGCACGGACAAGTGACATCCCCCCGCACAAGAGATTCTCCGCATCTGAAACCGAACTCACCTGACATTCCGCTATCCCTCTGCAAGAGCAGCCACACTCAGTCGTGCTCACAATAGCTATAAGAATGTGCACAACTGGAGATCGAGTAGAAGGCGGAGGAATAAACGTTTATTTATTCCAATGAAAGGAAAATTGAGCGCTGGCTGATCTTCAGTGTAGTAGCATTAACCATCCAGTGTGGGGGGCGTTCCTAGTCCACGATGCTATGGCACTCAGCTGCTTGTCTGGCCCGATTCGCCAGACCCCGCTCGTCATCCAGGCCCTTGATGTACTGCAGGGCATCCCACCTCTCCGTCGATGGCGCGAGGATCTCTGGGAGTTCCTTCACACCCTTGCACTCCCACATCATATGGTAGAGAGTGTTGGAGGTGCCGCAGAATTGGCAGTCATAACTGTACAGCAGACTGGGATGAATTATGTGCAACTGTGAGGCGTGCAGGAAAGAGTTAGTTTTGAGTCTTCTTAACTGCGTTGCTTCTTTTTTGGTGAGTTGTGAACGAGGAGGTTAATATTTCCGTCTGCTCAATCTGTAATGTTTCAATATATCCCTGGTGCGTCGTGAGATACGTGGGAACATCGGCGGGGAGTGTCTCGAGCTTCTGTGTTTGGAGTGAGGGTAGCGATGGTTGCCCGGTGGGAATGATCTCGGGCAGTGGCATCAGCCGACATATTACCCTCCAGAAGCTTGTGTTGCAGTGTTCACACAAAGTATATGTCCAGTGCATCATTTGTAGCTTCAGGAGTATAGTAAGCGCTACTGTGGAGATGAAACCCTTCTGAAATTTTCTTCAGGCTGTTTGGGAGTGTGTGGTGATTATAATCAAGTGGCCTTGGCTTTTCGGGATCATTGTAGAAGCGATAGAAATCGCTCCTTCTTCAGCGGAGTCAATGATTTCAGTCGGGATTGTTGCCGAGCTCAGTTCCTTTCCTTCGCTGTTGGTCACGGATATCGCTGTGCTGGATGGTTTGCGGTTGAATATATTTCGGCATCCACGTACCTCGTTCCGCTATTATTACCATAGCATCTTTCAGTGCTTTACCCTGGCATTTCTCCCTCCTTTGTTGTAAAGAGGGTGAATGTTGTGAGGGATATTGGCAACCGTGATGCACTTTCTCAGACAAAGTGGGATGCGCCTTTTTGGAGTTTTGAATCCACGTTGACCTTATACCCGAGACGGGGTAAATTGGCGCGGCCTGTTTCTGTGAGTTTAACCCGTTCAGTTTGACTAACCCTGTGGGCCTCTACAAGTTCCTCTTACCTGTTATATACCCCTAGTTAAGTAGCTTCTCTGTCGAAGCCTTCGTCCGTAGACCCAGTGCCAATTCGTATGGTGGCCTGATGAGGATGTTAAGTTTTTCTTTTTCGGCGTTCTTTAGCTCCAAATATAGGGTACCATGTGAGATTCTGCTGATAATAATGCTTGAAATATTCGTATTGTGTCTTCTTCCTTGAGTACATGCTTTTTGTTCGCAAGCTTCTTCACCATGTGGGTTACGTGGGTGATGGTGCGTTTGAGATTGTGGAGTGTAGCAGCTACTTTTCGATTCTTTTGTGGAGTGAGGCCTCATACTCGAAGTGTGTCGACTTTTGGGAAAAGGATGCCTGGAAGCTTCACTTCAGGGTTCGGTGCTTCCGGTGGGGGTCTGACTCTCCTCCTCTTTTTTGCACCAGAAGTTCCAATTTTTCTGAATCGACGGAAAGTCTACACTGCTTGAGGTATGTCTTGGTTTGGTCTACGGCTTCCTCCAGGAAATCCGGTTGATTTCCCGTTGACCTTCTGGTTGTCCAGAATGTGAGGTCATGAGCGTAGACGGCATGTCTAAGACCAGGGATTGCATTTAGCTTGTCGGGTAGGTTGATTATAGCGATATTGAAAAGTAACGGCGAGATCACTGAGCCCTGTGGGGTTCCATGGGCCAGGACTTGGAATTTTTCACTCCGATGCTTTCCGAGGTCCAATGTCAACGTCCTTGATGAAAGGAAGTCCCGAACGTAGTTATAGGCCCTCACCCCACATTTCGAGCTCTAAAAGTTCTTCAGTATGGCCCCGTGCGATACATTATCAAACACACCTTTACTTCAAGCGCCAGGATGGCGCTTTTTTGTGGCGTGCTGAGGTTTTTATGACCTTCTTTTTGATCTGTAGCGGGATATCTTGCGTCATTAAGTATGGCCGGAAATCGTGCATGGAGTCAAGGATCCTTATTTTGTTGTTGTGCTTAAGGTGAAGGGTTCGGCGATAGAGAACAATGCATTCAATGAATTTCCGTACGCATGATGTCAATAAAGTAGGCCTAGGTTAGACAATCTGATATGCGTGTTAGGCTTTGGAATTATTGTCACGTTGGTATTCTTCCACGGCGCGCCGGTATACTTCCACTTTCCAATACCTTGTTTATTCGGTTGAGAAGATCCTCCTTGAAATTTTCTGGGATGTTGTGGAGTATTGGGTTGGTAATCTTGCCCTATCCTGGCGAAGTGGTCCTTGTGAGCTTGGGGAGCACCTCATCCAAAATCCAAAAACGTCCTGATGAATGGAGTGTCAATGTTGGGTTTCGGTACACCTACGCAATCAGGGTGGGAAACGGGTATAATTTGGTCTTGCTCACCATTGAGTTTCTTTTTTGCCGCCATGAGAATATCCTCTTCAGTACCCGGGAAATCGCGGATGATAGGCTCTATTTGTCGTCCAGTCGTGTTTTGGCATCCAATTTTGGGGATGAGTGACTTCAGTATATTCCACGTTCTTTGGGTACTGAGTGTCCCCTGTAAACGGTTACATAACTGGTTCCAGTTCTGCCTTCCCAGCTGGCTAGCGTACTCCTCAGCTTGATTTGTTAAGAGGGCAATGCGTTTCTGTAGCTTCTTGTTGGACTTTTGTTTTTTCCACCACCGTTTAAGGCTGCGGCGAGCCTCTCAAATATATAAGAGGTGAGTGTCTACGTCTGTATTTTGAGATGATAATTGTCCTCTTTTGTTAACTTCTTGGCTTTTTCAAACAGTTTCGTGGTCCAATTCTTCGAGATCCATGCCTATATTATATATTTTTGGTAATTTTCTTTTGAGAAGGCTTTCCAGTCTGTAATTCTTGTCTTTACTGTTTTTGGGGGTGTTCGTCCAGGGTCAATTTCTAGTTGAACAATATAGTGGTCACTACCGAGATTCTCGTGCAGTCTCTGCCATTCAGCATGGGGGAAGCCCCTTGTGAAAGTGAGGTCATGGGTTGTGTCTCTTGACACTCTGTTGCCCATTCCTGTGGAGTAATAGAGATCATTCCACAGCGTAAGGTGGTGTTCTTGAGCCACTTTGTGGACATTTTCATCTTTATTTAACTTTTTTAACCCCATGCTACGTGTGGTGATAAAAGTCTCTTACCACCACCATCCTGTGACCAACAGTCACTTTGAACACCATGCCAAAAAATCTCTCGAGGTCCCTCATGTTCTCGGTGGGTGGACTATAGATGATCAATATAACAGGCTCTGCAACGTTTTCCTTTCGTGTATGATCTCCAGGAGGGTGTGATTGATCCTTTGTTGGATGGGGTGCAACTGCGTGGCCAACTGCTTTAGGGTAAGGATGGCAGTCCAGGTCTTGCCCTCTGCTATATGAGCATCGTAGACCATCAGGGTATTGCTTTCAAGATTGACATCCCTGCCGAGAAATAACATCTCGTTTCTCAATTGAGATGAATTTTACCAATTTTTATATACAATGGTTCTGAAGTTCCAGTGGCAAATTTTGAGTTTCGGAACTGTTCGAAATGGGGGCTTCGTGGTACATGAGGGGCTCCCGGTCATATTCTAGCATTTCTTCCATTCACGCTTTTCTGCCAGGATAATTCTTTGGTTTCTTACGAGCCTCGTCCTTTTCCTCTAGAACCGTCACTCTTTTGTCGACGTCTTTTATTTCATTCAGTATGGTCATATTCGTTTCTTGAATTTGCTGCTGCGTCTTGTGGATGTATTGGATCAGCTCCTAAATCTGTTCAAATAGTCTCAGCACAGTTCGCTGAAATTCGGCGTGACCCTGTTTAATTTGGGCAAAATTCTGCTTCATTTGAAGGGTTTCTTTATCTTGTATTGCTTGTTGTTGTCTGATATGCAATATTTCCTGCATCATGCTTGAGTTTTGTTTGAGCAATTCTTTGATTATGCGTGTGTTTTCTTCGACGTTGGGTTTTAGGGCTTTGAAGGCAGCCGCCCTATACGGGGTGCCTGTACCGTCGTTATTGTTATCAGTAGGAGCCGCAACCAAAGGTAGAAACTGCTCATTCGAGAATATTAAGGTGTTATCTTCTCCGCAATTCCGATTCTACGCTGTTGAAGGAGATCGGTTTATCGACCTCGATCTTGACCTTTATTTTCCTGTCTCCCTCGACTTGGAACGTGATCTAGACCTGCATATTGATGAGGAGCTTCGCAAAGTGCCATCAAAAATGTATTGCTTGTGCTGATTTCCGGGTTTACCAAGCCACAGTCCGTCCCCGGGGATGCCGTGCCACCTTTCTGGGGCCTGGCCTGCCTGAAATGTAGAGGAGGTGGTGCTAGCCATAGTCGCCTGTTGCACTTTTTGCTGGCTGTTTCATGCGGCTGGTTGCACAGCTTGCATACTATGTGGCAATCGGGATTACCTTCGGCTGTTTCTTGGCCACATTTAATGCATAGCTCTGGCTTGGGGGATGGGCATACGTCCAATCGGTGACCAATGTGCCCGCATTCCCTACAAAACTGAACTGACTTGCGGTATAGGCGGCATCTGGTTATTTGCCCCTAATACTTTAACGTAGAAAAGTACATGCGGTTCCTTAAAGTGGAGCAAACCTGCCGACCAGGTCCCTAGCCGTCTGGCGGTTAATATTTTATGCCGAGGTTCGGTAATGTACTCCATGATGTTACCGTTCGTCAGCCAATCAGTGATTCTATCCACGCATCCCGTGCTCGTGTCCGGTAAAGGCTTGAGGTATGGAACAAACTTGTATACATACATTTTACCATACCTGTAGGTGGGTAATGCTGGCCAGGCGGTCCACAAGCTCCTTGTGCGGTATGCTAGAGAGAAGCCGGTTTTGCTACCACTGTACTTGTGTGTCAGCTGGTTCACGAAGTACTTCAATGGCATGTTGATCGCCCGCGCCGTGGCGATAGCGGTGTCCGCGTCCTTCCACTTCGCGAGTTGGAATCCGGGCGGTTGTCGGTACCCAATCTTATAGTCCATCTCCGCCAAAGGAGGCGACTTACTGGCAGTAAGTTCGTTCCTCCCAGTTGTTGGATTTTCTTTCCTCCCTGAGGCAGCGGCTCCTTCCAACTCTTTTTTACTTGCTGCAACATACATGACTGTAAGCTTGCCTTCCTCCTCCTTCTTCCTAGCAGGCCCTCTTCTGTAAAGTTCAGTCAGCCACGTTGTTCGATACACCGTCCTACCGATGTTTTGTCGAAGCTTATTCGGGCACCGCTGCCGTCTGATCCCTCACTTGTGTCCTCTGGGCTGGCTTCCTTCGCTCATCGTAAGGCCATTGTTGGAGGTCATCGCCCTCTACTTCTGCCACCGGCAAGCGCCGAGCCACGCGACATGAGCCCTACAATGCCCGGTGTTCTTTATCAGGCTTAACTCGCTCCGTCCCGCTTGCTGGCCGATAACTGGCGCAGAACGTACACGTACTAGCAAGAATTCGATGTCCACCGGTTCCGGTTAACTTGGCAGTTGCGATGACGTCGCTGCCTTGTTGACTGGAAGCAAAACAACCGGGACAATGCACGAAAGCGCAGGAGCCCTTGCGAAGCGCTTCCGCACCACGCGGCCTCCTGGTGGCTTTTTTTTTCTGCAGAATCAGAAAACTTACTAAACGAAGAAACACAGGAGCTAGGACTCAAACGTTGTTTAGTTCGCGGTATTCGAAGTAAATTCTAGTTGGATAAAAACCTTCATTCGCTTCCTTCTACTGGTTCACCAGGTGGAAAACTTGGTTTCACACACAGCATAGTCGTACCCAGTTGTCACTAAAGGCGGCATACTTCAGATACAAAGAACCTGCATTCGCGTCCGTGTTCTGATTCACCTAGTGCAAAACTTCGTTTCATACTAACAACATAGTCGCAACCAGTAGCCAATAAAGGCGAAACAGTTCAAATACCATCACAGGCTTTCGCAGACTATATAGGCGTCTATGCGCGTGACAATTACCATGTGCACATTAAAAGAAGCTTCGCCAACTTCGCAAATCGCGCGTGGCTGTGAGATGGACAAAACTACCCTCCCGGCTGACCAGTCAGTCGCGCTATACCGCATGCTTTCGTTCAGGAGAGGGAACAAATTGGCCGCAATCCACGCTCTGAAGGTGATTGTAAAGCAAACCTTTCAACGACACCCGCAGCAATTGCCTATGCGAACTCACCTGAATTCGCGCACGGGGCTCTACAACAAGTCAAACCAGAGATTTTGCCAGCCGTTACCTGAAAATCGTGGGTGCGGCGTCCGGAACGCAGCAGCAGTGCCGGAAAGGCCGGGGTAGAACGGCCGACGCAGCCGCTTTAGCACGGCCGTGAGTCGTCAGAAAGAAAACGGAACCTACTTGTCTTTGATGTGCAAAATTAGGGCCACGTCACCGCGCGACATGAGCGCAGGCACCGAAACAATTTGGCATTTGATCTTATTCATTCGCATTGATGCCGATTAAAACTAGAGTTTGTTTAGTAAGATTGAGATTTGCGAGAAAGGTGAAAGAAATTTTATAATCGCTTTTTATCTTAACCAGTTGCTCCTTTCACCTTGGGTAATACACCTTAAAAAACCGCCGAATTGGTATTCAGCCATTTAGAAAACGGAGTCCCATTCATGGCAGGCATTGTGCAAAAGGTAGCGTTTCTCTAGCAGGCCGATATGCGTCCGTGGTCTCTAAATTTTGTATTCCGCACCTAAAATCCAATCCTTCACGAATCTTTGCCGTACGACCAATTAATTGCGTCGGGTCCGGGTTTCCCCAGAAGTGCTGTGGAACACGTTAATCAAGCCGTGCGAAGACAGCGCCCAATAAACCCGAAGCTGCGCTAAAACAGGGCCGAATTAACCGTCGCAAAAGCAGACGACAGGCGTACCGCCAACGCGCTTGCCGGCGAGTAGGCACCTCCGCGCGAGGAAGGCGGGGTATATACGCCGCGCCATCTACCGTTTGCTCCGTGAGGGAAACGTTCGCTGCACCCCATCCACGCCCCTTTGACTCAAACCTTCCCCCCTGTTAAATCTTTCTGGTAAATAAAATCGGTTAAACCTGTAAATATTTTCTGGCGCCGAAACCCGGGAGCAAGAAAATAGTGCGGAAGAACGACGCCATCAAGACCTGGGGCGTGACTGCCCTTAGCGGGGACGATAACTTTAATAACACGGTCTACACGATGATGGTGGTAGTGGTGACTACGGATGCATACCCAAGAGGAGATTTAACACCACCCTCCCCCCTCCACCGCGTTCGGAGTTTATTGTCCGCACGCCGTGAAAGAACCATTGTCTGGTTGAGGTAGAAAGCTTTGCTTTAAAAGAGCAGATATCTTACGCATTTCTGCATGTTTGTATTGTTCGTAAGTATAAGGAGCGGAGACTGCTAGAGAAGGAAAATTTACCGAGGGAAGAGAGGTGGAGCGGCGGCCTTTTTCCTCCTCCGAATCATTCCTTGCCTCAAAGGTAATTTGTCTTTCTTCCTTTGTAGGCATTTATTTGCAGACCGAGCAACGGATGGCGTGATTTTTAAAACCAATGAGCGTTTTTGTCACGGCGACAGCTTCTGTTTCAAACCTACCGGATTTCTTTCGACGTGCTAACACTGCGCTGAAGAAGTGAGCTCACCGCCCATTGCGTTAGCTGGGGTTAGTCGGTGTTCGTTTATCTATCGCGATGTTTGCCTTCAATTTCCTGGGCTTGGTAAATCACTGTCTGCGTGTCGGCTCACCCCTCTTGTATGCGCTGCTGTCTCTCTCTGTGGCGACATTTAATGACCACTGGATACCGATTCACAGAGCGGCGTGTGTGATACGTGTCATCCAGGTCATCATCCGCGCTGGGGGCATGTTTTGCGTTGCTACGTGTGAGTATCGCCCAAAAGTCTCACTCGCGAGTACGTGTGAAACTGTTACGGAAAAGGTTCTAAAGTAAAACAAATCGTTCGGTGTTATTGTGCTATGCCCGTTTTTTCGTACGTTAACGGAGGCGTAACCTGACATTTTTTTATCAATGCTTTCAACTGGGAAGCATCAGCTTCAAGCTGATGCTTCTTGTTTAACGGCTGCCTGTAGCGTTACCTATGTTACATGTACGTGTTTTAATGAAATGAACGCCTTTTTAGACCATTGTCGCGTGCATTGGTTTGAAGCGATTGTTGATAGAAAAAAAAATTGAGAGTAGCTTTTAGCATGCTCAAGTTTCGCATCGGCGTAGCGTGTCCTGTGCGGTATCTATCGTCTTCGGAAGCGGTGCCGTATACATTTCTGCACTGAATCGCGACTCATGTAGTACGTAGGGAGAATAAAAGCTATGTACACACAGAATTCATCCAGAGTGACCTAGAGCAAAACTTCTTTCGTCCAGGTAAGAAAAAGGTTCAATGCGAATTCTAAAAAAACTTGCAACCTTGGGCTGCTTATCGTCTTCACAAGGGTACATCGCCCAACGGTTAGCCGTTCTTTTAAGTCACTGTCGTGCCACTGCCGCGAATGATTGTAATCACTGCAGCGAATGATTGATGTTTGTGTCTGTGGCGATTTCTGTGCGGTTATTACCATCCCCTCTTTCATGTGCCTGAACCACTGTGCAGTGAAGTGTTTACAACAGACCGAGTCGAAGTTTTCTTCAAATTTTCAGTTTGATATTCCGAGCTGGTGGTGCATGTCCGGAGCGTTTGCGGCCGCTATTTCGTAGATTCCGACTGCCCCACTGAGCACAATTTCCCCTTACATGAAATGAATTTTGCTTGACCGAGCGGTTTCCTATACAAACCAAAGTATTTTGGTGAATTGTTTCCCCTCCATACAATATCGACCGTGACGCCCCCTAGCATACGTAGCGCCACCTATAGTATGAACTCGTGGCCAGTAGTCTTTGACCACTTTTTGGTTACTGAAATGACTGGCAGCCATGCTTATCTTCGCATAATCAGCCCAAATCGACGAACTGTACCCGTGTAACATTAGATTTAGCCGATCGCTGTCGTCCCAACGCCGCATGTCATAATCACCGCAGCTTCAACACCTATCCCCGGTGTGTAACTACTCTCGACCTCCTACGGAAATATAAGCCATGCAGCTGAAAGAGTGGACGACCTATCAACGAACGTTCCGGTGAATTTTCATATACCGGATTCGCCTACTACACAGAATTTATTTGACATCCGTGTCCATGAAGTTGCAGTTCAAACTTTTTTCAAACCACTGCCCAGATTTTCGAAACAAAATATATCCTTCGCTGCCGTCTCCACAAATTCCTTACGCCACCCTTGTTCCGTGTCGTTCGAGTGGCCGACGGCAGCATGCCTCCCGTCGTCAGAATGTGCACCGCTGCACGCGCACCGCTTTCAAAGGAACGGATGTTATGCTTACCGCGTTTGAACACTCTCCGTATGACCTCATTGTGAGCCTGGATTTTGTCTCTGAACATGCCGCTCTCTTTCACTGCGCCCCTTGACTCTTCCGCCTTCAGTTTTCCTTGCCTCCTGCTCCTGAAAGTCCTAGCCGCGATGTTGCAACACCGAACACTCTCGTTTGCCGCCAAAGGTGGTAAGCTACGTTTTTGTATCACCGAGCTCCTTATTTTCCAACGGCGAATACATCGTCCCACCTATTATAGAATTACTTTTCACACGCAATACCACTCTCCATCACACTGTAGTAACTTCGATTCGTCCTATCAGGTCATTGCAATAGGAATGGCGGTTCCAAAACTGTGCATATTGAAGCACATGACGCCCTTACACCTCCAGGGGCCTTGCCGCCTTGTTTTGTTCAAACGGTGCAGTAGCCCATTTCAGTAAATTAAATCACGGGAATGATTGAACCCAATCTTACGCAAGCGAACGTGGACGCTCTTCGCTATCTGTTGATGTCGGATAAAGACTTCTTTTATTTATTCAGCCATCCACTGAGTACAACACACGCTGTGAAGCACCGCAGAAACACTCGTGATGCAGCACATGGGCGCAGATGGCGATATCGCGTATCTCAAGCTGAACGCCTTGTTATCCGATAGAGGTCGACCAAACGCTCAGCAAATAAATCGTTGAAGCGTTTTCTGTTCTGTGGGAGTCTCATGACGACTTGTTGGAATGAACACCCGTTTCATCGTATACCCAGGCGATAAGGCGGTATTATTAAAAACTACTAGAAGCTCTTGGTGGCGGCTGCAGCCACTAACCGCAGTGACGCCAGGTAAAAGTGCTACGTGATTTTATGATGTCCAAGATTAGAACTCAAACAAGTTTTGATTCCGGAAGTGTAGAAAAACATGCTTGGCATTCTGCGTTTTCGTACAATGAGCATTCTCGATATTTAAGTAATCACCATATACCTGTTCTGTGATACTTCCGGCTGTAATATACCTCAGATACGCCTACTAGCCGGGCTTAGAATTGTAGCAATCACTAGCCGACGCCTACGCGGATGATAAGCGCCCTCTGTGTCACCGCAGATGCTCCAATGTCATGCGCTTTAACCCCATCTTTGGAGCTGACCCCACTCATGCCTGCATAGTAAAAAGACTGTTATCACCAGGACAAGGGTCTGCTGAGTCGGACCTGTGCCCACCGCCCGAAAGCAGTCACTGTTTATGGCAAAAGCATGCTAAAAAAACTCTATAGCGCGTCAGTGTCGGTCTACCCACGTTCTGCGATTTCGCTCGTGGAACAATAAAGGCTGCCGCGCAAGAAATGGTGAATTCCGTATAGAAAAGATCAGCGGAAAATGAATAAATCAAATTACATCAAATCACAAAAAAGGATGTACTCTCTGAAATTAAAACTGGCGATTTGCAAAACAACATACCTAGTGCTTCAGACTACTCAGTCACGAGCAAGTGATGGCAGTGTAAGAAAAATAACGTACACCAGATATAATCTGGTTATATTTGTATTTATTGTTACAATTTTAAGCAGCTTACATGACTGTTTCTTGGATAGCGCTCGTACTGTAAACCGCCCCCACATTTTCACAATATCTCATGCCTAGCAATTGCATTTCTTAGACGGAAAAGCGTTCGCAAATATGTAGGCGTGCTGCTTACCTCTGTGGTTATTTTCCCAGCGCAAAACAGTGCTTCCTGCACCATGGTTTTACGCTGTACGGTAAAAGCTTCGGTTGATTTTACTTCTTTAGTACCTAAGTTAACTTCGCTGACTCTTCTGCCACCTTCAATTACCCTTACATTTTTCTACTAGCGTACCAGTCAGCGGAGCCTCGCATGTGCACTTGTGCAGCTCTCGTTGGAGCCACCTGGACTTCAAGCTTGATACAGTTTGCAAACCTATAAACTAAAAGCCTTTTCTTCCATGCACAAACATATCGTGGCTTTGTTTCAAATGAGCGAACAAATTGCGACGACCCGTCGGCGTCGCCGGACAAAACGCTGCGGCTTTGTGCGCAGTGTTTTCAATAAGAGCTTTCCAAACATGGCCTAATGACTCCATGCTACGATTTAGGCTCGTAATACCGCAATGTTCACAAATCACCATGATCATAATAGTCATTCTCATAATCAAATCTTTCTTCTTTTGTTACAGAGCATGAGCCAATCACAAAACGCTGCTGTTTCCAGCAGTTCGACGACGTGGCTGGCCTAACACTGGCAGCAATGATCGACGCAGATTTGAACAGAAAAGTAGAGTGATACATACTCACACAGATAATACGTTTTTATTCGTGTAACCTAACAAAGCATACACATATAAAACGCAACTACAAACACAATTGAACTCGCACTCACGAAAATAAAATGATAACCGCTGTCTGACTAATAGTGAGAGCAAAAGAAAAGAAAACCAAACAAAAGGGTTCCCTCTCTGCAACTTCTTTTTTTCCAGTTGTGAACATCTGCTGAAGAACAAAAGAAACCAATTATGAGACGACACGTTTGCACGTTTGCAATGATTCGCGCAACCATTTTCTGTAACAGATAAAGAATGTTCGAATTCTTCCTAGTAGTCGGTTTACGTTTTATACACTCAGGTGCCTATATAATATGGCTGTAGTTTCATAAACCTTTTCAGCGATTGCTTCGACATGCCTATCCAAACGAAGATTACTGGCAAGGGTTATCCCTGGGACTTTAAAAAGGAAATCACCTCAATGTGGTCCTTACCAAGTGTAATTTTAAGCGAAGTGACAGTTTTATTTTTTGGACGAAAAAATAATTTCTTTTGTTTTTGGTAGGTTCATTGTTAGGGCATTACGTTTTGTGCAGTTTAAGAGCTGATGTAGGCTGAAGTTGGAGATTGTTTCGATTCCGTTAGTACTCCTTCCTGTGACTAATTGACAGGCATCGTATGCTTAAGAAATTAACGAAAGTTCGGACTTTTGGAATAATGTGTGAAAATCCGTTATGTGCACATTGAAAACCAGCTGCCCTAAATACTGGCCGGAGCGACACCTGTGCTTACGGTTTTAAATTTTAAAGAAAACTCGTTTAGCGACAAAAATTGTTTACGGGTTTTAGGCAAGACGCAATCAAACCAGGGCCACGCCATCCACTTCGTAGAACTAATTTTTTCTAATCAGGATACTATGGCTGATTTAGTCAAATGCTTTTGACAAATCTATATTAATGTCTAGTCAAACTTGGATCTTTAGCTATGAACCATTATTTGCTTTTATTTTAGTAGTGCAGTTTCTGTTTAGCCAGTTTTTTCCAAAGGGATTTTGAAAGCTGTGCAGAATGGTGTCTTTCGAGGAGAATTTAGGGAACAGGAATATCATCAATTTTTCTGCAACCTTTGAAAATTGGGGCAATATTGACATGGGCCTGTAGTTTCTGAATACGTTTTTATCACCTCCTTAAAAACTAGAATTACTTTGGCTATTTTCATATTTATCGCGAATGATTCTTTGGATAGGATTTAGTTGATTACGTGTGTCAAAGAAGGAGCGATGAAGTTTGATGCATACGTAATGTGCTTTATGTGCAGTGGTTGCACATCTGTACACCTGCTGTTTTTATATTTATAATTGGGGATATAACTCTTCGCTCATCAGTGGGTGAGAGTAATAGGGAGCTTTGGTTTGATGTTAACTTTTTATACATAAGGTTATAGGTGGCTTTTGAAGTAGGAAATTGGCTAAGGATGAAATCACTAAACAAGTTAGCTAGTTTGTCGTGGGATACCTTTTCACTCTCATAGCAGATGACCAGGTATTGTGTCTTATTTACGAAATGCGGTAGTATCGTGTTTATTCTTTTCTACGTAATACTAGAGCATGCTACTTCGTCTGAAAATACGTCGTTCTAGAAAAATTAGGCAAGGTCTTGAATTCACCAAGCGCGGGGGGAGACCTTTGGTGGGAATGAATTTTTTATACAAGCGGTTTTTCAAGCTCATTGGGTGTAAAATGTGTGCATATCCAATGCTTTTGGCATTGTTTATTTAAGAACAGTGTTTTATTACAAAATACGGCTTTGTAAACATTGCAAAATTCATTCATGAAACCATCATACGCTTCAATTGATGTAGATTTTGTACATACATTTTCTCATCTAACACTCGCTAAGTTATCTCTGAAACGTTGTAAATTTTCTACCGACATATCTCCAAAAACCCTTTTTTCGCTGTTATGCTTTTGAGACGTCCCAGAAGATATGAAGATACACACAGGCAGATTGTCACCTAAATAGACATGAATGACATCAGCCTTAATAAATATGGTTCGCTATATGGTACTTAAAAAATCTAGAAATGTGCAAAATGTTTCAGTTGTAAGAATACATTGAAACCATGCATACCAACTATGGAGGACAGTGATTTCGTTTGTTGCTGTTTTCAGGCATGTTTACAATAAAATGTCCTCCTAAGATGAGTTTAAGTTTATTTTCTGTTCTGAATTCCAGCAAGCGCTCTAGATAGCTAGAAAAAGTCTTAAAACATCCACTAGGTGGTTGATGTAGGCCGACGAACATATCGCTACCTTGAACAACTGTACGGTCTCATAATCATTTGTTACAACCGTAAATTTTTTTGAGTTTCAAATGCAACTGATTTGCTTACCAAAACAGAAAACCTTCGCCCCGCTTGCTTCTGTTTACAAAAATATGCGAGTAAGCAGCTGGTTCATACATTTGCGACAATATATAACAAAAAATGTATTTCTAGTTTTTCAATTTCAGATTGAGCTGAGCGGCAGATCAAGTTGAAGAAAAGAGAGATGAGTTACTATTTTGACGAAATTTGAAAACTTTGTGGGGACAAACAACCACGTTCAAGTTCCTTGTCTATTCATACGCGCAGGGTACTGAGGTGGAGGTCGGGCTTCACAACAATAAATATTTGACCTGGTTCCTTTTTCAGAAGAATGTTTCCATTTGAATGCGAAGCGAAACGAAAATATTTTCAGAGGCCCATTCCTTTGCTACGTTTAGAAGTTGTAGGTTTCGCTTGGTCACGTTCTCAAAAATGAATGCACCATTTTTTGTTTACTTTAGCTTCGCACGTTTGCTCCACCATAAGTCTCGATCTGCCTGGCTGTTGTAGCGAACTTTCACTTCCGGTATTTTGTATGGTTTGGCGGAGAGGCGGTGAATTGCGTGACGTCAGTACGAGCAATCTGGGGAACGTCAAGGAGAGCGGAAATCGTTTGTCTTGAGCAGCAAATTTTCGTTAGGCGTAGCGGGTAAAACGTTAAATTCCAAAGTTTAGCGCCTGCTCCGCGACTCCGGGTTTCTTACTGCTTCTTGTACTTCGTTAAGCTCTCTGGGCACAGCTTCGTCCTGGGTTTTTTCCACGCGCTTCTTAAAAACTTTTATGTCGTTCTACGGGCCACCCAGACGCTGAATAGACTCATCAAACTTCAGGAACATGTTTTGCATTGAACACTCCATTTTACGTGCAGTGTGCTTCATAGGCATTAGTAGGTCCCACTTTTGAATGAGCGTACCAATTGTTGTGAGACGCTGCGCGTGAGAGTCAACTTACCGGGTATATCTTTCTTGCTATCGCCTAGTTTGCCCTCCCAATAGTCAGAACATTTCCAATGTTTTCAAACGGACGATTGTTTCGAGAGAAGGAAACAATCAGTAACATGGAAAGATGAGCCTATATGGTAACTGCTAGAGTATTCGTTACACAGGATAACTGAGTGGCCCTTTGCGCAGTTTGTTGCAGGTGGTACACACAATATCACACATGGCCTAAATACACTAGAGGCAGCAGCAACAAACGGGGGGAAGGGCGAAAACAGTTGCAGGTAATTTCCCACTTTTGACAAAATAACCGGTTAAATTGCTACACGAGTCGTGGTTACCTGATTCAGCCCGTCCACCGTCACAGGTGCCAAAATATCTGGTTTGTTGGCGACTCGGGCACATGTACCCCGTTGATGATGAAGGTGTCGCAGGCGTTTCAGGCGGCTGCTTCCACATGATCTAGAGTAAATATTTCTGGGAATGATGTCGAATGCAGATACGCGTTCGCACATGTTCGAACTTGCTCGACAAAGATCTGAAAAATTGCGACACGAATCGTGGTACTTGATGCAGCCCGTCCGCCGTAGCTGCTGCCAAAAGATTGGTTTAATTGGCCGCTCCGGCTTAAGTAGGCTGTTGGTGCTGAAGGTGTTGCTGGCGTTTCCGGCGCCCGCTTTCACGTGACCGTTGTAGACTCTTGTAGGGATGACGTAGAATCAAGATATCCGTTAGCCTATCTTCAAACTTGCCCGACGAAGTCTGCGAAATTGCGACACGAGTCGTGGTTACTTGATGCAGCCCGTCCGCCATCGCTGCTGCCAAAAACGTCACATCAGTGTCCCTTTAAAACCAATTAAAAATTCTTCTACGCCGCTCCCCGAATTGACCTATATACACTGCCTGCATGGTGCCAGGCATTTTACTTCCATCGACCTTACGTCTGGATACTGGAAAACAGCCTTGGATGAGAAAGACCGCGCAAACACTGTATTCGTGACCTCTGGAAGCCTCTAGCGATCCTGGGGTGAGCAGTTCATTTTAAGCAATGCTCCTGCCCCTTTCAATAGAGGGAGGAAGTCCCTTGCGCGATTCCAAGTGAAATGTATGCTGATGCTACGTTTACTACGCCATCGTCTACTCACCAACATTGGAGAAGCATCTGCTCTGTCTGCTGGATATACTTGAACTATTTCGACGAGCTGGTATCTAGCTCAACACAAAGAAGTGTCGCTTTGGCAACAGCCGGATAAAAATTTTTCGTCACTATGTTGGCACCTAAGCAGTTAAGCCTGACCTTGAAAATGCTTGCGCCGTCATGAATTTCTTAACACCACCCTCGACTCACGAGGTGCTTAGCTTTATAGGGCTTTTCCCCGACTTCCGCTGTTTTATAGAAACTTTTTGCCCACGTAACTCAAACTCTCACAAACATGTGAACAGAGGCGCCACCTTTACGTGGGATCTCATCAAGCTCAAGCATTCAGCACTTGAAGTTTTCTCCTAACCTCTTCGTTATTTTAGGTCACTTTGAGGTCTGCACTCCCACCGCAGTGCGTACCGACGCATGGTCGCGGGACCGGAGCCGTATTGGCCGATTCGCGAGTGGAAGAAAACCGTATAAATACGTACGCCAACCATTTGCTGTACAAGTCTGAGCGCAACTATTAAATTACATAGCGCTAGTGCCCTGCCTTCTCTGGATCCTCGCTAATTCCTGACTATACATCTACGGCAGACATTTTGCAGTCATCACCAATCACAACGAGCTCTGCTGGCTGAGCAACTTTAAAGACTCAACCTCACGGCTTGGTCTCAAAGTATAAAATCTACAGGTATTCGTGTCATTAGTAGCCATTAAATCGCGTCGCTTGGGAAAGATGCCGATGGTCTCTCACTTAACGATGTCGCACCCGTGAGACCACCGCACTTGCCGATGTCGCTTCCGTTTCCGGAATGTCCGATTTTTGCACATCAGTGACGAGCGGCACCGTCCGCCGTCGCTCTGTACACTCATCCAACGTATTAGCTCTGCGTCACGTTACCCATCTGTGCGCACCTATCCAATCTGACACGGCGGTTTATATCGTCAGAACGTCCCTTTAACGTCTTGACCTTCCCTTTGTTGTTTCAAGCCGCCTGCGTTCTAGCGTCCTGCACCAACTACAAAGACCTACACACCACAGTACACCTCGGAATGACCGGAACTTATCATTTAATCCGGAGACGGCTGTCCGGACGTGCCCTTTACATATTCGCACGCGGCTACGCTGCCTCGCTGTGACAGCTGTTAGGGTTTAAACAACCGCCCTTGCTACTGGAGACCTTCAATCTATCGACATTATCTACGAGCCGCTCATTCGGCTGTGTCTAAATTTTCTTGTTCTTACTGCAATGTCGCCTCTACGAAACCAGGGGGTCGCCATGGCGACTGATCACACAACGCGTACGCCGTCACACGCACTTAAAACGAGCTTACAACAACGAACGTGACTTACTTTTTTCTCTACGACGTCCTACCTTACCACGGCGCTTGTCACCAGTTTGAAATTGACCACGGGAAAAAATGTTTGTCCAAGGCTATCGACAATATCTTTCGACGTTGCGCGTTGAAAAACAAGCTTCCACGGCTTTCACACCAAAGATATGGTCAAACCGAGATCCTGAACCCGTAAGTGACCAACATGCTGTTCAAGTACGTGTATTCTGACCACCGATATTGCTACCTCGCATTGCCATTTGTCACTTCAGTTTACAATCCCTCCCAGCAGAATACGTTAAGCTTCTGCTTATTTACCTACCATTTGTCCTTGAACCGCCTTTGCCTTTGGACTCACTACATTCTGACTTCTCCTCTGAATATACGCGTGATGCTGTGATTCTGATGATTTAAGCTCGTCAACTGGATCGCGATGACATTGGGGCTTCGCAGGTATCACAGGAGACACATACAACAAACGTCATCACGCTTCAACGTTCTTTCGTGCTCCCCCATCTTTCTCTGTTGCGCTGGCCATCATGTTTCGCTCTCCAAAAAATTGCTTCAGCCCTATTCTCGACAATAAAAATGTTGCGTCGAGTTACTTATGTGACGTATGAGATTGTTTCCACCATAGCTTCTGGGCTCTCCTCTTATGCTGAGCCGCCTACCAATATTGCCCACGTCACCCGTCTAACACCATATCATCCACCTCCAAACGGTTTTCCTTTAAAATGAGCGAGACGGTGCCTATTCAACCGGCGCCATGTGATGGGGCAATCTGGTTTAGATACATAGTACTGACAAAATGCCGCATTTCGACCTACACGAGACAACAACGATTTTTCCCGGACCCACTCTGCTGGTTATTACAACGCTTCCAAGCTTATTCTGCTTCTTAAATGGTTGTATACATGCGGAACGTCGCCCCATCAGAATAGAAAGAATGGCCCTGCTAAGGAGACTTGTAGTTCCCTTATTTTGTGCGCAAGGCAAAATCATCCGTTTTACTGTGATTTATTATGGTGTTCACAGAAGGTAAAGCTCCTGGTAAAGCAATGCCACTTATTTTGAAGAATGTCCAAAAGAGCGGAAGGGAAGACTCATCGGGCTTACAACGGGATTGTTAAAATAACCACTTGCCAAGGCATCTGCACCTAAGTACAATACCTCCACAATGACATGATTTCGATGAGTTTTCTTCTATGGTTACAACCAAGTCCCTTGAGTTTGGGCACTTCTTCACTGAGAGGCGTCTTTAGTTCACAATGTCGGGGATCTTGTTGGCTATCCGTGCGCTCTCCACCAGACGTCACTGGTTGCACAAAGAGAACAAATTATATGTAACACAAAAGAACTCCACTGAAGGAACCCTTAGCGTAGTATCTACAAGGACAGGAAAAGGACGAGACGACCACCACTATCTGTGTTGCCGAGGTGGCGCTTGTAAGCGCTGCTTCAGGGGCTTAAAATTTGGGGCCACGACAACTCATGTTTGAGCTTTTAAAGTGTACGTTGTAGGACTCACTGCAAAATAAATGCGGGAAGTGCTCCCCCGAAAAAGATATATTTGCTTGACGGGTTACCGGTCCGGTTTATGAGTATTTCTGCAGCATTCCTTTCGCTTTTTCCTGCAGGAAATTCTTTATTTTTATTTTTTCCAGCGTTAGAGTTACCCTTGCTTTGGGAAGAGGCACATACACCAACCAAGGACGTTTACTGAAATCTGTCCGAACGTTTGGAAGCCTACTCGGCTCCTTTGTCAGGGATGACTGTTTAATAAAAGAAGCAGCAGTTTTATAAGGTGTCTTCTTCTTTTTATTTTTTTGATATATTTTAACTCGCCTCTTACCCTTCCCACCATCTACGCCCGTAACCTCCGAAACACAAGGGCAAGATTTGAGTGAAAAGAAGAAGACACCTGTCATCCCTGATGAAAGAGCCGAGTTGGCTTAAAAACTTTAAGCCTGTTTAAATACATGTTGTTAATTTGTGTTTTGGCGTACTCGTCAAGTTAAACCCAACAAGCCAGACTTTCGTCAAAGAAGTCCACATTCAAGTTAGGACTATGGAAGCACATGCGGCGGAATTCATACTTTGGAAGTGTGCACCACTCGGGTGGTCTCCTAGAGAAACTATTGTGGACTGATGCTAGGGTACAAATATATTCTCAATTCGTCGTGCGCTGCTCCTTGTTGTTTAGGACTGAGTAGCTAATTAATAAACCTAAGATCGTTCGCACGAATTCAGAACGCGTTTATGCTAATGGTGACCACTTGGATTCATACACTCTAAAACCACATCCAGCCACGCTGCAATAGTGCACGGAAAACACACTTTGTAGAAATACGATTTATTCCGCGCGTAAAGATGAGTGAATAAAAAGCTCACTAGAGACTGTATACATGGCTCGAGAAGACTGCAACAGCGATGCGAATGAAGAAGCGACTGTTTTTTTATTACAGTCATCCCCGTTTTCATGGCAGCTTTTCAAATGATAAACGTGTGTTTGAAAGTTTGCCAACATTCTGTTTTTGATAATGCATTCTACCGTGAAAGCAACGCGTCCTGTATATCTGCGCTTACCATTGTTTCACAAGCAACAACAACTAAAAATTTAAATCCTGTTCACAGCTACTATAGCTACGGGAAAAAGTGAAGGGAGTCCACCTGCTTTGTTCTGCGCCCCCAGAAAGATTGCAGTCAAAGTTTCTTGCGATAGTGAAGTTTTGCAGATAACACGTCGAAGATCGGAACACTGCTCTTAAGTCACACGCATGGGGTGAGTGGCATTTTTCAGACGTAAATAAAACAGAACGCAATAATAAAACGTACTTTGCGCGAGTGTCTAACGATTGCGCTCGCAGACTTCAACAGTAAAGAACGAGAATCTCACACCGGATCCGATTCGGCCGGTTCACCTGTGGAAATATTTATTCCGCATTGTGCTGTAAAATAAATATGTATTCTTTTAATCAAAGCGGTCAATTATAATAATTTATGTACATAAATAAACATCGAAAACGCAAACAATGCATTTTTTACCTAAGTAAACAACACGTTGGTCTGGTTAAGTATGGTCTGTGATGGAGATAATACCAGCAGAATAAGCATGTGAACGATGAAAATAAAAAAAAGAGGTGACTACCATACCAAAAATAGTCATAATAATGAGAGACAATAAGTTTCATAGTTTGGAGTTTTTCCGTTCAAAGGGCTGCCCCTAACACTACCTGTAGGTCGTGCGACCGAGTATTTATAGTAACATAGTACGACACCAATCAAGCATTCATTTTCTCAGTCAGAGATTTTGTGTGTTGCAGCATATAAAGTAGTTTAATTACAAAACTTCAGTGAATATATACGTGCATCGGCGCGAATAACAGCAGCTGTATGCCAGGTACGTAGGCGTTGGCACTGCTGATCAATTCGCTTGAAAGCATACAAGTACGTCGCCAACGTGTCGCAATTTCAAAAACTGTTTTCGCAACGCCATTGTAGCCTCCCCCCCCTATACGTTTAAGACTTGGTTTTTGGTGCATGATTTGGTGGGCCTAGCCGCAAAACTACACGTTGGATACGACGCTCGCCGGAGTTGAGGGTTCCGCAGTAATCTTTACCACGTAAAATTATTTATTGTGCGGCTAAATTTCACCACTCATAGGATTTTTCTTTTCATTTTTATTTGATTGACAAAAAAAGTTGAATAATCTGTTCACTAAAACGTTGTTGCGTTAAATGTTTTCGTAGGTTCTGCAGGCATTGAGATTCTCTTTTAATCTTTCTCGGAAGCCTTGTTGTATTATAAGAAGCAATAAATTTATTCAGAGTGCTTATTTTTATCAAACCCAAAGACTATATGCACAATGCGCCGCTCGTACTTGTTAAGTTCTTTTAAAGCGCATTCCTACTCGAACGTGTGATAGATTCCTCGAGGTAAATATTGGTTTACCCTTCGGCATTCTGGCACATTAACGGGGTATGTAAATTCTATTTCAAACACTTACGGAATTCAGGACTGTATTGGGGGGGGGGCTTACTTAAAGGGTCGTTCACCGTACTCGATATTACGTAATTATAACGATATTCCAAAAGAAAAGGCATAATAAAAATGACAGGCAGGCAATGAATGCTAGTATTGCTAACTGAAGCTCCGCCAGAATATAACCTGCCTAGTGTTTACTGAGAGAGGCTAGAGGGCGGCCCTATAAAAATGCCCAACTCGGAAATTATTCTTGACATTGTCTTGGCGTGTAATCTTACTCGAAAGATTTCGCTTCCCACTCGGGTGGAAAATAGTCCAGCATGAAACAAAGATGTCTTGTGCCCTTGCATTATAACAGATCACAACAACGACATGTGCGAGGCAATTTACCTCCAGAAAAAGATAGATTTAGCTTCTTTTTTGCTGCGTCAATCCAACCCATCTTAGGTAAAAAAGCAATTGAAAATGGTATTCTGAAGCCTATATTGTTACGTGTCGGCAGGACACAGATGACACGAACGATTGGATCGAGTGAAGCGCTCTATTCACAGAATGGGCATAGCGCACAGGACACAGACCTCCAGCAAGATTGTTGTTGTTGTTGTTGTTGGTCCAAAAAAAATGGCTCGTACCCAGTCAGGGAAATTGGCCAGGAAATGGGCGCTAACTGAGAGAAGAGAAAAAACTAATTTGGATTAAAAGAAGAACAGGGAATAATTACAGAGAAATGTGAGTATGAACGGGAGTAAAAAGATAATAAGTAAACTGCCAGAAAATAAGGTGGGGTAGAAGATAGAGCTCACCAACTACAAAATCAGCACAAATGAATAAGGAAAGGATTGGCCGAAGCACAGTCGTGGAAATTATGTAAGAAAATTAAAGAAAGAAGATTCGGCAACGAAGGGGAGGCAGTGAGCGGGAAGGCAAAGGATACAGGCGCAGACATGTTTTTAAGAGCAGCCCGCCATCTTGAATTAGCTGCTAGCACGGCAGACGGCGTGAATCAAAGATGAATGAGTGTTGCCCGCCAGGAACGTCGTCGTCATCGTAATCGTTCTTCGGTGAAGGAGCTGTGAGGCATTGCCCACCTCAGTCCCGTAACATAACCCGCCCGGTCGAGGGCGACCGTCTCGGTCGATGTCGAGGCAGCGTGAGGATTGCGATGGTGTGAGCGATGCAATGAAAACATACAGTGGAGATTTGCCTGCCGCCACAGATGATGACGACATCCCTGTTGATGCCTGGCCCCTCAGAAGTGATGCCTTCAAGCAGGACCGAACCGTCTGCAGAATTCCAACCACGTCGGACGAAAGGGCTGGGGACGCGCTGACTTGGGTTTGTCTCGTCTCGGCTTGAGACGTCTGGTCTTGATCGGCTGCTTACGGGCTGGGGTACGGGGCGGAGGTCATGCTCGAGCTGTGGTCACGGCTGGGGTGGGACTTCCCGGCACGGCTCCCTTAACGTTGAAGGCAGAGCGAGTAACTCAAACCATGTTGAAGATGAAGCGATGTATTAAAAGGTAGAATAACCTATGTACATTATTTACATGGCTTTCGTTAGAGAGCCCGCGCCAGCTACTTCGTGGTCGTCGTCATTGTCGTAGTCCTAATTCAATCATTACCCTGTTGGGAATTGTCCGCCTATAATTTAGTTCCGTGACATTGCCACCCGGCCCATAGAGGCCATCCCGGACAAAGAACCTGTGGTCAAACGAAGACCCAATGTAAGAATGTGCTGTGTTTTGTGATTCGATGTCCACTGGTTTTGAATGGAGGGCATCCCAGTATTGTGGGATGCAAAAGGAGCCCTTTCGCAAAAGGCGATTTCGATCAAGCTGAACCACTGCCTTCACTTACAGTAGTGCAGGAACGTAAGCCTTGAATGGTATCGGTGAGTTGGTAGAAGGGTGCGAAAGAACGATACCGATAACACTTTTGGACAAACACTTGCAAAGTGGTACATACAGAGAGTCTATTTGTGTCTGCTGTGTAGCATTTGGAAACAACATAGTGGGTGTCACCGAAGCAGCAAGAGAAAGCTTGCAAAGATACCCCTGCCTTGTAGACAAATACTAGTACCAAGGCTCAAGAGGGCCACAAAGTGTCACACTCCTGTTGATAAAACCAACGATTCCTATCTTATAATCCCCAAATCTTTCACCCGTCTGGAAGCAGTATGCGCGTCCGCATATAGACCTTTTCATCTGTTAATCTTAAATAAGATCAGAGCATGTTCTTAAATAAGATCAGAGCAGAGCATCAGAGCATGCCCAGTTACATCTTCCTGTTAACTGCGCCAATTGTAGGGGCGCTAGCATAGCCCACTGATAAAATGGAAGCCCCCAGGACGAAGAAAATAAAATGGTCTATATTCTGTGAGCGCAGAAAGGACTTGGGTTATACCAATAATTATTTTGTGGCTCTACAACAACGTATTTCTTCGGAGTTCAGAGCACCCGAATTCTTATGTATTTACGAACAATATTTTCGCACTATCAGAAGGCTTTTCATTGAATGCGTGTTTTATAATTACACGCATTGAGGCAAACCTGCCGAGAAAAAGCATATAAGGATATTGCGGCGCCCAACTTGTGTCTGTTATTGCTTCCGATTGGGCATTCTTGGAAATCAATACGAACAAATTTACTCCACGAAAGAAGGTCTCCAGAAGCTAGAACACACATTTTAATTATTTTGTTACAGCAATCAACACGGAAAAGCATATATTGTAACTTTTCCAGAGAGATATAGTGATTGTAAATCTGTACGAAGCAAGAAATTGATAATTTGCTAATGCAGAACCTTTAATATAACAAAAAAACAATGGGTGTATGGTTTGGCAAAACGTAATTAGTGGATCAAGTTTTGTAAATAAGACCTAATGCTAATACGGCGCTGATAGCATGAACAGTGTGTTCATTGGGTTTTTTCAAATAAGCTTGAACATATTTGACGTGAAGATGCCCCCGCTGTCAAAGAAAGTTTTTGTTAGGCGACAAAGCGTTTTAGTTTCACGTTAGTACAGTGGAGGCTGTGATGTTATATTAAGTTGAACATCGGGAGAAACGCAGAAGATTTTCTAAAAAATTTTCAATATCGGGGTTTTGAATAAAAACCCTTATTGGGAAGCCATAAATATTTGTATTTTGTTGACAGAAAACCCTTACCCGAAACCAGTTCTGAAAATATTGGTGAGCGTGTTAAACATACGTTTCGTCTTCTGAAGTATCCAAATCTGCTAACAACAATTTGGAGACTCAACTTTAATTTCTATGAAATGTCGTAAGCGTCCCCACCATAATTAAGCAAAACAGCAAACGTTAGCTAACATATTTGTATATTTTTGTTTCTCTTCCACGCAAAACCTGGTTTGTAGAAGAAAAAAAACCCGCACGCACTACCTTGACTAATCGGGGTGACGGTGTTGGCGACACCGAGGACACCTAGCCCCCATACTTACGCTGTAACCAGCCTTGTGACGGGTCTTGGGGTGAAGGGTAAAAACCACGAACTGTTTCTGTCGGAGACATAGTGAAGTTCCCGCGGATAGGTTTTCGGTCTTTTTACCAGTCATGGAGCTCCGCGATCTCTCTCGGAATAAGCGTAAACTAAGGAACTGATGTACGCCACTCACAGCTTTCAGAATATGCTGTGTTGTGTAAACCACCCGCAAACGCGATTGGTCACCAAAAACCGCCGCACCAAAGTTTACCTTCCATCTCGTTCAACAACCGTCTTTTCAACAGCCGTGAATAACTATCAACGGTTTCTTGTAATCGACTGAGCTGACTCAGCTAGAGCTTACGCTTCACTGCCCGTATTCTTTGTATCAAAATTTCTGCAAAGTGCATTAGTTTAAAAGTATCAAGCGAAATAGCTTTGGATGGGAGAAATCCTTGTCGAACACAATAACAAAAAAACAAGCCTGCACCCTTCTTGCCCCAACCGTCCCCCCCCCCTGAATTGGAACATATTTGTATATCCCACCGGAGCTTGAACAGCCCCAAGGGTGCGACTTATAAAAACAGCTTGCTCACAGAGGTGCCGACCTTTTCGAATATATTAATGTTCGGGCCATCAGAGCATGCATCGCCTGTTGATGCGATGGTATAATAAGATAATCCCCACCAAACACATAACCTAGCATTCAACCGCACGCCACTCACAGATTATGTATATGGAACCTTCATCCGAAGTTTCATTCGTCAGTTATTAACAAATCATCGACGCTGGTTCAAGTACCAGAGGTTAAGAGGCAGCACAACCTCTAGCCTCTGCAACCCAACTAGGGCAAATTACACCGCACAAGACAACCCCATCAGAAAATTCAATTCTAATTTCACATATGGTAACTGCAGGGGGCCGCATGCGATCTACTCCATGACCTGCGAACAGCTCAAACTCCAATAGAAAGTCATTAGCGTCGACGTCACAGAAAACAATACCTTGTCAGAGGTGTGACAAAGGTTCAGCTTTTTCCACCGGGGAGGTGCGTGATGCGGCTCGCGGACCGTCGGAGTGGCGTGTACTATCGACACGGAACTCAGTACTGCAGGTCGGACATTGTCCCACGGCCACCACGCCCTGGGTTTCCCGATAGAGCCCAACCAATTGCCATCCCACAACCGGGCCAGCCCGTAGCAGTTGCGGCGCGGGAAACACCATAGACAGCAGTTATACCGTCCCTGCTTTGCTGGTGCCCAGGACATTTGAGGGTACCCTAGAGGCAGAAGTGAACGAACCCTTACCGGCTGTTAATCCCACCGCACCGGCGGTGCAACTCATGGTGTGCCAGTCGTGTTGCTCCCAACTGCCATGGCGGTGACGACTGAAACGAAGGGCACCCACATGAACCTTAAGTCTATAGGCCCTGGTTCGCCGGGCTCTCACTGGAAATCTGATGAGTAGTGAGACAGCGGAACCTTCTTATCTGCGTCACAGGGCAATGAACTGGTCGCAAAAATACCCTCCGCTAAACACGCACTGTTTCCATCTCTACTGAACGTAAACAATAGGAAGAGGTATATCATTCAATAAAACTACCCGGCCCTTTTTAAAAATCTTGATATTCTCTATGAGTCCTTGCATTCTAATCAACCGTATGATATGTCCCTAAGAAACCCCTTTAAGCTTCAAAAACGCAAGTTTCTTCAACAGTTACATGATATCTAGGCAAGACAGAAATGGTGCCGGTGCATCTTCGGGTGCTGTGGCAATCATTGTTCCAAATTCCTTGGCTTGTTACACTCCGAATACAAACAGTCCTTGATGATGTTGCCTTTCATACTATAACCTTCAACATGCTTAATTACGGTATTTCTCTGAGCATCACAAAAAAATGTTTCTGCGTTGTTGCATTCTAATCAACCGTATGATATGTCCCTAAGAAACCCCTTTAAGCTTCAAAAACGCAAGTTTCTTCAACAGTTACATGATATCTAGGCAAGACAGAAATGGTGCCGGTGCATCTTCGGGTGCTGTGGCAATCATTGTTCCAAATTCCTTGGCTTGTTACACTCCGAATACAAACAGTCCTTGATGATGTTGCCTTTCATACTATAACCTTCAACATGCTTAATTACGGTATTTCTCTGAGCATCACAAAAAAATGTTTCTGCGTTGTTGCATCCTCTCCTTTCCGTAGAGGCTATTCCCCGTGCAAGTCAGATACATTGTCACGGTAATGTTGGCAAATATAGGTTGCTGAGGCTTTCTATGCGGATGTCGCATTTTAGCCTCCCACGTGGCCAACCACCGTTCAGTGCGAATACCGTATTTTATCGTTTTTTAGGCTGGACTAGTGTTTTAGGTGCTCTGTGGTTGCTCTGCCTTTTGCTATGTATCATTCTCTTTCTTCGATGAGTTCTAGTGACGTATTCTTAACCGTTACAATATATCCTTAACATTCATTGTTCCTTTTGAAGTCCGTGCTCACGAGTGAGGCGGTGATTGTTGGTATCATTTTTTTCTTCTCCTCACTGTCCCGCCTCTGGAATGCCAAGTTTCATGTAAGAAATATCTGCACCGGCGCCACATCAAAGTACAAGAATGCCATAAAAACCAATCCATTATTCTGATTTTGCCAAAACGGTATCCGCATCTCTCGTAATAATAAAAGTGATGGTTAATTATTTGGAATAGTTTCAAAAAGGGCAAACCGTAAAGTAGAAAACTAAAAGAAAACCAAAGTACCCAAATAAATCAAGTCAGACGAATATAAAAACGGAACATGGCCGGGTGAGAGGGCATGGTTACCACTTTGGGAGGTGCGAAATAGGCTGTAAAATTTCAACCTCTACGATAACCGAAACACCACATATTAAACGTGGATTGTTTGCAAATAGTATGATCGCTGAAGTGGAATGGAGCAAGTGGAATGGAATGGAGGAAGTGGAAGCAAGTGAAGTGAAAGCAAGTGGACTGGAGCAATGCCGCAATGAAAAGCAATGTAAAGTCTCTGCCTTGTGTTGTGTCTCCTGCTTTTCATCTGATAACGTTCGCCATCACAAACGTTGGCTATCACAAATATCCTATGTACCAAACCTGGTACATAGGATTTTTGTAGATACAGTAACAACTTGTGAGCATTAAAATTTAGTGTGGCCTGATCTTACATTGAGAGGGTAACGTCCGTGTCTTTTGTGCAGTTTGGTTGTGCATCATCACTAGTGAAGTTTCTTTACGTGTACATTGTTGTTGATATCCACCCTATGGTTTGTTTGCAAGTTTTACTTAGGTGTTTTCAGTTGTGTGGCTTAATTTTTTTTTTTAAATACTGACATGCTTACTCTTTTTGTTGCACCATCAGAACTTCGCGGCCCAATTTTCGGCGATCGCAGAGTGATTTAGTTCCGTTCATATTCGACTTTTCGCCGACGACTGCGTTATCTTTAATAATATTCAGTCGATTATTCAACAGGAAGCTGTAAACTCCCCACTCGCTGCAATCTTCTCCTGGAGCATTGAATAGGGCATGGTACCAAACCCGGATAAAACCGTCTCCCTTTGCATCACCAATAAACGGAATATTCAGAAATTTTCGTACTCTCTTGCAGGAAATCCCTTTAACCAAGTTCAGGAATATAAATAATCGGGCATAACTTTAACAAATAATTTAGGCTGGAAATGGCATGTTACTAACATTTCTTCCTCTTCCTTTCTAAAATTATGTTTAGTTCGCCATAAGCTTCGAGACGCTCCAACTAATGTTAAACTACCTGCACACACAACGCTAATAAGAAATAACCTAGAGTGTGCTACCGCTGTTTGGGATCACTCATACGTCAAAGAATATTGACTTATTAGAAAAGACCAAAGGAGAGCTATTCGGTTTGTTTATTCAAAGTTTCATTACACAGATTCGGCTTCCGAGCTAATGCGTATCAAAGGAATTCCAACCTTGCCGTCCAGAAGACAGTTTCTCCGTCTTAAAGTATTGTATTTGCTTTACCACCGCAAACATGCTTTGAACTCCCAATCTCTCTCCTTAACCGAATGTTCGCTTCCACTAATCTGTTAAAATTTTATTTATCTTCCCGCACAAAAATGGCTGGAAGAACACACCCGAAATTTGTCTAAACTCTCTTGGTTCATTAGCAGCAAATGTTTTGTTGTGCCTTTGTAGTTGCCTCTGGCGTTCACTGCTTTATACTTCAGTTATTGTTTCTGTTTTTTGCGGTTTACGGTTTGTATTAACGTTTGGTTGATATTGTTCCCACATTATTCCCCTTGCTTGGGCCTTCATGGCCTGCAGTATGTTCTTAAAAAAATGAATTATAATAAATAAAAAATAAATAAATAAACAAGTAAATAAAAAAAATAAAAAAATAAATAAACAAGTAAATAAATAACTACCAAAATGTCACTTCAACATGTCACTTTAGGCTGACAAGAAACTCCTAAACAGTCCATCGGTGGGTTGATTTTTTTAATCTATGTACCATAATAAAACATGTACGATGCTGAGTTCATAAAGAAGATCAAATTAGGAATACTGTCACGAAGCCAAAGACGACGCCATTGTCTTGGAGAGAAAAAAACGTTTTTTGGAGCGAACTTGTACTCAACTAACATTTCAAGGAATACACAGGCGGCGAAGCAGCAGTCAGCAAAGTGACGTGCGCAAGCGAGCTTTGGCATTTGAATGCCGCGGCATCTGCTCTGCAGGCTTTTATCTTTCCGCGCGAGTGTTTCTAGAACGTTTTATTCGCATCCAGTACAATCTAGACCACAGAAGATTATTCTGGGCTTGTGACGCTAGGTCGAAACAGTCTGCTTATCTGAATGTGATAGCGCGTGCGGCATAAAAATAAAGAATGGAAGACGGGCTTCTCTTCGAACAGAGATAACACAGGCGGGTGCAGCCTGACAGTAAAACAGATCATAAAGAAACAAACCCAATGCCCAGTTCGCGGCATTACTCCCCCTCTTAAAATGCATCACCCAGAAGCCCAAATAAAACGACCGTCCGAACAAACAACAAGATAAAAGTCCGTCATGTTGCCCAGTAAGGTTTGGAATAAGCCACGTGGACGACTTCGCGTCGCGTGGGTGGTCGTGATGTGCCGAAATCACCATCGGGGATAGCTTCGTAGGTACGTTGGCCAACACGTCATAGAATCCGGTAGGGCCCGAAATACCGTCGTAGAAGCTTTTCACTGAGTCCTCATCATCGGATGGGAATCCAAACCCACACACAATCACCTGGGCGTTAATCTGCGCCTCGGCGTCGGAGGTTGTAGCAGCCGGCATCCACCAGCTGCTGGTTCGTTGTACGAACTCGAGCGAGCTGGCAGGCCTCCTCCGCAGGCTCAAGGTATCCTTGCACACCGGCGTTGAGGTCGTCGTCTTCCATGCGGGAAAGCATGGGGTCAAGCATCGCAGCAGGCCGTCTTCCGTAGACAAGCTCGAACGGTGTCATCTCCGCAGTTTCTTGCATAGCCGGGTTGTATGCAAATGTTACATATGGAACCACTTAACCCCGAGTTCTGGTGTTCAACGTCGATGTACACGAACAGCGTATCCGCAATCGTCTTGTTTAAACGTTCCGTTAGTCCGTTCGTTTGGGGTGATACGCCGTCATTCTTCGGGGATCTATGTTGCGGTAGCGTAAGATTCCTTGCATCCTCTCCCCAGTAAAGGCCGTGTCGCGGTTCGTGATCATGCTTTCAGGGGCACCGTGTCGCAGCACAACTTGGTTTACGAAGAACTTCGTGACTTCTTGTGAAGTCCCCCTCGGAAGAGCGACGGTCTCTGCTTAGCGCGCCCTATAGTCTGTCGCTACGACAGTCCATGGGTTCTCGGATTGTGACGTAGGAAACGTCCACAGAAGGTTCATTCCAATCTGCTGGAAGGGCCTCGATGGGACGGCGATCGGCTGCAGAAGTCTTGCTTATCTCGTCGGCGGCGTTTTTCTTCGCTATAGTCACGGCAACTGCGAACGTAGTTTGTGACGTCGGATGTGAGGCGGGGAAAGTAGTACTTCGCCTTGATTCTTTCAATTGTGCGAGCTGCGCCGAGATGTCCGGAAGACGGTTCGTCTTGAAACGCTTCAAAAGTTTATCGCGAAGATCTGCCGGGATGACAAGAAGATAATTCGCTCTAGTTCCGGAGATAGAATTTTTCGTCAGGAGGACGGAGTTTTTAAGCGGGAATGCAGGTAAGTTGCGTATGGATGCACTGGGCCTGACGGCGTTGCGTCCTTGGAGGTAGTCAATTATGACGCGTAGATCGGGCTGGGCACGGTGCTTGGCGGCCAGGACGCTTTCAGTCTGGACTCTGAAGAATGCACTGTCTTCATCGGAATCTTGTGGTGGTTGGTCGACAGGGGTGCGGGAGAGGCAGTCGCGTGTGTGTGTTTTCTGCCGGCTTTATAGACGATTGATACCTCCAACTATTGCAGGCGCATTCTCCACCGCCCAAGACACCGAGAGGGGTCCTTGAAATTTGCGAGCCAACAGAGCGCATGGTAGTCTGTCACAACCTTGAATGGTCTTCGGTATACGTAAGAGCGAAATTTGGAAATCGCCCATATATTATGCGAGGCACTCGTTCTCAGAGGCAGAGTAGTTTTTCTACTCCTTCTACAGACGAGGGCTGGCATAAGGGATTACTCTCTAGCAACGCCATTGCTTTTGAACAAGAATGGCACCCGAACCTACATCACTGGTATCCGTGTGTATTTCCGGTTCGGCGTTTTCGTCAAAATGAGCCAGCACGGGCGGGTTTTGAATGCCTTGTTGCAGCTCGCAGAATGCTTTTTCTTGGGAGTTTTCCCAGCTGAAAGGTGTGCTATCCTTCGTCAAGCCCGTGAGTGGCTTTGCAATGCGTGCGAAGTTTCCGACGACGCTCCAGTAGTATGCGCACAGTCTGAGAAATCTTCGCACGCCCTTCTTGTCTTGGCATCTTGGGAAGTTCGCTATGGCTGAAGTTTTTCTGCCGGGTCAGGCAGGAGTCCTGGGGCGTTAACGGCGTGGGCCAAAAAATTGAGCTCCCCGTACGTGAAACGGCACTTTTCAGGCTTCAGCGTTATCCCCGACGTAAAAATGGCCAAGATTACAGACTTTAACCTTGTAAGTTGTTCGTTAGGAGTCCGGGGAAATACCACAATGTCGTCGAGATATACTAAGCAGTTAAACCACTTCAGGCCAGCTAGCCCCGTGTCCATGACTCTTTGAAACGTTGCTGGGGCCGTGCACAACCCAAACGTCATCACCTTGAACGGGTATAGGCCATCCAGGGTTATAATTGCAGTCTTTTGTCGGTCTCTCTCGTCCACTTCTGTTTGCCAGATGCCGGTCTTCAGATCCATCAATGAGAAGTACTTCGCGTGGCAGAGGTTCTCTAAGGCGTCGTCGATTCGTGGGAGCGGGAACACGTACTTTTTGGTAAATTTGTGCAGTCACCGATAGCGAACACAGAACCTTAATGTGCCGTATTTTTTTCACGAGTATGACCGGCACAGCGCAGGGGCTTTTCCATGGTTGTATAATGTCATCGCTGAGTATGTCGTCTACTTGAGCTGGAATGGCTTCCCCCTCGAGTGAACAGATGCGGTACGGTGACTGTCGGGTGAGTCGGGCTCCATCTTCGGTTATTATTCGATGCTTCGCCAGAGGCGACTTACGTAATTATGAATTAGACAAAAAACGCTCTCTGTAGCGACGCAGCAAATTCAATAATTTCTTCCGTTGTTCTTGCGGTTACTCCAGATTCACGACGGAGAGATTCGGAAGCTTAGAGCTATCTTCGGTTGCGCGTTCAAAGTCGCAACCCGTGATCACGTCACTTTGTTCTTGCGTTTCTTCGAGGAAAGCAATTGCAGGGCTCCTGTTTAAATGCTGGTATTCTCCGCTGAAATTAGTGACCAAAACTTGGGATTGGCTTTGCTTTAGCGCGCAATGCCTCTTGGGACAGAGACACCACGATTGAGTAATAACCTTTGGTCACTCTCTACGATAGCGTCTACGTCAACAACATCATATTCACAGTAGACTGTGATCATCAGGCTTGCGTCAGGTTACAGGGTGACATGATCATCGGCGATCCTTACAACAGCACGATTTTCGGGGTTTGGTTCCAGCATCATGGAGTGATCGGTGAAAAACGTTACGGACTTCACCTGGAGATCAATTATTGCACCGTTATCCGTCAAAAGTGCATTCTAATATTTACGTCGAGGAAATAGTTAGGAAAATTACGAACGCTGCAGGGTACGTTGTGCTTTATGTTGTGATTCACGGTGTGCACGTTCCGCTTGGCGTCACAAGGTGGCCCGCCTGCTGTGCGTATGTGCGGACCATCCCATCTGGTCATAACGTTCTTCAGCTTAGACGCAAATAATCCGCTCATTACTGAGTAGTCGGTTCCCGTGTCTATGAGGGAGTCCACTTCAAAGCCGTCGATTGACAGGTGAACGTCAGAAGCTGCTTTCCTCGTTGTTTTGGGAGCGTTGGGGCCTCGTAATTCGGCTTGTACGTGTTGACGGTACGGAATTGGGTGTCTTCTTCTTTGTCGTATTCTCAGCGGCAGTATCGGTCATGTCGGGTACGCGTCGCGCTCTTTTGCTGTCATCGTGTTTGGGAGATCGATCGTCGGGCTGAGGGCATGAGCATGAATCATGGTCTTCAGAGAGTGGCTGCGTCATTGGACGGTTTTTATTTTTCCGCGGTTCTGCAACTTTACATCCAGAAGTGGGTGCTTTGAGTTTCCCTCGCGTGGGCTCGGGGACAATCCATGTGAGAAGTCAGCATTGCTACGGCCGTTGGGCGACTGGTTCGGGTTGCGCGAAGGTGAACGGCTGAAGCGGGCTAGTCCTTGGTTGGTGTTGGAGAGGTATTCTTCGATCTCAGTAGCCCCCCGCACAGGGCACCTTGAGCAATCTTGGTGACGGTACTGGCGATACCGCGGACCCCGAGCCCCCACACTTACGCTGGATCCAACCGTGGCAATGTGTTTATAGGTGGAGGGTTAGAAACCTCGAACGGTGGCCATCGGAGCCCAGGTCAAGCTCCGGCGGATAAGCTCCCTGTCTGTTCACCAGGCAGGGAGCTCCGGGACGTCTTTGGCTACCAGGGTAAGGTCAAAGAAGAAAGTACCCCCGTCTCCCTGCTTTTATACTATGCTATATGGCATTTTCAACCCCCCCCCCCCAACGTGATCGGTCCCTGAAAAGGGGCCGCACCGAAGTATCTGTTCCTTCATTGCCATCTTTGACATTTCCTGAACCAGATCATTACTCTCAATTTCTTGTCACGGAGTCCCTCAATCCAACCCACCCTCTTGAATCTCAGTCAGTCTTCTTGATCGCAAAATATCTTGAAGCCAGAATAGGAAAATCATATAAGTGCAAAAAACAAAGGTCTGGTGAACTACTAATCGAGGTAAATGACAAGCAGCACTCCACGAAGCTTCTAGCTCAGACTAGACTGGCTGATCTAGACATCAGGGTCACACCCCATCGAAGCCTCAACAGCTCGCAAGGCGTGATATCCGAGACAGATCTCTTGAACGAAACGGATGCGGATCTCCTTGCCGGCTTGAAGGATCTGGGCGTCACTGCCGTGAGACGCATCACTATCCGCAGAGACGACAAGAAGATTCCCACCAAACACATTATCTTGACGTTCGACCGCGCAGCTCTTCCACAATACATAAATGCAGGTTTTATCCGTTGTTCAATCCGTCCCTACATCCCGAACCCGCGGCGCTGTTTTAAGTGCCAGCGGTTCGGGCATGGTGCAAACTCTTGTCGTGGCCGAACGACGTGTGCGAAATGCGCGGCGCATGATCATCCAAGTGACAATTGTCCATTCGATACCCTGTCTTGTGTGAACTGCGGCGGGCCACATGCAGCGTACTCCCGCAAGTGTGAAAAGTTTAAACTGGAGAAAAAGATAATCAACATCAAGGTAACTGAGAACCTTATCTTCCCAGAGGCGCGAAAGAGGTTCTCCTCTTTCCCCTTGGGGAGGTACGCTGACGCAGCTCGCCGGGGGGCGGAGCGGCGTCTGGTTTCCACAGGGACTCAGTTCAGCGAGTCTGACCTGGTCCCTCGCCCGCCCTTCCCAACCCCCCCCCCCCCCCGCCCCCAGGGTTGCCTCTGGCATCCCAAGCCACCACCACGCCGCTTGCTGAGGCAGCAGCGGTTGTGGTCCAAACCACTTCTGGCGGGGCCGGTGCCGCTCCCGCCTGTGTCTCCCCGCCCTCCAGTGCGTTGGAGGGTACCGAGGTGATGGACACCACGCGCCCCGCACCGGTTCCCACCGCCACCGCACCGCCCGTGCCACCTCTGGAGCCCCGGACGCCCTCGGCGGTGGCGGCTCAAGCGAAGGGCACCCGAGGGGGGGCCAAGTCCGGGGGGCCCGGTAAATCTAGCACCCCTCGGACATCCGACGAAGAGATGGATGTAGGGCCGTTCCTGCCTGCAACGCAGCGCAAGGAACGCGTCCAGACGCCAAAGCCTACCGCCAAGCCAAAAAAGGCGAGAGTCACAGCCCCGAAAGACGACACATAAACAAACACACACACTCCAGTAGCTCTCACACAAAATAATGGGAAGAGAAAACATAATTCAATGGAACTGTAGAGGCCTTCTTAAAAATATTGACGATGTATACGAAATACTGCATGCTAATCAGCCAAGCGTAATGTGTGTTCAAGAAACCCATTTGAATTCCAAGCACACAAATTTCTTGAATAGTTACATGCTCTTCAGAAAGGACAGGGATGGCTGCACACACTCTTCTGGTGGTGTGGCCATAATTGCCCGGAAATCCTTAGCCTGCCACCCTGTCACTCTGAACACTGTCCTTGAGGCTGTAGCAATTCGAACAATATTATTTATTAGGTTGATAACGGTATGCTCAATATATATTCCTCCTGATCTTGCACTTTCAAGCTCTGACTTCGAGGCGTTGGTTGACCAGGTGCCTGAACCATACATATTAACAGGCGACCTTAATGCTCACAACTCTCTTTGGGGCTCTTCTCGCACGGATGCCAGAGGTCGCCTGATAGAGAAGTTTCTTACATCCTCCGGAGCATGCCTTTTCAACAAAAAACAGCCTACATACCATAACTTAGGACACAATACATACTCGCATCTTGACTTGGCTATTGGTTCCGCAGTTCTCGTTCCATGTCTTGAGTGGGGTGTGGGCACAGACCCATATGGTAGTGACCATTTCCCCACTTCCCTAACGTACATAGGTAAAGGCCCATGCAGTCCATCTTCCCATAACAGGTTTAATGAATCAAAAGCAAACTGGAGTACATTTACATAAACATCTAAACTACACCACACATCCATAAAACACCTACACGTGGAAGAAGCCGCCCAACTCGTCACGGCGCACATCCTCGACGCTGCCAAAAAGTCCATTCCCCAGGCCTCCACTGGGTCCCGCACCCCAAGGAGGCCCTGGTGGAACGAGGACTGCAGGCGGGCGCGAGAGGCCCAAAACAAGACGTGGGGTGTCCTTCGCCGGTACCCCACGTCAGATAAACTCATTTCTTTTAAACGGGCAAAGGCTTTTGGGAAGCGAGTGCGTCGTGAGGCGAAAAGGGAGAGTTGGCGCACCTTCCTCACTTCCATCAACTCATACACTGACGCACACAAAGTCTGGACACCAATACGAAAACTAAAAGGACAACAGACACACAGCCTGCCCCTGGTTAGTACAACAGGGGACACACTGGAAGACCAGGCTAACACACTTGCACAACACTTCGAACACGTGTCCAGTTCAGCACAATACACAAACACCTTCATGAAACAGAAAACATCTGTAGAAAAGAAGTCCCTGCGTGATAACAACAAGTCGCACACTTCTTACAATTCTCCTTTTTCTATTCATGATCTGAATGTTGCTCTGAGCACATGTAAGCCTTCAGCTCCAGGTGCAGACAAAATCACATACACCATGATACAACACCTACACCCACACACTCTTGAAACACTCCTACATCTATACAACAACATATGGCTTTCGGGGCACATTCCTCGCTTTTGGAGGGAGGCCATAGTAGTGGCTTTCCTGAAGGAAGGAAAGGACCCTTCCTCTCCTGCTACCTATCGGCCCATCGCCCTCACAAGCTGCCTGTGCAAGCTCCTCGAGAAGATGATAAATACGAGACTCGTGTACTTTCTTGAGTACAATGGTCTTCTCGAGGGCTGCCAGGCAGGCTTCAGGGCGGGGCGGTCCACGAACGACCAACTCGTCGCGCTCGAGTCCTATATAAAGGATGCTTTCCTCCACAAACAATATTGTATGACCGTATTCTTTGATCTGGAAGAAGCGTACGATACCGCGTGGCGGTATGGCATCCTAAGCGACCTCAGCTCCTTCGGCTTTTCAGGTAACATGATAAACACACTTGCCAGCTACTTGTCTCAAAGAACCTTTCGTGTGCGAGTTGGAACTGCACTCTCTAGGGTTCATGTGCAGGAAAATGGAGTGCCACAAGGTGGAGTTTTAAGTTGCACTCTTTTTATTGTGAAAATGAATTCCTTTAGGAAGGCGCTGTCACTGTCGATTTCCTGTTCAGTCTATGTAGGCGACATTCAACTCTCCTTTAAATCCTGTAACTTGTCTGTCTGTGAGCGCCAGGTCCAGCTTGGTGTTAACAAGCTAGCTGGCTGGGCAGATGGCAATGGTTTTAAATTTAATCCCGAGAAGTGCACTTGTATTTTGTTTTCCAAGAGGCGTGGTATCCAGCCGGATCCAGACATTCAACTCCACGGTGTCTCTATTCCTGTAAAAAAGGAACACAAGTTCTTGGGTATTATTTTTGACGAAAAGTTGACATTCATCCCACACATAAAACAACTAAAACATAAATGCTTAAAAACAATGAATATCCTGAAGGTTCTGTCGCACATGTCTTTTGGTGCTGACAAACAACTTCTCTTACGTGTTTTTACCAGCTTGATTGGTTCACGATTGGACTATGGTAGCGTTGTTTATGGGTCAGCAAGTAAAACATCCCTCAAAATGCTGGACCCAGGGCTCCATCTCGGGCTCCGCCTGGCGTGTGGCGCCTTCCGCACTAGCCCGGTCGAAAGCCTCTACGTGGAGTGCAACAAATGGAACCTACAACGTCAGCGAGCTTACACAGATCTCCTTTATGCTTTTAAAATTTCATCCATGCCTCACCATCCTTTTAAATCAGTTTTTCATGATACGTCCATGACTGAACTCCTTTTATATCGACCATCTATCTCTGCGCCCTTCTCTTACAGAGATGGAGAGGAGGCGTCAAAGCTTGCTGTCTCCTTTTTAATTACAATCCAAAGTTCCCTAACGAATTTTATAGCACCATGGCATCTCCGCCCTGTATCATGCGACACATATTTTACACATCTAGATAAAAAGCGAGCTCCCACATGTGCAATTCTGCAGCATTTCTTGTATTTGCAGCAGAAGTATGAGTGCTCTGACTTTTATACGGACGCTTCTAGATCAGCCACCTCTGGGTCCTGCGCGGCGCATGGGCCCGGCCTTAGTGTCACTCGAACTCTGAATAGTCATACTAGTATCTTTACGGCAGAGGCTTACGGTGTACTTCTTGTTGTCAATCATATACTTCAAAACCACATCCCACAATCCATACAGATTCCCTCAGTGTTGTGCGGGCACTGTCGTCAACAGTGCCTTCGAAAAACCACGTTGTCAATCTGATTGTCAAGGGTATTATGTCTGTGTATGTACGCAAATTTGAACTGGTTCTTTGCTGAGTCCCTGGCCACTGTGGTATTGCCGGGAACGAAGCAGCGGACCGAATGGCTGCTGCTGCTACACTCTCGAATACAGTAGACATAACCACATTACCCTACACCGACGTGAAACCACACATCAGACAACAACTTCGCAAAACATGGCAAACACACTGGAGTGAACTTACAGACAACAAGTTACACGTAATAAAACCTCAATTGGGACCATACACCCCCGACACACGCAATAGATACTCTGAAGTCGCCTTGGCCAGATTACGGATAGGGCACACCCATGCAACGCACTCGTATCTGCTGACGGGATCTTCTAGACCCCAGTGCAGCAGGTGCGGAGAGGCCCTATCCGTAGTGCACATACTACGCACATGCAAGGCACTTCACACAACACGATACAAACACTTCGGAGAACTCTACAGACAACATATCCCACTACATCCATCGCAGTTTCTAGGTGACGAAGCCATTGTTTCTGTTAAACGTGTGTTTGAGTATTTGTCACACGTTAAGTTTTTAAACTTCATTTCCTATCACGCATAATCAAATCTGGCCCTATACACCAGCCATCACCATTATCTGTAACTGATTTTATTATGTTCGGTTCACATTTTTTTTGTAACCCCTTCACTTAATTAAATAAACTTCCCTCTGGCGCTCTTTGCCCTTAGTCGGCCTTGCGCCATAAAAACCCAATCATCATCATCATCATCGATCTCAGTAGCGCGCTGGCCGGGCCGGTGGAGTGGGGAAGCGACGGAGAACCCTCGCAAACCCAGCCTTTTGTAGGTGCAGCGACGGTCGATGTAGTCGGCCTCTACGCAGTGGTAGCACAGAGGACGATTATCGCGTGTTCGCCATACGGCCGTCTTCCTAGGAGTCTCGTTTTGGACAACAGAGGGTCGGGCGGGCGACAGCGGGCGGCAGTACGGCGGCGCCTCTTGACGACGCGTTGGAGCAGGGAGGAGTTGACGAACGACTGCAGAGTACGTCATAGCGTCCGGGTCGCAGAGTTCTTCGTTTGGCATAGAAGTTCCCAAATCGTGTTTAAGTTCTTCCCGGATCACATCAGTCCAAGAAAATAATTGTGGTTGTGGTGTCGCGCGGAAAAGCTTCCGTAGCTCCTTCCTCACCACTTCAACAATGGTCTCGCATAGTGCAACGGAGCTAATAGCCCCGTCACCGATCATCTCCGAAACGAGCGCATTGACTGAGCGGTCGTGCTCCCTCGTTCAAACTTCCAGCGTCTTGTCCATCGCCACTGCCCCTGACGCAATTTCGGCCACTTTCTTAGGATTGTTAGTGACAAACCTAGCACAAATCTCTCGCTCGAACCCTCGCATCAGGAACCTTAGTTTCTTAGTTTTGTTTGTATACAGGGAGACATCGGAGTCGTTTCCTCGACCTGCAGCACATCCTCAAGCGTGCCAGTGCCTGCAGCTGTGTCGTCAATGGTGACAGCGACCGCGGGGTCTTCCGGTCAGCGGGCAAACCAGAAGAGACCCAGTCGCGGTGTCCACCAAAACTGTGGCAACATTTTTACGCTCATAGTTTCAGTTCTTAAGGGAATTCCAGTTTTCGTGGCTCTGCTGTGCCCTCCGGTGGCAAGGGACATAGGCACAATCATTGACCCTCTATTGCCTCTCCTCACGCAATGGCGATACAAGCTGTGACAAGAAAAACTCTGGAAATACTGAACAAGGCCACTGTGTTTCACTGGTATGCCTGCGGTCTTCGGAGCCGCCTTCCGGACTTCCGGCGGTTGATATAGCAGCACCACTTTCCAATCATCGCAATATCAGAGACGCGGTTACGCGCAAACATTCGGCTCCCTGGCTGCACTATTCTGCAGTATAGAACAGGTGAGGCTCTATCAAGAGTTGTGCTCGCGATCAGGAACGACCTCACGTACAAGGAGCATACCTTACCTCCAGACGACACAAATGAGTATGTCACAGCGACTATTAAAAGTTATTCGCAGCAGTTTACCCTTATTGCGGCATACCTTGCACCGCAAGCTGCTTTTAACTTGGATCGTCTCCAGCGCATTGTACGCACGTCACCGGCACCGTACGTGTTAAATGGAGATTTTAACATGCACCATCTCTCATGGGGCAGCATTATGACCACAGTTAGAGGAAGGCGGCTCTTTGATGACGCTTGCCGTACTGGCTTCACTGTCAATATCGGTGAACCCCCGTTTAGCAGAGGCACAGTATCGAGCACGCTAGATGTCACCACGGCCTTTCTAGGACTGTTATGTAGGGCCCAGTGGCACGTTGACATTGAGTCACATGGGAGCGATCACCTGCCTACATATATCTTTCTTGGTGGTCTCTATAAAAGGCCCTTCAATCAAAACATTCGTTGCCCAGATTAGTCTCTCTGTTCTGCTCTTATTGAGGAGCGTTATGGAAAATTTGAATTGTACAGCGATCTAAGAGACGCCTTTACACGGGCTAGAGGTTCTTGTACGAAGCCTTTCCGTCTACCCTCGAGGTTCTCTGTGGGCGATGCGGAGTACCTAGGGCTGCGTGTGGTGCGTCGCAGGGCTGGAAGGTGTGCTCGCCAAATGCGAACATCCGGAGATATACTAGCCGGTACACGTGCCCAGAGGCACGTAGAGTGACATATGATGAAATTGGCTAAGCTAGAATGGCAGTCGTTCTGCTCAAAATTAGACCCCCAAAACCTGTTACGACAATTTGTAGCTTAGTTTGCAGCCTAAAGGCACCGCCTACTGCTCTACACTCTTTGTACTGTACGCCTTTGAAACAGAACAGGAGTGATCTAGACGTTGCTGAAGATTTCTGCGCCAAGGTCAAAACCTCGTCGGCTCCAGTCTTACCTGCAAGCCTGACAGGTGCCTCTTTGTCATCTGGAAATCTGACCGTCATGGACAAGCCATTCACAATGGTAGAACCATTTCCTACCTTTTCTTCCGTAAACAAGGCTTCTGTCCCGGGCCAAGATTGCATAAGCTATGCACCTTGGAGACAAAACTAAGCGCTTCCTTCTCGGCCCATACAACCACAGGTGCAAAACCAGCCACCTATAAATGGGGCGGAAACGCGGTCACCTTGGTCTCCTGCTCAAAGGCGGCAAACTTCCTACGGAAATGAAGTCTTACCGCCCCATCGCACTCCTGAGATGCGTGAGAAAGCTGATGGAGAAGATGGTCCTTGCTTGCCTAGACTAGGACCTTACAAGTGGAACCTGTATTCTCCACAGATGACTGGATTCAGACAGTCACGTAGCAGCTTCCACAACGTATTTGCCCTTGTTAATGACATGCAGAGTGCGTAAGGCCAGCGTCTCATCACTCTAGCAGTGTTCATTGACATTAAAGCAGCCTTTGACTGTGTGGCAGATGAGGCAATAAGATCAGCATTGGAGTTTATAGGCAGCGGAGATCGCATGTATGCGTTAATAACCGATCATCTGTCTGCCAGATCCGTCTTTCTGTTCACAAAGGACGGCGAAACAGCCTCTCACAACGTCACGCGAGGAGTGCCACAGGGCGGCATTTGAAGCCCAACCCTATTATTTATCAGCCTCATAGGAATTGAGAAGTGCGTGAAAAACACTGTTTAAATATCGCTCTATGCTGCCGATATCTGCATCTGGAGCTCTGGCCGCAACAGGCGAGTTTTACGAGCTCGCCTTCAAAAACTCATCAATTCTCTGGCCGGTATTCAATGGCTTGGAATGCATACAGGCAAACAAGTGTGCACCGCCATATCTGTGGCCAACTGTCGGTGCATAGGCCACGTTGTGCGCACGGCCCGCAGATCAGGCACCCCTCATCTCCTCCATTCAACCGTGTGAGTGCACCGTCACTCGTTACGTCGGGCTCCGCAGAATGGCAGCACTTGCCCATGTCCGTGGCGCATTGGCCATGTCTGTGCCGTTTGTAGTGTTGCGAAGTGAAGAAATTGACCGCTAAACTTTTGAACGATTACCATCTATCGTGAACCTTTTCAAAATGCGTGGCCTCAAAATGTCGGCTAGGAAATTTGCGGCAAAAGCCTTCACCAGGTGTGATGTCTCGCACTATCATCTCTCACCGGCAGGGGTCCTCATACCCTTTGTGGACTCACACTGATTCCTGGATGTAACACTTGAGAGGTCAATGACGTGGTCCCCTAACGTTCGTCTCCTAAAGGAGAAACTGGCCTTCTTGGCTCAGGTGCTTTGCATGCTTACCAGCGGCTCAGGAGGCTGTTCTGTTGGGCCCCTCCTACGTCTCTACACAGCAATCTGCGAAGGACTGCTCCGATACAGCCTCCCAGTACTCGGCCCTCTTTTAAAGACCAACACAAGGCTGTTGAAAAGAATGCAGGCCCGAGCTCTGCAGTTTCCCCTGGGTCTTCCGAAGACAACTTCTATGCTGGGGACCATACGATAGTCTAGGTCCTTTTTACCCGATGTACTTGTGAAAGAGGAGCAGCTTCGCCTACATCTGCGGATAGCGACTAGGGCCCATGGACATCTGTTGTGTTCTAGCTCTGCCTTTGAGGTGCAATACACTCTACCACCCTTGTGTCAAAAGTGTCTTGTGTCGCTTCATCGCCCACCCTGGTTTTACTCCGCCTGGCGGATCGTAGAGCACAATACGGGCATCAGCAGTATATTAAGGTTGACAATCCCAGCCCTATAAAACTTCACAGTAGAGCAAACGTGGAATTGCTACCGTAACTTCAAGCATGTCTACACTGATGCATCGGTGAGGGCCACATCATCTGCGATCGCAATCGGAGTTCCATCGACGTGAACCACAAATGCGGCCAGGTTAAGCCACAAAACAACGTCCGCGACCTCAGAACTTGCTGTTTTGAGCTCCGCTTTGCAGTACATTCTTGGGCCAGAATCTTCTGTGTTGGTAATTGTCACAAAATGACTGGCAGCACTTCAGCAACTACCTACATTCCCGCGCAAACTGGCCCACTTAATACACACCCCGGATACAGAGGCGGCCAGCATGCTTCACAAGGTAGTGTTACTGTGGCTTCCTGGACAATGTGGGGCGAATGGGCATGTGGTGGCCGACGAAACAGCTTCGGCGACCCAGGCTCAATGTAGTGTCATAATCCCAATTGCTCTTTCTCGACGTGACGCCGCTAACTTCATGGCGCGGCAATCACTACTGTCTATATGGACGGACGGAACAAGAAATTATCAGCCAATAAACAGAATTGATCCCGCCTGCAATGTTCGAATGCCATGTAGCCCGAGAAAGCGCGACGAAGCAGTCGTTTAGCACATATGCACCAAGGTCTCTTTTATCAGCCACTACTTCCACAAGACGCGCCGAGTTACCTCCTTTCACTGTCAAGTATACAATGTGCGTGAGGGCGTAGAGCATGTACTGTATGTGTGTCCTCGTAATGACAACCCGTGGCAAAGCTTGAAGAAAATTTGGGACGGCATGCGAATTCCCCAGTGAAGCTTTGCGACACCATTGGTCCATGACACTCAACTGATGCGGCAACAATCAGTACACGAGCCTTTGTGTCATTTCTACGTGACTACGGCCTGAACGAAACTCTGTGAATGTTTGCCTTAACTTCAGTTCCATTTGTGCGCTGTGTGCGTGATCCTGCGTTTGTCAATTTGTGTGCGTATTTGCTTTTGTAGTGTCGGTATGACTTTTTCTGTCTTCGTTTCCTTTCACTTTCGCACATCTCATGTTCATGTAGAGTAGAAAGCCAACCTCGCTGCCAGGCTGACTTCTCCTTATCATTAAAGGCATTCCTAGTCCCTCCTCCTCCTTTTCTTCGGTCATTTTCTGGTCCACACGACGAAACAATCCCTTTACCTCCGCAACAAAGATCACACCCCTTTGTTTGGGTGTTGTGTGCGCGCTTCTAGCAAAAGGGCGGCTTGTTCTTTACGCACGACTCTGGCAAATGTTTTCAGGAACTCACTTTTTAAAGCGTCCAATCAGTCAGGGAGCTTTCATGGCTCTCGATTTAAGTCCAGCTTCCCCCTCTAAAGAGAAGAACACATTGAAAAAGTATCTGCGTCATATCACTGGTAAAAGACCCGGACACGCTCCACTTTCCCCAAACAGTTTTTAGGGTGTTCACCGAGAGATCCGCACAATGATGGTGGTTGCAACAGGGCTGCGCTTGCATTTTGGGTAATAATAGCTAAGAATGTATTGAAAGCATCTACAATTAGGGTGGATGAATCACCCATGAATCACTGGGTGGTGCATCCTTTAACCTAGACAATACCAAACGGTATGAGCGCTAAGCTTCTATGTCTCCATCATAGGCTTGGTGTAAGAAGACCTTTCAAATTTTAATTGTTTAAACATTCTTGTTTATTCATTTACTCAAACCCCAACCATACATGGCTGGCCATTCGCTTTGCCTGGAAGCGGGGTAAATCTAGATCTTTTGCAACACATGTCACTCACATGGAAACAATTAAATGTAAAACTAGTAAAACTACCTAAAATATACAAACACCGTTCTTACTACACCATTAGTTCAGATATCAGGGTTCACGTGTATCCCGTACTTTCGGAAGAACACAACGCAAGTACTTTTTTCAGGGTTCAGTTTAAAACCGTTAGTGTCCGCCGAGCAAGCAAGATTGCTCAGCCTAATCTGGACTTAGCGTTCACAAATGGAGAATTTACAAGACGTAGAAGATATTTGAACGTCATGTACATATATAAAACAGGAAATGGTTTGTGGCAATGCCTTCCAGAGCGAGTTATTCTTAGCAATAAATAGAGTACAGCACAAGAGACCACCTTGAGGAACGTCATTTTCCTGCACATATACATTGGAAAGTGCACTGCCAACCCTAACTCGAAAGGTTCTTTCCGACATGTAGCTAGCGAGAGTTCAGCGATTGCCTGAAACACCAAATGACTTGAGGTCACTCAAGATGCCGTACCGCTAGGACATTAGATAGGCCTTTTTCATATCGAAGAAGACTGGTATGCAAAACTGATTATGGGTGACGGCCTCGTTTACATACGATTCCAACGCAACCATTTGATCGTTGGGGGATCTCCCCGCGCTGAAGCCAGCCTGGAAGCTGTCGAGAAGACCATTGTACTCTAACAAGTAAATGTCACCTACTGATCACCTTCTGGTGCAGCTTACACAGGCAGCTTGTCAGGGCGGTGGGATGATAACTTGCGGGAGCGGAAGGGTCCTTCCCCTCTTTCAGAAAGGACACTACGATGGCCTCCCTCCATGAACCTGGAAGATGCACGGAAAGAAATATTTTTTTTCATGTGTGTCTGCGTGCAAGTGTTGAGTCTTAGTGTATGTAATGTAGTCTGCGTCTGGAGCTGAAGGTTTACAAGTACTAAGTGCGATCCTCAGCTGATGCAGTGAGAAGGTGGTGTTATAAAATGAGGTCGACTTATTACTATCTCGCAAGGACTTCTTCTCACAGGATGTTTTGTGTTTTATGAAAGTGTTGGTTTAGTGTCCTAAACTGGACACATGTTGGAAGTGTTGTGCAAGTGTGTTAGCCTGGTGTTCCAGTGTGTCCCCTGTTGTACTAACCAAGGACAGGACCTGCGTATGTTGTCCTTTTATTTGGCGTATTCGTGTCCAGACTTTGTGTCATTGTATGAGTTGATGGAAGTGAGGAAGGTGCGCCAACTCTCCCTTTTCGCATCCCGAGACACTCGCTTCCCAAAAGCCTTTACCCGTTTAAAAGTAATGAGGTTATCTGACGTGGGGTACCAGCGAAGACACCCCACGCCTTGTAATGGGCTTTTCGCGCCCGCCTACTGTCCTCATTCCAACACAGCCTTCTTTGGTTGCGCGGGGCACTGGAGTCGTGGGGAATGAGCTTTTCAGCACCGTCCAGGATGTGCGCAGTGATGAATTGAGTTTCTTCCTCCACGTGTAGGTGTTCCATGGCTGTGTGGTGTAGTTTAGATGTTTCTGTGAATATACTCCGCTTTGCTTTTAATTTTTTACACCTGTTATGGGAAGGTGGACTGCATGGGCTTTTACCTATATATGTTAGAGAGGTGGGGAAGTGGTCACTACCAAATCGGACAGTGCCCACGCCCCACTCCAGACATGGAAAGACAATTGCAGAACCAATAGCCAAGTCGAGATGTATGTATTATGCCCTAAGTTATGGTATGTAGGCCGTTTTCTTTTGTAAAGACATGCTCCAGAAGATGTAAGGAATTTCTCTATTAGGCTACCTTGGGCATCCATTCTGGAGGAACCCTAAAGAGAGTTGTTTGCATTAATTTCGCCTTTTAGGATGTACGGTTCGGGCAGCTGGTCGCCCAGCGCGTCGAAGTCCGATCTCGAAAGTGCATGATCAGGAGGAAAGTATACAGAGCATACCGTAATCAACTATTAAATATTATTGTGCGGATTGCTACAGCCTCAAGGACAGCGTTTAAAGAAAGAGGATGTCATGCTAAAGATTTCCGTGTGACAATGGCCCCACCACCCGAAGAGTGTGCGCAGCCAACCCTGTCCTTTCTGAATACCATGTTCCTAATTAAAAATTTGTGTGATTGGAATTCAAATGCGTCTCATGACGACGCATCACACCTGGCTGGGTCGAAAGCAATCTCTCAAGGACATCATCGAGATTTTTAAGGAGGCCTGTACAGTTCTATTGTGTAATATTTTCTTTTCTCATAATGGAGATTTGGAAGCTACGGACGTCTGTGTGTATGTGTGTTCATTTGTCTTTCGGGGCTATTGCTCTAGGATTTGGCTTTTTGGTCCTTTCTGCTGGCTTGACCATCCGAGGCTGCTCCTTGCGGGGCGTTGCAGGCAATAACGGCGCGACGTCCATCTCGTCCTCAGATGTCCGAGGGTGCTTGTTGAACCGGGCCCCCTCGACTTGGCCCCCTTTCGGGAGCCCTCCGTTGGAGCCTCCACCATCGGGGCCGCCAGAGGTGGCAAGGGTGGTGCGGTGATGGTTGGAGCCGGTGCGGGGCCTGTGGTGTCCATCCCCTCGGCACCTTCGAAAGCACTCTGGGATGGAAGGGCAAAAGTCGGAGCGGCACCGGTCTCAATAGAAGTGGTTTGCTCGACAACCGCTGCAGACTCAGTGAGCGGCGTGGTTCTGGGTTGGGCTGCGTGAGGCAAACCAGCGGGGGCGGGAGCGGGACCAGGTCAGACTCGCTGAACTGGGTCCCTGTGGACACCATACGCAGCTCCGCCCCCCGGCGAGCTGCGTCGGCATGCCTCCCCAGTGGAAACGGAGCGAACGTCTTTCGCGCCCCCAGGATGGTGATACTTTCCGTTACCTTTATGTTGATTATCTTTTTTTCAAGTTCTAATTTTTCGCACTTGCGGGAGTACGCTGCCTGCTGCACGCCGCTGATCACACAATAGAGGGTGTCGGATGGACAAATGTCACTCGGATGATCGTCCGCCGTGCATTTTGCCAAGTTCGGCCACGCCAACAGTTTGTACCGTGTCCGAACCGCTGGCAATTAAAACAGCGCAGCGGGTTCGAGATGTAGGGACGGAGGAAGCCAAGGATAATACCTGCATTTGGGTGTTGTGGAAGAACTGCGCGGTCAAAAGTCAAGATATTGTACTTGTTGGAAACACCGTGTCGTCTCGGCGGATAGGGATGCGTCTCACGGCAGTGACGCCCTGATCATCCAAGCCGGCAAGGAGATCGGCATCCGTTTCGTCAGGAGATCTGTCTCGGATCACACCCTTCGAGCTGTTGACGCTCCGATGGGGTGTGACCCTCATGTCGAGATCAGCCAGTCTAGTCTGAGCTAGAAGCTTTGGAGACTGCTGCTTGTCATTTATTTCAATTAAGAGTTCACCAGATGTTTTTTTTCACCTACACAGTTTTCCTATTATGGCTTAAAGATATTTGGCCATCAAGAAGACTGACTACGATGCAAGAGGGTGCGCTGGACTGACTGAATACATGACAAGAAATCGGGTGTAACTATGTGGTTCGGGAAATGTTAAAGATGGCTATGCGGAAACGATACTTTGGTGCGGCCCCTTTTAGGGGGCCGATCACGATTGAGGTGGGTTACACAATAGCATTAGGCATAGTATAAAAGCAGGGAGACAGGGGTACTTTCTCCTTTGACGTTACCATGTTATTCAAAGAGGTCCCGGAGCTCCCTGCCTAGTAGACAGCTAGGAAGCCGATTGGATGGAGCTTGACCAAGGCTCCGACTTGTACCGTTTACGTCTTCTACCCTTCACCTTTAAACACGTATCCACGGTTGTACGCAGTTTATGTATGGGATCTCGGGATCCGCAGTATTGCTGCTCACCGCCACCATGAATACTCAAGGTGCCCCGTGCAGGGATTGTCTAGCTGTCCTAGGACTAACCGCGCACTCACCAAGCACTCGGCACACATTTCTGTTGCATCCAGCAGACGACAAAGTGTTGCGTTGTAGCGGACAACAAAGAGATGTTTTCGTTGCAGTAATATAGCCTTGTACGACTTACGCACATTTCTGTGCGACCATCTGCTTCTTCTCGGCGGCCCTGGTGGCTTGCTTATTAAAAACATGCCTTCAAATGTCGCAGATCATTACCACTTGGGCGAAGTTGGTCAGAAGTTCTTCTGATCAGAAGTGGGTGGCTCTTTTTACCGCCCAACATCCGGTTTGAGGAATCGAGTAACGTCAAGGGGTTTGACCATGGTGAGCTGACATGTGGCCGTTATGTTGTAATCGTACGAGAAAGTTGAACATTTGCACTATTGAATTGCCGATAGAACGCTTAGACTATGGTGAGCTAATATGAGGCCGTTATGGTGTAATAATGCGAGAAGTTTGAACATTTGAACTTTTGCATTGCAGATAGAAAGCCGGACAAGGTCCCCCTTGCGAAGCTTCTATACCTCACAGCAAAATTATGTCGCTCTCCCGCAAAGATTCAGGTCTTAAGGTAGGCATTGAAGTTCTTCAGGCACAGAAGTGGAAGAATACCAAAATCAAAAAATAACAGCGGCAAGTAAAGTCCTAATAAAGAAATTAGAATTTTTTTCGAAGCACATTTGCGTCGTTAGAGAGTAAAGCCAGCTGCGCCCAATGAAGAGGTCATGGCGGTTCTTGGGAACGAGAAGCTACAGCATAAAACGTATGTGTACAAAAGAGAAATCCTTCAGTAGTTGATGTACCCAAAAACATTATCTGAGCATTGCAGCGACAATAAAAGTTTCTACTTTTAAGCAGAGCTTGCACTTTTGGATCGCCCTTCTTGTTTTCATTTTTATTCTAATACTACAGCTGAGCTACGAGCTGCTGGTTAATGGACACAGTGCCTGCTTTCTGTTTAGTGTTCCTACGTGTCTAGGTACAAACCTAAGCATAAAATAGGTGCTGAAAGTGCACACTGGTTCTTCGTAGTTGTCATAATCAACAGGTGGCTGGGTCTTTGTAAAAGCTTATTGCACTCTACTCACCTATTTTCCAATGTAGAGCCACATCAGTTTGCCGGAATTAGCAGAAGCATAAAATGTCTAAATATTTTGGGAATAATAGCTGGGCTATAAGAACAATAGTAGAAATTTTTTTGCCTGGATAGACGAACATGCAATAAATATAAAGGCACCATTTGGCATAATGTATCAAATTGTTAGGTCATAAAAGCCGACAATATAGAAGAACGTGATTCAACGAGGCTATTGTTCGTTCTCATTTTAATGGTTATGCTAATAAGATAGCTTTCAGACGCGTTTGTAGTGTGCCGGTGTTCTCAACCTCTTCGTGCAATCTTTCTCCATCACTTGTTGTTTATTGCCCTTCGTGCAAGCGGCGTCATCTCGGACTTCAATATATAAAAATAATAAATGAAATCAATGCAAATAAAAGTGTTGTTCATACAAAGCTTGTACAAGGTTTCCAAGTGTGTCAGTGCCACCAATGAGCACTTGTTTATGCCGTGTACTTCCAACAGAAAACACTACGCAGATATCACTTCTTGGGCTGCTAAAAAGCCCACGGTGACATGTATGGATTTCAGTATATATTATTGTGATGAATGTTGGCCGCTTAAGTGAGCCAGCCAGAACAAAACCGATGATGACTAGGAAGAGGATCGAGCGGAAGGAATCACGGAATCTCGAATGACGAGATGCGAAACAGGGCGAGGGTCTGCGAAAACAACCCCGTGGGACGCCTGCTCGAAGGCCACCTGGAAGAAGAACGTCACTACCAACCGCCAAGGATTGTCTGCACGGACTGCTGACGTTCCGGTCTGGCTGTTGGGCTCTTCATTAAAGCTGTTGAAATGGGTAGAAACGCATCGCAACTGAACGTGAGCATTGCGTTGAGCCTATTGGGCATTGCCCTCGGACCTTCCGAACTGCAACATCATATTGTGTACGCTCTGACTAACTGTTGGCTGTGCATCCTTAAGACCCATACCCGCTCTGTCTGTAAAGTCCCGTCGTCTACCCCGCTGACGTCCTGTACTTCTTCGTCCTGTTAATAACAGTCTTTGATGTGTTAAACATTGTTTAGACTCTGCATGCGCGGTCCATGGACCCTTCATAACAAATATATTCCCGTGAGCATAGAGTACAACAAAACGCCGCTTCAGTATGTAATGGTGTTTTGAAACTCTTTTTTCAGCTGAGACAGCAGTACGACGTTATTCGAGAGAGGCCGCATGAGCCAATGTAGCGTACGTGCTACGAGCACAAAAATCCAAGAGTTTGGACGCTTGATGCCCTGAGCGGGAACAGTACATTTTATTTTTTGTAGAAACTTCAGTCGTTGCAATAATGTTTGGCTGCACACACCAAAAAGCTAGAACGGTAGCTAGAAAATCTGCCGAGAAACGTTTGCTCAGGCACGCTGTACCCTAGAAGTGGCTAGGCGACCGGGGCCTAACTATACTCAATATAATGAATCAATCAAATAATCAATATTTAGAAGATAAGTTTCGCTTAGGGTGGAATGTTGGGCGAGTTACTAATGGGATAACTGTGGTGTGTTTCGGACCTCAAAAAAGACGGGAACTTGGAGAAGAATATGGGAGGGACAAATGCTATCATTTGGGCCGTCCGTACTATCCTCCAAGTCCCCGTCCTTTTTGGGCTAGTAAACATGCTTCAGGTAGGGTTGGCTTCTTGTGAACTGCGAAGTTTCAACTACAAGGGCAATGCTGCTATCAGCCCTTATGTAAATTATCCTTTATTGTGCGCACTTTGTTGCACGTGGGTGCACTTTCTCAAAGTAAAAAGTGGAGAACATAGACCAGGAGCACTTTTCCTAGTACAGAAACAACCGGTGTAAGTATGGTGGATTTAAACCTTGACGACACTATTTATAACTCGGGTTTTGCTTATTTGACACTTGTAAGATTCTGCTGAAATCTCTGAGACAGCAGGAGAGCAGCTCCGACTTTAAAAGTTGGTTGCTGTTGCACACAAGTGTACCGATAATAGACAAAAATTTAACCGAATAAGGTTTGCAATCAATACATAACACTATTTAACCAATAATGAACTGCCTATATTTCCCATTCATAGATGAGGATCGTGCCCCCCTTTCAACGCCTCATTGCTTAAATTACACTAGCACATCGGCGCATAAACAACTGCAACAAAGCTGCCCCGTAAATTTTTTCACAAGATTTGTATACTTCGGGCTCTACAGCGTGCTGCTCATACAAAACTTCTTTGTGGCTAGAGATAAAATTGACAAAAAAAATTACGCAAAAATTACAGGCTTCCGTAAAACTGGAAAATAGAACGTTCAGCATGTAAAGCCCACTACTGATTATTAGGTGCTTCACAATAGTAGTCATGAACCGGTTAGTCAATCGGCTTATTTCCAGGTCCCAGGCGACAAGCCTTGCACATAGCATTTTGCATTCCAAACGTTACATATGGCTGCACCTGCCAAAACAGCTTATGAATTGCTGCCGGCATTTGCGCCCCACATGCCGGTATTCCGCCCCACATACTTTGTGCACACTTAAACGTGCACCAGATAAATATAACAAAAAGCTTTTCTTTTATTTCTTTACTTCTAAAAAAATTCAGCGTTTTGTAGCACGAAACTGGTAAAACGTAATTTTTAAAAAGAATCTGTCTTTTGATGTAATTTTTCGATACAACTTGTCTTGTTGTACCTAAGTTTTGCAAACGTAAAACGCAGAACTTGTCAATATATACGAACAAATTTTAATGCCATAACAGACAATCTTGTCAAGAAGCACTTATAATATATTGCAGTTCCTACGTGTCTAAATCTGCGTGCGGGGTTTACCAGTGCAAAGTTGCCGCAACACAAATTTTGAAGATGAAGCGTACAGAAGGAGAAATAAATAACTTAAGTCATGGTTTTTCTGTCTAGTAAATTTCAGGATATTGTAATCTTGCAAGATTTATGCCAACTTGAATGTCACGAAGAAAATACCGAAATCCTTATTTTCATTTTTCCCGTGTAGGCTGTATGTTGTCATAATTTTTAAAAAGCTTTCAAATTTTTTGTATTGAATATTGCATATGTTTCTGTAATAACAACTTAGGCATGTTTAGAATGCGCATGATTATTATCTATGGCGTACATGTACAGATTCAGTTTATGTTCAGGCCGAAAGTAGTGGTTTACATTTCCATTTCAGTGCAATAAACGTGTTCCTCCTCAGCGTTAAGAAGGTATGGCATATTTTAAGTTTACCAGAGGAAGTAAAATAACACCTACATTTATTTGAACGTAAACTTGGCATTCCTATGTATAACCCACCGATATAACTACAGCTAGAATATGCATAGCCTTGATTTGCACAAATTGTTCCCATAATATTTGCCATAAACGTAAATAACGTAAGGCAGTCATTTATATCTCCAAATTTTTATTGGCGTTCTCAGCAAAGTAAGCATTACTGTGTCGTTGAATCTGGTAGTTTCTGTTTTAAAGTTTGTTGAACAGTACTTACCAAGTCATAGTTCTCCTAGAAAAAGGTAAGGTCTTGGTAAAGCAAATCATTAAGAGCACCTGTAATTAAGAAACCAAAAATTTGATTGCCTTTGCTCTTAACGTTTTGGAATCACTCCGAGGTTACAACAACATCAAGGGTTATACAAAAAATTTTACATTGTAAAACAAATCGTTAACACCACCTGTAACTATGAAACCAAAAATTTGGTTGCCTGTGCTATTAACGTTCAGGATCAGCACTGCGAGGTTACAACAACATCAAGGTTTACACAAAAAAATGTTTACATGGTTTTTTACCGACCTTGCATTGCGCTTCTGGTGGAATCGGATTGATTCGCAGTATTGCGGTAGTAAAGACTTGTGCTTCGATCGTTTCGTAAGCGCTTGATTGATTAAGAATGGAAGTTTGAAATTTTGATGCGAGTAAGACTGAGGCACCAAATCAACTAAGCAGCCGGATTGCTCTTGTGTGACGTGTATTATAATAAACGTTTTTAATGATTCTCGGTTCCTTTTTTGTGCAGTGGCGTGGCGGTGATGCAAGACCTGCGTGCGCTAAACCAATTTTTTTCCCTACCGTCTCAAATATATTCTATAGGAAGGAAGGGACAATACAAGTTATTGTGAAGTAGTGCTGTTTTATATCGAACGAAATTTTTTTAAACAATGGCGTACGACCGCCTTGGCAGAATCCTTTATTCGGGAACATACATAACAGATATTGATACTAATAGGACTCTTAGAAATGCCATATGCCACCTCAACATTCATCTTGACGACCAAAAAAGAAATTGCATTGTACAGATTTAGGTAGCGGTCTGGAATAATTTGGCGTTTGGTAGATCCAAAAAATGTTTTGTACCCTCCGGAAACAGCATTCGTATAGATAAGACAGAAAGAGAACAACTTTCTTGCGGTTGTGTACTGGTGCGAAAATGACAGAGTACAGCTGTTTAAAATATTCTGTAGGGTTTGTTTGTTTTAAACACGCGGAGCGTATAAGGTTGACATATTTTGATAAAAATGGTAAACGGTGCATTTATTCAATTTCTGCAGCAAGTTGACTCATGAAAGATTTTTGCATGTTTAATTAAGCAATTTATCTGTTGTGCTCCGTCATGAACCACTACGTCGAAAAAAGATATAATGTATTCTCGACGAGCCCATATACGTTTCTTGTGTAAAATTCAGGAACAATAAATCATTTGAAAGTTCTGACCCGGATTTTGATGATCATAAAATTTGCAGTACCTTAGCTCGGGTATTCCAAGATATACATTGCGTGAGTTAAGGTTCAGCTAACGATTCATAGCTTTCCTGGTTGTCCAGGATTAGCTTCATTATCATGCTTACTGCTGCTTCAATGGTACACGCACGGTATACGTATTATGGGACACATGTCTATTAAGTAAGTCGCACCAGCGCAGCGTCACCAATCGCCCCATAGCTATGGTTGATCGCCGACATGGAGCTGCTTCGGCTTCGGGCCTGCCGCAACCAGCCACAGAGGAAGGCAATGCGAAGCAAACGCCTGGATGACGGAATGGAGTACCTGCGGGCAGACGCCCAATGCCTCGTACGGGCACGGTAGCGTCGCAGGCAGTCGTCCATGGACTCTCGCAGGGACCCGGCCAGACACTGGCGAATCTTTATTGGTCTGCTGGACGTACCACCACCAACCCGCGTGCCTTGCTCGCGGTCGCCATATCCCTGGGCATCAGCGAAGAGGTCCTGATGGAGCTGTATGCCGGCCAGTGTGCAAGGGCTGCTTAAACCCCACCTCCAGTTGCTCTGGTCTCACAGGACGTGGCGTCAGTCGCCCCATACGATCCGATTGGTGTCCCTGATCCCCATGGACATGACACTTTGTGTACTGAAAGACACCCTGAATCGCTGCGCCAAGCGGTAGAGGGCTTGTGGTATCGATGGGGTGACTACCAGATGCTGCGGAACTTGGACGTGACTAAGCTGGTGCCTCTTCGGCGACTGTTTATTCTAGTTTGGCGCACTGGCACCTCCCGTCACTGTGGCTCGTGGGGCTCATCCCGCCAATTTTAGAGGTCTGAAAGCCCCTGACGTAGGCAGAGTCCTACCGCCCCCTGTCCCTGGCGTCAGCTGCTGGGAAGGTCATGGAGACTGTAACCTGGGCCCGTCTTGTGTGAATCGCGCAACGTAGCGGCGTCTTCCGGCAGCAGCAAAGCGGCTTCAGGCAGCAGCGCTACGTGGCTTACTCTCTGGGGGACGTCATCTTCATGCTGGAACAAGCCCGCCGACAAGGAGGTGGCCTACCTGCTACTGCTGGATAGGCGGATGGCCTTCGACACGGTCGCCCAAGGGGCCGTCCTTGAGGACCTGGATGGCATCGGCGTTGTGGGGCGCCTCGGAGGCTACATCCGAACATTCCTGCATGGCCAGACACTGCAGATGAGGGTCGGCTGGGCGACCACCAGTCCTCAAGGCGTCTGCTCCGTGAACCCTTTCCTATTCAGGAACCCTTTCCTATTCAACGTGTTGCTGGCTTCTCTCACCGGCTGCATCCCTCCAGGCTTGCGATACCCGGTGGTGGTGGCGTTGTAGGATGACGAAGGGGGCACTCAAGACCTAATGCCCCACCAAAGACTGCACCACAGTTGAGACATGCATCCAGGAGGCTCTGCTAGCAGTTATAGTCTTCCTCGAGAGGCGAGGCTTGCAGCTCTCGCCGGCGAAAAACCGGGCACTTATAATACACCCGGAGAATACAGGGCTCCAAGGGCGACAGCACCCATCACACTGAATGGACAGCCTCTTCCGTGGCGGCTGGCCATGAAATAGTTGGGGCTGCTCATCGACTGCTGGCTCTCATGGCTGCCGGCCGTCAAAGCGTTAAAGCCCTCCGGGCATGCAGCGTTCGGGTGCTCCAAGGGGTGCGGCAGCCTCTGGCTCAAGGCTTTGCGGCTCACACCAAGCGGCGCAGCGCGTGTTCCTCGGCATGACCTACGGAGCTGTGCTGTACAAGCTTCCACTCCCCTACCTGGGACCTCAACGCTGGCAGGAGTTGAAAATCTACCAGCGCCGTTCTGTCCACCTCGGCCTTGTCCTCCCCTCCACGTCCCTGGTGGCTGGCCCTTACACAGATGCGGGCACCTGGTCCATTGAGATGTGCGACCTTGAAGACGGGATCGCGGCACATCTAGCGCCTAATGACCGCACGCGATGGCGCAGCGCTCCGTAAAGGTTTCGTACCTGGCCCAACTCGCCCATGGAACCGCTACTCACTCTCTTCAAAGAGGGGATCCAGATGTTGAAACGACCCCACCTCAAGCCAGAACCACCAGACGCGGGGAGGCCCTGCTGATCACCACGACCCTCTGCGGGGTATGCAACAACCGCACCACACCGTTCCAGGCCATCCGCCACAAAGCGGCCGCCCTGCTGCAGACGAGCTGAGCGAGGGGGTGGCTGCGTGCATGGTGCCTGAGCGAGGAGCGCAGTCGGAGCTGCCGCCTGCCATTCCTCACTTCTTCAAACGGGTTGAGCTGTTAGAACTGCAAGTGGCTGCCGGCCTCCTCCTCGAGAGGGCACCCAAGAAGCACCCCAGTGTGGTCATCCTGACTGAATCGAAGACTGCGCTGCTGCGGCTGCACGCAGCTGACCAGACAACCAACACCCGCGCTTATCTGGAGAGATCCCTTGCATCCAATCTGCACAATGTGGCCTCCCCAGGCTGCGACCGGCTGCTTCACTGGCTGCCGGGCCACAGTGGCAAACGGGGCAACGAGGACACCGACGCCGGAGCCAGGGAGGCAAACCAGGAGAGCGCCCCAGTCTCCCGAGACGTCACCGCGTTCCCCGACAGCACTCCCCTACATGTGTAGACTGCCCAGAAACAAGAGACGCTAGAGCATCTACTCTGCTTCTGCCCCCGCCACGCATGACCGAGAGCAGAGCTCCACCGAGCGCTCAAGCGTCGAGGCGTTCCCGGAGCTGGAATAGAGGTCCTTATGTTCCAGAAGTGCCCTGAGACAATTCAACAAGAGGACTTCGCGCCATCTTCATCACCTGTAGACGACCAGCCTCACATAGCGGCTGTAGCACGAAGTTAAGTACCAGAACTGATGGGCCCGTAGTGAAGGCTTTCTAGGACTGTTTCTTTCTAGGACTGACTGACCGACTCTAGGAATCTGTGCTAATTTTTATCTTTCTCTCCCTGTGTCCCTCCACTTTTTCCTGTCACTGCCTCTCTACTTTCCTTACCCTGCTCTGGGTTGTACGATGGTGAGGTAACTTCCGAGCTCAAAATATGCCTACTGCCTTTCATTTCGTTGTTTTCCCGCCAACCCCCACCACAACCACCACCACAGGCGCACACCAGTCTTGCTGCGATGCACGAGCCAGCGGTTCCACACCCAGCCACCCCTTGCATGATGAACAAGCGGATCGGGCCGCCACGTGCCGTCGTAGCGCAGCACGGTGTTGCTGCTACGCAGGAGCCAGTGGTTCCCCACCTGGCAACCCCTCGCATGATTAACAAGTGGACCGGACGGCCACGTGCTGCGTTTGCGCAGCAGTGCTCTCCAGGGGCCAAGCAAAAGTGCTCCACCTTTGCCAGTGTTGCTCATGCTACAATAAAGGTGGTTCGCACGGGCATGGCGGCACTGGCCAAGCTGGCCCCTTGCCCACGGGCAGTTGCTCGAAATTACCCGGCAAACGGGGTGACAGGGTCTCGGGGGTACGTTATTCCGTCACATACGCGGTATTCTATTAAGGAAACCCCGGCCGTGCAGCTTGGACAGAGCAGCGAAGTTTTGGCTGTTGACAACGCGGGAGACCGTTGGCTCATGCAGCGTGGCGTCCGAGGCATCTTTCGCGTTTTCTGCCGTTGCAGCATCCCCAGCGCAGAGCCTTAAGTAACAAGAGACCATGTCGCTAACTCGACACGCGTACGATTGTCAAGCGCCTTAGCGTCGTGCTCTCCAGAGGCAACGAGAAGTGCTTCGAAATCATCATCCCTTTCTGAGCACCTCCTGAATTTGGTGGTCGAGAGCTTTGATTCCTTCCTACCTGATCGTGACGAGGTTTGTTGGCACGTGAACAGCGATGATAGGCGTAGCCTGTTCGAGAACAGACTTGCTGGCGGCCATTCCTTCATTCAGCATCATCATCACCATCAAACAATATACGCTAACTGCTGGGAAAACACCTCTCCCATCGGTCTCCAGTGTTCCCAATCCAGTGGTAACTTCAGCCAATTTATCCCCGCAAACTTCTTGATCTTATCGGTTCACCTAACTTCATGCCGTTCTCTGCCTAATTTGCCTTCTACAGGGATCCACTCTGTTACCAATAATACCATCGGTTATCTTGTATTCCCAATAATTGCCTTGGCCACATCCAGTTATTTTTATTTCTACTGATATATGCTTAATACACGTTTGTACTCTTAACCACTCTGCACTTAACCACCCTACATGTTATGGGCTCGAGACATTTCAACACACGATTCACAAGATTCGGAATGCTCTATACCCCGTACCGCTTCCTCTGAAGATATTTCGGACGTGAGCCCCTGCTTCACGAGGGTCCATTGCGTAAATCACAGCGAAATGAGCACACGTTAGGAATGGCCCAAGCCGACCCGCCAAGTGCCTCCAAGTGCCGGCACCCAGAATGCCTTGTACGAAAAGCCTGTGCAATCGAATGATGGCAAGTCGTACGCAAACAGTCATTGCCCAGCCAGTGCAAATCCCGCCAGCTGATCCGGAGAACATTGTTCTGAATCACGCGGGCTTTATTCCAACCATTTCGTTTTGCAGGCCGGCGCGAGCAACTAATGGAGACGCTGAAAGATGATCCTCTATCAGCGGCTCAGTCAAACGCTGCCATGCTGTTCAGCGGAATGCCATGTCACCTCGTTCATCCAGCGGAGAACATGGGAGACGCAGCGCCACAATGTTTCCTGCAATAAACGCGGTCTTTTCCTGAACTCTGTTGACTCACTAGTGGTATGTCCGACGTGTTCATCCTTCCTCAGCTCCACATGCTGTTTTTGCTTTTCTGTGACTGCTGCCCTTTCGTAGCAGGGCTGGTTGTTTTCTGCGTAGTGCCCCGTTGAACCGCCTGATATTATCATACCTCTGCAAAGTTGGCGCGGGTCACTGAAACTCACTCACAATTTTTTTTCGAATCACCACTCACTGAAACTCAGACTCAATGCTCAGCAGCACATCTGCACTCATTCCAACGCAAACTATTGAGCGCAAAAGTCACAACAAACTCGGACTCACAACTCAATATGTACTCAGAACCCAAAGTGTACTCAAACTCAAAATTTACTCAAAACTCAAAATGTTCTCAGAATTAAAAAAAAATGTACTCAAACTCTAAATGTACTCAAAACTCAAAATGCACTCAAACTCAAAATGAAAAAAATTCAAATTGTACTGAAAACTTAAAATGTACGCTAACTGAAAGTTTACCTGAACTCAAAATGATCTGAAAACTCAATGTACTCAAGGCTTAAAATGTACTCATAGTCAAAATGTACTCAAACTCGAAATGGACTCAAAACTCAAAATGAACTCAACCCTCAAATTGTCTTCAAAACTCAAAATGAACTCACAACTTAAAATGGCCTGAGAACTCAAAATAAATTCAGGACTCAAATAGCCTCACAACTCTCTCGTGCAAGGAATTTACTCGGGCTCAGATGAATTCTGATTTCATTAGCATTCAGTGTTTTAAATTCACACTTTGTAAAAATCTTACGGGTCCAAATTCGTGGTATAAAACTTTTGCGCTCGGCATGACATGACATCGTAGATCTTGTGAGGTCGAAAACATTTTTACTTGCAGATTTAATACAGTTATACTTGCTGCCCTTCATAACTAGCGATGTTCGCAAGCAATTGTACGTATATATTGATACCAAACTTTTGATGTAGGCTCCGTGTTAGTGTTCTAAACAAAGGCGGTTCAGACTCGATGATGTGCTGCGTCCCTGGCTTCAAACAAGCAAAATTGTGCGAGGGGACGTGCGCTCACTGCTCCGTTCTTTTACGTCGAAGCGGTTTAGTTTTACGGTTGCGTGAATTCTTGCTCTGCATTCTCAAAAAACGCCTTGTGTCAAAGCGAACTGTCCCCGCAAACCTCTGAAGCGTGAGGCATTCATGGATCTGCCCTTGCTTTTTTATAGCGTAGCATTCTTTGCCGACAGCTCCCCTCCGCCACCCCTCGCCAGGATCGTGTGACGCCCTGAATTTACACAAAAATGCAGATATCACGGAAGTTCGAGCTGTAGTCATTATAAAAGCGTAAATGTAGAAAATTCATCAAACTAGATGTTAAAAAAATAATCAGAAAAAAATATCGAAAATGGCGAACCGTGTATCACCGGAGTCATGGATAGTCTCAGATTGGGTTAAAACTCATAGAGATGTGGCGCTAAAGAATGTGGGGTATAAAATTGAGGGTGTCGAGGAGAGAAATTACGTGGGACACAAAAAAGGTCGTCGTTGTTTGCTGAGGCACTTGCATTAGTATTTATTAGCATTTGCTAGGTGGGATGAGCTCTCGTAGCTCGAAAAGCACCAAGCTATCGTAGTAAGCAATCACTGCCACCGTACCCAGCTGTTAACTTCCAACATGCAAGCGCGTGCGTATGCGAGTGCGTGCATGCGTGCGTTTGCGTGAGTGTTTCTGCGTGTTGCGTCAGTATCTGCTTATTCATTGTGTTTGACATGTAGGCGTTGGAGAACTGCAGAGCCCAAATTTATTACTTTTCTTTACATTGTTATGCTGTGCTAGTTTTGATATCTTGCGCGAATTTCTTATTGTAATAAACTCAGTTCGAGTGCACACACAAACTGCACTTGCCTACTTTTCTGAAGTGTTTTCCTTCTGTCGCAGTGTCTGTTTCTGTCTTGGTGGCTGAGTTGCCCTTCTATCTGGTACACTCTAGCAAGGAGTTAGTGTCTCACATGTATTGGCCAATTCTGCATTGGAGTGCACAATGGTACACTGTGGGAACAAAATTACGGACACTAAACGCAGCCGCAAGGCCTATTCATAAACAACTGTGACATTCGACTTTCTGATTAGCTCTTATGCCCCCTGATACCTATGGCCATCCACAATTTCCAGGACACCATGTGTGTCGAAGTAGTTGCTTGTTTGTTGGGACACAGGGAGAAGGAGGAAGTAATGGTTCAATGGAAGTTATTAGCCGAGAGTTTTTGAGTGTGGTTATTTAGGTTCGAGAGCATGGCATGGCTTTTGTTTTTACCCCATGCCATCCTGCCTAGATGATTCAGCAATTGGACGCCAATAATTTTTTTTACTATATACCGCACTGATGGACATCTCTGGACAAACCTTCGCATGTATATAGCACAACTGCCTTACCGGTCGGCAACGAACTTTGGTTAAACCAGACCCAGCAATTAAAGGTATATTTTGCTATATCCTCGTAACTATAACAAGAAAGCATTTTTATATTTGTTCCGCGTTATCCCCCTCAACGAGGCCTTTAATTTGTTAACCCACTCACCCTAGCAGGATCATAAGGAATTCATAACAGTCAAATTAGCCATGACTCTCATGACTGTAACCAGGACGCATTATTTATGTGTCTTACGTGATTCCCCTAACTGAAACCTTTAATTTTGCATCCCACATGCTTTTGTAGCCTTCCCTTGAATTTAACCCAATGTATGACTCATGATGACTATCTCATGATTAAAACCATGAAGCCATTTTATTTGTACTACGTGATTACCCTCGGCAAGACCGTAAATCTGATACCCTACACGCCCTAGCGGTGCCACTTCGAATTTTAACACAATATAAGACCCGCCATGACCATCTCATGGTGATACCTAGGAAGCATATTTGCATTTCTCCCGCTTGATTCCGCTCATCAAGACCATTAATTTGATACCCATCACATCCTAGCGGAATCAATTTGAATGTTAAACTAATCACTGACTAACCATGACTCTGTCATGATATAGCCATACCGCATTTTTGTCAAATGTGATTTCTGTCATCGGAACCTTCAATTTGATGCCCCGCACACCCAGGAGCGTCATTATGAATTTTAACCTAATTTATGACCCACCTTGACTATCTTGTGATAATAATCACGAAGCACGTGATTACTCTCATCGAGACCTTTAATTTGATACGCCCCACGCCCCAGCGTCATGAACCTGAAATGTAACATATTTTATGACTAACCATGACTACGTCATATTATAACCATAACGCATTTTGGTTGCGAATGATTCCCTACATCGAAACCTTGAATTTGATTCCCCACATTCCTTGCAGCGTCATTTTGAAGTTTAACCCAATTTATGACCCATAATGACTGCCTGATGACTACAATCAGGAAGCATTTTTTTTCCTGTTTACGCCGCGTGATTCATTCATCGGGACCTTTCATTTGACACCTTACACGCCTTAGCGTCATCAGTTTCCCTTCTCACCCAATTTAATGCGATCATTTTTCCGTCTAAAGGGTGTTGCCGAGTCAATTCAGGTAATTCATTTGAAACGGCAGAAGCGACAGCCCCCGCCCCCTTTACCCGCGGCTCTCACCTCTTCCTTTGTGACCCCTAGTATATCAAGCCTTTAACAGTAGTAGGCGAACAACCAGCAAGCAAGCACCGCCGTGTGCTTTCCGACCACCCGTTCCAACCCTCTTAGTGGATCCATCAGAGGAAAAGTTAAGACAACCCTTTTTCATGACCTCACCAGTAAATTATCACTCACGCGCCCAGCCGCGAAAACGTGGTATGGAGCAAGTGCTCAGGGTCAAAAAAATTCAACAAGAAACTAAAAAAATCAGACACCTCCTCCCTCCATCCGACATGCGCATCGCGAATGTTGCTGTACCCACGTGTAACCTGAATTCCGAGCCCACAGCGACGCATGAAACTTAACAGCCAACCATAGCTACCTGCTAGGCTAATCTTATTTACTCAAACTCAAAATGGACTAAAAACTTATACGTACTCAGTACTTAAGATTTACTCAAAACTCAATATTATTCAAACTAAAATGCACTCAAACTCAAAATGTACTCAGAACGCAAAATGGACTCAGGACTCAAAATCGACTAAACTCAAAATTTACTCAGAACTCCAATTGGACTACAACTCAAAATGTACTCAGAACTCAAAATGTACTAAAGCGCAAAATATACTAAGAACTCAAAATGTACTCAGAATTCACTAGTTCTCAGGCGTACTCAAACTCAATCAGACTCAAACTTAGTCGGGCTCACTCGGCTCAAACTCACTCAATCTCAAACGCGCAATGCCACACTAGCCTCGCGCGTGAGATTGAGTCCAAATGAGTCTAAATGAGTGGACTCAGGAGTGAGTTCGCCGACCTCTGGTTACTATGGCCATTTTGTAATCCGTTACAGAAAACCAGATATTCCTTCACTCAGCAACTGCACACACGGGCGGTTGGGAAGTGAGGGGACGGTTATAACAAAGACGGGGTCGTTGCGCGCGTGAATGAATGGGCCCAGCTCGGGCCTTGGGAAAGGGCAGTTGCTCCAAATCAGCTCAGGGAATGGTGACCGGCCCATGGCCTCCCTTTGCGCGTGAAATTCGCGTCCCTGGTTTCAAACCGGCTTCAATTAACACCCGGTTATCTTCTGGCGGAAAAGCTCCTTCTAAATACTTCTGCGTGTAAATTGTGTGTTCTTAAGCTGAAGGGGATGCGCAATCACTAACTTGCAGTAAAAAGTTTTCAGAACATGTGTGGAAAAATTTCAAAAAAAGAAACGCCCAACAGCATAGCAAAATGCAAGATACCTTACATGCCAGTTCGGCCACGTTTTGCATTATAATACGCAATATGTGAATGTGCAATCGCCATTACCTGGGGCAGACAAAGAGTTCCTGTATTCCGTGTAAATTACATGTATACTTTAAAAGCGATAGCCAGGCTAATGTTTGGCATTGTTCAATGAGGTCAGCTGCAAGTTTTTCTTCAGTAAAACATGCTTTTGGGATAGTTGGTTCATTGCTTCAGAAAAAAAAGAACGCTACAAACGAGGACTACAGTCTCGTCATTGTTCGTTTTTTCTGTTCTCGTTTGTAGCTCTCATTTTTTTCTATAAGCACGTTTTTCTACTTTCAAAACGGATTTGCGCCTCAGTTGGAGATAGACCTTGAAGGGAGGCCTTCAATTTTAAAAATTCGTAGTATTGCTAACTCAAAATTGGTTGACGAATGCCTTAATTCCTCGCCTACAAATGGTGCAGAGCCCAAACTATGACCATCTGGTTGACGGCGCATAGCCCATGTCCCTGAGGAAGTGATCAAGTCGTTGAAGAACTCACGACAGCGCGCGATAATGTGGAACACTCTCGCTGTCCATAATACGGCAATGTGCATCTCACGTGGCCTCCGTGTGCCGTCATTGCTTTCGCACATTCACCATGCTTTCTGCTACCGCTTAAGTGCTGCTGGTACCTCATCTATTGTCGGTTTACACTTCGTTCTATCGATTTCAAGAATCCAGACGGTAATGCAACGCCACAACAGCGGGCATCTAGCAGCTGCATTTTAAAAACTCTAAGCACCTTCGTCGAATGGCAAAGACAGTACAAACCCAAAGCATTTTTTAATGCAAACCGACCTCTAACCAAATCTACTCTCGCAATAGGTTCACTTGCTGTTGTCTCTCCAAGACGACCACAAGCGAAGCGCTACCTTTTCGTCGCAGTCCAAAGGAATACCCAAATGCGTATGTACCTCAAGTGCTTTCCGCACTAGGCAACTGTTCCACATGCTTTTTGCAGAATGGTGGCGATGAAGATGATGTCCCGTAAATGTTGGGCTGGACTCAGTGGGTCAGGTTGGCCAGGGATGAAGTGTGTACTGTGTCGGTGAGTTTGGTGCGTCGTTATGAAAACTCGCCGCATAAATTTAATTTCCTGCAGTGCGATGTGTGTCTAATCAATATTGTAAAGTTCACACAATTTATTTATCATGATGTGAGAAAGTTTACGTTCGTGCAGTGCATTTTTGGAAAGTGCGATGCAAGAAACTTCGCTTAACAAAAAAGCCACCTCTCTCCTTGTGATTCGTCATCAGAGCCTCAGGTTACTAGCACGGGACTCTCCTAACTGAAGCTTCACCGCGAGCGTCCGCTCCATGCAGCCGCTCGAGCCCCATTGCTAATCCACCGCTCGACGTCGCAATAGAGCGGGCCGGGAGTCGGCGACGATGATCGCCCCTGAAACTTGTTGCCCTTCACAAGGAACGAGTATGCAGCAAGGTACAGACCTGCAAGTTCAGCATGGGTGAGCAGGGCCGAGCAGGGCCGAGAGCAGGCTCCAGCTCTTCCTCCGGGCGGCTGCATGCAGGCGTCTGTGTCGAGCTGAAATAGAGCGGGCGTCTCGTCCTTCAGCAGGGCAGCAACCTCCTCATGAATAGACTCGGTTGGTAGCCTCGTAGCGTGGTGCTGATGCGAATCTGCGGTAGCGTGGTGCTGATGCGCAGAGCTCGCCAGGTGTCAAGTGGTGGTGTTCCGAGGCAGCTTAATGTGACTCTTGTAGAAAGACACCAGCATGCACATCTGCGAGTAGCGGCAGCTGCCGTAGTGCGGAAGGATGGCTAGACTATCTAGTGTGCCATAAAACCGGATCATGTCGTGCAACCCCGCCAGCAGGGCGAGCATTTGGGTGGTCCAGGTCTCGGCCTCGGTGTAAATAGCCGCAGACGGGGGCATTCTCGGGAGGCCTAGACAGAGGCCTATGGTTTGCTGCTGGTCCATCTCCGGCGACTATAATGGCAGTGGCTGCAAGTGTACCAGTGGCCGAGCACACAAGATGGTGGAGGACGCCGTTCTGTAAAACACCCGCAAGGCACGCAGTGAGACCAGCACTGGCCTCGTGCCATCAGCCGAAGAACGTTCCCTTCGACTCCGATCGTTTGCTGCTAGAGTGCGGCCGATACTGGCATTCAGGTCAGCCAGTAGTCAATGAGGATAGAAAGATATTTAACTCTCAGGCACCACGGGAGTGGCAGGTCTCAAAGGGTAAGTGGGGGGCTTCTTGCACGCCTTGTAGCCACGTGGGTGGTTCATCATGGCCTTTGTCTTGGCCTCGGACACCTGCGGGCCACGGGTTTTTAGGAAGTCTGCGACTGACCCCAGAACCTCCTAGAAGCACTCCTTGCCCTACACAGCTGTCTTGTTGGCACGTGCCTCAATATGGCGACATCGTCTGCGTAGGCTGAAGTTCCCAATCGAAGGATACCAGAGGAAATCTTGCAAGGAAGCTATAACTATGATAAACAGCCGCTGGTCTACTCCAAAACGCACACTTTTTGGGGTACCACTGAACCGGACCTCTCGTGGGCTACTGGTCGCCCGTCCGACATTCACCCGAAGGGTCAGGCCAGCCAGAAACGCGTATACCTAGACCCCGAGGGGCCCCAAGATGTCCATGCCATAGAACGATTCCACGATGGTGGTGTGGGGGAGAAAGCCGACCGCCGATTTCATGACAAAGAAGACTAGGTAGGACACCTTCTCTTTGTGGTACGACGTCACCCAGTGAGTCAATAGTACAGCTTTGCCACTTGAAGCCAATCTGCTGCTGTAGCAAGATGCCACGCTTTGCAACTATCGACTGCAGTCAGGCGAGCGTGGTGCTTTCCTTGAGATTGCCGGCCAGCAATATGAGAGACACTGGCCGGCAGAATGGAGATTCCATTTGTGGCTCACCCACCTTCAGGACGGGTGATACCAGCCCCACCAGCCACGATGCCAAAAGGACACTCGCCCTCCACTCGTGGTTCAACAGTCAAGGGATGGCCTCCGCTGGGTGAATGTCCAGGTTTCGCAGCATCTCGTACATCACCCCGTCAATGCCAGGTGCGCGCCGATGGTAGTGGCAGCGGTAAAGCGCGGCCTGGAGTTCCCGTGGTGTGGTGTCCGAGCAAAGCGCCATGACCCGTTCGTCATTTGGGCTACCGCCATTACGTTGGGGAGGGCTGCAAGGGCTACTGCAAGCTAACCCTGGGCAAATAACAAAAATTGTCGTCAACAACAAAAATTGTCGTCGTAACACTTGCGGGTATCCCAGTATGAATATTCCATTATGGCTGACCTTTTTTTATGTTTTACGGCCACTTCATATACACTCATGTAATACCATGGGCACAAATTAAACTACAGATTAAGGATTGTTTTCAATTTTGCTACGTTTTCGGTAACCATGGAAGATACATTCTTTGGGGGGTAGCGCTACCGTTACTGGTTGCACGTCTTTTTATTCCTGGTAACTTGTTTTTCCTCTCACAAGTCTGATGTCTTTCCGCTTGTAATATTTTACTCACTAATTCTTATTCGCTTGCATTGCTGTGAATGGCGACATTTTAAATTTAGTGTTGCATTTTGTACTGCGCAAACAATATAACTACGTGTAAGAGATGTATCTCTTATGTGGCGGAAAACAATGTGAATGCACAACAAAACCACTGGTCAGAACAGTTTTTAAAGAGTACTTTTAAATCACAATTTCGTATTTCAAAGGCGAGTTTTCTTTTCAAAAGCGTACACTCGCTGAACGTAGAAAGATTTATCCCTTAAATGAACTGTTGAATTTACAATGAATTTCAACGACGTTTTCGATGCACTCAATCGAAATCACCCTAAATAAGGCACAACTCCGGGTAGAAAGGATTTGAGAGTTCTGGCCTCTTTCTTGCAAGTGCAATACAAGTGGGAGGGTGACGTTGTGGCCGGAAGGAAATCGCGCCCACACGTTCTGACCGGGGGAACGGCAGCAGGCCTACGTGTCACAGTTTTGTCAGCTTTAGCCCTTACAAGGTATTTACGCAAAAGCTGCTGTTTAATTACGTTTTCACGAGAAACTTCACTCAAGATGTTCTTGAGCGGTTTTTTGAAACCATTCGCCGAGCAGGAGGTCAGAATGACCATCCCTCGTTGCCCACTTTCCTTCAGCTGTACAACATGCTTTTAGTCTACAGCCTTATTAAGCCCCCAAAGTTTGGGAACTGCGAGGTAGAGAAAGCTCGAAAAAAACATGTGCTCACGCTGACTCACCTAACGCTTGCATTTCAAGCTTATGACAAACAAGAGAGTCATCTGCAGCAGCTGAAAGTTGAGTAGGGTGTGGCTTTTGACGAGGTCTGCAAAGAGCCAGATGCAGTTCGAGGAATTCACTACTACCTGGCTGCGTTTGTGTGCAGACAAATACTGAAGAACTCAGTTTGTTCAGTATGTGAGCAAAGCCTTGTAGAAGAGACCGAGCTTCACGCGCAGCCCGAGAGCATTCTTGTAAAGTGCAAAACGGCGGGTGGGCTTCTGCACCCAAAACTTAGCATTTTCGCTTTGCTGAAGTCGGCCGAAAAAAAGTTTCCGCAACACACCACGCAGAGTAATGCGTACGATCTCACAGTGGAGGAGAATTTTCTCATTGCTGCAGGCGTCCGAAAAAGGGTTTCAGCAAAAGCCACGCAGATGAATGCGTACGATCTCACTGTGGAGGGAATGTTGGAGAAGCATGCAGTCACGTTTCCATGTCGGGAGCACAAAGAGGACATAATGGCAAATTAGTTGCGCTTTTACATAGCTATGCGGATGGCACAGGTATGTACGCAAGCGAAGATTCAGCCCCGCCAAAAATGATGCAACACCTTAGGAAGCTTGCAAAGCTTGTGTAGGATATAATAAAAACCTCAGAAACATGTTCTTGATGGCCTGTTCACGAATGTGACTGTATCGGTGAGCTGCTTGATTTCTTCATTTCTGTTTTAGCTCGAAATACTGCAAACTAGGTTTTTTCTCCCCTACGTAAATTCATGAAACAACAGTGCCTAACTCATTCTTACTTTTGTGTAGTTCTGCTGGTTTTGATTGGTTGAGTGATTGGGGGGGTTTAACGCGCCGACGCAACGCAGGCGATGAGGCGCGCCGTAGTGGAGGGCTCCGGATTAATTTTGACCACCTGGGGATCTTTAACGTGCGCCGAAATCTCATACACACGGGCATTTTTGCTTTTCGCCTCCATAAAAAAGCGCCCGCCGCGGCCGGGAATCGAACCCGCGACCTCGTGCTCAGCAGCGCAACAGCTTAGCCACTGAGCCACCGCGGCGGGTTAGTGTTAGTTTTATTGCCTGTTTTCATTTTTATTTCACACGTGGGACATGCCTTGGTAAATGTATAGGTAATTCTCTTAAACTTTGAAATACATTGTGTGTGTGTCTTATCTATGCAACGTTTTTGCTGGTTTCTTGAAATACATATTGTTGTACGTACATAGGTGTATGTGCGGGTGTGTATGCGTCTGTTCATTTTATTTTTATAATAACATGTGAGTGCTTTCAGAGTTGCCCACCAGCTGCTGTGTTTGTGGGCCGCCAGGCACCCTTCAAGTGGTCTGACCGCTTTTTCGCCTGGAATTGATAATATGGCAATGGAACATGAACGGTACTGACGGACAGAAGGCAGTGCTCATTCAAGCCATCAAACACGCTACAAGACAACAGGACATAATCATCCTGCAAGAGACACACTGTGAAGTCTCCCCGATGATACCAGGGTTCCGCTCCTACGCTACCTCAGTCCCAAAGTCCACAGAGAAGTGGGCCCGGTCAAGAGGGGGAGTCTATACCCTGGTAAAGAAGGGAGTAGTATATTTGGAGCAGGACCTCAAGCATACGACGAACAACGAAAATCTTACGATTAAAGTGGTCGTCGGCAAGAGGAACAGGAAGCACAAGGAGCACATCTACATCACTAATACCTACACCAAGCCTAAGTACTCATCACAGCGCCACGGCACCCTTATTCGCAAGATCAAGCAGCTTGCGGGGGACAACACAACATTGATCTGTGGCGACTTCAATGCTCAACACACCACATGGGGCTACCAGAGAACGACGGCAAAGGGCCGGAACCTCCTAGAGGAGACCCAGGACGCCGACTACCACCTCATAAATGACATATCCACTCCTACCAGGCACGGCACGTCCGTACAACGGGACACCAACCCCGACCTGGCTTTCAGCAACAACACGAAAGTGCAGTGGCGAAACACCCTGGAGACACTCGGCAGGGACCATTGTGTAATCGAGATCATTATCCTTCTCAACAGTCACGTTGCCCCTCCCCGAACACAGAAACTCAAGGACTGGAACAGGTTCCGTACCAACCTGGAGACCATTCCCGACCACATCGACGACATAGAAGAGTGGACGAAGGCACTACTCACCGAGGCCCAGCGAGCTACCACGGAGCTAGAGACGACGGACGACATGCCCAACATGGACAGCCGGCTAGCGCACCTACTTGAGGCACGGAACTGACTAAAGCGAAGATGGAAGAGTCAGCGGCCTAACCGCAAGCTCCGCAAGCGCATAGCAATACTCAACCGAGAAATTGAAAAGCACTGTGCCGTGCTGTGTCGCCAACAATGGCATGCGATATGTCAGGAGGCAGACGGTCAAATACATAAGAGTCGCACATGGCACTTACTCTGTCACCTGCTGGACGACATTCAAACCAAGGGCACGCAACAACACACCCGGGCACGTACCTTGCTTAAAGCTCGAAAAGAGCTAGGTGACGACAAGGTGTGCAAGCGCCTCAACGACAAGTATCTCTACCGGCAACGCCACCCTCTTCTCTGCCGACTTACACGGGCGACTCCAACGCTAAGCTCGACACAGATATTGAAGGATGGGGGTACGAGCGGTCTTACAGAAGATCAACAGCAAGTTCGCAGCAGGACCTGACGGTGTCTCTAACAAGGCGCTACGCAACCTCAGTGACGGGGCGATGACAGCACTCACAAAGTTCTTCAATCACTGCTGGCGAAACGGAGCCTTACCCCGCAAGTGGAAAGAGGCACGGACAGTACTCATACCCAAGCCCGGCAAACCACCAAGCATCGAGAACCTTCGCCCGATTTCACTAACATCGTGTATCGGCAAGGCTCTCGAGCACGTGCTGCTCAACCGGTGGCAAGACTACCTGGAAGAGAACAACCTCTACCCGGATACCATGCAGGGATTCCGGGCAGGGCTGAGCACACATGACGCCATGCTCCTAATCAAGCACGAGATCATTGACAAACCGTCGACGACCACAAACCCCATGGACAACAGGGCCATACTCGGTCTCGATTTGAAGAGTGCCTTCGACACCATCCACCACTCGGCGATTCTACAGCAAGTCTCCCACCTCAACATTGGAGAACGCACGTTCAACTACATCAAAGACTTCCTCACAGCTCGTACCACCCCCATCGTGGCAGGGGATCTGGAGCTACCGACCAAGACGTTGGGGAGCATAGGCACACCGCAGGGGGCCATGATCTCGCCGACGCTGTTCAACCTAGTCATGATTGGAGTGGCCGAACGCCTGTGCGCCCTCCCGAAAGTCAAACACATGATCTATGCCGATGATATCACCCTATGGGGACGGGTGGCAGTGACGGCGAGATCAAAGCGTCCCTGCAGCAAGCCATCGACGTCGTTGAAGACCAACTGCAAGGCACGGGCCTCCAGTGCTCCCCAGCCAAGTCAGAACTGCTCATACTACTGCCACGCCGCAAGGTCAGATCCGACAGCGCACCTGACATACAACTCCATGCGGCTGACGGTACTACCATCCCAAGAGTCAGCACCTTGCGTGTCCTGGGCATCCACATCAAAAAGCTACGCTACAACGGCCACACCGTTAACCTACTGGGTTCCAAGGTCTCCAGAGCCATAAGCCTAATTAAGAAGATTTCAACCTAATACGCTAGCATGAGAGAGCACAACCTGCCCAAACTCGTACAGTCTTTCGCCATCAGCCACCTGGCCAATGTCGCGGCCTTTCATGACAGGACCGACCTCGAGCGTAGAAAGCTGGAGGCGCTCATACGCAAGGCACACAAAGCTGCACTTAGTCTTTACAAGCACACTAATAACGAACGGCTCCTTGAGCTAGGCGTGCATAACACACTACGCGAGATAGTCTAGGCGCAGCAAACCGCCCAGCTTACACGTCTCGCGCAGACCCGAACGGGCAGGGAAATACTACAAATAATAGGATATCAACCGAGGCTGCAGGAAGGTAGGGACTGGCTGCCGCTTCCGCGGGAACTACTGCTCAAGCTGCAGGTCGCCCCCCTTCCCCGCCACATGAGTCCAGGGGAGAACAGCGAAAGACGGCTCGCTCGAGCTCGGGCACTTGCAACCACTCACTCCAACGACACCGGGGCCTTCTACGTGGACGTGGCCAAGTACCCGGACCGCAAGAACACGTACGCCGCCACCGTCGTCGCAGCCACCATCGGTGAGCTCTACACGGCCGGCAGCATCGTAGCATCATCCACTGAACAAGCGGAAGAGCTGGCCATCGCGCTGGCTCTCTCCAACCCTAACTGCACCACCGTCCTCAGCGACTCCCGGATGGGCGTCCTGCGTTTCGGCGAGAACAAGGTGCACCCGAGTGTTGTGAGGGTGTGAGGGGCACTACGGGCATCACAGACAACGGTGTGCATCAAGTGGTTCCCAGCCCACATGGGCACAGTGGGACCCGAAGCGAACCGTAACGAGGACGCGGACCGGATGGCGAGTGCGCTCACTAGACGCAACGCCGGCTTGGTCTCCCCTCCTCTAGCGGACGATCACGACAACGAAGGTGAAGACTTCAACCCGATTACTACGTACGGGGAGGTACTGAAGTGCTTCCGGGACTCCCGGAGACGATACCCTGGGCCTCACTCGAACCTCTCTAGGCAAGAGGCAGTACTGTTCAGACAATTGCAAGTGCGTGCGACGTGGACCCCTGTATGGGCGAAACACGTCCACCCCGAACTATAGCCGAGTGACGTGTGTGTGCTGTGCAGTGCTAGTCGCGCTACTATGGCTTACATTCTATGGACATGTGCTGTGACTCCGGACCCAACAGACGTGCTTCCACCCCATCTTACTCGTGCGGTGGGCAAGGAAGACCTAGACTCTCAACGGGGAGCCGTCCAGTTCGCGATGGAGGCCCTTAAACGCCAGCAGTCATAGATGCTGCCTCCCCTACAGGAGGCTGGTAGCAGCGACTAATTTAGCCGGCCAATAAAGGTGTTCTCTCTCTCTCTCTTTGCTGTGCTTTTCGCTGCCACGTGTTACTTCAATGCCACGGTTCGAAGCTGGCGTGTGCGCTTGTGGTGAATACGCAATAATTGGAGACGCATGATTTTGTTAAGACGTGGCTACTTAAAGTTTTTCCGAGGCTGTAATTTTCGTGTATAGAATTAGCAAGACACGCGCGCGTGATGGCGCCTCACATAAAACTGTGCGAAACAATGATTGCCTTCAGTTAGCGGCAGTGCTTAAATCTAACATGCGTGGTTAAAGAGCCTTGATCTCAAGCAAAACATTTTCCAGTAATTTTGTATTCCGCACAAGCTGGATCGTGTTGCGTTTGTGCCAGACTGAATGAAACACGCCGCGATACATTGGACTGTCACAAAGTAACCAGACACACTTAGGTCTGAATAGTGCTGCGATGCTTAGATATATAAGAGGGTATACCGAAGCTTGCTTCTCAAAGTCTCACCACACACTTCAAAGAGGTACAGTCACATGTGAGGCAATCAACTGGCGATTCTTTTACGCACGCCGCGCGCGCCCTCGTATGTGCCGCCCCGCGCGCCGCGCCAGCTAACCCCTCAAAGAGCCGTGCCATCTGTCGAGGGAGCAGTAAGCCTCGAGCGAAAAAGTCGGCAGAGTGGCAACCTCGTTCAGACACCAAGTTTATTCTTCCACCGCGGTCCAAACGGAGATGCCGTCTGTGTACACCAGAAAGTGCATGTGAGGCATAGAACCGAGAGGCCAGGAAAGCGGTAACATAATATTAATAAAAGGGAAGGTCGAGATTACTGATCCCTGAGGAACTACAAGGAAAGACGTAAAGTGACCACAACTGATCCACCACTGCGAACCGAAAAGGGACCTGTAGTGAGGAAGTTCCGGAGGAAAACGTAAACCTTGTTCTCGAGAAGGGCTTAGAGAATTTCCAAGATGCCACAGTGCCTAACCTTGTCGTAAGCCGTTTGTATGCCCATGGCAAGCACGCACTGTGCACTCTTTTGACGAGAAGTGGTAGACGAGAAGTGACGAAACAAGAAGTGATAGAGCTCATCCTCGGTACCCAGGCGGGGCCTAACCCAATATGCGCCGGGAGATACCACCGGAAAGTGTCGATCCACAATCGAAGCCGGGTTGACAGCATGCGCTCGAAGAGTTTGCACAGGGTGCACATCAATGCTATTGGACGCAAATTAGGGACCTGATCGTGTGACCTAATAGGCTTTGGTATCGCGGCTTATCAGTGAGGAGCGAGGATTCTGGTGTGGGACCTGGGAGCCACACCTGGGGAATGAAGGAGCAGGAGGAGAAGCAGAAACACTTCATTTGCAATCTGTGTCTAGGGGAGAGGGGTGGCAGAAGATGCGATGTATTCCGCGACCTGGCCGGCCCGGTTGGTTAGTACCAACTGCACTTCCGGGTCGCAGACTTCCAGGGCCTGCTCCCAGTGTAAGGGGGAGGAAAAGCAGGAGATGAGTCGTGGGGACACTCGCAAAGGGAATGATAGTAGGTATCCGGTTGGAAGCATTGAGGGCAAAGAGGCGAAGGGTAGAGATTTGGGTTGATGCGATGAAGGATAGTTCGGCAGGGAGTTGTGTGGGTATGAAGTAGCCGCCAGTGGCGAGCGGCTTCGTGTGCGAGGGAAGGGTGGGGGGAAGAAATCCTGCGGAGGAGGCGGAAATGCTGGGTAATGTCCCGGTACGAGACTAGAGCGTCCCCGAAGCTCAGGGTGCCAAGGGTAGAGCCAATAGGAGAGCCTGCTCGGGTGACAAGAGATCGAGCAGCACGGTGGGCCGCTTCATTGGCTAAATGTTCGCGTGTGGGCCGGGGACCACAGCACAGCCACAGGGTGGCCGGAAAAGATTTTGAGGGCGACTGTGGAGAGTAGCTCTGCAGAGAAGTTTCGAATTGCCGACTGAGAGTCCGAAAGGACAACTCTGGGTGCAGGAGACTGTATTAGGGCGAGAGTGATAGCCGCCTTCTCCGCAGCGGTTGCTGATGTTGAGTGCGTCCAAAGGAGGGCTGTGGAGCGATGAAATGACGGTTGTGGCAAAAGCCGACTTATCGTGGTAGCCAGCTGAATCGATGTATAAAGGATGCTAGGAGGGAGGGAATATGCGCTGTTACTGTCTTGCCCTGGCCACTCGGAGGTTGGTGTGGTGGTGGGGGTGCATATTGCGAGGCAGTGGGCCTACAAGCTATAGGTGAGGGGGAACAGAACGTCGGGGGGGCCACTACGATAAGGGCGCGGCCGGGATGCGTGCGCTATAGCCTGGCTATCTGGGACGTGCGGTGGGCTTTGATGATTTCATCGACGGCGTTGTGATTGCCAAGTGCTAATAGACGGCTGGTTGGGGCGCTGGGAGGTATTAGAAGCGCAACACGGTGTTTGCGTGGTAGTACGCAATCTAGTTTTGTTTTGTCGGAGGCTTTTAGTTTGCAGTACGGAGGTAAAACGTAAAGCCAGAGAGTGCGAAGGAATGAATATATTGCAAGCGTTCAGGTTCGGAATTGCTGTGACACCGTGTGGGGATTCCTCTTAAGAGGTTGAGTGTTTGATCTACGTGCGATTGGAGTTTAGTTAAGGTGGTCACGTTGCCCCAGTTGGCCTGAATGGTGAGACGTAGCACGCGGAGGGAGGAAACAAGAGGGGCGATATGGTTGTCGATGTAAGGTGTGATATGGGGTTCCGTTTAGGATTTCTTGCAAGGGGGCTGCAAACGAAGTAGCTCAGATTTGTGCGAGGAGCACTGGAAGCCTAACTGAGAAGCAATTGCTTGGACAATGTCAGCCCCTTGCTGGAGTGTGTGTTAGATTAGAGCATCGCTACCTGATATGACCCATAACGTCCCAGGCGGCACAGAAAGTGTGCCCCAAGACCGGTCCGTCTATGGCCGCTTACTGGCATGTCCGGCCAGCATCCAGGTTCTGGCAGCCACTGATCATGCGTTGGACGGCCAGCATTCGGCAACCACCGCTTTGGTATTTTTCCATCTGCCCGTGTCCGGACGCACAACGGCAGCTACCCGGCTGCCAGATATTCAGTTCTCTTATGGCTGCCGATGTTGAGAAAGAGAACTGCCGAAGTACGGCCTTAGGACGTCCGTTTTTTTCTTCGGGAAGCGGTAATCGGCCGAAGCACGGCAAGCAACCGGCCAAAGAATATGCGTATTCTTGCGGCATTTGGTGTTCGAAAGGAGACCGGCCGGAGCGCGGCTGCCGTGCATTCGTTGTTTCAACGGTAAACTGCGCGTCCGGCGGTAGAATATTCGTTTTCTTCGGGAAACCAGTGTTGTGAAGGATACCGGCCGACGTACGGCCCCTGAATATACGTTTATCATTCGGTTAGCTGTCCTCGGCCGAATTACGCAAGCGAATGGCCACAGAATATCTGGCATCCGGTGTTCAAGAAGAGACCGGCCTACGTAAGGTATCTGGTTCTACGTCATTTTTTCGGCAAACGGCACACAGCTGAACAACGGCACGCGCCTGGGCGCCGGGAATTCATGCACAGACGTGTTTGGAAGGAGACCGACCGGTTTTTTCCTGGACGAAGAAAAAGCCATTAGGGAGCCAAACGCCGGGGACGCGTTTTTCATCCGCTCCGTGTTTTTACATTTTAATTAACGAACAAGCTTGACAAACACTAATGAGTGTTCTCGGTGAACGGGCAAGGTGCCAGGACTCACTGGTCATTACCAGGGAACGTTTGAGGCCATCGAAATGTCATTTATTGCCACAAGAAGACTGTGCCACACCGACGGGTGAGCTAGGCCTCGCCTGTCATCGCCGCTACCACGCCTCTGCCGCCGGCTTTGTCGATGCATCAGCTCGAGGCCATTCGCCCCCTCAAAGTATGGGGAGCATTGGAGACATCGACCCGGCCGAGATGTCCGATCCGAGATGTAGATGGTTCACCAAAATAACTGGCCTTCAAGGGCGTCGAGAAAGCGGCCACCACGCAGGAGCTAAACCACCACCATGTGAAGGACTCCCCACCAAAGAAAGGCAAGTGCGAACAAAAGCGGAAGTTATTCTGCTTACAATTAAACTGCGCCAAGCAACGTTTCACTATGTTGTTGGTGATGAACGTAGAAGAGACTCGCCCGTGCGTTGGTAGGACCTACTTCATGCCCTGCACTATGTTACTTCATGAGATTTTATGACTGCCTATTCAGAAAAAAATTATTTTATATTTGCGATAACAACGTAGCCCGGTCACTGACGAAGCCAGCGGTTAATTTAGTTCCGATGTTTGTAGGTGAGCTGAGCTACTCTTGGGATATGACTCATTTGGTTAAACATAATCGCCAGCCTCCTAGGAAACACGGAATTTGTCAGGATTTTCTTGCTCAACGCAGATTGTTGAGTTCACGCACAATTTGGCTGTTGCAATAGATAAGCTTAAAGTGGTTGACTGTATATTCTTGGACTGGAAAAAAGCAAATGATGGTGTTCTATATCACCTTTTGAGTAGTACATTTCATCCTATGAACTGAATGAATCGTTTTTTGCATTGTTATTACTATTGGCCCTATAGCTTTGTTCAAAAGTATTGTGTAGTTTACCGGACTATAGCGAATGAACGTGATTTCGTATATCTTCAGCTTTATTCGAATTTAATAACATCCTGGTGTGCTGATTCAGAAAAGTTTTTGGATGTTAAGCAGTGTGTTAGCGGCACCTTTACAAGAAAACCTTAATTCCAATTGAATACTTATACCGTAAATTAAGCTGCTCTTACAAGGGCCGAAGAGTATAAATACCTAGGAGTTTATTCAGGGAGTGGTTAGAGGTTAAATAGGCAGGTTCACACCATAAAAGTTACGGCTGCATATGTTTTTCGCTTTCTGAGACGAAATATCAGTGAACCTCCATCTAACGGAAGAGAACAACCGTATTTCACTCGTGTGCGCTCAATTTTGGAGTACGCATGTGTTTTCGTGGATGCCTACACCACACACAGAAACACACAGAATATGCCAGTGCGATTCGTAATATGTAATTGGCACGCTCAACTTAGCATGAGAGAAAGTAAAAGTAAACTGAAATAGCAGGACGCGAAAGATCCCAGACGAAACCACAAGTTGAACTTTTTTCGTAATATCTATCATTCGAAAACTGGAGTACAAGGGGAGAAGTATGTCCAAGCGCCATTCTACATATCGCAACGTGGGTCCGCTAGCTTAAAGCAAATTATTCACTTTCCTTTAAAGGTGACGCCTTCGCGATTCATTTTATTTTACATCAATACTGCAGTGTAACTATCTTCCACGTATGATTGCATTAACCGTTTATATTGACGATTTTCAGCACGCTTTGTAGAATTATTTTGTTATTTTGTCTCATATTTATTGCTTAGTGTTATGCATCTCCCTTCTGTAATGCATGCAAAGGCAAGCAGGCTTCAAATAAATAAATAAATAAATAAATAAATAAATAAATTAATAAATAAATAAATAAATAAATAAATAAATAAATAAATAAATAAATAAATAAATAAACTTCCAGAGGCGCAAGTTTGCCTCCGACGGGTTGAGAATACTACGCATACAACCTTGACCAATAAAATATTTATTGCCCTATTCGTTGCAGTATGCAAGGTTTCCTGTATGCATGCTACCATTGCTATGTTATTGGTTTGAAACAAATTATACTTTACGCCTTTCCTTGCGTGAGCACTGAGGGATACAACTGCAGCCACCCTAAGCAGGGCGTCATTCGCAACGCGTCTAGAATTTTTTTAATGTAGTGTGACATTAGAAGAAAATTAAGTTCTTTTGGACTATTAAGTGGTGTGGACATAGATTCATGAAAACAACATTAAAATAATTTGAAAATGAAAGTACCTGTTCGCTCCTTCTTAGGATCAGCCCTGCGCAAGATCATCAGAAAAGTTGATCGAGTACAAATGTCTTTGCAAGAAAAATGGCAAAAACTGGACATACTTTTTTTGTGAAGTAGTCATATTAAATGCTCCTCAATGTTTTGTTGAGAACTAGAACGCTTCGTAAAGGCATTCACGCCGGTTTTATATACATCAAAATTGGTGAAGCAACTGTTATAAAAATAGTTTATGTAGTCATAGCATGAAAGTGTTCCGGAATATTGCCCTAAAAGAAATTGGCTAAACGCGGCACAATTAATCTCTCTGAAATTCAACCCACTAAAGTATGCGCCCTCCGCCGTCTTCCCCCCCCCCCCCCCGTCATCCTCTTTTTCCGTTTATTACAGGTAAGCCGCCCCACGGAGGATATCAGGACCTGGACAATACATCTATTCAAGATCTACACAGAACTGAATATTTTCTGTGTTCCGCAGTAAAGGAGGCACAGCAAATAAAGGAACGACAATTTGTGAGTACTGTTTAATAAATGAATTTTGCTGTCAACGGAGGCTGGTAATTAAGCAAGGCTGCGCTGAAAGCTTGACGGCTGGTGGTGGCGCGTGAGCTCACTTTTATGTGGCTGCATTTGACCCAAAATGCTGGGTTTGTGCTGCTTCTGCACTGCGCGAATGAGTCATCTGCTTGCGCGACATGCAGTGACCGGCCTCTGTACAGTTAACGTACCGTTTCTGAACTCCAACGCCCCTAGCAGGGCCGTATTTCCGGTAGCTTTAGTCCGGCTGGAGTCCGACGACCGCATCTCGGCTTTCCTCCGGCGACCGTACTTCGGTCGTACACGGGTGGCTTTGGAATGGCCACAGCACTACGGCTGGAATCTGGCCGTATGACCGTAAGCCGGCCGACTGGCCGACGGACACTGGCCGTTGGACAGCCATGGGAGTACGGCCGTATACGGCCAAAAGGCCCACATTTGGACATGGGCCGAACATGGCTGCCGGAAAGCGACCGGATAGAAAATCACCGGCCAAAGTACACCGGCCTGTTTTAGGTCCTGTGCTGCCTGGGGTAATATGGTCTGCATAGATAGAGGTGTGGAGATTTGTGATGAAGGACAAGGCAGAAGCAATGAGGATCATCACCAGATTGAAAAGAAGAGGACATATTACCGAACCCTGAGGCATGCCTATTGTGGGGAATGGGAAGTTCGAGCTTTGGAAGGGTTCGAATGGTAGAGTGGACGTGCGGTCCAGAAGAAAGGAGAAGATGTAAGTGTAGGTACTCTCACCGAGTCCATCCGAGTTTATAGAGTTAAGAATGGCTACGTGAGAGACGTTTTCCAAAGTTTTGTGGAGATCAAGTGCCAGAATGTCCGAGGTGTCCGCTTTAGAAGGGTTTGCAATAATGTCATGATAGAGACGGAGGTTCGCATCCTGTACGGACAGCTTTTGGCGAAAACCAGTGAGAGTGTGTGGGAGCAGGTGATGGATTTCAAGGTAGGTTGTGATCCATGTGTTGATGATATGCTCGAGCAATTTTCCAAGACAAGCTGTGAGTCATATAAGACGAATCTTTGTGTGGTTTAGGAATTAATGAGATGTCAGCATGCCGCCAGGTTGACGGGAGTGTGCCTCGGGACCAGTGGTGATTGAAAAGGTATGTGAGGAAATCGATTGCCGCAAGATCTCATTGGTGACCTTGTCGGAGCCTGGAGCGGTTTGTCGACGAAGTTGGGATATAGCGTGCCAGACCTCAGCGACAGTGATGTCCTTATCGAGGGAAACATTCGGAGTTCCGGAGTAATGGGGAATGGAAGGGTGCTGCGATTAGGAAGTAGGAATGTACATGGATTGAAGCTTGTCTAGAATCTCAGCGGTTGTGCCTGGGTAATTGTTTATCAGCGAATGCAGGCGAGTACTTATGAAGGTTTTGGACGAAGTAGGGTCGAGGAGGTAGCCGCGGAGGGCCCAGGTCTTTTTCATGGAAAGCCTTCCGCGCATGTCGTCGCAGATCTGATACCATTGAGTCCGAGCGAGTGTGGTGGCATGAGACTACATGGAAACTTGAAGGCAAGCAAGTTTGCGTTTGATCACCCATGGGCGTTTGTGGGAGCGCCAGCTCTTTTCGATACTTTGGTAGGCTTCCCAGAGATGGAGGATGTGGGAATCCGCATAGGGGCTGGGAAGCTCTGGGTCAACGGGTTTGTCGTCACTGTGTTTCATCTCCATAATCTCAGGAATTCATTCCTCGAGCGCGCTTTTGTCGAAGTGAGTGAGGGCAGGTAGCGTAGCACAGTCAGTACGGACCGCGTCCCAATCAGTGATGTGTTGGGGAGGGGGGAGGGGTGTGGGTAAAATGATGGGCGAGATCGGGTGTGGTCTGAATGATGTAATGCTCACTACGCCTGGTGTCTGGAATGGTTTCCCAGGACACTTTTTGCGCTGGTCAATGAGATTGCTGAGGGCGTGAACATTGAGGTTCTTATAAATTGCGTACGCTAGGCCATATGGCTCAGGAGCAGACCGATATTTGGCTTGATCTATCGCAACAAGAAATTCGGATATTGTGAGAGGAGATTGAATTACACGCATGGTGTGATCAGGAGGGGAAGAATCGACGTGACTCAGCGGGGGATAGGGCACGGGTTGCTTTCTGGAACGATGTCAAAGGCAAGGAACCGGGCGCGGGCAACATCAGTGGTAAATTAAGCAGGATCCTTGTCCGATGGCAGAAATGCACTGCCTGCTGAATCTGGAGTGCGAGTTCTACTTTCATCACACAAAAGGTGTCCCAGATGGTTGGTGTAGTTGCCGATAGGCCGAACGATTAACACCTGCTTCTCATGACGCCTGGCAGCCGCAATCAGACGTTGTAAGTGTATTCGGGCGTCTACAGAGGAGGTTGCAGCCACTTCAGGCTGATTTCTCTGGGCCCATAGCTGTAAGAGTCGAAGGTCAGGCTTCGGCTGCGATTCCTCTACCCACGTGTTCTCACGTGTGCTTCGGGGGACTTCCTTAAAATGACACTGAAGCGAATTTGTCAAGGTTCCGGTTGTGCTTGCACTGCAAAGACTGGTTAAAATTACCAGACTTTTCATCGTTTATCCAGTTGATAAGTCAGTAAAAATTTTATAAAGCGCGGAAAAAGAAAAACTACCATGCGTGGTCTGTGGCGGCCGCACCAACTAAAGGCTGTGACGACGGGAGGAGATTGGTTTGGCCTCGGTCGTCGTGAGGTGCGGACGTGTTTTTTGTTCGCTCCTGCGCGGCCGGGGCGGTATCGCGATTATGCGATACCGCCCCATATGTGTTTTTTTTCGGGTGGCGCGCGCTCTTATGCGTGGGTCCGTCGACCGCCTACTCCCGTCTGCCTGGAACTTTACTCAGCAAGCTCCCTTCACTTCGGACCTCCGCGCACAACTCATCGCAGCACAGCCTCGCCTATATGTTCCACCGCTCTCGTCGAGAACTTCTCCCGGACGCAGCATGATGCCAGGACCTGTGTTTGTGGTGTTTACAGTGCTCGGTGGCCCCCTGTGACTGTGGCAACGCTTCTTTTCCTCGCGGCGCCTTAACGTTTTCTCTCTTTACCTATCTCCTTTTCCTCTACCCTATTCTATTCACCCCCTTCTATATACCCTACCCCCCGGACTGGGTTGTATGCAGGTGAGCCCCAAGCTGGGCTCAATAATATCCCCAGTCCATTTATTTTCATTTTCCATCGAACCACCTAAGAAGAAGAAACGGGAGGAGATGCACCGTGATTGGACGATGTCCAAGGTTAGCATTCAAAAACGTTTCGGTGCCGGTTCTGTAAAACAACCGGCTGGCCATCAGATGGAATCGTTGGATGGGCAATCGATCTGAGATGAAATCGTTGGATGGGATCGATATCTGAGAAATCGTCGTACCGCGCTTCTAGCGTGTTGCGGGCTGTAGAATACCTAAGATAACGTTCCGAGGACCGCTCGAAATCGTAGGAATCGCTAGCCGAGGATTACGCATTGGATGAACGCCCACCGCGTTCAGGCCAAGAACAACTCCCGAGCGCGTCAGTGTCAGTCTGCGGGCGTTCTGCCAATTCGCTCGAGGAGCAATGAATGTTACGACCCAAAAAGGATGAACTCAGATTAGAACACATCGGCCGCAAACGAAAAAATAAATTTACAGAAAAAACGTACACTCGGGGATTCAAACTTGCGACTTGCAAATCAATAATCGTACGGCTTCAGACCACTCAGCCACGAGCCAGCTGTGCTGATATGGGGTATATAATGTATATAATGTGCAACCAGCTTACACGTTTCTTTATTTTAGCATTTTAAGTACCTTAGGTTTCTATTTGTTGTATACCGCTCGTGCAGTAAGCGTCCCTCAAACTTGCACAATATCTCACGTCTGGCAATTGCATTTCTTAGACGGCAAAAAGTTCGCAGTTGTGTGGCCGTGGTGCTGAACGCTGTGCTTGTTCACCCAGCGCAAAGAAGTGCTTCCTTCCCCAAAGTTTTGCGGTGTACCGTAAAAGTTTGAGTTGATTTTATTTCTTCAGTACCAATATTGAATTCGCTGAATCTTCTCCCGCCTTCAAGTTGCCATATATTTTCCTTCTAGTCTACCAGACAGCGAAGCGTCACATGTGCACTTGTCTGGAGCGACCCGGAATCGGAGCATTATACACTGTACAAAATAAGAAAGTAAAAAAATCACATTCTTTCATTCACCAACGCGTTTTGGCTTAGTTTAAAATGAGCGAACGAATTGTAACGACCCATCGGCAGCCTGGGTGTAAACGCTGGGCCGACTGACTGTCGGAAGGGTGGCGAGCCTTGCAGCAGCGCAGCCAATTGCTAGCTAATCTCCTCCTGACATAACACGAAAGCGCCACAGAAAATGAGCGAGGGCCCACAAAAAAGGACAGCATCTTCAAAATAATTTTTCTGCTAAATAACGTAGCGTAAACGTGCCCAGAGTGGCCAAAACATTGCCGATGTGCTCCGAACTACAATTTGCGGGAGTAATCCCAGAATGTTTACAAATCACTTCAGCGTCCCTTTCACGAGAGTGATGCGGTCCGTAGTCGGCGCCGTGAGCATTGCGTTGATGTTATTTAAACGTAACATATCCCAGTATCTACAGTGCATACCCATCGTATCCTCGGTAGTCAATTGCGTGAAATGCATGCAGGCAACCAAGTGTGCGTCGCCATATCTGTGGCCAAGCGTCTGTTGCTAGGCGACGTTGTGCGTACGGCCCGCAGATCAGGCCACGCACCCCTCTTCTATTCAGTGCAACCATGTTAGTGCGCCGTCACTCGTTACGTCGGGCTCCGCAGGATGGCGGCACTTGTCCAGCTAAGCACGACTGTGAAACACATGACTGTGTTTCACGTTACGAACTCTTCGCCGAACACAAAGTCTTGTGTCGAGTTCACTGTGAGTGCGATTAATAACATCTCTGTTGGCGCCACAGTTTATTAAAATCGGAATAGAACGGAGCAAATGACGCACCCCGGTGTCTTTTCTTCTTCGGCGTGCGGCCGCAGTGGCCCAGGCTGCGCCCTGTCCGTGGCGCATCGACAATGTCTGTGGTCGTTTCCCGTGTTGCCAAGAGAAAAAATTGACCGCTAAACTTTTCAACGAATACCGTCTATAGGATGCGTCGGGGTTGGGATATTGCTGAGCCTGAGGGATGGCGATTACTGACTCATCAGTCGGCATCTTGATGCCAGGAGTCCGTATGATTACCAAACCACAAGGTTACGTCTGGCGATTAGGATGGCATCAAGGGAAGAGAACATCTGCGGGCACAACAGGAAATAATATTAAGCAGGGTGAAGTGCGCATCACTGAAGATGTCAAGTAGCACCTGTCTGCGTTCGCGGTTGGTACCATAACCCAGTCGCAAGCGGGACAATTTATTCCCGAGCCGCAAGTATAGGATAGGCAGCCTGGGAATGCTGTAGAGATGTTAACCATGTCAACCTTACACAAGGCGCTGGTACACTATATGGGCGTGCATTAGATGACACCAATAATATTGCGGCCTTGAGCAGATGTACTTTCACCGCAACCACTTCTTTCCATTCCATACACCACTCGTTTAGGGGGACCTGAGTTTGCGCATAGGCTGTAAGTACATAGGTGGCGGCTTTGCCGCGTGGTCATGCCTCAGAGCCACAACGCCAATCATATATGGATGGCCCATGACCAGCTATACTTCGGACCTTCGCTGCCAGCTGCGCACTGTGGGAAAGCTTGCGCCGAGTCTCGTTTCTTGCCCGGCCGCTGGGGTCAAGAAACGAGAAACGTCATGATGCAGGGAACGGCGGCCTCGCTAGAGAGTGCGTGCTCGAGCACAAGCTGAAGCCTTGTGGGCCGGGATCTCCTGTTTTCTGACGCTTCAGTTAATCGATTTCGGTAATTCCAAATAATTAAGTAGCAGTTTTACGGTGATCATCACTAAATGAGTGTTTTTTCCAGATTAAGTTGGGCCTCTTGACTGTCGTTACCGTTGTGAGAAGGGCTGCGGTGAACTCACCGCATTTAGCTTCGTGGTGTCCTATGAAGTAATGATAAAAAGGAATTACGTTACCTCACGTGCCGACTGCACATCTGGCTAGCTAATAAAAATGTACTGCTTCATGCTTGAAGGTTAGAAGTATTCACAAATATGAGGTACATTGGGAAGTTTATAGCATCAACCAAACTTTCTTAGGTAATAAAAGCTTCCCGGGAACACTTTTGTCTAATAAATATAAAAAAGTAAGCCTTCTGTTGAAATTTTTCATGAAGTGTAGCAGTTGTCTTTTGCTCTGATGTAGCGGTGGAATGTTTTATCATCGGAAAATACAATGCACATTGAAGCACCGGACATGCCAGGTCGCACACGAAGTAATAGGCTAAGAAGATTTCGCTCCGTTGTTGCGAATAAATTGTATTTTTTGGGTTGGAGTGGATGTGAAGTGCTACAATGACCTGCTACACTACTAACTCAACTACAATGCCATTCTTATTCTATTTACAAGCTCATTTTATCTACATACACGTTCCACGCTTTCCGCACACAATTCCACACTGTAGGCAGGATTTGAGAACCTATGACCGCTGGATTTGCACAATCTTCTTCACTTAGGCATTTTTGTTGAGTTCATTTTTCTGCGCAATTTTATACTTCACTTGAACAATGCAGCGCAGTAGTAACACTTTCAGCGCTTTTTTGTAGGCTTGGTTTTCAACACTCATTTTCACTTTGTCACGCTTGCCCGTTTTCTCCGCAGCAAAAGTTGCGAAAAAAGGTCGGCTGAACGCTTGCCACATTTCCTTCTTTAGATCTACAATAAGGTACAAGACAGTATACCATTGTGGTCCTTCAAAAAAAAAAGGTCGCTTCGGAGGACTGAGTAGGCTGCATTTTTCAGTTCTGTGCTTCGTTCTTTGCATATGGCCGACGCAGCTTATATTGCACTCCGCGTCTTAATGCGCGAGTTCTGCACGGCTGTCACCCATGCGTGCGGCGGCCGCGGAGGAGCAGCGGCGACAGCTAGGAATGACAGGACGTAAGTAGCACTACTCCCCTTGTAACGACCAAAATTATCCCTCCGATGGCGGTGGTGGACCGTACTCACTGGCCAGCTCCCAAGTATAGTTGGTCGTGGGATGGCCTGGGGTAAGCCGTAAAATTTGGCAGGTGAGGTGGAAGCTTTGTCTCTTGTTGTAGGAAATCCCACGATCGCAGTTTGAATTGAATTGCTTTTTATTGTAAAATATGCATATTTTTATGGTGAATTTGTTCGATGTACAGAGGCAAGAGGAGGAGTGGAGTGAGAAAGAAACAAAAACCAAATGAATAAATATTTTCTTTAAAGTTATAAAAAAACACACAGAAACAGAACATGGTCTCATCTTCTCAAAAAAGAAAAAAACAACAACTACCACTAATACAAAATAAAAATGAAAGAAGAAACCGTATCTAGAAACGTACTTTTCTGATCATGGGTTATTAAATTCAATGTCAAAAGTATAGCGGGACGATTGGGACAGTGTTCAACCTAGTGAAAAGTAGGACGCAAAATCTTGTGGCTATACCAAATCATGCGACAAATACAACTAGACAAAAATGACATGTACAGTTTTCAAGTATCAAACGTGATTGATACGGGAGGCGTATTAGTAGAGAATTCAGACAAATTCGGTTTTTACGAGAGAACAAGATATCAACTAGCGAACGTGTTTGCGAAGCTTCCCAATGTTTGCTGTGAGTTTGCAACAATTCTATTGGACTATACCCTGTGGCACGGGCATACAGAAATGAGATGAAGCTTAGTTGGACTGCTTACACTACCACAAATAATGCAGCTGCTGCACTACAAACTGTAGACGCTCATGCTGGGCGAAAGTACAAGAGACCAGTTTTTGTGTCTTCATGCTTGATGGCACGAAACGTTGCTGTCTCGACCGGTCTTGTTTTGGCGGAGGCTGACGCTGCGGCCAATCAATTAGGCTGGTACAGCGCTGTGTGATCTTAGTCACCTATATTCGCAGCAGTGCTAACTGTTCGTCTATCTATTCCAGCTCTTTCATACCCAAAACTGACTGTTCAGTTTGACTGTGCTGTTTCTTCCTGCGGAGGAAGCCACGCAGCATATCCCGTAGCGGTGGCTTGTAGTAATCCCAAGGCTCCGGTGTGTCTTGTTGTACTATTTCTTGGCTTTCTTTTGCCAAACAGCCGCAACGATTTGACAAAGGAATATCATTGGGCTGAGACTGGAGTAGCAACATGCTTCGCTTAGCGGAGGTAGCTGTGCACGTTGTAGACAATTTTTGTCTGTGATGTCACGTTCATAAATGCGACACTCACCGCATTGAAACTTGACTTGTGGTGATGTGGACGATGACGCAGCCAGTGCTTCTGATGCCGTAGTTCCAGTTGTTCCCAGGCCGTTGTCACCGGTGGTTCTGTGACTGGGAATAGGCAACACTTGCCCATGTGTCCCTGACGAAAGTATTGATAACATTGCCGTGCGCGGCCTCGCATTCACGCCGGCGAAAAACACAGCCGTTATAGAAAAGATGATGCCGTGGCTCGCGCTGGCCTCGCAGAGTTACAATACTCGTGCGGCCGGAGCCCCTCTTTCGGACAAGAAACGGTTGCGCGGAGCCCCGGATACTGGCCTGCAGGTCTACAGGATTCTCTGCGTAGTCCACTCCCACAACAGCATAGCGTGGATGTCAGCACCTGTGAGCAGGTACGCTTGTATAGGTAGCTATTCGGTTGTGGTATACTTAGCCAGCCAATCTCCATTTTCCTACGAATCCGTTGAGCGTATTCCTCAGTGTTTTTGTCGGAAGAGAAAGGGTGTTGAATAGCTCTCGAGGTTTGATGGAAAGTTCTACACCGAGGCACTTTCCCCAATGGTTGTAGGGCGCGGCGAAGTGGCGGCTGCTGTACGTGAATAAGTAGCTATTGGTGGTGCATTCCGTTCATCGGTACGCTGCAGGGATGTGTTTGTGACAGATGTACACACTCGTTTGTCCGCAAGCGAGGGTAAAACTTTAGCCATAACTTGAGCCGCACCTTTGTCCGATGACCGAAAACAAACCAGCTTGGACAAATCTTGGTATCGGGAACGCTAGCGTGACCTCCTTTGGCAGGGAACTGTTCAGTGTCGGGTATGTAAAGACGTAAAAAACACCGAACATAATCCGAGGCTGAGTATAGGGCATGCTACGCATAGGGGCGCCGGGTCGCACCGTCCAGAAACTAAGAGACACAGTTGTTAGGCCTAGAGGCTGGTGGGTGGTTTCTGGTGCAGAGGACGACCCTGAAGTATCATCCGTTTGTTTACGTCGTTACAGATCACTGGAGCTGGCTGCCTTCTCTTTATCTTCATCGTTGGCGGTGTGCTATGAGGCCCCGGGGATACTCCACCACGTCCTTTGGCATCACCCTCCGGGTGAGGACAACTTCCACTTCGAAGCCGAGGCAAGCGGACCATTTGTAAGGGTGAGTGCTGCGATAACAGATTCCGTGACAAATCGCTTACCGCCTAAAGTGACGATAATGACGTTGATGCCTGTTTCCAACGCAACAATGGCCTCAGTCGCGATTAGGCTCCCAAGGTCCTGAAGTCACGTTGAATGGAAGGTTGGGGGCACAAATCTACTAAACACCTTAGATGCGTTTAAAAAGCCCTGCGAAATAACAGTTTTTGTCATACATGTCATACACGTGTATTTTTGGCTTTCTTTCTCGCGGTTATTTTACTCGTGTTAAGTACGTAAATTTAAACTAGTTGCATCACCCCTTCAACTGGTACTTGAGTGGGGTACTTTTGTCACTATGCATGTTGGAAGATGGGTGATATCCAGTCGGTCCTAATACCAGTCGACGGACACGACAGCATCACCACTAAAATGAAGCGGGCAGTGTTTCCACTCTTCCTGGATTCCTAATGACCAGCACGTGTTACCGAGCTGGCAGCTCTCACTCTCACTATTGTGTTTGGAACTGTAAATGAGTGTGGAATTAGCTCCCTTCTATAGCGGTTGAAAATGCATCCACTGTTTCGTCGAAGTGGTTATTCATCAATGAAAACCCCCGGTCCCTCGAGGAATATGGTTTAGTTCTATTGTTAAACTATGCGACGAGGCTTGTGAAGTGGTATTTTGAAGTTATATTCTTATACGCCTTGGTTTTATGCACTTACATATTTGATAAACCTGTGGCGTTTTCTTTTGACATAGTATCTTGAAAACGTTAGCAGCATCTTGAAGGTCCAAATAACTCTCGATTTTGTTTAGCTGTTTCTTTGAACCCTTTCCGGCGCTACCGATGTTAACCACCTCTTAAAATACAAAAGAAGATATACCTGGGAAATTCTAATTGAAAACCTTGTCCTGAAGTCGCAGTTGCCTGAATGGTCTTCACTAGCATAGAAACGTTTGGCTTGTCTACCACCAAATGTTATCAGCCAAGTTTTTTTATCAATGTGCAAACCTAACCAACAATAGCATTTCATTTCAGCATTGAGCAGTTTTCTATACAGCCACACCAAGGTCTAGTATGTTTGCATTACTTATATAAACTATGTCACACAGTTCATCGCATCTTAATTAATTGTCATTCAATTGTTTGTAAGAACGTGGACAAATTCATTCAACCCGTAGGGAAAGGAAAGTAGCGGACAATGACACCGTGTTTGAGTTCCTGAGCATCCATAAAGCACGTCAACTTTGTAAGTTTAGTACCCACTGCAATCATTGTTCCCATATAGAAAAAACTGGCGGGAAAACATAACGGCACGACTAAAAGAGTTCTTGAATATGTAGGCCATGTTCGAATTCTTTTTGGAGGTTTGTATTGATTTCCCACAAATATTTTTAACAGCCTTTTCCCAAAATTTATTACTTGGAGCATGTTTCGCAAGCATGACATGTCAGGAGATTGAAAGTAATTATGCGAAATACGTGAGGAAAAAACCTGAGTTTGTAAGCTGCTGCTAAAACCGCTAACGTTGTCTTTCTCATCTTGCTACTGAAATATAAAAGTGTTTAATATTTGTGCCTGTGATGATGCATGCCCTCTTTCTCAAAAACGAGTTTCTCGTAACTTGTAGCGTCGCTTTAATTCAGTAGGTAAGTCTTAGGTTTCTATAAAATTTTATTGTCACGAAGCCAAAGACAAATAGTTGCATTGAGCGAAAACAATTTTATTGGAACCAACTTCTGTTCCCGTTAAAACTCAAAGAATACACTTGCGGTGAAGCAGCAGTCAACAAAGTGATGTGCGCAGATTGGTGTTTGCGAGTAGAAGGAAAAAGCGTGGGCTCCGCCGGAATTAATCTTCGTTTCGAATGTTTCTCGAACCGTCGAATCACATTCACAACAAAGAAGAAGATTCTAGGCTGTTGACGTTCGTTCGGAATGCTCTACCTTCCCGAATAAAAAAAAACGTGTTAAAGAACGAATAGAACACGCGCTTTTCTTGGCACACAGATGACACAGATAACACAGACCGGTTCAGCCGAGCTGTAAAAGCAAAACCTGAACAAACAAACCCTATCCAATGTTCGTGGCATTACCCCCTCTAAGAGTGCATCGATCCGATGCTAACATAAGCGACAGTCCGAACGAATAAAAAGCAAAATTCCGCCATCGTGCGTACAAAGGCTTTAAGCAAACCACGTGGCCGACTTCACGCCGCGTGCGTCGTAGTAATTTTCCGGAAGCACCACTGGAGTTCACCTAGTAGGTAAGTTGGCCAACACACTGTAGAAGCCGTTAGGGTGAAAAATACCGTCGTAGAAGCTTACTTACTGACGCCACGTAGTCGGATGGGTGTCCAAACCCTCACACGACCCCAGGGAGGTACTCGTTGTCTCGGCGTTGAGGATTGTAGGGTTCTGGCATCCACCAGCTACTGTTCCGTTATACGAACTCGAGCGAGTGAGCTGGAAGGCATCTTCCACACGTTGAAGGTATCCTTGGACGTCGGCGTTAAGGTAGTCGTCATCTATGTGTGGGAGTACGGCGTCGAGAATCGTATTATGCCGTCTTCCGTGAAGCAAGCTCAAACGGTGTCATCGGTGCGGTTTTGTGGGTGGCCGTGTTGTGCGAAAACATGACATACCGGAGGACTTCGTCTCAAGTGTTAAGTTCAACGCCGACGTACATAGACCGCATATCCGACATCATGTTCCGACGTTCTGTTAGTCCGTTAATTTGGGGATGGTACGTCATCGTTCTTCGGTGATCCATGTTGCTGTAGCTTAAGATTTCTTGCATAGGCTATGCAGTGAAGGCTGTTCCGTCGTCCGTGATTAGGACTTTCGGGGCTCTATGCCGCAGCACAACTTGGCTCATCTACTTAGCGACTTCTTGTGCAGTCCCCCTCAGAAGAGCGGCGGTCTCTGCGTAGCACGACATGTAGTCTGTCGCTACAACAATCCACTTGTTCTGTGATTGTGACGTATAGAACGGGCCTAGAAGGTCCTTTCCAATCTGTTGAAAGGGCCTTGATTGGACGGGGATTGGTTCCAGAAATCCGGCGGGTCTTTCGGCGTTGTTTGTCGTGGCTGGCAGTCACAGCAGGTGTGGACGTAGTGGGTGACTTCATCTTGATTTTCCCAATTGTGCGAGCAGTGCGGATATGTTCGGAAGACGGGTCGTCGTGCAAGCTTCCAAAATTTTGTCACGAAGATCTGCCGGGTTGACCAGAAGGTAATCCGCTCTCGTTCCGGGACTGAAATTCTTCTTCACGAGGACGGAGTTTATCAGGCCTAAGGCTGGTAAAATTTGTTTGAACGTCCTAGTCACAGCGACGCTCCGTACTTCGACGTAGTCGATCATGACCTAAAAGTCGTAGTCGGCACGCCGCTGGGCGGCTAGATCACTCTGCGTCACGACTCCTAAAAACGCGCGGTCTTCATCGGAGTGTTGTGGTGGTGCGTCAACTGGGGCGGGAACAGGCAGACGGCGTCGGAGTGGTTTTTGCCGGATATGTAGACGATTGTAACGTAGAACCCTTGCAGGCTCAAGCTTCAGCTCCCGAGATGGCCAGAGGATTCCTTCAAATTGGCAAGCCCACAGACCGCGTGGTGGTCTATCACAAGCTTGAATGGTGTACCATACGCGTATGGGCGTTAATTTGGAAATGGCCCATGTTTTACGATGCACTCTTTCTGAGAGCGGAGACGTTTTTCACCCCGTTCGAGAGACCATGGCTGGCAAAGGTGATAACTCTGTGATAACCGCTTTGCTTTTGGATGACGACAGCGCCCAAGCCTATATTGCTGTGTTCCGTGTGCCTTTCCGATTCGGCGTTCATGTCGAAATGGACGACCATGCGTTGATTTTGCAGGCGTTCTTGCAACTCGTACAACGCGTTTTCTTGGGCGCTTTTCCCGCTGAAAACGCAGCTATCTTTTGTCAGTCGCGTGAGTAGCTCTCAAATGCATGCGAAGTTTGCGACGAAGCGCCGTTAGTACCGCAGAGTCAGAGAAATCTTCGAACGCCCTTCTCGTCTTTCAGCTTTGGGAAGTTAGCAATGGCTGAAGTTTTTCCCAGGTCAGGCAGGACTCATGTGGCGTTCACGATATGGTCCAAACAATTGAGTTCCTCGTAAGCGTAGCCGAACTTTTGAGGCTTCAGCGTTCACCCCGACGAGTGAATAGCCTCGAGTACAGACTCCAACCTTGCAAGGTGTTCATCGAAATTCGGGCAAATACCACAATGTCGTCGAGGTATATGAGGCAGGTGTGCCACTTCAGGCCAGCTAGCAGGGTATCTATGACTCTTTGAAACATTGCTGGCTCCATGCACAGCACAAACGGCATCATCTTGAAGTCGTGTAGGCAGTCCGAGGTTATAAATGCAGACTTCTCTCTGTCTCTCTTGTCCACTTCAATTTGCCAGTAGCCGGTCTTCCGGTCCATCGATGAGAAGTACTTCGCGTGGCAGAGGTGGTCGAGGGCGTCGTCGATTCGGGGGAGGGGGTACACGTCCTTTTTCGTGATTGTGTTCGGTCGCCGGTAGTCAACGCAAAACCTTAATGTGCCGTATTTTTTCTTTACAAGTACGACGGGCGCAGCCCAGGGGCTTTTCGATGGCTGTATAATATCGTCGTTGAGCATGTCGTCGACTTGAGTGCGGATGGCTTCCCGTTCGTGTGAAGAGACGCGGTACGGTGACTGTCGGGTAGGTCGGGCTCCATCTTCGGTTATTATTCGGTGCTTCGCTAGAGGGATCTGACGTAGTTTTGCGCTCGACGAAAAACATTCGCTATAGCGACGCAGCAAAGCGAAAAATTGGTTCCGTTGTTCTTGCGGTAGCGCCGGATTCACGTCGAAGGGCTGCAGGAGCTTGAAGGTTTCTATGGGTGTGCGTTCAAAGTCGGTGACCGCGATCACCTCACTTGCTTCTTGCGTTTCTTCGAGGAATGCAATTGCCGCGCCCTTGTTTAAATGCTGGTACTCCTCGGTAAAATTAGTAACCAAAATGTGGGATTGGTGTTCCTTGAAGCGCGCAATTCCTCTTGCGACAGACACACCACGGTCGAGAAGCACCCTTTGATCAGTGTCTACGATAGCGTCGACGTCAGGAGCAGCATCTTCACAGTAGACCGTGATCATCAACCTTGCACAGGGTGGCAGGCTGACATGATTATCCGCAATCCTTACGGCACCACGGTGTTCGGTACCGGCGTCTTGTAGTGATTTGGGAAAAGTTATCGTCGTGCTTATAAGATTGATAACTGCATCGCTGTTCGTCAAAAAGTCCATTCCAAGAATTACGTCACGGGAGAAGTTAGGCAAATCACGAACGCAGCAAGGTACGTCGCGCCATCTGTGGTGATCGTGATGTGCACGTTCCAGTCAGTGTTACGAGATGGCCTCCTGCTATACGTATGTGCGGACCGCCTCATCTGGTCGTGTCTTTCTTCAGCTTAGAAGCGAATGATCCGCTCATCACCGAGTAGTCCGCTCCCGTGTCTATAAGGTTGACTACATAAAAACCGTCGACGGACAACTGCACGAAGGACGCAGCCTTCCTGGTGTTCCGAGTGCGTCGGGGTGTTTTATCTCTGCTTGTGCGTGTTAGCGGTTGAGCACTATGCGTCATCGTTATCGCCGTATTCTCAGTGGCAGGCTTGGCCATGTTGGGTACGCATCGCGCCGTGTGGCTGTCCTCGTGTTCGGGAATGATGTCAGGGTTCCATCGGGTCGTTGGGCTGGGGCTCGGATGATGATGTTTGGTGCGTCGTTGCTTCGTAGGAGGGTTTTCGTTTTTCCGCCGTTTTGCAACTTCACCTCCAGATGTTACTGCGTTTACTGTCCCCCGCGTGGGCTGGGGTCCTTGCACATGAAAACTCAGCATTGCTACGGCGTTTCTGCGACTGGTTTAAGTAGGGTGACGGCGAATGGTTGAACGGGGCTGGTCCACGACTGGTGTTGGACAGGTATTCTTGTATCTCCGATGGGCGCTGAAGGGGTCGGGGGCGGGCTTCCTTGATCGAGTGCACTCGTAAACCGAGCCAATTGTCGTGGTAGCGATGGTAGATGTGGTCGGCCTGACCGCTGTGGTAGCACAGAAAACGATTGTCTGGCGTTCGCCACTCATCCGTCTTCCTGGGGGCGGGGGTAGCCCACAGGTGTTCGGGCCGGCGGCAGGGGATGACGGTACGGAGTCTTGTGGCGATAGGGAGCAGGTGGGCGAGGGCTGCGAACCGCAGGCACGTAGGTCATGGCTTGCGGTTGGCGAGGTGCTACTGGGGTAGTTGAATTTCCCAGCACTTGATGCATTTCTCTAATGACATCGGCAAGGGAAGCGACTTCTTGTTGTGGCGGCGTTTGGAGCAGTTTGCGCAGCTTGGTTCTCACTATTGCACGGGAAGTCTCGCGTAGTGTATCTAAGAGAATCCGCATGCTGCCGACGCAATTCGTATTGGCCGTGCCAACAAAGCTGCGGTCATACTGCTTAGCAGGCATTTCGAGGGATTTCTCAATGGTGCTGGCTTCGGTCATGAATTCGCCGGCGCTTTTGGGAGGTTTGCGTACAATTCTAGCAAAGAGTTCCTCCTTCACACCGCACATTATGTAACGCACATTCTTTTCTTCCGCTATGCAATGGTCAGCACGCCTGGAAATCCTCTACACCTCTTCGGCAAACACCACAACCCTTTCGTTAGGGTGTTGTGTCCGTGTGTGTAGGAAGACCTTGGCCCGTTCTTTCCGCACAAACGTAGTGAATATCGTTAAAAATTGCGTTCTGAGATCGTTCGAAGTCTCTATGGAGCTCTCATGCTTTTCGAACGAGATACTTCCTGCGTCCTCAAGGTAGACGAACACTTGCTTGTAACAGCCTGAACAATAGTCTTTGGGGTTTTCCCACGGGGACCGATGGAAGGATCGTGCGCCCTTGGTTGCTGAAGAATCAGGGCAGGATTGGAAGGGGGTGGCCATGGTGCCTGCGTTGCTCATGGTGGTTTTCAGGACGGATTTTTTCTTCAGGCTATCTGAAAGCATGCCAAACTCTGGCTGAAAACCTTTTTGTCGGTGCCTCACACGAGTTCGGCTTGCTCGTCGGGTTTTTTGGGGGCTTGGGGTGCTTGTACCCAGTACCTCTAGCAGATGTCATGAAGTCAAAGACGACGCAGTTGCCTTCAACAAAAACACATTTATTGGACCTAACTTGTGCACCCCTAAAACTCGAAGAATACACAGGCCGCGAAGCAGCAGTCAAACAAGCGACTTGCGCAGAATGGTGTCGGCGAATCGGCGAAAATAACACAGGCATGAGAGTCAGAGTTTGCTGCCATTTCTGAGATGATCAGGGTTGTCTTCTTTAGTGACATGATTTTGAACAGGATGATGATAATAATTAGGCATACCCCTGCGGAAGATTCGAGATCCTCCTGCTGCCGATGTTCACTCGTCAGCCGAAGAAAGTTGAAGCACCAACCACATGATCACGCTGAACCTGCTGGTAGTTCACATTTTTCCCAGTAGCGCCATGTCTCGATCAACAGCTCGTGTTGCAAGCAACGAATGGGGCTTTGCCAGTAGCAAGCACGTGTGGCTCTGTTGATAATCATTGTAGTACGCAGAGGTCGGTCAATTCTTCCTCAGCTCAAAATGTCTCAAATACAGCTTCCTAGTTCAATTTCTACCGTCCGCGAGACCATCAATAGACATGCAATAAATCTGCAGTCCTAACTTCTGCGTTCAGTTGGTAGTGTATATCCTTGTACACCGTAATAGAGGCGCGTCGCCTCTTCCGCTCCCTGCGGTGCTGAAGCCGGCGTCTCCATCTCACAAGCGCCGACCATGGGCAGCTTGATGTCCGGCTTAACCACACCTCGTGCCCAGTTTCTGTCAACGGCTGTCGACGGGTTCGCTTTCTTGCAGTGTCTGGTTGCCTGAGCTGAATTAGGCTCGTTAATTGGTCCTTGGTCTGCCAATAGTTACCCCTGTTTTATTTTTAGTGGTCTCCGATTCGGATGACGTAACTTCCACGATGATCGTTAATGGAAAAAGCGAAGCTGCCCTTTTTCGATCAGGTGGCGCTATTGCCGCAACTTGATCATTATTGATTGATTGTAGAGTTTAACGCGCCGACGCACCCCAGGCGATGAGGCGCGCCGTATTGAGGGCTCCGGATTAATTTTGACCACCTGGGGATCAACTTGATCAGTAGTGAGGAGCTGTGGTTGCTCATGCTTCCCCTCTCTAATTTGACGAAACGACGCATGTTGGCACACACGTGCAACCTCTTACACTTCGTCGATTGGAGCACGCTGGGTATCGTGAAGTTGCGGGAAGGATTCGCACTTCATGAACTCTGAAACACAGATTTACTCAAAGTGCAGTGAAGGCTGCGTAATGTGTGTGTTCTCCATTAGCTTGCGCTACGTTTGGTTGGATGAGAGGCGTTTGGTCAATTGAAAGTCCTCGCCGTCTTCTTTGACATGATTCCGCACGGTTTGCACGAGTACAAGAACTTTCATCGGGTTTCAAGAAAGATGGCGATACCCAAAAAAGATGAAGATTTCAATTTTAAGGGTTGCTGGTTTCTAGAGGCAATTTATCTGGTGGTTGAGGTGAGCGCGCACTCGAGAAAAGCAGAACGTGTGCCCATACGCCTGTGATCCTCCTGTTCTATTCTGTTATTCGATAAAGTCGAAAATTTCAGAATACAATTCAATTAGGCCGTTATCAATTTCGTGCAGGTTTCTAAAGATAGCGCCCTGCTTCGGTACATGTCCCAATGATGAAATAAACAGTTTGTCGCTTGTAGTCAAAATTCCCCTAAAATGTGATATAGTTCCGCAACGAACGCAGAACGTCAACTTCACCAGCTTGCCTTCGGTAGTAGCGTATGTGTCAATTATGGAGGGCTGGACGGGACGTGGCTTGTCTGCGTCGGTAAGAAGGTTGGGGCGGGTCATCGTTGGTGCACCGGGGGGTGGCCCCGCCCGGTGTCGATCGACTGGGTAATGTCGCCCGTTGTGACCGACGCCAGTTTTGGCGTCGGTTTCTTCGAAGGAGCCCTTGTTTGTTATGCGGTCACTGTCAGCCATGGTGCGAGTGGCTCAGGGTGAGCCTGCGGCGGAAGATTCTGGGTCTCACGAACCTGCAGCTACTGGCATCTGTGCTGCTCTGCTCGTCTGATCCTGTTCTTCCCCACTTTTGGCACCGAATGTTACGGCAAAAGGAAACAGGCAGCTGGTATTGGGGCCATGGCTGACCGGATCGGGGTTGTCATCTGTAATGACTAGATTATGAACGCGATGATGATAATGATAGATCTAACCCCAGCGGGAGATTTACATACCTATTTTTATTTGTTTATTATAGGATCATAGATACTGTTTCCACTGTCCAAACACACGCAGCATATACAAACATTCTGTCTTTTGTTTGCTAGACGCGTTTATTAGGTACCCTCTTGCAACAAACTTCGCAGAAATTTCCCGTTTATTGGCCAAGTTTCACAAGCTTGCAAGAGTGATGTATTCCCACCTATAAGGTGCACTGAAGGCCACCCAATCGGCTATTATAGGATCTCACGTTCTATTTTTCCTCAACCTGTATTTTCAATATATCATATGTTGCAACTAAGGTGCGAACAGTTTTCAGGAGATTTTCATACTCTCTTACCAAACGCAACTCCGTCGCTTGGCCGTGAACGACTATTATGCCCGTACATCCTTTATTTATGTCATGTTGGAGTCTCCTCTACTACTTTCTCTTTTATGCTTCCAGTACTGCTGCGTTGCACACTGATGCAAAGCTTTTTTATGGTCTATGAATGTCATTTAGAGCAATTTTTTAAAGGGTGTACATTATTCTATCATTTTATTGACAACGTGGTTTGAAACTATTCTTGAGTATTCTTCCTTTAATCCCGCTTCTCTGGGTTGACGGCAATCTGAGCTGTCTCTTGTTTGGCTAACTAATACTTTGCTAAACGGTTGTATTTTGCTAAACAGTAGTGTATACCTGATGGTATTTACATATTCAGGTCCCTGGTATCCTTTAAATGTGAATCAGGAATATGTTAGCGTTTTTGAAATCTACAGGCATTGTAAGAGTCCTTACACATTTTCTAAGTATCACTGTGTGCGTTTCCTGTATGATATATAAAGTGGCTGTTTTTATTCTTTTAAAATACCTACAGTCTTTTGTCACGGCAATGGTAGCCCTTTTTCTTCATATGTTGTATTAGTGGAACTTCAGGAGCTGAGCCTGTCCTCGTGAATGTTTTCCCTGGTGTACGTCAAAGCAATATAGCGTGGTGTAGGAAAATTCTGCTACATTGACTATGTCACTCATGGTATGTGATGTGGCCCGCCTCGTCTTTGGCTGTACGTTCTGCCTTAGTCAATGGCCACATTCTTCTTAGTTGTATAAAGCTTCCTCCCATTTGTACTCTTTCCCACCAACTCTTACACGTCACAGTTTATCACTGAAAACCGTAGATTTCTGTTAATCTTTCATATGTTCACCATTACAAATAATAACATATGCTAATGTAACCAACCAGCATACAGTTTGGCCACTATTTACAGGACTGCCCAATAACAAACAAACACAGAGAACAACTTCTTGATATCCATAGAAATTATCTCGTAAGAAGGAAACCAGAGCTAATAAATTTTAGAAGAAATGACCAAAATAATTAAAGCTAATATTGAACAATACTATCCCTTCAAACATTTTGTCACAATTTCACTTACACGCAGAAACAAAATCAGCGAAAAAAAAACGCAATAATAGCTTTTTGATCTTTTGTATTTATCATTGTTCGGTAGTTAGTCATTTTCTCCGTAATTATCATTTTAATTACCTTTTTTACATTTTTTATTTTAAATCCAAAGAACCATTTTCAAGGTATTTAGTTTACCCGTTATACCTCGGTGGAAGGGGAAGGGTTTCAGTTCCTGAGCGCGTTTAATAAAGTTTTTTCAACATCTACCGCGTTGCACGTGTGAATATTGTTCATTATGGTTTTTTTTTTATTTAAACAGCTCGACAAGCTCAAACTAATCCGCTGTCCTCAAAACGTTTATGAGTACCCATTTCAGATTAGTTTTTTAACTCTGTGAGTTACTTTTGCAGTTTGCTTAGTACATACTCATTTGTCACAGAGCTGCTGCACATTCTGTGAGTGCTGTTATCAGGTTGTCATTTAGAATGACCACACCTTCCTCCTGCTCCGCGTGTAGCAGGGTCAACTTGTCGTGAAATATTGTTGTAAACTCGAGACCCTTGGATCTGACTAAATCTGTGTCGATTTCTTACGTTTCACTAGCTTCCTTCTTTAGTTTTGTCCATGCACTAGTTTTAGTGCAGAGCACTTTAGCGGGTCGCCTTTTCGTCTTAACTCCCCCACTGTACGCAAAGAGAGCCACATCGCGTTCTGTCGTTTCGGCGTCCCAACGAGGCTCCGCGAGCGAAGCGGTTGATATAGTCATAAGCTTTCTAATCTCGTGAACGGCTGCCGCATGTCGTACATCTTCCCATTGTTTTGCCAAACAAATGGTGCTGGTACATTTGAGCCAAAATATACGTAATTAAAGGCCGGCGATAGCATTGATGTAGTTAGAAACCTTGGTTGAGTGGGTTTTGTGAAAACATGGGGCAGTGCAATGACGCTATGCGCGGGAGGAAAACCAAACACGAAAAAAACAGAACGCCCGCTGGCGCAGTTTCATGCCCGTGCCGCCCGCGCACTGCAAAGACGGGAGTTTTGAAATGCGTTGTACAAACCTGCATTGAATTCAGCAGGACAGGAATTAGACAGGACAGCGAAGAGCTTTATGAGTGGTAACAGTCAGCGGATAACTGCTCCACTGCACTATTATAGCAAAATACTGCCCTGCTCTCCTGACAACTTTCACATCGAGTGGAATCGCTTTATTTTACTGTATATAAATTTTATCTCCCCGCTAAGACGAAGCAGCGCAGTGCATAAGATGACAGAACGAGATAAAAAATTTTCAGACGTGCCCCATGTAAGGTGGAAATCCCTATATTACTATGTAAGAAAGCAAAGAAAGACGCCGCCTGGTGGCCGCACCTGCCTTGGCTGCGTAGTTAGGGCGTGCCGCGCAGCATTTTTGGGCAACCATGGGAGGCAAACGCTGAGAGGGCAAAAAGTAACGAAGGAGTGCCACTAGTTCGGCGCAGGTTTCACGTTTCGAGTGTCCAATGAACAACTCTGCCTATATGCAATTGCGACATAGATGAGTACTAAAAATGTCGGTGGCTGGTATCCGCGAATATATTTTTCATGCCCTGCCAAGCTAGACATGAACGAGACGGTAAGAGGCTGGCGTTGTCTTGCCACTGCGGAATACACAAAACTGCTGAAGCATGGCTTCAATACTTCAGTGTTTCTCCGTCATCTGGTACTCTCGTTGCTTCTTCCACCTTGGCACATCATTACCGCGCTACTTGGCGCTATCAAGGGAGAGACTGCGGCAAGTGGCATTAGCATCAAGAAACGAAGATGTTTGTGTGAAGCGCATATGACAGTAATGGGTGACGCGGTAGGCAGTCATGCACGGTTGGCAGGTGGTGGTGGAGGAATATTCACCGCATCGAAGCTTGAAGTAGTCAACGAATACCGTTTCTTCCCGCGCGGTGATGAGCAGCAGAAAGGATTGGTGTGTTTCCTAGAGCAAGAGAAACGGTCTGTCCTAAGGGGGGTTTTGGAGAAGGCCGGACTGGGTGATGAGGAAAAATTGCCAGTGTGTAGCTCTTAAGTTTTGTGGAACGTAGACATGTCGAGCCGACTGGTGTTATTGAAAAGGCACGACAGGATGAATAGTGCTGCGTCAGCGGGACGTGTAATCTTAAACGTCGGAGTAGAGGGGTTAGTGGAGGTTCTAGGAATTTGGCAGAATCTCCAAAAGTAGTGCTAAATATAGGCGCGACAGCGCTGAAAAAGGAATCACGTGGAAGAGCCATGCGGATGCCTCGAATAGTTTAAAAGGGCGCTTGATCTAGGTGAGGAAGAGATATAGCATTGAGAGACACCTTCAGCTGGTGCTGAAAGCGCTAGCTAACGCCGATTGATATTGGCTCGTAAGTGGCCGTCTTGAAGTGATGTGCAACAAGGAGATGAAATAGGTTAGCCAATCACAAGGAGGCGAACTAAAAGCTACATGCGGTGGTAATAGTGCAGTGTGGGCGATAGTTTCTGATGCATAAAAGGGTTAGGGCGGGGCTACTGACATTGCGAAGACGTGCAGGAGGGCATCTTTTCAAACCACGTCATGAACGTCCACGCACGGTAAAATGTAGGTTTCTCTCTAGCAACAGAAAGGGGCTGACAATACCGGCCTGTTTATAGCTTAAGCGATCTTCCGAGATCGCAAATATGCCGACTCTCAGTATGGCAATTTTCTGTACATTTATGACAGCTGAGGGAAGCGCGGCACCTGCGAAGTTTGACAATGCCTATTGTTCTGTAACAAAGGGAACTGACAAGAGGCTGGGTGGCGCGAATTTCAGAGTTCACCAAAAATGCTTGGTATGAACTACAGTGCGATAGTACGTGCTAATCAAATATAAACGAAGACCGCCTGTCGACTTTTCACCCACACGTTCAGCGTGCCTGTCTGGGGATAACGCGTCTTTAAATACCAGCGAGGCAAGCGAGTGCGAGGAGCACGAGTTCGTAATTTGCAGCGGTAGCTCACGGGTAGGCACTACGTATGCGGGAGGTGCCGTGTCTCAGTCCTCGTTCCGCCAGGCGCCCCCCGATTTCTTAATTGGGTACTGGTCGTCCTGGTCGTGTGCGTACCCTTGGATGTAAAATTCCCGCCTAGAAAGTTGCCTTTACCATTGCGACTAGAGTGTGATTCTTGTCTATCTGATGCCTCCATGACCATCGGCAACAACGCAGTGGAAGAAGGTAAAAACGTCTGATGGCATATTCTGCCTTAATCTTTTACCGAGCGTCAACCTCGAGGGTCGGAGTGACCATTTGTAGTCGCTTGTCTTGGTGTCGCCGTAAAGTAACTGGTAAGATTAATACACGCCACTGCCCGGCCTTGCACTGGGACATTGCGGGGGCTACAAAGCTTCTGCAGTTGGCCCCCTTTATATGCGGAGTGCCCAGATTGTATGTTGCGAATAGAAAGTAATACTTTTCGACGTGATGGCGCTACTGGGATCCCTGCCTAAGGTCTTCGTAAGAGACCCCCTCCCGCCTGCCACTGCTTCGCACCCTGAGCACATACGCAATAGCATTTGATGAAAATGTTTTCGTTAAATTTTAAAACACATTTTTCTGGCAACTTTTCTCCCGATAGATCTGTTTTATGTTCTTGTTGACATTGCCCTCGTTACCACGTGTTTTCAAGCAGTTTTTCATCGTTTCGAGATGCGGTGACCAGCGTGCGGTTGTACTTTTGCCTAAATGTTCCACCACGTGGTACCTCCTGCATTCACCATTCTGCAACACACCATTGCAGAATGGTGATTTTTATATTTTACAGTGAGGTATTGTAATGAGGGCATTTTATGTCCTCTACCGTAATTTTTGTGGCCTCTAAACCGGTCCCTATTGCACAAAAGACGATGCCTGCCCGTTTTTTTTTGGTCCTAAGTTGAAGTTGTGTCGCTGAAACGTCCAGGAATTTTTAACAGCGAAGCTGTTAAGCAAATCGTAATTTCTCGTGTTCACAACTAAAAATTTGAAGACATTACCGAGTACGCGCAGGTGAGAGCGGAACTCGCGGCGACTGCCTGGCAACAAGGAAAAGAAAAAATATGCCTGGTTTTCCTGTGTGTGTGAGTGGATACGACCGCCAAGCGTCCCCTGATCACGTTTGTCAGCAAAGCATACGCGGTTAGGGAGGTTGCCAAAGGTTGCGCCAGCCACCCGGAAGTAAAAAAAAAACAATCAAATGCCGAGCGCTCGTGTGTACATAATGTGAACCTCGCAATCGTGTCATGCAACTCGAACCTGGCGGTGATCAAAAAGCGTCCGTGGCAAAGATTTTGCCAGGCGGGCACACGCATTTGAGGACGTTGGCCACTCTAAATTCTCCAGCATTCTCTGTAGTTCTGGCCACACTTCCTCGGAAAAAGAAAGACACGTCATAGCGCGTGAGCCTTTAATGTGATGACCAATGTTTAAAAAAAATAAAGGAAGCTCATACTTATTGCAACAATGATGCAGTATAGATCTTTGGGGCAGTGAAGTGTTCTTACAAATTCGCTAACTTCAAGTCTTACGCGTTAGTGTGACCTTTCTTCATTTCTTTGTAATTCTTCAACTTGCACGGTGTCCACGTTCTGCTCGGGGGGAAGATTTCTGGAGTATGGTAGGCGTTGCCTCTTGGGGAAAGGGCCGAAGAATTGAAGTTCTTGGGCTAATTATTGATTTGTGGGCAGCAAGATTTTATTGTTAAACTTATCTTCTTAAACTCAGCCTCTGGCGTGCGCTTTCTACGTGTTCGGGGAGCGGTGTCATCATGTGACCGATGTCTTCCATTTCCGGGCTGGCGGCCCCAATATCTGCTGGCGTAAGAAGCGTGCCGAAAGGTCGCTGCCGCCACAAAACGTTCCGTGTGGCCGCCTTAGCTCAATTGCGATCTTGAACATGCGATCTTGCGATCTTGAACAAGCATGCGATCTTGAACAAGCTGTGAATGTATCGACAAGAGTGCAGGATCACACATCGTCGATATTAGATCTCGTGTTTCATAGCAAATGCCTTTCTGACGTACATGTATCGATTGATGATGACCTATCTGATTACAAATTGCTTCTCTTTACATGCCGTCTTGGTACTGAATCTGACAATATGCACTGGAAACAATAAAGTGTTTGAAAATTCTAAATTACCTTAATGTAACCTTCGATCGCTTTTCTGGTGATGATGTAAACTATCTTTGGAATATCTTCCAGTCAATCTGTGGCTATTGCCTCGACAATTTTATTCCAAACAAAACTAAAAAGCAACATTCAAAAAATCTATGGATAATTAGAGAAATCATTCAAATTGCACGGAAAATGAAGCGTACGAGAAAGAGCAACTCATAAGGATTGCCATTTCAGAAATTAAAGAGAACGCTTTCCGAAAAAACACGGTCCAGCAAAAACGTATTTTATTCGGTTTAATTACCCCAACTCCTTAAAAGTGATCCAGACAAGTTTTGGCGCAACATAGACGTTAATCAACAGAAAACTGTAGGTTGCATTGCGCTTGGCGATCAAAATATTCAAGATGAGAAACAAATGGCCACAGAGTTTAACCATTACTTTCACTCTGTTTTTTCCAATCCATGCTCATTTAATAGTGCCATTTGTAGTAATTCTGTATAGATTGATCCTGACTTTATAACATTTGAAGGCGTCTTTTCCATGCTTCTAACCTTAAGACAAAATCTTCTTGTGGTACGGACAACCTGCCAAATGCTTTTTTACGTCGTTACGCCGAGTCACTCTCCCGTTTCCTTGTACTAATCTTTCGCTTATCGTTATCCCAAGGCATTGTTTTCCCAAGGCATTATCCCAAGGCATTATCGTTATCCCAAGGCATTGCTCGAGTAATTCCCGTACATAAAAAAGGAAATAACATTTTTTTCCCTAACTACAGACCAATATCCCTAACCAGCACTTGTTCTTAAGTACTAGAGCCAACAATTTCTAACGATATGATAACCTTTCTGGACGAGGGCAACGCACTATAACACTTCCAGCACGTTTTTTAGAAAGGTCTATCTACTACAACACAATTAGTTTCCTGTATACATTTATTCTCCTGAGGCCTAGATAAATCCCGTAAAACTGACATTATCTTCCTTGACTTCAGCAAGGCATTTGATAAAATACCCCACTCCAAAATAATTCACAGACTTTACTTGCTTGGCTTTCCCTCGACCATTGTTAAATGGGTAACATCGTATCTATCTTCTCGCACACAGTTTGTTGGAATAAATGGTAGCTACTCAAATCCTCTTCCTGTTAACTCCGGAGTTCCCTAAGGTAGCGTCCTGGGACAACTACTGTTTTTATTTACATCAATGAGATTACATCCTGTGCCAAACACGGTGTTGAAATACGCCTGTTTGCCGATGATTGCCTTCTGTTTCGTTCAGTCAAATCCACAGATGACCAAGTGGTATTGAACCAAAGAATTGATGCAGTTAATAACTGGTGTGAGTGCTTGGACATAGACATAAACACCTGGAAAACTGTATCTATGCGCATTACTAACAAAAAGCAGCCACTAATTTACTTGCACAGTTTAAAAGGAACTCCTATTACACAAAGTTATAAATATCTTGGCGTCACAACCTCCAACAATTTAACTTGGTCCTGCCACATTGAAAAGATTTGCGCATCTGCCCGTAGAAAATTAGGGTTACTAAGGCACACCCTCAAAAGCTCTCCCGCTAAAACAATAGTCCGACCTTGTTTAGAGTACGCGTCTGAATTGTGGGATCCGCACACTAAAAAAGACTTTAACAATCTTGATAAAGTCCAAAGATTAGCTGCTCGGTTTATTTACAATCGCTTCTGCCAGACTGACTCCCCGACACAATAATAATTAATAACAAAATTCCAACTTTGGAATCCCGAAGGAAATTAGCGTGACTTAAATTTATTTTAACTGTCCAGGAAAAACAGCTTCATGGACCTTTCTCACGTCCTCACTCCGTTATCTTCACGTCCTTCTAGAGGATACCATTCTTACAAATTCACACCTATCTTTGCACGCACTAGCAACTTCAATGCTCTTTTTACCCTCGCACAATAACAGACTGGAACGAACTGCCGCACCATATTTTTGAGTCTGTAAGTGTACTAAAATCGCTGGAAAAAACTTTTAAGTGTGATTTATGTTACTTGTGGATATTTTGTATACCTGTATGTGTTTTCACTTTCTTCCTTTTTTTTCTCTACATCTGTATGACTGTGTAATTGGTGATATCATTATCGTTGTACCACCTCCTACTCCTGCTTAGACCATTTTTATGGCCTGCAGTATTTTATAAATAAAAAAATACTTCAAATTTTAGTTCGCACACAAGCACCACAGTGGCGCCCCACTTGCACATCTTATGGCCCACCATGACCAAATGCTAACGAAGGCAAGTAATTGGAGGCACTCGCCTTTGTACAAAAGTAAACGGGCTACCATGCTGTAACAGCAGGCGTATTCTAAAGAAGACTCCTCACTACAGCCATACGCGACCCATATAACTACAATATATTACAACAAGGGGCACAATGACAGCGCATGAAAAACTAGCAATAATCATCATCTGATAAATCTCTACGCCCTCAAAGCAATACATGATAACAACTAACCGTCCTGCAAACAACACTGACCCTTCCTTTATAGCACTGCACACTGTTCAGCGCAAACACCCCTTTCCACGGTGGCACGCACCAACCGTCGCACGGTAGCTGATTCCGTTTCATGCACCACCAGCTGATTCTAAACAAACCCAGGTGCAGCTAGCGGTGTCCTGTGCTACCGGGAGAAAAGAAACACCCTACCTGGCGGTAACGCATACGACGATGTCGCGAATTCGGCGCCACACCTGCCGCTGGTATAGGCGTTGTCGGGCCCATCGCAATTGACCTGGGCGCGAGAGACCACTAGCCGACTGTGGACTCAGGCTTCCTGCACGCAAGCTCAAGACTTAGGTGCGCCGTTCCGCTGCACTCTTATGACCCCCGCGCTACCACTGCGTACTCTGAGATGACCATGCTTTCTACAGCTTCGCTCAAACTCAGCGCCAGCTCAGTCCTCGCGATCAACCGCTGAATACATGACGGCGCATGGTCCGATAATACTCTGAACATTTGCTTGTGCTGCCTCGGTAACAAACAGCTGTACAGTGTCCTCCTCCACAGAAAAAATTTAAGAAGCTGGGAAAGCTGTCTCGCGACATGCTGTGAACTAATTTGTTGCGATGGGAACGCTAATGGGTTGCTCAACAAATAGATTGGCTTCGGCTCCCTTAACCACCTCCCCACTCGCCTTATTCTGTGGCTTTTGAAGCGGCAATGAGGGAACGAATACTTTAAAAACTATGCTATCCTCTTCGAATTTACAAATACTACAAAGCATCGCTTGCTCGTAAGCGATCTCCGCTTTTCCGAGAGCTAAGAGCTCGTCTTTTCCAACGTGATACAGTGGCTCCGGCCACACGATATCCTTGCCTCCTCCAAAGCATCCTGAGCATTTTTGGCAGCTAACTTTGCTCTCAACTCCTCAATTTCGAACACGAACCTTCCAGCGGGTGCCGCGACATTCTATTGACGTAGTTGCCATGGTGAACCCAGAGAAAACAAATCAGGGCCCACCTGTGCTCTCCGAGTTCGCCTGGGTCTCAGTGTCACCGATGCGTCCCCCTTGACGCTGGGCTGGGGCCTTGCTGCCGAAGCCTCGTACTTCCTGCCACCCTGCACCGGAGCTCATGAGGCCTACCACTGAGTTGTCGCCTGATTGATTCGTGCTTGCTCCAGCCCTCAGCCAGAGCTCACGAGGCCTCCCGCTGAGATGTCGTCTCGTTGACTAGCGGCTGTCACCGTTCTAAATCGGGGTTCATGAGGCCTCCCGCTGTGGTGTCGCCACAAAGAAACGAAGTTGCCGCCGCCTTGAGCAGGAGCTGACGAAATGTCGGTTAGTTGAATTGCGGCTGCCGCCACCCTGATGCGGAGCTCACGAGGCTTCCCACACATATACCGCCTCGTGAAATCTCAGCTTCCACCACACTGACCACGATTTCACGAGTCGCCTCATGGATGCTTGGAGACTGACTCGCCGTTGCTCGGAGCCGAACCTTGCGTTGAAGATGTCTGTCCGCAATGCCCCACAAGCTCCACTACATGATCGTGGCCATCCCGTCGACTGCGCCGATTAGGTTTGCCTCTCCATCGTCTTGCCGGCTAATGAAGACCAAATAAAGAGGTTCTTGAAGAAGCTCGAGCAGACAGGACGATATCTACTCACTACAATAACCGACGATCGATGCTTCAAAAGGTGAGGAATAATGACTTGCTCGGTATTAGATCTATTTACGCTATTTAAATTACTCCAGATATTTACTTCACCGCAGAATTACGGTTACATTGTCATTCAGGCCGAATCATCCTGTTCGGCCAAGGTCTATACTGAAAGGGATCTCTCTCTGACCGACCACGGACAAAACCCCATTCTCCGGTTTTGATCTCAATAGCCATGCCTCCCAGTGGGCGTTCAAGAAAGATCAAATACTAATTTCAACATGATTGTTTTGGACCACGAATCGGCCACAAGAACCAACGACTCCTAAATATGTCTCCACCTGCAGTCAGATGACCAAAATCTCTCGCTTATGCACTCAGAGCACTTTTCCTACGCAGGGTATTGACACCGACAGGAAAATACGAGACATCTGCAAACTAAAGTCACTGGCTGCGTGGAGTGGTCGCACCATTACGCTTAAGCGGGTCGCACATGCACACAGCCAAATCTGAGCGCTTAGAGCAGTCTTGGCACGGCTAACACCTTACAACGTCCTCGCCTTGCCGCCTTGCAGTTGTCCGCGCGCGTAACGGCACAATTAGGGAGTCGTGGCTAAACATTTCCCCAGACTAAGAAACACCGGTTCCAGGCGCCTGACTGATGGGAAGAGCTGCTTAAACCCCAGCGGAACCTTCTCAATGTGAATCACCCATAAACGCACACAACCTGTGCCAACCAACTTCGCAAATTCTAAATGTATAGGCCGCTAGCCTTTTCGACACTACGAGATGGCATCCTTTCACTTCCCGTCTGCTCGTTAACGAATGACCGCATACCAACGCAACAGAGATACTCGGCCTAAGCACCCTGTCTTTTACCACACGAAAGGAAGGAACGCAAAGCATGCACTCAGCGGCCCCCAACTTCGCATCGCTGCGGTTGTATGAACGGAATGCTGCATGGCAGCTACAAGCGGAGGCGTCACCGATATATCAGCTACCGGCGGCTTTCATTAGTTATTCGAGGTGGCCGAACTTAACAGCCAACTTTTTGAAAGTGGATTGCTTTACGGCCCTCCTACAGTTCTAGCTGAATCTTCAGCGTCGCCTATTCTCTCACCGGTATAGTAACTCAGCAACATTTCTGTTTTCTTGCCTTTGGTATTTTGGTATAAAACCATGTATTTCACTTTATTTACACCTTTTTGTGATTTTGTCCAGCCTAACTGCTCATTATTTTTTTGAAATCATTAACTGTTTTTGTTGTTCATTTTTCTTCTTTGTCTCCTTTTCCTTGATGACATACCTCATCTCATCCATATCTTTATATTTTTAAGGTAGGACCTTCTTTTTTGCTTAGTCTGAAACTGCGGCTGAGACTCTCTCTCCACGGAGTATATCTCAACAGTAATATCGGGAAATTCTATGTTCATCCGAAGGAAATGATCAGCGAATTACATAAAACAGACTACAAAATTCCCAAACTTTGTCACCCCCCGTTCATGTTCTACAGCCCGCTTTGTCTTTCTATCTCAAAAAATTTGGAAACGATTTTTTATGCCTTCGTTGTTTTTTATAGGTTGTTTGGGGTTTCTCGCGTTGTTTCTTTATTCTTTCCTTTTGCAGTGGAGCTGAGGGGGGGCTCTACACCCCCCTTATTTAAAAACCACACCTGCTTTCTGTACATCCACTGTTTATGAAGACGCCATCGGTGACAACATGTTTTAGCAGAAGATATTTTTCGTGAAAAGGAAAGCTCGCTTATCTTTCTCTTCGCCACCCACCTATTCGAAATCAAATTGTGTGCGAATAGGGACCTTTAACTCGATAACTGGTCGCCCGAAGTGCCTTGCAATATCTGTGCACGAGAAGTAGTGTCCGAAAAATAATTTCGGGCACCTTTTACGACAAGTGGGCACTTTGCACACGCCATTTGTGGTCTAAGAGTGTTGAGCTGTCTGTGTGTGTGTAATCATTACAAGGACTACTGTATTTCGGCACTTTACGGGTTGCGTACCTATTGCCTGCAACTTCGTTTTCGAGCTAGTCGCGACTAGCTAGATGGACAAGTTAGTTTCTAGCCTTGAATTCTAAACAATGCACCCGCTATGCGTATAAAACAGGATGGCTTACGCCTGGGACCGGGTGGTAGCCAGCATGAGGCTCGGCAGTGGACCTGGCTTCCACTGTACCAAGCACGGGAGCTACGAAGGTGGTGATTCTAGCGTAGGCTGGTAGACATCCCAGATCCAGGGGCGTGGTGCAAACGGCTGACGAGAGTGTGCTGCAGAGTTTCGCACACCTGTCTTGACGCGGGTCAAGCTGCGACCACGCGTAAGCACTTCTAACCGAAAAAAATCACCGATTAGAAGACCCAGGCCTTGTCGAAGTACATGCATAATATGTATTACGCAGACTCAGAGAAGCGAGGTGTGATGCCGGACCTATTAAAGCGGCTGTTGCTTCAATCGCGACGAACCAAGGTGCTGGCAAAAACCAGGTTGCCAGTACGCTACATCGCTATACTCGAATCACATATGTCCCTCCCTTTGAAGCGTCCAACCGCTCAATTCGCCGTCCAGTCACGTCATCTTCTGTGCGCATTGAGAGCCAGCCAGGTGCTGTTACTTTCACAGGCGTAAACCCTTTGTGATGTCCTCCTTACAGCGTCCCTTGAGGTCATGGAAGATACGACCCAAGGCCTCTCTCTCGCTCACCATCATTCCCTGACAGATACCCGAGTGACGGTAATGGGCGATGTCTTTCCAGTGTTCCTTGCAGCATGACAGGCCAGTGCTCACCGAGGACGTGAACAAGGGAGGGGAATCTTTCTTCAAAACAATTATGATAGCTTAGTCTTCAAACCTTGGGGCGATTGTGTGTGGGGTGTCAGGCTACTCTGGCATTGGCAGAAATGAACTGGCGCATGAAATGACCGCGAGTGCTGCACTCCAAAACACAGTGGACATGGCAACCTGGCTTACATAGTTCTGAAGCCACACAATAAATAACTCCGTAAAACTTGGCAAGCGGCCTGGCGCAAACAGAGATACAATAAACTACACGAAATAAAACCACACTTTGAATAATACACTACTCACTCCCAAAGCAGGCACACTTAAATTGCATTAGCTAGGTTATGGATAGGCCATACACATGCAATGCACTCGCACCTTCTCACGGGATCTCAAAGATTCCTGTGTAGCAGGTGTGGGGACGGCCTATCTGTGATACACATCATCGTTCAATGCAAGGCACTCGATATTACACGACGCAAACAATTCAGAGAACTCCACAGACAACATATATCTTTACATCCGTCATACTTGTTACGAGACAATGCCTTGTTTTCTGTTCAGTGCACCTTTAGGTTCCTATCAGATTTTCACTTCCACTTCTTAAAAATCATCTCATACCACCCATAGTTTTACCACTGCTACTATACACCAGCCAACCTATTTATCTTTTAACCACTTTTGGTCTTCACCCAGCTGTGCTCATAGCCTTTAACTGTTTTTATTCGTGTTCCCTCCTAATAAAATAACTTTGTGTTTGGCGTTCTTTGCTCTTGTCGGCATTGCGAAATTAAAATCAAACCATCATCATCAAGAAGATAGGAGATGTGGGTAGGAATTGTCAAGAGCCGTCAAGTTTCCTACATTGTTAGCTGGTCTGTTAATTGCCTCGTGTATATTTTAGAAGGTACTTTGCGCAATACACAGAGACGTTAGTCTGTGCATTCTTTTTCGAAACCCTCCTTTCCATAGAATATTCTCTTGTACCTTTGCTTGTGAGTATAGTGTGGTTGTTTACCATGGCGGGAAAGGCTGCTGCAGAAGTAGCGATTTTCGGTTCGGTTCCTGATGCTTCTGTAGAACATTGTTGAGGTTCGACCTTTCTCCAGTTTAAAATTAGCATTAAAAAAACTGTGGCTTCAGATATTATTTGATAGGTCAGTTTATAGTGAGTTGATTTCTGAAAAGAAAACTAATAATATCTCGACCAAACCTTATGCCGAATCAAGGAAGCATATATAAAATATCAGTTTTGCGCACCCGTTTTGAGTTATCTATGCTTTTAATGACATCATTATAGTACTGCGAATTTAGGTACCAATACAGCTAAAATAGGTGCCAGTAAAGTGAATACACTGTTTATTTTGAATTTTAAGTTAACCTATCCTATCAAAATATGGAGGAGACTTTATATCAAAACTCCCACACGGGGCACTTTAGTAATCTTGGTGACGGTATTCGCGATACGGCGGACCCCGAGCCCCCATACATAAGTTGTGATCTACCTTGACGACGTTTTTTATGGTGAATGCTAGAAACCTCAAATGGTGGCCGTCCGACCCCAGGTCAAGCTGCGGCGGATGGGCTCCCCGTGTGTTTACCAAGCACTGAGCTCCGGGACCTCTTCAGCTATCATGATAAAGCTAACGAAGAAAGTATCCCCGTCCCCTTCTTGTATACTGTGATATACGGCGTTTTCTAACCCCCCACCCCCAACGTGATCGGTTCCTGAAAAGGGGCGGCACCGAATTCTTCTTTGCTCCATTGTCATCGATCGCAATAGCAAAGCCGATAATTTCTCGCGCTCTTTGGTACTGAAATCCAAGGATAAATCAAAACCCTTCACTTCCTAGTCTGTCTCTCATTTCCAAGTTTCTCGAAAGACTTGTACGCAAATCGTACAAGGCTAAAAAGTTCACAACGGGAGAAGTCCTAATTGAAGTTGAACAACAATCCTGTCCCCTATCGAAGAAAATGCGCATGGTTGATGTTGACATCAATATCACGCTCAATCGGAGCCTCAATAGCTACCAAGGCGTGATCTCTGATCGAGATTTAATAAATCAGGCTGAAGCAGATCTGCTTGAGGGCCTTCGCGATGAGGGCGTGACAGCAGTGCGGCGAATCACGATACTACGAAACGACCAAGTAAACGATAGCTACTTAACACATAATGTTCACGTTTGACCGTTCAACACTTCCTGAGTTGGTCAACGCCGGCTTCATGAGATGGCCCGTGTGACCCTACGTGCCACACCCACGCTGCTGCTTCAAGTGCCAGAGGTTTGGCCACGGCACAACCTCTTAACCGACGTGCGCAAAATGTGCAGGACACTATCACCTAACAGACAACAGCGAATACGAGAGCTTCACATGTGCGAACTGCCAGGGACTGCACGCTGCTATTCTAGATGTGAAAAATTCAAACAAGAAAAACAGATCATTGTCTTGCCACAGGCGCCATCCCACAGGCGCGAAAGATGTTTGCCGCTTTCGCCATGGCGAGGTACTCCGATGGGGCTCCCCGGTGGGCGGAGCGGCGTCTGGTTTTGGCGGGGACCCAGTACTGCGATTCAGACTTGCCCCACTTCCCCCCCCCCCCTGGGTTGCCTCTGGCGGCCTGCCCCGTCACCACACCGCCTGCTCAGTGAGAAGTGGGCTGTGTTGGCAGCCACGTCCGTTGGGGATGCTGCTGCATCCACTCCCAGCAAATATTTACGGAACATTTTACGAATATTGTAGTTGTACGCAGCCAAGTCGTATATACATGTCTGTTCTACATTCTTTTTCTGTATTTGGCACAAGAATTAGTTTGTTATATTCATGACTAGTGTACGTTGGTATGATATTGTTGCGATGAACCTGTATTCTTAAGACTTACATTTTTGTTCATTATTTGGGAATTTGGCAATCCCCCTTTTCAAGGTTGCCTACGTGTTGTGGAATCTTATACTTCGAAAACATGTCTTGCTAACTAATCAGCGCTGTTTCCTGTTACTAGGAAACTGGTTTCTAGAATAATGTGTGGCCGTTTTTTAAGTGCTGCATACTGCTTGAAGTCTCACATTTGAAGTCCCAAGCTGACCACACACTCTCGGACAAGCACACGAAGCACAGCTCTAAACAAGAAATTTGGAATCGAAAACAAGAGGCAGCCAGTAACAGCAAACTAGTCCTGATCATCACAAGCACCCTTGACACTAAGGCAGCCACCGTAGCGTCATCAAATTGTACCAAACAGCACTGGTGTACATGCCTTCTGCATATAAAGGATAAAAACAATTCAAAAATGAAAATAAATAAAATGACCGTCTTGCCAACCTGTCTCTAAGTGCAGCTGTGTAGTTACAAAGCTTCCAAAGGACACATAAAACCCAAAGTGTTCAGGTCAAACAGTTTCTATTGACTTCCAAATTATGTAATACGCTTTGGCAACACAATCACTTTAATTTTGATTCCTATCTTCCCTGGCCCACAGGGTACGCATTGTATAATTACAAGAATAGTACAAATATCCATGACTATAAATAAGTCACCCACAGCAGAAAGGTTGACAAAAATTATGAAAAAATGCAAACATGTAAATTCAGGGAAGAAGCACACGATAGCTATGCTACTTCAAATATCTCACATTAAGTGAAATGGGTAGAAAACAATGTAATAAATGAGTGGAAACAAAAAATTTTTTGAATGGTGGTTAGAAAAACAAATCAATATTATGAAATTGAGTAGTTTACATCTAGTGAAAAGTTTGAGGAACAAGAAAACAATAGCACCTTAGAAACACAGAAGTTGTGTGAACTTGTGGTTGCGTGGGCCATAGAAATTAAGGCTACTTTAAACAAACCCACATTTTGGGAAATTATTGTGGACACGAGAAAAATGTGTATACAGAAAATTCCTAACGGCGGTTACAAGAGCACTCGAAATTATCATGAACAATTGATTCACACTTAGTGAATGGAAGGATAAGAATAAAATAACAAAAAGCTTTTGAAACAACCTATTGAATTCTGGCTAGGAAAACAATAGAAAGTTACAATATTTCAATACTTCACACAAAGTGATGTGATTTGAGAACAAACGAAAAAACGCGGAACATGGAATTGATTAAATAATAGATACAACCAGACCGATTTACACGACTACATGATTCACACCAAGGGATACGCTCAAAGAACAATAACAAAAAAAAACACATGGAAGCAAAGAAATGATTCAATGGTAGTTCAATGGTGCATACCTCCAGCATCAGTTATGGTAGGTATTCTTGAACAGTTTGCGTTCTTCGTTGTGGGGCCAGAAACTCCCAAAATAGTTGCAGACCAGAATGGTTGGAAAGTGAGACAAAATATCATGGTGAAAAGATGAAAGAAATTTATTACCTTTTTAAGCAACAAAAACTAAGAAGCCGGATGTTGCCGACAAAGCTCATACTTGCTCAGGATGTGACTGACAATAAATATCTGGGCCCTATACTTTGCCTGGCGAACGAATTTGATGTCTGTAAAAACACGAAGATATCTAGTTGTACACAATGCAGGATGCCACTCGCAGGTTGAAAAAAGCGTAGTTCTCTTTTTCCCAAACCAGGAGAACTCCTACGACTATGTTGACCGTCAACAGTGCTTGAGCAGGCGCCTTGTGCAGACTGTTGGAGTAGAACCTCCCTCTCCCGCCAGTTCTCCAATCTAGATATGGGTACATAGAAACCAGTTGTTAATACAGCTTTTAAGACTGGTATAATACAGAATGGCCGCCTAAAAGACAATGTATGAAAGCTGCATCCTACCGGTACTCACCTACGGGGCAGAAACTTCCAGGCTCACTAAAAGGGTCTAAATTAAATTAAGGACGACTTAGCAGTCAATAGATAACTTCATGAAGGGTGTAACATTAGGGCCACAAAGAGAGCGGAGTGGATATAATACAATGTCAGCATTGACACTCTAAGGCAACCTTAAAACAAACTGCCTGTAATGAGAGGTACCACTAATAATAAGAACTATATTTCGTGAATAGGAGCTCTGAGGGCATTGTAGCCCAGTTAGAGGCCGCATCTGAACTTGCAAAATATTTTTCTGTGTCTATCCTAAGCGCTTTGTTGGTTGAACTTACAATATGAACTTACGGATAAAGTCATGTCCATAAAATGTGGAAAAACGAAACATGCACAAACCTGGACAGCATCACTGCCATGGAAGTATACATCCTGCAGCAGAATCGCGAGTTGGGCTAGTTCGTATATATGCCAAACTAAGCTTTCAAAAACCACATCACCCAAAAACTCGTCCTGTTGTCCTGTTCGGCCTATATTTTCAGTTCATGTATGCGTTCTACAGCAGGAAGCATCAATGTAGTGCAAGAAATTTTTACTGCACAATCAGATGGAAACATTGTGTTCCCTTAATTTAAACTCTAAGCCAAATTTCCAGTGCCCACTGTATTCGAATTGCCGAGGTGTGAATTCGATTGTAGTGAGTTGTTTAGGCAGTCTTTCATTAAATTAAGTGCATTTTGCTTATGTTTCTTCAGTGGCATTTGCGTGTAAACAACGGCCATGTGGCGGTTGTGGCTGCGGCATTGCTTAAAGCCGGGTGCAATGAAACCAAAATAATAAATTCCCACACTAACTTTGGCTGCTACTGCACCTCTTATACGCTGATCCCAAGCAAACTGAATATATTTGCAATTCAACTTTGCATCAATGCGCAGTAATGGGGCCACATAAGAACACCTAACGCACAATTCTTAAAATGCAGTGCAGGGTGGGACATGAAACGGCATTGGCTTGCTCCAGGAGCACCTAACGCACAATTCTTAAAATGCAGTGCAGGGTGGGACATGAAACGGCATTGGCTTGCTCCAGGAGCTACATGGGGAAAACAAGTTAAGAAACCTTTGTCGCAGCAATGAGGCACATGCAAAATATGAGGACTTGGGTGGTATTTAGGCAACAAACATGGCTGGTAGACGGAATAATCATGACGCACAAACAAGATGCACGTGAAGTAAAAAATGATACACGCAATCTGCAATTGATACTGACTGAATTTTACGGCATACAGCAGGATTTGTTTGTTGCATAGGTGGGATGACTTGAGTGTATACCCTGCTATTCGGCTTAGGCCTTCCCTAAGTAAAAGTTGGCAGTCAGTCTTGTTACGAGTTCGGTGTTGCACTTGCATTTCAGGGCTAGACATAAAAGAGACACCAACGGTACGAAAACAACGTTGCTATATTCTCCAGAACGTTGTGCTAAAAATAGAAATGTCACAATTGCATTGTTTTAGGCTGCCTATGCTTCAAATGCAGAAGGACTGAATGTGAGTCATCATCACCAGCCAATATACGGCCACTGCATGGCAAAGGCCTTTTCCGTAGATCGTCAATTAGCCGGTCCTGCGCTAACGGCGATCAGTTTAGCCCTGTAAACTTGTTCATATCATTTGCCCGTCTAACTTAATTTCTGCCGCCTCCTGCCACGCTGGCCTTCTCTAAAGATCCACTCTGTTACCCTTAATGTTCAACTTTTATCTTGAGTCTGAATTACATGCCCTGCCCGCTTTCATTTCTTCTTATTTCTACTAATATGTCCTTAACACGCGTTCGTTCCCTGATCCACTCGGTTCTCTTCTTGTCGCTTATTATTATACTTATAACTTTCCGTTCCATTGCGCGCTCATTTGTTGGGTGCCTCCGTTCCATTGCGTGCTGAGTACCATTGCACAAATTTGTCATTCTATAGTTTCGCCACCCAAATAGCAGACATATACACACACACACAGGATGTGAAAACGGAAATGCCTGCAACTCGTGTTCATTACATCACTGCCGGACATCAGGGTTTCCCTCTTCTGGTGAACATTCTCTCGTTCGGTTTATTTTTACCGACTGTACAAAAGGCGCCTTTTAATGAGCGAACACAAAAAATCCCGAAGACACTTCTAAGGCCTTGTTCCTTTACGCACGAGTGGGAAACTAGGCTGCGCAAAAGAATATGGACAAAACATCTACACAGTTAAGCCACTGTGGCAAATCAGCATTGCGGAGCCAGTAGGAGCAACGGGTTTAGCTGACATAGCGCGAGATGATGTTTACGTGATCTGGTGTTGCCATTCCTATCGAATGTGTCCCAGTTTATGTTTTTCGTGTCTGAATAAAACTCAGTTACAGTTCAGCGCTTTGTCCTATCGTATCTTCTTGTTATGACCTCGTTTGAATTAAAGATCGCGTTGCAACAACCGTTTTTGTTTAGGCACGCTTCACAAGAGTTTGGAACTTCGGCTGGTTGTTTCGAGAGAAGGCGGAAGCCAACGTAGCGGACGGGGCGGAAACCAGAAATTTTTAGAATATCGTACGCAACCGCACGAAAATAGTTAGTGAACGCTATTTCTTTGCGTCGTTCTCACTACGCATGCGCCGTACGTTAAGCGGCTTCTGGGTTTAGCGAGCGGAAGACGAGCGGACGCTATTTCAGCGAAATACCTTGCCTACGTAAGGTCGCTTGCGTTTCCCACATGGCGGCAAGTAGTCCTTCAAGCACCCACGGTTCCGCTTTTCTGTCGATATTAATTTGCTTATAATGGACAAAGGTTCTTATCCTATGTTTTTAAATACGTCGAGTGGCTACTACATCTCCCCCGCGCAGCTCTGTACCGTCTTAACATCACTGACTGCCCAAACGAAGCTTTGTAGCCTGGCCAGCGATCGAAGCGGTCTGTGAGTGTGCGTTTTGGGAGCGTTCGCGGTGAGATGCGACGTTGCGCCTCTGCGGTGTACAGTGCTTCCATTGCTCGGGAGTACCATTCTCGAGTGACGTACGACTCAACCTCGCTTTTGTACGTATAGTGTCCATGGGTAAAAGCTTTCTTGTCTTCCGCACCAGAGTTGAGTGTCTGGCTGTTCAACACCGCAAACCGCGAGCGAAGTGAGTGCCGAATTTGCGACGGGCAGGAGAAAGCACTCGATAGCCGGTCAATACCGGTTTGACTTGCAACCCATATCGCGACGTTGTGTTCAATCGAAACGCAACTCTGGATTGTTTTGAAGTTGGATAAAGTGCATGCGTCAAACCCGGGCATTCTGTTCAAGGGGTTCTGGGAGACTGCCTGAAAGAAGTTCCACGGGACTTCAACGCTTTCTTTATGGAAAGTGCTCAGGTAAGAGAATACTCATGTCGTGCTGTGGTGCAGTCCATAGGAATTAGAAAGCGTTAGTTTGCCGTTGTTTGAATAGTCGCGTAATGTCCAAGCACACCGGCACTCCGCTAGCAGGTCAGAAGGCGAGCCATTTCGCAAAACATTCGAGAGATGGCGCCGTATGCATTAGCTTGTAGCTACAGGCAGCAGGATGAAACGTGTGCATGCTGCGGCAGTGATCGGGAAACTATAGACCATATTGTCAGGAGTTGCACAGAGATACGGCCACCGCGGGGTGAGGGGGAAACGACGCTGGCGGAGGCCTTGGGATTTGGGGCGAGGGGGAACCTCAACTTCAAGGCAATAGAGGTGACGAAGAGGCGACTGGAGTGGTGGTGGAGGAAAAGCAGGGAAGGGATGGGTACGCAGGTGGAGTAATTATGCGGACGAGAATTTAGAACAGCGAGAGGAGAAAAAAGGGGGGAGGGGGCGATGAGTTTAAAACAGAAAAGAGGGAGAGATGGGCGGGAGGAAGCAAATCTATAGGTTAACCTGGGAGTAGGGCATGTAAACGTAATAAAACAGGCAAGTCGGTTGCTGACAACCGACGCCCCAATTTAAAGGGAAAGCCACTAACCATCATCATCATCATGTGGCTACGCAACACTGATGACGGGCTCTACTAAAACTCCCCTCGCGGTTTTTACGTAGCGGGACGAAAAAGTTTAGCGTTTAGCGTACGCAATGGCAAAAAATGCTGTACGGAAACTCTCTACTACAGAAACAAACCGCAAGTGTTTATCTACATATCACTCCGTCCCGTCTGTAACGCCAACTCTTTATTTCGAAGAAACGTTTCCGACAACCTCGGCAACAAACTACAACATATATTCCATTTCACAGATATGCTGGCCAAACAAATAAAGCCTGATATTTTATTAGTAATGACATTGAAATGCACAATACTCACGAGGGGAAGGCGATGAACAAGGTCGCAACGGCAACGGCCTAAATAGCGTTGCGTCGGTCAAAACTGTCGTCGCGATTTCGACTCGCTGAGATCTTGCAGACGAATTGAGTTCACAAGACAATTCACAAGGCTGCACCAAGTCTTCATTCATTCACAGTAGTAACAGAAGGCATTTGAGTAAAACTCAACCCTCTCATCCTGTTACACGTTAAAACTGAATGGCGCCGCACCAGTAGGATAGTTGCACTTGTTGAACGCCGAAGGTAATGACCTGTTGTTGAACGCCGAATGAATGTTGACTGACTTGTTGAACGCCGAAGGTAATGAGCAAGGCTGGATGCACGTGTGTTGAAGTGTTTCACCTCACCGTGTGGGGTGGGGCCTTTGAGACTGCCGAATCAGGGGTCCGTGCAGCCCGCTTTAGAGGTGGTGGCGAAGCGTTAGCTGCTACCACTGTGGGCGCGGGGGGCCTTCCTTCAGCCTCACTCTGTGTGGCTTCAGCAGGCGCTGAAGACCGCTTGATGCTGCGCCCTGTTGCACCACAACGGAGTAGGATCGGGTATGATCAGGTGAGAGTAGCATCCTTGCCTCGTGAAATGTTAGTTTCTGTGTCACTTGAGTGTGATTATTTCTTTTTCTTTTTTCCATGCCGGGCAAACACGGCAGTATGCTGCGGGGTTGCCCTTGCAGTTCACACAAAGCTGTTGTTCAGATTTGCAGTTTTCGGCAAGGTATTCATTTCAGGCACTCTTTGCGCATGTGTCTTGGCCCCGGCAGCTTATTGGGCCCTGGCCGTGGCGTTTGCACTTGCAGCATCAGCGTGGATTTCGTATGTAGGGTGTGAGTTCCATCTTTGTGTACCCCACCTCTACAGATTCTGAGAGGATGCTTGTTGCGAAGGTCAGGACGATATGCTTAGTCTCAATTTTCATGTTTTCACGCTTGACTTTCATTTTGTAGACATTTGTGACATTTTGCGTTTGTAGGCCTTCTAGAAGTTGCTCCTCGGACAAGTACTTTAGGTCGTCATCAGAGCTTACTCCTCGGAATGTGTTGTGTGACCTTTGTTCACTGCCGGTTACAGGGATGTCTCCAAAAGACGTTATTTGCAGCAGCTTCTAACATTGATATTTGTCGAGTAGTTCGAAGAGGAGGTCTCTGTTTTCCAGCTTCTTGATGTTGTAGCCTTCACCAATGGTGGCTGTTTACGTCTTTGCAACGACAAAAGGTGAGACGAGTCGTGCGGGTTTTTCTGAGTCATTACTATGCACCACCTGGAAGCGTAGGAAGTTGTTCACATTTTTTATAAAGAACTTTGCCGTTTCGTCTTTGCCACCTCTTTTTTTTGAGAAGGATCGGTGGAACGGAACAAAGAAGCCATGAATTCAAAACTTTTTGGGCCATGGTGCTAGGCGCCCACCAAGGAGCTCAACGAGGGGACGGGAGAGGAACTCGCTGGCAAGTCTGGTACGGCGCAGATAACGTTTTCCACCGTAATCGAAGGCGGCTTTTGTGCGCCTAATTTGTATCGAACCATCATTATCGTAACGAACTCTATCTCAACCCAAACAGTTATGACATGATTACGGTGTAAAACTTGATATGCGTGCTAACGAACGAACTAAATATTATAAATGCCAATTTTCAGTATAACAGAATTCGAAACCAATGAATATGTCCAGCTAGCTCTTTATGGTTTTCTAACCCCTTCAGTCGCAAAGAACCAATCCTTGCCTACTCGGGATAAAGTTCGGTGAATGGAAGATTGAATCTTACTCTCTTCTCTTGAGCTGAGGAGCCTGCCGACTAACCATATCGATTTTACTGTTAAAGTTTTCTGCTCCTTCTGGAACTCCTCCTTTTGAATGAAGTTTTACTATAACGCCTATCAGAATATTCAATGATATGACAGTGGCAATTGTACCAAAAAAATCCCTCCATATCTGAACAAACATATTCTTACTGTGTCTTTGCAATACAGGGTACTCGTTTTGCTCAATGAGCCTGCATACTGGTTAGAAGCCTGGTAATACTAGCACGCGCCTATACGCAAAGCAGGGTGTTTGGAAATTAACCTACAGTTTTTGTGCCCTATAGTGCATGTCAGCACACTTTCTTGCAGTGAGAACATAAAATGCCTTGATACAATAGTTTCAAGCGTTAGGCAAAGTTGAAAATTTTGTGTTACCTTACATTCGATTAGCTGGAATTATAATGCCATCTACCACAGCCGACAGCCCCGAAGGCCTGGAATTTGTTTTGGTCTTCCATTTTTGCTGTTGTCGGTTGTCAGGCTGTGGCTGTCACGTTTGTTCGACAGACTGCTGAATACAGAGGCTGACGCCTAGCTCCGACTCTTCGCGCTACGCACAGGACCAGGTTCGCAGCAATGCATGGGCGACGCCGGCAAAATTTTTTTGCGAAACGGTATCAAAACTATACTTAAAATCACGCGTTGAGCTAGTTTACGCCATTTTAAGTCTTTTGTTACAAAAAAAAAAGTTGCGCATACGCGAGATCTGCTGCGCACAAGCGGAAAATCTCAACCGCGCGCCAAGAAACAGCAGATAGAGAGAGCCCGAGTAAAGCAGACGACAAATGCGAGAATCCATAAGCGGACGTCACGGAGGAATGCTCTGCAGCACCGCCCGTTGTCGCGCACACCGCCAATAATAAAGCAGACTGCGCTCGAGGCTTTGATACAAATGAAAAAAAAAACATTGTTGGCCGAGATTCTCTAGCCTTTACTAAAATCCGTTCTGTATCAGGAATTTTGCTGATAAAATAAAATAAACATGATTTATCTGCGTAAATCCAGCATTGCTAGTTCGAGTAGCCCACATACGCAAATGGCGCGAAATTCAAATAGCAGTATCAAAAGCGCTCAGGTTCTATGTTTGATATCTCAAGACATTACGTGTGTATAAGTGTAAATTAAAAATATAAAGCATAAAGCTAACTTCGTACTTCATAAACCAAAACTAGGAACGTCCATTTCCTATCCCAGCAGCTTATTATGCCTCGCGAACGATCCAAACTGCAGCCCACGGCTTTTTTTTTAGAAAAGTGCGCTCCAGCTTCATTATTGGCTGACTTTGCTTTTTGAGTTACTGAAACACACGTGTATGATGCTTAAAAATGTAGTATTTTTCTAATGACTATTATGAGCAAAAGAACAAAAGGTGTCAGAGTTTGCCGAAACACACATGGACACTCCTATTTTGTTGTGGCTGCATAGACTTTTACAAAGCCTTGTGAAATAGCTAAGCCCAATGCAGATATTAGATGCCGTCTCGAGATCACTTACCATAAAATGTTTGCTTCACCTCTTTAATAAGTGACCACTCCAGTTTGTGTCGCAAAATATTTTAATAATAAAACCAATCACAACAGTTCTGCACCGTTAGAAAACTACCACTCACGCGGAACAATTTCAAGGACAAAGGGCTTTCCAAAGTCGTGGTATTAATCGTGATGCTCCAGAAGTGAGATAGTTAAGCTTAGGACTAAAATTTACTTCAACGAATCATAAATACTCTGTAGTTACAAAATCCTAAAGTAACTGGCAACCTTGAAGGTCTGCTATTTTTAAATTCAGCGACGCCTTTTCCAGACAGGGGATTTGACCTGCCTTCGAGCCCGTTTGTTCGGTTGGGTGTTGCAAGAACTGCTTTCAAAACCATGCAAAGCGTTGTTTACAGAAAAACATTGATGGAAATTAAAAATTCCTTTTGATATTGTGGTGACTGGCGTGCCACGAGTGGGGAAAAACCCGGACGATGGCGGAGAGCAGGTGCCTCGAGAGGAAGAAAATGGAGACCGGGCCAATTTCCCTGCCAGCGAGGGGAGGATCATCATCATGGAGGGCCGGCCTGGGAACCGGAGCGACCGGCGGAGGTTCCGCAGGGCCGCTGGACAAAAACGACGGGCAGGCGTATCTAGTCTTTCGTGGCTTTCGTGGTTCGAGGGTCGTGGTCGCTCAAGCGGGGTGATGTCCACGGGCCTGTGCCAGGGAAGACCGACGTCGCCATTCGGGAAGCTGTTGGATCGCCGCGACGTCCCTTGGAGCCACAGTTCCGAGGCAAGGCCTAGCGAGCGAAGCCAGCTGCGCGTGACTAAGCGGAACCGCTACCGGTCCGCCATCTTCCAAAACCCTGCGGCGAGGACGTCGACGTCATTGCGACTGAGCGCCATCACTGTGGGACCGAGCCGTGAGCGTGGCGTTGTCTATTTTTTTCCCCGCTTTTCTCCCGACCTCTAGTGGGTCGGATCTGTTTATATTTTTATTTCGCTTGTGTGCGCGTTCCGTCTCCAATATATTCAGTGTTTACTTAGTTGTTCAAGACCATGGCGTCAGTTTCCTTGTAATCTTCTTGCGCGAGTCAAACACCCGTCTGCTTAACTCCAATGTCCTCACAATTTTGGAGTCGCGACAGGACATTGCTCTCCTTCCATCTGAATAGCTTAAGCAGGCAAGTGCGTGCGACGAACGAGGATGGATCTCGAGAAGTTGATGCTCATCGGCAAAGAATTAGGGCTGTCACGTCAGGATCTCAGAGAATGGATCGACGCTGAACACGCGAAAGAAAGAGAAAATCGTGCGACCGAACGCGAGGCGGCTAAAGAAGCCCCAAGACTAGCGCAGCAGACGGAGACCGAGACCCAAGGTCGAATTAAGGCTGAACGCACCATGCTAGAACTGAAACTACAACTTCAGGAACGGTCGCAGGGTTCCAACGCAAGTTGGTACGCCGTAGCAAGTGACACCGCGACAAATGGGGCACAAAGCATCCACAGCCCTCACACGCTCATTCCCGGCTCTAATGAGGAACGAGACGAGCTCGACGCTTATATACAGCTGTTCGAGAGAGTGGCAACAAGCAAAGATTTGCCTTTGGACAAGGGGGCGCTCTCATTACACTTGTGCCTTACAGGTGATGGGCTCAGCGCCGTTGGCCGCATGTCGCCCGACGATGCAATGAACTACTCTAAACTGAAGAACAGTTTACAGAGGTTTGGGTACACCGAAGAAGGATACCGGTGCAACTTTAGGGAATCCAGGCCGCAGAACTCAGAAACAGGCCGTCAGTTTGTTGGTCGTCTTCTCGGCTACTTCTGCAGCGGGCAGGAAATGGCGAAATAAGAGCAATCGTGCTCCGCGCTCCGGGACAAAATGGTGTCCGAGCAATTACTGAGCCAGTGCGACAAGAAGCTAGCCATTTTCCTCAAAGAAAGGGGCTGCTAGAGACTGGACCAGCTTGCTGAGAAGGCTGACCAATTCCTCGAAGCTCAAGGCTTTGTCAACCTTGGCAGAGGGAGGGAAGAAAAGAAAGACAGTGGCCAGCCAGCTGTACTTCCCCGGGCTCCTGATCATCAGGAGCACAAGGTCAAGCTTCGTTGCCTTTTATATAACAAGCCAGGCCACCGTCCGTCTGACTGTTGGGTGAAGACACGGGGTCCCGGTCAGGTCACCCAGAAAACTCCTTTCTGCGTAAGGTGCCGCAAGAACGGACAGCGGGCCGAAGTCTGCCCTAGCCAGCCAGAGAACAACAACCAAACATCGTGTTCTTCGACTGGAAACGGCCATCGACCGGAGACGTCGAACGGGCGGCGACAACACCAAGGGGGGCAAGCGCTTCCGAGACGGAATACTCCGAGAGCGAAACGGGAGCAAATCCCAACAACTGAAGGAATACTTGAAGGACAGCTTGTTATACTCTTACGGGACACCGGCTGCAACTCAATATTCATTAAAAGGTCGTTGGTTCCCAACAGTAAGCTCGTGGGAGAAACAAGCAGTGTCTACCTGTTGGACCGAACTCGATTGATACTGCTGTAAGTGGAAGTGGAGATAGACTCCCCTTTATTCTCAGGGCGCGTCTGAGCGTCCTGCACGGACAACCCCCTGTACGACGTTATCATAGGGAACATTTACGGTGCTCGTGATCCCACTGCTCCAGACGCCAACTGGAAAAACAGACCTGCCGAGTCTCACAAACAGGAACCGAGCACTCCAAGCACTACTCTTGAAGCAGACAGGGTTCCAGTAGTCGTTCCAGAACACCGAGCTGCCCGGAACGACTTGTTCGACTTCGCCATCCATTGCGAAGTCGAACAACGACAGGCGCGTTGGTGCAGCAAACCGCCAGGCGGTAAGGAGGACTCCGCAGTTACCTGTTGTTGCTGTTAACCCCTCCACGGTCAGCCCTGTGGAATTAAGGGAAATGCAACAACATGATCCTACGCTCCGGAAGTTTTTCGGTGAGGTCGGGAAAAAAAGGTGGAACACGCGGCTGGCATCGAATATGTGATGATTAAAGGTATTGCTTACCGGCGGTACCGTTTACCCTCTAGAAAAAATGGAGCAGGTCGTGGTTCCAGTTTAGCTTCGAGACAGCGTTTTGAAAATGGCTCATGAAGGAATACTCGCTGGACACCAGGGAATCAAACGAACCCTGGATCACGTGCGCGAGGAAGTTCACTCGCCTTGGATGCGAGCTGACATTACAAGATTTGTTAAGTCATCCGACATCTGTCAGCGGACTGTACCCAAGCATCTCGTAGGCCATGTGCCGCTGGGGGACATGCCAGTGATTGAGACACTGTTCCATCGTGTCGCCATCGACATTATCGGACGTCTCTCACCAACCAGCGAAAACGGAAACCGGTACGTTCTAACAATGGTGGACTTTGCAACGCGATACCCCGATTCCGTTGCGTTATCAAGCATTGAGACGAAAAGGATTGCTTAAGCGCTTCTTGAAATGTTTTCTCGAGTGGGATTTCCCAGGGAAAACATCACTGACCGAGGCAGATCCTTCACATCCGGACTTAAGAAAGAGCTCAGCCGTCCTCTTTCATTTGCACAGCTGCCAACAACTCCGTATCACGCAATGGCTAACGGGCTTGTCGAACGGTTTAAAGGCACGCTGAAACAAATGATAAAGCGGATGTGCCAAGAAAAGCTAAGAAATTGGGATCGTCACCTGGCCCCACTACTGTTCGCCTATAGCGAGGTACCTCAACCTAGCCTTGGTTTCGCACCATTTGATCTCCTGTATGGCAGACATGTCCGCGGGCCGATGGCTGTACTCAAAGAGCTTTGGACAGGAGAGAACTTAAACTCTGATGTCACGACGTCATTCCCTTACGTCTTCGAGCTCCATCAACGACTCGAGGACACCTCTCGGTTGGCACATGAAGAGCACCGAAAGTCAAAATTGGTGCAGAACTATTAAAACAGAAGAGCGAAGGCACGTCACCTCACTGTTGGTGACAAAGTCTTACTTCTGCTTCCATCTGACAATAATAAGTTAATACTGACATGGAAAGGACCGTTCACTGTCTTCGAAAGTTACAACGACGTCAATTATGTCATACACCTTGGGACAAGAACTAGCTTGTTTGATATCAGTATGTTGAAAAGGTATGAAGAACGAGAAACGTCGACACCAGCTCCAAGGCATTCCTCCGTCGCGCTTCAGTCTGACGAAACGGAAGGCGGCGATTTACCATGTGTTTCGGTAAGACAAAAAGAGTCGTACCAGGATGTGGAAGTTTCGACACATCTGACTTCCTAGCAATACGAACCCAGGTCTGTTCTCTTCTATCATCTTACTAGAAGAGCCTCTCCGACCTTCCTGGGAAGGCAGACCTGGTCCACTGCAGGGTGCACATAGAATCATACCAACTTATTCAAGTCCGGCAGTACCCGATTTCCTTTGACATATAGGAGTCTGTTGAAAACGAGGTGCAAGAGATTCTGCGAATGGGTATTATAGAGCCTTCAGAGTCACCCTACCAGTTTCCCATCCTGCCAGTAGACAAAAAGAATGAGACGATTAGACTCTGCATAGACCTCAGACAACTGAACCTCGTCCTTGTCGCCGACAACGAGCCCGTACCCAGAGTGGACATGATGTTTTCTAAGTTAGGGAAAAGCCGTTTCTTTTCATAATTCTAGATTTATTAAAGGGTACTGGAAAGTACCAATGCATCATTATTCGAAGCTTTTTGCTGCATTCGCGTCCGCCTCTGGATTATATTCGTTTACATTTATGCCGTTTGGCATCAAAACCGCTCCCGCAGTTTTCACACGCCTTATGAGCAAGGTGGTTGGTGGGCTTCCAAATGTTTACCATCACCTCGATGATGTCCTCATCCCAACAGAGACCTGGGAGGAGCACCTGCAAGCACTTGCAGCGTTTTTCATGAGTGTGCAGGAAGCTGTATTGACGATTCCACCCAAGAAAAGTAAAATCGCGTTCTTTACTGTCAAATTTTTTGGCCACATCATCGGCAATGGACTTCTGCGCCCGCAAACGGAAACCCTCCAAAAGGTTCAAGATGCCACACGACCGACCACCAAGCGAACTGTGCGGTCCTTCCTTGGCCTTACGGGGTTATTATCGCCAGTTCGTGCGAAACTACACCCAAGTACATCGTCCATTGACCAAGATGACGCGAAAGAGGGCACCCAACAGGCTTAATTGGGGTGACACTGAACCAGCAGCGTTTGACAAGCTGAAGAAGTTGTTGTCTACAGAACCCATACTGAAAGCGCCGGACTTCACAAGACCTTTCGTACTTCGAACGGACGCTTCTTCATCAAGCGTCGCCGCAGTCATCATGCAACAACATGACAATGTCCTTTACCCAGTCGCCTACGCGAGACGTCGACTCTTGCCACCGGAAGCTTCCTACTCCACTGTTGAGAGAGAGGCATTAGCGTTGGTCAGGGCGATTAAGAAATTCTACATCTACTTATACGGAAAGCAGATTATCTTACAGAGTCACCACCAGCCCTTAGCGTACATACACTCCGCGAGGCACATTAACAGCCGCGTTCTTCGCTGGAGCCTCACAATGATGGAGTATGATTTCACAGTTGAGTGCGTAAAGGGTAGCGAAAACGTCGGAGCGGATTACCTTAGTCGTATCTCCGCCTAGTATATAGTTTTTTTTCATGAATGATTTGTGGAACCCTTCATTTTTCTGGGGACTGACTGCAAAGGTCCTTCACTCCGACACGCTCCTTCGGTACCCTGTGTCACCATGAGCAAACATTTTTCTGTGCCGACTTTTGTTTCCCCAAACAAACCTTTTTAGCAGGGGGGTGAATGTGGTGACTTGCCTACCACGAGTGGGGAAAAACCCGGATGACGGCGCAGAGCAGGTGCCTCGAGAGACAGAAGATTGACACCGGGCCAATTTTCCTTGGAGAGTGTGTGCCCGCGAGGGGAGGATCATCATCAAAGAGGGACGGCCTGGGAACCGGAGCGAGCGGCGGAGGCTCCGCCGGGCAGCTGGACAAAAACGATGGGCAGGTGTTTCGAGGCTTTCGTGGATTTCGACTTTCGAGGTTCGTGGTCGCTACAGTGCGGTGATGTCCACGGGCCTGTGACACGGAAGACCGACGTCGCCGTTCGGCAAGCTGTTGGATCGCCGCGATATCCCTGGGAGCCACAGTTCCAAGGCCAGGCCTAGCGAGTGGAGCCGCGAGCGGTCCGCCATCTACCAAAACCCTGCGGCGAGGACGTCGACGCCATGGCGACTGAGCGCCATCACTGTGGGACAGAGCCGTGAGCGTGGAGTTGTCTATTTTTTCCCCGCTTCTATCCCGAACTCCAGTGGGTCGGACCTGTTCATATGTTTTATTTCGCTTGTGTACGTGTTCCGTCCCCAATATAATCAGTGTTGAAATATATGTTCAAGACCATGGCGTCAATTTCCTTGTGATCTTCGTGCGCGAGTCACACACCCGTCTTCTTAACCCCAACTTCCTCACAGATATTTTTTGCTAAAGTTTCGCATCTTTTCACTGCCGGGCGGTTTATTTTGGTCTTGGTTGTAAGAGAAATAACACCAACAAAATTCAGCGGGCATGTAAGCGTGCCTTTGGTGAATACCGCACGAATTCATACAGGCTTTTGTGGCTACCACCACGTCAGAGGCTCACAAAAAAGAAAATACTGATCGCAGAAAATACTAGTGAATGTGAGCATGAATCACGTGACGAGCGCTCGGTATCATCTAGGCTTGCGCGTTGACTCACGCCATGTGAGGGGCACTCAAAAAAAAAGAAATTACCTAGTACACGTGAGCGTGCGCCATCATCCCACTTGCCCTTCAAGAACACTCTGCCCAGCGTTTGTGACGTGATATCTCGCGTGCTGTTTTACTCGCCAGTTCACGTACGCTCGCGTCGGAAGTAGGCAGCATTGAACAGATCGCGCTGCAGACGCCGAGTTCCCTAACGCAGTAGCCACCGTTTCGAGCACGTGCTACACAGTCCACCCTGGTAAATATGTTTAGGCCAACGGACGAAACGATCCCGGCCGGCCACTTACGGAGAGCTTTCAGGAGCACGTTAGGAAATCCGTGTCAGGTGCAACAGCCGGGTCTCCGACAAAGGATGAGAGAAAGAGATAGAAATCACTTTATTTTTCAAGCAAGTTGAGTAGGAATGCGTGGTGGCTGCCGGCCAAAGGCTGGTCATGGCCGTGGCTTCTCGGTCAACCAGAAGTAGCTGCGCCCCCGGTGGCGAGCAGCCGAGCGCGTCCTCCCAATGCTCGACGCTGGAGGTGGCGTAGAATAGCCTCAGAGGAAAGACCCACATTCCTTGGCAAGGAGTCACAGAGGGGACACTTTGGCGCAGGGAACTCAGAGCAGTAGGTCTTGAGTAGGAGGGATCGACGGGCGAGGGAGTTGGTCTGAAGGAGCCGCCATAGGCGCTTTTGAGCGTTGGTGAGGGATGTGTGGGCAGCAGGAACATGGGGACGGGACAGGCGAAAATTCTCCATGGCTTCTTGATATGAGAGCAGACGATTGCGTTCCAACCGAGCACTGTGTTAGGGAGCAGGAGCGAGCACAGCACTTCTGTTTAGTTCTTGTGCGGCTTTGTGGGCCGCCTCGTTGCCTCCCACCCCAGTGAGGGCCGGGGTCCAGACGATGTCGGGTGATTGAGTATAAGGACGATGGGGAACCTTTAGTGCTGTAGCCGAAACGCTACCCCGAATGAAGTTTTGAATGGCCGTCTTCAAATAAGCTACTCGAACCTGCGATTCGAGCAAGCGATTTGAATAAGCGATTCGAATTAACGCCCGTCCCATGTCTTCTTTTCCTTGTCCCGTCGGAATGCGCAGGTTTAAGTATAAATACGATTATAATGAGTGGGGACACTTAATGATGCGAGGAAGGACTATTGCCACGACTTCCGCCGTTGCGGGGTAAGATGTCAGTAAGGTGATGACACTGACCGGGGGAGAGCCCGCCAGCTCTCCTGTTCCTCCAGCCTTTCACCATAAGTAGAAGCTGGGGAAATATGTGGGTGAACAGTGCGGCCAGCGATTGCTCAGGTCAGCATTTCTATTTTATTACCAAGGGAGAACGACCAAGTAAAATAGTGGTTTCACTGAATAAAAACTCCTATGAGCATGAAATTTTCTTCAGGCTTATGTTGAGAGTAATTTATTTATGATGTTCTCCACATTTATATTTCCGTAAAAGCAATATTGGTGGATTACAAAACTTCCACAAAACCCCTCGGTGAAAAACCCATACAAAACTTTTCGGTAACTCCAAAACAGTACGACTGCGGAGACTTGGAAAATTAAGTATAGCAGATATAGCTAAAATAAATGTATCTGAGATAGACGTGTACGAAGGAAAAAACGGACATACCTGCAACATCTAACGTCAGAAAAATATGTCTATTTAAATACAATCCACAAATGAAGCAGCAGCAACATCGAGGGTACGCCTTTAGCATAGTTGAAAGAACGTCTGACATTAAGCGACCAGCAACGTTATCTCATCATCCGAAAAGTTTCATAGAAATGTTGGACGTTGTACGGATGTCTAATAGAGAACAGATACTGCTAGGACTTAGACGTTCGGATCTTTTTGGAACGTCTCAGAGATGTTAGTGGTTTGCTTCACTGTTTCCTCTCTACCGGCCCGAAGCACACTCGAGGGCACGGAGGAGATGCAGACGGAGGATAGCGCAGGAGCCCCCGCCCCCGACCTGCCACCTGTGCCACCCGGGGTGCTCCTGACACCCTCAGCGGTCGCGGCTCGAACGAAGGACACCAGAAAGGGTTCAAAGTCCGGGTAGTCTGGTCCGCCGGGTACCCCTTCTAAATCTGATGCAGACATGGGTTTGCAACCTTGCCTATCTGCCTTGCAGCTGAAGGAGCGGGTCGCTTTATCCAAACCTCAAGAGAAAATAAAAAAAACCCTTAGAAGAGTCCAAGCTTCGAAAGACCTTGCGTAAATTGTCACACTCTAGTAGCTCAAAACACTTTAAAATGGGAAGAGAAAACATAAAACCACAAAACAATGGAACTGCAGAGGCTTCTTAAAAATTATGACGATGTGTATGCATGCTAATCAGGCAAGAGTAATGTTTGTACATGAAACACATTTCAATTTTCAACAAATTTTTTGAATAGTTACCTTGTGTACAGAGGACACCCACATATTCATATCTTGACAGAGGAGGCCATCGTGGAATGAGGACTGTAGGCGAGCGGGAGTAGCCCATAACAAGGCGTTTGGTATCCTCCTGCGGTACCCCATGTCGGGTAACCTTTTGTTGTTCAAACGGGCCAAGACGTTACGGAAACGTGTGCGCCTCGAGGCCAAGCGAGGTAGTTGGGGTTCCTTCGAAACATCAATAAACTCCTACTCAGACACACGAAAAGTATGGACATGAATCCGCAAACCCTAGGGACAACAAACACAAAGTCTGCTTCTGGTCAGCACAGCCGAGGACACACTCGAAGACCGGGCTGACACACTCGTACAACACTTCCAACACCTGTCCAGTTCAGCACACTACACAAAAAAGTTTATAAAACAAACAATCGGCCGAAGAGAAGCCTATACTAACTAACAATAGTCAACATGGTATAACTCAGCGTTTTCACTCCATAAGCCGAAGGGTGCTCTGAGCGCGTGTAAACCCTAAGCTCCAGGCCCAGACAACATCACATGGACAATGATACAACACCTACAAGCAGACATATTTGAAACACTTTACACCTATATAATAAAATGTGGCTATCGGGGCACATCCACACTCTTGAATAGAGGCCATAGTAGTGGCTTTCTTGAAGAAGATAAGGAACCCGTCGTCCCGCTCAAGTTACCGTCCTAAAGCCCCGATGCGCTGCTTGTGCAAGCTCTTCGAGAAGATGATCAATCGCGGGCTCGTGTACTTCCTTCGGTAAAACGGTCTTCTGGAAAACTGCCAGGCACACTTCAGGGTGGGGTGAACGACGAACGATAAACTGGTGTTGTGTTTAAGCAGTGTTGTTTACCTGCATTTTTTGAACTCGAGAAGCCCTACGACATCGCTTGGCGTTATCGAATACTTAGTGAGCTCAAGTCATTTGGTGTTTCGGTTATCTTGTTAAACACCCTTGTTAGTTACTTGTCAGAGAGAAGGTTTCAAGTAACAGTTGGTTGTGCAATGTCAGGGGTTCCCTGCAGGAAATAGGTGTGCTGCAAGGTGGCGTGTTGAGCTGCACTGTCTTAATAGTAGAAATCGTCTCTTGGAAAGGCACTGCCACATACAATCTCTTATTTCATGTATGTAGACGACGTGCTAATATGTTTTATATCATATAATATTTCAATATGCGAACATCAAGTCCAACTTGGTGTCAAGAAGCTTGCCGGCCGGGTAGAAGTCAGTCAGTCAGTGAAAATTTTATTACGCACCAGTCAAAAAGGGGGCGTTAGGTGCTCCCTCCCCCCATCAGTCGGCCGGTATCCCTTGGGACTTGGCGGCTTCTAGGGCGAGACCGATGATCTTGCGCTGGGTTTCGGAGGTTCGGCTGAGGAGTAGTGCCTCGCAGGATGCTACGTTTCGGTGCGGTTTCTTGTACGAAGGACACGTCCACACCATGTGGACGAGGTCCGCTCGACCCTTACATTTCTTACATCTTGGATCGACGACTTTGGGATGCCACTTACTATATAAGACTGGGTTCTGGAAAACTCCCGTCTGCAAACGTCTCCAGTAAATCTCCTCTTCTCTACTTAGCTGCGGATCCGCAGGAGGTAGTATCTTCCTCTTAAGTCTATAAAATTGCGTAATTTCACTGTAGTCACTCAGCCCTTCGTTCGTCGTCATCTGGGAAGAAGGTTCGGCATGCAAGGCTGAGGCCAACGACTGGACATCAGCAGCGGCGGCGTTGGCGGCGGTCGCTCGGACTGTGAGACCTCGGGCGGTCGCATGTGCTTTCTCATTCCCAATGAGTCCCCGATGAGCGGGTGTCCACACTAACGTTACCTCTTCGGTTGAAGTTTTTCATATTTGCGAGGATACTCCACGCGGCGATGGAGATCCTTCCTCGGTCAAAATTTCTGATGGCCGATTTAGAGTCGCTCACTATCGTTCTAATTTCCGGCCGGGTCATTGCTAAGGCAATGGCTACCTCCTCGGCCTCCGTCGTGTCCCTACTCAGTAACGTGCAACACGAGACTCGGACCCCGCTTTCAGTGACCGCTGCTGCTGCGTAAGCGGTTTTACTCTGATATGCCGCTGCGTCTGTGTAAAGGACGTCCGTCTGTCAACCGTATCTGGTTTGCAGGGCTTTGGCTCTGCTCTTTCGTCTAGCTTCGTTATACGCGGAATGCATGTTTCTGGGCATGGGTGTTACCTTAATTTTCTCCCTGATCGACTTTGGTATCTCGCGTGTATCTTTGGCAAGTTCACTGGTCTGGTATCCCAGAGGTTCGAGTATTTTGCGACCCGTCCTGCTGCCCAACAGTCTCTGCTGTCGCGATGCATTTGCCGCTTCTATGAGTTCATTTAAAGTGTTCGATACGCCAAAACTAAGAATCTTGGCCGTTGACGTGTTCGTTGGAAGACCTAGCGCACATTTAGTTCCCTTTCTTATATTATGTTCAAATTATTCTTCTCGGAATTTGTCAGCTTCATGTAGGGGGCTACGAAAAGGATCCTACTTATACCGAAGGCCTGAAACACCCTGAGGAGGTTGGGCTCCTTCATCTCAATTGCTTGTTTGAGATTCGTTTCATCATTCTGCAAACATGTGCAACCGCATTTTCTAGTCGACGTATGGTCTCCGTGTTTCTGCCGGTGTCCTGGACATAAAGCCCCAGTACTCTTATCTTGTCCCTCGCGGGGATTTTCTGTCCTCCTACTTTAAGTCTTATGTTGTGGCGGTTCCTGCTCGCTTTCCGCTTGTACTGGGTGACAAGGAACAGTGCCTCCGATTTTTCGGCCTAGCACTTGATTCCCAAAGTTTGTAGGTAGTTTTCAATTTCATCTATGGCTTGCTGTAGTATATCTTCAATGCGTCCGTCACTACCATGGTTGGTCCACAGAGTGACATTGTCCGCGTAGATAGTGTATCTCAGGTCTTCTATCTTATCGAGCCTCTCGGATAGTCCTATCATGGCTACGTTAAACAATGTCGGAGATAGGACTGACCCTTGAGGCGTGCCCCAGTTACCTAGTTCGATGTTCCGGAGGGAGGCACCCCCTAACTCTATGTTAGCCGTACGATTTGAAAGGAAATCCCTGACATAGTTGTATGTTTTGGTCCCCACGTTTAGGGCGCTCAGGTGGCGCAGGACGGCCGAATGTCTGACGTTGTCGAAAGCTTTGGCTACATCGAGGCCAACAATGACTCTCGTATCCTTACTCGTACTGTCAAATATATCCTCCTTGTTTTGTAGCATAACATCATAGACCGAAATGTTCGCCCTGAAACCTATCATGGAGTCTGGGTACATCCCCTCGTCTTCTAGATACCTACCAAGTCTGGTTTGAATTACATGTTCCATTAACTTGCCAACACACGATGTGATGGAGATCGGTCTTAAATTCTCTAAACCTAGTTTCTTGCCGGGTTTCGGAATGAGTGCCAGATTAGCCGTTTTCCATTCCGGTAGAACCTCGCCCCTGTCCCAACATCTCTGCATATAGCCGGTTAGTTCAGGGATGGATTCGTCATTTAGGTTCCTCAACATCTTATTGCTGACTCTGTCCGGTTCAGCAGCCGTTTTGGTCTTGAGGCTATTTACCTTGGCTCTAACCTCCGCGATCGTGATCGGGGCGTCGAGAATCTCGTTCACTGCACCCGCGTAGTCGGGAAGACTTTCTCGGGAGGACGGCCCCAACTATCTGCTCCGGATTTCGTCTAACAGCTCTTTAGTGGTCCCGTCGAATTTATAAGTTAGGTTTGTAGTTTCTGTCGCGCTTCGGACTTAGTCGTGCTTGGGTCAAGGAGATACCCACTTATCTTCCATGTTTTCGAGTTCCCCATTCCCACGTTCATCTGATCGCATATGTTCCCCCAGTTTACTCGAGTCAATTCCAAGCAGTATTCCTCAATTTCCTTATTTAGGGCAGCAATCCTTTTGCGGAGATTTCTGTCCCACCTCTTACTTTTAGGTTGCCCTTCCAGTTCCTTTTTCTTTCTCCACAGGCTGACGAGATCACTGTCAATCGTTTCTGTCCTTTCGTCTGTTTCTAGCTCATCTGTTGTAGCTTGTGCGGCATCCAATATATTTCTACTCCACGCGGCGATGTCGCTTATTGGTTCGCCCACCGATGCATCTGCGTTTCGGAAATTTTTCCAGTTAGTGATTTTATGTTTGCGTTTCTTCGGAACCGGAAGACCATTGCTCACAACTATCTCTATGATTTTGCAGTCGCTGCCCAGGTCTTCCCCCGTGTTACGCCACTCGGCCTCGCCTCCCCCGTGCGTGAGGGTAAGATCTGGTGTCGTGTCCACTGACACACAGTCGCTGAATCTCTTCGTTCAGTATCCTGCCCTTGACCAAGGTTTGCCTATAACCCCACGCCGCATGCGGAGCATTAAAGTCTCCCACAACTAGCAAGGGAGCACCATTAGCAAGCCTTTTGACTCTAAGGAACAGGTCTCCAAAGTGACATTTACTTTGTTCGGGCAAACTGTATACGTTCAGTACGAATAAGCTCTTGTCGGTACGGTTTCGCGGAATGACTTCAATTAACGAGTGATCTATCTCGGTGTTCCCAGTCTCGTGCTGCATGGTCGTTACATTTCTTCGAACAAAAGTGGTTACCCAAGTGTCGTTTCCGGCACCCGGGTATGCTTTGTATCCTGCCAATTTAGAATTTTTCCTACATTCTTGTACAGCAATTATTTCCGGATGATCTCCGCCATTGTGCAGGAAAGTTTGTAAGACCGCACGTTTGCTGCCATATCCCCTACTATTCCTCTGCCGGACTAAGAAATGAGGGTGTGGCCTACGATCCATCCAGTTTAGTGTCCTGATTCCTCATGCACTTTAATTTTCTTGCTTGCGATTTTTGCAGTCGATCCGCACGTTTCTCCAGTTCACCGAGTCTGCCCTGAATTCTTTTAAAACTCTTAATCTGTTCAGGCATTGCTACGAGAGCTCGTTCTAACGTGGTGAACCTAGCTTCGTATTCTTCCAGCTTACAAAGGATTTGCTTGAGTTCTGGTCGCTCAGAAGAAGATTTGTTTACCACCTGCATCGACTCTCCGTCTACGGGCCCCGATTTCTTGGCGGACTTAATTTCTTCTATCTGCTGCTGCATGGCCTTTAGTTGCTCCGTTAGCAATTTATTTTGCTCTCGTAATTTCCTAAGTTCTTCTGAGATCTATTCTGCTCCTGTAGCTCGTTTGTGATTACTGCGTTTGCATCCTGGGTGACGCCACTTCCCCAGCCTACCTTTGGTGTGTTGTGCTTCGGCGTCTCACGGGCACCAACACTGGCACTGTACAGGTTCGTTGTATTGTTCGTTGTTTCTTTCCTCCACGATGGTATTCGAGGAAACGAGACCGATCTGTTTCTCGACTTGCTGCGATTCCGGGATTTGCTTTGTCCACGGTCCCGGCTTTGGTCTTGACGACTTTTCCGCTGCGTGTCCTTGCTGGTTGAAGGCCCATTGCCTTGCCGTTGTTTTCCGTTCTCTTCTTCTTGCCTTCTTGTCTCCTTGTCGAGCTTACGCTCCCATTGCCTCTTCTTAATTAAGTACGGTATGCGATAGAGAGCTTTGCACCTTCTGTCCCCTGTTTCGTGATCCTTTCCGCACAGTTGACATTTTGGCATGCAGTCGTGTTCGCCGGTTGGGGACGGCGTGCTTCCACACTTTCTACATTTCTCAGAAGGTTCTTTGTTGCAGACGTCAGAGCGATGGCCCACTTGTCCGCACTTGAAGCAGACTTCATGTTTCTTGCGATTGAGGAAGGATTGTATGGGCGATGCCAGAATCCGCACCCACCTCGGGACCCAGGAGACGCCGAAGGTGATAATCACCGACTCCGATGTACCCATCCTACGAACCCCGAGAACGGGCGGGTTCGTTGGATGAGAAGAGGCCCACCTCCAATTCCTCTTTGGTGATGCGTCGGTCAATGCCGTGCACCACGCCTCTACCGCAGTCTTCTGGGGCGGCCATGTAGGTTGCAATTTCGTACATTTTACTTCCGAACTGTACCTTCTTCAGTGCGAGTACTTTAAGGGCGTCTTCTTTCTTCGGCGTGCTGTACGTGATGGTACCTTGTATCTTGTTCAGTACGACTTGACCCTCTTCTTTTCCTCTTTCCCAGTGTACGTGGGCGTCGAGTCTAATCGTCCCCCCAACATAGACGAGGGAAAGCTTTGTCAGCTGTAATCCTTCCTTGGGTCTAGGAATTACCTTGTGGTCCGTGTGGGGTAGTCGTGGTAGTCGCGATGCGATAGGCCTTCCTGCCAGCTGCTTGCCAGCCTGCAGAGCTTTATTTTCTCCGGCGGGAGACCCCTTGACCTTGTTTTCGAGTTCAAAGGCTGCTGCCGTGCAGATGTCGTTGGTGGTTTGTTTCTCCCTTCGACCTTGGTCTTGTAATTCCGTAACTTTCTTGGTCACTTTCGTGATCCAGCTGGATTCCTTAAGTTCCGACGGATCAATATCGGTACCTTCGACCGTCACTTCCATCACCATTTTCGTCGGCCACGCGTGGGCCGCCGTCGGGAACCGAGAAACAACCGACGGCAGCGGTGCCCGGGCCGCCCAGCAGGTAAGCCTAAGCTAGGCGAGGCCTAGCGAGGCGCTCGGCGAGGTCGATCGGCAAAGCGTCCAGAAAAGTCTTAAATTCCACTCACAGGTTCCAAATTGGTGTCCACGGGGTCCGTAAATGTTCCGACAGAAGCACACACCACTTTCAAACCAAGAAATTGCCTTGTTCCGCCAGAGAAAAGAACATTTTGCGGAGCCGACATGATGTGCGTCCGCCCCCGCTGGCCCCCTAGCGGACCTCCTCCGGCCGGGTAGAAAAGAATTGCGTTATAATGAATCCTGCGAAAAGGTCCGGCATTGTGTTCTTCACGAAGCGCGTGGCCCGCATGGACCCAGACATTACTCTTAATGGCGTGTCGCTTCCTGTGAACAAGGACCACAGGTTTTCAGGAGTTGTGCTCGAACACAAAGTCAGATTCATTCCACAAATAAAAAAACTTAAGCATAAATGTCTGCAAAAAATGCATCCTTAAGGTGTTAGATTGTATCCCTAAGGTTCTCTCCCTGAATTTGTAAGGGGTTACAAAGAAATCCTTCTGCGCTTGTATACTGCTTTGGTTGGGTATCCTTTAGACTTTGGCAGTGTGGTGTATAGATTGGCGACAAAAACAGCGTTCCGATTGCTTGACCCAGTGCTACACTTGGGCATACGTGTTGCGTCGGGTGCTTTTCGCACTACCTCTGTGGAGAGTTTGTATGTCGAGGGTAACAAGTGGTTCCTTGAGAACCAACGGACGTGCATGGACTTGCTTTATGTTTTAAAATTTTTATCACTGAACCACCATCCTGATTTTCTTGTCTTTAAAAATACATCAACATCTGCGCTCTTTTTATTTCGGCCTTCTGTTCCTGTGCCCTTTTCACTTAGACGAGCCTCGGATCTTAGCGTTCCGTTTCTAGATGTGTACAGGTTATCCTTGTCAAACATTTTACCGCCTTGGCAAGTTCGCCCTGTGTCCTGTGATCTTTCTTTTGGGAAAATTGAGAAACATTGGGTGCCGCGAGCTGCAATACTGCAGCGCTTTCTGTCTCTGCCTTTAAATACCCAGATGCTGAATTTTACAGTGACGCTTCTAAAACCTCCGCCATGGTATCCTGAGTGGCTCATGATCACAAGTTCAATGCAGCAAAAACCGTGAGCGTGCACACAACCATTTTTTTTTGCAGAAGCGTATGGAATATTACTGATTGTACGACACATTCTGGAAAATCAAATTTCCAATTCTATCATCTCTGCAGATTCACTGAGTGTTGATCCCGCACTGCCATCGCACAAGACCCCAAGAACCACATAGCTAACCTTGTATTCAACACTATCATGTATGATTATGCACAAAAGCATGAGCTGCTCCTCTGGTGGGTCCCCAGACAAGCTGGTATCGCTAGGAACAAGTTGGCAGACGAGAGCGCCACTGCTGCTGCACTCGCTAACACTGTAGACTTTACAACAGTAACCTATCAGACTCCAAGCCATGCATTAGACAACACTTTCACAGAACATGGCAAACACACTGGAATGAACACACAGACAATAAACTACATGTAATAAAGCCACACTTGGGGCGGTACACAGCTGACTCACACCCCAGATACACGGAAGTCGCCTTGCTAGGCTGTGCTTAGGGCACATTCATGCAGCGCACTCCTATCTGCTCACGAGAACTTCAAGACCCCAGGGCAGCAGGTGCGGAGAGGGCCTATCCACAGTGCACAGACTCATTCAATGCAAGGGGCTGGACACCACATGACCGAAACATTTTCCTGCTCTGTATAGACAACACATCGCGCTACACCTATCACACTTCTTGGCCGACAAGCCAATGTTTTCTAACAAGCGTGCTTTCCAGTTTTTATCAGAAGTCAAGTTTTTACAGCTTCTTTATATTATGCATAATGACACTGGCCCTATACACCAGCCATCTGGACGCATTTTCTTCACTTTTGTCTTTACTCAGATCATTAGGTATTTAACAGCAAATAACTTTCTCTTTGGCGCACTTTGCCCTTGTGGGCCTTTCGCCATTAAACTGAAACTATCAAAATCATCAATTTATATCAAACCAAACATTAAATTCACTTCAGCATCACATTGCAGCATTCGAATACACGATCGCGTACAGGAATCAAGGACCCAAGGGACGCAATTTAAAGGGGTAAGCGTACAAAGTATACGGCACCAGTGCTAATCATGGTCGCACAACGTTCGCAATCAACCAACTATCCGAGATCCTTACCAAAGTTTGTCCCTACTAGACTGTTTCTACGGTGCACTCAGCGTCTTAACCATCCAGTTCTGAGCTAATTAAATAAGACCGGGCCAAAATCGCCAACGAGCATATTTGGTACGTACCTGGACGTTCGATACTTTATTCGCTGGGAACGTTCTGTGATCAAAACATAATATTCACCCGGCTGCGGCAACTGGCCCTGAAAATATACAGTGGGTGAAATAACAGAAGAGCCATGAAATGGTTCAACCATGAAGAATGTCGAATCAACCAATTGCTTTGAGAGTACTCCGATCACTCACGGAACGTCCGCAATATTGCAATCGTCATGTGCTCGCGACGATCAGTTTAGGTTTTTGCTTCATTGAAGATACGAGGGAGTTGACCAGATGACCAGCTACCCACAAATGGTTCTTTTGAAAACACAGCCCGCTATTCGCAGTGGTTGGTTAACTTCTGTATTATAATCGGTATTCGACAAAAGGTTCCGCGAAGCTGACCCTTTTGTTAAATATCTCTTCTTCAATCTCCTTCGCCAACCTTCCAAGAGAGCCAACCTGTACCCCTTCATTTTTGGGTTATGGAGGGGCACATTTCTTGTTGTTTAGGGCTTTTTTAGAGGTTCCTTGGGCATCCCGTAAGATGGTTTCTACTGCGGGATATTTGAAAATAAATAAGATATAACATTTTTGCGGTGAATATATAATATAGCTACGCAAAGTGAGGCGGAATTTTGAAAGAAAAGAACACTGGCGAATACTGCGAAAAGTAGCATATGGTCGGTCTGACACAGAGCGGTTATGTGACCCATACCCTCTCAATACCATATCGACATTATGTGACACATACCCGCTCAATATTATATCGACATTCTAGAAGTGGAGATTATTAAAGAAAAAAAACTACCGAAAGGTTTTTCGAGCTGAAAACAAAACGGTCAAGTTCCCCATCACTATGACTTTTTCAGAAAAGTGGCTTTAGTTACGTGGAGAACGCCAAAGCAGCTATAACGTTTTCATTTAAGGTTACATCGTATTGTAGTGTGCAAAATTATTGAAATTACTATCTCCGACAGACGAAGCTTTTTCACTTTTTGCAAGAACTGTAGGAAATATAAAAATATGCCTTTGAGTGTTTTTTCATCAAAAAAAGAGCAGTTTATTTGGCCTAAATAATACTAATATGATGAGTAACAAAATGCCTGTTTAAACAAAAATATTGTGTTCCCTCATTATCCCTAAATACTTGACGGATACACTAACGTTTTTTCACGTGCAATATAACCTCGCATGAGAACTACAATTGACGCATCTCGTAAGCAGCCCCAGCCACAACAAATTCACCCCAAGTTTTCACACCGAATATAAAAATCTGTTGGAACTTAATGCCCCTATTTTAAATGCGCATGAAAAAATTATGCAAACCTAAAAATTATGGCAAATATTTTGAATTCCTGGTGTGCACGTTTTCCTACGTGTATAGCTACTTTTTTTGTCCAGTCAAGATTGCACATGTCCATTTGTTGTTTGTACCTTGATATACTCTTCTTTTCTTGTACGCTGTAAGTTTTCTTTACAGGTAGTTTACTTGATGGTATCCCTTGTACAGTTGTACAGCGTATGTACAAAACAAAAGCGTAGTTCCACGCAGTAATGGTTGCACAGTTGGCTGTTCCTTCCCTTCTCTGCTCTAGTAGCTTAGTGGACGATGTTCGCGGGCTCGCAACAAGTCAGCCTTCAGTCTTCGTGATTAGCACCGTAGGTAGGAAGGCATGACAGCGCCTTTTGATTAAGAGTTAAAGCTCGACGGAGGGGCAAATACAGTGGCCTCAGCCATAGCTTGCCGTTGTCGGGGGTTTGGTTGTGCTCACAGGGCTTGTAGGAGTCCCCAGTGCCCTTTGAACTTGTTTACGCATCACATCGGTGAAAAAATCAAATGAATGGAGTACCACCCATTGGAAAAACTTTCGAAGCTTGTTTCGGGCTACTACGCGGAGGTTGTCGAGTATAGCATCCAGACAAGAGGCTGGTCGTCGATTGTGTCCAAAGCCACGCATTCTTGGACCACACCAAGGGATAGCTTCTGTCGAACGTCTAATAAAACGTCGTAGTTTCGTTTCCTGTACCCTTTAAAGACCGACCTGCGAAGCAATACCTTAGTCTCCCCAACGAAGATCACGAACTCATTATTGTGGTTACTGCGTTTTTGTTTGTATCAAATGCAGGGCTTTTTCCTTTCGCAGGATGGCAGTATCCACTCACCAAAGTGGTTCCAAAATTGTTTTTGGTAAAAAAAGGTCGTGAGTTTTTGAAGCAAATTCGAGCTACGTGCTATAACAAAAAAAAGACCTGCCGAAAGGATTATTCGTACTTTCACCCGGTGACATCCACACGCGCACAGTCTTCTGAAACCACTCTTCTTGTTCGTCATATTGGAATACCGGGAATGATGGGATTTTGTTGGTTTTAAAGAAATCAAGGGAGACGAACTGGCTGAATTGGTTCAAGTATCTGCCACCCATATCTTTGACTGTTAGGCAGGCATCGTTTGGGAAAATCACCATGCAGTCGGCGCTGTGCGTGGGTCTTAGTTGCAATGAGGTTTGTTGCGGCTGGTTTCACGTACCAAGCACGTCTACCAGAAGTTGCAAAGCCGTAAAAGCCTTTTTTTTAGTTATTATTTTCGCAGGAGTGTGGGTGGGCTTCCAAATTAACGAAAGAAAACGATGTACTCACAACGGCACTGAACAAAATCGCCTGCAAAAGCGATTTTCGACGAATGGGATGATGATGTGGCGTGTGCTGTGCGAGCATTTATGTTTATTCTTTGTTGTATTTTGAACCATCCAAATAAAAAAACAATGACGATCACGAAACATTGGTCTAAAACAGCCAAGATAGGCAAAACACTCTCGCTAGAAAATAACATAGCCTGTATGGCGTGCAAAAGAAAATTTTTGATAACACAAATAGCAGCCTCTGGTTCGCCCATTGGCTGTTAATAATATACAAACACGAATCAAACAACACGGAAGGTTTTTGCAATACGGAATGTATTGCACGAGAACTATGAGAGGCGTAGCTCCAATTAAATACTAAACAAAACTTACCAGTGCGCACGTGATGTTCTGAAAAAATGGTGTAAAAATAGTCAAATAAAAAAGGACATCTTAGACAAAACAAAAGCTTTCTGAATTTGCATTGAAACTTGTAGGTAAAGGGGTGGTTCATATTGTTTAAATATATTAAATTTGTGTCGTAAAGGTTAAGAGCACAAATTGAAAAAAGAATAGCCTAATCAAATAATTTGTGCCTACACCGTATGCATTAAACCATGCTTAGGTGTTTTGAATACTATTTCCACCCAAACGACCAGGGCCTAAAAGTATGCTATAACTTTCGACAAGAGATACCCACATTTAACTATTTCATGTTTAAGAAATCGGTGCGTGTCTTGAAAGAACAAAGACAAAATAATTATTTCATGTTTGTTGAAAAAATACAATAGGAATGGCTTTAGTCTTACAAAACCAGTTTCCACTAGGACAACAGGCCTATTGTGTAGGTTAGCACCGGCCCCGCAAAAGCGCTCTTTGTAAAGAGTGCTGATCTATAATACAGGTATAATACTAAAATCTTCATTTTCATTGAAGTACAGGAGTAGAGGATTTGCACGTAACCCTTCTTACGGCAACATAACTGCCTATCATTGCCATATTGTATTTAAAAACCGCCAATTTTAGTAGAAATACGAAATTGGATGTAAAGTGCCACTCAAACGGGTGTCTCCTCCGTTAAGGTGCAATCGCCGGCCCCAACTTCTGTGCCTGTCGAGTTGCAATTTTTGCCAAGTTGCTGTATTGATAAAAACTTTCTTGTTAAGTATGCACACAATACATCGCAATATATTATGCAGGGGGTGGGTTTCTGTGCATGTGTGTGCTGCGTTATTCAGTGAGTGTATAGTTTATGTATCGAAACATCGCGGGAGAAATCAAATCTACGTTCGCCATTGGAAATTTTCGAGAGGATTTCAGTGATGCTTGCGCAGCGTAATTTCAAAGAGGGGTTGCCTACCCGAGAAAAATAAATGAGAGGTACTTTTATTGATTATTTCGTATTTGGGAGGGCAATATATTTCTACTGCAAAAACAAAGGCCGACGCCGTTCAAATTCTGCAAAACTAAGCAAAGTGGTATGAGCAGATGAGGTAGAACCATTGGATTAGGGCACTTCCAAGTAAATCAGAAATAAAGCCATTGCAGCACCTTCGTTCTCGAATTCACTCAGGTTTATATTAAGGTGGCTATCGGGTGCGATATTTTGCCGTACTGAAAAATCGTTCCTTTTTAAGACAAACAAGCGTTTTATGTTTCTACTCTTTCATGTTACATAAGGAAGATTGTTTTCATTGATTTAAATTTCTCAGTGCTTGCAACTTTTAACACTAAACAAGCCTGCTTGAGTATGATGCACGGTTGTATTACCCTTACGAGTTTCCCAGGTGGGAATTGTTACTATGTAATGTTTTTCTTGCTTGGCTTTAAAAAGACTTGATAATATCTATCCACTATTCAACAATAAAAGAGGGGATCGGTGAAAAGAACACCGAAAACTTTGAAATTACTTCTCGATGTGCCATAAGCTTGTTTGCAGAACAATAGAAGTCAGCGGTATTTTTACTGGGTAATAGGAAAACGAGATGGCACTTTCTGGGTTCTCATGCTTAAACTTCCATCACACCTATGGCACATGTCCGCTCTCTTAGGAGCTCATTTTTGAGCAAAAATACTTGCAAATGCTTTAAAAACGATTGTGAGCTGCCACAGATGGGTATTATCTTATTGAAATGGGGAAACCATATATGTCATTTATTTTGTTAAAACGTAACGGTTCAAAGGTCAAATAAACGTATTGAAAACAATGCAAAGTGGGAATCCTTATAGGCTTATAAAAGTAACCTGTGTCTTAGCGAACTATGAGGTATGAGATGTAGGGACGCAGCCCCTGCATGCGCCCTCATATGGTGATTACAGGGCAGCAACCGCGCGTCGAACACCGATAGGGACGTCAATGCTTCATGTGCTTGTGCGTGTGTGTGCGATCAACAGTTAGCGGACAAGGAACACGTCTGGTGCGTACCAAATCCGGAACATGCGCACAACGGCCCCATGTGGTATAAAGACGGCTCTCCCGGGTGCGGTAGAAGGAAGTTGGACGGAAGAGCCCAGCGGAAGCAGAACCAGGATGGAAGGAGCAAGGGGCAGACAACCGGACCGACGACTCCTGGCAAGCTCGGACTAACCAGCGCATGTGGTGGGCGCACACGGTGTGGCTTGGTACAAGGACTCGAACGTTTTTGCGAGCGTAGAGTGAAACGTTGTTTTATTTTTCTGCCCAATCGGTGCAGTGCGTTCTTTCAGTCTCGCAATGTTTACATGACCGTATGTGTTTCAATCTGTTGGTTCTAGTCATGTCATTTTCGTTTTGCCGCCACGTAGTAAAGCGGTAATTTCTGTTTCGTTTGTGTCGGCGTCACTTCGTCAAGCGGGTCAGGGTCATGAACCTTCGCACAAAAAAAACCCTTCGTCATCGCCACCCAAGGTGGTTCATGTAATGTCTTTCTTTTCGAAGCCTAACTCCACCCGCGATGACTACGTCCAATTAGAATGGCTGCGGTTAGTCTCGGTTGTGTTTTGATTTGACGTTTAACCCAATTCATGCAGCAACCTTAGTCAGCGGTGCTGTCGTAGGAGGAGGCCTGCCAGAAATCGGGCATGCCAACTGTGCGCAATTCACTCCATCCGCAGCACTTGCCATGCACCGCACCCACGTTGCCCACAGCAGACGACGCAGGCGTTCAATCGATTGGAATCGACCCGACCAATCTTGTGAGTGTCTCTCCGCCGCGGCTTGCGCTTATTGCAGATTTCAACATTCCCGGATGCACGCAAAGTTGGGACCAGTTTTTTTTCGCTCACACTAGTTTTATTCTGAGCTAGGTTATGAACTTGAGACTAGCACGACGAAGTCATGCAATACGGTGATTATTAGTTCGACGTGCCACGATGGCCGTATCACATTCACCATCAAACAGCGTGCGCCAACATAGCACTCTGATAGTACTGCGCCGACGGATCGCCTATCAGTTAGCACCAAGCCAATTATGGAATTTATGGCGCGGTTTCTCGAAGCAAAGAGCGAGTTCGAAAAGCATCTTGCGCTCGAAGCAGCAAAACTAAACAGCGCCGACCAATCGTTGGTCCGAGCGCAGACACCAGGGATAGAAAGTGTCCCTGCAGCGCGACGCTGCAGTAAATTTGGCTGTGCAATGTATACGGGTTATGACGGTGAAAAAGGTTTATTTGACTTTCTTTACAAACTGTCCTATTACCAACAGGCCATGGGAATTTCGGATGACACACTGATTACCATGATCCTGGCAGTAGCGTTGCGCTCTTCAGCAGCAGCTTGGAGACAACAAAAGCCATATGAAAACATGCAGGACTTTACGAAGCGCTTCAAGCAAGAGTTCCTCCCCACAGATTCAAATACCGGAAGGAGGATGAGGTGCGCGCACTTACTCAAGGTGAAACCGAAAGTATGGTAGAATTCGTGCGCTCAATAAAGGATTTTACGAGCGCGCGAAACCGAAAGCGCTCGAAATGGAAAGGTCACCAAGGCTATTTTTAAAAGCCATCCAAGATTCCGGCCATACTTCCACCTCCGGTATATCTCGGGCTTTGACGACCTTGCTCAACAGGCTTTGGCCATTGAAGCTTTCGTGCAAGCAGCACTGGATTACAAGCCACCTCCTCTTAGAAAGATCTGTTTTGAGCCATATTGTGCGGGAAAAAGCCCTGCAAACAGCAGGACTGACCAGCTGAGGCATGTTGCCATGACGGCATGGTCACGGCCCTCTGAGGATCACACACTGTTCATTGACTCAAGCCCCGAAAACTTGCTACCCCAGCAATGCCACCGGCCGGCGAAAAGTTGTAACCACCGAAAGGCACTTCGGTTATCGAGAGACCGCATTCGAGATCCAGCCACGGCTGGCCCAAGCCCTGTGGCGCCGCCGAGCGAACGACGCACAGGTAAACTTGCCCCAGGAATACGGTGCCAACGAGGGAGAGTTTTCTGTCCCAAGCCTTCAAAGCAGTGCGACGCCACCGGGCGAAATGGTTGCAGCGCTGACTCAACCCAGCGGTGCAGCGCCACCGTGGGAGATGGATTTCAAGCGGTGACTTACCCCAACATTTAGGAGCCTTGAAGGGAGAGGCCTTTGGGCCAGGCCAAACACAGGCACGTAGCGCCAAAAGTGGAGAAATTGGCTACCCTTGCCTATTATTCCAGGCTGACGTCAACAACGAATTTTTGCCCTCGTAACCCGAGTCGAGCGACACCCCTAGAAAACAAGGAGTTGTCCTGCAGACGAAGCACTGCAGCCCATTAACTTCGGTAAGCAAAAAACGCCATCTAGTACTATCGCAAGGCAGCTAACGGACGCAGACGACAGCACACTGGTATTCTTGTCGTCTTACCACTGTGGCGGCGCCCCAGCAGCTTGCGTAGTCTGCTGCCGCAAACGGGCACGCTCCAGGAACGATGACGCTGGGGCTGAGCCACGAGTGGCGAGTGCTGACCACGCGCGTGCGGTGCGCGCTGGGTACGAGCGATGAATAAAGCGGGGCCTCCAGTTTGGGTCCACGGCGCTGTAGCGTGCAGAAGTGTGTCTTCTCATCTCTCTGTCGCCGTCGCGACGTTGGTGACCCGGACGTTGCAGCGGAACCACGTACTCAGAATGGACCCTCCCCGCGACGCCAGCGGTTCTTCTGTGTCCTCCGCTGCCTGTTCACCTGGCATCTCCGCCGTCGCTTGCCGTTTGCCCCCCTTCAGCGCTAAGCACCCCGACGTATGGTTCCTTCAGGCCGAGTCAAGCTTCCGAGTGAGTCACATCACGTCGCAAGAGACCCACTTCAACCATCTACAACAGTCACTGCCTATTGAGATCGCGGTTGAGCTTCGTGACATCCTTGCCAACCCGCCTACCACGAACCCTTACGACACGTTGAAGGCTGCCATCTTGAGCCGCACGAGCCCTTCGGAACGGCAGCGTTTCCAGGGGCTGCTTTCTGCAGAGGAGTTGGGTGACCGACGACCTTCGCAGCTCCTTCACGAACTGCAAACCCTGCTTGGCAACGCACCTTCTGCCACGGACTCCCGTTTGTTGAAGGAACTTTTCCTGCGACGGCTCCCCTCTTCTGTGCAGATGATCCTCGCGACTGCTTCTGACCTTCCCTTATCCGCGTTGGCCGCGCATGCTGACAAGATAATGGAAGTCGCCACGTTGCATCCGCCTTTGTCCACGGTGGCATCCGCTCAATCTTCCGACCATACCACCGTGGCGGCGCCTGTTACTCCTTTGCCCTCACCGCTATCCGACGACCTCGCCGCTCTCCGAGAGCGCATGCAAAACTTGGAGGAGCTTGTCGCCTCGGCTGGTTACAGCTCGCCGCCACCTCGCAACCCTCGAGCTCGCCGGTTTTGCCCTTCTCGCCGTACCCCGTCTCCGCAAGTATTTCGCCATGAAGGCACAACGCGCCAGCCACCTCAACACCCTGATTCATTGTGCTGGTACCATCGCCGCTTCGGTGCAGCGGCGCAACGTTGCACCCGTTCTTGCTGCTGGCCGGGAAACGGGACGAGGGATCGTTAGCGGTGGCGACCGATTCCCAAGCCAGCGACAGTCGCCTCTTCTACATCACAGATGCAACCAGTGGTCAACGTTTCCTAGTTGACACTGGTGCTGAAGTGAGTGTGCTCCCCGCTAATTCCTGTGACCGCACTCAAGCACCACTGTGCCATCTCCAAGCTATTAACAAGTCCAGCATTCCCGTGTACCGACAAAAATCCCTGATGGTAAACATCGGCCTACGCCGTGCGTTCCGCTGGATTTTCCTCGTGGCCAACGTGAGTCACGCCATTCTAGGAACCGATTTCCTTTCGCACTTCGGCCTCCTGGTTGACATGGCCCGAAAAAGAATCCTGGACGCCACAACCGGCCTTTCTGTCATCGGCAAATCGTCTCCAGTCCATCCGTTCGCATTCAAGCTTCTTTGCGACCTACCTTCTCCATACCGGGAATTGCTGAACGAGTTTCCTTCCCTGACTGCCCCTCCAGACTGGACAAAGCCAGTGAAGCATGACGTCGTTCATCAGATCATCACCACCGGTTCACCTACGCACGCCGTGGCGCGTCGACTGGCTCCAGAGAAACATAAAATTGCGGAACAGGAATTTCACCACATGGTTGAAATCGGCATTGCTCGCCCGTCATCGAGCAACTGGTCCTCGTCGTTACACATGGTCCCGAAGAAATCAGGAGACTGGCGACCCTGTGGTGATTACCGCTCCTTGAACGTGGCCACTGTACCCGACAGGTACCCCCTACCTTATATACAGGACTTCACCAATAACCTCAGTGGATGTACCATCTTTTCAAAGCCTGACCTCCAAAAAGCCTACCACCAAATCCCCGTAGCCCCGGATGACGTCAAGACAACTGCCATCATTACACCGTTTGGCCTCTTCGAATTCACTCGGAAGCCTTTCGGGTTATGCAACGCAGCTCAGACTTTTCAGCGCTTCATAGACGTCGTCCTCCGTGGTCTACCTTTTGTTTTCGCCTACATAAATGACGTTCTTGTCGCCAGTTCGTCGCTATCTGAGCACCTGCACCATCTGCGGATAGTTATCGAACGCCTAGCAGAGCATGGCCTCATCCTTAATAGCGACAAGTGTGCGTTCGGGTTGCCGTCGTTGGAGTTTCTCGGTCATTTCGTTGACTGCAATGGAATTCGCCCTCTGCCAGACGAAGTGAAGGCCATAATGGACTTTCCCCGACCTTAGTCCTTGCGCCAACTGCGCCGTTTCCTAGGGCTGGTGAATTATTACCGACGGTTCATCCCGGAATTGAATGACGGTTCATCCCGGAAGTGTCGCGGCCGTTAGCGCCAATCAATTTGGCGTTAACGGCCGCGACACTTTCGTTTCCATCGATCGCCTCAAGCCCGCTTTCACCGAGGCTGAACCGCCTGCCTTCGACACCACTATCCACCACTCCACCCTGAACACCATCACTCTCCCCTCCGTTCGCAGCCCCACCCGCGAACATCCCAGCGCAAAGACTGACCGTTTTGCCGACACTCCGTCTGAAGAGGGGGGGGGCTATGTGGCGGCGCCCCAGCAGCTTGCGTCGTCTGCTGCCGCAAACGGGCACGCTCCAGGAAGGATGACGCTGGGGCTGAGCCACGAGTGGCGAGTGCTGACCACGCGCTTGCGGTGCGCGCTGGGCACGAGCGATGAATAAAGCGGGGCCTCCAGTTTGGGTCCACGGCGCTGTAGCGTGCAGACGTGTGTCTTCTCATCTCTTTGTCGCCGTCGCGACACCACCAAGAAACACGCTGTGCACAAACCCTGGCGCAACCGAGGGAGAGATGCTGCTCGAGATTGCGGCCAGACTCCCCACATTGCGGTATAAACCAGCTTACGAACGCGGGGAGGCAGCCTTGCACGGACCTGCTACCTCCAAAACCATTGAAACCCCCGCGGAAATGTCGGCACAGACAGCGGGTGCTGACGCAGAGCAAACACTCCAGACACCCCACCGTTGAGTCCACCACACCCAGTATGGAAGGCATAGAAGGCGAAGGCTAGAGGTGGGAAGCACCCCAGGGGCCTCCAGCGCAAAAATGTAAGCGCATGTTGAGCTGCTGGCCGTCGGCTCTTCAAAAATAGGTTACCAGCGTGGATAATGCACATTTCAATTCCGTACAGGTAGCGGGCGTGAGGGTACTCGCCCTGCTGGACACTGGAGCAACAGTTTGCGTGTTTGGAGATTTGTGGGAGAACGGTGCTCGGAGAAGAAGATCAAATTCCGTCACGTAAGCACCAGTATCAGAACAGGTCCAGATTAGGTTGGGCGGATAACATCAGGAGTGACGATGACGGGTAAACGCTAATGGCCGCAAACACAGGCAACCTTTTTTTTTGCACCTCCCTGGTCTTTCCTCTTCAGCCACCTGGACAGGGCTTGTGCTTGACGTGAAATCACTGAACTACCACTACGGCCCTGGAACACCGCTAAACAGCATCGCAGCAAGACCATCCGAATCGCTGTTAGAGTTGCTGACGGCAGAAACCCCGACCGGCAAGATTGAAAACAGGTTGCAAACAATCTTGTAATCATTTTCAATAACCGCGGAGGAAATATCGCGGCTGGAGGAAGTACTACCGCCCTTTGCAGCTATGTTCACTGAGGCCCCCGGGACGGTGAACATTTTGGAACTCCACATCAAAACAGGAGATGTACGTCCACTCCGGTTCGACCCTCGGCCCTTGGCCATTCACAAACAATCACAGCTGGATGGAGGCCTGCAAGAGATTGTGATTACGGGAACAGTGAGGCCATCAAAATGCCCTTGGGCATTTCCAATTGTGTTTGCAGATAAAAATATGGCAGTGTCCACATGCGCGTACACTACAGACGCTTAAACGCGATAACCACGAGACCCTCCCACCCCTTTCCATCTATCGATGCGGTTATGTGTGTGGGAGGCTTGGCAAAATATTCTCCACACTCGACTGTATTAGAGCATTCCTACAGATCCTTGTGGCGGAGAAGGATATCGAGAAAACGGCAGTCACTTACAGCAGGGGCTGTTTGAATTTGTCAGGCTCCCGTTCGGTTTGTCAAATTCCGCCGCAACTTTTCAGTGCATGATGGACATCGCGCTGAGGATGCCAAGTTTAACTACGCGATGGCGTACATGGACGATGGTGTGGTATTTTCAAACAGCCTTGAGGATTACGTTGTCCATTTACAGACTGTGTTGCAGCGCATACAGAACCTGGGCCTCACAGTAAACTCCCGCCAGGTACAATTGGTTGCCAGCAGGATCGAGCTCCTGGGCTTCGTTGGGGAACGCGGTTCAGTTCGGTCAAATGGGAAGAAGCTGAAGGCGATCCTGCACTTCCCAAAACCACAGAACGACACAAGTCTGCAGCGCTTCCTGGTTATTGTGGGGTTTCCACAGGCACTTCATTCCAAACTGTTCAGACTTGGCGCGGCCCCTTCATTTACTGCTAAGGAAGGGAGCAAGGTAGTTCTGGGCAGCTTTCGAGAAGCAGGCGTTTCAGGCTCTGTCCAGAGCTATCACCGACACCACAAGCTAGCGGTTGCCAGATCTCAACCGCCGCTTTTTTGTTCAAACCGATGCAAGTGAGTACGGCATAGGGGCTGTTTTGATACAGGAGCATAGCACAGAACTGTACCCGCTAGCGTTCGCCAGCCGTACTGTCTCATCTGCTGAACAAAACTATTCAGAGATGGAGAAGGAGTGTCTCGCCATAGTGTTTGCGCTCAAAAAGTTTAACATGTAATTGGATGACGCAGATTTCACCATACAGACTGACCACCACGCCCTGTCATTGTTGTCTCGGCTTCAGAACCATGGAGAGAGAGACAGTGAAAACTTTATTGACAACAAAAAACGGTCCGGTGGCACTTAATGGCGACGCCCGGGCCGGCAGTAAGAGCCACAGTTCGGGTGGCCGGCGCGCGGCCTTGAGGGACCCACCGCGCCTGCCCGCTGCCGCTCCAGTGCCTCTCGGACGCAGTGGACGACTTACTTCTGGGTGTTGTAGTCAGACGAGGTGATGGCTCTACACACAAAGGCTGGTAGCTGTCGGAGGCTAGAGGGGGCGGGTTCTTGGGGACAGCACTGAAGAATATGGGCTAGCGTTGCACGCGCGGCACAACACACAGCATACACTGCACTGGGATACACTTCCGGACCCACATGTTGGCCCACCACAGGGGTGAGCACTGAGTCCGTTTCTATCTGGCGCAATAACACTCCATCACTGCGGGTGAGTCTTGGGTGGGGGCTGGAAGGCGACGCCTGCAGTCCCTTTAGCAGCGCCGTATAGAACCGTAGTCTTTGAGCGGGGTGGGTGATTCTAGCCATGTCGCCGAAGGACCAGCAGTTCCGGTACAGGGCCTATTAGTGGCCTGTGGGGACCTCGCCCGAGGGGATGCCTGACTGGTTAGACCGCGGGCGGCCCGGTCCGCATCGAAGTTGCGGTTGTGGGCTCTGTCCCTATTCAGGGCGTGGTCCAAGTGGGCTGAGTACCAGATGAGGTGCACGGGAGGGCTGGAGGGGGTGGCGGTGTTGGTGAGAAGTCTCGCTGTCGGCGACGTAATTGTATTGGCTGCAAAGTTGCGAATGGCCGTCTTAGAATCACTAAGGATCGCAGTGCAGTGCGGATCCGTGGCTGCCAGGGCGATCGCCATCTCCTCGGCCTGCGCCGGCGTGTCGGCACGAAAGCTTGCTGCTGTGGCAATTGTTCCCGAGGTCGCCGTCACGACCGCGGCCGCGAACCATTCCGGACGAGTTTGGTAGGCGGCGGCGTCTACGTAGCGGGCTCCTGTGTCGTTGGTGTCGAGCTTGTCCAGAGCTCGCGCCCGAGCCTGGCGTAGTGCGTCGTGAATTCCGGGGTGCATGTTCTCGGGCAGGGGTGCAACACTGTGGCGTCGGGCAAAGGGGGAGGGAATGGATTGCAGTTCAGGTGGCAGGGCACGGATAAGACGCAGGCCCGATATGTGAAGTATTTAGCGGCCCGTGAGCTTGTTGGAGAGGCGGTGGAGTTGATTGACTCGCTGGGTTTCTGCAATTTCAGCAATCGTGTTGTGGACCCCCAGGGCGTCGAAGCGTTCCGTCCGGGCGCACCGGTAGAGACCGAGGGCCTCTCTGTATGCCCGGCGGAGGGCCGCATTTAGACGTTGCGTTTCCGTCTGCATCCAATTGTGGTAGGCCGCTATGTAGGCAATGTGCCTAACGACGAACGTCTGGACCAGTCGAAGTACGCTAGCCTCCGGCATTCCCGCGTGACGAGTGGCTACTTTGCGGATGAGCGTCATGGTGTAGGCGATCTTGCCCAGAAGCCTTTGCACAGTGAAAGAATCGGCTCCGTTAGCTTGGATGTGCATGCCCAGTACTCGGATCCGGTCGACTTTGGGAATGTTCTTGCTGTCTGCAGTGTAGAGGTTGATGTCGGCGGACCCGAGGAAAGGGGGCGCCGAGGGGTGATGATGAGCAACTCCGATTTGGCCGGCGAGCATTTGAGGCCCGTGTGGGTGATGCTGGTCTCCACAGCTTGCACCACGTGTTGCAGCGTGTCCTCAATGTGTCCGTCGCTGCCACGCGCAGCCCACATGGTGATATCCTCTGCGTATATGTTGTAGCGCGCCTCCGGGACGTTGTCCAGGGCTGCGGCGACTTTGCACATCACTATGTTGAGAAGAAACGGCGAAATGACCGCCTCTGCGGCGTGCCAACGCTGCCCTGTCGTTTGGACGGGAGCTGCATGTCTCCTGCGTGGAGGGTGACGGTGCGATCCGATAGGAAGGCTCGAACGTATGCGTGGGTCCGTTCCCCCATGTTGAGGTCCGAGATCTGCTGGAGGATAGAGACGTGTGTCACATTGTCAAAAGCCCCCAGCAGGTCTAGCCCAAGAATCGCCCTGCTGTCCTCTGTGGGTTGGTCGTAAATGTCTCTTTTGATGAGGATCATGGCATCTTGGCTGCTGAGGCCATGTCGAAAGCCGGTCATAGTGTGTGGGTAAGGGTGATTGAACTCGAGGTAGTGATTCCAGCGGTTCAGTAGTACGTGTTCGAGATATTTTCCCACACAAGACATAAGCGAAATTGGCCGGAGGTTGTCAATGTGGGGTGGCTTGCGAGGGATGGGAATGAGGACTGTTTTCGAGGCCCTCCAGCTTTACGGGAGGTATCCCGCTCTCCAGCAACGGTTGAAGTATCGCGTGAGCTGCTTTAGTGATGCGTCGGGAAGATTGAGGAGCTCTTTGTTAGAGACCCCGTCGGGCCCTGCTGCCGAGTTCACGTTAACGGTTTGAAAAACGTGACGCACCTACCACACCTCGATGTCCGCGTCCAATGTATGGTTCGGTGTCCCGGTGTGAGAGGGCATCGCCACTGCAAGGGTAGTCGCTAGATATTTCTCCTCAAGGTGGCGGATAGTCTCCTGAGTTCCATTCGCTTGCAGTGCTTGGTGCAGTGTGCGGTGAAGGTGAGTCCTTATGTCGGTCTTAGATTTCGTGGGGTCGAGGAGGTATCGAAGTAAGTGCCACGTACGTCCGACGTGGAGTTGCCCGCCGGCCTGTTGGCAGACGTCATGCCATTGTTGCCGGCATAGCGTGGCACAATACTTTTCGATGTCCCGATTTAGCTGGGCAATGCGCTTGCGAAGATTGCGACTGTGACGGCGATTCTTTCATCTGGGCTGTAGCGACTGGCGAGCTTCGATCATGCGTGCAAGGTGGTTGTCAAGCCTATCTACCGGAGTGGGCACGTCGACGGCCCGGTTTGTTTGCTGTGTGGTCTGGAGAAGCAGGCGCGACCACTCGGCTATATCCCGGATCTCGCTACTCCCGTTGAGATCCGGCTGTGGAGCTACTGTCCTCCGGAAGGCTTCCCGGTTCGTGAGGTATGGCGACCTAGGTCGTTGGGAGGGTATTACACAGCCGGTCTGTAGCGTGATCTCGAGTGTGTAGTGGTCCCTGCCCAGTGCCGTCCCCGTGTGTTCCCATTGGGCAGGTGAACTGTTGGGGCCGGGCGATGAAATGTGAGATCCGGGTTAGTGTCCCTTTGCACTGATGTTCCTGTGCGAGTATGAATCGGCGTGTCATTAAGTAGGAAGAAGCCCCCTTCGTTGGCCTCGTCGGGCAGGGACCTTCCTTTAACTGTGGTGTGTTAAAATCAACTGCTACCAGTATGGCACCGTTGAACACCATGTGGAGAATGCGCCTTAGGAATTCTCGAAAGCGCTGACGATAGTGGCGTGGGTTGCTGTAAACTGTGACGACGTAGATGCTGGCCTTGCAGCTTTTGCGGCCCAGCACCACCTCAACGATGGCATGTTCTATTGGATTAGGGGTTACGTTGCGATTCTCCATGCAAGGGATTCCGTTTCGGACCAGTATACTCACACCTCGAGCCGTGCCGGCACTCTCGCCCCGGCCACTTGGGGGGCGAAAGTGGCAGCAGTAGCCGCGAATTGTCAGGGGCCGTTCGCTGTGTGTCTGTTGCAGGAGTAGTAGATCCGGTGTGGCATCTGGAGCAAGCTGTTGTATGTGTTGTTGTAGCGTATGCCTCTTGTAGTGAAGGCCTTTGGAGTTCCATTGCCATATTCGGAGCGGACGCGGGCGAGTTAGAGATGGCATTATGGATGGCTGTGGGGTTGCAGGTGCAAGGATGAAGTCATTGCGCCGTGCGAAAAATATCCAAGCTCTGTTCACACAACTTCAAGAGAGGCTACTAAGCCTCTCCTGAAGTTGTGTGAACAGAGCTTGGATATTTTTAACCGAGGGCACTAGTTGCTGGCAGTTGGTCTCTAGGGTTCCCATGCGCGTATGCAGGGCCGAGAGATTCTGGTCGAAGCGGTCCTGCTGAACACTTTGTTGATCTAGTCGGGCGGCGAAGCGCCTTTCTTTGGAGAGCTCCAAGGCCCGGCGCTTGGAATTGGGCTCAATGTCTCTGCTATTTCTTGGATCTCGAACTGCTTCGGGCCGCGTGCTTGTTTGCTCAGTGCTCTCTGTCTCCATCTCTGGGTGGTGGGGTTTGCTGTGACTTGGGGGCCGTTGGTAGAGTGCGAGTTCAGGGGGATAGAGTGGTCCTGCTGGTGAAGAGCGAGGACTCTCTATCATCATCATCATCATCATCACCAGGCTGTCTACGCTCACTGCAGGGCAAATGCCTCTCCCATTATTCTCCAATTGCCTCGGTCCTGTGCCAACTGTGTCCAATTTATCCCCTCAAACTTCTTGATCTCATCTGCCCATCTAACTTTCAGCCGCCCCCTGCAACGCTTGCCTTCTCTAGGGATCCACTCTGTTACCCTTAATGACCAGCGGTTATCTTACCTTCGCATTACATGCCCTGCCCACGTCCATTTCTTTTTCTTAATTTCTACTAATATGTCTTTAACACAAGTTTGCTCCCTGACCCACTCCGCTCTCTTCTTGTCCCTTAATGTTACACCTATCATTTTCCGCTCCAATGCCCGCTGAGTCGTTCTCAATTTAAGTTGAACCCTCTTAATGAGCCTCCAAGTTTCTGCCCCATAGGTGAGTACCGGTAAGATGCAGCTGTCATACACTTTCTTCTTCAGCGACAATGGTAGGCTGCTATTCATTATCTGAGAATGTCTGCCATATGCACCCCACCTCATTCTGATCCTTGTAATTATCTCTGCCTCATGGTTAGGATCTGGGGTAACAACTTGGCCTAAGTAGATATATTCGCTTACCATTTCCACTGCCTCGCCACCTATCTCAAACCGCTGTTGTGTCCCAAGGTTATTGATCATTAGTTTTCTGCAGATTAATTTTGAGGCCCACGGTTCTACTCTGTTCGCCCAGTGCGGAAAGCATGCTTTGCAATTCGTCCCCCGAGATACTTAGCAAGGCAACGTCATCAGCAAATCTGAGGTTACTGAGGTATTCTCCATTAACCCTTACTCCCACCTGTTCCCAATCCAACGTTCTGAATACTTCTTGTAAACATGCTGTGAATAGCATTGGAGAGATTGTGTCTCCTTGTCTGACACCCTTCCTGATAGGTATTTTACTGCTCTCCCTATGGAGGATGATCGTAGCTGTAGACCCATTGTAGATATCCTCTAGTATTCTTACATAATGCTCATCTACCCCCTGGTTCCGTAATTCCTGAATGACTGCTAGGGTTTGGACCTAGTCAAATGCTTTCTCATAATCTATAAAGGCTATATATAGGGGTTCAGTATACTCAGCGCACTTTTCTATCACCTGATTGATCGTGTGAATATGGTCCATTGTTGAATAATCTTTACGAAACCCTGCTTGTTCTTTAGGTTGACGGAAATCTAAGGTTGCAGAAATTCGGTTAGCGATTACCGTAGTAAATACCTTGTAGACGCCTGACAGTAAGCTGATCGGCCTGTAATTTTTCAAGTCCTTCATGTCGCCTTTCTTATGGATTAGGGTGATGTTCGCGTTCTTACAAGATTCTGGTACCATTGCGGTCATTATGCATTGCGTATACAGGTTTGCTAGTTTTTCAAGTACAATTTCTCCGCCATCCTTCTAGAGGTCTGTTGTTATCTTTTCCTCACCAGGTGCTTGCCCCCTTTCATTTCTTTCAAAGCCTTCCTTACTTCTTCGGTCGTTACTGGTGGGATGTCTATCTCCTCTGAACTACTGTCTCGTTCGGCATTATCCAGAATGTCCCGGCTACTGTACAGATCCCTATAGAACTCCTCAACCACTGTGACTATTTTATCCCTATTTGTGATGACATTGCCTTGCTTATCCTTAAGTGCATACATCTGATTTTTCCCCACGCCATGACGTCTCTTCACTACTTTCAGGCTACCTCCGTTCTTTACAGCGTATTCGATCCTCTCCATATTATACTTCCGTATGTCAGCTGTCTTACGCTTATTGATGAACTTCGAGAGCTCCGCTAGTTCTATTCTGTCAGGTGCGGTGGAGATTCTCATGGTTTGCCGTTTCCTGATTAGATCTTTCGTTTCCTGTGAAAGTTTACCAGTATCCTGTCTAGCCGTAGTGCCCCCGACTTCTGCTGCACGCTCCGTGATAATGCGTGTAAGGTTGTCGCTGGCTTGCTGTGTCGTAAGCTCGGCTTCCTCGTTAAGAGTGGAATATCGCGGACTCTCTCTAGCTTGGTGTAATGGCAAGGATGGTGGCGTCTTGGGCAGCAAGTTTGGCCTCTTGTGCCGCTACTTGACGGCGGAGTTGAGCATTCTCTTGGCGAAGTTGGTGCAATTCAGCTGCAGAGCCCAGCTGTTCGGGTGTGGATCGGTCTCTCGGGTTTCCACCCGCTGTGATTGCTGGGGATCTCGCAGAAACAGTCTGTTGTCTAGCAGCGTCTGCCCAGCTGATGGTGGTGCTTGAACCGTGGCGTCGAGGACCATGTGACTACTCGGAGCGGAGAGCCCGCGATTTCCCCGTCTCGACTGGGAGCGGTGTGGCGCTCCAGATGCTGCTCTGCAGGCGCTTGGCGAGCGTTCTCCAGTCGCCCCGCTCCTCCGCATGGGTTCCTGCGGGCGCCAGGTGTTGCGCCGTCCACAGCTGCCCGCCTCGCCGGGGAGCGCGAGCGGCTTCGGTGCTCCCCGGATGCACCGGGCTGCTCTGGGGGCTGCAGGCACAGCTGTGTCTGTGGTAGCTTCGGGAAGTCCGCGGTGGCGGCTGTGTATTGTTGTAGCCGTTGTTATTGTTCTTCGTGGTGACGCTCCCAGCGGCGTCTCGTAACTACAATGGGTGTCATGTACTTGTTTGAGCAGCTCGGGGCGCCAGTGGGATGATCACCGTTACCCAGCTTACACCAGGGTTGGCATGCGTTGGTGTGGTCGGCTGGGGGTTGGGCGTCCGACATGAGAAACAGACTCTAACGGTGGGGTTCGGGCCGACATCCATGCGGTGCCCTACTTGGCCACACTTGCGGCAGACGTCAAAGTGCTGTTTGTATAGTCCGCAGCGCAGCAGCATGGCGCCATATTTCACGTAGTTGGGCACTCGGTGGCCGGCAAAGAGCACTACTACTGTTGTGGTCGAGCCGACGAGGTGGGCAGCGAGAGCGAGGGGATTAGCGGGGTTCACGACCTGGGCTTGAATCTCAGCAGCCTTAACGTCGGCGGCGATACCTCTAATTACGCATTTACGGTGCCATGGGGAGCTGTTCGGTAGGCATGTGCCTCGTGGTGACGACCGCCAATGTAAATGTCTCGGATACGCGTGCACGCCCCCGCTCTCTGCTCGCTAGGAGTGCTGATCACAACTATATTTTGGGCTCCGTTCACACATATAGTATCTTGATTGGCAATTTCTTTGGGCGCGCCGGCGGCGAAGAGTATGGATAACATGAGTACGTTTGCCTCGGTGCTCTTTACATCAAGCCCTCCACGTGGGCGAAGCACGATCTTAATATCTTCTCTCGGTAGTACACGGGGCATGCGAGCAGCTTTAACGAGGCGTGCAGCTATTTTCTGGGCATAGTTCACTTCTTCCTTAGGGCCAACCGACAGTTTAGATTCCAACAGGGTGGTATCGGGGGTGGGAGTAATACATGTCCTTACTTGATTTCCAGAAATATTCCAGCCTTCTGTATCATCTCGGTGAAGATCCTGGCCTTCGACGGCGATTACGCTTCTGCCAAGGTGGTGGTTGACTTGAAGGCTGGTCGAGGGCGACGAGGAATCCTAGTGGGTTCCAGGTGGGGCACTAATATCCATTCCTTCGGGAGTAGAGTCCGCACTGGGCACACTGCACGGCGTGCGCAGAAATCATCGGCGGAGAATCCGTGCTGACCGAAGCGGCGTGAGGCGAGGCCATGGCGAGCGGAGCGAGCGGGCGCGTCGAGCACCCGCACTCCGCGGGCTGGCGGCGCTAGGTCTGGCAGCGTGGCAGCCACTTGGCGAGGCGAGTCCTAAAAAAAAGCGCGTCCTAATCATCGATAATTGCCGAGCCCATGTAAAGTGCGTCCGAACGGCGTCCGATGCGAGCGTCACCTCCAGAACCACGCAGGTCGCCTGGCACGATGGGCCTTAAACCTGCAAAAGTATCACTAAACAGTGGAATACAAAGGCAGCAACAACAAAGCAGTGGACGCTTTGTCTCGTGCACCCCTACCAGCACAAAAGCAACAAAACTACAGGGCTTCGCGGTAACAACGACTGAAGAAGCCTGGGAAACCCTGGTATGTCTCCAGCGGATGCCAAAAGTGCACCAGGCTGACGAGTAGTGCAAACGTATCCGGCAGTCGCTTACGGCCGCAGAGACCGATGATGCTACAGCGGCACGGGCACCGAACTACGGCTGCTACATCGCAAGCCAGGGCAGATTTCTACTGCGGTACATTCAAAGTAGAGACACAGACAGTGGTTAGTATTGTTTCCAGGTGTTCGTACCAAAGAGCCTAACCCAGGCCAGCAACTCCGCTCAGCAACTCCGATTCTCGACCGGCTAACCTACGGCTGTTCTCCGGAATGCTCGGCCATCGGCAACAAACTAGCCAGCGTTGAACATAAGATAAACGGTTTGAATACGGCCACCATCCTCAGCGCACGTTTTCGGCAGCCAATGTGCTTAAGTTGGTCAACTTTCGCTCGTTAACGGTCAACACGGTTTCCCCTCGGCGAAAGTTACTCAGAAGTTATTAGGCAGATCAACCACCGGCGATGAACGGCACTTGCTCCAGCAACGTTCAAACAAAAGACAGGCGGCCGGTCTCCTGCCACCGAGTACGCACTTGTTGCTCGAAAACGGGTATACAACAGATGATCCGCTTTTGCACGGCCACCAGGCGATCTCTTTGTTTCCACTTGCAAGGGAACACATGATGAATGGCTGTTGTCCTGTTCTGAGTACTCGTGGTTCGTAGGCAGCCGTTCTTCAAAAGTTCTTTTGGAGACGTCCGTTATCCGGTGCGCTTATGAATCTGCACGCTCCTGCTTTTTGTAAGGTGAACTGCTGACGTCTGCCGCAGGTCTAGCACCGCCCATGCCCAATCGCCGGAATTCCGAATGGGCACCGGCGATTGGGCATGGGGCACCGGCGATTGGGCACCGCCCAGCCCCCGAACAGTGTGCTGTAATACATGTGCACTCATACACAAATGAACCAGGACACAAAAATATCAACGGAATACGCTAAATCAAAGATAATAGTTAGTGAAGACAAAGTAATGGCTTGCTAGTGGTGTTTTTGGAAAGGCACATTTTCAGTCGTGTGTTGTGATATGTGTTCGCGCTTTGTGGATAAAGCCTGCTTGCCACTTTGGAAACACGTCAGGTTAAGGATAAGCTGAAATGCTGCTGCAAACGATCGACGAACGGCGGCTTTTTCAAGTGCCCGTACAAAAAAAGCTCCGTAAGTTCATTTTTGCTGGCCATTTTCTTGCGCGACTAAGGTTCGGTGCAGAAAACGAGTTACGGCTCGATTTTCCGCTTCCACTTCAGTCTCACGGTGTGGTTCACGGAAGGTAAATTCAATGTACTGATGCTGACGACGCTCGATATGTCTAGCCTTGCTGACGGAGCGTTGCTGAGGTGGTAGGTGCAGCGGAGGGGGCTAGAAAGTCTGAAATAATTGCCGGGGCTGTTGATGACATCGTTAGGAATGGAGGTGTTTTGTACCGTATGCAGCGTTTTATCGCACGAGCTCTGTATATATATGCGGCTGGGTGGTTTTGCCGCACCATCGTGTGACTTCAATAGCTGGGCCATTTTGAACAAGGCAAAATACAATATGCGACTGCTCAAGTTTTCGGAGCTAAAACTCCTTTTGAGAAAAAAAAGCAAACACGGGAATAGTTGAAAAATCTGAGCTTTGCACTAAAAGCGTTTTCCCGTTTTCATTTTTATCTGATTCCTAGCTGAAACCTTTCCTAATGCATTTTCGGGTTCTGTTTCTTTGGAAAATATTTCCTTTCTTAACAAATTTGCAGTTCCGGAGCACCTCGGCTGAACGCGCGAAAGTTGTGCGCTCTCACATTGAGGGGGTGCGGCTCATGGTGTTCTCTTTGGGGGCATTCGCTGTATCATAGGCCGCAGAGTTTTTTTTTTATCCGAAACGTGGAGGGGTCTATTTCCCATCTAATGCAACAAAAAAGCAAGCATCGCTGCCTACTCGCAAGCGCGTGCTCAGTCTGGTAGGGTATTTTTACAGCAATGAACGTTTCTTGTCGAGTGATCTCATTGAATGGGAACTATTTAGTCGGTCACTCAAACTCTTTGCGCACTCCAAAAAGAACACAACCCCCACATCTCTACGCACAGGTTCACGCTTAGAAGGGTTGGTACACAGCGCCGAAGAAGAGGAAATGCAAGAAATAAGCCGCGAAGTTGACCAGCGACTGCAAATAGGACAGCCATGGCCGTATTGACGTTGTTAAGGCCATGCCAGGGGTGCATAATGAACCAAATTGAAGACAGTGCGGTTGGTTTTTCCGCGTCTTTCACAGTGATTTGCGCGCCCACCGTTTCATGTGCACGTGTAAATTTTGGCTCAGGTATTCCGGGCAGTGTAATCTAAACGTCGTGCGGGTTTAGTTCCACTGCTCCAAGAGTGTTGTAGGGTCTCTTTAAAGCAAGATACATGGCACATTAGCAGTGTAAATATCTGTAGGTGCCTTGAACTGCCTTTCTTAGTTTGGTGCCAGTGTGAGCTGTGCAGAGTTGTAATTTGTCCTTTTTTCTTTTTGTTTAGCGCTGCAGGTGATCCTGAACATGGAAGCTGTGGTTTGCAAAATATGGTACTGCCTTTCTCAGTTTGGTGCCAGTGTGAGCTGTGCAGAGTTGTAATTTGTCCTTTTTTTCTTTTTGTTTTGTGCTGCAGGTGATCCTGAAAATGGAAGCTGTGGTCTGCAAAAATAATGAATAAAGCTTCAATCAATCAATCAATCAACTCTGTCCATGATCACACTAGCGGTTTAATCAAATGGAAGTAGTATCACTGTAGGAGCAGCAATTGAGAAAATATTTCTGCCTCACATTTTGTGAACAACAGTCTTTGTCAGTTGCTGAATATAATTGTTTCCTTAAAAGCCCGAATGATTGTTATTACGAGGTTATAAACTCTGCACTTGGCTGTAGAAACAGCTCGACTATACCCATTTTACGGGTGGATGAAAGCTGCAGCACCACAATTAATATGCCTCCTGCAGTGGAATCGCCCGACGAGTATGTTGCATGGCTGAAGTTCAACCATGGCTGAGCGGCTCTGCTTCAACCGCTGGCATCAAGCAAGGATGAATAGCCGTCGTCTGTAAAAGTTGAACGGCTGTGGATTGTAAAGGTTGAACGGCTACCGGCCTAAAAAAGAACGGTTAGACGACGGCAAAGTCTGGCGGCCGAAGGGCGGTTGTGGGCCCCTTGGCGATGCTTTGATCAAAGGTGAGCAGCTGTTCAATTACAACAAGGAACTTTCAGCACACGACCAAGGCCCACTTTTGAGTACGGGCTTTGCACTCTGATGGAGCGACGGCCGAGCAGAAATTACCCGGCTAGAGACAAACAGCCCATGCTTAGCCGTTCTTGCTTGTGCTGTTTGGGAAGGAGGTCCTTTTTGGAATACTACCACGACACTACCTTAGCAGGTCATAGGAACGGACAGAAAACGTTCGATAAGCTTTTTCAGGCTGCCACATGGCCTTGCATCAGAAAGGAGCTGATGAAGTACGCGCAGATATGCCCGTTTTGTAAGTATGTGAAGCTAAGAGGAGACAAACCGCCGGGCCTAATGAAGTCTGTCGAGACCCGCTTTCCCCGGCAAATCGCGGCGTGCGATGTGATGGGTCCCTACCCAAGATTGACGAATGGCAATCGCTACCCCCTGGACAGCACAGATCATTTCTCTAAGTGGGTAGAGCAGTACGCCTTACGTAACCTTGATTCTAAGGTGATCTGCGACAAGCTTTCGGATATTTTTCGTGCTTTGGATTCCCGCAAGAGCTCATAACGGAAAATGTGGCGTACTTCACAAGCACGAACTTCGAAGACGGTTATACTGTTCTGGGAGTAGTACACAAGAAGACTACTCCCTACCATCCACAAGGAAATATAACGGAACGGGTGAACACAAATTTGAAAATGATGCTGGTCGCCTTCACGGAACGCCACAAAGACTGGGATGCTCGCCTTTCCGAATCTGCGTTTGCTACTCGAACTACGGTAAACCGCTCGACCACCTTTACACAAGCAGCCTTGCTTTTTGGCCGCGACCTTGCTTTTCTATTGAACATTCCTTCAGTGACCAGATGGAGACGCACCCTCACACATTGGTTAACTATGCGCAGGATCTTCACAGCTCCTTGAACGAGATCCTAAAGGAGGCGAGGAAAATCCTCGATCTAGCAAGCCTCCAACAACGCCAGCAGTACGACAAGGGCCGACGCCAGGTTCAGTTTTCTGTCGGTGACCGCGTACTACGTTTAACCCACCCGCTGAGCGATGCAGCAAAAGATTCGCTGCTTCTATAGCAGACAGGTAGGAAGACCCTTGGATGCTGACAAAGCGCACATCTCCACTCGGGTAAACAGTCCTGTAGGCATTGATGACCTTGAGGCATGTCATGAAAGAATCTCTGGCGACGAGAGCTAAGGCAGTTTATGTTCCAGGAGGTGATACCCGCTCAACAGTGCAGCAACAGGAGTCGAGCGGGAAGACTCCCTTCAACCGGAATGCACCTCAAATCCCCGGGAGAAGACTTCCTCAGCGGCAGTCCCCAAGCGCTTCTCAGACAACTCAGGAGTTGTGCGGTCTTGGGGCAGGCGGCGTGTAGGAACGCAGCCCCTGCATGCGCCCTCATATGGTGATTACAGTGCAGCGAGTGCGCATCGAAAACCGATAGTGACGCCAATGCGTCATGTGCTTTTGCGTATGTTTTCGATAAACAGTTAGCGGACAAGGAACACGTGTATTGTGTACCAACACCGGAACATGCGCACAACGGCCCCGTCTAGTATAAGGACTGCTCTCCGGGTGCGGTAGTTATGACGTGATGAGGCTGCGAGCCGAATCACCTGAAATTTCTTTGCGATGATCCCAGAGTTGACGTTTCTGCATGCCTCAGCCGAGTTAGAGACTACATAGATGGTGGCGGACATTGTTAGTGCGTGGCAATGGCCATGGGGATTGTCACTCTTGGGCTTCTGATCCTGAGAGCCGCGGCAGCATTGGCATAGCGGAGACGATATTCTATTGCCATCGACTACGACTGCAACTAGATGTCTTTGATTGTAGGCGGTGCCCCGGATGGGCAGGATGGTGCCCCGGATGAGCAGGACTGCAGCATCTGTGTAGAGAACCGTTTGCGGCGGGATGCACAATGGGTGTGCTTCTAGGTTAGCCGCTCTTTTCCACCTGCCGTCATGATGTTGCATCGGATGCATATTCCTGTGGATGTGATCGACATGTATTCTGGAACGCGAAGGTGTCGCTAAGGAGTACTCTACTCGACTCTCGGGGGGCCCACGTGGCAGAGTACGTGTGCCCCCGCTACTGTTTTTGCGGCCGTTCTTCATTAGCACGTCGAATGGGCTAAAAGTTGTTCATCAATAATGTTACAAAGACCTCTTTTTTTATGTCTGTCTGTATTAGTACATTGTGGTAGGACCAGCGCTTGTGCACAGCATTTCGGTGTAATTATGGTCGTCAGTTTCACGAGCGGGAGGACACAGGTACCGTGCACAGTAAATGATTCGGGTAATGTTGAAGGCCAGGACAACTTGGTTATATCCGCCTCTACCATAAATAGTTTCTACTTGTGATTCTTGTTAATACCTCGATTACTTGTCGGCATGTGGACATGTGTTTTCGGATACTTCGGATATTAGGTTTTTATTTTTGAAGGCGCAGGCCAAAAATGGTAATGGTGCAAACATCAGTGATCAGATTACGGCCTATTCTGATGGATGGCCGCTTAGAGCTGCGAACATTGCTGAGGCGTTTGTGGCTGCCCAGTAGAAGCAATTTCGATTTTTGTGGAGAGCACTCTAAACCGCAGCTACGGGCGTTGTCCTCTACAAGAGGTGTCGATCTTGTAGTTTTTCAGTTATGGTGAATATGCTGATTGCTTCCCGGTGGTAGAGCGTATAACGTCAACAGCGTAAAGCGCATGCTCCTCCTTCCTACTGTATGTAGATGGGCGGGCCGTTTGAGGAGTGTCAGGGTAAATAACAATATCAAAAGCACTGCTCCTTGAAGTGTTCCTCTATCGCCGAGCTGGATTACGTCGGAAGTGATGTTCCCGTATTACTTGTCCTTGCCCTTGACCCGTTCGTCCCGTAGGAAGTTTCGCGCTTTAAATTTGTAGAATGAATTACCAACTAGCTCTAACTCACACGTTGGTAAGTCATACTTCAGGCCGTTAAGTTTAGAAACTCCTTACATGCTTCAAGTCTCGTTAGCCACACCCGGTTTCGTTTAGGTTCACAATGATCGCGCTGTGTAGTGCAGTATCAGAGGCTTATTTGAAGTCTAAGGTATGTATTGCCGCCGGGTTGTAGTTTCCATACAAATTAATCACTTGACGCTTTATTTGAAGCAAGGCGTTTTTTTTGCAAAGATGTCTCCGGAAGCCAAACATCGTGCATCGTATTGGGGATCTGCACTGTAGCTTCAAGGAAATGTTCCAGCCTTCTCAGCACACTCCTCTGCATGAATTTCCGAATCTTAGATATCAGGAAGCTGGTCGTAAGGCTGTTAATGGCAGGTGGTTTTTTAATGTAGGAATAAACTGCACTTCAGCTTTCTTTCAGCCTAAATTTTTCTTGATTTCCAGTGTTTGCTGAAGTTACAAAGAGGACTTTCCATGGTTTTGTCATCCAAATAAATACCATACTGTATGTAATACGATCGCGGCCGGAAGCACTTTCTTTTTGATTTTCAGTTAGTGTGGCCCTCAAGTCGTGCATTTTTATAATGGCGTCAATTTGGTGTGAAGTTGGCTGATGTAAGGTGGGTGAATTGTTCCTATTGCTAAGTTCAGATAGATGGGGTGTTAGCTGAGCGACAAAGTCTTGCGGCCGGGCTGAGTACATTTTAAAATTCCGGCCATGTTGCGATCTGTGCCCGCTGTACCTGAGTTCAGATTGATGAGGTAATTCAGACGGCTCCACGTAATTCAGGCGGCTCCTGGTGTAACACTGAGTAAGCATTCACACTGATTTAAAATTATTTCATATTTGCAGCCGCAACTACAAATTACAATACAAACACCATGAAAATCACTTAGAGCCTATATCACCTTGTTATTTAGTTACTGCGTGCCCAGATGTTACTTTAATTAACTCCTGTGTTTATGGCGGAGGTGAATAAACACGATGTATAGACATGTTTACTGTACTTTCATTTTGGTCTGGCGACAACAGAGCATCAGTGATCTACTTGAGACTACCTAAATATGGCGTCGTTTACAGGCACATGTGTGTATTCTATCAACGTTGATGAAATGTTGAACATTTGGTGAGGCCATTATGCTGCAATGGTTTCTATGTGTTTTTATTCTTGTTTTTGAAGCATATGTCTCGCCTTTTAATGTCGATTGTTTTTTCTTCTCATCGCGGTTTTACAGCATGTGTTTCAATTTCCAAGGGGCTGTACGCCTGTGTTAAACGGCCAGCTCAAGCAGGCCTATGCCTAATCTAGTGAACTTACCTATACACTGTACACCACCTCGCCACGGACATACACAAAGAAAGGTTGAATTCAGAATTCTTCTCCGAGGCTAACAACGCTTGCATCGGCTATGTGACATGGACGAGGTGCAGCGAAGCCAGGCGACAACGCTTATAACCCAGTGTTCCCTGGCCTACGCTTGCAGTACGGCAGAATACACGAGCGATGCAACATGTATTTGCTCTGGAAATTGTGGTGAGAGTTTTTTATATTTTTCGATCAACAGTGCTTGCACATTTTTATCTATCATTTCTCCTGGCGATTGTTTGGCCTGCTTGAAAGTTATTACTCCTGATACCCCTTACCAAAAATGCCAATTTCGTAACTATTCCAACCCTGAAAAATGCTCAGAAATTGCTAAGACGACGCTTAAAAGCATGACACCAGATCAGGTACTTGAATGGTCGTGCACTTGTTACGTTAGAAGGAAGTCTTGACAAAACTGCAAACAGGATGACCGTAACAATCAGGCAGGCACTTTTGGCCCAACTTCCGCTGAGCCTTTATTGTTTGACGTTATGCCGATACTGGGTGCAATGGTTTCTCGTTTAGATGTCTTGGAGAAGACACACAAGTACAGAAATTTGAACGACGCTGGAGACCGCAAAACTGGCAAGCAGACTGAAACTCTACAGGGTATCGAAAAGACGCTTGAGTTCCTTTCTTATAAGTACAATTACTTGCTAATAACGGGGGAAGCGCAAAAGCAGAATATATTGATCTCAAGCAAGAAACAACTTACTTTGAAGCTGACTCGCTGGCCAAAGATGAACGACAGAGCGACCCAAAAAATTAATGTGAACAGATTAGAGTACTAATCGAGAAAAATTAGAAACTGTGACGCTTGGCCTTAAGGTGCTGACGTGAGAGCAGCCCACTTAGTGATTATTTATCAGTACTTGCAGGACCAAATAAAGTTTTCCCTCCGCCTTCTCCTCGTCAGTTCTGTGGCCCAAAAGCTAAACCTAAAGGCCCAAGTAACCAGGACGTACAAGTCGTATTTGGGGTCAAAGCAAAAGCAGGCATGATTCCCTCTATACTTGCACGTTTTCCGTGCAAGAAATTAAAAAGGGTTGGTTGAAAAAAAATCGAAAACCCTGAAACATGATAGAATTTACAAAAAGAAAAGACATTTCCCATAAAAGCTATTGTTGGAAGCAAGAAAGTTGCTAAAAACAAGTAACACGGGCTTGCTGGGCACACAACGGCCGGGTGTGTGTTAATAAGCAAGGAGGAGCCATACCTTTGAAATTAAGGGAATGTTTTGGAAATAAATAAAATAACCTGAAGGGATCGCAACCTTGCAACCCCACAAACACAGGGTAGTAAAAGCGAAATAGTGGGCATCGGAAGCACAAAAAATGTAATTTTCTAGCTAATGCACGTAAATCTGAGAGCTTGCGAAATATTGGCATTACAGCAAGTTCTTTAGCCAGCCTCGTTGTCTTTACATATCCTTATATTTGACTGAGACAGGCATCTGAGAGATTGACTGTTCGAAGTTCTTTCTATTGAGTTATAGTCATTTTAGCTACAATGGAAAAAGAGAAAAGGAGGTGTCGTGACGACGATTGTTGAATATGGGTCTTTATGTGGCTAACTGAGTCATACTTCTGACGAAGCTGAAGGGGTAGCATTAATTTTGTACCGCCCACATGCCGAGTTCCCAGATTGTGCGGTGTACAGGCAACCAAAAAAATGTTTGCATTCTATTTAAACGAGTTTTCGGTATTTATAAAAGAGCGCAACAAGAGGAAGATAATGTTAGCAGCAGAATAATAATTATAATAATGATACATTTAAAACTGCCGTCAATGACAACCTAACGCTATGAGCAGGATATGCGTTTAATAATCAAATTCAAGATTATACACAAAAATGAAATCTTATGGGATTGAGTGATGAAGACATGTCTTGACCATATCAGAACCATAACGGCTGAACTCGATTCATTGGGCTACATCATTAAAAAAAGTTGCTGACCACACTTTTACTGCATGAGTAATTTTAGGATATAACAGGTCCCCACTCGTAGAGGCAGAGAAAGAAAAATTACAAACATGTGACTACGAGCTTGACTTCAAAAGAAATCTTTTTAATGTGATATGCTTGTTGTAGGTAATCACTTGGAGGCTTATAATCTAATGGCAAAGAAGTTTGAGGACATTTGCAATGAAGAACAGAAGAAAAAAAAAGCTTCAACACCGAAATAAAGCGAGAACTTTGGTAGATAAGGAGGTATTCAAACTATGTAATCAAATTGGCGTCCTCTTAAACAAATGACGAAAAAAGCCAAAGATCACTCTCTTGAAAGAAGAACATAAACAATTGAGCAAAACAGTTACACCAAGATAAGGCTAGCAAGAAAACAATACTTTGGTAATCAATTTTCGGCCTGTTTAAATATTGTCAAGAAAACTCGGGGCGTAGTAATACCAATTTGGGAAGGGCTCCCACGAGGAATATTCGTTCATATTACTCAGAAAAGGAAAACCCAGCGAGCGGAACGCAGAACGAGAAGAGGAGGCACACACACAACTTATTAAATATTGACATTGACTCCACATTACACAAAAAATTTCGAAATATTTAAGATTCAGAAATAGTCGAAAATTTTAATAACCATTTTGACATTTGCAATGAACAACAGAAGAAAATAAAGCTTCAACACCGAAATAAAGCGAGCACTTCGGTAGATAAGGAGATATTCAAACTATGTAATCAAATAGGCGTCCTCTTAAAGAATGACGAAAAAAGCCAAAGAACACTCTCTTGAAAGAAGAACATAAACAACTGAGCAAAACAGTCACAACCAAGATAAGGCTAGCAAGAAAACGATACTATGGTAATCAGTTTGCCTGTTGAAATATTGTCTAGAAAACTCGGGGAGTAGTTAATAACATTTTGGGAAGGGCTCCCAAGAGGAATATTCGTTCATTTTACTCAGAAAAGTGGAAACCAGCGAGCAAAACGCAGAATGAGAAGAGGAGGCACACACACAACTTAATAAATATTGATATTGACTCCACAGTACACAAAAAAAATCGAAATATTCCAGATTCCGAAATAGTTGAAAATTTTAATAACCATTTTCTGGAAATTGTGAATCAGCTTCAGAATCAGTATAAGTAAGTAGTATGTCGTATCTAGAGCTCTGCTCAGAATGTACATTGTGCTTTCATCTACACTTTTAATAAAATTGAGCTTTAGGATATAATAAAACGATACCCATAGCGAAATCGCGAGGAATGGGTAAAATCATAATAAGAGACAATATTCCTAATTTGGAAAAGCTCTAAAAGTAACTACTATAGAATATCTATGAAGAGCTGAGGGGGCCATAATCTTTCTTCTTTCCACCTTAAATGAGATAGCTCTATCAGAAAACTGGTGCGGAAACCTCTGGCAGAATCAATAGAACATACGGGTTAAATATTTAAAGTCATGCCTCCGAATTCCGGCTAAACACAATAAACCGTACAACTCACAGTATTTCGTAAGGAGTACCCATTCAAGGAAAACACCCATTTAGGATTCACAATGTCTCAAGTAGAAAGGCTGCTTGTCAAAAAAGAGTTCGCCTTTGATATGCTTTGCAGACAATATTTTTGAAATACCTATAAAGAACAAATACAAACCCTTTAGAGACGAAATAAAAAATACCAATTTCCTCGCATTTTACAATTATGACAAAATGACACGTTCTGCTGTATACTCTTGCTTTTTAAAAAAGTGAAGTAGACGCTGTCCTTCATAGTTAAAAAAATAATATTGTGTCAGCACCTATTGGTAACCATAATTCCCTGTTTAATTAACTAGACACCAGCACACTCGACATGCCCACGCTCTTATTCATAGGAATCATATACAGTTGCGCATTCAAATTTGCCTTGTTCATGCACTTCTGTTACATTGTGTAAGTATGAAGAACTTTTTGCCTGCGTTGTGATATAGTAAGTGTTCCGCCAGAGAAAATTACCTCTTCCTTTTTATCTTTGTATAGTTTGTAAAGGGCCTACGTATGTACAGGGTAAACGACACAGGAGGCGATAGCGCGTGTTATGCATAAACAAAGCGAGCTTTCAGCTCAGCTGAAAAAAAACAAAATACGCCATTTAAAAGGCGACACCAATAAAGACACTCTTCAATTTAAAAAATAACCTTGATGTGGACCGTGTGAAGTGGAGAGTGCCGCAAATTTTGTCTGTGTCTGCGTCCCAGTGACTTTGATTCAATTTTCAGAGTTTAATGCGATTATCGCAGACCTGCTACTTGTATTTAAATTTTTTTTTAGTATTGTAAGTGTGTACAACAGGAGCAGTGAATAAACATCAGTAGCTTATTTTTTATTGCTGATCAACCCATGTCCTAATATATATTACCTAGAAATCAGAAGTCGACGTTACCCACGTCTAAGAAACTTCATGTGCTAATTAAAGTAGTATAAGCACAGCTACAAAATTTTGTCCCGACAGCGTGAAATGAAAGTAGAGAAGCAGTGCCATGTTAGATTTATAGTAATAAAAACATGACGCAGAATGGATGGAGGCGCAGAAAAGATGTGACTGAAACAGTTTGGTTACCTTTTTTATTCATTCAAGGCTGTTTACCACCATGTTATCAATGTTTTTCTAGGTATAAACCAAATCGCTCATCAAGAAGTTATTTTATAAACCTTGTAGCGCTACAACACATGCATATTGTTGTGGAATTTATGGAGACGTATAGGTAAGCCTATTTTACGTTTCCTTCAGGTCATTGATACAAACATGATTTTACCAATGGTCGTCTTCTCCAAGTTGCGGTGATATTGCTTGGAAGGAAAATAAATGCGCAAAATTTATCTTCGTTTACTATTGTTTAGAGGACCAGCAATTTTGAATACAAAAGATTCTAATATATTGCTGGATGTATTCATTGAAATGCACGCTTTCCCACTTTATTCTTGTGGTTGCTATAACTTGGCATCTCGGTTTTACATATACTTGTTGTGAGTTACTTTGGTGCGCTGCTGTGTTAGCCACTAACCCTGCGCAATCTTGCTCATTGCATTACATGCACCAAGCTCTGTCTACTACATCGCGACTGGTGGGTAAAAAGCACGGGATGCAGCGCATGGTGTTCTAGATGCTATAATAATGCCGTACACTTGCACCTCTTTGTAAATGTCTTAACCTAGGGCCAGCTTAAGGTAGCAGTATTGTATCTAAAGTAGTTACCGCAAGGGGCCCATCAGAGCTGCCGAGCGACAGACACTTCCGTTAAGTCACCAACGTGCCCACCTTCTTATGGCGGCAAACTTGGCAGTCGGCCGCGCCGGTAAGAAATGTCTTCGGTATGGACTTTCCACGTATCTCTTGAACATTATCAACCAACATTGTTTTTTCAGAAGCCAAAAGGTGTACCCATGTTATGTGCTTTCCGATGTCACAGGTGATGCAGACAGTATCGAGGTAAAAACACGCGCAATCTCGAACTTGTTGAGGCAGTCCCAAACTCTCTTTGCTTTGAGTGCTGATCATGCGTGGACAAATTTGTTTTTCAAGAAAATTCTAACGCGGCAGCGTATGTTGCCTTCCTATTTAATTAAACGTCAGCGTTATTGTGTGTAGAGGGTACTGAGCGGTGTCGGGTATTCCAACGGTGTTACAGTGTTGAGTACTATAACAAGCGTTCTATTTTAGTTATTACGTTTGGCCATCTGGTGTGGGCGGTAACGTCAACGGGAGCGCGGTGAACGCTCTGACACCTCTGATTGCGCACTTTCCATTACAAATTTGCTTACCGACAATGTATGCGTCCTTTTTATTGCATAAAGCAAGATAAAGCAGTCCGTAACACCGTAATACGCATGGATGCGTATAACTATCACGTATGACTCTATCTGCTTTCAAACGCACCCATTGGGAATTGGTGCCCAGTCGAAAAACACAACAGGAATTTCTGTCGCACAACAGAAATTTCTGTCGCACGACAGGGATTTCTGTTGGGCCTACAGGATGGTCTGTCGTGCGACAGAAATTTCTGTAGTACAACTACAGAAAATCTGTCGTACGACAGGCATTTCTGTCGCACGACAGGGATTTGTGTTGGGACTACAGGATGGTCAGTCGTGCGACAGGAATTTCTGTAGTACAACTACAGAAAATCTGTCGTACGACAGGCATTTCTGTCGCACAACAGGAATTTCTGTTGGGAAAGAAGGATGGTCTGTTGTGAGACAGGAATCTCTGTAGTAGGACGACAGAATGTCTGTCGTACGACAAAAATTTATGTAGTACAACACACATATCTATCATGCGACAGACATTGTGTAGCCCCACTACAAAAACCTTTGTTATAGAACTACAAAATGTCTGTCGCATGAGACATTTCTGTTGTACTACAGAAACTTCTGTTGTGCAACACCCTGTAGGCACTACACAAATTTCTGTTGCACCACAGACTGTCCTTCAGCCACTACGACTGGATTCCGTAATTACTATTATTATCTGCCATGCGACCGAACATTTTGTAGTCGCTGCAGATTTTTGCAGTCTGAAAGAGAATTTTAGATTCATTGCAAAAGTGTCACACGACAGACCGTTCAGTATTGCTACAAAATCTCTTGATTACCCTGTCGGCAAACCCCGCGTTTTCCAGCATTAGGAGAGCGGTGGAATACGCCGGAAAGAACGGATTACACTGGATAACGCAGAGCTGGACAACATCAACGCGGGGACCACATTTTCCATCGAGAGAGCGATGTAATACGCTGGAGACAACAGAAAACAGAAAACGCCGCGCTGAACGAGCGGGGTGGTTGCTGGAGAGCATCGAATAACACGGGGCCATTGCCTTTGAGGACAGAACTTCAGACAGGCCAAACGGGATAGCACAAACAGGATAGTTAGTGTGGTACCGCTGCTTGGCTGGACACGGGAATGCCGCGCGCCGCTTAAGGGGTGAACTGGTTGTATTTCAGCGCCGCGATCGGCGCAGATGCTCCGAAACTTGGTGTTTTCGTCCTGTGTGGTGCGGCGAATTCCCACTTTTATAGCGTGCGCTGCACAAAAACAATGGTGCGTGCGAGTGACGGTCATCTCGTTGAATTGCATCGCAAGCGTCTGTTGTAATGAACGTTTGTTGCATTACTGCCATTAGTATTCCGGTCGTGTTTGAAAAAACCTCGCTACAAATTTGCAATTAACAACGCAACTTAGCACAAATCACTGTCATGTTGCAACATCTAAGCGTAGCCCCATAACCAAAGAAATGGCTACATAAAGAACTTGCAAATTCTTTTAATTCTTTGAGGGAATTGCAATTGCATATATTGTACTGTGGACAATCTTTGATAAAAGAATGAGGCAATAATGGTAGCCCGTCGGCAAAGCGGACGCATAAAGGACAAGCAAGACATGCTTTTTGAAGACGTGGTGTAAGAATTGCAGCGCACATTCTGACACGTATTTCTGGGTGTCGAAAGCCTCATTGTTTCAATCTGCGTGCTGTTGTTTTATTTGTTTTAGCACGCAATTTGTTTATTTCTACTCGAAACATGTGTACGATCAAGCCTAAATATTTAAAATAAGATTTTAAAAACAGCGAACAAGTTGCCGCTACCTGTGTGAAAAAAAAAGAAACGGCGCCAGTGAACTCGTTGCATTACTGAGATGTGTTAAAAAAATAAATGCAGAAAGAAAGAAAACGCGCGCCTTCCCTCTAGCCCGGCCCTTCGGAAGAAGTTCGGGGAAGCATCGTTACCACTGAAGGCATGTCGCGGCGCGACAGCATTCGCGGGACGGGGAGACCCCAATGCGAAGAATCGAGAGGGGTGAGGAGGGGTCGCGAAACAACTTATCGTGATCGGCCGGTTCCCTGCTTACCCTTCCTTTGTTCCCTCCTGCTTTTCGTCTTTCGGTCAAAATTTGGCGGTGGCAGCGTGGCCGAGTGGCTCGTTCACATTTAACATCGGCGCTTTGCCTAGCTGAAGTTACGCCTAACTTTTTGTAAAAACGTGCATCTTATGTCTCCGCGAAGTATTTGAAGTAACATTTGAAGCTGCGGAAGCTGTGCTAAAAGCAAGATCAGTGGTCCGGATTCCAAGCATCTCGAAGTGAGGACTCCTCTAGCCACGACTAACCGTGGTGCCTGGGATTATCGGCACACTGATGCGAGTGAATACGACGAATTTCGCAGGCAGTGTGATCTCGAATGCGTGCGATGTGCTTCCACAATCGACTGAACTTGCAATGACCCCTGCGTGACTTCGGCAGGTATCGGGCGTGCATACCTTCGAGATAGTGCATCACCACAGAGGCGTGGGCTTTTCGCCACAGGATACCCCTCCACGTTTTGCTGTGCGAATGCATTGTCAACAATCAAGGTTCACCAAGACAAGCATTCCAGCTAAATATTGACTTTCCATTTTAATTCTCTCACGTTCTCTGGAGTTTTGCTGTTTAAATAAATCAGGTTCAAGAAATATTTCTCTGCTTGTGTTTTAATGGTCCTCACTAGTATAAGGAACGAATTTTCGGCGGTTATTGTCCATGCTCGTTTAATAGCTTTTTTTTTCTATCCGGGAGAATAAATTTGCTTTCATGAACAGATTGAGCGTCATTGACGGAACGCGATGATGAGACGCGATTTGGCCCTGCTTCAGAAGCACGGCCAAATCAGCTGAAAGGTGCCCAAATGAGTCTAGCTAAATTTTGTAGCGCTACTTAGGTGTTCCTGAAGGAAAGACTTCTGTATTTCTTCTTAACAGCTACGCGGGTTTGTAATTACACGGCTAATAAAGAAAAAAGGCCTACCGCGAGCATCGGCCTCGCTATTCGCTTAAGACCGCGTTGTCTCCGGCGTGTTAAAGCGTTACGTTCTGCGGCTGCCGCATCCACGAGTTTCCGCGTGTGCAGTGTGCGTGTCCACGAGTTTCTGCGACTGCACATGCATCAGGCATGTGCAATCTGCGTAACATCAAACTTTTGTATTGCATGCATGAATGTACCACTTGTTGCATTGCTTACATTGCCTTTTGGAACAGCTTTCTGAAATCAGTTATTCACTGAAATCAATTTTAAGCTGGTTCCAGAAAGGCAAGAATTCCCCCAAAAGCTTATGTTTGTGGGTCAAATTTTTATTGAAATTGTTATGCATACCCTGCATACTTCAGGTACCTAATAGAAAAAAACATCATGGGAAGTAAATTTATTATGCATAACAAGTTGAAATTCGAGACATGACAGGATTTACTACAGACTACAGAACAGGATTTGCTACAGACTACAGGACAGGGTTTACTACAGACTACAGGACAGGATTTACTACAGACTACAGAATGTCCCATTCCCTCACAGGATCATTCTGTCGTATTTTTCTGTTGTGTTTTTCGACTGGGTGGTCGGATGTACGATTGGCTGTCGAAATATTTTAGCGACAGGAGCATCTTCATGACCACCTCTGATTGCGACACATTAAAGCACAGGGTAACTCGTGGCTTTCCAAAAGGAAGAGAACTGAGCCCAGACTTTTTATACTTCCCTCCTCGGTATTAAAAATGCCTGCCATTTCCTATCGCGATTTCTTTATATGCCAATAAAATTTCCATATGACGCTTCGGCTTCAATAGGGGTGTGCTTCGTGCAAGCCTTTAGCGGGGAATAGATTCTATCTCAAAATTCCTCGCAGTAAGTGGAGTCGAATTCTCGGCAACAAAATCACCCGCCATCGCTTTTACGAAACGAGATGTCACACGGTACCAGCTCACGGCAATGGGGATACCAATAATATATGTCACAAATCATAAAAATCTTGGCGTCACATTCGACAGATTGTTGACTTAGACACCCCGCGTTTGCAGTTTAAAAGAAGAGTTCTCTTTGTTTTAACAACTTCCGAATTCTTTCCCGTAACACTGGTGGCTGCACAGTTTACTCGCTTCTTCAACTAAACGACGTTTTCTGTGAAGGTCTTTTAGGCTACAGCCTTCCTGAGTTGCTTCCTCTCTCATCAGGAAATCTCAAGGCCTTGGAAAATATGCAGGCGCGCGTACTCCGGGTGTGCATCGGCATCCCAAAAATAACATCCACCCTGGAAACTATCGTTGAATCTTGACGATTGACAGCGATAGCACTGCGCACACAGGAACTGCTTCGTCATGTTTCCGTTTTGTCACGAGACAACGTCACCATCTATTGGCTGAGACCTCTGCTTCAGATCTGCAGAATCTTTCACCGCTACATTACGAGATCCCATCTCTGCCTTCGTGCCTGCCATGGTTGCTTCGAACCCATAAGTATTCATACAGCCATGCCAGGAGTGACACGAAGAGCAAATGTTCCCGCTCCCCCTCCTTAGGTTTAAACTCTACAACTTCTAGACAGCAATTACGCCGGCCATAAATACATATATACTGATGGCTGAGTGACAGAAGGATCTTCAATGATGGGTGTTTGAATAACGGCATCGTGCACTACAATAACCAAAAAACTCAGTCACAGGACGTCATCAACAGTGACTGAGCTCCCCGCCCTCCGTGTCTGCTCTTGATTACATCACCACGCAGTCACCCAGCCAATGGGCTATCTTTACAGATTCCCGCTAGGCCCTTTGATGCCTTTCTGGGAAAGCAAGGTTTTATTGCTTCCACTGCAAAGAACATCCAAAAACTGCCTTTCTTTCTGAGCGCGCACACAATTGTCGCCTCGGTTGGCGAGAGTGTTCCTATCGGCACATGCACCCGCGCTCAATCTTCACAGGCACCGGCGCGGCATGCAGGCGTAGAAGGGGCTGTCCTGCGACGCGCGGCAGTGGTGGCGATAACGTACCGCCACACCTTTAATCTTTTCCTACTGACCAGCTAGTCTGGGACATTCGGTTGTAACACCACCAAGGCGTCAGTTCTTTTTATTTTGTCGAACTACAGTGGATACCCTCACATTGCGGTGTATCGGGTAATTGTACAGCAGACGCTACAGCTTCCCCCGATCCCAATCGCGAAATGCCTACTGCGGCAATACCGATTACCAGCAAGGATTACGCCGCGCTTGCGTGTCGTGTTGCGCGGCTGGTACAGCTTTCTATAAGGGCTGATCCTTCGCGTCACAACACCCCGCTCTACGCTGTCGACCCAGAATAAACTTTCAAGTTGCCCTTTCTCCTCACTAGACACGATGCAGCCGTAATACAACGCATATGCATGAAGGTCGCCTACACTCGCCTTTTTCGTTCCAAGCTTCTGCAGATCAGATCACCCTTCTATGCAGACTGTATCTGTCCCGAATATATTCACCATTCCGTATGTGTGTAAACGATATGACGCACCAGGGCGCAGCTCCTTGACAGTGAATTTGGGTAGGCTACCCACATCGTGTCTTAGGTTGAATGATGTGCTTGGCCCCTGTTAATGTGCAATGGTGGCTTCCCGTGCGACGAAGGCATTCCTAAGGTTATTTCGCAGTTCAGGCCTAGGTCACAGTCTTTAACAGTGCCGAGCATTTATTCAACATGTGCTACAAGACCGTGATCATCACCTTTGCGCTTTCAAACTGTCAGTAGTGTCCCAGTAAACACTTCGGGGCTGTCATCACCATGACTGCTGGGTTACCTCTCAACGTCCCATGATCGTTTGTGATCGCTCCGCTGTTTCCTCAACTGTGCTCAAATTGAAAGTGAACATTTCTTGAGTGCGTAATCACCCCTCATTTTATTTTTAGCCTGACCTAGGGAACTCATGACCGCGTGTAGTCGCTCCGCGGTTGCCTGAACTCTGCTAAATTTGAAAGCGAACTTTTTCTACCGTGCGTTCGAACATGTCTCCAGTGTGTTTTAACATTATTTTTATTTTTACCACGAACTACTTATGTCTGTCTACAAACCACATGTCGGGTTTTTTTCATGTGTTTTATTATTGGCCTGACCTAGCATGTTAGTCTAGGTACAAGACAGTCCTGTCAGTACCCCTGTGAAAATAAAATACCAACCATATTGCCCTGAACGATACATTGGGATGGATTGGGTAGTTGTCTGTTTCGTTTTATCATCCGGCCGCCCCCACGTGACTTATATGTGTTCCAAGCAAAGAGCGCGGTCCTGCTTATTTTTTAGGCAGCGCAAGTTATTTCATTCGATACAGAGAGTGTTTTCGCCTATCGTTCTTGAATAGAAGAATCGTGTCTTGTCTCCTGTGTCCTCGATGTAATTGGACGGTTTCAGAAACCTTCACACCATTAGAAAAATGCTGACAAATCGACTTCCTAGCGTTTGATACCCGACATTTGCGTGCACACGCCACTTTGGTAAGTGCTGTTTGGCGTCTGTGTATACTTTGACTTGTTAGGGGAGCAGGGGTTTGCCACAAAAACCTTGCTTTTTCTTGAAGATAACTGCGTTGTGGTTAGCTACATGACCTCTCCTACAGCTGCTGGGTGAGCAAACTTTATGCACCCCACTCCGTCTTGAAGCCGACAAGCCAGCTCAAGCCAAGCAAGCCACCAACTGCAAGCTATAGCGGCCGAACCAAGAAAGAACTAACCACGGCTGAGCCTAAACAACCAAGAACCAAGCGTGACACCGCTGCAATTGAAACATAGTGCACCCAGACTTTACCCTGTAGTCCTTTCCGAGAGAAGCACCATCGTTTAGGGGCTCTTCTATTGAAGACACTAAGGACTGGATGGAGAAAGGAAAGTGCGCCCGGATCTTGGCCTGATGAAGAAAATGATGGCACGTGTTTTTTACTTAGAAGAAGGAACACGAATATAATTCGAGAACCACTAAAGTAACTGAACAAGCAGTCTCTCTTCAAAAGCGACTTCCTTAATCTTTCACAACCGTCTTGCGAAAACAAGGAAGAGCACTTTTTTTGGAAACGCAAATGCAGCACCCTAAAGAAAGGGTTGTGATCTTTGTTGAGGAGAAGAAGATATAGACTCGTTGTGCAGACTATAAAATCACACGAAAAAAATGAGGAGTGCAAGTTGCACTACTTCGTGCAGGTTAGGATTCAAAGTGAAAAGCAGAGCAAGGAAACAGGGACAAAAAAGTGGAACGCGCACAGCGCTGAACTCGCAACTGAAAGTTTATAAACAGAAAACTCGTATTTATACACAAAAAACCATACCATTGCGTGAACAAATAACACGGAAAGAGAGAGTGAGCGAAAGCAAATTGACATCTTTAAACAGTGTTGCACGCGATGAAGTTCGGCATCCAAGAAAAAACACAATCTGCTAGCAGATAGGAAATTGAAATTCATTTTGAGTAGTGACACAAAAAACTAACCCTCTAGCCTTTGTTTCTTCTAATATGAAAAGCCTCTGATATCTCTCAGAAAAGCTGGTTTTTATAATTGGCTACTACTTTTGTGTCCTTAAATACAGGGAAACAACCTTTCCATTTTTTTGCAGTGTTGCACGACGTGTGAATATTCATAACACTTTAAAGAACGTCTATGCTTCATTATTCGAATGTTAAGGCATCGGCCCGTTTGGCCGATATAGACTTGACCGCAAAACAAAAGGAATCACGTACACCACCCCAGCAGTACAAGGCAGAAAACTTGACACATATTTTACTCCAAAGTTTCCATGTGCAGCTATACCGGCCAACGGCACTACCGCACTACATATGCTTCCTAATTTGTCGGGCACCGAGCCAAGGACGTATGCACCATAACGGCCTGCTACATTTTGTTATGCCATGGGACAACACGTGCACATATGGTCGGACCGACAAATCTTTTTTCCTAGACTGTAAATCTAGCCGATACGGAACGCGATTTCACCCACATTTTTACTTTGTCAACAGGAAGACGCATCACACGATTGCGGTCCGGGCCGACGTCAGCGTGGCTACTTGTTCAGAAAAGCGGTTGCAATACCGATGGACACATTGTTTAGGGAAGTAAGAAAAAATTCCACAGCGTATTAGCTATTCCGCATGAAAACTTCTGACAACCATAAGAGAATGTACAAGTGAAGACAATGATCAAATGAAGTTCATGAGGAATAGTGGCGTATCGTTTAGCAGCTGTTTTAGATTATTTTGTTTTATCTTAATTGCAATCTCTATTAATAACGAAATGCGATGTACACGCAAAAACGTGAACTTGTATAAGTTCGAAGGTGCCCCCAGTGCTCAGCAGTATTTTGGGGGGAAACTTGACAGAACTATAAAAAATACAACTTAGGCGGCATGTGCACAAGAGTGCTAAGATATGTTGATGATTTTCTAGTTTTTACAGAACCTTTTCATCTCCTCCGCAGGGTACCTGACGTAATGAAAATCTTTAGGGAGTGTGGGTGAAGCCTCAATTTACGTTAGAGCTCCCATATAAAATCAGATTCTGTTCTTGGACCTTAGGTTTTTTAGTGAACGAAAACATGTTTGTTTGGAGTATAGCCGTTGATCCAGGAAGCCAGTGCTCCATTTTATTTCAGGGCATTTCAAGATGGTTAAGACTGGTATAGCTGTTTCTTCCTTACGGTGGGTTTTCGCGAAATCATGTGTGCATCGGTATACCAACAGATTTTCTAAACAAGTAGCAAGGGTGACGTCAGCTGGGTAGAGCAAGCATGCGATGCATCTTGCTGTTAAAAAAGTAAAATGTGGGTGAAATCTGTTATCGTAGCCGTTAGAGATACAGAGTCAAGGACAAAAATTAGCGCCAATCCACTCTGTGAATATGTTTGGAAAGCAAAGCTGTAAACGGCACCCCGAATTATTACCAATGCGACGTCACATAATTCCCTCGCGTCGCTCTACAAATAGTGAAACTAGAGAGAAGTGAAATGCACTTAACCACACCTTCTATTACTTGAAAGAGATGTTCTTGGTAAGGTTAAATTAATGCATGATGCGTGACCTGTGGTTGGTGTAGTTGTATTCATGTAGCATATGACTGGAAACGTTTTTATAAAATTAAAGCTGAAACCAGTTGTTAGACGATCTCACTTCGCCGTCTCCGCCGTCGCGGATGGAGGCCACGAGTCAGCAGCAGAGACGGAGCAGGATGAGGAAATACTTCTACTCAGATTTCTGAACGGCCCAGAGTGCGCTACAGGGGAGGGGTTTCTTCTTCTCTGTAGCCCTTATTCAGTCCTCGCCACCTGTCCTCTTTCGAGCAGCTGAAGTGGGGTAGCCAGAGAGGGGCTGGACAGCAACATCTCCCATGGCTCTTGTTCGGTAGTTGACGGAAAGAGAAGAGGGTTCTCAGGGATAAAGTCGCACACCGCTATTATGGGGCAGAGTGCTCCTACTTCTTACACAAATGTACATTCAGCGTCGTAGCGACTCACGTGCATTAAGAGAAGACGCGTCGCGTGTGGGAAGGAGCCGACTGTATGAGCCGTAGGGTAGTTTGTAGTTCTCTGGAAAGATCAGGGTAAGGTTAAGGTAGGGTCTGTCTCAGAAGGCGATAATGCTGGGTTACGTCCCTGAACCAGACAAGCAGGTGACTGTCCTCGAGCAGCGCCATGGCACAGGGGGTAAAAGCGCAAAATTGGTTTCCTATTTGTTCCTCTCCATCGACGCGTGAGAGGGTGTCCATATGAGCTGAATGGAATAATTTGGGGAGGAGGATTTTAGGACACGCAGTGCAGGTCGGCACACCAAACCCGCAGATAATTCCGGTAGGCTCGTGGGGATTTGGTGACTACCTTACGAACCCCTGGTTGAGTGAGGGCCAAGGCGATGTCTGCCTCTTCTGCTGCCACAGTGTCTTCGGTATTGAGTGAGGCACACCAAGCAGGTGGGTTCTGGATGTAGTCACGATGATAGCGTACTGCTGCCCTCGACGTTGGAAGGCGTCTGTGTAGATAACTGCATGATCCCCACTGAAGGTGGTGTTGACTGCTTGAGCCCGTGCTTGTCGGCGACCCTTGTCGCCTTAGGGGTTCATATTTTAAGTAAATAAAGTGTAGCAGCCGGAAATGTCGGCTGCCGAAGGAAGCAAGAAAGCAGACGTGGATCTGGTTTGTAGTTTCAAGACACACTGTTTCTTTTCCAAAGATGCGAGTGCCGAGTGTTCCCCCAGACAAGGGAGACAAAGTGAACCACAGCGTCTTTCTCAAAGAGAGAGGAAAACGGGTCCCCGAGCAAGCAGACGGCAATGCCGCCCGAACTACCCCCAGGAGTCGGCCGGGCAAGAAGTTGTTCCCCGAAGACGGTTGGGAGCAGGAACCGATGTCGCGGGTACCAGTGTTTCACAAAGGCGCGCTGCCTACAGGCCGGCTGCCGACGGGAGATAAAGGAATGCGGCAGTGCTACGCTGCTTCCGCTACAGACGCTCCTCCCTATATTGCGGAGCATTTTAAGAAATGCAGCAGTTACCGGCTGAAAAGAGCATCTGTATTTTTCTCACCAAACGTCCAGGAGTACATTAAGCAGAATGACATTCTGTGGTGGCCAGCCTATCTAGTGAAAGATGCGGCGACCCGCCGCAGTTCTGCTCATTTGGATCATCTAGATAGAAAGATGGCCCTCTTTAAGCTCTTCCACCGTGTTTTAGAGCCCCCTGCTAAGCAGCGTCTCAGTAGACGCACTGATTGAAAGACAAATGGCTTCCTTAACCGCCTTTCTAATCATTATATACAACATCTTTATGTCCTCCTTGCCGAGAAGAAGACAGGGGGACCGTTAGTGAAAATACAGAGGCGAAGTGCTTGAACTAATCGAAAGGTATCGGATTCTTTGACGCCTCGCTTTTTGGTGGCAACTCGCATGACCATGTGTACAATTTATTGATGATGTGTCTGAGGCGCTGCAACGATACGTCACTCTTGCTGTTGGCCTAAGATGGCGGCTGGGAATCTTGATTCTGGGTCTTGGAGTGATGTCCTGCCCATCAAACAGTATTTGAATGTGTTTCTTGAGGTATCGTCTGGCGTGAGAGAGGGCGACAAGGAGCTGAGGTTTTTACGTGAACACTGGAATCCACAGGCCCATTGGCGTACTAACAGTGAGATGTCATAGATTGGTGTGAGCTTCGTTTATACGCTATCGCGTGGCATTCAGTGAGAATGCCGTGGTTTAACCTGTAGATGTGCTTGGTGACTGCAGCATTTGTCTTCCCCGTCTGCGCGTGAGCTCGCAGCTAAATCAGCAACACAACGTACGGTTGATTTGTTAGTATGTTAGTTCCAGGTTCGATGTCTGGTGCTGCAGTAAATTATTTTATTAGTTCGCGGGGGTTTTCTGCTGACACCAATACTCTTTGATGGCTAGGACATCACTCCAAGACCCAGCATCTAGATTCCGGGCCGCCATCTTCAGGCCAACACCTAGAGTGACGTATCGTTGCAGCAGCTCAGACACACCATCAATAAATTTTACACATGGTAAGGCAAGATGCCACCAAAAAGCGAGGCCTCATGGAATCCGAACACTTTCGATTATTTCAAGCTATTGGCCTCTCTAGAATCACTTACGTCAACACCCTGTCTTCTTCTCTGCATAGAGGACATAAACATGCTGCATATATTGATTACAAAGGCGGTTGAGGAAGCCATTTATTTTCAATGAGTGCGTCCACAGAGACGGTGCTTAGCACGGGGCTCTACAACACGGTGGAAGAGCTGATAGAGGGCCCTTTTGCTATCTAGAAGCTCCGAATGAGCAGAACTGTGGCGGGTCCCCGCCTCTTTCACCAGATTGGCTGGCCACCACAGAATTTCATTCCGCTTGATGTACTCCTGGACATTTGGTGACAAAAAATACAGATGCTCTTTTCAGCCGGTAACTGCTGCCTTATTTTAAAAGCTCCGCATTATAGGGGGGAGTGTCTCTAGCGGAAGCTGCTTAGCACCGCCGCATTCCTTCCTCTCCCGTCTGCAGCCGGCCAGTAGACAGTGCGCCTTTGTGAAAGACTGGTGTTCGCGACACCGGCGCATGCTCCCAACCTGCCTGCTTGTTGTCCTGCCGCTCTTGGGATTAGTCCGGGCGGCGTTGCCACCTGCTCGCTGGGGGGCTCTTTTTTCTCTCTTTGAGAAACACGCTGGGGTTCACTTTTTCTCCCTCTTCGGGAGGAACTCTCGGCACTCGCATCTTTGCAAAAGAAACAGTGTGTCTTGAAAATACAAACTAGATCCACGTCTGCTTTCTCGCTTCTTTCTGCAGCCGATATTCCCGGCTGCTACACTTTCTTTGCTTAGAAAATATCAACCCCTCAGACGACGAGGGTCGCCGAAAAGGACGGGCTCAAGACGTCAACACCACCCTCAGTGGGGATCATGCAGTTATCTACACAGACGCCTTCCAACATCGAGGGCAGCAGTACGCCATCATCGTGACTACATCCAGAACCAACCTCCTTGGTTGTGCCTCACTCAATACCGAAGACACTGTGGCAGCAGGAGAGGCAGCCATCGCCTTGGCTCTCACTCAACCAGGGCTTCGTAAGGTAGTCATCAATTCCCAACGAGCCTACCGGAATTGCCTGCAGGTTTGGTGCGCCCACCTGCAGTGCGTGTCCTAAAAACCCTCCTCAAACCATTAAATTCAGCTCATATGGGCACCCGCTCACGCTTCCATGGAGGGCAACAAATAGGCTTACCAAGCCTGCAATTTTACCAACCGTGCCATGAAGCTGCACGAGGACTGTCACCCGCTGGTCTCGTTCAGGGAAGTAACCCAGCATTACCGACTTCTGAGACAGACCGTACCTTCACCTTACCCTGTCCTTTCCAGAGAACAGCAAACTACCCCAGGGCTTATACAATCGGCTCCTTCCCGACGCGTCTTCCCTTAATGCACGCGAATCACTACGACTCTGAATGTAAATTTGGCTCAGAAGTAGAACCACTCTCCCAAATAATCGGGGTGTGCGGCTTTAGCCCTGAGAACCCTCCTCTCTTTCCATCAACTAACGAACAAGAGCCACGGGAGATGCTGCTGTCCAGCCCCTCTCTGGCTACCCCGCTTCAGCTGGTGGACTGAGCACAGGCTGCGGGGACTGAATAAGGGCTACAGCACGGAGCAAGATAAACAGGAGCGCCGACTTCGCTTTCTCGGGCGGGCTCTTAATGTCCATCACTGGCGGAGCACGATGTAGATGGCTCAGCGAATAGCGCAGCGCCGGCGTTCCCCGTGCGCCGGCGGGCACGTTGCCGGAACACATTCCGTCGGCTTTTGTCGTCTGCTTCGGTGACTGTTGTTTTCGGCACGAGTGCTTTGGGCCTGCTTTGGTGCCGCTTCGCGTTCATTGCGCTCCTCCTTCGAACGGCTTGATTAACTTGTTAGACAGCACCTTCTGTGTAACCCGGACCCGAAGAAATCGAGTGGTCGTATGGCAATAACACGTTAAGGATTGCTTTGCATGGCGGGAAAACAAATTGTAGAGACCAAATATAGACAAATGGCTGCTATACAAACCCCACCTTTTGTGCAGTGCTTGACGTAAAGGTGACTCCGTTTTGTAAATTTGTGAACGCCAATCCGGCGGTGTTTTAACAGGTTTTACAAAAGGCGAAAGGTGCAAGTGGTTCTCATTAATAGCGATTATAAAATTTGCCGCAGTTGTCTCGCAGTTCTCCGACTTACGTCCAAAATATAGTCTGCCTAGAAAACGGACCGGCACTCACACGCTCATCACAAAAGAACAGAAACGCGATAACATCACCCACGACATAGCAATATGCTCAAGATCAATGCCCTGACAGTGCGGTCTTTTCACAAGCTTTCATGTAGCGATATTTGAATTCGTCCGGACCCTATATCTCTGTGGTGATGACTCACCAAACAAAAGGTTTCACGAGCCGGTTGTTTTGCTGGTCAGCCGCCTAAAGAAAAAAAATACGCCTCGAACCCTGGTAGGCCCAAAATGCAGCCATACAAATCTCAGCAGTTTATTTGGAGTCCGCAGCGTTATCGACGAGATAACGCTACCTTAGAGCGACAGTGAACATCAGGCGGTAAGTTGTGGTACAAGTTACAATGAAGATTTTGTTTAATATTCTTGGGTGCCTTATCAAGCTGACAGTGCTTTTGTATACCTAATACAACAGGGCAGCCGTCCAATTTAGTCATTGGCACAGAAATCTGCATCATTGCCGATTGCCGGTGCAGGCTCCAGGCCACCTATGTCAGCGTTGTTCATGCGCAGAAGCAGCATAAATAATTAAGCGCGCGGCCGGAGAGCGGGGTAACAACAGAGGGTAACTTTTGCGCTGCATCGATTTTTTGTAAGCAGAATCACGTTAGACTGTATGTTGTGGCGTTGCATATTACTCTTGATCATTCTTTGGTGCTTCTGAAGTCGTCGTCGTTCAGTTGCGTCTTACCCGTGCTGGGTTAGTAGAATATTTTCAGTGGGTCTTCATATTGTCAGAATAAACACCCCTGATACGGAATAAGCGATCGCCACGTATGCGGTGGCGTGCAAATATCTGCGCCGTTTATTGCGGCTCAGCACGGGTGTTTAAATTCCGCGCGTAAACGCATTCTTCCTGCATAGTAGGACAGGCATACGACAGACGTCACTGCGAAAGAAAAAACGACTCTGGGGAGAGCGAAGAAAGGAAGAGCCATGTACAGAGGCACAGTGACGAGAGGGCGAACGAAGGAGGTAGAGAGCAAAGGGAAAGCTGGGCGGCCGGTGGCACGTGGACATTATCGGCCCGAGCAGATAATTTTTTCTCGGCCACAGTCGGCGCTCCTCTTTATATCTTGCTCAGTGGGCTACAGGAAAAAAACCCTCCCCTGTACCTCTTGGCCGTTCAGAAATCTCAATAGAAGTATTTCTTCCTCCTGCTCCGTCTCTGCTGCTGACTCGTTGCCTCCATCCGCGATGGCGGAGATAGCGCCGTGAGATCGTCTAACACCTGGTTTGAGCTTTAGTTTTGTGAAAACGTTTCCACTCATGTGCTACATGAATACAACTCAACCAACCACCGTTCCCGCATCATGCATTAATTTAACCTTACCCAAAATATCTCTTTGAAGTAATGGAGGGTGTGGTTATGTGCGTTTCACTTCTCTCTAGTTTCACTATTTGCAGAGCGAAGTGAGTTAATTATGTGACGTCGCAAACACAAGCCGCCTTCCTCACTAACGTTCTCCGAGAAGAGGTTCAACGGGTACTGCCCTTCCACGTCACCGGAAGCGCATTCAGAACCTCAATCCATAGATTACACCTCGCCCTAACCCAGCCATTCTGTATCTAGTCCTCAAGACACCCCAGCACACCGAGGTGCAAAGCCGCCAGACAAACCTACTGTGGTCCAAAACCATACTCCGAGAGAACAGACGTATTGGCAAACCCTGTATAGTTGCCGGCTGTACGAGCATAGCGGATGCGGCGGGCCACACCTATCGTCGCAGCACACACCATAAAATCATTCTGCGCGGCTTCCCCTTCGACCCACTCTGCTTTACCCCTTACAATGCCCCCACAAAATCGAAGAATACGGGTTTTCGTCGAGTTCAAAAATAGGCCAGAAGCGTATTGCAAATTGCCGCCGAATCACCACACGCGGCGATCAATCAATGAGACAGTAACGTTACCGAGTATCTTCATACGAGCGCGAGGCCATCCGAACGCCACTTGATGTCATTCTGAGTGACGACACCATACATCCTTCTAAAAGTGCCAGGCTGCTCCCGTTGTCCTCGTGAAGGAAAGTTGTGGGCAGGTAACGTTCTGAATCAACTACCGACCACGGAACAAACTCACAAACAAGACGTGTGCCGTTGTAGCGGCCAGTGCGCCATGGGTCCGCTGCACCGATACGACAACGAGGACGAAGGCGGAAGCACGAGGCGCACGCTGACGCATACTCGCGTTGCAGGAATAAAATCAGTTCGAGCTAAAATTCTGTTACGGGTGGTTATCTCTATGCTGTTCACGACATGAACATCGCGTAAATGGAGCTTTCAATAGCTCCCCGGTACCACACGAAGTGAAACCGGTTATACCCAATTGCAACAGTACAAAAATAGGCCAACCGGCAAAGAGAATTTTGTCCACACGAAGGTGGAAAGAAATTAACGGGAAAGACTTTCTTGCGACCCACCGCCAGGGGGACGAGCCCGGGGGTACCGCTCTTGTCCCCCCTAGGAAAAAGCCGGATAGGGTGGGTTGCTGGGAACGGGAACTTGGATATCAGGATGGGTTATGGGAAAAAGCGTGGGAATGAGGGAAGCAATTTTGCTCCAATCCTTTTGTCTGACTCTCTTCCAAGACTGATTGCTCAGCGAGGGCATCAGACAGTGCCAATTGCCAAATATGCGGTCCCTGCCACGGGTTACCGCTCAACCATAGGGTCCGATAACTGGGCCCCAACTGTCGGAGACAGGAAGTACCCTATTGAGTGGCGACGGCCGGGTCCCCCCCGACCCCCTGCTCTGCGGCCGATTCGTACTAACGTCCTCGATCAACTGTCCCGCACAAGGTACTCATGAATCACTAGTGAAGCTTTCCACTATACACGGGTACTTGCAACACCTGCTTTTCACGCTCTCCGGACACCGGAAGTTTGTATGCGAACGTGAACTGAAGTCCATGTTGGCAAGCCAACCACGTTCGCCAGGCTCCCACGGGAGCGGGTATGAGAGCCATGTACTTATGTCCTCCTCTGTGCCTACTCTTTCGCTCAATAGAACAAGAGTCTTTTCGCATTGCCGTGTTGTAGCGGCTCGGCAGAGGAGATGGTTCCGGGCCTACTAGCCGTTACTAAGCAATTAGAGTTTCCCCGGTCGGTGTACTAACCTCACCTTTCCTCGTTTTCCCCGTGAGGAACACCGAGTAGCTCGTGGTAGCACGTCCCGTGGCAGCCAGAGGAGATCAGACTATAGGCCGCTCAATGCAAGGTTACAGGGGGGCGCGACCCCCCCCCCGGCCTCATACGGACTGTACAACATCTAGCCCCCATGACATTTGGTTACAGGGGTATGTCACTCCCCCCGACTTAAAGCGATCAGGTCACTGGCCCCACCGAAGCTTGCGGTTACAAGGGTCGCCAGTCCCCCCGCCCGTAATGGTTTCTCGTATTTAATCGGTATTCCCAATACAACGACTGTACGCTTGCGGCACTTGCTACTTTCGCAACTTGACTCGCCGGCCTCCTCCCACGCTGGATTACAGGGGTGCGTTACTTCCCCCAGCCAAAGAAAGTCATAGTTGATCGATCTCGACAGGCTTTCCTGCTTCAATCGCATTGCCAAGTGCCGGGTTGACACCCGACCACCCGACCTCCGCGTAGGACCCTATTCCAGTTGTACCAGGATCCTCCGCAGTGGCGGCCGTTTTGCACGCTCCCTAGGCAGGGATTGTGCGGCCTCCCCGATTCCTCGTGGAGGTCTCGTGGAATTACTGTACTTCCACGCTCTGGCCCCTATGACATTAGGTTACAAGGGATTCTCAAAACCCCCGGCCTGCAGACCAGTTCGCAAGTTCAACACAACGAGCCCCAAGCTATGGTTACAGGGGTGTGCACGCCCCCGGCTCGGTAGTGGTCTACCCATTTCTTCAGCAACGGTACGCCAACACTACGTGCGAACTGTACCGCTTGAGCGCAGTGATTACGTTTCAACATTGACCCGCTGGCTTCCTCTCACGCTGGATTACAGGGGCGCGTTACCACCCCCAGCCTTTGGCCTCCTCCCACACTGGATTACAGGGGCTCGCTACTTCCCCTAGTTAAGAGATTCATAGTTGTTCCACAAATACCATCTTTAGGGATACAAGGGATCCTCTGAGGAACTCCCGGTGGCTCTGCACACTCGCCCCCAAGACTGAAGGTTACAAGGGCTCATCAAGTTCCCTCGGTCAGCAGACCAGTTCGCATTAAAGGCCCCTTCCATGCTCCGGTTACAGAGATTCTCTACACCCCCGGCGTCATTGTGTGTACCCATGCTTCAGCATGGCACGATAAAACGAACTGTAGCGCATGTACCCCTATGGCTTGGGTTACAAGGGCTCGTCACCTCCCTCGGCGAGCAGATCGGTTCGTGTTCATAGGCCCCTTCCTAGCTGCGGTTACAGGGGCTCGATACTCCCCCGGCCTCATAGTAGCGCTCACATTGCTTCAGCAACCGTGCGCCACTATAACACAAACTGTACCGCTTGGTGCAGTTGCACTTCGCAACATTGACCTCCCGGCCTCGAACACACTGGATTACAGGGGCGCGTTACCACCCCCGGCCAAAGAGAATCATAGTTGATCCACAGAAATTTGCGACCGCAAATTTTGTTCGAATTACCATTCCAAGCACCAACCTCGGTAGCCACCCAGGCTGTCCGGGCCTGCGTCCGCATCACGCTTTGGTGTTCTTGGAAGGCACTTGCCCTCAGAGTGCCTGGGGTTGCTTAAGCTCCCATGGGCTTTGAATACCAAATACAGTAGGCCTCGCACACCACTGACTTCTGCCATTGCGACGGACCAAAGCAGGACAGCCGAAACCGACCGACACAGCCCAGTCCGCCGGCAAAGGGGGGGGGGCCACGTGCAGGCCGGCTGTAAGATTTCCCCCCCTGACGACTTTAACAGGTGCAGTGGCCCGAACTCCCCTATTCCGAACACGCGTTCTCCAACCCTTCGGCGTCGCCCAGTTCGGCGGTACAACTACAGCCCGCCAGTGACGACAAAGCAGCTCAGCCGGCCCACAAACCAGCAACGCCTGTCCACAGAGCGGTCCCGCCCGCTCAGGCTACGGCCGCAACTGTGCGCAACACTGCGCCACACCCCGTTTTAGACTCGGAACTCGCGAACATGGGTCAGGTGTGTCGAAGCGATTTAAAGTAGCTTTTTTGAATTGCCGACATCGAACAATCCATGCTCTTTGCCGACATCGAGCAGCCTCATGCTGCCAATTTTCAGTAATTTTACAACCTCGCCGTCGACCTGCACTTTCGGCACATCGTGAAGATTGCGAGGTTTTCGGTACACTCCGTGCTCTCTACTGCTATGGTGACGGGACTTCGGGTTTTTGGACCATCTTCGTGCGAGAGGTTAGTTGCAGATTTTTAAGTGATCACAAGACCACACACTGGAGGGTCCCCGGTAAAGTACACAATCACCCAGCCTATCGTCACGAAGAGACCTCCTGTCTTCGTACGATGGCGTTGTCTCGGCGGATAGCGTTGCTCTATTGCTCTTAACGAGATCGAGCACATTCTAAAACTCAGGATCGTCCGTCCATCCTGAAGCATATACGTGTTAGCCTTCCACAAGGCATGAAAGAAGGTTTGGATGACTGAAGGCATTGTGGTGAGTACTGTGTTCACAATGCGATTGACGTTCTGTTCCGGTGCCCGCTACGACCTTTGCATGACTTTATCGCGAATGTGGCTGGCTGCACGATATTCAGAAAGGTGGACTTGGACAACGCCTATCACGAGACACCACAGGAGCCAGAAGACATTTCAAAGGCTGCCATCATTACCCCATTCGGTCTCTTCCAGTATGTCCGCATGCCCTTCGGCTAGCGTAACGCCACCCAGACTTGTCAACATGCCATCGATGAGGTTACCCGTGATTTAGACTGTCTCGACGATCTCCTTACCTCAAGCTCATCAACATCCGAAACCAACGCGGATTTGTGCGCCCTTTTCACTCTGATTGAAGAATAAGCGTTCGTCATTAACCCCAAAAAGTCAGCCTTCGGTGGGCAGACCTTCGAGTTCCTGGACCACTCGGTCCCTCCATAGGGCATCACACCTCTTGACACGAAGGTGAAGGCAATACACGACTTTCCGCAGACCACCTTATTAGCAAGCTGCGAAAATTTTTGGGATTGCTAAACTTCTAGCGACGGCTCATTCGAAAACAGGCCGAACTTCTCCAGCGTCCCACGTATGTGCGGAAACCAAGACGAGACCTGCACAGGTCATCAGGTACAGCGAGGGAGCAGCTTTCGTATTCTCTGTTCCGAAAAAGGCCCTCTCTGACGCCGCCTTGCATTCCCACCGAGTCGTTGGCACTCAACCTACCTTATACCAGATGCCTTCAGTGTCGGTTGTAAGGCGAAGTGGACTAAACGGCCTCTGGCTTTAGGAAGGGCCTTCTTTAGCGACCAGGGCACCCTGTGTCCGCCGCGCGGAGACGACGACGACGACGACGAAGGTAGTAGCATGAGGCCCACGCTCATAACGCATTTGTGTTGGGGGAATAAAGTCGGTTCGAGCACAAATGTCGTCGCGGCTGGTTGTTTCTGTACAGGTTTTGAAGCCTTCTTCCCGAAATCGATGACAGGCCTTATAACCTTTGCCGCCCAAAGTATTTCTCGTCACTGGACTTCAAAACCGGGAACAGGCAAATTGGTGTGAACGAAATATTACTGCTTTATTATACTGGGCTTACTACACGAATCTTAAGTAACGCTGTTTAGAATATGCACGGAACCAGATACGTTACAAACACTCATGAACACTGTGCTAGCCAATCTAAAGTGATAGTCCTCCCTCGTCGTTCACGAACTACGTGGTGTTGTCCTTCCGGAGCTTCTGCTGCACCTCGCTATGTTCGAGTCGGCATTCGAGGTAGTTCGATTAAGGTTGTGGCGTTTAACGCGGCGACGCTACACAGGCGATGATCAGGAATAGCACTGAAGACCGAAGAGGCCACTTCGGCTATGAGGCACTCAAGTGTTTAGGCCAGTGTCGCCACAACTGGAGTAATCCCTGATCCCGAAAAAACTGGAGACATAGTAAATTCTCCAAAGCGCATGGGAAAGAATGAGGAAAATTGCGACAATTTTATGAACGTGTCTAAGCGCCTTAGCAGAAAAGCACCTATCTACCGAAATCATTCTGTTCGGCTTAGATGAAGCACAGCTGAGCACATTTTGCCAGCATCAAAATTACAAGCAGCGCCCGCCTATACTTGCACTAAGGAACTCATGGTACAAGGAAACATTAGGACAGGGACAAAAATAAAGAGAAGACGTCTTCACGAAAGTGAACACGTCTTTTCTTTAGCTTTGCCCCTGTCCTAATCTACGCTAGTAGGATGAATTTCTTAGTCAGTAACCAACTCGCAAACCTAGCGCTTTTGTATTTCAACGAGTACTCTTTTACACAAGTCCGCATTGACGCCAGTGACATAGAATTGGGAGCATTACTCATTCAAACAAATAACGCGTGCTAAAAAGCATTCGCATCCCCTAGCTGCGACCTATCAAGTGAAACAAGAAACTACTCGGCCTCTTAAAAGAGCATTTGCCTTACTATGGGCGATTTCCAAACGTTGTCTGTAAGTCACTATCGGCTCTTTATTGTGCTAACGGACCACCATGGGCTGTGTGGACTTGCAAATTTGGAGAATTCTCTAGCCGTCTCGAGTGATGAGGCCTGCGCCGTGAGGAGTTCGACGAGACCATCGCGTTTAAATTGGGTAGAAAATATTTGGACGGCTACTCCCTATCACGGGCTCTGACGACATGCTGCCACAGAACGTTGACGCCGACACAATGTTCCTCGGTATTGTGACGGAAAGGTAGCTAGCCCGCAAGCAGCGAGATGACGGCGATGTGCGAGACTTGACCAAATGACCCGAAGGACACAACATCGCTGTGCCAAACACATTCAAGCGTAACTGCGCCACTTTCTGCATGAAATTAGGCTCTACTTAAGCAGAACTTCGACCACACAACGATAACAAACTACTAGCCACTAGCCACTAGTGGCCACTAGCCACTAGTCATGGCCACTAGCCTCCGCAAAAAAATTTTAGAAGCATGCGTGACGAGCTAAATCAAGGCCAACTCATCACGGCGGGCAACGATCAAGACTTCATACCGCTGCTCCCTTCTTACATCCGAAGTTACTCAATACATTTGGAGCTGCAGCAACTGCAACCGTCGAAAAATACCGCCGACGATTTTATCCGGAATGCTGCGGCCCATTATCGCACCATCGTGCCCTTCCAGCGGACCGGAATAAAACCTGTAGGGCCGTTCCCCACATCACGAGTAGCGAAAAAGTGCATTGTTTTAGCGACGGACTACATAACGAGCTATCAAAACTCTTGGCATGGGGATGGATGAAAAAGTAGCAAATTTCTTCATTCAACAAGTTGTGTTGCGACGTTGAACCCCTGATGTGCTAATCACGAAGCGCGGAACGGCGTTCACTGCAGAGCAAATGCAAGGCATCTTGCATTTCAGCAACACGGATCACCGAATGACCATGGCGGACACCCAAAGGCAAATGGACTAACTAAACAGGTTAACAAGGCGATCGTGGATATGTTAGTTAGGTACGTTGAGGTTGAAGATAATACGTGCGCTGCAACCCTCCTTTACGTGATGCTTGCATATAGCATAGCTATCATAGAAACCACTCAGGCGACACCGTTTCAGCTTGTCTACAAAAGATAGACGACTGCGAAACTTCGCGCCTTGCTAGCGCACGTAGAAGACGACTACCTCAACAAGCATTCTTTCAGCCTACGGAGCAGGCCTCCCAGCTTGCTCTAGTTCGTACAACGAACCAGCACCTGATGGAAGCCCTACTCTACAACCTCCGACATTGAGACACCAAGTACAAGCCAGGGGATCTTGTCTGGGTTTGGACTACTGTTCCTCGGCGAGAATCAGTGCGAAGCTTCTCCGGCAGTATTTCGCATTTGCCACACGTTTGTCAACTTACCTGCGAGCTGATCCCCGACAATATTTGCAGAACATCGCGACGACGCACGCCGCTTGACGTCGTCCTCGTGGTTCACCTCAAGCCTTGCTGCGCATGACGACACACTCTTTGCTTGTTGGGATTGTTGTTTTATAGGTTAGATACGTTCGCACAGGGGGTAGAGGCACGGGGATCGAAACGTCGAACAACATCCGGACTACTGGAGAGCACGCAGGATCATTCTTGTTGAGTAACGACAGCGCAAAACACTCCTATCAAACGAGATGATCTGTGCAGAACCAAACAGAGAGAATGCAACACGCGCTTCGTTCAGCACATACATAATATAGCCGGGAAATGGCTGGCGCTAAAAGAAAGCACATAATAACTCAAACGCTCCTAAGGGTACATGGCAATATTATTCAAAACAAAAGAAGGGTTTCAAATATAATTAACGTACCCATTAAAGTAAAAAGGTTTAACTGGCGTTTTAAAAAGGTGCCTAAAAAGGGCGCTTAACCGGTGCTTAACAAGAATAGTATTTTATTCGCTTTCTAAATGCTCAATGCAACTTGACACACGGAAACATGATAAAAGGTAATCAAAATGGCGAGAAACGGTAACATGAAGGCAATCAAAAAATTACGCCTCATCGAAATCCATTAGGTAATTCTTTAAAAGTTGTGTAATAAACCATGGCTATGAAAAGCTTTTTATAAGTTATATTTTTGTAATTAGTATAACAGTATTGCAGTAAAGCACGCCTTCTTTTTGCCGATTACAGCACTGAAGGCGCACGTCACCGACGTCTGTGAGCATTTCTCTTGGCCTACTCGTCGGAATGTGCAAGGATATGTAGTCCTGTGAAGTAATATGAAGCATGCAAAATTCTTATGATTCGCTTTTTTCCCAACAGGACTGATCACAGTATTTTGTGAAATTCGGCAATATATGTGAACATTTACAAAAGCCCCCGTAAGAACGTAAAGCCCAAGGGTTTTCCGCACTCTATTTTTGTATTTGGGCAACCAAAAGTTGGATATGGCGGAGGTTTACGCGGGATCAGGCAGCATTACCGCAGCGCCGAAGATATGGCAAAACGGTTGTGGTTGGTTTTATACAAAGCAACACTTTTCCAGCTTCAACCGTAATTCTATGTAGCCATTGCTTCGACCACGGAACCATCCAAACTCTAGGGTAGTACAAAAATGTTGTTAAGGTAGACGAGGAGGGAATGCCGCGTTAACCAAACATCACATTGTCCGAACTCACCTTGAACTCGTAATCTTTGTTTCATGTTGTACATGGCGTACTTTTACGCTCTCTTTCGTCCACATCGTTAAAGGTACTATAATCTATACTTCGCACTTTTACCAGGAGGCATTTCCTAATATGAATAATTTTAAAGACTTATGCTGTCTCCCTAAACAAAGCACCATCACTCTTTGGGGGAGTAACTTCGCTTTTTCGGCCTACATGAATCCACCGCCCAGTACCTCCTGAGGCGTCATTCATGACATCCAGGAATACATAACGAATGAAAAATTATTCGAACTAACTGCAACCAAATGCCATATTTGGTCAACTCCCTTATAATGGGACGAACAAGGTCTCTACTGCTCATTTTCAACGGGGAGTGTGTACCATTCTCGTGAATTGTGATTGCGAACTGCTGCGTTGCCGCCCCTATCAGCATGCCAGTCGAACTTGCAAGTGTTGTTACGACGTCGGCACCTCAACCGACATTTTCCCCCAACTCGAAAAGGCACGTGTCCCAGCTTGCGGCATCTGCATCCCTCTACGCGATCACCCCGGTTTTCTGCGAAGCAAGCTATGCGATGACCCTCACCTGAAGGTGCACAAAGACTGTTCCAAGCACCTGCTTCCCACTCAAGCTCATAGCATTCCTCACATCCAGCCCAACCACCAACCTCCTCTGGCCTACTTTACTGAAGATTTCCCGGCGCTACCTACCAAACCCATGGACCCCCGCTCCGGATCCCGCACTTATATTTATGCACAGGTGAGCTGGTCAGCATCACTTATCAGCTATACCACTGCTCGCATCCTAATTACTTTTCTCCCAAACAACCGCTCCCCAAATTCCCTCTAGATATGAATCCATGCTAGCGATACACAAAAAACAACAACTTTCGAAAAAAGAACTGGACACTCTCACCAAGCTTCAGGCCCTTAATAGATCTCCTTTCCCCACTCCCGCGGCCCCACTCATTTCCACATCCAAAAAGATAAACTCCACCATCGACACAAAGCTACTACATGTCCTAAAACGACACATCGACGCCTATCTGGCCTCGAAGACAATTGCATTTATGCGCTCACAGTCCGACAGAGCAAGATTGAAGATACTATTCAGGGCACAAATAACACCCTGTCGTCCTTCCATCCGAGCAGATGCTCAAGCATCAGCCTAATCCTGACTTCCTCTCCGGAGACTATCCTCGCCGCACAACAAGGAAGTTTCGGACACTTCAGTAGTAAGCCCCACCAGCTAGCCTTTCTCACCCGACAGGACCCTCCAGATGCCATTGCTGTCCAACAAACAAATCCTCCTACCCCTCGCTTGCACGATATAGGGCTTCCCCCACGCCCCTGAAAAACGCAGAGCTGCTCTTATACTCAGTTCCCAGCCGTACCGAACACACAAGGTAAGCCAAACCGTTCATTACACTTTTTTTGAAGTCATCTCTACCTGCGGCTTGCACACCACGTTTGCATAGTAAATATCTAGAGCCCCCCAAACAATAGTCTTCACACGGTCCATGCGGACTTGAATGTAGCCACACTCAAAACCAAAGACAAACCGCTTCTTCTCCAGGGGGATTATAAGCCCCCGCATGCAGCTTGGGGATATACACGCGCATTGGAGGAATATGTCGCTCTTTTACGCGCCAAGCAAAATAACCATTTTGGAAAATAACCACCAAATCACCTCACAATCACCAGCGGGACGAGTGTCAGTGTCACGCGTGGCGCCACACCCGCTTTATAATCACAAAAACATTCATGGCATCAGATGGTCATAACAAGATGAAGCTCTCGACAGGGATCGTCATATCATCCCGATCCGACTCGCGGCCTTGAAGAAGAATACTGGGAAATGCAACATCAGCTTAAACAAAATGGTCTGCGTTTTGAGGTTACAATATTCCCCTCCCACCCGTACACCGAATTCTTCGCGACTGGACACTGGTGCTTGAGCAATAGATAATGAAGTACCACCAATAAATCGCTCACTGAGACTACACCCGCCGCAGACGTCAACCTTATGCATTTTTGGAAGATTACTAGAAGTCTAACAATGCGCTGGAAAGGCCGTGAATTCAAGAGTTCTTTTAACCAATGCGTAACCGTTCTCACACCGCAACCACAAACCTACGCTGCTGATCTTCAAATGCAGAATTGGCGTGCTTTTTAAAACATAATCCAAGGCACTCTGCACAGGAAAAAAACCTGGAATCTGCTCTGATCCCGTTTCAACTACACCCCTTCCGGGCTGCAATCTATACATTAATACAAGAATTTATATGGAACGGCTCACTCTCTTCTCAAGGCCTCCTGAGCTCTATCCAACTCTACCATTTCGCAAAATGAGCCTGTTATCAGAACACCGACCAGGCCAATGATGACTGTGATGCCCCCTTCAACCTCCGCTGTACCGGCCCACCTGAAACGCAATACTACGCCAAGGGTGTCCTGATCAGTGTTCATTCTTATGCTCACTCACAACATTTGGGATGTTTGCGGGTGTCCGTCCGTAACACTCAGTAGTGCGAGGAGAGTTCCGAGCGATATAACTAAATAAAATTTCTCTCGGTGATTTAAGAAAGGGGGAAGGAAGAACAGCCATCGCCCTTCCATTGCGATGGCTCCAGGAAACATTCTGGATTTGACACAGTATCTCCCTTACCTCATAAGTGGCGGATTTAGCTGTACTCCGAAATGTTCAAACATTAGTGCTTATTAATCGACTTCCTGTCTGTTGCATTGATGGTAAGGAAGGTCGTACAAGTAATAGTAAGCCTAAGTCTCACGGTACAACATTTCAGTCTGAAGCCTCGGCTGCACTTACTCCAGCGCAACTAAACTCTCCACGCCTCACCAAATGCAAGCGAATGGAGGACCCCTCGGATATGCATGAGGACTCGCAAATTCGCATAGCCGCAGATCCCGCCCTCATTTTTAGTGCCCAAGGGGCCCCCACCACCACGTCCACCCTGACAAAGCAATAAAATAAACTGGTTCTCTCTCTCTCTCTCATACAAACCGCATTGGTCATCAGCGGTGATAATGCCCGACGGCTATGACAACCCCATCCTGTAGCCATCATGACATTAGAGCCGATTTCACGCACGGCTGCCTAGCTCACCAAATAACCGCAGCTGCCGCGCAGTTTGCATACAGAAAAATGTGGACGTACAAGTGATCTGGGTTCCAGGCCATGCGGGCGGCTTCGGAAAAAAAGTTCCTGCTTTTTTTCAGCCACCCCTTTCCCCAGGGCCGATTTTCCGTGCACGCTCGGGTGAACTTCTCAAGCGTTGTAGTCCCACACATGGGACGAACGCCGGACCGTGGAGTTGCTTGTACCTATTTCACCGGTAGGTGCCCGGGTCCACATAGGCACACGAATGCACATGGTGCCTTCAACAGGCCCGGTAGACGCTGAAATCGCCCCCGCCTGTGGCAGGACATGACGCCAGAATCTTTCAATACCGGCAATTGCGCAAAGCAGAATGATGGCCTGGTGTCACAAACTGCAGGCCAGCCTATCCAGTTTTTTTACATTGGGGCGGCCCTCATGACGTCCTCGTCGAAAAGGGTCGGCCATTTTGTGTCGCGCTGCGGGGTCTGGGGTACCCCCTTCGGCTTTGTGAACGCTTTCTTTGTTTCACCGTGCCGGCTACTAGGGCAATGCGAGCTGCGACATTCCTGCGCGCGTGTAGGTGCGAGGAGTTGACGTCGTCTCGATCGCGCGCTAGGGAGCGCGCGTGGGATGCCTCAAGAGGGAGGAAAAGAGGAACAATGGGGACGACGTTGACGCAGGTCTACGGGACACACAGGCGGCCAGCGGAGGTTATTTAAGCGGAAGCAAGCGGTCGCTGGGCGCTGTCCACTTGAGATTTTACCACGTGCTAGGTGATGGGAACAGTCCGGGGATGACGTGCATTAGCAGAAGTACGTCGACAGGCTCACGACGGAACGACCAACGCGTCGGCTTCGCACTCGAGTTCGCCCGTCGTCACGAGTCCCATGGTCGACCAGCTTCCGCACCCCGGAACCCCGAAGCACGTAAGCGGCTGCCCGGCGAGGACGTCTCGAATTCGGCGTGACCTTCCACCGTTGAACTTGCGGCTTCTCATTGCCACGCCTAGGGATAAGACGTTTGCCTAACAGAGTGTTTCTTGTGGCGTCGTAATTGGTTTGTTGCCTCGGGTTAAGATATCTGCCTCTTCCTGGTTTTTCTGGCGTCAGTTGCAGCTACCAAATTGAGAGTTTTTTTTTCTTAGTAGTAGTCATTTTCGAAGGTAACGATGTTTGCAGAGCGGTTTGCAGAGCTGATATTTTGATATAATAGTTGCTTTTGTCACGGGTAACGATGTTTGTCACCTAGAGTGTTTTGCGTGTTGTGTACTTGATATTTTTTCTAGTTCCGTGGCGAGGTTTAAAAAAGTGTTTGCCGCCTAGAGTGTATCGCGCGTTGCGCCCAGCTTACCTATTTGCTATGTTCTTGTGTTCGAAGGCCGGCCAAACAAAGGTCGAGCACGGCCAAACAAAGGGGTAGGCTATGGCGGATAGAGTGTCTCCGTATTCGCCACACTGTGTATTTGTTTTTTGGTTGTCGATACTTATTCAGTTAGCGCCATGCGTTAGGCGCCCAGTGTGCGGGCGCACGCATTGTACGGCAGATTAGTGCCTGCGCGAAAAAAGCCGATGTCAGTGTGTAGGGTAATTCTTTTTCTTGTATCGGGCGTTGATTGGTAACCTCTTGTTCCTGCAGTAAGCAAATATAGTTCAAATCGTAGTCGTCCATCTCTACTGTGTTTTCATTGACTCCAGCAATCTCGGCACACGTGAAAAGTTACGGGCAGGCCACCCTGATAAAATATTGTTACGTGGTGGCAAGACAAAGGACGTGAACCATGAGATGACCGAACGATATATTTGCCGTATTTACAAGATGAGGGCCTAGACAGAACCGGCAGAGGCTGCGCGCCTGCCCAGGTTCTCCTTCACTGTGCACATCCTCGTCGTCGTCTGGTAACATAACCCCGCCATTGAGGGAGACCGTCCTGGTCGAGGCCTTAGTAGGTGAGCGAGTGTGGTGAGTACGAATGATGAAATGATAATACACAATGAAAACAACGTTGCCACCACGGATAAGAATGAAGAGCTTGGTCAAGACTGGCCCCGGAACAGCCATACCTTCTGACGTCATGAAGCAACGTCCAAAACCCTTGAGAAGACACGCCGGTGAATGGGGCAGGGGGATATTGTCATCGTCTTATGTGGTCACGGTGTCTCACGTCTCGGCTCATTTCGGCTGGTCACAGGCTTGGGGCATGGGCTGGGGAACAGATGTCGTGATGGCTCACCCAGGGTAGGGCACGCAGACGATTTCCAAGAGCCTGGAGAACGTTGCTTCAGGACCGAAGACGGCACGATGCTGGAGGGCCAAGATGAAGAGGATCGTCCCGTAGCCTCCACCAAATGTTACGTGGTGGCAGGACAAAGGACATGAACCATAAGATGGGCGAACGACGTACTTGCAGCATTTACAAGATGACGGCCATGAGACAGAACCGGCGCTGGCAGCGCGCTTGCCCAGCTTCTCCCTGTTAGGTGGACGCAGCGGAACACGAACGTATGTTCCCAGCGCAGCGAAGACGGCCCAGACGGCAAAGGCGATAAGTCTTTGTTTTGTTTTTCTCTTAGGGAGGTTGTGCTATAGAGCAATTAGAAGTAACATTTACTGTTAGTAGTGTGGTTAAGCACATTTGTGACAGTGCACATACGAAGGAAGATGCTGTAGGCAAACATCGCATGTTCTTTGTCCTTTCTCTTCGAGCGTAGCACGTGCGGGAGAAAGCGGCAGTAATAACTTTGTGGACGGCAGTCAGGTAGCTCTAAAACATGCCGACAAAGAAAAAGCCGGGCGCTGTGTGCATGAGGTGCATGAGGGAGTATCCACTCGAGGATACAACGTTCGAGACAGCTGAAGATGCGGGAGGCAGGACTTCATGTCTAGAATGTGTGTAATGGAGTCGCCCCTCGACCGGCTAGAGCAGGAGAAGGAGCAACTGAAGGTACAGGTTCACGGTGTAGTGGAGGAACTGACAGCCGAAAGGCAACAGCGGAAGGTGCTGGAAGGGAAGCTAACCCAGGTAGAAAGCGTGTGTGTGCCGAGGGATGCCATTCCGGAAATCAATGGAGTACACCAGGGGGCAAGCGCAACGAGGGTGCCTGGCTCCGAGGATGGAAGACTAGGGGAGGCGAGGTCCGCCGAGTAATGGGCAGCGGGCGGACATGACGGCGCTGGTCACGAAGAGGGGCCTAACACTGCCATAGAAGACGGGAAGGGGTCACCACGGGGCAAGAGGCAATCGGCGGCAATAGGCGCAAAAGCCTCGGCGGCAAAAACACCTGCGCAGCCAAAAGAACCGAGGGAGCGGCGAGTCACTATTGTGGGCGAGTCGAATAAGCGCAGGGAAGAGCAGGTCATTAAAAAGAGGGTAGTGGACAACTACCGAGGTAAGGCTAGCACGCTCCCTGCAAAGATGGTTAACGTGGTGATGGAGAAGGCGAAAGAGCAGGTGCAGACACAATGACAGAGAAGCACCTAGTTGGAATAACGGGGACGTGCTTCAGGGAAGAGGACGAGGCATAGCGAAGCAGGTGGCGAAGGGGGTCAATAAACTCCGGGCGATTTCGGACGACGTCGATATCGCAGTGTACAGGTGCCCGAACTTGAGGGTAGAGAAGGCCACGCAGCAAGGGCAGCGGTAGAAGCCAACAGGGAAATTTGTACGCACGCTAGAGCAATGAATTTTGAAGTGGGTGACCTCGACCGGGAAGTGCACCGTGCCGGTCGGTGCCGGGCGTTTGTTAGGGACGGAGTACATTTCTCTTTGGGCATAGCGGAGCCGGTGGGGTCGCTACTAGCTGCGTGGGCGATAGCGTTTTTAGGAGGGGCCAAGACATCCTGGAAGCTGGACTAAAGAACAGGCACAGTGAAAATGCGGCCGAGACAAGCGATTGCAATGAAGTCGCATGTACAGCGCAAAGGAAAGTGCCAAAGTTAGCACACAGGGCACACAAGAGCTTAGAAAGGGGCATCAGGTAGCAAAGCAGGCGATCAAGGAGGCAAGCGACGTCCCCCCTGGTGACCGACTCTTATCCGAAACATCAGAAAAGAATTAACTGAAAGAAAAAGCGTGGGGTGACTAAGATTACCTACATTAACATGCACGGTGGCAGATCACGGGAAAAATGGTTAGAGGTTCGCGGTCAACTAGAAAAAGAAAAAACTGAAGTATATGCCTTTAGAGAAACTTTTCTTCGAGATTTAGAAGAGCCCCCAGCACTGCATGAATATATATGGCAAGGCTCTAATAGAACAGTAGGTACTAGAAGGGGGGAGAGGTCGGAATGCTTATTCAAGAAGGAGCCACTTGGCACAGAAAAATGAAAACTGCGAAGAACATATGTGGGTTAGGGGAACGATAGCGGGAAGAGAAACGCTCTTGGGAGTCGCCTATCTGTGGTCAGGTGATGATAGGGAGGTTAGATAAAAGAATAAAAAACTCGTACGATGCATTAAGCGGAACCTCGATCAGTTAAAACAATCGGGAGAAGTGATTCTAGTGGGAGACGCGAAGCCACATTGAGGACCTGGGCGGATACACAGACCGCAACGGCAAACTCGTACTAGATGTGTGTGAAGAACATATTTTAATTGTAGTAAACAGAGGGAATAAATGTGAGCGAAAAATTACTTGGGAACGAGGGGAAAAGCAGTTGAGTATAGAGTACAGACTTCTTTCAGAAGGAGTGTATGAGGTTGACTCTAATAGAAATACATGATATACTTGCCCACAGCATAGTCAGTGAACATAAACGAAAAACATTGACTTTTGGAAAATCGAAGGTCAAAACCAGAAAACGGTGGTACACGACTTGACATTAAACGATCAGCAAATGGCTAATATTGCCAAAGCCTGGAGATGAAAATCGAGATACAACCTACGGAAAATTCGAAATACAGTGAACTGATTGGTTTCATTGAAGGAAAGATAAGGAACACGAAAGAACGCAATTACTGGAAAGTAAAAAGAAAGCTTAGAAGGTGGTGAAACAAGAAAATCCAGGAAGCTATAACACAAGGCCAGCAATCCTCGAGAGAGCACAGGGAGGCCAAGCGAGTAGGAATGCAAACCGAGGAAGTAACTTTCAAGTGGAATTGGTACCGCCTTAAGAAGCTTGAAGTAAAAAACTTGTACAGCAAAAATGTAAACGAGATAGTGAGCGATGGGTCTCGAATGTACGGGCAAGGAATAAACGCGCGCCGAGAAAGTTTTGGGATCATGTAAAAGAATTAAGCAAAAAGACCAAAGAAGAAGAACATCATGTCATAAACGGCGAAGGCCAGGTAGTAAAAGGGGAAGGAGCGGTATTTCACATACGCTTAATGATACAAGAGAAGTTCAGAAGAACGGAGAGAGGGCTACAGCCTTCAGGGAGGTGGGCAAGCGAAGTCCGTACAGATAGAGAGCTAAACTTGGAGAATCTAAACTAGAAAAAAGCCGAAGAAAATCTTGCAGCTGATACGGCAATAGATACGGAAGAAATTCCTATACGGCTGGTCAACCTACTGGTTGCAAAAAGCAAGGCACAAATGACTCGTGCAATCGAAAAAGTGATAAAAATTAGGCAAGTACCGGACAATTGGCGTAAGAGAAGGATGAAGATGATTTATAAAGGTAAAAGAGACAGGGTAATGCCAATTCGTACAGGCCTATTAATGTTACCTCAGTGGAATACAGGCTGGCAATGCAAGCCATAAAGCGGAACTACAGGCGTGGATAGAGGAGAACAGCATACTGGGAGAACTACAAAATAATTTCAGACGAGACAGACGCTTAGAACACAATTTATTTGTCCCAACCCAATGCATATATGTGTCAATGGCTCAGGAGCGACAACTATGGATAGCATTTCTCGATATAAAGGGAGCCTACGACCACGTAGATTGAGAACTTCTATGGAGCATACTTGAGCGGGAGGGATTAGGCCAGGACTTTATACAGCCGTAACAGGCAATATACAATGAGAGCGAGGTGCAAATTACCTGGGAGGACCAAAAGTGCACGGAACCAGGGTTGTCCTCTGTCGCGATTGCTGTTAATGCTGGACATGGCTATACTAGAAAGAAAGTGAAGTGAAGTGAAGTTTATTTCCTTTTCATAGAAAGGAGGGGACCGAGGCAAAAGGTGGTTAAGCCTGACGAGGCCTCGGTACCCTAAGCCTATAAGTAGTACAGACGCAAACGCAAAAACACTTATTACATAGAATGGGCAGCAATCGAAATACAAAAGTAATATAAAAGCAGTAACACTTTCTAGAATACAAGACATGTGCACAATCATAGGGAAATACAAATTGATACTTGTACGAGTTCAATTTCGTACATACGGATAAAATAAAGTAAATCATTCGACTTAAGTACTTGTGTGACAAAGATAGAACAATAGATATATACAGTTGAATGCAATATAGCTTGAAGGCAGTAGAATAGGTTTTAATCTATGTTGTAACCGCAAAGGACAGGAAGTGCAAACACATATCCAGGGACTAATATATGCGTTAATACATAGTACTACTAGCAGATAGCAAACAGTGTCTGCAACAGCTCACATATATCTGCGGGGAAGAAGCCGCTGAACTGGGGTTAGTGTTTAGCACAGCAAAGTCGGGAGTTCTAGTTTTCAACGACAACGCCCGTAACGAATCAGTATTCGTTCAAAAAGCAGCAATATCATGGATAACAGAATACAAATATCTGAGATACCGCTAAACAAAGGTCAGGCGTATCTAAAAACTCATGAAGAGTATTTAAGATTGAAAGGCAGAAGAAACGCCTCTATCATGAAGCAGAGAGCACTGTGGGGATATAACCGATATAAATAGTGAGAATATTCTGGAAGGGAGTGATGGTACTAGCACTCACCTTTTCAAACGCAATAGTGTGTGTCAAATCAGAAATTCAATCAAGACTAGAAGTAAATCAGAGGGCCGTAGGTCGATTGGCATCAGGAGCACACCGTAAAACAACAAATAAGGCAGTGCAGGCAGACGTTGGATGGGAATCCTTCGAAGTGAGAGAAGCACAGAGCAAAATAAGTTTTGAAGACGACTTAGAAATATGGATGATCAGAGATGGGCGGCCAAAGTGTTAGGGTATCTTTACATGAAAAGCGTCGACACACAATGAAGGAAACGAAGCAGAAGTCTCAGGACAAAGTATATGAATCCTCGAAGTGCAGGGGAAACGACCAAGGCAATACAAAATGAAGTGAAAGGAGCAGAGACAATGACCTAGAAAAAGAGAATCGATGCGAAAAAGTCCTTAAATATCTACAAGATCGGGAAGCAGGAAACGACAAGGGAAAATTTTTTCGATAATACCAAGGGGAGTGCATTGCTCTTTGAAGCCCGAGTGGGTTGCTTGCGGACAAAAACGCTTCTCCACGAGCCGGTACAGGAAGAACTATGTGCAGGATGCGGAAATGAGGCAGAAACCGCGCGAAATATTGTAACATAGTGCAAACGTATCCGTCCAGTCCTCAGTGATAGAGCCATACAGCTTCCGGAAGCCCTTAGCATTACGGTTAGCGGAAAGGTGAACTGGACAGCCGTAGGGGTTAGTAAAAGAAGGTTACAATGTTGGTAGGGAAATAGCAGAGAACATTCTGGGAAGACGTGCGAACAAAGAAGTTAGAGTAGCAAAAAAATGACGTAAAAGTGTTTTCTTTTTTTAATATTTCTTTAATTCATTTTGTTTTTACTTTTTGCGAGGTGATTGTACAGGGGCGTTCCGACTAAGGCCGCTGTGCAACGCCACCCCGTTACAAAAGGGAAGCCACTAGGCATCATCATCATCACCCTTCTTCGGTGATCGCATCCTCGTCGTCGTCTTGTAACAATATAAATAACTGTTCTCTCGCGCCATTATTCATTGGTTTGGGCTATCGGACATAATTATCGAGGGGAGGAGTTTGTGAAAATAAGTGGCTTTTACGGCAGGACCGTTCAGCCACGTGCTCAGGTCTCAGGTTGCTGGAATATGAGAGGCTCATTTGTAGCTGCTGGGTGACGCGTTATTTTTTTTTTATTTAATTGTGGCCTTTATCTATCGTGCGAATAATGGCGGAGACGGCAAAAGTTAACTGAACTGGGACGAGCCCTCGGCTTTGAGGGAAGGGACCAGCTGGAGTATGCGAAGGAGGAGACGGCACGGTGCAGGGACGAGCGGAATGCGGAATGCGCGTGGAGCAGAGAGGAAGAAGACCGACAGCTGGAGAGAAGGAAAGAGAAGGAAGAAAGTGAGTGGCCCACAAGGCAAGAGGAGTTCGAACGGGAGCTCCGGTAGAAAGAGCAGGAATCCCAAATACGAATCCAAGAAATGTGAGAGCCCAACTTCTGGCGCCATGTCAGAGGGGTCTGCCGTTTCGATGACGAGCAGGATAAGTCCGCACAAGTTTATGCCGCCATTTATTGAATAACGCGACGATTTAGACGCGTACCTCTTGCGATTCGAACGCGTGGCCGAGGGCCAGAACTGACCTAAGCATGAGTGGGTGACAGCCCTAAGCCTCTGCCTGAGTGGCGAGGCATTGTGTGTGTTCTGCAGCACGCCCGCAGCAGAGTGTTCGGAATATGATAAGTTGTGGGAGGCCCTGATGGGGAGATTCCGGGTCACCGAGGAGGGTTTCCGCGAATAGTGTCGGGAAAGCTCGCCCTTGAACGAGGAAAGGTGGTCTCGGTTAGTGACTCGGCTGCACAACTTCTTTGATCGGTGGGTAGAGCTCGCTGGAGCAAAGACCTATGAGGCCATTTTCGAGTTGTTCCTGAGAAAGCAGCTTTGACTGTCTGCAGACCAAGTATAAAACTGTTTCTGAAGGAGAGAAACGATGCCGGGTTAGTGGACCTTGTGGCGAGGGCTTAACAGTACGCCGAGGTTCACGGATGGAGCAATTATGCGGAACGCGCAGTACCGAAGCACATGGTCACGGGGGATGTGACCGAAGCCGAGGGGAAAACGGGCCCAGCCCCAGCGTCTCTCACAAGCAAGTTGTCTGGAGGCGACGCAGTGCTATATGTGCTCCCGCGTTGGGCACTTTGCGAAAAACTGCGCAGCGTGCAGTTCGGTCCAGGGGCGGGTCAGATGAAATGCTTTATGTGGGGCAAAATAGGCCACCAGGGTTGGAAGTGTGTTCTGAAGGGGGGTAGAAACCCACAGCACTCCTAAAGGAGTCTGCCTCGGCTTGCATGAAGAACGGGTTCTACAATTTCTAAATTAGAAGTGAGGCACCATTTGGCAGCGCGGGTTTCGTCCGGAAGTCTGCCGCAGAAAATAAACGCATGCCAGTCGTGGAGGGGTTCGTCGGGAAAAGGAAGCTCCGCGTTCTTACTTATACGGGCTGCAACATCGTCATAGTGAAGCCATGCCTAGTTTCGGACGACGACCTGAAAGGGCCGAAATCACATGCTTACCTCTTGGACCGGGCGGTGTTAATGCTGCCTGAGGCGTCCATGATGGTTGACACTCCCTACTTTTCCAGCCGGATGAAGGGCAAGTGCCTAGAAAACCAGTTGTAAGACCTGGTTTTGGTGAACGTGGAGGGAGCCCGGCCTGTCTACATTCCGGTTCCGTTCTGGAACATGAATGCCACCCTCCAAGCATCGGCACCAGGCAACGAGCTTGAAAATCACCACGAAGAACAGACCAAGAGGCCACTGTCGACAGAGAGGGAACAGCCTATACGCTCGAGATTGGCGACACGACGGCTAACCCCGTGGTCACGTGGTCCCAAAGTCACTACGCGGCGCAGCTCCAGAAACGGAAGGCGACGGGCTGCATTCCGAATGTTAATCGCAGCAAGCTCGTGCAAGAACAGAAAAGCGACCCAACCTTGAGGACCTGCTATGAGCATGTCAGTCATGTGGTCATCCGCAAGAGAGGGGGGAGCTACCAGTCTTTTGTCGACGACGAAGTCATGAAGCAAAAGTCCACCACCAAGTATGGCAGCACATTTAGTCAAGTGGTGGTTCCTAAACAATGCCTGGCTGCCCTGCTAGAGCTTGCGCATGATGGAGTGATGGGAGGACACCAGGGGATAAAAAACGCTGCTGAAGGTGCAGCCGGAGTTCTTCTCGCCGGCTATGCAGGCTGATGTTGAGCAGTATTCCAGGCGAAAGAAGGTTGAGATACACGGTGTAGCCCAGCTGCCAGAAGAGGATTTATATTAGGTTCTTGTGAGATCTTAGCCGTAAGCTGGAAATAAAGGCACCCGAAAAACAATCTGTCGAAGTGATACACAGGCTCAAGGCGGAGCACGATAAGATTCCAGGTATCATTGTTCGCTTCATAGACCTAGAAGAACGAGACCTATGATTATCTAATAAAAAAAGCACTCAGGAACAAAGAAAACTTCATCGATGAAAACTTGACAACAGCGCAAAAACAGCTGTTCTGCAATGCCGTCAAGTTAGCAAGCAAAAAACTACACGTTTGTGTGGATGACCAACGGAAAAAGTTTCTCGCGGAAAATTGAGGGAACGACTGGAATCAGAATCAACAGTGAAAACAATCTTGCAAAACATGTTTAAGGACCTGTTTTGATTTATTTGGCGACTTGGGCGGCAGACGCGGCGCAGGCTACAGCGTATTCATCCTTCGTCCTGTTCTTGCAGATTTATCGTGCGCGCGGTCCGCATGCGGTTTTTGGCTACCTCGACCAGACAAGAAAAGAAATCGCCGGCCAACTAGCGACGTCAAGCCCACTTGACCTGGCGTTCCCATTGGAAGGTGCACTGGGGGATTTGCGACCGCACTGCGCACCCTACGCTACCTATAAAGAACGAGACTGCGCGAGGACTCTCACTTGGCCGGCAGACGCGGCGCAGGCTACAGCGTATTCATCCTTCGTCCTGTTCTTGCAGGTTTGCATTTTACCACTCCCACTAATTCGCCATCTTGTTCTCTGTGCCGCTACGCTGCTGCCCATGTAGCTTGGCGAAATGAGTAGCGCTGAAAACAATTGTTGCTTTGACTGTGACTTGGTTATCAGCCAGAATGACCCTTTTGCTGTTTGTAGTGAATGTTTATGTTCGTACCACTTGGGACCATGTTTGGGGATTGCGGAAAAGACTTTCAAGTCCAGATCAGAATCTACAAAGAAGCAGTGGCGATGGCCACTGTGCAGAGGCGCTAAGCAGAAAAAAACAGTTCACTACGCATCTGTTAATGCAATGGCTGAGCTACAGGAGAAGGTGAAGACCATGCAGGAAACACTGACCAATCTTGAAGCAAGTGTTCAGCACGTTTCGGACAAGTACGATGAAATATTAACAAGACTTGACCAACAGGAAAAAGAAATGATTGAGACAAAACAGCGTGCTGAGGGCATTGAATCTGTCCAAGGCAAAGAGCAAATCAACTGCATAAAGAAAGACCTTGACGAACTTGAATGGCAGAACAGAAAGTTAAATCTAGAGTTTCACGGGTTGCCAAAGACAGATAAGGAAGACCTACTGGCTAAACTTACCGAAATCGCGGCAACACTTGAGGTTCCCGAGCTGACGCACAATGACGTCACTGCGGCCCATCGCTTGCCTTTTAAGCCCGATAAAACGCCTGCTGTAATCGTGCGCTTCGCTCGGCAGGCTACAAGGAACGCCTGGTTCGAAGCTCGAAAAAAACTGAGAGAGACTGAAAGTGATGTGTACATTCAGGCAAATATCACCAAGCAAACGAGAACGCTACTTTGGAGAAAAAAAAACAGTGGGCACAAGAAAGGAATTTCCGTTTCGTTTGGCACAACAACGGCAAAGTTTTGATCCGGCGCAATGAAGGCGACCGAGCCATTGTTGTAAAATCGAAACATGACTTGGAAATCATGACGTAGACCTATGGCAGCAGTTAAGTTTTTTCTGAACACCGACTTACATGTATGTCACCCCCGATACCTTGCGTACCCATCTCGAGAAAACCCATCTAGCTGGACTCAAATTTCCCCGCACGGGGCACCTTGAGTATTCATGGTGACGGTACTGGCGATACCGCGGACCCCGAGCCCCCAAACATAAGCTGGATCCAACCGTGGCGATGTGTTTATAGGTGGAGGGTTAGAAACCACGAACGGTGGCCGTCGGAGCCCAGGTCAAGCTCTGGCGGATGGGCTCTCTGTCTGTTCACCAGGCAGGGAGCTCCGGGACCTCTCAAGCTATTAGGGTAAGGTTTGAGACGAAAGTACCCCCGTCCCCTACTTTTTTCCAATGCCACATGGATAAATCAAACCCCCCCCCCCACAAACGCGATCGGTCCCTGAAAAGGGGCCGCACCGATGTTACGTACCCACCCCTTCCAACTCTCACTCTCCCGAAACCTGATAACTATCCCCGATTCTTGATTATCGAATCCCTTGAAAAAGACAAGCCAGTTTTTCTGACTACAAAATTCATAGAAGGAATAATCGGTAAACACTACAAAGCTAAAAAGCAAAGAACTGGAGAGTTGCTGGTAGAAGTCACCACCCAGCAACAGGCCACAAGCCTCCTGAGCCAGACCCGTATTGCCGATATTGGCATCAAGGTCACGCCCCACCGCAGCCTCAACAGCTCGCAGGGCGTGATCTCAGAGTCAGATCAGGCAAACGAGACGGAAGCCGATCTTCTAGAAGGCCTGAGAAATCAGGGTGTGACGGCAGTCAGGCGGATAACCATAAGAGGAGACAATAAGGGAATACCTACCAGGCACATAATTCTCACTTTCGACCGTGCAACTTTTCCAGACCATATCAATGCAGGATTCATCCGGTGCTCTGTCCGAGCGTACATCCCGAATCCGCGGCGCTGTTACAAGTGCCAGCGGTTCGGGCATGGTACAGACTCGTGTCGGGGCCAACTAACCTGCGCCAAGTGCGCGCAACAAGGTCATCACTCTGATAATTGTCCCTCTAACCAATTGCTTTGTGTGAATTGCAAAGGACCTCACGGCGCGTATTCGCGAGCCTGCGAGACATTCAAAATTGAAAAGAAAATCATCAACGTCAAAGTCACGGAAAACATCACCTTCCCGGAGGCGCGAAAGAGGTTCGCCTGTTTCCCCCTGGGGAGGTACGCCGACGCAGCTCGCCGGGGGGCGGAGCGGCGTCTAGTTTCGGCGGGGACCCAGTACCGCGAGTCGGACTTGGTCCCGCCCCCGGCCCCCCCCCAGGGTTGCCCCAGGCAGCCCAACCAGCCTCTGCACCGCTAGCTCACCCAGCAGCGGCTGTGGTGGCAACGTCTGTTGGGGATGCCGCTGCATCCACTGCTTCCTCTCCAACGGCCCAAAGCACATGCAAGGGCACGGAGATGGAGACGGAGGCAGTCGCAGCGACCCCCTCCTCCGCCTCATTGCCGGTGCCATCTGTGGTGCTCCCCACGCCTTCGGCACTGGCAGCGCAGGCCAAGAACACCCGAAAGGGTACAATGTCAAGGGGGCCCAGTCCGCTGGGCACCCCCTTGCCTTCAGATGACGACATGGACGTCGAGCCCTTCCGGCTTCCATCGCAGCGGAAGGAACGGGCTGCGACGTCCAGGTCAGTAGAGAAGGCCAGAAAACCCCTTCCAAGAGTGCAAGCCCCGAAAGACCCTACATAAATAATCACACTCCAGTAGCTCTGAACACATAATAATGGGAAGAGAAAATATTGTTCAATGGAACTGCAGAGGCCTTCTGACTAATCTTGACGACGTGTATGAGATTCTGCATGCCAATCAGCCAAGTGTAAAGTGTGTTCAGGAAACACACCTGAATTCCAAGAACACAAATTTCTTGAAAAATTATTTGATATACAGAAAGGACAGGGATGGCTGCACGCACTCTTCTGGGGGTGTGGCCATAATTGCCCGGAAATCTTTAGCATGCCACCCTGTCACTCTGAACACTGTCGTTGAGGCTGTGGCAATTCGAACAATAATATTTAATAGATTGATAACGGTATGCTCCATATACATTCCTCCTGATGTTTCACTTTTAAGCTCTGACTTCGAGGCGCTGGTTGACCAGCTGCCCGAACCATACATCCTGACAGGCGACCTTTATGCTCACAACACTCTTTGGGGCTCTTCTCGCACGGATGCCCGAGGTCGCCTTATAGAGAAATTCCTTACATCTTCAGGAGCATGCCTTTTCAACAATAAACAGCCTACATACCATAACATAGGACACAACACATACTCATGTCTTGACTTGCCGATTGGCTCCGCAGTTCTCTTTCCTCTTCTCGAGTGGGGTGTGGGCACAGACCCATACGGTAGTGACCACTTCCCCACCTCACTGACATACATAGGTAAAGGCCCATGCAGTCCATCTTCCCATAATAGGTTCAATGAAGCACGAGCTAACTGGAATACATTTACAGAGACATCCAAACTACACCACACATCCATAGGACACCTACACATCGAAGAAGCTACCCAACTCCTCACGGCGCACATCGTCGACGCCGCCGAAAAGTCCATTCCCCACGCCTCTGGTGCCCCGCGCAACCAGCGGAGGCCGTGGTGGAATGAGGACTGTAGGCGGGCGCGAGGGGCCCAGAACAAGGCGTGGGGTATCCTGCGCAGGTACCCCACGTCGGGAAACCTTTTATTGTTCAAAAGGGCTAAGGCGATGGCAAAACGTGTGCGCCGTGAGGCAAAACGAGAGAGTTGGCGCTCACTCGTAACATCCATAAACTCTTACACTGACTGTCGCAAAGTCTGGACACGAATACGCAAACTAAAAGGACAACAGACACACAGCCTGCCCCTGGTCAGTACAACAGGGGACAAACTGGAAGACCAGGCTAACACACCCGCACAACACTTCCAACACGTGTCCAGTTCAGCACACTACACTAGCACTTTCATAAAACACAAACAATTGGCTGAAAAGAAGTCTTTATGTGATAATGATAAGTCAACCTCCTCTTATAACTCGGAGTTTTCACTTCATGAGCTGAGGACCGCTCTGAGCACTTGTAAACCCTCAGCTCCAGGCCCAGACAACATCACATATACAATGATACAGCACCTACACTCAGACACTCTTCTAACACTCCTCCACCTATATAACAAGATTTGGCTTTCGGGGCACATTCCTCGCTCTTGGAGGGAGGCCATAGAAGTGGCTTTCCTAAAAGAAGGGAAGGACTCTTCCTCTCCTTCCAGAGACCGGCCCATTGCTTTGACAAGCTGCCTGTGCAAGCTCCTCGAGAAGATGATAAACCGTAGGCTCGTGTACTTTCTTGATTACAATGGTCTTCTCGAGAGCTGCCAGGCAGGCTTCCGGGCAGGGCGATCCACTAACGATCAATTAGTTGCACTGGAATCTTACATTAAGGATGCCTTTATACACAGACAGTACTGCATGACCGTATTTTTTGATATCGAGAAAGCTTATGATACGGCATGGCGTTATGGCATTCTTGCGGACCTAAAATCCTATGGTGTAACAGGTAACATGCTGAATACTCTTTCAAGTTACCTGTCTGAACGAACATTTCGTGTCAGGGTCGGTTCGGCACTTTCAAACGTTCACGTGAAGGAGAATGGCGTGCCTCAAGGTGGCGTATTGAGCTGCACCTTGTTTATAGTTAAGATGAACTCTCTCAGAAAGGCACTGCCGCCAACCATATCCTGCTTGATGTATGTAGATGACGTTCAAATATCTTTCAAATCATGTAACATATCCATTTGTGAACGTCAGGTCCAGCTTGGGGTAAATAAACTTTCTCGCTGGGCAGAAGAAAATGGGTTTAAACTTAATCCTTCTAAAAGTACCTGCATTGTATTCTCAAAAAGGCGGGGCATCCTGCCCGATCCCGACTTAAACCTCTTTGGTGACTCGATTCCAGTAAAAATAGAGCACACGTTTTTGGGTGTGGTGTTTGACGAGAAACTCTCATTCATACCCCACATAAAACGACTTAAACAAAAATGCCTAAAAACAACGAATATTCTAAAAGTCCTGTCTCACCAATCGTGCGGTGCAGAGAAACAACTCCTGCTTCGACTTTATGCCGCGTTGGTGGGGTCACGGTTGGACTACGGAAGCGTTGTGTATGGGTCAGCCACAAAAACAGCACTTAAAATGCTCGACCCAGTGCTTCACTTGGGGCTTCGCCTGTCTTGTGGGGCGTTCCGTACCAGTCCTGTCCACAGTCTTTATGCAGAGTGCGACAAATGGTGCTTAGCGTACCAGCGAACTTATGTTGACCTCCTATATGCCTCCAAAATCTCATCAATGAATATCCATCCCTTTAAACCGGTTTTTAATGATACGTTCACAACTAAACTCTTTTTTAACCGCCCATCCATTGCTGTTCCTTTCTCAAAGAGAGTGATGGACGAGGTGACTATTCATGACGTCTCCCTCTTAGACACATTCAAATCATCTCACACTGATCTTGTAGCACCATGGCATCTTCGTCCTGTGGCATGTGACTTCTCTTTCGTACAATACAATAAGAACAGGACACCAAGAAGTGGGATTTTGCAGCATTTCATGCATCTGCAGAATAAATACAGAGCTGCAGAGTTTTTCAGCGATGCATCTAAAACGTCCACTGCGGTGTCTTGTGCTGCGCATGGGCCCAATTTTGAAGCATGTAGAACAATGAATGTTAATACAAGTATTCTTACAGCAGAGGCATATGGCATATTTCTGGTTGTAAGTCACATAGTTGAACATCATATTCCTACATCCGTCATTTATACAGATTCGTTGAGCGTCGTCCCTGCATTATCATCCGGAAAGTCATCAAAAAACCATGTCATTAATCTTGTCTTCAAAACGACTATGGTAGCTTATTCTTCAAACCTTGGGGTGACTGTGTGTTGGGTGCCAGGCCACTCTGGCATTGGCGGTAATGAAGTGGCAGATGAAATGGCCGCCAATGCCGCACTCCGAAACACAGTCGACATGGCAACACTACCTTACACAGACCTCAAGCTACACATTAGACAACAACTCCGTAAAACTTGGCAAGCAGACTGGAGCGAACAGACAGACAACAAACTACACGTAATAAAACCACACTTGGGACAATACACTACTGACTCACACAACAGGCACATTGAAGTTACCTTAGCTAGGTTACGGATAGGCCATACGCATGCAACGCACTCGCACCTGCTCACGGGATCTCCAAGACCCCTGTGTAGCAGGTGTGGGGAGGGCCTATCCGTAGTCCACATACTCATACAATGCAAGTCACTTGACACAACACGACACAAACCCTTCAGAGAACTCTACAGACAACATATTCCCCTACACCCATCGTTGTTTCTGGGTGACGATGCCATGGTTTCTGTGAAACGCGTGTTTAAGTATTTGTCTGATGTTAAGTTTTTAAACCTCATCTCCTATCATGCATAATCAAATCTGGCCCTAGACACCAGCCATCACCATTATCTTTATCGATCTTACTATGTCCAGTTTACTCTTTTTATACCTATCCTTTGTGGTAATCACTTCTTTTCATAAAATAACTTCTCTGACGCTCTTTGCCCTCGTCGGCCTTGCGCCAATAAACACGAACCATCATCATCATGGACTCAAATTTTTTCATTTAAATGCGCAGTCTGCGAGAAACAAGCGTATATCCTTGGAAATATTTTTTACCCAGATTGGATTTCAGTTTGACGTCATCATGTTATCAGAAACCTGGTTTACAACTGACGAAGATGTTTTTAAAATCCCGGGATACAATGTTTTCTTTTTAAATCGCACCTCTCGCCAAGGTGGAGGGGTATCTATGCTCATAAAAGATATTTACCAGTGTGATATGATACCAGCTTTCACGTGCACGAATGACGACTATGAAATATTGTCTGTAAAACTGAATGACTACGTCATTTCTGTTCTTTACCGCTCTCCGTGTGGTTCACACGTTTTGCTCTTGAGTTATCTTGAACGTTTTTTCGATTACTGCGTCAACAATAAGCTTAAGATAATTTGTGGTGGCGATTTTAATGTCGACATGTCTTCTCATGGTAGTATAAAAAATGAGATGACTTGGTTATTTCAAAGTTTCAACTTAACCAATGTTATAAACTCTCCAACACCAGTAACTGCAAACACTTCAACGCTCATCGACTTTTTTTCCTATAGGTTCGGATACTACCAATGTTAAGGCTGGTGTTATAGCCTGCGATCTGAGCGATCACTTACCTATATTCATGGCCATCGAACGAAACTATAGAGTTAAAAAACCACCGGTTAGAGCAAGCCATTTCTCGTGCGAAAACTTGGATCACTTTCGGAATGATGTTCTAGAAATCGATTGGATGGACGTCTGTAGCACCACAAATGCTTCCACTGCAATGGATACCTTCATCAAAAAAATTAAGCACCTGTACGATCAATGTTTTCCCTACAAAGAGTTTACCACCTCCCGAAAGATCCGTAAGCCCTGGATAACTAGACACCTACTGGCTAAAATAAAAAAGAAAGGCGTCATGTATGCAAACTTTCTCACCCACCGTAGACCAGAACTTTTAATAGAATACAAAACATTTCGCAATAGCCTTAACAAGGAAATTCGTTGCGCTAGAAACGAGTATTTCAGTAACATATTTACAGAATGTAGTCACAATACGATAGCAACCTGGAAAAAGATAGGATCACTCTTTGGCACTGATAGCACCTCCAACACAGTCTCGGAAATCACCGTAGATGGTAAAAAATTAACAGGTTGTGATCTGGCAAATGCCTTCAACCAATATATTGTGACGACATTGTCCTCACCGGTATTATTAAATAACACACTAAATATGGAGAATTCTTATTCCGACTCAGTATTTTTAGCCCCAGTTACTGAGGCCGAGGTATTTTCAACAATTATCCATCTGCGAAACAGCAACAGTACCGATCCTTGAGATTTTAAGCTCCACCCTATGAAACTTATTGCTGATATAATTTCCCGCACCCTGACGAGTATATTCAACCTGTGTTTTTCTACTGGTACTTTTCCAGCGAATTTTTCCAGCGAAGTAATTTTCCAGCAAAGTAATTTTCCAGCGAAGTACTTTTCCAGCGAAGTAATTTTACTGTACAAGAAAGAGGACAAAAACAGTTTTGGGAACTATAGGCCCATATAAATTTTACCAATTATCTCGAAAGTCCTTGAAAAAGTTTTGTATTCTCGGCTCACGTCCTTTACAGATAAACAAAAAATACTATCAGATGCTCAGTTTGGTTTCCGTAAACACAGGTCTACTGAACTGGCGTTACTTGCGCAGAAGGAATTTATTCTCCGCCAAATCGAAGACAGAAAATTCGTACTTGGAATACTTATAGAGTTCTCGAAGGTTTTTGATTTGCTTGACCGAAAGTTGCTACTTAAGAAATTAGAATTATACGGTATTCGCGATAGGGCCCTTGAGGTTATTGAATCATACCTTGGCAACCGCCAGCAATGTGTAAACATAAATAACTCGTCTTCTTTACCAAAGCGGACATACCTTGGCGTACCACAAGGAAGCATATTGGGTCCCTATGTATTCCACAGTTTCATAAACGACATTGTGTTAATCAGCTCTTCCGTAAAATTTATAATCTACGCGGATGACACGAGCTTTTTTTTAGGCAATGAAAGCTGCACAGATCTCATTAGCCGAGGCAATGAGACTCTAGCTCAACTGTGTGAATGGGCTTCGTCAAATGGCCTAATAATAAACCGTGAAAAAACCAAAGCCACTATTTTCCGAGCTAAAGGCAAACAAATAAATCCAATAAATAACTTGCATCTCGATGGCCGCCCCATAGAAGTTGAGAAAAGTTTCAAAACTCTTGGCGTGATATTCACAGAGCATATGATCTTGGATTTGCAAACAGACCGGGTAGCAATGAAGCTTTCTAGAGTAATAGGACTTCTTTATCGAAACCGTGAGTTACTTCCCATTAAAACAAGGTTTACTATATACCATGCACTATTTCAATCATGTATTAGCTATTGTGTTTTAGTATGGGGTGCCTACAATGTGAAACATCTCTAAACTTTCCCGACTGCAGAATAAAGTGATCAAAATAATAACCAATACTCCAATGGATCACTTGGTTGGTACTTTATTGAAACAATTCGAATTATTTGAGGCACAAAAACTGTTCGACTATCGCCTCTGTAAATCATTTATAAACGAGCGAATCCATAACACAAATACATTAGTTAACTTGGCCAACTTGACTAGAAATAATTCTGTGTACAGCGTGAGAAACCTTGAACGCTGGTTTGTACCTACCAGCCGGACTAACTATGGGAATAATATTCTCAGCTCCATAACACCAAGATTACTCAACACTCTATATAAAAATGGTGTCGAAATAGAAAATGTAACCCCAAAGAACTTGTTAGCAGTGTTTTGTTAGTGATGTACACCTTACTGCATTTTCGTTACTTGCATTGCCCCTGCACTGTATTTTATAGAGTACTGTTTTTTCTCTTGTTATATATGCATACCGTCGTGCCATTTTCTTTGTATTGCGATTGTTTCTTTGTGTATTTCACTGCAATATTACGTTTTCTATATCTAGAATATACTACTTACACAAGTTGCAATCAAATAATGAACATAAAAATATTTGCTGCTGTATTTGCGTTGTACAAACTGTTGTCCAGGTCCAGGGGGTTGGAGCTTTGTCAAGCTGCAGTACTGCAGCTTTTCTCCAACCCCCTGATGTACTTGTACATGAAATAAACTGAATATGAATCTGAATCCGAATGGGAGTACTGTCTCTAATCAGTGATGGTTGAGGACTCCCTTCAACTAGACGTCGCCATTTTGCACATTAACATCCGAAGCATTACTAAAACTGGGATCAGAGTTGCGCGCATCTGTATGAAAGAAAGATTGCTGTCGATGTAATCGTTTTAACAAAAGTGAACATTCATGCGCACCGACAGTTTTCGTTTTCACCTAATGGGTGTTCGAGAGCGGCGATGTGTCTAGAAAATCGAAAAGGTGGAGGAATGTTCGCATTTGTGAAAGGAAAACTGGCTGTTAGGTTCCACGGAGCTAAACTTTGAACATGCAGAGGCATTGCTGATTTTGATCAGTAATAGAAATGGGACGTACACGATATGTGCAATTTACAGATTACCTAACATAAATAACTTGTTTTTAGTTGAAATAAAACAAATTCTAAACCGTCACATGAATAAAAAGAACCTTATATTAATAGGAGACATTACCATTGATGTTATGCGAGAATAAAAAATTGCAGTAATGGACTACCTCCACTTATTATCGGAATTCGGGCTTTCAGTGGTCATCGGTAACTACACAAGGGAAGAATACTTAAGGGACCAAATCATAAGATCATGCATAGATCACAGTATAACACGTAGAACGGAGCAAAGACATCAGTCTAGAGTGATTAGGCTAAAGTTGGCTGTCCATTGTTATATAGCATTAGCAATCTATTTTAAGGCAGCGAGTGAAAATGTTGAGCCTTTAACAATGAAAAAAATTTTAGACGATAAGAAAGTTGATGCCTACATAAGTGAGACTAATTGGAACACGTTGCTGTCTCTGGATCAAGTAAGCTTGTACATTAAGGTAACTGAAATTTTTCGTGACATCTGTGAGCATTCCCATAGGTGTGTGAAATTAAAACAAAGACAATTAAACAACCGATGTATCACAACTAAAATAATGTAACTTTCTTTTTTGAAAGATAAAGCATGGCAAAGATGCCGGAAAGAACCGTAGTATACGCTAAAGAGGCAAGAGTTTCGTACTTTGTGGAATTTGGTCACAGCCGAAATACGCCGGAATAAAAGCAAAAATCTTTTTTCCCAATTTTCCCAACATACGAATAACAGTAGGAAAACGTGGAAGGTGGCAAAAGAATAAATGGGAAGAATTAAACAAGCGAGCGTAGTTGACACAATCAGAAAGAGCTTTCCGAAAGAATACACGTGTAAGTTGTGCAATAAATTTAACGACGTGTTTATACAAGCCGCTGAGGCATTGATGGAAAAGGGGGGCGACGATGCAACGCGCACGGAAGAGTACAAGCCACTACGCGCGTACGGTTGCACAGATTATCTGCCCCTAATTGCCGAAGCAGAGCTTTGGAACAACATCCGTGGAATGAAACCGTTTAACCCGCCCGGATTTGACAACATTAAACTTAGAGACCTGTTGTAAAACAACAGCAGATTAAAACATGTGCTTTTCAAGATTCCTAATGAAATATTTGAAACGGAAAACATGCCCAAAGAAATGAAAGTTTCCATTTTGAGGCTGATTTACAAACACGGAAAAAAGGCCAGCTCGGTAACTACAGACCAAGTGCAATATTATCAGTGTTGTCTCATGTAGTGCAGAAGAATATAGCGTCTGTTATGGAATCCTTTTGCGAAAAGTACAACCTAAATAACCGTGCACAGTTTGGTTTCACAAAAAACAGAAACAGTATTTGACTCTTACAAGAATTTTCGGACCTCGTTAACACCTGTATTGAAAATAACGAAGCCATTTTAGTCTTACTTTTAGACCTATCGAAAGCATTCGAAACAGTAAATCATAAATTGATGTTACAAAAACTTAGCTCTTTGGGGTTTCGTGGGCAATTTCTTAAGTTCTTTACGAGTTATTGCTCACAACGATTTCAAAGTGTAAAACTCCATGGGGAATACAGCGGACTTAAAGAAATACAATGTGGAGTGCCTCAGGGCAGCTCGCTAGAGCCCATACTTTTTAATATATACGTTACCCATCTTAGCTTACTTCAACTGAAGTCGAAAGTGTTCCAGTATGCAGATGACACTGCTCTGGCTCTGAAAATCGCCGACTCCTCTTGCGGCACAAACACTTTTCAAAAAGACATTCACAAGGTCATGGATTGGTTCAAACAAAATATAATTTTTGTAAATGTAGGAAAAAAAAATTGGTATGCTTCAGCAACCCACATAAAGTTGTTTGTCTCGATAGGCCTGTATATTTGCATACGTCACACTGCAGCTCTTTTAAATTTAGGCCCCTTGAATTAGAGACCCAAGTAAAATATTTAGGCCTTTTCTTTGACCAACCCTTGTCGTGAAATAAACATGTCCTCTTTGTATGCAAGAAATTAAGGGGTGTACCAGCTATGACTCACAACTTAAGAGTGAAGGCCCCATTGAAATTAAGACAAACCATATATAAATCACTGGCGGAAGCAATTTTGAATTATGGAATTACCCTGTATGGTTCCTGCTCAGATCATAAACAACAATGTATAAACCGTATAATTAACAGAATAGGAAATAGTATCGCCTATGGAACAAAGTTTCAAGATGCAAAAATAGAGGACAAGTATTCTTATTAAGGTATACTTTAGGTGCACCAGCTTTTTTTTGCATGAGGTACTAACTCTATATAACTTCTGCAATCAGTTCAAAGTTGCTGTTAGGAAGAGTAGAACGCTAAGAAAAAACAGAAAGGTTCGCGAAGCAGCGAGTGTTCACAAACTATGGAAAAAAATGCGGAAACTATACGTGTCAGAATTTTTCAATGCTCTCCGAAACGATTTGTATATTTTAGAAACACGGAGGAAAATGTTTAAGAAAGTTTGCGTATATTGTGTCTGCGGAAACTCATATGGGTGAAGAGTGGAATACATTTGTGCCTGCACAAGTACGTTTTTGCTGTTTTTATTGTGTTCCAATGCATAATTCTGCTTTGTGATTTTGGACTAAGAAGTATTTGTCATGTTCAAACTTGAGACTGTGATTATTCTCTTTTGTGTATGTTTACACCAACTGCCTGAAAGCCAACAAGCATTCGGTGCTTAGGCGGACCAGAGAAAAAACTATGTAAACTTAAGTGAATTAAGCTGAATGAATGAATGAATGCCAAGTGACACGCAACCTTGTGTGACACCTGTCAGCGGACGACCCCGAAAGGACGCACCAGGAGAGCGCCGTTGATACGAGTGCCGATAATCGACGCCCCGTTTCAGAGAGTGGCATTCTACATTGCGGGACCGCTAAACCAAAGGTTTGCTGAGCAGAACAGGTACATCCTTACCATGGTCGACTAGGCAATGCGGAATCCTTACGCGTTGCCCTAGCGAGCATAGAGAGCGAACGAGTCACTGAGGCACTCGTTGGCATGTTTTCATGGGTAGCATACCAAAGGAGATCCTGAGCGAAGGGGGATCATCTGCGCCTGCGAAGTAATGAAGGAAGTAAGCCGTCTCCTTTCAGTACAACAGCTTCACACGACCCTGTACCGCAACCATTGCAAATGGACTGGTGGAGCGTTTCAACGGCACCCTGAAACAATTGCTGAAACGCATGTGTCAGAAGAAGCCGAAAGACTGAAATCGGTACCTGGCCTTGCTATTATTCCCATCAAGGAGCTACGTCCGGAGAGCTCGGCCTTCTTCCCTTTCGAGATGTTGTCCAGGAGCAACTTCCTGGGTCCCTTGGAGGTGTTGAAGGAAGTGTAGATGAATGCAGCTATACATGATGAGGTTAAGACTACGTATGAGTACGTTCTTGAACTGCGCGAGCCGCTAGAGCACACGCGCCGGCTCTCGCACGAAGAGATGGAAAGGAATGAGAGCGATATGGCCACTGCCACGACCTAAAGAGCTGACGGCGATCATTGAAACCATGCGAACAGGCTCTGACCCTCCTTCGCACCGACCGCAACAAGCTGCTGCTGCAGTGGAAGGGGCCATTTCCTCTCATGGAGCGGAGGGGGGTCTTCGACTACGAGCTAGAACTTCGCCATACAACGGTCTTCCATATTAACATGTTGAAGAGGTAGCAAAGGTAGCAACAGAGGAAAGCGCAAGCCAGAGTGGCAGGGGTAAGAATGGCCATTACGCGGGAAGGTGGACACTGGAGTGATATGGAGCTCCAACCACCACAACAATCGCAGTTCGTTCAGGACGTGGAGCTTGAGAACGGCCTCACTGAACAATATCAGGAGGAGGCATGGAACTTACTGCTAGAGTTCAGGGAAGTATTGTCCGTTTTGCCTGGAAAAACGGACGCAGAGGGGTGTAGGCTGGACGTGAGGACCGAGCAGCCCCTCTTCGTGAGGCAATACTCTCTCCCGTTTGCTATGAAGGGCACCATCGACCAAGAGGCCACTGACATGCTTGCGCTCGGCATCGTGGAAAGCTCGGCTTCGCACCACAACTCTCCGTTACTCGCGGTGCGCAAATGAGACAGGACGCACCACATATACAGTGATTTCCGAAGGCTCAATGACGCAGTTGTGGACGATGCAGAGCCGATTCCCCGAGAACACGAAGTTCTAGCGGCTGTTGGTAAGAGGCAGAATTTTACTGGATGGACGTCCGGAAGGGATACTGGCAGGTGCCATTGTCGGCAAAATCAAAGCCAATGATGGCCTCTTCGACGGATAGGGGGCACTACCATTCTGTATGTGCCGTTTGGGATCAAAACCGCACCTGCCGTTTTCACCAAACTCATGCGCAAGGGACTCTCCGGCATTCCCGATGTCGCATACTGCTACAACGATGTGCCAATTGCGAGCGAGACGTGGAAGCAGCAGCGCGAGCCTTACGCGAAGTGTTGAAGCGCACAAGGCCGGCAGGGCTCACCATTAAGCCAGCCAAGTGTGAGGTGGGCATGCAGATTTTGTTTCTGGGCCTTGTCATTCGGTCAGGTGAAAACACCACCATCCCATCCACGGTCTACAAGGTCCTAGACGCACCGTGACCAAGTACCAAACGACAGGTTCGATCTTTCTTTTGGGTACACTGGGTACTACAGGGAGTTCGTACCAAACTACTCCCACGTGGTCATTCCCCTTTCTGATATAACGAGAAAGGGACCGCCAACCGCGGTAAATTTGGGGCACGAGCAAGAGGCTGCTTTCGCGGGTTTGAAGGAGTACCTAGCAACTGGACTTATCCTCAGGCTCCCAGATTTCGAGAGAAAATCTTGTTCCGGGCGGATGCCTCTGATAGTGAAATAGGGGCCGTTATTAGGCAGTGGCATTTTCAGAAGCTGCACCCTGTTACATACGCGAGCCGCAAGCTGCTACCCCGGGAGACAGCCTATTCCACCATTGAGAAGGAAGCGTTGGCTTTGGTTTAGGGTATAGAAAAGTTCCAGTCGTTCCTGTATGGCCGACGAGTCCTCGTTCAAACCGATTATCAACCGCTGAAGTTTATCCGAGAATCCAGGTCCGCCAATAGCCGTGTCTTTCGCTGGACTATCGAGCTCCAAAAGTGCAACTTCCGGATAGAGTACATGAAGGGAAGCGAGAACATATGGGTGGATTACATGAGCCACCGGGACGGAGAGTAATCTGCCTAGGCGTGTCGGGTAGCTTGTCGTATCTTGAGTGTTTTGGATGGTTAAAGAAGTTTTGCATGTTTGATTGGGCTTGAGTAATTTTTTTTCGCGATGAAGCTACTACTTTCCGGCGACTACAGACAAACTCCTACCCACATAACACCCTGCTACATGCCATGTATTCCTCCCAATACCCTGCCACATGCAAATCCTACCCCCATCCAGGCACCCTGTACCCCATTGTATGGGAGTGCTAGCAATCCCCTTCCCTCACCCCTAACCCCAACCCTACCTATGAGCAGTGGGAGGAGCTGCTTTCCAGGTCCGACCTTCCACACTAGCGGCGATTGGTGCAGAGGGCACGGATGGCCAGAATAGCGCAAGGCATCCCGGAATAAGGAAGCCTTACACCGGGCGGGTGCCCTAACATCAGAACCTGGTCTCCAATAAAGTTTATTCATCATCATCATCATCTCTGTGTGGGTGTATACGTGGATGAATTTTCTGGTGCAGTACACCTCCTTTTTTTGGAGTAGTGAGGAGCACGTGTGCTTTCTAAGATCATGTTAAGTGCTTCAACAGAGGTTGTGAATTTGTTATTTTTGGTTTTCCTTGAGGACAAAGTGGGCGGCGTTTCCTATTGGGCGTGTTTTCGTGTAAGTGGACCAGAGTGCTTCAGTGACGAGTGCCCAAGGTGCGGGAAAAACTCGAACAGTTGTGTGGGCGATGTGTGGCGCGTGAAAGTGCGCACTGCAGCCTACCGAAAGTGCCCTGCAGGTGGGCGCGTGCTAAGGTACGTGAGTTCGCGTTTCAACAATTCATCGGATCTGTGCGACCAAAAGAGACACTGAATCGTCACAAACTTTTTTGTTGCTTTTCTTTATTGCTCTCTAGGGCGGTGTGTATGTGTGGTGGCCTATTGTTTGGCTAGGTTAAAATATTCTGGGAGAATATTCTATATGATGGAGCAAGTGTCACAAACTGTTGGCCAGGCCCTCCATTTTTTACACTGTTGTGGCCGACATGACCGCCTCCTCCACAAGGGTCGGCCATTTTGCGTCGCGCTGCGCGATCCGGGGTACCCCCTTCGGCTTTGTAAACGCTTTCTTTGTTTCAGCGTGCCTGCTACTAGGACAAACTTAACTGCGACATTCTATCCTGCGTGTAGGTGCGAGGAGTTGAAGTCACGAACGCGCACGCGGGCGCGCGCGTGCGATGGTAGGGAGTGGCCGAGAACCCCAGGAGGGAGGAAAAGAGGAAGCGTGGTGGCGACGTCGGAGCAGCTGTACGGGACAGACAGGCTGCCGGCGGAGGTTATTTAAGCGGAAGCAAGCGGTCGCTGGGGGCAGTCGGCTTGAGAATATATTACTTGCAAGACGCTGGGAAGGGTCCGGGGGGACGCGCTTTTGCAGAAATACGTCGGCAGGCTCGCGACGGAACGACCAACGCCACAACTTCGCGTTCGAATTCGCCCGTCACCACGAGTCCCATGGCCTACCAGCTTCCGCACCCCAGAGACCCGAAACATGTAAGCAGCTGCCCGGCGAGGCAGGCTCGACTTCGCCGTCACCTTACATCGCGGAATCTGCGGCTTCTTATTGCCATGCCTTGGGCAAAGGCGTTTGCACTGTAGAGTGTTTCTTGTGCCACGCCCCGCCATGGTAATTTGTTTGTTACCTCCGGTTAACATATCTGCGTCCTCCTCGTTTTTCTGGCGTCAGGAGTGGGTAACGAGTAGAGAGTTTTTTTTTTGTCCGTAGTAGTTGTTGTCGAGGGTAACGATGTTTGAAGGGATTTCGCGTGTCGTGTACAGCTTGCAGAGATGCAAGATTTTTATGGTATCTGTTGTTGTCGGGGGTAACGATGTTTGTCCCCTAGAGTGTTTTGTGTGTTGCGTACTTGTTATAATTTATTTTGTAGTTGCGTGCCGAGGTATAAAAAGTATTTGCCTCCTAGAGAGTGTCGTGCATCGCTCCCCACTTTCGTAGTTGCTATGTTTTGGTGGTCAAAGTTGAAGGCGTAGGCCACGGCGGATAGAGTATCTCCCTATTGGACACACTATGTATTTGTTTTTTTTTGTTGGTACTTATCTAGTTAGAGCCGTGCATTAGCCGCACAGCGCGCACCTGCGCATATTGTATGGCAGATTAGTACCTGCGCGCACAAGCCGATGTCAGAGTGAAGATTAATTTCTCTTTTTCTTGTGTCGGGCGTGGCCTTGTAATCTCTTGTTCCTGCAATTACATATATAGATAAAAACGCAGTCTTGCATCTCCGCTGTGATTTCATTCGCTCCAGCAATCTCGACACTTGATGGTTATGGGATTTTGGAACGTAGTTTTGCGGGTAAACACAACCACCGCGCACTTTCCACTAGAAATACTGAGTCCTTGCTTTCGGAGGTATGCTCTCGTCACGTTGGCCGCTTTTTGAAGCCGTGCTCGCAGCTGAGGTCGATTAACAGCCGAAGCCCAGAGGCAGATGTCATCGGCGTAAATGAATATACGGACAGTCTTCGGTGCAGCGTGGACAAGCCAGATTATCGCTAGTTGAAGAGGGATAGACTTAGCACCTCCCCTTGAGGAGCACCACGTTGGATGATGTGCTGCGATGTTGGGCCAACTTCTGTCATTGCAAAAAATGATCGTACAGACAAGAAGCTCTCTATCCATTTGTAAATTCTGCCACCGAGTCCGAAGTGCTGAACGGGTTCAGTACTGACTCGTGAACCACGTTATCAGAATCAGAATAAGAATCAGAAAACGAATTTATTAGGCAATCGATAGATTACAAAATTTTTGTATCTAGAAGGAGGTCCCATAGTCAGGGACTGAAACGGCACCTTCTATATTAGTGAACATAAGCAATATATTTGAAGCAGCGAACAGTAGTAGCGAAAAACAAATAAAATACATCGCAGGCAACACAAGATATTCCACAACGGAATAGCAAAAAAAGCAAGAATTATGCTGAAAAACAAGGGTTATTGAATATTTCAAATTGTGATATCGATACACACAAAAGAACAGCAAAAAAAGGAAAGAAAGCAAAAATTATTCAGCAGAAAGAGTAATTCAACATTCCAATTGTGAGAGCGACACAAGTTGGAAAATAGCAAAAATGATAGAGCAAAAAGAAACCACAATTATTCGCAGCGATATACAACAACCACCAATGAGGTGATTCATCAGCAGAAGGTTGTGGAAAGGTTGCCATAAAAACTAGAGGGACAGAAAGTAGAAACGTAAAGAACGCGAAGAAAAGTAAAAAACTACTTAAAATTACGGTGATTGTGGCATGGACTTGAGGAACGTTTTAAGATCTTTTTTCAATTTTCCAATTGATTGGGAAATTTTTATTTTCGGTGGTATGGTGTTTCATAGTCGCATACCAATGAAAAGAGCTGTTTGTTTGCCGTAGTTGGATTAAAGTATAGGTAAAATGAAATTGTGATTGCGCGCAAACCTTGTGAAGTTAGTATTTAATAGGTTGATTTCGGGGATTACGGACACAGGAAGCTGATTGTTGATTTGTTTAAACAATAAGATACCCAGCTTGTATTTGAAACTGTTTTCAATATTTAGAATGTTGTTCTCAAGAAGAAGTGTTTTGGCGTCACTGTGAAACGGACTGCGGGTAAGTATTCTAATACATTGGTTTTGCATAGTTTGAAGGCAGGAAAGGTGGGTGCTGTAGGTATTAGCCCAAGATTAAATACGGTAATTAATACGGGAATGAACAAAGGCGTGTATAACGAAAGTAGTTTAGGCCGAGAAAAAACATTCCGGGCACTAATCAAAACAAGTATGCCGTACGCTATCTTCCTTCTCAGATAACAAACGTGTGAGAGAAATTTCAAGTGACGGTCCAACTGAACCCATAAAAAAGAGCCTCTTCTTCTGCTTCAATTGCAAATTGATTCAGAAATACTCGTGGGACATAATTCATTACACGTTGATGAGAGTGAAAAACAACGAACCGGGTTTTTGTCCGATTAATCTGTAGTTTATTATGAGAGCACCAAGCTGCCATGCTTGCCAGGTCTAGGCTTAGTTTTTCTGTAAGGGGTTGGAGGCATTTATCAGTGTTAACAATTGTTGTGTCATCTGCATAAAGTAAGCAATCTGAAGTATTAAGACAGTTCGGTAGATCATTTATGTAAATTACGAAAAGAAGAGGGCCGAGAATAGAACCTGAGGTACGCCTATATTTGTTATATTGGGCCTACAGTTAATTGCTGACACACTAACAACCTGACTTCTGTTGGGTAATTAGTTTTTTATTAATAATAGTGCGGAACCAGTTACTCCTATTGCTTCAACCTTCATAAAAAGAATGTGGTGCTTGATTGTGTCGAACGCTTTGGTGAAGTCTACAAATACAGAGCCAGCGTAGTACCCTCCATCAATTGCTTTCTTCAGCTTATCGGTTAAAGATAACAAAGCGAGGTCAGTGGATAATGCCGCGCGAAAACCAAATTGGGAAGGTGTAGAATCTTAAATTTATTGATGTAATTCGCTATGCGAATGTCAAGTTTTTTCAAACAGTTTAATAGGAAATGTTAGTATGCATATCGGGTGATAGTTAGATAATATTGCGCAGTGCCCTTTTTTAAAGGCGGGAACGATTTTACCCCTTTTCAGTTCAACAGGAGAGATGCCAGTTTTGAAAGTCAGGTTGATAATGGTTGCCAGCATATCTGAAATATCGTGCGCAATTACTTTTGTTGGTGGGGTGAATACCATCGAGACCACGACTTGTTTTCAGGCTACGGATGACCTCACGGACTTCGTGAGATCTGGTCGGAAATAAAATAAGATTGAGGCAGCCGAGGTAGGGATAGATTGTAATAAGCACTGTGGATGTTATCAGTATGAAAAAAATATTTGCTGAAGGCCTCGAAAATTTCTAGTGGGCTGTCATACGTTTCGTTATTATACTGAACAGTAGTTATTCCAGAGGGCCTTCCGTCCCTGTTCAAAAAAGAGTTGACTATCTCACACTGCTTCTGTACATTAGATCTAGCATCTTCAGTTTCGCGTTCATAATACAGCCTTTTTCAGCTAAGAGCATTATGGAATCTTCTGTATCGGTGAAGTAACTTCAAATTAAAAGGCTTACGTTTTGTTTTTTTATGAATGTTCTGTTTAGCTCTTAGTTCTTTCAATTATTTTTCAGTTATCCAATTGCTCTGAGGACTGCCGTATGTTTTTTTAGTTTTGGTTCTGTGTATGGCATTCAATATGAGATAACAAAATAGATGAAAACTCCGAAAATGCAATTTGGGGATCACCTAAGGGTATTACTGAGGGCCAATCAGTGCGCTCGGCAGCATCGATGAACGATTCCTTGTCGAAAAAGATCTCGGGTGAAAGATTTGCTGGTTAGAATGGTGTTGCTCGTGAAGCGCAGGAAAATGGGATAATGATAAGTAATGTCGACATTAGGAACGCCGGCGTCGGGTGCACGTGACAGATTAGAAACCGAAATCCTAAACCAGTTAAATGCTCTCCGCGCTGAAAATCTGAAATTCAAAGCAGAAATTGCAGACCTCAAGCGAGCCCAGTCAACTAAAACGAATGCATCGTTTACCTCTCAACCAAACCGATCTGGTACTCCAGCCCCCCGCCGCAACCGCAGCCCCAGTTACAAGAAAACCACTAATTCTCAATCAAAAAACGATCCCCAACTAACTCAAACGCTTCGAACTATTCGAACCGAAATACATCAGGAAAGCCTTGCCCACTTGGAGGATGGTCGTCGTATGCATGAGTATTTCGATGGACAGCTCCCGCAAATCCGAGACCTCCTCCATCAAGTCATCACCAACGCCCGACCTTCGCAACCAATACCTGAACCCCCTCGCAAAGTCCCACCACGACCCACACCATGACCTATCACCCTCCCACCATTCTTCAATGAAACTACAGAAGCTTTTCGACCACCAAGACAATAATCGCAGCCAAAGTAAAACACATCAAACCAATCGCCCTCCTACTTCAAGAAACCCTCACCACCCCTCAGCTGCCAGGATACAACGTCTTCATCAATCCTTCTACTCCACGCAACTCCCAAATTCCTGGCCACGCAGCTATCCTGCTTGACTCCTCTGTCCCAGCTACTCAGTTGTCTTTGCCGCTTTCTTCCTCCCCCCTCTACGAAGTTGTCGCAATCATCGTCTATCCTCCCAGGGCCAAGAAGCTCAACCTGGTCTCCGCCTACTACAGACCCAGATATCAAACATGCTCAGATGCTTTCTCATGGCTCCAACATATCAGAAATGAATACCCTTCCACCCACTTCTCATGGGAGGTGATTTTAACGCCCCCCACACTACCTGGGGCTATACCACCAACTCCGGTAGTGCAAAATACCTCCTCGACTCTGCCGAAGTGGCCAACGTTCATCTTATCAATAATACCACCTATTTTACTCGGATCGCCCTCCATCCCAATCATACCGATACTACCCCTGACCTAAAGGAGCCATGAAGAGAAAATACAACTTCGTTTAATTTGAAAGAACTAGGATTCAGTATCTCACTCAGCTCCATTACAGCCACAAAAGATGTATTTTAACGAAGAAACAGCAAGAAGTATTTAAAAATTTTCAAATTTGGCGCCACAGTGACGTGTTATGAGCAAGAATGACGTCATACGGGCCAACAATAAAACATAATTTTCAGTGCGTTAACGGCACATTAGCATTCAAGTGATGTGGTCAAATGGAACTAGAGGCCCCATTACAGACGTCCAGTCATGTGTCGTCACGACAGGTCAGTTAGGCGGCCGCCAGTCGCACAAACAAGGTTCCGTGACGTCATGTAAAAGTTGCGGGAAATTGGATAGGGGGTCGCGGCTGCTTCACACGTTTTCTTTAATATCTCCTTTATTTGTTCGAAGATTGCGATGATATTGGTATCATTGTAATCGGGACTACGCAGTCTTTCTAATAAACCCAACTTGTATTTTGTCTTCATGGCTCCTTTAACATGGGCTTCCCCGGGCCTTGTGAAAACCTGGGCCCCCTACTCCACTACTTGGGGTAGTGATCACCTTCCTATACTCATAACCCTTCGAGGAAAACGCATACGAGACCGTCAGACTACTCGCATTCATTTGAACTGGGCCACTTTCCGAGAGAAGCTTCTACAATACGATCCCCCGTCCTCACTGGAGGAAATGACTGGCATAATTCGGAACTCTCGTACTTTGCCTCTAAAGAGACCATAACTTGCGACGAAACTTCCCTTCCTTTTGACAACCACTTGGCCAACTTATGGAAGCGCATGGAGTACCTCACGCAACTCTATCGTACTTCCGGCAGAAGACATTCCCTTCTATGTCGCATACGTGACCAATACAGAACGATCACGGCTTACCAAAAACAACTGGCCGCCGACAACTGGGCGGCATTATGCAACGACCTCGGCAGACTCCCTGGACTCAGTTCTTTGTGGAAACTTCATCGCAGCCTTGGTGACAAAAAACGCAGCCGCACACCAATAGTGGCAACTCTAATGCTCACCAGCAAAAACTACTCCCTAACTGAAGAAACTCTCCTTCGCAGCTTCTTTCCTCACGCTTCACTTACTCCTCCGCAACCTTTACCAAATATTACTATACACGACCCAGTGTCTGAACTTGAAAGCCCATTCTCGTTTGCTGAACTCACTACAGCGCTCCGTCAAGGAAGGGCCAAATCCGCCCCTGGACACGATGGAATTCAATAGATTCACCTACGTAATCTACCTGAACCAGCCCAGCCGCACCTCCTCGAACTGCTCAATCACTCGTGGGAAACCGGACTTGTCCCCAACCACTGAAACTGTCGCTTATATTTGCAATACAGAAACCAAACAAGAAGCTACAAACCCCCGACGACTTCTAGCATCTCCGACCGATATCCCTTACTCCCGTTATCTGCAAACTAATAAAACGGCTCATCCATAACCGAATCGCCCACTATCTTGAATTCGTAAGGCCCTATTTTCACCCCTCACAAACAGGTTTTCGCCCTAATCTCAGCACCGCTGACAGCCTCTGGCTCCTCAGACGGGTGATTAATCGGAAATACTCCCGACAACCCCCCGACTACCTTCTCGCACTAGACTTACAGAAAGCCTTCGACTGCGTTAGCAAAAAAGCAATCCTTGAAGAACTTGCTGAGGCATTTTTCCGCCAGAAAGCTCAAACCTGGATCCGAAACTTCCTTGAAGCTCGCCCCATTCAATTACACGGAACCTACCCAGGCTGGTCTCCCCGAGTCTTTTACCTTGATAGGGGTGTACCACAAGGCTCCATACTTGGCCCAACTCTTTTTAACTTAGCCATGACCAGAATAGCAAGACGGATCACCACTGAGTCCACAGCGCGCTTTACTATCTACGCCGACGATATTACTATATGGACCGAATCAGCCCGATACTCAAATCAAGACGCCACGATTACCGACCTCCAGTGCGCAGTGACGGGACTCAAAAAGGTCCTCCCCGACCTTGGCCTGTCCCTCGCACCTGACAAAACCGAATTCCTCGCCATCTTCGGCCGTCAACCCCCTACCGATTACGTGCCACCTCAAGTCAGTGTCGCCTCCATTTCTGTGTCAGCCAGACTGGAACCAATTAAACTTCTCGGAGTCTACATTGGAACCAGAAACAGCCCCACAATATGGCTTAATCGCCTTAAGCAGAAATGGAACTTCGTGCAGCACACCCTCCGACGGCTCTCAAACAAACATGGGGGAGCCAAACAAAAGGCTATCACCACCCTCGGCAGAGCAGTAGCGGTGGGCATTCTTTCGTACGGAGGGACACATTATGACCTCAAGTGCACCCAACGACGCACGCTACAAGTTCTTCACAATTCCACCCTACGCACCATCACTGGCCTCCCACGTCATACAGAAATTGCAAACCTCCAACAAGCAGCGACCCTCCCACCAATCGACCGCATCATTCAGGAACAAACGAATCAATACAATTTTAAACGACAACTCACCCACCAAGGCGTGCTCCTCACCGCGTACGATCAACGAAGCAATATTCCCTTACCTAATTTTTCAGCCCCAATACCCCCATGGCAGCGGCTCCACTTCACTCAATTCGTCACCTCTCAACCCGTCGCACGCAGGAAGCCCGAGCTTCGACAGTAACGCTGCCGACGTCTTGCCTCAAATAAACGACCGGGTGAAACTGACGTCTACACCGACGCTAGCCACATAAACCCACACGTCGGCACAGCATGGATCAGCCCGGACAATTTATCCATCATGGGAGCCCAATATCACCGTATTCCCATTATTACTTCAACGGACGCGGAGCTCATCGCTATCCACGATTCTTTCGACTACTTTATGTACGATTACCATCTCCCCATTCCCCCCAACCTTCGCATCCTAACAGACTCATATAAAGCTCTCCAAGAACTTTGTCATCCCATGTCCACCCACCCTTCTCTCCACCACATTATTAATCAAATCACTGCGCTCCAAACATCAGGCTGCCAAGTCCGAATCGACTGGACCCCCGGTCATGAACCAGCCGCTCCTGGGAACCAAGCAGCTCACGTGGCTGCACAGGAGGCCCTTCTCACAATAGCCTCTGATGGACCCCCGGCGCCGCCCTTCTCCGACCACCCCTGGCCCAACTGCCCTGACGATGACCCCACTCTCGCTCCCGCAATAAGGCTCCGTAGATTAAAGCAGCTGAAACAACAACGCCTCAAGTCACTCACCCCTTCAGGCCACCTCACCTCCTTCCCCACCCTAACTCGAGCACAAGACATCTTCTTGAACAAGTTCCTGACCAACACCTGTACGGCACCTGAGACCATTCGACAATGCTATTATCCCCAGCACGCCCCCCGATGTCCCTACTGCTACCACTCCATCGCAGCCGATCTCCACCACCTCAACTGGCACTGCCCCAATTTTTCTTGATTTCGTACATTCACTCCCCCCCACCACACCTCTACCTACATCGACCCAACATCCCTCTCACACGACACACTCTTCAAAATCACGATTTATGCCACAAAAAGCGGCCTAGTACGGGCAATATAGCAGTGGTCTGCACGACTCCTGAAGAGAACCCTTGAAGCCGGCATTATAAGAACAGTGCCCCGTCTTCCCTTCCCTTCCCCCCACACCCCCACCTGGCCTTTGGCCTTCCTTTCTAATAAAGTTTGCAACAACATCATCAATTAGTGTGCTTACACCACTAATGTAGCGAGTGGGAGGGGAAATTAAACATTCATATTCAAAGCTCTGAAAAGCGTTGGAGTAATTTAATGAGCTAGGAGAAGAAAGATCAAGTAAGTTTACATTGAAATCGCCCATAATCACTACATTTGTGTCTTCAAGAGATAATGTATGGAAAACTTCATGAAGTGCTTCACAGAAATTAATGACTGACGAGGATGGAGATCGATAGACACATCCATAGATGAAATTCGTATTGTCAAAGTTGAGAAAACTATGGTTTAGTTGCACCGAGACACTTTACAGTCCTATAAATTTAACTCTAAGTCATTTGGACGTTTATACTTAGTGGCAGAGTTTATGTACACGGCTACACCTCCATGATTGCTATGTGCACGATTCGAGTACTCAGATTTGTAAGAAGGGAAACAGAACAAATTTTTGTCGTCATTGGAAAGCCAGGTTTCGGAGATACCGACAAGAGAAGAAGGTTTTTAAATGCTAATGCATTTATTACCCGGGGGTTGTCTTGCTGCGTTGGCCGGCGTGCGCCTGCATTCCTCCAGCGCGAGCGCACGTGAGCGCGCGCCTCGTAGTTCTGCCTTCGTCGTCGTCGTCATCGTAAATGCGAACGCATTTCTTAGTCGGGGGTTGTCGTGCTCCGTCGGCGTGCGCCCGCAGGTGTTATGTCTCCGAGCTCCTTCTCGCCCCTAGCAACAGCTGTTGTGCGCCTAGCAACCGGAGCAGGTGGTAGCTCGGGTGGGAGTAGCGGAGGGCAAGGGGAGAGGAGGAGCGCGCTCGGGCGTGTAAGGGCGCTGGCATCGCGGAGCTCGGGCGGAGTAGCGGAGAGTAATTGTTGAGGATGAGCGCGCTCGGGCTTGTGAGGGCGCTCTAATCGCGGAGCTCGGCGGGAGAGAGAGCTCGCGCGCGGGGCGGGCGTGTTGCGCGGGATCTCTCTCTCCTCTCCGCGTACCCCCTCTCCTCTCGCTGCGCTCGGAGCGCACGCCTCTCTCCGTTACTGCTTGCCGCAGCACACTCATCGGTGCACCCAATGCATTCGCATTTCCGCACGATCCCCTTCGGGGAGGTGGGGGGCGTTTTTTTAAAAGAGGAAAGAAGATGCTGTACGTCATCAAAATGTTTACGGATGCTTCTTACATTTATGTGAATCACAGAGGAGGAGACAGGCGAGAGCAAGCAATTGAGTTGGTCAGTAGGAAAATAGGTAGCCTTATGTGGATGTACTTAAGTCCAAAAGAGGAAGAATTGGGGATTGGATGAGGTTCTCTAGCAGATTTTAGATCGGTCAGCTTCACAAGTGATGCGGAGTACCTTGCTTTCTATGGTTTTCCTGGCTTTATTTGACAGTTGCCTATCTAGGAACTTCCAGCTATTTGCCTTTTTCAGAGAAAGCGCCTGAGAAAAGAGTGACTTGTTTTCGGGGGTCAGGTGGTCGTTTATATAAACACGGCTATCCGCGGTTTCAGGGAATCCGATATCATTCAGGCACAATTAGCCTTTCGCCGCTTGCTTACGGATTCTGCCTTTTTCGTCCGGGAGCAGAAGCGAGCAAGCAGGTTCTTTGGATCAGCTTTCACGGTTGCAGCCCGGTAAACAACGTCGCGGTCAGAGGGTGCCAGTTCGCAATCAATAGTAGCACCTATGGTCTGCATGATTGTTGTGCAGTCCTCCCCTTCCGTTACCGGAATTCCCTTAATCTCGACGTTGTATATGCACTACTCCATTTGCGCTACTTTCTGAGATAGCAGCGCGTTTTGCGCTTTTAATGCCTTGTTCTCAGCAATGAGAGCGGTGTTATCACTGCGCAACTCTTCCACGAGGCTATTCATGAATTCAGCACTCGATTCCAGCTCGTTCAATCTTTTGTTGATTTCAGGAAAGTTCAGACTAGACATCTGGGCTTTTACGATAAACCTGTTTAAGATAGCTTCAACCAGTTCATCAGGACACTCATCGAGTCTAGCTTCAAGCTCAAGAACTTTTTTTTAGCTGAGCAGGAGTAGGCATTGCCCAGAATTCGGCTACGCCGTACTGATGCGCGCAACAAGATCAGCGTGAGCAAGCGACAACCAAACAATATGGCAGCAACGATAGTGCAACGGGAACGCAAACACCAAGAGAACCCTCCAGTCGTACTAACCTGCGCACTAAAGAAGCGTGCGTAAGGCCGGGAACGATGCGTCGTTGCAGTGCCGTCGCTGCTAAATGTGGCAAGTGGTTGGTTCCCTGCGTCTTTTAATGGTGGTGCCAGCCGAAGTGAAGCCGCATAGCGGAGTACCAGTGCTGCTATCCTCGCAGTGCGAAGAGGAAAGGATGACCTCCGCTCCTCACGTGTCGTCGAGGACAGTGTAGCAGGCTCAATTCCACGATAAACCGGCTGGCGTCCACGGGTCTCACAAGATGGGTCGAAGAAGCTGCGCAGTAAAGAAGCGTGCTAAAGGCGGGAACGATGCGTCGTAGCACTGCCATCGCTGCCAAATGTGCCCACCTTAGGCCCCCTTGACCCATTTTACGCCGAGAAAGACGGCTTCTGAGAGCCGTTTGCGGTTTTTTTCGTGCTGTAAAAACGTGACTAAATCTACCACACAGTCAATAGAAGAACGCCCTTGTTGAAAACCGGCCATACCCTCCGGATATGCGTTGTGTTATTCGAGGTACCACTGCTGCCGCGGGACGATAATTCTGTTTATGACTTTGCCGAGGCAGCTGCCAGGGCAATAGGACGGTACGATGCCAGATCAAGGGGAGTTTTGCAAGGCCTTAGCAATGTAACGAGACGGCTTGTTTTCTACTGTTAAGGTATGAGACCATCTGTCTATGTCTGGTTAAATAGGCGCAGAAGTGCTTGTCGAGCTCCAGTGCCAAGGGGGCATAAGGTGGAGTACGTTACTCCATCATGACCGGTGAAAAAAGACGCCTGCAGGATGCCAGGGCTGCCTCAAATTCTTCCACTGAAAACAGAACGTCCATATGTTCATCACGGGAAAGAGGAGCTTGGCTGTTCCTCGCCGATCTGATGTTATCGGTTGTTGCAGCAACCAACACACAGAAATCCTCTGCAACTTCCGACTCCCTACGATTTTCATGGAGTGCCAATGCCTTGAAAGGGCATCGCTGCTGCACAGGCATTGCCAGTTCACGCACTGTTCTCCATATAGAGGAGAGGGGCTTCCGAGGGTCTAGGGACTTACAAAACGATTTCGATCTGTGTGCCTTGACCTGCGCGATGCGTAGCTGTATTAGTTTCTTTGTGCGTGTGGCAGCCCTTATGTAGTGCACGGATTTTGGACGCCTGTACCGTCACTCGGCGCGTCGTCGAATTCCTCGCAGGCGTTCGAGTTCGAGGTCAAAATCCGTGACTCTTGCAGGTAACGAGGTATATCTTCTGGATGATTGGGTTTGATTACTGTTAGAAACCTCGAGGCTTATTGAAAGCCCACCTCAGAAGGCGTCCTCCAAATATGGATTGGAATTTAGGCTAATTAATAAAGGCGGTTACAGTGAGTGAGAAAGACTGACGGAATCCCAAATTCTTAATGTATGTCGGAATTTGGTCACTGCCGTGAGATTCAACATCAGTGAACCAGCTAAGACGGCCAGCCAAACGAGTTGAAGCCAAGGAAGGATCCAGAGAGCTCACGTGTGATGTGCTACGGAGAAACGTTGGATGTCATCAGGCACAGTCCATATTGAGACGCCAACGATTCCAGTCTTCGGCCCCTGTGGCTCATCTTGGAGCTTCCCCAGAATTGGTGGGGGGCATTGAAATCTGTGGTGATGATCCAAGGGCTGGGTGCTGTTCTGAACACATACTCCAATCTCTGGACGTCAATATTAGCTGATGGAGAAATGTAGGCACCGAGAAGGAGATCTTGTGGTTCTTTACAGTGAGGCACACATATTGGCTGGTGTAATGCAGCCTTAATGAATGCACTCTAAAAGTGCGTTTGCGGCAGATGAATACCACTACTTTGCTGCGGTTCCTGCAGGATAAAGATTCGATGCTTCCGAAGCAAGAGAAGTACTGGCACCCCGAGGAATTGAAGCTGTAATGAATACAGAAACGGAGTGAGAGCCATTTGGTGTACTCATTGGGGTGATACCCCAGGCCGATGCGGAAGAGACCGACAGTGTACTCACCGAGCACATCTGCGGGAATACGCCTGCGTTCTAGTTGAAAGCCAAGTGATAGCTTTTGGCGACCTCTCGGGCGATGTGCGCTTGGCCCATGGCACCTGTTGCGGCCACGTCGGCTCCTTCCGCGCGCGCAAGAAGTTAGTAAAGGAAGTCCACACCGAAGCATAGCACCTAACTACTCCTCGGTCTCTACAGCTGATCTCGTCGCCTCGTCGGTCTGGTGCAGATACGGAGGAGAAGTAACACTTTGTAACACCAGGTATTACGTTCCTTTAATTTTATCAAAATGGCGTTTCCACTCATGCGCTCCACCAATAAAACTCAACCAATCACCATTCTTGGATCAACAATGATTCACCCTAGCAAAAAAATACCTTTTTGCAGCAACTAGGCGTGTACATAAATAAACTTCACTTGTCTTTAATCTCGCTCTTTATACACCAAAGTGTGTGTATCAAGTGACATCACATGGTAATCGTTGTGACTGTGGTTTACAGCTTAGCTATCAAACCACCTTCACAGGGAGATGGGCTCACATTTTTTATGTTTGAAAAGACATTGCGGGCTCTGTTAAAAAAACTGAGGGAAAGTTGCACTCACGCGCAAGACTTGAATGGTGAAGCTGTTGTACGTGAGCATTGCCGGATGCACTGTTAGGTTTCAATATTATTCTGTTTTTCCTAGTGTCTGTGTTAGTAAACGTGGTGATATGCATCAAAGAGGTCATCGTCATCGTCGCGGTGGCTGGTGGATGCAAAGTCATTGTCACCATTGTAGACGTCCACCATATCTTTATCACTCACTTGAGGAACCGGTGGCGCGATCTACAATTGGTACCGTGAAGAAGTGACACACACGTTGCCATATCTCAACCTATCCATAAATGCTTTCCGAGGACCAGGAGCCCACTGTCACTCTCCCGAGCAACTGTCTTTTTATATTTACAATTTCCCTTGCGCTTTGTTTTTGTATGCATGGTAGCTCTTGAAAACACAGCTGGAGATTTTCTTTTTTAATTTTCCGAAAGCCACTGGCGAGAGGCGGTAACTCCGCGGTAGCCGGCATGCAGGCGCTCATGATAGTTCGCTATTTTTCTCGCTCCTCTGCCTTTTTTTATTTTTCTTCCGAAACCCCCCGTGTGCTGACGACACTCGGCGGTCACCACTAGGCGCGAGCTCACTACTGCTCGGTCTTTTTTTTTGAATTTTTATCTGAGCGGCCAACTTAAGGCTCCTACAAGAGCTTCCCTGTGAATAAGAAAAGAAACAGCGCACAATAATTACCATGAAGCAAGTTTCGAAATGAAAAACTGCATACGGCATAAACTTTTAGTGACATAGTATTCTTATGTGTCCACTTTTAGGTGTAATAGTTGAAATCAGTTTACTTTACATTCTATTTGATGTTTCTTCTTGCACCCTTGTTCTCTAGCCTCGGCTATGTGTTGTGACCCGAGCAGTACTCCTTAATATCCACATCACTGTAATTGCTCCCGGGTAATAAAATATTGTGATAATAATAATAACATTAAAAATGATAAGTCTTAGCATTACAAATGTAAAAACAATCAGGGTAAAACAAAAAACTGAAATTTGGAAACGTGAATAAACGACATAAACTGAAGGATAACGTCCTTGACACGATAAATTACCAACATATACGGTACAAAATACTATATACAGAGTAAATATTGTACACTAAACAAAATCAACTCAAGCCAAACTGACAAAATATGACAACAACAGAGAAGTAGTACACAGATAATAAAATACGTCAATATAAGACTCAGGGAAATGTAAAAGTAGAATTTTTTTATATACATTAAAAAAACTTCGTGGCTGGTATACTTTGCATCAGCACGATAACTTAAAAGGCAAGCTTGGTAACAAGAAAAAACTTTAGCTTAAACTAATTAGGTGCGTGCAACGGAAGAAAGAGTATGCAATATGGTTAGATGCAGGGGAATACGTGTCAACGTCTCAGTGAATCGCCGTTCTGCTACAATCAAACTGCACAGATCAAGAGAGCGAGAGCTGGAAGAATATCTACATCACCAGAATAAATGATATATGGGCTTTGAAGACAGAACAGGGAACAATGCTTGTGAAAGTACTGTGACTAAGACAAGTATCACAATTTCTCACTGCAGATCAAAAACAGCCTTTTGAGCTACAGCTTCCTGTCTGTAGCTCAGAAAGAAGCCCATATTTTTGTTTTCTCCAAGTATTACCTTAGAAATGAATAACGAGGTAGTTGTGTCGCGCCAAGCAAAAGTTGAAGCAGTACTTCTGAAACTCTGGGCCCTCAGTCAAAACACTGCTACTCACAAGACGCCATGTATGCGTATGTACAAAGCACCTTTTTTTACTTTATTATTCACTCCGCGGTTAGGTTTCCATACTCCTAACAAAACCACCAAGGCTCGGTTACACAACCGAGAGTAACGGTTCAGGAAGAGTGTAAAAATTAAAAATCAATAGGTACTCTGAAAGTTACCTTCAAGCACTCGAAAACTCCCTCTTTGGAGGATGTAATATGTGGCGTAAATGTCAGCTGGCTGACGAAGACAACATCAAGATAAGCAATCATTTCAATTCAAGGCAGCATAAGAGCATCAATTAAGTGTTCAGAAAGCAGGTATTCCAGTTTAAACGTTTAAAAAAACTCATAACTTTTTTTCCCATCCTCTGTGCGTTTGTTCTATTTGCAGGAGTGTGCAACTGGGACGAAGTTTTCTTGCCAATTATTGCGGTCGCTGAGACACAAAACTTGCGTGATAGTCTTCCCTTCCTGCACACCAAGTAAAAAGATTGCGTACTATATATCAGCCGAAGAAACATTGAAAATAGGATTTACCAGAGGCCACTGTGGCATTTCAGTTTAGGGAAAGTCGGGATAGGAATAATATGGTAAAATTGATTAAGCGGCGGCCCTAAGCAAGTGGCTGAATAAAAGTCCAATATAAAATTTATCACATCATTGAGGAGGGTGAGATTAATAATTTTATGTGGTGACTGACGATATCGCAGCCTAGCTTAGGTAAAAGCACACCGTATCAAGCTGCCTTCTACAATGACTTCGTTTGGTCACTCGTACCATAGATGAAGCAAGGGTAGTAGTTCTGATCCGAGCGGTCATAAGCGGTTGTTGTTCTGATGGTACTACGCATTAGGCCCCCGAAACGGAACAGCGTGAAAATCAGCCCTAATAAGCTTATATGGCACCCATTCACGCGAAAAGAAGTGGTAGTCATGGATATTGCCTTCATCGCCATTTTTAAAGGCAGGGAATTTGCGTGCTATCATCCAGGATCCCGCAAAAGTAGCAGAATGCAGTTATTTTTAAATATAGCAGTTAGTGTAGGAATCGGTCTTCAAGAGAAGTTTTATTATTTAGGTGTGAATGCCATCAAGGCCGAAGGAAAACGTGCGGTCAATGGGGCTTGAGAGATTTTCAAAGGTCATCTTTACTATTTCTGGGAATTCAATCATTTAAAAAGGAGTTGGACAGAAGATCAACGTCGCCCTTTAGAAATTATTGTGTAAACCTAACTGCAAAGGCCATGTACTCTTCGTTATGGTTTCCATAGTCATCTGAACAGTTCGCTTTTTCTGGTGCTTTTCAGGGAATCAAGATAGAACATAGTGAAAGAAATGTTTATATTGGTGTGTAACGCTGACATCTGCCTCACAGGAATTAGAAATCACATGCATTTAGCCCATCAAACAACATTTTATAGCACCTAAACTGATGTCGGCAAGCTCCAGATTGTATGCTAGGAGTATGTCACTAAGCACCAGCGTTACGTTTTAGAGTTTTCAGAAATTTTGTAGAAAACCAGTTATTAATTTAAATTATTTCATAAATATTAAAATTATTACTAAGAATCTAACTGAAGGACTTTGAAAATATTTTATTCTTCTTAGGTGAGAGAATGGCTTTATTTTTCGATAATCTCAATAGGCGAGTGGAAAAAAACGAAAAGGGAAAAAGAAACTGAGTTTCCAGATGTTGCTGATTGAGAATGTGCGCTCCGTGAAAAGTATTCGAAAAATGGCGGGGATGTATTATTGTCCTAAAGTTTTGTCACACCCAAGGACAATGTTTGCGTCCCTACACGTACGTTCATCTTTCCCTTCCTAGTGGGTTTTGCAATGTTCTATTCCATTGTAAAAGCATCAAATTTCTTTAAGGAATCGGTCATGTTTAGTTGTATTTCCAGCGTCTGTAAAAAAAGCGTTCTAACAAACCATTTTATAATTATTTTAATGCTTGTTTGGTTATCGTAAGACGGAAAACTCAAGTTTAAACGACATGACCAACTGACATGCGGAGAGCTACTGCATGCTCAAATCACAACAAAATCTTTAATTTTTTTTTGTTATTCGTCAACATTTAGATGGCTCCCGTACATATATGCTTTTTAGTCGTACAAGGAAGCAATTTACGGGCCACCTCCTTGCGAACATTAGGCGCGAAATATAAACCCCTCACTCTACTCGACGAAGCCAAATATTGTAGTGTGCGACTTTGCGCAATCTTTTTGCGTCCTTGTAGAAGAGCTTCTACCAGAATGTTTGCAGGATTTGTATATTGCCGCAAGCTTCAGGAGCTGCTGCGAGTGTCTAATCCAGTAATAAATACCATACACCAGTCTTTGCAGCTGTCGTAGCCAAAACCACAAAAATATAAAGAAAGCCTACCCGTCAAAATTGACTGTTACATAAAAGACAAGCACAATTTCTTTGCATTAAGCCAACATTCAAAAGCCAAATCGCCAGAATTAAAAATAGTGCCAAACGTAACATTTGTTTGTACATATGCGCAGGGAGTATGTTCCAAACTTCAACAAAACATGTATAGAAAAAATCTAGGGCCAATAATTTGCAAAAAAAATATTTCCGCTTGGATGTCGGGTTAAGTAGAGCAATCATCCGTTTATGGTGTGTACCGGTCACTGTAAGTTGTAAAATGCCCGAGTAAGGGATACATGCCGTGTTGGCTGGTTACCCGGTACTGCGAAGACACCGGCACAAACGCATGGCCTTTCCCGCGTGCTCGCTTTACGTCACCCAATTTTTCTTATATCTGACTTGCCGTCTCACCTTTCATTTTAAATACCCAGCATAAACAATCGGTGCCACAACATACGGCTGATTTTGCCTGCTTGTATAGGGTGGTATCCCTGTGGAGAACCCGGGTTCCTGGTTCCCTAATGCCTAGATCCAAGGCGGGCAGAAGACCTGAAATGCCTAGCACTTTGATATTCCAGTGCATCGGACCAGTCGGCCAACCCTCACTCTCACCCCAGAACTCTTAGGCCTTCCTGGCAATGCGCCCCAGTGTCAACCACCGGTGTCATTACATTAGGCCTAACTTCATGACCTGCAGTGGTTTTTTATTTATTTATTGGTACCGTCAGGGTAATACATTACAGAGGGGAGTGTGTTTAGGGGGAAAAAGCATGAAAACAGGCAGGTATTTAAAAATATTACCAAGCTGGCTCGAGCAATGTAGAAGAAAATACTTAACACATTTCTACAGACATACAAATTTGTACACGTACTTACATTTCCGGAGTAATACAGTTTTTTAAATACATTTCACGCGTAAGAAATTGCGCGTGCACAAAACAAGACTTACTCAAGTAACACTACACAATGCAGAGCGAAACCAATTCACATCGTTAATTTCTGGAATGTCTCTTGGAAGGTGGTTCCAGTCATTGGACGTACGCGGGATGAATGAATTAAAAAAGCTTTAGTAATACAACTCATGACGCCGACTTTTCCGCATGTGATCCAGACACGATGATACATATGATGGCCAAGTGATTAAACAATCTCGCAAAGTGGTGCGGGAAAAAACTTTATGAAAGAGGCAGAGACGTGCGATTTTGCGAAGTGAACTTAGTAGTGGAAGGCCCAAATTGTTTTTCATTGTGGTTACGCTGGTTGTTCGGTGGTAGTTTGAGTTAATGAGACCTGCCGAGTTATTCTGAACCATTTCCAGCAAATGAGCAAGAGTTTCCGTGGAAGGATCCCATATGGATGATGCGTATTCAAGTTGCGAGCGTACAAGGCTTTTGTGAAAATGAACTTTTACGGACGACGCGGCGGAATGAAAGTTGCGTTTTAAATAGCCAAGCATGCGGTTAGCTTTGTTTACGATAAATTCGATGTGAACTTTTCATGATAGATTCGATGTAACATGAAGGCCTAAATATTTGTAACATGAAACAGATTGCAGAGGGGTGCCGTTTAGGTGATATGAAAACGGGTAAGTAGCGGCACGACAGATTCGCCTGGATTTGCACTTGTCAATGTTTACGGTCATCTGCCACTTACCACACCAGGAAGAGATAACATTAATGTCATCCTCTAGCGCATGCACATCATTAATTGATGTTATTTCACGGAAAAGGACACAGTCGCCAGCGAATAAATGGACTGAGGAAAAATACAGTTTGGCAAATCATTATTATAGATGAGAAAAGTAGTGGCCCTAATACTGTGCCTTGGGGGACACCCGGCAGCAAAGGCTCAAATGAAGAGCTTGTCTTGTTAGCCACTACAAATTGTCGGTGGTTAGTCAGAAAATTTTCAATCCATTTCAGTGTATTACTATCAAGACCCAAATTTCTTAATTTTAGTAGGAGTAATCGGTGCGAAACCTTATCGAACGCTTCCGCAAAATTTAAAAAGATGCAATCAGCAAAACAACTACTGTCAAGAATACAATGCAGTTTGTGAGTGAATAGCAGTAGTTGCGTCTCGCATGAAAATGTCTTGAAAAAACCATGTTGTGCAGGATGAAAAAATGAATTAGATTCCAAAAAAAATTTCATGTTAGAAAAACGTATGTGTTCAAGGATCCTGCAAGGAACGCTGGTTATTGATATGGGTCTGTAGTTGAAAGGTGAATGGCTGTCCCCTGATTTAAATGCTGCAACCACCTTCCCTACTTTCCAGTCCGATGGCAGTTCACCGACGTCTAATGATTGTTGAAAAATTTTAGATAACATAATGGAACAACGCTGTTTAGTTCTGTTAAGGAACTTTGGATTAATAGAGTCAATACCAAAAGCGGACGAGGTTTGATAATGTCAATGATTTTACAAATTCCATTGGTATCTATGAGCACAGGGTGCATCGGCATATATTCGTAAGAGCGAAAGTCTGGCGTATCAAAGGTTAATGTGCGCGAAAAACAACTGGAAAATGCGATGTTTAGTGCATTAGCACACTCACATTCCGGTATCGGTTCACTGTTTGAATCAGTCAGGGCTATTGTTGTTCTCTCGTGTGGGTTTATTACGCTCCAAAATTTCCTAGGGTTATTACGCTGCATGTCCGGAAAAGTGTTAGTAAGGAAGTTCTTTATCGCGTTTTTAATTGCGGACACGTATTCTTTAGCTGCTGCATGGTACTGTGACCAACGGAATGTACTGTCCGTCGTCTTCGCTAAGCGATGAAAGCGTTTTTTTTTCTGTTCGCTAAACGCCTGATATTGTGGTTATACCAAGGGGCCTTAGGGTTATAAGAAATTTCTCGAACGGGTATGAAGCGGTTGCAAAGGTGTGCTACTTGATTTTTGAAAAGGGTCCAATTAGACTCAGCAGTACGTTAATCAAAGCAAATTAAAAATTTGCTTAAAATGCGTCCAGTTCCTGGTTTATTCTCGTGAAATCGGCGTTGATGGCCGCATTCCAGGTAACACTGCTTTATCTCCGCACCCACAACATGTTCAATGGGATGTCTTCGAAGATGTTGAGACTGGCACAAGCACTTCACCCGTGTTAAAATTTTAACCAATAGCAAGATTGCCATAATGTAGGGAACGTCTTCTACTCGTTACGGGACGGTTTTCGTAATTGAATGCTGGGAGTAACGCTAATTGTTTGAGCATAAATGAAAGGAAAACGAAGGCTATTCTGTTCGGTGCCATGCGAAAACCTGCTGAGATAGATGTTGAGCTGAGACTTCGGTCAAAAAACGTTTAGTTTGTTCGGATAGTAAAACGTCTTGGGGAAATCCTAGAAGAGGACATGTCTCAGAACAATCAACTAGAAGCTGTTCCAAAAAAACTGCCTAAAGCAGTAGGTATCATGTTTATATTAAGATTTTTTCTCCCTCAAAAAATCAAACTGTTACTTTATAACTCCCTTTTTTGCCATGCCTAACGTACTCATATTTGGTTTGGGGTACAGCAACGGAAAGCAATATAGAAACATTGTTAGTAATTCAAAAGAAAGCCGTTCGTACAATTGTTAAGGCCGCGTTAAAGCCTTGAACCTATTACCTGTAACGGAACTTTATCACTCCAGACTTTTAAAACGACACCGAATTGCTATTAAGAAAATGACGCGTTCATGATACAAATTTCCGGGCTGAAGGCAAAAGAACAAGTGCGAGAGCTGCGGTTAAATGAACGTTGTGAAATTCCAAGAGTTAGGACGAACTTTGCGTACAAAAGAATTCACCATCAATTACCTTCCCTGTTAAATGCCATTGACTCGTCTTGCAGCAATGTATAAGCGGGAAGTTTACACATCAAAGAGCGTCTTTACTGTTTCATGTGCATATCACTTATTAGCATTTGGCTGCTTGCTTGTTCAGCCTCTTGTTTTTCTGTGTGTATATGGAGCTCATTCTGCGTGCACTTACTCTGTGTATGCCTATTGTAATATGTTTCTTCATAATTTGTTCACACCTGAATGGGCAAAAAAAGTGTCTTCAATTTTTCTTGTACGTCCTGAAACTTTCCCGTTTTTGTTTATTTCTTTATCATCCGAGGGATCTTTGTAGTAAACACTGTGTGTACCGTTCCGTTGCCGACTGCTAGCCCTGTAAGGGGACTCAGACCTTGTCAAGCCTATGAACTTGCTTTTTGCCTACGCCCACCTCAGTGTCTTTTTTGTATTGAAAATAAACTTTCTTGAAACCTCATACGGGAATCACGGAAGCAGTTTGACGGCGTGCAGCACAACATCTAGAACGCTGTCTTCACATACATCACTTTAGCCAACTACACAGATCAGCAAAATACGACACGATTAAAACCGTTCTCTTTTTATGGCCAATGTGCCACCACTATGGTGGACACAATGCTACTTGTCACCACAAGCGAAACCACGGAACTGCAGGAATACCCAGAACCAGAGGAAGAATCGCGCTTGCGAACCGGAGGGCCACAGCTGTACGATTGCCAGCGCTACTACCTCCTCTGTAGGGATTTTACTTACAAACCTGATGACAGGCTGCGTATGGCCCCCCTCGGAATTCAAGGTCTCCGTGCGAAATCGTAAACAATACTTTGAACTACATGGAGTGCTACGCCAGGTTACAGACGTAGCATTTGTCGCCGTCCACGACACGCTAATTTCTCAACGCCGTCGTAACTCGCGCCCTGACGTCGTATAGTTAGTGCGCATAAACCCCTGCTTCAATCGCTGAATGCTTGCTTTTGGACATACCATAGGTACATTTTCCTTCGACGACGGTGGGTGAAACGGGACGACGCCATTTTTACAGTGTAGGGAGGTGTAAAATGTGGTGTGGATTCTGGGCTAAGCAAAGCAATCCCCTGTTTAGGGTGTGTATCAGTCACTGTGCAAGTACAAACACTGAGTGAGTGATACGTGCCGTGGTGCTCCGTAAGCTGATAGAACGATAACGGCTGCAAAACGCATGCCCTTGGCAGCATGCTCGATTTTAGTCAACCATTTTTCCTCTGGTCTGCCTTGCTGTCTTTCCTCTCCAATTTGAAGCGACATTATAATAAATTGGCGCAACACTGTACGGTCTATTTTGCCTGCGTCTATGTACACGTAATAGCAACTGGTACGAATCATGTGCGTTGCCCCTCTCAAAAGCCATGTCAACAATTACAATCTCAGCACCCGTTACCTTTAAGGAAGTGTTCTTACGTCATTAAAAAATCGTTTTCTTCAAACGCCATGTGAAAAAAAAAACCGATATGAACCCTAAAAATTGGAATTACTTTCTTAAAATTCAGGAAAAAATATTAGGAAAAGATGGTATATATGTTCAAATCAACACAAAAACTGAAATGTTTCGATAAAATTACGCGTTTTCTAGCCAAGTGGCGCAGCTTAGCCCAAGAGCGTAATTGAGGGTGTCTTCTGGCCTCTTACTGTCAGGGAACCTATATTAGCATAAAATATTTTTGTCACCGTTTAGATGAAGAAACACTGAGTCTGTGTTGCGAAATAATTTTTTAGCAGGTTCAAGCGCAAAAGTGATGCAAAATGTAGATGACTTTAAAAAGCTTAGTTTACAATTTCAACTACAATAGCTTTCGGAAAGTGAGCTTTGAATAATAAAGTTACGGCCGCGCAGCATAACAATGCTGATGAAAGAAACTAAAAAAGAACATAAAAAACGCTTGAACTGGTATTGAAATTTTCAAAATCGATAAAGTACTAAAAAACACTTTCCACATTTAAGATTGGAAGTGAGAAAATTGCTTACGAACTTTTTTTTTTCAGAAAAGGTCTAGATTAAGCAGCTTCTTTCCCCAGTACACTCTGGTGGATGTGTGGGTGTGGATATACAGTTTTTGACCATAGAATATTGTGTTTTACAAAGAAAAAAAAACATTTTAAAGTTTTGAAATGCTTCGTTTAGAAGAAACTCAGTATTTTTACTCGATTTTGTACAATCAATGCACAGTATATCTGTCACTTCCCAGTGTGTGTCGTTTTATATTATATTTCGGCGAAATGGGCCGGTTGAACGTTGATTTATAATGAGTGATTGTGGGGTTTAACGGTCTGAACCTGCACGACGGCTATAAGGTGTGCCATGGTGGAGGGCTGCGGAGTATATCTTTACCAAAAGGGGCTCTTGAACATGAACCTTAATGATACCTGAGGCGTGTTCTCGCTTTTTCCCTGTATCGTAAAAGCAGCTACAATTGACGGGATTGACACTGTGTCCTTGGGCAGAAGCGGAAAACTTCCTGGCCGTGGCGGCCGCTCTTCTGATGGACGCGAAAAGCAAAAACTCCAGTGTGTGCGATATTTCGGCGCACGGTAAAGATCCCCAGGTGACCAAACTTAATCCGGAGCCCTCCACTACCGCATGCCTGATCGGCTACGTTGCTTTAGTACGTTCAACTTAACAATTATTCAATAAAAACCAATCACCTAGAGCGAATCGCCCTAGCAACCCACCAGCGCGACAGCCAAGAAAGTAAAGGTTCTCTGAATAACGATGGTGGCTCTGAACCTGAATATATATAGAGGAAGATGTTATAGAGTATAACGTAATTATTAGTACTTGTACATATACCGTATTAACTAGATTCTAAGCACCCCCCTATTCTAAGGGTGTGGGGCTTGCGGGAAAAAAAATTGCAGGGATAAAATTTCGGGAAAAATTGGAAAAACGTTTGCCCGCGCGTTTAAGCACCCCCATTTCCAAGCAACCATCGGTGGTGGACTTTGGACGCGTGCAACCGGGCACGAGTTGACGTTTTGGCCATGTTAATATGAAGTTTAAAATTACAAACTACTTCAATGGAACAGAAGACGACCTGCGCCAAGATATTGAGCGGGGCAGCCGAAACCACACAATGAAGTTTAAAGGCACTAAGGGTGACTGAGTGTCAGATGTAGGGGTTGTTTCACTGCACGTACCTATCTTTTGAAATTTTGCAAACTAAAAGATTATTCCTTGCACCCTCTTTGCCGAGATACTTTCACCAAAAATTGTGACGGGGAGAGTATAATTTAAATTTTTTTGAATTTACCACTCCTTTCACTTTAGGTATAAAGATCTTGAAAAGCGAGGGCGTTTAGAATTTATTGAATACGGTATAACATTATTATAGCGCTAATTGATCCGAAACACTAGCACATTCACGTAGCAACGTCTGTCACTGCTTACAAATATATATCTAAAGGCCGTTTGTTAATAAAGTATAGCACAAACAAACAAGCACGTAGGCGCGTATCTACAAGAGGGTATTGTGACGTATGAGTAACATTGAAATCACTTCAATAACATATATCTAAATGGAGTCTACATATTAAGCACCACAAATGCGTACACCTTAAAAGAGGATGAAATCACGTCCAAAAATAGACTACCAGTGGTGTATAAATATAATCAGAAAATTTCGACAAAAAGTTTAAATACATGGAATGCCCAGAAGTTACATTGTCTAGGAAACACACATTAATTTTTTTTCTCGACCGCTAAAAGATATTACTCGTTTTAGGGTCAAGCTGATACGTTCGCTCAATTTGATGTCAACAGTAACGAATGTTATGGTTCTCTTGTTCGTAGCCAGTAGCTTGAATCAGTTGTTAGTTTTCTGGCAGAAATGTTCCAGATGGCCGACCAGGTAGTAGGTATCCCTCCGTCAATGACTCAATTACAAAACAGTATTATGCCATATCGTATAGGCATAATGCTTCCAAAAGCTGTAAAAGAGATTAATATGCTCGAAAGACTTCTTTTGCAAATTTGTAAGGAAAGGAGTAACTACACAATAGAGCTTCTTCTGGTGGTAGTAATTTTGTTAAGCAGACCAAACTGAGATATATTTTTGGTTGGATGGTGGCATATTGACGATTAGAAACAAAAGATCTACTTTCTAGGTCAACTAAAATTAGTATCCGTCACATAAAAACAGCGTGCAATTGGCTGATCACGCGACTTCTTGTGTTTTGGGAGATTACCACAAAACGTTTGAGAGTGTTGGGAGAAAGTTAGGTGTTGCAAAGTTACTTTCTGCAATACATGGCAGAATTATGAATTTCATTCTTCTTATGCTTCATAATTACCGAAATAAAACATAAGACGTTGTTGTCCTTGCAGCTTTCTCACATTTGTGTTCAAGTTGATCATCAAGTGTGCAACGTCACATAATTTCCAGTTGTCGGACTATTTTTAAAATATTTGCAGAAAGTTATAAATACACAATGCAGTAATGCTTAACGTTTTACCCAACGTCGATATATTTACTCTGATGTAAAAATTACCGAAGCAATTATCAACCTAATCGATGTAGATTTATAACCATAAAATATTTTACGCTTTTACTCACGGGATCCTCTTGAAGAAAGCATCAGTTTTCCTAAGTACAGAAGCATAAGATAAAAATTTACCTCCATATTACAAGAACTTTTGCTTATGAAAACGTTACAAGCAACGCGTGTGTTACTATGCCTTTTTTGTAATGTCACTGTGGCTGCTTAAAAAACCAACCTTTTTATAGGTACTTTGCATCTGGGTGAAGACTACCGACCTATTGATGGCAGGTTCACGACTCCGTATATGATTTTTAATTACGTTTGTAATTTTCACCTAAAAAGAATGGATTTCAAAGACGCGTAAGATGAAGAGGGGTGACTACGCTACCCCTGGGACCAATGCGTGTTCAAGATAATAAATTGTATGGTCCACACGTTTATTGTAAGTTTTTGGGCGTAGTGCCTGTTGCCTTTTGAGGTTCCTGATGAATGCTTATAACCTCATTGTGTCTCGGTATGTATTTATTCTATAGGAAGGAGCGCCAGCGCTCCCGTTTTGCCTCACTGCACGCAATATTGCACAAAGACTTTGCCGTGCCTAATGATACGATCTAATCCGAAGTTGATTACTGTCGGATCTCGCCAGTCTTGTACTAGGCGTCTCGCAATTCCTGCCGACCTTGTTTCACCAGGGTCTCAAGGGTTCTGTGGGGCACCGAAAGCGTGTTGAATAAAGTTGTTGGTGGTAGTGTGACCCGTAAGATTGCCTCTTAAACATGTAGGTGTTTCATTATATTCTTGTGAAGTTCACATGTTTCTCTGAGTGAAATCCAGGTTGCTCTTTCCTCGTTAGATTTTCATGAAAAAGGGAACCGTTTATACCTTTATATATGTATTCAATACGGTAGGTAAGAGATTGTTACCATAATGTCTCGTGTCTACTTCTCAATCATGAAATGAAAAAAAAAATGACGCTGGCGACAATAGCCAAGCCAAATGTGAATAAGTGTGGTGTCATCTGTTATCGCATGTAGGCTGTTTTGTGTTAACAAGGCATGCTGCTGAAGATGTTGGAAATGATGTCCGCAGCGATACCCACACAACCGCAACAGAGTGCGCATCAATTCCTGTGCTTTTTAAATAACATAAAGCTTTAACGGACGTTTCAAGGGGCAGTATTGAGATACGGTTCTTGTAGACACTTGACAGTTTTCCTGATCGAATAGGATATGTTAAACATCTCTTTATCATTTTCCGGCAAACCTGTAATGTTTCTCTGGACGCTGTTTTCCACTTCGCTAAACTTTGTGTTAGATGAAGTAAACTGATTAGATTTACGTGTTCTCACTCGGACCAGTTTGTGTATGCTTTTTTGCCTAACTGTGGGCATTTGGATGTCAAAAAGCAATCCACGTGATACGCCACAGTCAGGTCTAAATCAGGTCCTACGAGTTGTGCGGGAAGTCGGGAGAATTCGACAGCGCAGCTTTTTTGGTGCTCTTTGCGCGAGCCGTGGTCACCAAAGCAAGACAACTAAAAGTGCTCGCCTATTTTGTCGTCTTTCTGATTTTCTACTCACAGCTGTTTTTCAAGATTTAAACCTGCTTGCTGTGATGCTACTATGAGCGTCGGATTATGCAGCCAGCGATAGTCTGATGATGGTGCTTAGTGGTTTCTCCTTTGTAACGAGGTGGCGTTGCACAGCGGCCTTATTCGCAACGCTACTGTACAATCACCTCGCCAAAAAATACAAACAAAATAAATAAAATTATTGTCAAAATAAAAAGCAAATACTTTTACGAAGTATTTTTTGCTATTCTCACTTCTTTGTTCGCATGTCTTCCCACATTGTTTTCTGCTCTTTTTCCAACAACATCCTAACCTTCTTTTACTAACCTCAACTGCTGTCCAGTTCACTTTTCCGCTAGGGCTTCCAGAAGCTGGATGGCTCCATCACTGAGGACTGGACAGATACGTTTGCACTCTGTTACAATATGTCGCGCGGTTTCTTCCTCATTTCCGCATCCTGCACATAGTTCTTCCTGTACCGGCTCGTGGATAAGCGTTTTTGTCCGCAAGCAACCCACTCGGGCTTCAAAGAGCCATGCACTCCCCTTGGTATTACCGAAAGCATTTTCCCTTGTCATTTTCTGCTTCCCGATCTTGTAGATATTTAAGGACTTTTTCGCATCGATTCTCTTTTTCTAGGTCATTGTCTCTGCTCCTTTCACTTCATTTTGTATTGCCTTGGTCGTTTCCCCTGCACTTCGAGGTTTCATATACTTCGTCCTGAGACTTCCGCTTCGTTTCCTTCATTGTGTGTCGACGCTTTTCATGTAAAGATACCTTAACACTTTGGCCGCCCATCTCTGATCATCCATATTTCTAAGTCGTCTTCAAAACCTATTTTGCTCTGTGCTTCTCTCACTTCGAAGGATGCCCATCCAACATCTGCCTGCACTGCCTCATTTGTTGTTTTACTGTGTGCTCCTGATGCCAATCGACCTACGGCCCTCTGATTTACTTCTAGTCTTGATTGAAACTCTGATTTGACACACACTACTGCATTTGAAAAGGTGAGTGCTGTACCAATTATCCCTTCCAGATTACTCTCACTACTTCATATCTGTTATAACCCCACAGTGCTCTTTGCTTCATGTTGGAGGCGTTTCTTCTTACTTTCATTCTTAAATGCTCTTCATGAGGTTTTGGAGACGCCTGACCTTAGTTTAACCATATGTCGAGATATTTGTATTCTGTTATATATGGTATTGCTGGTTTTTGAACGAATACAGATTCGTTACGGGCGTTGTCATTGAAAACTAGAACTGCATACTTTGCAGTGCTAAACACTAAGCCCAGTTCAGTGGCTTCTTCACCGCAGATATATGTGAGCTGTTGCAGACACTGTTTGTATCTGCTAGTAGTACTATGTCATCTGCATATATTAGTCCCTGGATATGTTGTTCCACTTCCTGTCCTTTGCGGCTATAACATATATTGAAACCTATTTTACTGCCTTCAAGCTTTCATTCTAGTCTAGCCATGTACAGCATTAACAGCAATGGCGACAGAGGCCAACCCTACTTTAAACCTCTATTTGTGTCTACCGGTTCCGTGCACTTTGGTCCTCCCACGTAATTTGCATCTCGCGCTCATTGTGTATTGCCGGCTACCGCTGTATAAAGTCCTCCCGCTCAAGTATGCTCCATAGACGTTCTCTATCTACGTTGTCGCAGGCTTCCTTTTATCAAGAAATGCTATCTATAGAGGTCAATCCTAAGCCATTGACACTACTATGCATTGGGTTACGGCAAATAAATTGTCCTCTAAGCGTCTGTCTCGTCTGAAACCATTTTGTAGTTCTTCCAGTATGCGGTTCCGCTCTAGCCACGCCTGTAGTTCTGCTTTTATAGCTTGCACTGTGAGCCTGTATACGACTGAGTTAACTGTAGTAGGCCTGTACTAATTGGCATCAGCCCTGTCTTCTTTACTTTTATATATCATCTTCATCCTGCTCTTACGGCAATTGTTCGGTACTTTCTTAGTTTTTATCACTTTTTGGATTGCTCGACTTATTTGTGCCTTGCTTTTTGGACCCAGTAGGTTGACCAGCCGTATAGGCATTTCATCCGTCCCTGTTTCCGTATTAGCTAGAGTATTTTCTTCGGCTTTTTCCCTGTTTAGATTCTCCAACTGTAGCTCTCGATTTGTATGCACTTCGCTTGCCCCACTCCCTGAATGCTGTAGCACTTTCGACGTTCTTCTGAACTTCCCTTGTATCATTGAGCGTATGTGAAAACCGCTGCTTCCCCTTTTAGTACCTGGCCATCGCCATTTATGACATGACGTTGTACTTCTTCGGACGTTTTCCTTAGTTCCTTTACATGATTCCAAAACTTTCTCTGCGCGCCTTTATCTTTTGCCGTATATTCGAGAACCATCGCTCACTGTCTCGCATAAATTTTTGCTGTACATTTTTTATACTTCCAGCGCCTCAAGGCGGTAAGAATTCCACTTCAAAGTAACTTCCTCTGTTTGCATTCCAACTCTCTTGGCCTCCATGTACTCTCTCGAGGCTTGCTTCCTGTGTGTTACAGATTCCTTGATTTCCTTGCTCCACCAGCTTCTAGGTTTTGTTTTTTCTTTCCAGTACTTGCGTTCTTTCGCGTTCCGTGTCTTTCCTTGAATGAAACCAATCAGTTTGCTGTATTCACAATCTTTCATAAATTGTCTCCAGATTTCCGTCTCCAGGCTTTTGGCAATATTAGCCTTTTGCTGATCGTTTAATTTCAAGTCGTGTGCCACCGTTTTCTGGTTTTGACCTTTCATTTTCCAAAACTCAATGTTATTCGTTTATGTTCACTGACTATGCTGTGGGCAAGTATTTGATCTATTTCCATTAGAGTCAACCTTTCATACACTCCTTCTGAAAGAAGTCTGTAGTCTATACTCAACTGCTTTTCCCCTCGTTCGCAAGTAATTTGTCCCTCACATTTATTCTTTCTGTTTACTACAATGAGATTATGTGGTACAGACATATCTAGTAGGAGTTTGCCGTTGCGGTTTGTGTATCTGTCCAGGTCCTGAATGTGGGCATTCAAGTCTCCCACTACAATCCCTTCTCCCGATTGTCTTAACTGATCGATGTCCCGCCTATAGCATCCTACTAGTTTTTTATTCTCCTCTCTAACCTCCCTGTGATCACCTGACCACAGATAGGCGACTCCCAACAGCGTTTCTCTTCCCACTATCGTGCTCTTAACCCACATACGTTCTTCGCAGTTTTCATTTACTCTGTCCCAATTGGCTCTTTGTTGAATAAGCATGGCGACCTCTCCCCCCTTCTAGTACCTACCGTTCTGTTAGAGCCTTGCCATATGTATTCATGCATTGCTGGGGGCTCTTCTAAACCTCGAAGAAAAGTTTCTGTAAAGGCATATACTTCAGTTTTTTTTCTTTTTCTAGTTGACCACAAACTTCTAACCATCATTCCCGTGATCTGCCACCGTGCATGTTTATTTAGTCAATATTAATCACCCCACGCTTTTTCTTTCGGTTAAACCTTTTCCGATGTTTAGGATCAGACTCGGTCAGCGGGGGGACGTCGCTTGCCTCCTGGATGGCCTGCATTGCTACCTCATGCCCCTTTCTAAGCTTTTGTGCGCCCTATGTGCTAACTTTGGTACTTTCCTTCGCGCTGTACATTCGACTTCGATCGCAATCACTGGTATCTGCCGCAATTTCAGTGTGGCTGTTATTAGGTCCCGTTTCCGGGATGTGTTGGCCACCATAAAAAAGCTATCACCCACGCAACCTGTCGCCTCCTAACCGGCTCTGCGACTCTCCCAGAGAAATGTACTCGGTTCCTTACAAACGCCCGGCCCCGGCCTGCACGGTCCACTTCCCGATTGAGGTCAACCACTTCAAAATTCATTGCTCTAGCGAGCGTCTAAATTTCCCTGTTGGCTTCTACCTCAGTCCTTGCTACGTGGCCTCCACTACCCTCAACTTCCGCCACCTGTAGACCGCGATGTGGACGTCGTGCGAAATCTCCCGGAGTTTATTGACCCCCTTCGCTACCTGCTTCGCTATGCCTCGTCCTCTTCCCTGAAGCACGTCGTATAACCCCCCATTATAACCAATAGGTGTTTCTCTGTCGTTGTGTCCCACACCTGCTCTTTCGCCTTTTTCATCACCACGTAAACCATCTTTCCAGGGAGCGTGCTAGCCTTAAATCGGTTGTACTCCGCTACCCTCTTTGTAATCACCTGCTCTTCCCTGCGCATGTTCGAGTCGCCCACAATGGTGACTCGCCGCTTCCTCTGATCTTTTGGCTGCGCGGGTGTTTCGCCGAGGCTTTCGCGCTAATTGCCTCTGAGTAGCTCTTGCCCCGCGGCGAACCCTTCCCTTCTTTCTTCCACGACAGCGTTAGGCCCCTCTCCGTGACCAGCGCTATCATGTCCGCCCGCTGCCTCATGCTCGGCGGCCCTAGCCTCCCCTTGTCTTCCGGCCTCGGAGCCACGCACCCCCGGTGCGCTTGCTCCGTGGCGTACGCCGTTGCTTTCCGGAATGGCATCCCTGGGCACACACACACTTTCTACCTGGGCTAGGCTCGCTTCATGTACCTCGCGTTGTTGGCTTTCGGATTTCAGCTCCTCCACTAACCCATCCACCTGTACTTTCAGTTGCTCCTCCTGCTCTGGCCGGTCGAGGCTCGCCTCCATTACACACATTGTACACATGAAGTCCTGCCCTTCCACATCCTGAGCTGTCTCGAACCTTGTATTCTCCAGTGGATACTCCCGCTTGCACCTCATGCACGCAACGCCCGGCTTCTCCGTCGACATGTTTAGGAGCTGCGTGACAGCCGTTCACAACGTTATTACTGCCGCTTTCTCCCGCACGTGCTACGCTAGAAAAGAAAGGACAAACACCATGCGATACTGGCCTACGGCATCTTCATCTGTTGTTGCACTGTGAAAAAGGTGGTTAAAACACACTACTAACACGAGACGTTACTTGTATTTACTCTACAGCATTACCTCCATAAGAGAAAAACAAAACACTGAATTATCGCATTCGCCATCTGGGCCGTCATCGCTGCGCTGGGAACACAGGTCGGTCGTCCGCTGCGTCAAGCCTGGCCAATAGGGGAGCAGAAAAAAAGTCTTGGAGGCTACAGGCTCGCCGTCTAGCGTGCCTCGAAGCTAATTATCCACTGTTCGATTTGGCAGCCCCACCAAAATGTGTTCTACTTTAGTGCTAAAAGCTCTTCCAGTGAGAGGGATGATTTCGCTCATACCTGCCAGATTCGCGAATCCAGTGGGCTACCATTACCTCCTTACCAAGTCAGATGAGTTGTGACCTCTGTATCTTAAAATCGAATATCACCTGATGCAAATTTGCAGCTACATGAAGTATCGAGCGTAACTTTTCCAGCGATAGACAGTAACCCCACCTCGCACTCTAAAAAATCCGACTACTTCTGTAAACTCCATAGTAAATCCAGTTGAGACTTTTTTGCAATGCCAGCAAGTCACTGATAATAACGTAGCTTCACATGCTTCAAGGAGTGGTCTCGTTGGGATTATAAATCAACTGACCCTGCAATGCTTATCACCCGTTTCATTCCCCCTACTGTAAAATGCGGTTTGGAGCCGGTAGCTCCTGGAGGTGGGCTCCAAGAAGTGCAAAATTCCGGATTCAATCTATTGGCTGTGGATACGTGCAATACTGCTTTCATTGAGGGTTTGCTAGAATACTAGCATCGCAAACATTCAAGTGTACGCTTATGAGCACCACCCCAGACATTGCAGTATGGGTGTGATTCGTGGTGTGGTAACGTATCTATCTCACTCGGAAATTGCTGACGCTGACGTCAGAGGGTTGCTATTCACTAGATCCGAAAATAAAATAAAAGAAACTGCACTGGAGCACATTGTTATAGGCTACACAGGTACCGCACCTTCGAATACAGTAAAACTCCCAGACAGTGACGAAACGTCCACCTTTGAGCAATTTCGCGGCGGCATACACATTTCTCTTGCGTTGCACCAGATGTGTTGAAAAGCATGACAGTTTTGCTTGTGGCCATAATCATCTTCGCTGTGCCAAATATAATAAGCAGCACGGGCAACATCCGTTAACTGTTCAGTTCTCCGTAACGGTAAAGAATGCCAATATTACTGCTTCTATGTGCGCTAAGACAATTGTGGAATGCAAATAAAGGACACAAGCAAACAATAACACCATCTTCTCGTGGGGAACCATGAGGAGGATGCGAAGCATCATAGGGGTTCCGTGTAGGTTCCATTGTGTTGCCGTTATGCTGTTTCATTTATCGGAGCATGACTGGGAACGTAGTGTGAATCCCCATGTTGAGACAGAGAAATGTAGAAAAATGTAGAGACAGCGAAGAGACCGACACCTGCCTTACCTTGTCGAACACCTCTTGGTTCTCGTCTTCCTTTATTGCGTGTTCACGCTCCTAGAGCACTGCCCGCCCTCTTCGTCCTCTTCTCTGGTTGAGCTGCAAGGCGCATGACGCTTCCCGCCACAGCTTTCCCACGGGAAATTTAACATCCTCCCCTTATGTTTTCAGTTCGCCATTTCCGTTGACGCTCAGCTTCGCGTGCCTTCGTTGTATCAGTATCTTCTTGACGTAGTTTCATTGAGTGAAGGACACAAGGCGCGTTCGTAGAGCTTGCTCCTGTCTCGGTTTTGTAGCTCACAGAAGTGGGTGACACGTTTCGCTTCTTACAGGATTGGTTTACCCTTGAGTACATATTTACTGCTTCGCGCGAGTCCATTTCTGATGGCCTGGTTTCTGGGCTTTTTTCAATACATTTATATTCTGTTCCTTACTTACAGTGTCTGTCCCAGGATGTCCTCAATAGAGTGTGTAAAATGTGTGTTCCGCCAGGTGTTAAAACATTCTTCCAGTAAATACACGCTTGCACGATCTCTGTTTAAACTTGGGTGAAAGACCGGGGTCTGTTAAGAGCTTGACCGACAGACTGTCAGCTCTGTTCTCGACCGGAGACAATTGATCACTGCTTTGTATACTGTAGAGATGCCGTCTTTTTCTGGGACATTTTACGGAGAACGCTCAGAAAAGACATAGATATTACACCTTTCTTTATCCGATTTTCGCCGTTAGACTATCCTGGTGAGCCGCCCTATGACATGTTTGTGTTGATTAGATTGTACTGTCTTTGGGGATGCCGCCTATGTGATAGCCATGCTGAGCGACGAAGATCAACTACGACATATTCCTGAGAAACTATGGCATTAGTACATAGTGTGTATAGTTCACTTGAACAACCGCCTGACAGGTTCCTCTTTTGAACACATGTGTGTGTTTACCTGAATATTGGTGTATACGTGCTTCTCATAAGTTCAGTGTATTCTTTTGTCTGCTTGTATTCCTCGTATTGTCTGAGCGTATTCCCCCAAGTAATAAAGAAAAAAAAGGTTTTGTAGCGCAGTGGGAAGAGCGTCGCGTAACTCCATTGCTGCCTAACAGTCGTGGAATCGAAACCGGGCGTCGCTATCTATTTCTTTTTAATGTAGTGTAGGGGGAGAGGTGCGGACAATGGACGAACGTAGGGTATAGCGCCGAGCAAGATATGCTTTGCATCTAAAAAAGACCCCAAATAAGAATATGAAAATGGCCGATGGTTACTTTACCTTCTATGTGAAGAAGGCTTTCACGCTTTAGCCGCTCCATGAGTGCCTGGAGCCGGAGAAAGTTAACACGAAAGCAACAGAGCCCCGGTACTACTCAAGCCACTTTTAAAGCTGCATCATCAAATACGTCTGCGCATACATCACCAGTTTAGCTCAGACTACTGCCCCAGCCGCTGCTCAAAAAGCGCCTACAGCAAAACTATCCACTCTTCCTTCTCCTAGACACTCATGACGCCAGACTTTCAAAATCACCATATCGTACGTATCCTAACCGTATGACAGAATCCTCGAATATACAAGATTTCGGCAAAATATTCTCCATAATGTTTTTTTATTGCGAAGACCATGCCTCAATTCCAGGACTCGTTTTCTTCACCAGAAAGCGAAGCGCTCTTGACAGTCATCACACCTGCGGTTCGCTTTCTACTGCGTTTCTGTATGGTTTCTGACTCCAGTCAGTAGTCTGACACTGGAACAAATTCGCAATACCCACCATGTTTCATTAAAGTCGGGGTACTCCTGTCACGTGTATTATTGTCCGGAGATTTGATAAAAAGCCTCTTTTTCCTGTCACCGCAATCCCAGAACCACGTCTATACAAAAACGTACGCATTTCAGGGTACCCAGTACTGCGTTCCAAAAATGGATGTCCATGAACAAAACTACAGCTAGCTCTGAGAAGTGACTTCACAAGAATACATCACACTGTGCCTCCAAGGGCAGTGAAGCAATTCCTAGCAGCCACCGCGCAATGCGAATATTCGTCCGCCATTGTCATTGCTGCCATTATACCTCTATACCATTATATCAGTGATTGCTTGAACAGTATCGTTCGTGCTACGCCATCGTCCGCGTATATTCACTGGAGATTTCAATGCGCATCACCCGTCAAGGGGTAGCCGTAAAACAAGTCTAAGCACCGCGTTATTAAATATCGCTTACAAGCACGGTATGGGTGTACTTCCTACTTGCGAACCCACTTTTTTCGAAAAGCAAGTTAAAGTGCTGTTGGCATCTCTGTGGTTTCTTCTGTCTGCTTTTCAGAATAAACGGGTTTGTAGACATTAAATACCATATCAACGACCACCTCCCCACCTTTATGACTATGCGTGCTGTTCCAGGTGGTCGTATATAACATCAGATCACATTCCAAACCTGGGGTGCTTTCACCACAGTAACCCAACAGGGCCTTGGTTCAGAGTTGTCCCACGAAGACCTTGTGATCATGATACCTAGGTGGCGCAAAACTAGTACGAGGACTTTCACATTTTAGAAGCCATAACCTCTCGCCGACTCAGAGTTTGTTAGGCTTCGTGTCATGTGCCTGCGAGCGCAGAAAAGAGCGCGTACTACTTCGGCACCTGACGACATCCGAGCATCCATAAATTTGGGGAAGCACTTTCAGCGGCATATGTGTAGTTTTTCTAAGCGTAGGGGTCGCCATTCTGTTCTAAGCTGGACCCCAGGAAGCCACTTTTTAAAACATGGACCATGGTCAGAAGTCTTCGCACATCACCGGCGTGTGTCCAGGCATTTAAATAAATCTGATTGCGTACCAAGCTCAAAATGTTAGACAAAGCAGAAATGTTCTGTACAAAAATTGCGGGTGCATTACTTACCCTGAGGGATATTGGACACCCATTAGAAAAAAGTCCCTTAGTGATCCTATTTTACAACATTGAAACTCAGCATAACTTTATCATCGGTCAACCGGGCTTCATCCCTTGGCCCTGGCGGTATAACATAGCCTGGTCTGGCCCATGTGTTAGATGCGGGGAAGAGATTTCTCGTTGACATTTTCAACCACTTTTGGGTGACCAGCCGGCATCAGCCACCTGGAACGCTGCTCCAATTGTGCCCTTAATGAATCCAAAAAAAGATACACCACACACTTAGCCGTACCAAACTGTTGCACTTTTGAGCTGTGTAGGAACGCTCCCAGAAAAAAATTGCGGTGCTTCGATTCGATTGGCATCTCACCGCAAGAAATAATTATTGCCACAGATGCCCGGTTTCCGAAAGGGCAGAAGCAGTATCGATGATATTAGTGCGTTTCCAAATTGTGTTATGCGCGAAAAAGCAGTGGCTCAGACCGAAAGCGTGTTGCAGAAAGTTGTTGGTGGTACCATGACCCGTATGATTGCCTCTTAAACATATAGGTGTTTCATTAGTGTTGCTTGAAGTTCACTCATTTCTTTGAGTGTATTCCAGATTGCTCTTTCCTGGTTCGATTTTCATTGAAAGGTGAACAGTGCCTCAGACCGCCATAGCGGTATTTTTGGCATCAAGGCTCCATCTCAATCTGCCCTCACGACGTTATCCGGTTTGAAATGAATTTATTAGGTAGTCGTGGCCATATGTATGAGTGGCTGTAGTATTACCTGTGTAACAGAACCAACTTTGTGGCCACCTCTGCAGGTGACAGAACGAGCACCCAGCAATTTGTAACGTTCAAAATAGTGGGATATGTAGCCCAGCACTTTTAAGTATTTTGGTTCTCGGCATTGATAAATGTTCGCAATGACCGGTCGGGATTTCCCTATCCACTGATGACATTTGCATATATGGCTCCGGGTGCAATCGGCATGTGGTTCATACGAGGCTGCAGCATGAAATACATTTGACGTGACCGTTCATCGTGGAGCATGGACTCAAACTCTCGGGTGCAAAATTAGTGGGCTATCGCTTTTACGAAGTGCGACGGTAAACGGTGTGTGCTCACGGTAATCGGAATCTCAATACAGTATGTAGCCAATCACAAGTTTCTTGGCGCATTATTTGGTAGATTGATTACGTGAACAGCACACATCTGAAGTTTGACAAAACGTTCTCATCGGTTTTCAACATCTTTCTAGCGAGAATGGCGGCTGCACTGTTTACTCTCTTCTTCGTCCCAAGGCGCTCTCTGCGAAGGTATCCAACGCTACAGCCTTCCTGTCTTGTTTTCCCTTTCAGCAGCCAAACTAAAGGCGACGATATAACGCAGGTGTGTGTATTGGCGCCCCAAAAGTGACATCAACTGCGGGAACTATCACCTAATGTCGACTCTTCAAGCCGATAGCTATACGTAAACAGGACCTGCTTCTGGCGCTTTTACCTTTGGTGAAGAGACAACCAAATAATTTAGTGGCTCAATTGTCAGCTTTATATCTGCCGGACGTCCTACAGCAACATCACCAGACAACATCTGCGCCTTCGCTGACGCTATGGGCTTTCCAGCCCGTATGCATTTACTAAGCCATGCCCGGAATTTCCCCGTCCCAGCAGTTATGCTTTTTACTCTGCAACTGCTACACTACAAATACGCCTCCATACTAACATATATACTGATGACTTAGACAGCGACAGTTCCCTCTTGATGGGTGTCGTTAGTTTGACGTCGCGTAATACGATCACTCAAAAACTCAGGGAACAGACGTCATTTACAGCGGCTGAGCTTGCCGCCCTGCGTACGGCTCTTAATACACCGCCACATAGTCAGCCATACGATGGACAATTTTTAGACTCCCGCGGGAACCTACACTGCCTTCACTTTAAAAGAATAGGTAGTCTGGGGCATTGCATTTTTGATTACAAAGCCTTCAGGGCTCACCATTTAGACGACCCCTACTAGATAACGGAACATTCGGGTGCATTTGGAAATATTACAGCAAACGCTACAACTTCCCAAGGTCATAAACGCCAAGTTCCTAGCCGCCATATCGTCTCCCGAAAAAGATGCCGCTGCACTGGCGTCTCGTATTACACAGCAGATACAGCTTTCCATATGCGTTGATCTGTCTCACCGCTTCGCATCGCTTTACTCAGTAGACCCAGAATGAGCTTTGAGGTTGCCGTCTGGTCTCAACAAAGACGACTCCACTGTGATACACTGCATACGCTGAACGTCGCCTACACTCGCCTTTATTGTTTCAACCTTCAGAAGACCAGTTTACCCATTTGTCCAGACTTGGACAGTACTGAAAATATTCATCATGTCAAAGATGTGTGTAAAAAATATAACCCACCCAGACTCTCATTGACAGTGAGTTTGGCTAGGGTACCAAGAACGTATTTTAAGTTGCATAATGTGCTTCACACCCGTTTAAGTGTAAAAATGGCATCAAGAACAACAAATACCTCTCGGTTTTATTCGCAGTTTACGACTACTCACATTCCTAACTGCTGCTGAACATGAAACATACGTGTGCTATAAACATGCGTTCCTCACCTGTCAACTCAAACCCTGTAGGGTATCAAAGTGAGCATTTCGGATGTGTGTGTTCTTCACTCCTGCTATGCTCGCGCTAAGCCCATTGTGCTCGCGTGTGGTTCTCCGCGGAGTCAGAACTATGTATAGGTTGAAGCGAGCATGCTCTAGATATTCTTCCACTTTTCATTTTTATACGAAACTGCTCAACACTTTCCAGGCACCCACTCAGATCTTTTCTTTTGCTTTTTTTTATTTTTTCGTCTTTCATCCTTGATTTTCGATATTCGTTTCTTTTCATTTTTTCACTCGTTTCATTTTTCACCTTGCGGAGCATGTCAGGCTCATTGCTGGAATAACTTTGTCAGTATCATGAAATGTCAACTTCTCTGTCACACCACCCAGGGAATTGCTTGCGCCACGGGTGGCCCGCTGATGCGGCGTGGTGGGAGCACACGGATCCGTTGATGTTCATCTACTCAGTGCGCACTAGTGCACTGAGGGCTGGTGAAGTTGAGACAGAAGAGGGAGCGTCGGTTCCGTCGGTGTTTGTTGGCATCACAGCCACTATGTTATTGCTCGTCGTTGGAGGCTGTTGATGCCAAAGGCAAGCCCTGGGCTCGGGGAGGGGTGAAAATTGCACCTGATTCTTTTTGCTCACCGGGGTTACAGCCGCAACAAACACTGTTCATTAAACACAGCTATTGGCAAGTTTGCGTTTATTTTCGAAGTCACGCTCTATTTTTTACCCACACACAATTCCACCCCCAGGTGGCTGCGTCGGCCTCCTTTAACGGGGGTAATATGCCAACCTCTTCCGCCACCATGGAAAGGTGATGCTCTTTGTGGCGTAGAAGTTTATTATCTTTTTCTTATTGCAACTTCTCAGAGGTTTTTGAAAACGTGGGTGACGTCTTCTAAGGGGTGATGCGTGTAGGTTCGTGATAGGCCTAGTCTGGCACATGTTAGTTTGCACTGACACCAGTTTGTTGCATTTCCAAACTGGAGAAATGTGAAGCCGAGGGCTACGTATGTGAAGCCAGAATGTGCAATCAATAAATAAAACATCTGTTGATGTATTCTGGTATTCTTTAGTGGTTGAACGTAAGGATGTTAATTGGACTGCTTATTTTTTTGGTATTGATTTCTAAGATTTTGCACCTCACTTCTGTCAAGCCATGATGTTTTGGGTCTTGGACCTGATCTGTAGGTGTTTCAGTTAGGAGACCTAAAAAAGGAAACACAAGCTGGTAGCTGTTTAGGCTTGGGTTTTGTGTTACCTTGATTTAAAAATAAGCCATGCATGACGCCGAAGGCACTGTAGTGACCTTCAGCTCTAATCTCAAGTAACCTCTATAGGGACCTCGCCGGTAGTCACATTTTTTGCGTAATATAAATTTTCAAAAAAAACCAATGTACTTTGAAATCTAATATACCGTCTGCAAGGTAGCAAGACTTTTTGTAAGCTGATTCTAACATAGAGAAGTGATGGTAGATCTGGCTTCGAGAACGGCAAGTTGATGAGCGGTGGGAACAATACAGTAGTGTAGTGATGTCTGGTGGGCCAGTCAATGGATTTACGAGGTTTTGAGAAGGTAGACAATAAAAACGTAGGGAACTGGGGTACTTCGTTAATTGTCTACACCCCGATGGCCAATGTAGTCCTGCAGCTCCATCCTTGCTACACATACAGTGAGTCCTCGGCCATAGCCATAACAGTGCTCCTACGCCGACGTGTGAAATGTCTACCCTTCACATCAGAACTCGCGCGCACCCCGATCCGTAGCCACCGGAACTGGAGCCCCCAGCCCCCAGACACCCAGAAGCGAGCCTTAGAATGGTGGGGCTCGGGGCTCAAGTGATGATGATGATGGTTGGTGTTTATTGGCGCAAGGCCAACGAGGGAAAAGAGCGCCAGAGAAGAAGTTATTTAATGAAGAGAACTGATTGCCACAAAAGGTAGGTATAAAACGTGTAAACCGGACGTAGTGAGATCAATTAAAGATAATTCTAATGGCTGGTGTATAGGGCCAGATTTAATTATGCATGATAGGAAATGAGGTTTAAACACTTAATGTCTTACAAGTACTTAAACACGCGTTTCACAGCAACCATGGCATCGTCACCCAGGCACAATGATGGGTGTAGGGGAATATGTTGTTTGTAGAGTTTTCTCAAGTGTTTGTGTCATGTTGTGTCAAGTGTCTTGCATTGTATGAGTATGTGGACCACGGATAGGCCCTCCCCACACCTGCTACACAGGGGTCTTGGAGATCCCTTGAGCAAGTGCGAGTGCGTTACATGTGTATGGCCTATCCGTAATATAGCTAAGGTACCTTCAATGTGCCTGTTGAGTGAGTCAGTAGTTTATTGTCCAAAGTGTTGTGTTATTACGTGTAGTTAGTTGTCTGTGTGTTCACTCCAGTCTGCTTGCCAAGTTTTACGGAGTTGCTCTCTTATGTGTGGCCTAAGGTCTATGTAAGGCATTGTTGTTATGTGACGGCCATTTCATCGGCCAGTTCATTTCCGCCAATGCCAGAGTGGCCTGGCACCCAATACGTGGTCATCTCAAGGTTTGAAGAATACGCCAGCATGTTTGATTCCAAGACAAAGTTAACTACATGGTTTTCGATGACTTTCCTTATGACAATGTATGGACGACGCTCAGCGAATCTGTATCGAAGACGAATTTAGGAATATGATGTTCAACTATCGGACTTACAACCAGAAAAAAGCCATATGCTTCTGCTGTAAAAATACTTCTATTACATTCATGTTTCGATATGCTTCAAAATTGGTTCCATGCACAGCACAAGACACCGCAGTGTACGTTTTAGATGCATCACTGAAAAACTTTGCGGCCATTTATTTATCCTGCAGATACATCAAATGCAGCAAAATCCTACTTCTTGGTGCATTGTTCTCATTGTATCGTATGAAAAAGAGAACACAGGACACAGGACGGAGATGCCATGGTGCTAAAAGATTAGTGTGAGATGACTTTAATGTATCTAAGAAGGACATCTAATGAATAGTCACCTTGCTCTTCACTATCTGCGAGAAAGGAACAAAAATTGATGCACGGTTTAAAAAGAGTTTAGTTGTGGATGTATCATCAAAAGGCGGTTTAAAGGGATGGATATACATTGATGAGATTTTGGAGGCATATAGAAAATCACCATAAATTCGCTGGTAAGCTAAGCACCATTTGTCGCACTCTGCATAACGACTGTTGACCGGACTGGTATGGAATGCCCCACAAGACCCGCGAAGCCACAAGTGAAGCACTGGGTGGAGCAGTTTAAGTGCTGTTTTTGTGGCTGACCCATAAACAACTCTTCCATTGTCCAACCCTGATCCTACCAACGTGGCATAAAATCGAAGCAAAGTTTTTTGTCTACACCGTATGATTGGTGAGATAAGACTTTCAGAATATTTATTGTTTTGAGGCATTTTTGTTTAAGTCGTTTCATGTGAGGAATGAATCTGAGTTTCTCGTCAAACACCACACCCAAAAACGTGTGTTCTTTTTTTACTGGAATTGAATCACCAAAGAGTTTTACGTCGGGACTGGACAGGATGCCCCGACGTTTAAGGTACAAAGGAGGTACAATTAAAAGGGTTAAGTTTAAATCCACTTTCATGTGCCCAGTGGGAATGTTTGTTTACCCCAAGCTGGACCTGACGTTCCCAAGGAATGTGTTACATGATTTCAAAGATATTGGCGGCACTGCCTTTCGGAGGGAGTTCCCCTTAACTATAAACTAGGTGCAGCCTAATTCGCCACCTTGAGGCACGCCATTCTCCTGCACGTGAACGTTTTAGAGTGCCGTACCGACTCTGACACGAAATGTTAGTTCAGACAGGTCACTGGAAAGAGTATTCAGCATGTTACCTGTTACAACATAGGATTTTAGGTCTGCAAGAAGGCCGTAACGCCATGCCGTATTATAAGCTTTCTCGATATCAAAAAATACAGTCATGCAGTACTGTTTGTGTATAAAGGCATCCTTATTGTAAGATTCAAGTGCAACTTATTGATCTTTTGTGGATCGCCCTTCCCGAAAGCCTGGCTTGCAGCTCTGGGGAAGACCATTGTACTCAAGCAAGTACATGATCCTACGGTTTATCATCTTCTAGAGGAGCTTGCACAGGAAGCTTGTCAAAGCTATGGGCGGGTAACAGGCAGGAGAGGAAGCACCCTTTCCTTACTATGGCCTACCTCAAAGAGCGAGGAATGTGCCCCGAAACTTACATGCTATTTTATAGATGTAGAAGTGTTTGTAGTGTGTCTGAGTGTAGGTGTTGTATCATGGTTAATGTGATTTTGTATCCACCTGGCGCTGAAGCCTTACATGTGTCAGGGCTGCCTTCAGCTTATTAATAGAAATAGGAGAATTCTAAGAAGTGTGCAACTTGTTGTTATCACGCGGAGACTTCTTTTATACAGATGTTTTGTGTTTATAGACAGCGTTTGTGTAGTGTGCTGAGCTGTGCACGTGTTGGAAGTGTTATGCGAGCGTGTTAGCCTGGTCTTTCAGTGTGTCCCCTGTTGTACAGACCAGGGATATGCTGTGTGTTCGTTGTGTTTTGAGTTTGCGTATACGTGTCCATACCATGCGTGTGTTTGTGTATGAGTTTATAGATGTATGATGAGCGCCAACTATCTCTTCTTGCTTCACGGGGCACACGTTTTCCGAATGCCTTGCCTCGTTTGAACAAGACGAGGTTTCTCGACGTGAGGTACCGACGGAGGATACCGCACGCCTTGTTCTTGGCCTCTCGCACTCACCTACAGTCATCATTCCACCACGGCCTCCGCTGGTTGCCCGGGGCACCAGAGGCGTGGGGAATGGACTTTTCGGTGGCGTTGAGGATGTGCGCAGAGAGGAGTGGAGCGGCTTCATCTACGTGTAGATGTCATACGGTTGTGTATCGCTGTTTCGATGTCTCTGTAAATGCGTTCCAGTTAGCTCGTGCTTCATTGAACCTAATATGGGAAGATGGACTGCATATATGGGAAGGTGGACTGCACTAACCTATATATGCTAGTGGGGTGAGGAAGTGGTCACTCCCATAAGGGTCAGTGCCCACACCCCACTCCAGAAGAGGAAAAAGAACTGCAGAGCCAAGAGCCAATTTAGATGTGAGTATGTGTTGTGTCGTATGTAATGGTATGTAGGCTGTTTATTGTTTAAAAGGCATGCTCCAGAGGATGTAACAAACCGGTCTATCAGGCGACCCGGGGCCTCCATACGAGAAAAGCCCAATAGACAATTGTGAGCATTCAGGTCGCTGTCTAGATTTATGGTTCGGGCATCTGGTCAAACAGCGCCTCGAAGTCAAAGCTTGAAAGTGCAACCTGGTGGGGGCAGGGGCGGGACCCAGTCCGACTCGCGGTACTGGGTCCCTAACAAACATAGAGGCCGCTCCGCCCCCCGGTAGGCCGCATCGGCGTACCGGCACAGGGGGAAAGAGCAGCCTGTTTCGTTCCTCCAGGAAGGTGATGTTCTCTGGGACCCTTATGTTTATTTTTTTGTTTTCCTGTTAAAACTTCTCGCATTTTCTGGAGTACGCCGCGTGTGGGCCCTGACAGTAAATGCAGAGGAGTTGTTGAGAACTACAATTACCTTTGGGATAATCATGTTGGGCGCACTTCTCACAGGTTATTTCATCCCGACACGAGTTAGTACCCTGCCCGAACCGCTGGCACTTGACACAGCGCCAGGGGTTCGGGATGTACGCTCGGACGGAGCCCCGGATGAAGCCAGCATTTATGTTGTCTGGAAGAACAGAACGATCAAATGTCAGGATGATACGCTTTGTGGGTATTACCTTATCGTCTCCTCTTAGGCGCCTGACAGCCGTCACACCTTGACTTTCCAGGCCTTCAAGAAGATCGGCCTCTGTCTCCTTTGCTAGATCTTGCTCCGGGATCACGCCCTGCGAGCTGTTAAGGCTGCAGTAGGGTGTCACCTTTATGTCAAGATGGGCCATTGAGGTTAGTTTCAGGAGTTCTGTGGCCTGCTGTTGACTGTGTACCTCGACCAAGATATTGCTGGTTCTTTGCTTCTTAGCTGTATAGGATTCCGCTATAATATTTTCTAAGAACTTCGAAATCAAGAACACGGACTGTGAAGCAAGAGGCCTCGTTTCTTCAAGAGATTCAATTCCCAAGAAGGGTGGGTAGTTATCAGGTGTTGGAATTTTCATAGTCGGAAGAGGTGGATAGGATACTTCGGTGCAGCCCTGTTAGGGTTCTGATAATTGTGTTTGGGGAATTTTGAAGAAACCATACAGCATGTATAAAAGCAGGGGACGGAGGTACTTTCTTTGTCAGCCTTACCCTGATCGCCGAAGAGGTCCCGGAGCTCCTTGCCTCATAAACAGACAGGGAGCCCCTATGCCTTAGGGTGACCTTGGGTCCGACGGCCACCGTGTGAGGTTTGTACCCTTTACCCTAAAACTTATTACCACGGTCGGATACAGCGTGAGTATGGGGCTCGGGGCTCGCGGTGTCGCCAAAACCGTCACCAAGATCCTCACCTTGAATACACAGGGTGCCGTATGCCGGGTTGGGTAACAGGGCGTATGCCTGGTTGGGTAACGGGTTGGAACCATGTGCCACTTGCTGGGGCACCGATGAAACTGGAAAGTGTTTTTTTTAATTTAGAGGGATCGTGGTCACACGGCGGGCATGAAACAAAATCTACGAAGTTCAAGTTGTCGTTAAGGGCAGCAGCGAAAGGTGTCCTGGCTAGTCACGTTGAAAAAAAGCCGGAGTCCATTCGAAGTTTCAAAGAAATCTGCATTTTGGAAGCAACGCTGCTTTGGACGAAGCAGAAAAATGTACGGTGACTCAATAATCTCGTGCCGTGGCGTGTTTACACAAGATCGGGCTAGTAATTAATGTACTTGGAGTGTTTGTGAGACGTACGTCTTGGAAGAACGTTCAGAGGAATTTCAATCAGAATTTCGTTTGCAACGTCCGCAGCACTTGTTTTCTCACGTCATGTGGAAGCGACATTGTCGAAGTACCTCGCACCCTGCGAACACCTTTTGCAGCTTTTCGTGGAGCACGGCAGATGGCATCTCCCGGAGGCACGGCTGATTGGTGCTGTCTAGATCAATTTCAGAAGCAGTAGTGCAAGCGAAAATTGTGGGAACATCCACTAACCTGAGTAACTGGTCCCTTCTTGCTACTAGCACATATTTATTGTTTGTAGAGTGTGTAACAAACTCCTAAATATTACCGGTCGATTGCATACGTGCCCTCCACATACGTAGCCCTTCAGTCTATAAGGTTCGCACTTTGACTCCCTTAGTAGGCTGTGGAAAAGCTTGTGTGCTGAATCGCAGAATCTCGTCTGCCAGACTTGTCGAGTAAGTTCGTGGACGGCCTCGTGGATGATAAACCAATTGAGAAATATTACATGCTAAGCAGCGTACAACCTCCGGCCGCACTGTTCTGCCGCTTAACAACTTTAGCGAGCTACATGCCGATAGTGTTCGATCAATTATTGAATGTCTTACAAGGCGTCGCCATAGCATACAGCAACAGTATGAGGCGCGATGAGCCGGTAAATAAATGTAGACCCAAATGATTCAGTATGCTGTGAAACAGAATCCCAATTCCATATACCGCCTGTATCTTTTTACGATCTACGTTCAGAGAGAGGAATGCCGGTTCTTGGGCTTGGAGGCATCAGCTGATACGAACACCGTGCTCTTAGAAGGAGACCACGGTGTCGGGTTTGTCTACATGGGGCGTGCTGACGTGGTCACTATGAATTGGGCGTACCCGGCAGATCTCCTACCAGAAAAGGTCACGTGTGAAACTTCGGGCTTCAAAACGGGTAGGCGGTTATTATGGTTATTAGCTCTACACTCAAAGCTGCAGCCCCAAGTCGCGATGTGAAGCGCTTGCTTTCGAAATCTAGTTCGCTTCACTTTCTTCGTGGTGAAAATTTTAGCGGCAAGCTTTTCTTCTGCACCATCTTTGATATATGAATACTTTTCTTATTTCATGGCTAAACTTTTATTTTTGAAAAGGAGGAAAGCAATCAGCATGGAAGTATCAATCCGTGCAATATTTCGTGGGCGGTGCAGGTAAATATTACGTACGTTGAAAATTACCTGACGTTGTGTATCGCACCATGCGTTAACGCTCTCGTCAGGTGAATAGAAATCACGACATGATGACTTTGCTGCGCAAAAAGGAGTTAGGCGAAATCTTATTCTCGTTTTTAGTTAACGTCATACACACAATTAGGTTGTATGTTGGCCGACTGTGTTTGCAAAGAACCCACGGCAACACTTTTGTGGCCCCCCTTATATCTCCTGAACTGTTACAAATCACTCATGTGCCACAGGCGGGGACCTACAACACTGGTAAATCTTTAAAATTTGAGAACTAACGTGTAGGTTACCACTGTTTTTTGTTAAGTTTAAAAAAAATAACAGATATGCATGTCGCATTTCTTTCTCAGTTTCTCTCTCCGTGTAGGCAAACATTGTTAGGCCTCAATCGCAGGCTCCACCGGTTTGTTCGTGGACGTCAAATTTTTTTCTCGACATTTCCTACGCCCTGTGTAGCGGGAACACAATCACACCTAAATGGCTGCTTTCAATGTACATTTTTCGCATCTCCAAGATTATTTGTAAATTTGTGTTGTTGTGGCTCTATCCTGAAAATTCTCTCTAGATAATAATGGTCATTTACTCGCCTATGGTAACAGTTCAACATTGTTGGCAACTAGTGGGCCATTGGGCAGTTAAAAGCTGCGTGTTTTATCGGAACCGTCGTGTGTATTCACCTGGAAGTGCAGATCTGCCACACAACCGTGAGCAGCCGTTCCATAATGATTTTTGTAACTAGAAAAATTACGTACACTTGGGCTATTGGTGTAATTTTAAGATAATTATACGTCGACAGAACCATCAAGTCAGGGTACAGGGCATCGAAAGCAAGAATATATATATCGGTTACTCACGTTACTTAACTGAATGCGAAAAAGCGATAAAATCACAATTTTGTGCCATGAGACTTTTCAATTACATCAGTGTGCTCTGTTGGCAAGAGTTAGAGTTATATTTCTGTTAAAACACGATATGCATTATGTTGGCGCACCACACGCTTCTCTCACAACAGAGGCTCACGTCTTAGGTAATCTGGACAAGCTCAATGGCAACAAGGGGGGCTAATGTTGCGCCTATTAAGATGCGATGTCGAGAATGCTAATCGTATAATCCAGAAACAGACGTTCAGTATTCGAACCGATGTTTAGCGTAGTGGCGGTGGGTACGGTTTGTTTTAAACAAATCATTTTTCATTCACTTTTATGAAACATACCTTACCCTAACACTAAACATAAAAACACTCGGTCCCGTTAAATCTTAGAACCTAAAACCTCGAGATCATCTTTTATAAAATTTTCATGTTTTTTCAAACCTTTCCAATAACTGGAAGCTCTTATTTTAACGTTGAATTTGTGGTGTCAGAATTATAAATAAAGTAACGCTCACCTTACCCTGAACGGCATCATGCTTGGTGGATTTATTTAAGATATACAAGATTTTTTTCGTCTCAAAGCGTCTGCGCTATAAAAGCATTGGTTTTAGAGAACTGATACAAACTGTAAGCATAAACGCATAAACTTGAGAATAAACTTTAAACATGAAACAGATGTTCAGATTTTGTTCATTACGCCAACCGTGCTAATCTGATCAGAGCGAAAAAGGTAAGATAGGAACTAGGATTGTCATTTTGGAAAACAAACAAATCTTCCACCCGTATTTATACTGACGCAGCCGTTACTTCACGCCAAGCCTCGACAATACTCTGGTATAATATAGATTGAATTTTTCGACAAAATGAACTCTGAAACAAAGTGGATGTGTACGCTAAATGAATAGCGGGTTTAACGTACTCGCCTGCGGAAGCAGAATTAAGCAACTTATCTGGGCAATTGCTCCTGGTTGGAAAGAAACCCGCTTTTGATTTGACGTTTCTGTCGAGGTGGTTAAGTGGCCTGAACATAATTCGCTGTAGGACTTCAAAGCAAATCCTATATGAGGCACTTTGAGTATTCGTTATGACGGTTTTTCCGACACCCTGCACTCCCAGTACCATATTTCGCTGTATCCTACTGTGCCGATAAGTGCTCAGGTGGTGTGCAGATGCCTGTAATTGTATCTGTGGAGACCCTGGTCAGCCTCCGCCCTCGGGCCTCCTGATCTGTTTACCATGCAGGGAACGGCGGGACATCTTTGGCCATCAGACTAAAGCAACGGATGAGAGAACCCTTGTCTCTTTAATCTCCCAAAAATAAGGGGTTGCTGAGAAGGACCCGCACCGAAATAACTTAGAAACTTCTACCGAACATTAACCTAAGAAGGGATGACTATTTTCCTCGCTTCCTGATCATGCAGTCTGTGGAAAAAAAAAGACCTGCAAGTGGGAAAACCGTCTTTCTTGTTTCAAGGTTCATTGATAGTGTTACTTAAAAGAGGTATCGCCATCTCCACGAAGTGAATGATGATGAGAGGGGCGAAGCTAAAATGCCTTTTGGCAAAACCGTGAAACATTCTCCCACACATCATATAAAGACTCGACACGTTGTTGTAGGCCTTCTTGACGGTGTGCACTATCTGAATGAGTGAAGGACATAAGGCGCAGTCTTACCCATGCTCCCCCCTAAGTTTGTAACGCAGTGGAAAGAGCGCCACGTTCCTCCCGTCGCGGACAGAAAGTCGTGGGATTGAAACCGGGTGCCGCTGCCTGAAGACCACCACTCCTTGCTCGCAAAGCTTGAGACTTCCCCCTGTCTGTTGACAAGCCCGTCCACAACGACGATGTTTGTGGTGATCATGTAGGGCTTGTTTGGAACGATGAGAATCTTCATGGATAAGTTGGCCAATTTGGTGGTCACATTTTAGCCACCTTGGCCGTCGCCTTTGGCGGAGCGTCGTGTGTCGCGTACCCCCGGTACGTGTATTGAGCTCGCAGACGACGAACGACAACCTCTTCTTCCTCTCCTTCTTTTTGGGTATTAACGAACGCGTTGAATATTTTGTCCTCTTTGTTTAATCTTTTGTTGGCCAATCCCTGGGGGCATCGTGCCACAATAATCAACAGCGGCATGTACGCGGCCCAACGAGGGACGGGACAGTGCCCGAGCAAGAGGAGCTTCGCCCCTTAAATAATAAGACTGAAACATACTTCTGTATACGGGCTGATTTATGCCAGCCCCGAAGGGCGGGCACATATTCTCTTGACACAAACCAACATCAATAGTCCAGAAAAAACAGTCATATCTCACAGAACCCTAAACCCTTCTCAATGGGTCATTTCAAACTCGAGCTGATCAATGAAACAAACAAACATCCTGAAATGACTGCATTATCGTGGGGTAGTAGCAATCGGGCGCATCACAATACGGCGTGCCGGATAAATTCTAAATATTATTATCACACTGACTTTCCATTGACACAAATTCCAGAACCTCTGACGGCAGGTTGTAGTTGTAATGCCACACTCAAACACATGCCAAAGCCACACAGATGCGTCAGATCCCAGAGCTATGTGCACGGTATGAACGCTTGCCACGGTATGATAAAATGCCCGAACTGTGCTCAATCTGGTTATTCCAGGTATATTCGTGACGCTAGCAACTTGTCTTCTGCTAGTTGCCGCGGACTTTGACCGGCCTATTCGTGTTCATGTCATAATTTCAAGCACGAAAAATAATCTCACCCTTAAGGTCAATGAGACCACCAGCTTTCCGGACGCCCTGAGAGGTTTGCCTTCTTCTCGCGGTTAGGCACGCCGACGCTGCTCGCAGGGAGAACGGTGAGGCGCATAGTTTTGGCAGTGACGTATTCCAGCCGAAAAACTTTGTCCCAACCGCTCCCCCCGCAAGAGTTCCTGCAGCGGCCACACTCCTCACCACGGCTGGGTCAGGACAGGTACCGGTTGAGGTGGCAACCCAAACAGACGGTAGTGGAGTTGCTTCGTGGGCGAAATCACAGTCCTGTAGTAACACTCGGTGCTTGAAGGAAATGACCTCTGACGCAACTGTGCCTGCTACAGCCCCCGCTGCACCACCTGTGCTGCCCCTGTAGCCCATTATGCCGTCGGCGGGGGTGGGGGAAACGAAAGGCACTCGAAAAGGTGCTCGGTTCAGGGCGACACGTCCACTGGAGACCCCCAAGGCATCTCATGATGAAATAAAAATCGGTTCTTTCTTATCTACGTAGCAGCGTCTCAGACGTCAAATGACGCCGACCAAGACAAAACCCACTTCCGTGAGTACAAGCCCCATAACAAAATAGAAAACATGAACACACACACACAATTGTAAGCGATGTCGAGGCGCGAAAAAACTGTATAGTGGTTAACTAATTCACCCACACATGGTCAGGTGACCATCAAATTGAAGGGTCCCAAACAAGCGCAGCGACAGCCACTTTTATATTGAACATTCACCACACGGTGCGCTTTACTAGCTTCAATACTGAGGCGTTGCCTACTAAAATAGGCATGGCAAAGATCGTTTTATTATGGCTTGTGAATGTTGAAATGCCTCAGGTAGAGGATAGTGTTTTGACCTGCTCCATAGGATGTACAGGTTTGGTCAGCTCAGGAACAGGCCAAGGGACACAACCGCTTGTTATATAAATGGCGAAAAATTTGCACAATTAGATTTATTCCAGGGATAAATTATGCACTTGATACGGTGACATGATAGCCAAAAGACATTTAACCACAATTGATTTTTATGCATGATTGCGACTTTATTGTGTTGTACCTTTACTAGCTTGTTAGTGCAGACTTTCGTGGGAATTTTAAATGCTGTTTTTATTTACCTTCGTTCGTTAATGCTGCTACTTCTTTTTTTTTGTTTTTTACTCTTGTGCGGTGGCACTGCTGTTGTGGAGTGGGTTGAAATTTGTCATGCTGCGCAGGTGCAGCTTTTCCTCCGAAAGTTTACTTTGCTGTAAACAGAGCGAGAATAAAATGATATATCAATGGAACTTTTTAATTTTTAACATAGAGTTTCGTCGACAGCGGCTACGATGAGGTAAAATGGCATTCATTTTCTTCATATTGACATGCAATAAAGTTGTTGCAGAATTTGTGGTATTGTTTTATACACTCTAAGCTATCTCAGTGCTGAAAAGTGTTTGGAGTTTTGTCATAGAATTTGCACGCGCGTTCACTTCGTAACAAAGTCAATGGCATAAACTTGAGCAGCGCGAGTCGCATTATATTGCCGACTTCCGACGCCGACTGCCTGTCCCGTGCCCCCGTCGACCCACCACCACTAGACTCCGATGAAGACAGTGTGTTCTTCGGAGTCGTGACTGAGAGCGACCTGGCCGCCCAGCAGCATGCCGACCCCGATCTACGCGTTGTGATCGACTACCTCAAAGGATGCAACGTCGCCGTGCCACGGGCCTTCAAACGCAACTTACCTGCATTCAGGCTGAAAAACTCCGTCCTCGTGAAGAATAATTTCAGCCCCGGAACGAGAGGAAATTATCTTCTTGTGATCCCAGCTGATCTTCGTGACGAAAGTTCGGAAGCGTGCCACGACGACCCGTCTTACAGAAATCTCGGCACAGCTCGCACAATGGGGAAAAATCAAGGCGAAGTAGTATTGGCCTCGCCTTGCATCCGACGTCACCCACTACGTCCGGAGCTGCCGTGACTGCCACCGACGAGACCCGCCGGACTTCCGCAAGCGATCGGTGTCCCATCTATGCCCTTCCAACAGATTGGAATGGACCTTCTGGGCCCGTTCCCTACATCCCGATCCGAGAACAAGTGGATTGTTGTAGCGACAGACTACATGACGCGCTACGCAGAGACCGCCGCACTTCCGAGGGCGACTCCACAAGAAGACGCAAAGTTCATCATAATCCAAGTTGTGCAGCGACATGGAGCCCCGGAAGTCCTAATCACGGACCGCGGAATGGCCTTTACTGCGGAGCTGATGCAAGGGATATTACGCTACAGCAACACGGATCACCGAAGAACGACCCCGTACCACCCCTAAACGAACGGAATAACGGAACGCCTGAACAAGACAATCGCGGATATGGTGTCAATATACGTCGACGTTTAACATAAAACTTGGGACGAAGTTCTACCGTACGTGACCTTTGCGTACAAAACGGCTATCCATGAAACTACGCAGATGACGCCGTTCGAGCTTGTCTACGGAAGACGGGCGACTACGATGCTCAATGCTATGCTTCCGCACGTAGAATACGCCGACATCAACGCCGACGTCCAAGGATACCTTCAGCCTGCGGTGGAGGCCCGCCAGCTGGCTCGAGTTCGTACAACGGACCAGCAGCTGGTGGATGCCAGGAGGTACAACCACCGACGCCGAGACGCCGATTACCACCCTGGGGATCGTCTGTGGGTTTGGACTCCTATCCGTCGACGCGGACTAAGTGAGAAGCTTCTGCGACGGTATTTCGGACCCTACCAGATCCTACGACATGTCGGCCAACTTACCTACGAGGTGATCCCAGATGGTGATTCCGGAACATCACGACGACGCACGCGGCCTGAAGTCGTCCACGTAGTTCGCTTGAAACCTTAATATGCAAGATGACAGACTTTTTTTGTTGTTCGTTCGGAGTGGGTTTTATTTTACCATCGTGTCGATGCACTCTTAGAGGGGTGGTAATGCCGCGAACCATGTATGGGCTTGTTTATTTATTGTTTGCTTTTACTGGCGGGCCACGCCCCGCTGTGGTATTTGCGTTCTAAAGAAAGCGCGTCTTACATTCTTTACTTTTGTGCCGCACGGGCTATCACATTCAGATAAGCAGACTTTTTTGCCCTAACGTCACTAGCCCAGAATAATGTTCTGTGATCTACAATGTTCTCGATGTAATATCGACGTTTTCAGAAACACTTGCGCCGAAAGATAAAAGCCTGCAGAGCAGACGCCGCGGCATTCATTCGACGACACTCGCCTGTGCTAGTCACTTTGTTGACCGCTGCTTCGCCGCCTCCTAATTTTTCTTAGTTGTTAGGGGAGCACAAGTTCGCTCCAATAAATTTGTTTCTGCTTCAAGACAACTGCGTCGTTCTTGGCTTCCTGACAATATTGAATTACAGCCTATGGTGCCTTTTACTTCCACCAATTTGTCGAAGTCGCCTACCAAAAAATATTGCAAAGGTGGTATTGGTATTGTTTTTTTATTGGTGTTTACAGAGAGTAATAAGAGTACGAACGAGTGGTCAGGTATTGGACACAGTTGGAGCACTCAGAAAAGCTCAGCAAGAGCAGATTTTATATTCAACCTTGTGCATGCGGTATTTATTGCTTTTTTATTTTGGAAACATCAGCTACTAGAATAAGGTTTTGCAAAAGCTGTTGCCATTTGGTTTGAAACTAAATATTCTGCGTTCGCCAATAGTCTTTATTGGGACGTGCACGCCGTCAGGTGGTGAACGTGACCAGATATAGAAAAGAACAGCGCCTGTCGCTTTTCTATTGAAGAATTGAAAAATGTCAGCCTGGTACTGCCTACTATTCTTGTGGGTTCGACAACTTCTTTTGCATATACAATTTGAGGCCCAAGCGGCATTCGCCTTAAATTTATTGCCAGTTACTTCCTTTGCTCTGCCGGTACCACCTACTCTAAAAAAAGGTGAGAGTGGTGGCGTATTTTTGCTTTATATTATAAGAAAGGTGAGTGCAAGACTACTGATATCGGTTTATGGCACGCAAGTGTCGTCAAATGTAACCATGTCAAGAGAAAAAAAGAAGCGTGATGCGATAACTTTTTTGAATAATTAGCACGGGGTGCATGTTTAATCCTCGATTACATCACCGTCGCGTGCTAGCAAAAGTAATAGGAAGGTTCCTGAGGAACCTCTTTCAATTATAACAATCTCGCCAAACCACGTGTATATAATGGTTATAGGATGCTTACGCGTGTCAGATCATGAACTACTAAGTACACAAAGAAGCGTAGCACGAGCCCCTGCGGTTCTGAATTTTATGCATGGGTGCCCCCTATTTCCTCCATTTTTGGAGTGGCTTGCAAAGACGATAAGTGTAAAATGTATTCGTAGTATTGTATTCAAATTCTAAAACGTCTCAGTGCGCGTATTGTGTCGAGAGCTGATAAAAAGAATGCTCACGCTGTCCAGATCTTGAATGATTTATTCAGCGAGTAGCAAATGTTGCACCAGCCGCTTTTCTACTGGATGATTGGCATGTGGTAAATGTTCCTTCCTCCATTCTTCCAGCGACCCCTACTAGAATGTCATGGAGCGAAGGTTGTTTTGTCCATTTTTAAATCAAAGGGATCTCAGGGCAAGATCACGTTTTAAAGCGTTTAAATGAGGTGCACACAAGTGGTCAAATCATAGCCAACTTGCGTAAAGCCCGATTGACAAACGCAAACTCCGTGCTTGTTTCCCAGCAAAACACGTTACGTTTTGCAGATATCCCGGCGACGTCAGCACTCGACATTGCATATGTCCAGGAGACGTACCCTTGCGGTCAAAGTTACATTAATTCAACGTTGCTACAACTGCAAAAAACACATCCAGTATCCCATGAAGGATAACGTACAATAGACGTCTCATGCTACTTTTATATGCTGTTTACGAGACGTTATCGTACTGGTACGTCTTATGGATATTGTAGTGGTACGCATGCAAGACGTATATAGATGTCTGTTCTACATTGGTTTTCTGTCTTTGGCACACGCATTAGTTTGTTATATTTATAACTTGTGTAGGTTAGTATGATATTGTTGAGATGAACCTGTATGTCATATATTTACAGTCTTTATACATTATTTGGAAGTTTGGCCAGCCCACTTTTCAAGGTTGCCGATGTGTTGTGGGCATTTACACTTCAAATACATATCTTACTAGCTATTCAGCCCCATTTGCTGTTACTTGTCACCTGGTTTCTAGATTATTGTGTTTCCACTTTTCAAGATCTGCATACTGCATCAAGTCTCATATGTTAAGTGCCAAGCTGACCACACACTCTCGCAGAAGCACACGAAGCACAGCTCTAAACAAGAAATGTCGCATCGAAACAAGAGGCAGTAAGTAAGAGCGACCCAGTCCTGATCTGCACAAGCGCCCTGGACACTAAGGCAACCACAGTAGCGTCATCCAATTGAACCATACAACACGCCTGTACAGGCCTTCGGCAAATAAACTATCACAGAAAGAACTCAAAAATTGAATTATTAAAATGACAGTCTGTAAGTACCTGCAGCTGGGTAGTAAGAACACTTTCAAAGTATACATTAAACACCAAAGACCTCAGGTAAAACCGTTTATATGGCCTTCCAAATTATGTAATAGGCTTTCGCAACACAGCCATGTTAATTTTTATTCCTATCTGCCCTGGCCCCCAGCGTACACATTGTACAACTACAAGAATATTACAAATATTCATGGCTATAAAAAGGTCGCATATAGCACAAAGGGTGACAAAAAATAAGCAAACGTGTAAACCCAGGTACAAGCACAAGATAGTTAAGCAACTTGAAATATCGCACATTAAAATAATTTGGTGAAAAACAACGCACGAAAAGTGTGATAACAAAGAAATGATTGAATGGTGGTTATAAAAACACAGCAAATTTACGAAACTAAGTATTTCACATGTCGTGAGAAGATTGTGGAACAATAAAACAAAAGCACCTAGGAAACACAGAAGTGGTGTTCAGTGATGGTTGTTAGTGCCCTAGAAATTTAGGCTACTTTAAACAAACCGACATATAGGGATATGATAATGATCTATGGAAAAGCTTTGTATAAATAAATTACTGTACGGCGGTTACAAGAGCAGTAGAAATTTACGCGATGAAATGATTCACACTTGGCGAAATGCAGGAGAACAATAAAACAACAAAAAATTAAGAAACATATTATGTAATTCTGGTCAGGAAAACATAAAGTTACAGTATTTCAGTATTTCATACAAAAAGATATGATTTCGAAACAAATGAAAAAACCCGGGGAACACGGAAATGATTGAATATTAGTTACAAGAAGACAGATTTTCTTGACTACGTGATTCACACCAAGTGATACGCTAAAAAAAATAACACGAAATAAAAACGCATGGAAGCACGTAAATGATTGAATGGTGGTTCACTGGTGCATGTTTCCATCATCAGTTATGGTAGGGATTCTTAAACAGTTTGCGTTCTCCGTTGTGGTGCCAGAAACTGCCAAAATAGTTGCCGACCGGATTGGTTGGAAAGTCAGTAAAAATTTAATGGTGGTCTGGTCCAAAGGCTGAAAGAAATTTTATACCGCTTCTAGACAAAAACTAAGAAGCCGCAGGCTGTGGACAAAGCCGATATTTCCGCAGGATGTGACAGACAATAAAAATCTTGGCCCATTGCATTATCTTGTAAAAAAATTTGATGTCTCTAACTACACGAAGATATCTAGTTACACCCAATAGAGGATGCCACTCGCAGGTGGAATAAACCGTGTTCCCTGTTTCCCAAACCAGGAGACGTCCTGCGCGAGTTGACTGTCAACAATAGCTTGAGCAGGCACCTTGTGCAGACTGTTGCAGTAGCACATTCCTTGTAAGCCACTTCATGAATCTAGGCATGGGTAAAGGAAAATCTCTGTTGTTAATACAGCTTTTTAAGACTGGCATAATACAGAATGGGCGCCTACCATTGTCCCGGAAAAAGAGAGCGTATGACAGCTGCATCCTACGGGTACTCGCCTACGGGGCAGAAAATTCGAGGCTAATTAAGAGGGTTTAACTTAAATTAAGGACAACTTAGCAGGCAATAGAACGCTAGAAGATGGGTGTAACATTAAGGGACAGGAAGAGAACGGAGTCGATAAATTTTAATGTCAGCATTCCACTACTAAAGCAATCTTAACACTAACTATGACAGCTAATGGAGGTACCACTATATATATGAAGTATATTTCGTGAACAGGTCTCATCTGAACTTGCAAAATATTTTCCTTTGTTTATCCTAACCGCGTGGTGGAATAAAGTGACAATATATGGCCGCGAACCATGTATAAGATTGTTTATTTGTTGTTTGTTTTTACTGCCTGGCCATGCCCTGCTGTGTTATCTGCGTTCCAAAAGAAGCGCGTCTTTCATTCTTAACTTTCATGCCGCACGGGCTATCACATTCAGATAAGCACACTGTTTCGTCCTAACGTCGCTAGCTCATAATAATATTCTGTGATCTATAATGTTCTGGATGTGAATCGACGGTTCCAGAAACACTTGCGGCGAAAGATAAAAGCCTGGAGAGCAGACGCCACGGCATTCGATCTCTGACGCTCGCTTGACTACGTCACTTTGCTGACTGCTGCTTCCCCGCCCGTGTATTCTTTGAGTTGTTAGGGGAGCACAAGTTCGCTCTAATAAATGTGTTTTCCTTCAAGATAACTGCGTCGTCTCTGGCTTCGTGACATCTGGAAGAGGTGCGGGGTACGCACCCTTTATGACGACCTGTGCAAGCCGCCAGACCAAAACAACTACAGCCAGCCTCTGACTGCAAGGATTGCCGCCCTAGTTCGGCCTCCAGCCAAAAAGAACCAAGACAATGACTGCTGCAACCAGCACCATGGTGCAAGAACCAACGTCGCCAATCCGGCTGCAGCAGCCCCGGGAACCGCCAACTTTCCGAGGAAACCCCGCTGAACACCGGTAGGAATGGTTGGAGAAGCTGGAGCGCGTGCGGATCTTTAACAGGTGGGACGATGAACAAACCTTCCGGCATGTTTTCGTTTACTTGGAGAATGCAGCTCGAACTTGGTTCGAGAACCACAAGAGCGCCTTGACATACTGGACGCAATTCAAAAGCGATTTCTTTAAGACCTTCACGACCGTGGTGAGAAAAGTATGAGCTGCCCATTTACTCGAAACTCGAACGCAACACCCGAACGAAGGAGTCGTAAATCTTCGTTGAGGAAATGAAGCGACTATTTCGTCGCACGGACCCGGATATGACGAAAGAAAAGAAACTGAGGTTTGTGATGCGAGGAGTAAAGCAAGAACTTTTTGCTTGCCTTATCCCGAAGCCCCCAAATCGGTGGCCGAATTTGCGTCCGAGGCGGCCGCCTAGGAGAAGACGTTGAAAATTTGCACGAGGCAGTACGACCGGCAATCAATGCGGTAGTTGCGGACACGATCAATGCCGGGGCTCTTAGCTCTGACACATTGCGGGAGACAATCCGCGCTGTCATCAGGGAAGAACTGCGGAAACTCTTCCCAACAACGCCGCAACCCCAAGTCACCTCAATGGGCGACGTGATCCAGGAAGAAATTCAACTGGATTTGGGGACTTCTACGCCTTCCGAAGTACCACGTGAGCCTCAAGCTATGACATACACCGCGGCTGTTCGACGACCCCACCCAGCTCCAACCCGTCATCAAGAAGTCCCGCCGTACCGCTGTCCACTGCCACCCGCCCGATCCCCTGCAGGCCAAAACCAGGCGCCGAGTAAGACGAACGTATGGCGAACTGCCGATAATCGTCCGCTGTGATACCACTGCCGAGAGGCCGATCACATCTATTGTGGCTGCTCGCACAGGAGACTTGGACTGCGTGGTTTTTCCGTCGACGCCCCACGCCCCCGACCGGGCCAGCGCCATACTGAGTTCGACGAATACCTGTCCAACACCAACCGAGCACCAGGCCGCTTCAACCGATCGCCGTCGCCCTACCCATACCAGTCGCCCAACCGCCGTAGCATTGCTTATTTCGCACGTGGAAGGTCCCCCAGCCCACGCGGAGGAAACTAAAAGCAGCAACTTCGGGAGGTAAGGTTGCACAACGGCGGAAAACTGAAAACCCTCCAACGACGCAGCGACTCACTGAAGACCCTGATTCACGACATCCCCCGACCCCGACGACCCAATCTCACCCTGACAAGACTCCCCACCACGACGACAGCAAAACGGAGCGACGCGTACCCGACATCACCAAACCTGCCGATGAGAATACAACGAAGACCACTACGCACAGTGCCTGCTCGTCAACACGTAGAAGCCGAGATACGATGCCACGACGCACCCGGAACTCGAAGAAGGCAGCGTCCGACGTTCAACTCTCAATCGACGGCTTTGAATTAGTCGCCCTCATAGACACTGGAGCCGACTACTCAGTCATGAGCGAACCTTTTGCGTCAAAGCTGAAGAAAATTATGACCAGGTGGGACGGTCCGCACATTCGCACACCAGGAGGCCACCTCGTGACACCAAGGGGAACGGGATCATCGCGCGTCACCATAGACGGCACAACGTACCCTGAGGCGTTCGTCATTTTGCCTAACTGTTCTCGCGACGTAATTCTTGGAATGGACTTTTTTACGTACAACAGCGCAACAATTGATATACAGACCAAGTGCAGAACTTTATCCTCCAATCACTCCATGACGCTTAAACCGAATCCCGAACACCATGCTGCTTTAAGGATCGCCGATGATCATGTCACACTTCCACTGCGAGCAAGCTTGATGATCCCCGTCTACTGTGAAGATGCTGTTCCTGACGTCGACGGTATGGTAGAGAGTGACCAAAGGATGCTCCTCGACCGTGGTGTCTCCGTCGCAAGAGGCATGGCGCGCTTTACGCAACGCAAATCCCAAGTTGTGGTCACTAATTTAAGTGAGGAATACCAGCATTTAAACAGGGGCGCTGCAATTGCGTTCCTCGAAGAAACACAAGAAGCAAGTTACGTGATCGCGGTTGCCGACTTTGAACGCGCACGCGAAGATACCTTCAAGCTTCCGAATCCCTTCGACGTGAATCTCGCGTTACCGCAAGAAGAACGGAAGAACTTATTGGATTTTCTGCATCGCTACAGAGAGTGTTTTTCGTCGAACTCAAAATACGTCAGACACCTCTATCGCAGCACCGAATCGTAACCGAAGATGGAGCCCGACCTACCCTACGGTCACCGTACCGCGTCTGTTTACACGAGAGGGAATCCATCCGAGCTCAGGTCGACGACATGCTCAGCAACGACATTATACAGCCATCAAAAGCCCCTGGGCTGCGCCGGTCGTACTCGTGAAGAAAAAAGACGGCACATTAGGGTATTCCGTTGACTACCGGCGACTGAACAAAATCACAAAAAGGACGTGTACCCCCTCCCCCGAATCAACGACGCCCTCGACCACATCTGCCACGCGAAGTACTTGTCATCGATAGATCTGAAGACCGGCTACTGGCAAATTGAAGTGGAGGAGAGAGACCGAGAGAAGACTGCATTTATAACCCCAGACGGCCTATCCAAGTTCACGGTGATGCCGTTCGGGTTGTGCACTGCGCCAGCACCGTTTCAATGAGTCATAGACACGGTGCTAGCTAGCCTGAAGTGGTACACCTGCCTCGTATACTTCGACGATGTTGTGGTATTCTCCCGGACTTTCGACGAACACCTTGCAAGGTGTCAGTCTGAACTCGAGGTCATCCGTACGTCGGGGTTAACGCTCTAGCCTGTAAAGTTCCGCTTCGCGTGGGAGGATCTCAAGTTTTTGGGCCATGTCGTCAATGGTGCGGGAGTCCAGCCTGATCAGGCGAAAACGTCCGCCATAGCGAACTTCCCAAGACCGAAAGATAAGAAGGGCGTGCGGAAATTTCTCGGACTATGCGCATATACAGGCGCTTCGTCGCAATCTTCGCCCGCATTGCAGAGCCACTCACCCGCTTGACGAAAGATAGCACCCCTTGCAGCTGGGAAAATGCTCAAGAAACAGCTTTCTGCGTGCTGCAACAATGCCTGCTAAGCCCGCATGTGCTCACGCATTTCGACGAAAACACCGAAACGAAAATGCACACGGACTCCAGTGATATAGGCTTGGGTGCCGTCCTCGTACAAAAGGAAAGCGGGTGCGAGAAAGTAATCGCTTATGCCAGCCGTTGGTCCGTCCAAGGAAGAAAGAAACTACTCAGCCTCTGAGAAAGAGTGCCTCGCGATTATATGGCGATTTCAAAATGTACCCTATACGTGTATAATAGACCATTTAAGGTTCTGACCGACAACCATGCGCTGTGTTGGCTCGACAATTCGAAGAACCCCTCTGGTCGTCTTGGTAGGTGAACTTTGCGCCTGCAAGAATTCGACGTTACAGTAGTCTATAAATCCGGGAGGAAACACTCGGACGACGACTGCCTGTCCTGTGCCCCCATCGACCCACCACCACCAGACTACGATGAAGACAGCGCGTTCTCGGAGTCGTGACTGAGAGCGACGTGGCCGCCCAGCAGCGTGCCGACCCCGCTCTACGCGTCATGATCGACTACCTCCAAGGATGCAACGTCGCCGTGCCCAGGACCTTCAAACGCAACTTACCTGCATTCAGCCTGAAAAACTCCGTCCTCGTGAAGAATTTCAGCCCCGGAACGAGAGTGAATCATCTTGTTATCCCGGCAGATCTTCGTGACGAAATTTTGGAAGCGCGCCACGACGACCCATCTTCCGGACATCTCGGAACAGCTCACACAAGTTGAAAAATCAAGATAAGTACTACTGGCCCCGCCTTGCATCTGCCGTCACCCACTACGTCCGAAGCTGCCATGACTGCAATCGACCACAAATGCCACCGACGAGACCCGCCGGACTTCTGAAGCCGATGGGTGTCCCATCTAGGCCCTTCCAACAGATTGGAATGGACCTTCTGGGCCCGTTCCCTACATCCCGATCCGAGAACAAGTGGAGTGTTGTAGCGACAAACTACATGACGCGCTACGCAGAGACCACCACTCTTCCGAAGGTGACTGCACAAGAAGTCGCAAACGTCTTCAGAGGCCAAGTTGTGCTGCGACATGGAGCCCCGAAGTCCTAATCATGGACCACGGAACTGCCTGTACTGGGGAGGCGATGCAAGTGATATTACGCTAGAGCAACACGGATCACCGAAGAGCAACGGCGTACCAACACCAAACTAACGGACTAACGGATAGCCTGAACAAGACAATCGCGGATATGCTGTCAATGTACGTCGACGTTGAACATAAGACTTGGGACGAAGTGCTACCGTATGTCACCTTTGCGTACAACACGGCTATTCAGGAAACTACGCAGATGACGCCGTTCGAGCTTGTCTGCGGAAGACAGCCGACTACGATGCTCGACGCCATGCTTCAGCGCGTAGAAGACGACGAACTCAACGCCGACGTCTAAGGATACCTTCAGCGTGCGGAGGAGGCCCGCCAGCTGGCTCGAGTTCGTACAACGGACCAGCAGCTGGTGGATGCCGGGCGCTACAACCTCCGACGCCGAGACGCCGGGTACCACCCTGGGGATCGTGTGTGGGTTTGGACTCACATCCGTCGACGTGGACTAAGTGAGAAGCTTCTGCGACGGTATTTCGGAGTCTACCAGATCCTAAGACGTGTCGACCAACTTACCACCGAGGTGATCCCTGATGGTGATTCCGAACATCACGACGACGCACGCGGTCCAAAGTCGTCCACGTAGTTCGCTTGAAACCTTACCATGCATGATGACGAATTTTTTGTTCTTTGTTCAGACTGTCTTTTATTTTAACATCGGGTGGATGCTCTCTTATAGGGGAGGTGGGGTAAAACCACGAACGATGTATCGGTTCGTTCATTTTTTGTTTGTTTTACTGCCTGGCCACGCCCGGGTGTGTAATGTGCGTTCCAAACGAAGCGCGTCTTTCGTTCTTTACTTTCATTCCGCACGGGCTATCACATTCACATAAGCACCCTGTTTCGTCCTAACGTCGCTAGCCCAGAATAACCCTCTGTGATCTACAATTTTCTGGATGTGAATCGACGGTTCCAGAAACACTTGCACCGAAAGATAAAAGCCTGCAGAGCAGACGCCATGTCATTCGGTCTTCGATGATCGCTTGAGTACGTCACTTTGCTGACTGCTACTTGGCCACCCGTGTATTATTTGAGTTGTTAGGGGAGGACAAGTTCGCTCCAAAAAACGTGTTTTCCTTCAAGACAACTGCGTCGTCTCTGGCTTTGTGACAATATACTCGAAAGAAGCCATGTCTACAAAATGTGGCTAAAGGAAACAAGCCCAAACCCGTACAGCGTCACTGATATGGACGTATACTTCCTACAGCAAAATGGCGAGGTGGGCTAGTTGGTATATATGCATAACTAAACCTTCAAAAAGCACATCACTCAAAAACACATGCTGTCGTGTTAGCTTGTCCTGCTAGGCCTACATTTTTAGTTGAAGTGTACGTTGTACAGGAGGAAGCATAAAAGTAGTGCAAGAAATTTTTACAGCACAAAAACATTCACACACACTCTAAGTTGCACCAGTCAGCAGCCTGCAACTTGTAAGTTATTAGCAAACGACAGACCAGACACCAGAATCATACTCTACCTTAAACCTGCGAAATCAAAAATGCTGTGTTACTCTGATCACCAAGCTGTGTTACACACTAAATTTATTAGGCTTAAAGTTCCAAAAATGAGAGAAATTTAACAGCCATTTTTGAATATTCTGGCTAGGTTCTGAAAGGGTAATTTACGTTTGCGATGCTGCAGTAAGAGTACGAAGCACAATCAGCGCTGCTCATACTACTGTACCACTTACGACATGGGTGTAGTTCTGACGTCACAAATAAATTCGTGTTGCATACACGTTCTTCATTCAAACATTTCACGACCAAACTGAGTGTTCGAAAAGATTGAACACTCAATCGAAGCGCGAAAAAAGCATCCAGATGGCATGTTAACCTAATGCTGCACTCTCGAAACTCACTCGAATAATTTTTTTATTTTAATGCTACGCGCACGGTATTCATTCAATTTATTGTGCACGTTTTTTCACCTAAAACCCTTATGACGAAAGAAACGGCATCTGCAGAAACGAAACAAAAACCAATATCACGCTAAAAATACACGATGTGCGTTTAACGCATACACGCTTATATTCACACACGCCCTTATATTCGCACTCTCCAGCTTCCCTTATTTTATTTTATATAAAAACATTCGCCTCGCAAAACAGGACAGAACACAAGCACTTAACCAAACACGAGGCTAGAGCATGCAGGAGAATTGATTCTGTTTACAAACGCAGCAGCCATGTACAAAGGTCTACCGAGAAATCTCCGCAACACATAAAGCGAGTCCCTCAAATCGTAAGGGCTAAACGCTTACGTTTACCGAAGTTCTAGAGCAACTCCGCTACGTTAAATACCTATGACAAGAAAACAAGGTTCACTAGTACTCACTTACCTCCACTATTTGGCAGTATTTCTTCGTCCGGTAGATAAATTTATGGTAGTCAAATCACCGAAATAACGAAAGTTGAAGGCGTGCACACCCGTGCCCTCACCGGCCAGTAGCACGCGCATCGATACGGAGGGCACTTAATACAACTGTCAGACGATCGGACGCGCCGCGCAGCAACTTGCTGTCGGGTGGTCGTCCGAGGGAAAAACTAGTTCCTGAAAGACACCCAGCTTGATAAAAACGCGTTGCGAAATAGATTCCCAAGGTATTGGTAAATACAGATATTAGTTCCCAATTATATACAAAAAAAGGTTGAGCGTGGGTATTTTTAAAGGAAACAGTAATTGTACCGACAATCTAGATTACGCCATTTATGGCAATTTCACCGTCTGCTGTGGAAATACAGCTGGCATGGGGTTGTGGGCGCCGTAATTTTACGGCTTGGTCTGAGGCCGCAAAAACTTGCAGCGTATTTTCCGCGCTTTCGCTTGTCGACGTCGCCCCGCGTTGACAGCGTCGGCAAAATTCACGGCGACGTGAGCTGACGCGGGAGGAGGATGACTAGGAGAAAACTTTATTGAACAGTTACATTGAGCTTCCCAGTAGGCGCAGGGGGCGGGGTCCTCAGTCCAGGACTCCGTTGGTGCGGCCTGCAGTCTTCGCCCTTTCAGCGAGCCAAAGCTGCTTACATAGGTCTGAGCTTGCAAGTTCACTCTCACACTGCTCCTATGTAGCTACGCCGATATCTATGCTGCTCGCCAGATATCAGCGCCGACGCAGCGCCAGACAGCATCCGAAAGCAGGCGACATCGTCTGGATGCCATGTCCATCTCTTGGTTTGGGGGCATTACGTTCGCAGAAAACAATCATTTTTTTAACTTGCTGTAATTTGGTGCCTTCAGGCAAATTACAAGCTATTTCTGTTCGATATTGCGCATTCCTCCGTGGCTTTCATCGGGGAGATCGGATGTTTGGGGGAGCATTTTGCTAGTTAAATACGGGAGCTCTGGCAACATCGCGTGTAGTGTTAACATGATTGCCCTGTCTGCAGGATCGGTGAGTAACGAACAAAGTATATCAACGCCAGAAATCTAGCGGTGCATTCAATTTTATTAGTGGCTACCGTAGCTTCCATAGCGGGAACGATGAAGTGCGATAGCTTTCCTTGGCTTAAATAATGGAGCTTTGATTACATCACTTGCAGTATTAGCATAATTGACCTCGCCTCCAACATTGGTGCGGAAGAAACAAGCGTTAGCGCTGCCAAAATTTCTCAAATGCGACCAAAACGAATCACCCGACAATATTCGTTGGCAGCCTCGGTTAGGGTACCAAATTCTTGCGTCCACGCTTTGTTTTCCGGCGTGGTCGAGTAGATTGGAGCTTAGGTGCTGGTGTTGTAATTTGAAAGTGTATGATTCAAATCTTGGCAACACCTGACACACTTTCTTAGTTTTTTTTTTTTGTATTGAGGGTGTCATCGACTTTTTTGAAGGGCAAAAAAAGGCAGAGTACCTTGCCGTTTGACCTAAACTGACGTTTGACGGTAACCTCAGTATTTAGGCAGCGCCGAAATTTGCTTTGTTCACACTTTGAATTCACAAAGCTGCAGTCGGTACGTAACATCAAGGTTAAATCAAGTAGCAAGTAAAGTTGTGCTAATTGCGTGTTCGTTCATCATCCTATATTATTTTGTTCAAATTTGACGGCAATGTTCCTCGCCCCCCCCCCCCAAAAAAAAAACCCACACAAGACTCGTTTGCAACGTCGCTCGTAAACGAATTCTGCACTAAGTGCCTGCCTCTTTCCGTGAGGTTCGGTATTGGGCTACTGTTTTGAAGGTCAAAGGTTCAAAGCAATAGTGGTGGATTACAGTACTTGCACAAAACCCCTCGGTACAAAACCCTTACAAAAACGTACAAAACCCCTCGTTAACTTTAATACAGTGCGCCTGCGTAGAGTTTGAAAATAAAGTATAGTAGATATATCTAAAATAAATGTAACTGCGATAGGCATGTTCGAAGTAAAAAATGAACATATCAGCAACATCTGAACAACGTCAGCAAAATATGTCTAAATATTGTCCCCAAATGAAGCAGCAGCAACATCGGCAGTACGTCTTTAGAAAAGTTGAAAGAACGTCCGACATTAGGGTACCAACAACGTTATCTCAACATCTAAAAATATTCAATAAATAATTGCACTTTCTACACATGTCTAATAGAGATACTGCTGGGACATAGACGTTCGGATCATTTTGGGACGTAACAGAGATGTTAGTCGTTTGCTGGGTTCATGCGTTTTGTTGCAAAAATATTATTGGGAGCTCCTTTATTTTGCAATAGCAGCTCTCTGCTTGTCATCGAATGTTTGCTGCTCTTGTCAGGAGACGTTTAGGTAAGCCCGGTTTCAATGAATAAGGTTGAATACGAACAAGTTTCAAGAAAGGAAAAGAATGATTTAATATATTCATGCTGGACGGGTACAAATCTTAGCTTAGCCGGAGACCATAAAATTCAAACAAAAATAAATTTAAAAGGAACTCTGATGACAATATTTTTTGGGGATACACAGTTTCACAATTCGAATTTCACAGACTGAGCAAACAGATCATAACAACCGAGGCCGCCCGTCAAACTTTTTTTTTTTTGTGCCGGACGTGACTGCAAACAAAACTTGGAAAATGTCCGAAAAAAAATGATTAGCGATATTTTCAAACATGTACTTGGTCAGAAAGATATATTCATACAACGGGCGCACAGCGTAGGAGTGCCTTTTCAGGTGGGAGTCACTATATAAACTGGTATTGACATTATAAGCCCGGGAACTAGGCTCAAACGCACCGGTAAAAACACTTTAAACGGCAACACCAGGCTGAGAGCCACTGGTCGAAGCACTAGACACACTAAAACCAGGTACACAAAATTTGTAGTGGAACCTAAAACGCTCCTACCTGTAGTGAAACTGAAAATCGCCACAGGGTATGGCTAATGGCAAATTTCCACTGGGTAGGCCGAATGCCACCACGCCCAATGAGCTCACTCTTTCATGGCGTAGGATGGCGGTAAAATCAGCGACCCCTGTTACGAAAAATTTGTTTGTTGTCTCTGCCGCCTGAAGGTTTATTCTGATGTGCATAGCCTGCTATGCTCAGCCGACTGCTTGCGGCGTGATGCTGGAACCCGTAGAGCACTGCAAGCTGGCCTTAACAGCAATTTTTTCCTGTTTCTTGCCGCCATGATGTTGGCCGACGGAAATATTTAACTGTAATTCAATGCACGCATTCTGTTACTATATGTCGTGCACAACGACCTACAGCCGGCCGAGCTGTAGGTGCTAATAGAAATACAAGTATCCAACTTCGTGTACACAAGAAATTTATCATTTATAATCGGAGTGTGAACTTGCCAGTTGGTGGACTGACGTTTAAGAACATTTGACCACACGGGCCTGAGCAACAGAGATTTATACTGAGAGCCGCAACACCCCCCTCTCGAAGGATTTCGACAACCTCGCAAAAAAGATTCAACAGTTACGAAACGCCGAACAAGTATTTATTCACACACACACAACTGCTCCCAATACCCTCAGGAAGACTTCGACAGCCCATTAGACCGATACTCTGAATGAACCCAAGCTTCGGAGCAACGACAACAGAGCATAACTTTCTGTACTCAGTAAATTCCAGCCATGCTTCAGGGTTTGTTTTCTTCTGTGTTTAAGCGCTTTAAACACTCACTCAACTACTCCGTTCCGCACCCCTGTTTTCTGTACTACTCAAAAGGTTTTCGAATAAATACCCACATTATGCCGGCCACGATTATGAAGGCCATATTGATCGATAAAGCAGCGGTGCTTTCAATGGAGCTTTCAAAAAGTAATTGCTAACACGCCCGACGTCCTTGTAGTCAACGTCCGACAGCTGCGAATGTACGCATGAGTGTAAGTTGTTGGCTAGGGTTACAAATTTCCATAAAAATCGCGGCGGAATACGCTATTCTCGAGTAAGACCACAAAAAAATTTGCGGAGGGTAAATAGAAACTGCAAAATATTGAAATCGCAACGCTGAATCTGCGTGCAAAGTTATGCGGGTGCGGACGGAATAGCTGATCCTACATAGTGCTAACGTCGCGAATTCAAATACCCGTGCTAGGTCTCTGGGTTAGATTGTCTTGATCTTAATCGGTCAGTGAAGCTCCGCGCTTCGTCTTTGAATTCGCCACCGTACGTCACCTGTGCGAGCGTCACTGGGGCCGGTGGGGCCGCCATCATGGCAGCCACCTTACCTTTGTTGGGTTGTGGTCGGTTGATCGGCTGGTCCACTTTTAAATGCAGGTTGCCTCAGCGTGTGGAAGCGGCGTCACACCATTCTCGCTACTCACGGACGGAGTAGCCCTTTACAAGGTATGTACGTCGATTCTTTCGATAGTCATTGCCATTGCGCCGCCCTAACGAGTGCAGTCCTCACCAATGCCTCGCTGGTGAACCATGTAACTTGTACGAGTTAGGACGGGTTGAGGTTGTCTGGGGCAGAAAACGTACGTACCGTACAAAACAAAAGTGTTACTGGCTGGTCGGTGAAAAGATGGAGGTGTACAACTGAAAAAAATGTTTTACTGTCACCCGCCATTCAGTGCTGCCTTGCTTCTACTGTGGATTACAACTAAAGCACGTCCTTCAGCGCCGCATTCTTTGTTTACCGACTAGAAATTTCCGCACAGGATCGTTGTTTCTGCATGCGTAGTATACCGTCAACGATAGTCACCCCTTGAGGTTCGCCCGGACACTGATTGCACACATCTGACCACTGCTTTAACATAAACTGTAAAACTGGTTTTGGTTATATTCTGCACGGGGCGGCGTTATCGATACCTGCTCATTTTTTTCAAGTCCTGACTGCGGTTCCTCTATGCGCTTTATTCGCTTTTTTGTAGTTTCACCGGAGTGATGAGGCGCACGTTATGAATGTTTTTATCCTAACTGAGCGTCCTTGTTTTCTCTCTAAGGTTTTATTGGATTTTTTTAATCACTCTGTGCCTTCTGAATGGTGGAGACGTCGTTGGGCCGCTGAAAGGGTCCTCACACGCAGTTCATATGTTCACGTGACCACATGTGTATGCATTATATTTCTACGTGCCAGAATGCTTTCACACCAAAGATCGTTTTAAAACGAAGCACCATTTTCTATGCTCCAAATAAAACTACATCGCTTGGCCAGATGGGGCGTCGAGTCGTTTTGTGCACGAGCTTACCTTCTAACGTGTAAAGTAATTAGAAAATCCGTGGTTACTTGACCGTCGGTGTGTGAGTGCACGCGGGAGCTATAATTTATTGCCGTTTCCGGAGGCGCATTATGTTTGTCAAAGATACGGTCACCCTCCGCGTAGCTGCTTCATTTCATTGTGCATGATTGCGCTGAGTAGAATACTAGAATGACAGACATAGCCTAGCAGAATGGTTGCACCTCGTTGTTTTCATTTTTCGGTGCTTACTAATACAAGTCCTTTTGTTGGAAATGATTTATAAGCAGGTTTGGTTAGAAAGATATTTTTAAAAGTATAGAATAACATTCGTTTGGATAGCGGAACAATTTGGAGAATTACCATGGACAGGAGTTGCAGAGGGGGGACATCTGTCGTTCTGAATTTGTTTGAACGTCTGATGCTGAACTTTTATGCAAAAAATTGCGGGAATAATAGACAGCAAAGCCATTTTAGAAAAAATACTTTGCAGCCCCAATTTTGATATTTTCCACAATAGAACAATGTGGTTATTTTCTGTTTGTCAGGCTGCCACTAATTTTGTTTTACTAAGGAGGGTTGTGGGATTTCAAAGATGTGCTGTCTGCGTCATTTAGGACATTAAATAACTAGATTGACTTCAAGGCTGCTAAATACAGCAAGCCGACTAATAGCTTTATTTTATTCATATAAGCTGGATGTCCGGTTATGTGTCGGCAGACATGTTTTGTAAGACAATCAGTTGCACTTGGTAACTCCCGCAGTGAAATGGCAAGTTTTCAGGACAGCCCCAAAGTAGTCATATTTCCTTAGTTACTAAAATGCGTCCACCTGGCATCAGGTTGTAGTTTCTACTGAGCCTAGGTTGTCTACATGAGTTGGGGCTATCATTCCACCTACCACACGCTGATTGGAACTGTTTGTATATGAGGAGGTTCGACTGTCTGAGGAATAATATGTAGGCACCCACTCCATTCTCACCTCGACTTCACCGAAGCTGCAAAAAGTATTCAAATGAACCGAAGGGGATGAGTGACGTGATAAACATATCTCATTGGGTCCAGAAAACAAATAGTTCGGGCGGCCCCGGCAAGCGAAAACCTTCTCCGCAATTCACTGGAGGCAGCGACAGCGACGTCGACGTCGCTTGCTTTTTCGGTGGCTAAAAGCAGCGTAAGAGCAAAACGAGTGTTAGCGACGGGGGACATTTGGGAAAGTTTAGTAACTTTTTGCAGGGAATCGTGGTGCAAAATGTTAACGGCTAAGGAGGTGTTGTTGCTGTAATAGTAAAAAAACCTTGAATGAAAACCAGCAGGTGAAGATGCTGATGGTAGCTTACAGTGTAAAAATTTAAGAAGCTGCCACAGTTGCCCAAGTGACCCCGATATAAGATCACGGCGAATGTGGAAGCTCGGGCTAGCTGGTGAAGCATGATGAAATAAAAACTTCGTGAAAGATGAGGTTAAGAGCAGCAGACACAGCAACACTGGGGTGTCTCCTCCCTGTCTCGTCCCCACCTGTTGCGCTGTTTCCAGTCCATCGAATTCACAACATAATCACCGTAATTTAAAGATGAGTTGCAAACTTCTATGTTTCTTTCAGGTTTTTTGGGGGGTCAGAACTAAAGTCAAAATTCCAGAGCACTTTCTGGAAAGCCTTTCCAGCAGATGACCAACAGTAGTAGCTCCGCAACTCTTGAATGTAGGTATGTTTATTTGAAAAATATATACGTCTGGCCAGTAGCTTATGTCCGCTATGGGAGAACGCAGATAGTGCCACACTATTTCAGTATGGTGGAAAGTCTTGTTTTACTATTTGATGTGCAATATTTGCCCAGTTTAAAAAATCTGCTCTTTGCGAGTAGAAACACAAGAGTTATATATTTGGATATGCAACATAAAAAACGTTTCCGACAGTTTTATACCGTCAATCGTTCAAGAAATTGGCAATTTCAGAAAACAAAGAATAAGTACAGTCTAAGGAGGCTGCGGCTGTCAGTAGTTTCAGAAGCGCTGTAAGCAAGCCTAGTTGGATTTGTTTCCACAATAGTTTCGGTGCTCGACGAATGAAGAATAGGCACAAAGAAGAACGTACGCACGTCCTTGTTGTGGTTTTGTAGTCTATGTTCATTTAGAGGGGCCCTAAATAGGCTTGTGAAGGCACAACGTCCCATAGCTTTTGCTCTTTCATCGCACCTAAAAGTGCTCTGGATGGTACGGACTGATAAACATGGAGCAAGGCAACCTAGAGACACTTTTCATAGCAGTTGGTCTCTAAAATACGCGCAGCCATTGGCTACCCTGAGCTGTACGCTACGTTTATTTAGCTGCTGACACGCATGCTCTCCCTACTATTTGTTGACCGGCACTTCTTTTTGGGTCAGCCGTAATAGCATTCGCTTGTCAGTTCTAAAATAGGAAAACAAGCATTTGGGCGGTTTCAACACCCGCCGCCTGGTGTCAACAAGCACGACGCAGCTGCAATACACCGCACACGTCTGAAAGTCTCCTAAACACGCATTTTCCGTTTTAAGCTTCAGGAGACCAACTCACCCTTGTGTGGAGACTGCCACTTACCAGAAGACGTCCACCATGCCATCTGTGTGTGTAGACGATACGATGCACCAATACTCTCCTTGACAGTGACTTTGGGCAAACTACTTACACCACGTCTTACGCTACATAATGTGCTTGGCACCTGGACATGTGCTAAAATGGCCTCACATGTCACGAAAGCTTTTCTCAGCTTCGTCCATAGTTTAGGCCTAACAACACTCTTTAAGAGTGGTGAACATCGGTGATAAGTGCGATATAGAACCGCGTTCCTCATATTCAAACTCTTAAGCTATGTGGAACGTCAAAGTGAACATTTCGCGTGTGTGTGTGTTTAGCATGGCTGCCATAATTTAGCATCGCTGCTATAGTTACACTGAGGGCGCCTCGTTCCCGTGAGGCTATTTCGTGGTCTCAGAAGACTTTTCACCTTGCAGAGAACATATCCTCGAGTGGACTTCAACATTTGCTTTTATATCGAACTACTAAATTTGCTTGCGACTACAATTCTCACGATACTATTTCTTTATCTTATTTTTCTTCTTTCTATCTTCCCTTGCTTTTATTTTTCTTTTCTTGTTTTTCTTTCACTCGTTTCATTTTTCACCTGACATAGCACGTCAGGCTCTCTGCAGGACAAACATCGTCAGTATCATTACACCATTCCATTTCTCTCTCTCTCTCTCTCTCTCTCTCTCTCTCTCTCTCTAGCGCTTGGGGGGGGGGCAGCTAGGGGCCCGCAAACACAACACGCTTGCTCATTAAAATAACTGACGCTGTGCAGCGAAGACAAGCGGCCCAAATTCGTTTGTTGTATACAGCTCTGCACTTAACATCAACGTAAGTTCGGGTCCCGCCGTAAAATCTTAGCATAGCCGCAGTTCCTCTGTCACCGCTCTATAAAGCCGTTCCGCCACCGATTTCCTGAGCATTTTTTCAGCGCACTATCCCCCCATTTCGTGCATTTGTGTACTGTTTTTCAGCAATAGTCCTGCTCTGATGGGCGGCAACAAGTTATAGCTGCTGCGGTGCGCGCCAATTTGGGCAGGCTCCATACTCACCGTGTAGGCAGATTGCTGCGCGTCGCGCGCGTAGGGTTTCAGCCTGCAAAAGACACTCCGTGATTTTCAGGATAAATTCTGATCTCATAAAAAACGCGATATGTCAATAAACTCAGGTAATCTCATGTGCTGGACTTCGGAGATGGACATTTGTTCCTGCAAAGATATGATGTACAGGAGGGCCGCTCACATAGATGCCGCCCAAACGGCCGAAACGGCTTCTATCTTCCAACAGTATCAGAAATGATAATTTGCTGCAGAATTGTATGAAAACCGCACAGTGGCGCAGTAGTGTTCAGTTCCAGCTACGTCGTAGAGACTACATCACACGCGAAAAGCGATAGTGGTGACGAGAATCCACATGCAGTGAAGGAAACAGCACGTAATCTAGCAAGAATGCGCTTGCAATTTTCACCTATGTAGGGCCCCTTTAATGTAGAAATTTGGGATAACGCAGTCTGTCGTTTTTATACTTCCCAGCTTCTTTCTTGGTCCTTTGTAATGGTAAACCATATCCATGCTTGTGCAGAGCGTTTCTGTGCGGGTAACCTTTTTTAAGCAGTGTTACCGGCCAGTTGGTTATTTTCTATTATCTGTAACTTTTAATGAACTGAAGGAATGAAAATAGAAAATTTAACACATGACTCCTAAAAACAATACAATTAGTTCAAATATGAGGCACCATATATGTGCGAAATCGTTCGTGTTGAAGGCAGTCAGTTTTTCCTCATTTGAAATAACTGACGCTCCCTGGAGAGGACGGGCAATTTTTAAGGTTTAACTGCATCAAATCTTTTCTTTTTTAATTGTGTATTCAGGCAGTCTGTAATAACGAGCTCAGCACAGAATAAAATGCAAGTGTAGGCAGGCAGCAGGGCTTGTAAAAAAAAAGAAAATCGTGGTGGTAGAAACAGTCAATCTAACTTGAGGGGCATCCAGGTCCATACCACCGGGGCAGCTCTGCCTAAAGTGGGTTGATACTGTACGAAATAAATACGTTAAAAGCAGAACGTGGGTTATAAGGGCTAGTCAGATGGCTTTCTCTGCACGTCGGTGCATGTTGAATTTTGACTAGAGATATGGTCAGTCAATAATACTGTAAGTGCATGGCGTGTATATCTTTCATTTTTATTGCATGACTTAGCCAAAGAGTTCCTGGAGTGACCAAATGCGAACCCGTCGTGTTAAAGTGGCACTTGCAACACAGTTAGGTCTACTTATTGGACACTTCTAGGCTGGTTTTGCCAGCAGTAAAGTCTTGCAAGGCTAGTGTAGTGTGGTCAAAGTGCCTGTTTTGTGAAAAGACGGCATCGAAGTGTGTTCCTAGCCATGGGTTGTATGCAATACCACTCGGCTGCATGATAGTTCGAATTATTTGGTTGTACCTACTATATTAGCGTACATATTATGGTTCGCGTTTTCCTAGCTTGGTGTCATCCCTGTGCACTGATTTTTTCGTGTCTTGTTTCAAATGACGGCGTCTCGTGTTTCAAAAGTTGCTCCATTCGAGCCTGCAGCAATTTTAGGTGCAACGCATCTCATTCACCGTCCTTGTCCATGCATGAATGCACCCTTCCATCCATCCGGCGTAGTCGTTGTCCCCGCCCTCCCCCATTCCTCTCGCCCCGCCAGCTGCGTTCTACACCGCTCTCACCGCAGCGTTATCTGCGGGTTAGCGCTCGCTCCTCGCAATGCCAGGTGTGCGTCGGCGCGCGCTAGCGCTCGTTTAATGCATGCTCATGCCCTGCTCTCTCTCATTCCCCTCACCGTAATGCGGCGGTATAAAACGCGGTACCTGCGCCGCTCCGCTCCGTCGTTCCAGCGCTGGTGCTCCGACGTCCAACGCTGCTTTGAATGGAGAATAACAACAACAAATTACGGCCACCTCCCCTCACGGGAACCTCGTGGTAGACGGAAATGCATCGTACACATTCACGGCACGTTTCGCGCGATGGGAGAATCATCCCAACGGAAACGCCGAGAGAAACCCACGATGCGTCGAATCTACACAGGGTTCCCACGAGGCGATGTGGTGGTAATTTGTTTTTATGTTATGGTGCACGGCGAGACGAGGCACTGGTGTTACTGTGCCTCCCGGGCCTTCTGTGCAGTTCTTGTGGAGTGTGAGAGGTGGTGAAAGGCGCTGACAACAGTGGTGGGATGCCTTAAACGCGTTCCCTTCCTCAATCAGATCTCCAGGTGAAGATGACTGATTACGCAAATGTGGAATGATCCCGATGTATGTACTTTTTAACCATACATGCCAGGTTTCCTAAACTCTCTGGGAGGCTCTAATTTTGATTGTTCTGTAGGACTGTATGCCAGAAACCAGAATTTAATGAAAACGCACTCGCGTTTTGCCAAATCTTTGTTCACGTCTGCCCGTATTGCGCAAAAGCTGGTGTGGTCTGCCATGCATTGAAGTTGAACTGGTCATCACAAGAGGAATAGTGTATTCAAGAGGCAGTTCAGCATTGCAGAAAAAATACACCATGTCCGTCAACCCCTGTTCACGTTCTTTTAGTGAAGCTTCGCAATTGCGAACATTGTTTGGCATGAGAGTAGTCCCCAGAACTTCCTGAAAAGGGCAGCTCTAGCTACGTAGCAGATATAGCAAGTGACCAGTAGTATTGGTTGTTAGCAATTTGGGTGGCACAGTTTGCTTCCTCCTATATACAAGCCTAAATTGAAACACTGTAAAATATTCCATTCCGTGCCTCCTAATACACCCCGGTTTTAGATCCAAGTGATGCTATCCCGGTGAACCTTCCGGGTGTCCTCTTTTTGGGGTAGCCGAACGGGTCTATGTGGGTTCATGCGGGAAGTTGTATGGGTGTTAAAATTACTGAGAGTGAGATTTTCGACTGTGTACGTGAGCGGCGTACCACGCAAATATTTATATAAGGACCTCGTTGATGTTATGTTACCCATTCCCCTATACAGGTCTATGTATGCAGTGGGAAGGGAAGGTGATGTGCTCAAGAGAGTAAAGAGAATGCCCGTGCGCGCTTCCGTTAAACGTTTCTTTCTTCAGCTCCACAGTGACACGCTTCCTGTAAAGCCATGGCTCCAGGAGAAAGGATTAGACATACTGAAACCTGTCGCATATGCTTAAAACCGCAAAAACTATTGACCACATTATTCTAGACTGCTCACAGGCGAGACTTCACTGGGACATCCAACAGCGCGCTGTTAAAAAGAACCTGCCCCTAAACCCTTTAGGGATCCGTTTTCTATCTGTGTGTGATGCAGGAGGCGTGCCATTCGACATGTTTATGTTGATCAGCATGCACAGCTTGTGGCGCACAAGTATGGGTGACAGGCATGTCGATTCCAATGCGCGGCCCGCCACGGAGTATTTAATTGAGAGTATGGTCAACATAGGTGAGTTATACAAAACGCTAAGGGAACCACCTGAATGGTTTCCAATGCTTGATGACCTTGTTAAGCTGAAGAGATTTTAAACTTCTGTTATCGCAAAGGTGACGAATGTTATAAAACCATTGTAACCTCCCTAGTAGCATGAAAAAGTGGCTGAATTGAGTCACGGACACACAGACTGACAGACAGACACACAGACAAACAGACAGACAGACAGAGAGACAGACAGACAGACAGACAGACAGACAGACAGACAGACAGACAGACAGACAGACAGACAGACAGACCAAAATATCTCGGTTTAAGTACACCAAGAAAGACTATCGTCTTTAAAAATGCGACGACAAATACTGCCTCTTCGCAAACGTAGTAGCTCTCCTGACAAAAGCCTCCTCTCAGCGGGAGCATTTGAGTTCGAGTCGGCTCTCGTCGCTAGTCCAACCGCGTCACCTCCAAAGAATCGAGCACCTCCCTCTATGCCTCTGTTATGTTGTCAATAGAGGTGGCCGTTTTACGTCCTGTGTCGCCGCTTGTACTGGATAAAAGAAGGCAAGAACACTTGACGGCAGTCTTTTATCTGGTTGCGAGGTCAAAAATATTATGATTTCATCTGGTTCCTCAATTATAAACCGCTCGCTTCTCTACCTTGAAGCAAGATATTTGCATACACCCGGGCGCGTTTCCGAATATTTTTGAGAAGACCTTTTAATAATAGGACCTTCTAATAGGATGACGAACCATTATGGTCCTTTCAAATTTGTCATAATGGAAGCGCACTCTATATGATAATTTGCGACTCAGTGATTCCGCATCTACGCCGAGTTTCCTTTTTTGGTGTTTAATACTACAGTCTATAACGGTATATATTCCGAAATAATTGTTTCACACAAGGCATGCGGTACATTGCCAGTAACTCAGTTGCTTGCTGTTGGCTGCGCACTTCAACAAGAATTTTAGAACCCTTGTTTTCTGGAAATGTAAAACACGCTCTCTAGTTACATATCACAAAGAACATTTTGTTAGATTTGTGTCAACCCCTTCGAGCCGAATGGTTTCGTCTTCGCTTTCCAAACAAGTTTTACTCCATTATTGTTGGTATATGTGCGATCTTCCTTGTATTTTTTGGAAGTGAAACTCATTGGACATCACCTTTTAGGGGCACACGCAAAGACATGTATTTCTCGTTTCAAGCAAATGTTACCAATACTACGGTGGTCGATGGAGTTCTTTTGACAATCTCGAACAATCTTCGAAATGGGAATGTTTTGTTTTGTTTTGGTTTGGACGCGATGCACTCCCAGATTGAGCTCTGCGGTCAGTGCAGTCTTGGGAAATCTCCATTAGTGGGTTTGCCTGGGTAGACTAAAAAGTGATGGGGACGCAGGGAGTTCGACGAGAGGCGGAAACACACAAGCGCTCGCCTTTTTCTGAATCTTCTTAATCGACGGGCGTCCTGAATTACGCTTAAACGTGCACTCAGGGTTGTTGCTATTTTTAACGGTGGACACGTGTAAATTACCGTTGTATAAAGGGCTTGCCTGTGAAAATAGTTGCGTAGTGTTCTCTGCCAAGCGCAACTTTCATGCAGCCCCTCAAATTGTGCTTAATTGGAAGTCAGTTCTTCATGAAACAGAATACAAGATTTAGTAGCAGTATTAGATGAAAACTCCTTCTATTTCCGACATAAAAAATAAAACATCAAAAAAAAAAAACATACAAAGGGTCCTGTACCACCTATCCAATTGAACAGACAAGCATTTTCTTCCGTGTATTATTACCGGCTTGGTAGGGTGTCGGCTGCACTACGCCAGTGCGTTGCATTGGTCAGGCACAAGAACTCTGTTAAAAATGTGCCACCGTAGTCCTGCTCTTGGGTCTTGTCTTTTTGTGCGGCGCATTGCCTAACAGCCCTGTCCAGAGTTTTTATGTGGATTGTACAAATGGTGGTTCGCTCCTCAGTGCATTTAGAGTAGCTTGTTATACACGTTTATAGATTTATCTATTCAGGCAACCCTTAAAAGACCAACTGCGGCAATACACCAACGATCCTAAATAGACGCCATATGTTTAGACCTATCAAAAGCATTCGACCGCATCTCACACTCACTTCTGACAAAATTATGCAACTATGGCGTTCATAACAACATGGTGAAGTGGTTTATAGCCTATCTCTCTAACAGAAAGCAAGTTGTGAAATTCAAAGGATCAAGATCAGAAATACTACCTGTAACTTCAGGCTTACCGCAGGGCTCGGTCCTGAGCCCTGTTTTTTTCTGATGTTACATCAAGGACATAACGGAAGGACCCGACAAGAGTGTTACGCTGCGTTTATTTGCAGATGACTGCAAAAAGTATTGTAATATTTCATGTCAGGAGGATCAGGTAGCACTGCACTCAGCCCTAAAAACTGTTAGTGATTTGTGTGATAAGTGGAAAATGGAAATAAACTATGATAAAACAGTCTACTCAACAATAACCAAAAAAACAAAAAACGTCCTTGATTTCAACTACCAGCTAAACGGAACACATCTTTCAAAAGCCAGTCACTTTAAATACCTCGGCGTAACTATATCGCATGATTTAAACTGGAAACTCCACATTACCAATCTGTTTAGCTCGGCCGAAAAAAAAGTTTTGGTTCTTAAGACGCAAAGTAAAAGGTACTTCATCAGATGTGAAATTCCAGCGTACCTATCCCTTGTACGTCCTATGTAGAGTATGCTAGTGTTTGTAGGTAGTTCTGCCTACCGAGGGGGGTTCAGGCAACGGCCTCGTCAAAACATCACGCACAGAACGTTGCAAGAGGAACAATTGCGCTTTACTCAAGCAGTGGAAAATGAAATATAAATGGAACAGGGGATACAATCAGCCAAGCACATAACAAAAGCACTTCAGGTTCCCAGGGCTTACGGTACGGCGGGACGAACGGCGGGCCTTGCTGACGTGCGTCTTCTTCGAGGTGGCTGACGGCGGTGGCTTCTCTCTTGTCACCGGCGGCGCTCCCGGCCGGCAACTCCCCCCGCTACCAAGCGCCGCTGCCCTTATCTAGCGTGCCCAAACATGTGCCACGCCCCCCCTCCATCGCACAGTCTTTCTGCCGTGTGTTCCCAAATGGCAGGAGAGGTGGCGCGCGGCAGTTTGAACGGCCTAACGTGGGCGCTCACAGGGGAGAATCCCCACACTTCCCCCCCCCTTGGAAAAAAAAAAAAAAGTTCTTGGTTCTTTGCTACACCAAGAGAGAGAGAAAAAAATAAACGAAGGAAAAGGGAGGAAAAAAAATGTCCGAGACTCGTTTACACACAGTCCTCGGTGTCCAGGATTGCGTCCATTGCTTGGCGCCGCTGGTCTGGGCGCAACCGACGCAACATTGCCAAGGCTTCTTCCAGGGCGTCCTGGCTGTTGTTGCCCTCCGGGCGGTTGGCGCGCAAGGCTCTTGAACGCTCTCTGTGGAGAGCCCCGGCGCGGTGGTGACGCCAGCTGATTTCCGGCACTTGGCACACTTCACACAGCGCAGCCAGTTCTTCCTGGGTGTATAGCGGCCGTGGTTCTACCGGGTGACGTTCTGCGATTGTGAGCCCCTGAAAGGGGGCCGGGACGGAGGTGCGCGGCGTGCCGACGAGCACTTGAGGCTGGTCGGACCACTCGAGACGAGAGTGCCAGCCCACCGGGTGGCCCGAAGGTGACAGCACCGTCCACGTGGCCACCTCTTCCGTAGGTCGTGCTGGACGGTACGGTGACGGGAACGGGCGGCGCCGTGAACCCTGGGGCGGGGCCGAGCGTTCGGGTTGCCGACGGTGGTAGGGGTGGGCCCGACTGCTGTTCCGAGACATCTTCTGCAGGCAAAAGCACAGAAAACACAAATGAGCCAGTAGTTAGTGACGCATGCGCAGATTGTATCGTGGTGACGGGGAATACTCATGTGTCGCGCGCTTTCCGCGGCAGTCTTCTCGCTGATTCCCGTTGGCTGTATCCTCGCGCGAAAAATACCGCTTTAGTTCGGACACGTGCACCGGACCGTACGATGCACCTGTGGAAGAGTTTTTCAGCACATACGACAGGTTAGACTTACCCACCACGGTGTACGGGCCATTCCACCTGTGTGCAAGTGAGGCGGTGAAGCCCTTCGACGCATCACTAAGTGGATGTGTTCGCTTCAACACAAGATCACCCATGGAAAATTGTACGTCCGGTCGGCGTTTGTCGTACTGGGACGTCTGGTCGAGTCGGGAGATGTCGAGATGTTCGCGGGCCTCCCGGACGGACGCTGTTAGCCGCTTGCGAAGGTCAGCCGCGAATGTCGCGGGGGATTTATCAGTGCGATTCTGCGTGGGTTGGAGCGAACTGTCGAGAGGAAACTTGAGGTCTCTGCCAAAATTCAGTTGCGCTGCCGTGAAACCGGTCGATCTGTTAATCGTTGTCCGCGTTGCGAAGCCCATCTCGGAAAGCTTGTTGTCCCAGTCCTTGTGACGGCCAGTGTGAGCAATGAGCATCGATTTAAGGTTTCGGTTGACCCGTTCCGTAATGTTCGCTTGCGGGTGGTAAGCCCAGGTGCGGGTGTGACGTATTCCCAAGGCGTGGCAAGAATCTCGGAAAACCTTACTGGTGAAATACGTCGCGTTGTCCGTGATTAACTGCGAGGGGAAACCAAACCTCGTGAACACTTCCAGGAGGCATTCCCACACCTTTTGAGAGGTTAGCTTCCGCAAAGGAAACAACTCGACCCAGTTTGAGAAGTGGTCTGCAATTACCAACAAGAACTGGTTGCCTCGAGGACTTCGAGGAAACGGCCCCATCACGTCGCATGCAACGATTTGCCACGGCGAGGTGCTATGGACGGATGTCATTGTTCCAAGCGGCAGGCCTCCACGTGGTTTGGTCTTCTGGCATATGGGGCAGGAGCGAGCGTACCGAAGTACATCTTGTCGCATTCCCGGCCAAGTTGCTGTGCGACATAACTTTTCATAGGTTTTTTGCCCAGACGAGTGACCCGCCAGAGCGGAGTCATGGTAGTAGCCGATGAACAACTTACGCAACTTGCGGGGAACGACAACTCGGAAAGGAGTTTGTGTTGAGTCGTCGTCTGCCTGGGGAATGTATCGCAGCAGAATACCATGATTTCCAAGCAAGTAGCTGTCAACCTCGTCGTTCCGGGAAGCTTCTGGAGAGTCTGTTGTCGAGAGCTTGTCGATGACTTTGCGACATAGACCATCGCTCCGCTGTGCCGCAACCAAGTCCTGCTGGCTCACCAACGATCCCCAACGGTCGTTCGTGGGGCCCTGCACTGCTGCAACCACCATACTTTCTTCGTTTTCCACCTGTGTATCAGTAAAAAGGGGAGCGCGTGACAGCGCGTCAGCAACTGTATTAGTGGTGCCTTTCTTGTATTCGATGGAGTAGTCATAACGTTGCAGCGCGAGTGCCCAACGAGCGAGTCGTCCTGCTGGGTTTTGAAGCCTCTGAAGCCAGGAGAGAGCTTGGTGGTCAGTCTGAATGGTGAAGCATGCTCCGTCTAGAAACATGTCAAATTTTTTCAGCGCGAACACAATCGCTAGGCATTCCTTTTCGGTGACGGAATAATTGCGTTCGGCTGGCGTCAGAGTGTGACTGGCGAAAGCCACTGGTCTCAACACTTGATCCCACTCTTGCAGAAGTACCGCGGTCTTCGGTACCGCGGTCTTCGGTACCGAAGACCGCGGTAAACGCGGTCTTCTGTACATCGTCTGGGTGCATTTCTATTTGTAAATAGCCACGTGAAAAATCCAAGGTCGTGAAATACTTCGCGCCTGCCACGGCATACGTTATTTCGGTCACCGACGGGAACGGATAGGCATCTCGTTCCGTCATGGCATTCAGTTTTCGGTAGTCGACACAGATTCGCATAGATCCATCTTTCTTACCGACTGGGACGACGGGGAACGCCCAAGGACTCATTGATGGACGAATGACGCCGGTGTCGAGCATCTCGTCCAAGGCTTTGTCGAAAAGCGCTCTCATGGGGGCGTTCATTGGTCTTGGGCTGCATCGCCATGGTTTTGCGTTCCCAGTGTCGATGCGATGCTGCAAGACATCCGTTTTTCCTGGTTTTTCCGTGAACATGTCCGCATACTGGCGCAGGAGGTTTTCGAGCTGTTTGCGCTGAGACGACGTTCCTTTGAAATTCTGCAGCTCCTGTAACAGGTCTGCCGGCAGGCTTTCAGTCGACAAAGCAGCGCGAGACCTGCAGGGTAACGGGGGACCCGCCGAGGTCTCAAACGGAAAAAAACCTGGGTCGTCGCCAAGGTAGTACCCGCCAGCTCTGATGTCCAACCGCATAGCCACATCTGCGATAAAATCTGTGCCTAGGATCATGGCAACCGACAAGCCCTTGAGATACAAAAACCTTTGTCTCTTAGCGCGGGAGCTAACCGATATGCGTAACCGAACAGCGTTTGTTCTCTCCGCGGCCGCGCTCGACGCCATCCTAAGCATAACTTCGGTATGGCGAAATTTTACCCGCTTTGCCTTGCAGTGTTCGAAAAGCATATCGCCGATAAGGGAAACTGTGGAACCGGTATCAAGGAGTGCAGTTACGATCTTGCCGAGCACTTTGACACGAATGGTTGGTGACACTAGCTTGGGGGGATACTGCATGCGATCCACCGAAGGCACAAGAAAAGATTTACCAGGTGTGTTGGCCCGCTGCGACTCGCTGCCTGGCTTCAGCGACGCCGGGCCGTGAAGTTTCCCGAACGCGGAAATCTGTCCTCGGTGGCGGGCCCCTGCTGACGGGCCTGGTTGCGTCCGTACCACATTCGTCCGCCGGATGGCTCGTCTTCGTGTGGGACCGGGCGGCCCACGGCCCCGTAGCCCACGTTGGCTGGGACCGGGTGGCCCACGGCCCCGTAGCCCACGTTGGTTGAGACCGGGTGGCCCACGGCCCCGTAGCCCACGTTGGCTGGGACCGGGTGGCCCACGGCCCCGTAGCCCGCGTTGGCTGGGACCGGGTGGCCCACGGCCCCGTAGCCCGCGTTGGCTGGAGTGCGGTCACGGTATCGGTTCTGCGGCCGCCTTCTTGGTGCAAATTCGCCCGGATCCAAAGCCCGGTGTGTCGCGGACTGCGGCGCCCACGACTGGAAAGCGCCAGGCCCGTTCCAGGTACAGCTGGGCTCCAAGGATTGGCTCGGCGTTGGCGGTGGTGCATACTGCAATTTGGCGAGCAGGCACTCCTGAATAGCGCGCGCATTCGAAGCAACTGCATTCAAATCCGCGTACGTTTGAGCATACAAATAGGGCTGGAACCGAGGATGGCACTGCCGTAACACACGGGCAACTTGCTCAGCTGAAGTAGTCTCTGGGGCCGCTCTCCTGTATAGTTCCTGCATAGCGCGTACATACTCTAACCGGCTTTCGTTAGGGGGTTGCGTCCTGAGATCTAACGCACGGAGAATGCGAGTGTCGTATCCAGGCGGAAGGAACTCAGTCCGAAAGCTTACCACAAAGGTGGCCCACGACGCAAACGGGGACTGCAGGCGCCACCAGCAGGCTGCAGGCCCTTGGAAAACCAGTGGCAATAACCTGGTTAGCATATGAGTGTCCGACGCTCCGACGGCGGCCTTGTATACATCGAGCTTGTCAAGGAAATCCGCGACGGACAGACGGTCGTCATAGCCGCGGTAGGTTGGGATGTCAGGCTGAAGACGGGGCGCCGGGTCTTGTAGAGTGCCCAGGTGTTGCGTAAGAGCTTGACATAAGCCGGCCACTGTGGTGAGAGCTTCGCTGAAGGCGGTGTCGGGGGCCGTGGCCCCGACGACTGTTCCCGAACGAAGTTCCTTTCCGTCGGCAGCGGACTTCATTGCTGGACGCCAACGAAACTCCGAGAACCAACGAACTCGGGCGTAGGAGCTACAAAGATGCCACCGTATAAATCGAGCACGCACCAGCACAAACTCAACTGCGGGTAATGCTTATCAGTTGCGGCGCTCGCCGGAAAACTGGACATTCGGTGCCGCGGAAAAGAAAGCTGGGTAGTGCGCAGGCTCGTTGAAAAGAAATGAAGTCGGGCGTAAGAGCAACAGCATTATACCCGGCTTTCAGCAGCAAAATACATTTCGCTAAGCTGAAGTGCTAAGTTCCAGAAACAGCTGCCGCTTGCAAACACATGCACGAAAGTTTTAGTCGCAATTTGCTCCTGTGCGTAAGCGTCTTGCTGACAAAGGACTGTGCTAGCCTAAATACACGTTGGGCGCCACTGTAGGTAGTTCTGCCTACCGAGGGGGGTTCATGCAACGGCCTCGTCAAAACATCACGCACAGAACGTTGCAAGAGGAACAATTGCGCGTTACTCAAGCAGTGGAAAATGAAATATAAATGGAACAGGGGATACAATCAGCCAAGCACATAACAAAAGCACTTCAGGGTCCCAGGGCTTACGGTACGGCGGGACGAACGGCGGGCCTTGCTGACGTGCGTCTTCTTCGAGGTGGCTGACGGCGGTGGCTTCTCTCTTGTCACCGGCGGCGCTCCCGGCCGGCAACTCCCCCCGCTACCAAGCGCCGCTGCCCTTATCTAGCGTGCCCAAACATGTGCCACGCCCCCCCTCCATCGCACAGTCTTTCTGCCGTGTGTTCCCAGATGGCAGGAGAGGTGCGCGCGGCAGTTTGAACGGCCTAACGTGGGCGCTCACAGGGGAGAATCCCCACACGTTGTATGGTTTCCCTTGAAAAAGAACCAAATAGATAAACTTGAAAGGATCCAGAGGAGAGCCGCGCGGTTTATTCTTTCGAAATACAGTCGAACAGATTCTGTCACTGCTATGCTAACTCAGTTGAACTTGCCGACGCTGTCCGAACGGCGAGCCATTGCAAGACTGAAATTCCTTTACCTGTTTTACACAAAGTCCTCTAATATTGAAACTGAGCGTTACTTACAGAAAACGTCATTGCGGCCAGTAAGACACAGCAGTCCCGATCAGATCATCCCTATATCAGCAAGAACAGATATATTTAGGTACTCTTTTTTCCACATACCATCGAAGCATGGAACAGACTGCCACCACAGATAACGCAGCTGAACTCCGTTGGTGCGTTTGAGAGGACTTTGTCGAGCTGTGTTACCGGCGTGCGGTAGTATCAAAGCGTGAAACTTTACATGTTTATTTTGGCAATCCTGTGCCGAAACATTGTCCACATCTTGATTCTTGGCACTAATATAGGCGTGTATTTGCATAGATATGTGTTATTTGTTTTTACGTTGCGCGTTTCCAGTGAAATGTACTGTGAAAATGAAAAACTTGTTAACCCATCCTGTAGAATGCACCATGTACTACTTCAACCATCGACCCTGTAATGGCCTAAGGGCTGACAGTATAAAGAAATGAAAAAATGAAATGTGTTATGATCCATCCACATCCAACGTCTTTAAAGTTCGTCTATTTGTTTCTCTTTCTTTCTCGTACATAACAGAGCAAAACCTTAACTGGGTGTCTCCTTGTACACACCTGAAGAACAAATGGTACAGATCATTTACCACCCTGGATGCTTCAATTTCATGGGTAATCACCCATGAATGTTTAGAATCATTGGCCAGTATCACGACTCACATCGTTTCTTCTATACCAGAAATATTAATTATTGATTCTGAAATTTATTCTCTCGTTACTAATCCTCAGCTTTCATCTTCAACAGACAATACAGACCTAAAAAAACAATTCTAAAAAATTGGCACCAAGCATTCTTCCACTATTGTCAGCCTTGTATTTGCAGTCGCTATTAGCAAGCGTAACACCCTGAGATTCGATGGTAGTTTAGTGGGACCCATTTTCATGTCGGGTGAGGGTTCCTCACCCCTTTCCCTTAACTATGGACCCATTACTTTAACAATTACAATTCCTAAATTGTTCGAACATATTATACATTCACAAGTCAGTAATCACCCCGTAGAACATATCTTGATATTAGGCCAGCAGCATGGTTTTCGCAGAAACTCTTGTTGTGACACATAACTCGTTGGCTTTATGCACGATCTATAGATGCCTCAGTCAAAGTAGATGCCATCTTCCTAGATTTTTCACAAGCATTTGCTTATGTGCATCATTGTCGGCTTATTCACAAGCTTACCTAACTGAACATTGACTCTACTGGTATCACATAAAAAAATTATTTCTAAAAGAATGAAATTCACATGAGTTAACAATCACCGCATCGCTAGTCCACATAACATCAGGTATATAACTGGGTAGCGTACTTGGACCACTACTTTTCTAAGTTATAATACTGATCTACCAGACGGGGTTAAATGTTATATTAGAAATTTTGCCGGCGTCTGCGTAATTAATCGTGTTATTCATTCTAACTGTGATCATGACCTTCTTCAATCCGACCTAACCCTGTAAATGCTTGGTATTCCACCTGGCTAATTCCTTAAACCTTGCTTAAGCAACAATAATGCCTTTCACTAATCAGGTACCTCGCCCATCAACATTTTACGCCTTAACCAAAAATGATCTGGAACAGGTTGCTTTCTACAAATACGTTGGCGTTCACCTAAGCACTAACTTGAGCTATAATGATAACATTACCGGAATTTTCGCATGTGCAAAAAGTTGCCTTGGCTTTCTGAAACATAACCTCAAACTTGCTCCGGGAAACGTACGCAAACTGGAATTACGCAAACTGGCATTAGGCGTACGTGGTAAATTAGAGTACGCTTCAGCCATGTGGAATCCGCCACAAGCATTTTTAATTACTGATTTGGAATCTCTGAAAAACCCTGCTGGTGCTGCGCTCTTCATTTCTTCGGAATAATGAGGTCACACCAATGTTACAGCATTAAACTTTCGCGCCCAGCTTGAAGCCTTATCGCATCTTCATTGTGTTTCTTGTTTAACCCTCTTTCACAAACTCTACTATCATGCGTTTCTTAATAATAATTTCACGTGTGAACCTCCAGCCATTTCTCCTCGCCTTGATCATCCACACAAAGTCAAACACCTCATCGGTCGTTCACGCTCATTTGCTCAATAATTCATACCTCGAACCGCGACGTAATGGAATAATCTGACGTCACACATTGGGATCTATACAAATGTCTCCAAATTTACAGATGCTCTAAACACAAACATGCAGACCTAACGTATTTCGTTGGCTTATTTGTACGTTTGTTTTCCTTTTTATGGCTTATCTTTCTTTCCGCAGGCTAGTAAACCTGCTTGTGGCATATCAGTGGGGACACGGTGTTCCCACAACAACTTTTATTGCTTCTCTGCGACTGTTCGTTTTGTTACGTTAAGCACTGTCATTTTTTGCCCTTTTTAGTTTTTGTGTTTTGTTTCAATGTAATTTTTTTTACCATTTCAACATTGTGTTGTGATGAACACCCTATGTAATACCCTCCACGGAGGGCCTTTTAGGTCACTTTCAAGTGAATAAATATAAAAATAAATAAAGTATTTACTTACAGTCCATTCCTGTGCAGAAAACAATACATTCTTTGCTATTTCATTCAATTTCTTTCTTTAAATTCAACTGGGGTATCTAAAGTGTCTGATTCTACGCGGAATTTCAATATAGTTACCCAATAAAAACAGAAATAGCAAACCCCGACATCGCGCGGTTTTACTCGAATGCAGCTGTGACCTAATATTTCAGTTTCAGTATTCAGTTACATTTTATTAGACCGACGTAGTAAATATCATAACGCCAGTATACAGTCATTATTTATGTCAACATAACGTCAATATTTATGTGAAACCGTGAAACCTTCGCGGTAGTTTACAAGCTATCATCGTTTATTTATGGTTACAATAATAATCTTTGCCCAAAGGGAACAACTATAGCATGGAGGAAAGCTAGTCTAGTGTGCGCTCAAAGGAAACTACAGCATTGTTCATAGGGCCTGAAACATAGGGACTATACAGTGACATTTGGTGAGCCACAGAATAAGCATTCTTTATTCTCATTATTCAATTACCGAATACCATGTTAAAGATCCCGCTAAATGGTTACGCAGACGTCAAAGCGGAAGAAAATAATGCTGCCTACAACTGCTGCACAAACAAATAAGGGTGTCGGTAGAGTAATATTTCTCTAATTGACATCAAAAACCCGCAGTCAGCGACAAATTGCGAGTGGATAATGGCCAGGTGAACCAAGCTGCGAAGGCGTCATGGTTCATTTGTTCGACAAGCATCAAAGATTGGGTAATAAGCAAAACACGCTATAGGGTGTTACACCGATTCGCTGGAAACGATAAGGAATGGAGGCACGCGCTCCAAAAGAAGACATTTTTGTTTGATCAGCTATTATGGGGATGCGGTTTGTGGGATTATATAAAGGTCAGCCCTGTTTCAAGTATTTGACAGAGACGAAGCAGAAAGGCTGAGCACGTAGCGAATAGAAAATACCGATTGATGTATTTCCTTACCCCGAGGTCGTAAATAAGCACAAGAAATTTACATAGGAAAATGTTGCAGTAGACAGTTCTTGTGATAGTGATCCCACTCACCTATTTTATTTTTACTTTTGCTCCCATATATAGAAAGAAAAGTGAACGGGGGCGGAGAACAAATAAAATCAGAGCAAAACGTGATTACGTGATATACTTCACTCAGAACTGGTGAAAATAAAAAGTGTGCAAAATTACGATCTTCCTAGTGATTATGATCACTTTGCATGCTGGGCATACTGCCCTCTGAGCCAAAAATCGCTTCCGAATTTCTACACACAACCAGAGTTTGAATATTGCCTTTGCTCTTCAAGATCAGAGACAAAAAACACCCTAAAAATCCAGCTCCATGCGAGGCTTTTTGAGAGTGTCAAGTGGCCGTCACTGGCCTGTTTAAATCGTATAAAATACCCGCACGAGGCACATTGAGCAATCTTGGTGACGGTACTGGCGATACCGCGGACCCCGAGCCCCCAAACATAAGCTGGATGCAACCGTGGCGACGTGTTTATAGGTGGAGGGTTAGAAACCACGAAGGGTGGCCGTAGGAGCCCAGGTCAAGCTCCGGCGGGTGGGCTCACTGTCTGTTCACCAGGCAGGGAGCTCCAGGACTTCTTTGACTACCAGGGTAAGGTTAAAGGAGAAAGTACCGCCGTCTCCCTGCTTTTTCCTATGCCGTATTGATAAATCAAACCCCCCTCAAAACGTGATCGGTCCCTGAAACGGGGCCGCACCGAAGTTTCCTTTCCAGCCCTCTCAACCATCAACATTCAGAAACCTGACAACTATCCTGTTTTTTCGGGCCATGAATCAATAGATAAGACCAAACCCCTCCCTTCCCAGTCTTTCTTCCTCGTCTCAAAGTTTCTTGAAGGAATCATTTGCAAATCTTTCGAGGCAAAAAAACTACGAACAGGCGAAGTGTTAGTTGAAGTCAAGACGCAGCAGCAAGCTACAAATCTCCCGACCCACACCCGCATGGCAGATCTGGACATCACTGTCACACCCCACCGAAGCATCAACAGCTCGCAGGGTGTGATATCTGAGCCAGATCAGCTAGGTGAAACAGAGGCCGACCTTCTGGAAGGCCTGAAGGATCAGGACGTTACCGCTGCCAGTAGAATCACCATCTGTCGTTTCAATGTACAAATACCAACAAAGCATATAATCTTGACATTCTAGAAATCAAAACTACCTGAGCACATCAATGGTGGCTTCGTTAGGTGTGGTGTGCGGCCGTACATGCCTAACCCGCGCCGCTGCTACAAGTGCCAGCGATTCGGGCACGCTACAACTTCTTGTCGCGGCAAAATGACCTGTGCGAAAAGCGCCGCACATGACCACCCTACTGCAAACTGTGACTCTACTACCTTCAGCTGTGCAAACTGTTAGGGGCCGCACGCAGCATGGTCCCGCAGCTGGAAAAAGTTTCAATTAGAAAAGAAAATCATTAACATCAAGGTCACTAAAAACATCACCTTCCCAGAGGCGCCAACCTGTCACCTTGAACACTGTCCTTGGGGCTGTAGCAATTCCAACAATATTATTTGATAGGTTGATTACGGTATGCTCCATATACATTCCTCCTGATCTTGCACTTTCGAGCTCTGACTTCGAGGTGTTGGTCGACCAGCTGCCCGAACCATACATCCTAACAGGCGACCGTAATGCACACAATTGTTTTGGGGCTCTACTCGTACGGATGCCCGAGGTCGCCTGACAGAGATATTCCTTACATCTCCAGGAGCATGCCTTTTCAACAATAAACAGCCTACATACCATAACACAGGGCACAACACATACCTTGACTTGGCTATTGGCTCCGCAGTTCTCTTTCCTCTTCTCGAGTGGGGTGTGGGCACTGACCCATATGGCAGTGACCAATTCTCCACCTTACTAACATATATAGGTAAAGGCCCATGCAGTCCATCTGCCCATATTAGGTTCAATGAAGCACGAGCTAACTGGAACACATTTACAGAGACATCGAAACTACACCACACAACCATAAAACACCTACATGTAGATGAAGCCGTTAAACTCCTGAAGGTTCACATCCTCGACGCCGCTAAAAAGTCTATTCCCCACGCCTCGGTTTCCCCGTGCAACCAGCGGAGGCCGTGGTAGAATGAGGACTGTAGGGGGGTGCGGGAGGCCCAGAACAAGGCGTGGGGTATCCTTCGTCGGTACCCCACGTCAGGAAACCTCCTCCTGTTCAAACGGGCAAAGGCGATGGGAAAACGTGTGCGCTGTGAGGGAAAACAAGAGGGTTGGCGTACATTCATAACATCAATTAACTCCTATACGGACACACGAAAAGTATGGACACGAATACGCAAACTCAAGGGACAACAAACAAACAGCCTGCCCTTGGTCAGCACCACTGGGGACACACTAGAAGATCAGGCCAACACACTCGCACAAGACTTTCAACACGTGTCCAGCTATGCACACTACACAAACACTTTCTTGAAACATAAATCCTCTTGTGAAAAAAAGTCCATACGCTACCACAACAAATCACAGACTTCTTACAACTCTCTGTTTTCACTACATGAGCTGATGGCTGCTCTAAGCACGTGTAAACCCTCAGCTCCAGGCCCAGACAACATCACATACACAATGTTACAACACTTACATGCAGACACACTCGAAACACTACTACATCTATATAATAAAATATGGCTTTCGGAACAAATTCAAAAGTCTTGGAGGGAGCTCATAGTAGTGGATTTTTTGAAGGAGGGAAAAGACCCGTCGTCCCCCTCAAGTTACCGTCCTATAGCCCTGACGAGCTGCCTGTGCGAGCTCTTCGAGAAGATGATCAATCGCAGGCTGATGTACTTCCTTTAGTACAACGGTGTTCTCGAGAGCTGCCAGGCAGGCTTCAGGGCGGGGCGCTCCATCAATAATGAGCTTGTTGCGTTGGAATCCTACATAAAAGATGCCTTCATTCACAAACAGTTCTGCATTACAGTCTTCTTCGATATGGAAAAGGCCTACGACATGGCATGGCGATACGGCATCTTGAGCGACTTGAAGTCATTCGGTGTTTCGGGCAACATGCTTAGCACTCTTTCCAGCTACATGTCTGAACGAACTTTCCGTGTAAGAATTGGTAGTCCACTTTCTAATGTACATGTTCAGGAAAATGGCGTGCCTCAAGGAGGTGTTTTGAGCTGCACAATCTTCATAGTGAAGATGAACTCACTCCGTAAAGCAATGCCACCAACCATTTCTTGTTCAGTTTATGTAGATGATGTCCAAATATCTTTTAAATCATGTAATATGTCAATCTGTGAACGCCAAGTCCAGCTCTGCGTGAAGAAACTGGCTGGCTGGGCGGACACAAACGGCTTTAAGCTGAATCCCGTAAAAAGTGCTTGCGTTGTGTTTACCCGTGTTCGTGGGATCCATGTGGACCCTGACATTACTCTAAACGGCGTGTCAATTCCTGTTAAAAAGGAGCACAAGTTTTTAGGCCTAATATTTGACAACAAACTAACATTTCTTCCTCATCTGAAAATGCCCAAGCAAAAATGCCTAAAAACTACGAATATCCTTAAAGTTGTCTCTCACCAATCGTACGGTGCAGACAAGCAGCTACACCTGCGTCTTTATACTGCAATGGTAGGATCTCGCTTGGACTACGGGAGCGTCGTATAGCGGTGTGCAACGAAAACGGCACTTAACATGCTTGACCCAGTTCTGCATTTGGGGCTTCGCCTTGCTTGCGGCGCCTTTCGCGCCAGCCCTGTTGAAAGCCTCTATGCAGCGTGCCACAAATGGTCCCTGTATCACCAGAGGATATACACTGACTTGTATGCCTCTAAAATCATGTCTCCGACAAATCATCCTCTTAACTCGACCATTCATGATGCATCCTCACAGCAGCTCTTTTTATACCATCCATATATTCCCATGCCGTTCTCTCTCAGAGTGAGAGCAGAAGCTTCAGAGCTAGCAGGTCATTCACATATATCCACAAGACAGCGATCATTGATTCTATTGCCCCATTGCAAGCCAGGGATGGTTCCTGTGACCTGTCTTTTGTGCAGTTGCACAAGAACCGGGCACCAAGGGCAGCTATTATGCAGCATTTCCTCTTCCTGGAGGATAAGTACCAGTGTACAGAGTTTTACTCCGACGCATCAAAGACAGCTGATGCTGTGTCTCGGGCTGCGCATGGACTGAACTTTAACGTAGCGAAAAGAATGAACTCCCACAACAGCATTTTTACAGCTGAAGCACACGGCATTTTACTTATTTTAGACCACATTCTTCAGCATCAAATACCAAAGTCCATAGTTTTTACAGATTCTCTTTGTGTTGTACGTGCACTTCTGTCTAGAAAGCGCTCAAAAAATTAAGTAATCAATCTTTTTTTCAAGGCTCTTATGGCGGCACACGCATCATGTCTTGAAATAACAATATTTCGGATTCCAGGCATTGTGGAATAGCCGGGAATGAAACCGCAGGTGGAATGGCCACTGCTGCTACACTCTTGAATTCAGTGGGCATAGCAACACTGCCGTACACAGATATGAAGGCACACATCACACACCAACTTCACAACACATGGCAAACACACTGGAGTGAACAGACAGATAACAAGTTACACGTAATAAAACCAAACTTGGGACCATACGCTACTGACTCCCACAACAGGCACTTTGAAGTTACCTTAGCTAGATTACTGATAGGCCATACACATGTACGCACTCGCACCTGCTCACGGGATCTCCAAGACCCCTGTGTAGCAGGTGTGGGGAGGGCCTATCCGTAGTCCACATACTCATACAAGGCAAGGCACTTGCCACAACACGACACAAACACTTCAGAGAACTCAACACACAACATATTCCCCTACACCCATCGTTGTTTCTGGGTGGCGATGCCATGGTTTCTGCGAAATGCGTTTTTAAGTATTTGTAAGACGTTAAGTTTTTAAACCTCTTTTCTTATCATGCATAATCAAATCTGGCCCTATACACCAGCCATCACCATTGTGTTTTCTTTATCTTACAATGTCCGGTTTACACATTTTATACCTACCTTTTGTGGTAATCACTTCTTTTCATTGAATAACTTCTCTGGCGCTCTTTGCCCTCGTTGGCCTTGCGCCATTAAACACAAACCATCGACGTCATCATAAATTGTATGAAATACTTTTTTGCATTGTGTCGGGTCCCACCCACGATTGCAGCACTGTGCTGAGTGCTTAGTCTGCAAAGCATAGCTTGCGGTCGTAGGAACTAGTTGTGTTCAGATGACGCGGCACAGGGGTATCTTGCAACCTTCCCGACACCTTTGGCATCTTCAAGGTACTATTGACACGGGACCATGTGGATATAGGTCAAACTGGAAGGTGCCTTATTAGAAAATTATTGGAGCATGCATCGAGCTAGAATGAAAGACCTTTCACACACCCCTGCTCGAAAATCAGTTGTTTTGCTTACACACCCCAATCAAAATTCCAGAGGGATTGCGTAACCATTTTACTTATCTTATCTAAGTACAAATAACACGCGTGTAATTCTCCCCTCTGCAGTCTTATTGGACAAAGAAATATGGTAGCTATCTTGTATGCAATGTGTGAAACCGACGCGTGTTTTCTGTGTGTGGTGTGGGCGCTGTAAAAACTATTTCCCGATGATGATGCGGACTTTTGTAGGTATGGAGCTACTTCGTTTCAATAAAAAAATTCCAGTTGTTACAGTGCGCTCGTTCGTCTCATTTTCATAGTCGGCCTTGTTTTTTGTGGAATTGCCATGTTTAAAGAATAGCACGATGACTTCCGGTCGTTAAAATGGAGCGAAACATAATGAGCGGAGCTATAACCACGTCCTCCTTCCTAGTGTCACGGCATGGCCTGTTACACGCGCCCGGCCACAAAGAAGAACACAAAGAAAGGATGGCTCACGGAGCAACAAACGGAGCAACAAACAAACCCCACCATCTACGCCACGTGCTGTACAAGGGAGACACGCGGCGGCGTGAGAGATTGCAGGGTGGCAGCGGTACTAGGGCATTCGGTTTAGTGAGGCACAAGTTCGTCTTTTAATAAATCTGTTTGTCCTTCTACCGTCAACATCATCTTATCGAGTTTGTGCCTCGCTACACTGGTGAGGAGCGCGGTACCATCAACACTATGCTTGAGACACCTCCTGCTTCGCGTGGATCAAGCCCGAAGAAGCCGGCACCCGTCTACACCCAGGTTCATCGCAGCAGCGGTCGTCTGCTAGGCCTGGCTCCTGAGTTCTCCCCTCTTCCCGAGAAGAACACTTCGGCTCGTATCGTTCGTCCACCACCACCGATGGAACAAGTGCGAGCTTCACAGTTCACTTTTCAACATCCTCGAGAGCCTGAAACCTTTCATCGCGACTTTATCGAAGACGTGGTGGTCTGGCTAGATCAGTTTGAGCGCGTCGCTTTCTTTAATCAGTTGAAACAGGTTTAAAAACTGCGGCAGGTGTACTTTCCCTTGGATTAGGACGCGAGAACATGGCTTGACAGTCAAGAAGGGTTTTGGCAAACTGGGCAAAAATTTTGGCAGGACCGACGGGAAGCATTTTCTAGCGCGGACCGGCGAGAGCAGGCAAAACGACTTCCCAAATCGCGCATTCAGAAATCGAATGACAGTGTAATATTGTTCTCTGACCACATGGAGCGCCTGTTTCGGAAGGCCAACGCCGACGTGTCTGAACCCAAGAAGATTCGCTACCTAATGCATGGCGTTAAGGAGCAGCTATTCATCGGACTTGTACGAAACCCTCTGCGGACTGTATGTAAAAAGGAGGCTACAGCCATCAAACGAGCCCTCCAAGACCAATGTCGCCAGTGCGATCGTTCAGGTAACGCATCCTTGGTGAAAATTGCTGTTCTACCAAGAGTCAACTAGAGCTCCCTGCGTGATCTCATCCGCTTGATTGGAGGCAAAGAACTGCAGAAAACTAATGTCTGTGCAAACCAGCCAGCTCGAGTTTTTGTTGCGGAGGGCGTACGTGAGGAATTTCGTAAGATGCTTGCACTACCGGAACATCACCCGGAAGAGCCACAATAGAAATATGCGAATGTGTTGGCTCACCCTCAGTTCGAGCCACAAGTGACCTGTGCAAATTGTTCGCTCGACCACAGTTCCACAAATCAACGGCACCGCGTCGACCGCCAGTTGCTGGGCCTGGGCATCGGCCCGAGCCCACACCCAACATCACGAACGCAAGACGGACGTCCGGCATACTGTTGGCAACCAGCCGATGTGTTATCACTAGAGGTACGCGCACTCAATCATGAGTCCACTCACTCAGTCTCGCTTGAACTCAAACTCACACGTGAGTTTCAGTTTGAGTGAGCGTAAGGCTACTGTAGCATGGTGATTATGAGCTTGAGGGTGTTTGAGCCCGACTGAGTTTGTTTACGCCCAAAACCGAGCGATTTCGGAGTCCATTTGGAGTTTTGAGTACAGATTTGAGTTTGAGTACATTTATGTTTGCAGTACATTTTGAGTTGGATTACATTTTCAGTACAAAATACAATTTGAGTGTGAGTATATTTTAGGTTGTCAGCAAAGTTTTAGTTTGAGTACATTTTGAGTAATAAGTACTTTTTGAGTTTTGAGTACATTTTGAGTTTGACTACAATTTGAGTACAGAGTATATTTTAAGTTTGAGTATTCTTGAGTTTTCAGTGCATTTTGAGTTGTGAGTACATTTTAGTTTGAGTACATTTTGAGCCCTCAGTACATATGACTATAGCCCAGGAGACAGATATGGTTGACGGTTAAGTTTCAGGTGCTGCTTTGGGCTCGCAATTCAGGTTAGCTGAATGATGCCACCATGGTGTGCGGGGCATCAAATTGAAGGTTCAATGAGGGAAATCACATGGTCGAAAATATGGTATGGATATGTTATGAGATAGTCATGGGTAGTCACTGTTCTCATTACCATACAATTTGATGCCACTAGGATGCGTTGGGTATCAAATAATGGTCTCGTTGAGGGAAATCACGTAGGACAAATACAAAAATGCTCCCTGGTTATCGTCATGAGATATTCATGGCGAGTCTCATATTCGGTTAAAATTCGATGTGATTCCGCTCGGGGGTGTAGGGTATGAAATTTGCTATCTTCATGAGGGGAATCACGTGGGACAAAAAAAAAAGCTTCTTGGTTTTAATCACGAGAGAGTCTTGGTGAGTCATAGATGGGATTAAAATTCAAAGTGAGGCCGTTGAACCATGTGCGGTATCAAATTGAAGGTTTCAATTAAGGAAATCACGTAGGGCATATAAATAATCAGACCTCCTTAGAGTCATGACAGTCATGGTTAGTCAGATTTGAATAAAATTCTACATAATTCTGTTAGAATGTTTGGGGTATAAAAATAAATGTCTCGTTGAGACGAATCACGTGGGCCAGCTAGAAATATGCTTTCTTCTTACGCTGTGTCTAAAGGTACGTCAGACGCGCCCGCAGTATTTCGTAAAGATACGTCGGACGTACCAGCGACGTTTCTTAAAGATACGTAGGACGTACCCGCAAGCAGCAGCGCGAGAGAGCACTGGAAAGCGGGCGGCAGCGTTCGTCTCCGCGCGTTCTTTCGGGTCGGTCCTTTCAGCGGAAAACAAGCAACTTCTCTTTAACTTAGGGTAATCCGTTGCCTTGAGACAAATTGCAAGCTATTTCTGTTCGCAAGCACTCATTCATTTTTGGCTTGTTGGGCTTTCATCGGGGAGATGGGGTATCTGCGGTAGCTTTGTGTAAGTTAAATGAGGGAACTCTGGTTACATCGCATCCAGTATTAGCATGATGTGGCTTGTCTTCGAGATCGGTGCATGATGAGAAAGCTTTATCAACGCCAGAGTTCTAGCTTCGCATTCCATTCCATTCGTAGCTCCCGTGGCTTGCGCAAGGGAGACCGGGAATGTGCGATAGCTTTTTTTGTACCTAAATAAGGGAGCTGTTGTTACATCGCTTGTAGTACTAGCATTATTGTCTTCCGCTCCAAGATCGGTGTGCAAGAAACAAGCGTTACCACTGATGAAATCTCTCAAATACGACCAAAAGAAAGCGCACCCGACACTATTCGTGGGCAGCCTCGTTTTCCACACCAAATTCGTCGAGGCTTCTCGTCTCCTTGCGTAGTCGAGCGGTTGAGACCGGCCTTCTGTTTTGAAAGTCCGTGGTTTGAACCCTGGTAATACCCCGTTATTTCTCTCTCTTTTTTTTGCGGCGAGGGTTTGATCAGTTTTTTTGTTTACACCGTACAGACATGGTTCCAGAGTACCTTGCCTTTCAACCAACAAATGACGTGCGAAGGTAACCTCAGTATCAAGCACGGTGTGGTATCAAGGCAGCGCTGAAATTCGTTTTACATGCAGTCGGTACGCAACATGAAGGTTAAATCAAGTAGCAAGTACCACAGTTGTGCGACGTGCGTCTTCCTTTATCATTCTATTTTATGTTGTTCTGATTTGTTCATGATGGTTGGAGATACTTGTCGCAGCGTTTCAACATTTCTCCGCCAACATACTTAGCAATAAATTAAGAAGCCAAGTGATTTTTTTGCTAAAGCTGAAGTCTTGATAATTGCAGTTCAAGAAGCGATAATAACTGCTCATAAATGACTTCAACAGGGTGGCATACGTGTCCAGCAATGCCCGCCGACGCAGCGACTGGCGCGCGACTTCGCCGGTCTCATTTCGCGTCCATTTGGTAACACATGAGTGGGGTAAAAAAGAAAGAAATACTCGCTTCGCACATGATTTTGTTTCCCTCTTGCCGTAACCCGTAGGGGTCAGCATTCGATCTCTGACCTCAGCGAAGGCTCTAACCGACCGTTCAAATGAGGTCCAACTAGAGAACATAAAAAAAATTCTGCTTCAGGTTAGGCATCGTTAGAGTCTTGGCTCATACAGCAAACGCGTAATTGTTTTGCCGTCGATGGTTCGAGATAACCACGCCAGTTTCGAGCAACGCCGCTTTCGAGCCACTCTGGCAACTCTACGTCCGACGTATCTTTCAGAGATCTTGCGGATACGTCTGAAGTATCTTTAATGAATAGAGCTCTGTATAGGTTTTTTTGCTATCAAAACCGGCATGCATGAAAGCTGCTAATCCGACGCCATTTGCTGTTGTGTAAAGTTATAGTTACGAATGTTGTATTTGCGGGTTCAGATGTTATGATTGAGTAGTTTTTCTTTTTTTTTACTTTGCGGGAGTGTTGTTTTACAATTCACGCGGTGAGAGAAGTCAGTATTGATTTTTACCCAACGGCCGAACGGATACCGTTCACCAGAGTCCTTCAATGCTTTTCTTCATTGCTTTTCTGGTCACGAAACTTCTCCGTAACGCTATGGGAGAGCTTCATATGGGGACCAACGCTCTCGCGCCGTGGCGCTACGAGTCAGGTGAAGGCGGCTTGGACGGCGGCGGCCGTATTTGCCTTGCGTTGGAGCGCGAGCTTGCTGGTGTTTGTTGTGTGATATAGCTTTCTAAACTCATCAGGATGGGCGAAGTATGTGAACTACCATTCCTCTGACGTGCTGTGTACCTGGTTGCCGCTCTGGCTATCGGAATACAACAGAAAAGGCTTCGTTGTTCGGCCTCCCAAGCGACCGCGAACAACGCGACAGTGGAAGCGAGCCATTCCACGACAGGAGACGGACGCTTTCAGCTTCGAGTGGAAGGCCATTCGTGTGTTCGGGAAATATTTCGACCCCACGGGCATTATTCGAGCCGATGAGTTCAAAATAAGTGGACAACCTGTGCTTCTGCAGCCAGAAGCTCAAGCTCCGCGTTGCCCCGGATATTAGAAAACCTGCCGGCGTATCTTACAAAGCCCAAGCCACGATCGCGCTCACAATGAGAAAATCCGTCTGCTAAACGTCGTCGCGTTTCGTCGCCGCGTTTCGTCGCCGCACAAAGATCGGACTGCAGCTACTGTGAGTTTGGTTATCCAACCAGATATTTTGAATTTGGAAAGCGGAGCATGGCTATCTTTGCCTGCATATATTTTTTTTTTACTTGCCCGCCGCGCTTGCCCAGGGGCTAAGGCGTTGTGCTGATAAGCCCAAGGACGCGGGTTCCCAGCCGCTTTTCTGATGGAGGCGAAAAGAAAAAACGCTTGTGTGTTCGAGATTTCGGCGCAAGTTAAAGATACCTGAGTGGTTAAAATTAATCCGGAGCACTACACTACGGCGCGCGCCCCATTGCCTGTGTAGCGTCGGCACGTCAAACATCATAATCAATCAATCAATGTTTTTTAACTTGCCGTTTCGGTGGGAGGGGTGTTACAGGCACTGAGTGGGTGAGTTTTTATCTGTTGACACCCTATGCCTATGAGAACAGCCGAGAAAGTAGCTCAAACCTGTAGCATTTACTCCTACCCTGGCCCCTCCGCGCGCCCATTATTCTGCTTCCATTTCGTGAGCGTTTTTTTCCCTGCTGTCCACGCTAACTTTCCGAATCTCGATTATAGTTTTACATTATTAGCGCGCTATAAAATAGCGCAAATACACCGCTAACCCAACGTTCTTTACGTTTGCACACCTATTTGCTCAGCGCAGCATGTCGCGCCCAGGGGTAAATACAGATTTAATTCTGGCGCTAGTTTACTCAAATCATGCAGGCGGCTGCAAAGGCTAGTCCAAAATTGAAAACGCCAGATGACCGCCTTTTCGAAGCGAGAATGTAGCGGTGCTTGCCGAAATGAACGAACACTGCGACATATGCGCCTCAGTAACACCCGTGGTCATGCCTCAGTTTCACAGCTGAGCTACGGGACAACAAATGACTCAAAAACAACAACTGACTGACTCAAAAGCTGACTCAAAAACTTCGCTCGCATTTTTACTGGTGGAAATGAAGAGCAGATGAAAGTAGGCGCGTGCCGGCGGAGAAACAGCCGGCCAGGAACCGTCGTCGACCGCCGGCGAAGCCTTCACGTTAACAGGGGCGATCCTAGCGGCAGCTTTTGTCCCTGAATGAAACTTCGGCCGGAGTTTCGTGACCAGAAAAGCATTGAAGGACTCTGCGTTCACTGAAGTCAGGGCCACCTCAGCCGTCATTAAAGTTACGTACGACCATCTGCAACCATTAATAATGAATAACAACTAACGTGACTCTGGCCAGCCAATTGTCGGAACCGGTTTGGCCGGTTGGGTGAAAATAAAAAAAAGACTGCTGTCACTACGCATCAGTTGTGGTTACTCTTGACGAAACTTTAGTGACAGTTGGCATTAAAGCCCCCGGATAATCTAACTAAGGTCAAAGGTCCGAGTGAAACCGACGTTCTTTAAAAAGTTTCCCGGACACGTGCGAAGTATCCAAGAAATATGGCGGGTACGTCCGACGTGTCTTTAGAAATCCTGCGGGTACGTCCGACGTATTTTTAAGAAATATTGCGGGTACATCCGACGTATCTGTAAAAATATTGCTGGTACGTCCGACGTACCTTTAGACACAACGTTCTTGTGATAGTTATGATATATTCGTGGTGAGTCTTAGGTTGAGTGAAAATTCAAAGTGACCCCATTAGGTCTTGTAGGGTATCAAGGTAAAGGTCTCGATACAGGTAATCTCGTGGAATAAATAAAGAAATCTTTCTCCTTATCATCATGATATAGTAATGGCTAGTTATAGATTTCGTAAAAATTCAAAGTTATGCGGCTACGACGTGTACGGTTTGAAAATATTTGTCAAGGTGAAAGAAGGTGGATCGGATACAATCATCGGAAATCACGATATAAATATTCACCGGTTAAATAAAAACGCCTCATTCAGTGCCCCATAGGTATAATTTTGTTCGTGAATTGTTGGTACGCTGTCTTGAAAGCGTGGTTGGTTCGACATATTTCAACGCTCAATATCCGTCAACAAGCCAGCGTTCCCATCAAAAGCTTAGGAACTATTGGCCTGATATGCCTCCTACGCATACACTAAGAAGTTGGTTGGCGCATTTAGTGTATGCCTTCGATCGCGCGCGATATTGCAAAGTTTCAAGAACGGCTTGCTGCAGGCAGTGTCGAATGCAGCTGTGACATCAGCAAAGTCGATTGCTGACGTCTCCACGATATTTGCACGACGTAACGTGGTTTGATGGGTAGATGCCGGCACGCAATTTCAAACCTTCACCTCTAAGATTTTCAACTCGAGCGGTTCTGTTGTTCCGACTTCGTCTGTAAGTTTCTGCATTTTGGCTTCCTCCATCCTTTCCTTTCTTTCCGCCTCTTCGGCTCAAACCCTTCCCAGGTCAATTTGGTGTCAAATAGTTCTTTTTCCTTGGCCTGTATGCGCTCAGAGAGCTCTTTAAATTTCTCTCACTCATGGCGCAGTTTGATTTCCGCCCAGGCCTTATTGACTTCCTTAGCTTAAGAGCTAAGGAAGTCCTTATCCTTAAGCATAATTTCAAGAATCACAAGCCTAGGCCTCAGGCAAGGGCTAGCTCTTCACAAATATATACGAGTCCCTTCATTGTAATAACCGGCATTATTTAAATTGGCTCTAGCTGCTTTCACAGGTTAAAAGTTTTTGCTCTTCTTTTAATAAAGAGCTACTAGTAGGGTACCCGCAAGTAATTCCCCACATTGCTTTGTTGCACCCTCAGAACAAGCTTTTGTTTGAAAACAGTTTTACTAAAATTAAAACCATCAGAACTTTCCACAGTCCTTTCCATAGTTCTATAAAGTACGATAACATGTGCCAGGGAAGACAGATGAAGTGAGCGAACACGTTCGGTGGTCACCACTCTTGCTTGCCGCGTCGTCCATACTACCACGTCCACAACGGTTGCGCCGCGGCCATCCCAATTCGGTCACCCCGGTGGCTAGGTTGCTTTGCCGAGACTGCTACGAGCGCGGCGCAGATCTGAGCGACAAAGTTGTCGAGCCGACGGCGAGTTAAACCGCAGTTTATATCAAGTAGGTATGAGCATAATAGGCAAGATACGTTGCTCGCACAAAGGCGACACAACGTTAACTCTATTCCTTCGTAAATTTCCGCTCGGCGATTATCGCCGTCCCTCGTCCGCCGTGAATTCTCTTATTTCGCCGTGGTTTTATTCAGGGGATCTGTTGCATTACCCAATTTTTGGCACCTCATATTTTAGTGGGTAAATATTGCAGGCACTCGTGGCCAGGTCGCCCAACAATAAAAGAACATGAATAACTGCAGTAAAAGTAAGGTTTTATAAATATTTGAAATTGGTGCCCGCTACTTTTTCCGTTTTGGCGGGGTCACATACAAGTAAGATATGCGGCATAGTTTGTTGTTGCATTGCTTTAAGATGCTAAAAAAATACCAAGGCAGAAAGAGTGTTTATAGAAATTCAAAAGAAAGTGCAGCCTTCCTATACTCGGAAAGAGTGGTGCCTAGTAATTTCTGTACTACGCATGCGTCGCCTACTAAGATATGCGGTTAAGGTTGTGGTATTGTTGCTTCTAAAAAAATATGAGCCCCGCAATTTTTTTAATAGTGTAACATAAGGATGTGCATGGTTGTTACGTCATGAACAAATGGAATAGACACAAAATAACCCTGTAAGAGTTGTTTTATACTACATGCTAATGGGTTGCCTGGCCTTTTCTTCACTTGGGCGGTGTCGTCTTCGTCCGCCACAAGGACACATGTCGAGGTTTGGTGGTTTCCCTTATGAATTCTTCAAAATGGGGTGCGGATAGTGTTTTGGGCGCTGAAATAAGATGTGCAGGTGTGGTGTAAATGGGAAAAAAGAAAACAAATATGAACCGAGGCGTGAGCGGGTCGGTTGTACATTGAATAGTTAGCATGCGATGTTCTCTACACTCCTTCAGAGGGCGAGTTCACATAATAAACAAGTGAACATTGTAGCGGTATTGCTTTCAAGTGCACACAAATCTCACAGGGCGACTGGGGCAATCAGTTCTTACCAGGATACGCACGCATCGTCAAGTCGGGAACAATTGCGGTCACCGAAACCGCCCTTTATTAGTGGCCTTTATATTAAATTTTTAGCATGTTTCCCATTTTACATCCTCCATCACGGCGGCATCCCCGCTATTAAGCGATATAGTGAAGGTTGCCGTGTCGCAGTGAGAAGCATTCTCAAGGCACCAAAATGTTGATAAATTGCCAACAAGGCACACACGAGTGTTCAAGTGTCTTGGACAAGTTAAAGGGACACAAGCAAGTGCAGCGAGAGCCGATATTATAATAAATATTTTACAGCCAAGCGGTAAAGCGTTGGGCCACTGTGTAGCGCGTACCGATACATTAGGATTGTAAAACTGCGCGCGAACCTTCGCCATATTAGAAAAATTTTTATAATATAAAAAAAGAGGTTCTCAAGGTCCTATGTTTTTCTAAAGAAGGCTTTTCTTGCCCGGGAAACATATCTTCCGAGGAATTTATTTTTATAAAGAGGTGAAATCGCCATCAGAATATAGGTGCAACCTTGGTTTTTCTAAACAGGCTGTTTCGCATAATGTGTCGCACGGTGAAATATTGGAATATAGAAATGGTGCACAGTTAGAAAAATTAGATCCGACTCTTTTGCTATTGAAAGTATTATGAAAAAAAAATATTGCAATCCTTAGCTGGTCAGACGACTCCGTAGTAACGCCACTTCAATTACTCGTTAATATTAGTACACACAGAAATTTTACAAGTTGCCGAAATATTGTTTCTAGACTGGCCATGCGGTGTTGCGCAAGGGGATTTGTGGCTTGGAGTTCGTTGTGCACTTCAACAAGACGTTTCTTGGTTCTTTTTTATTTCCTCTATAAAAATTCCCGGATTACGTTGAACACGCACTCTGGTTACATATCAAAAAAAAAAGTTTTTGTTAGACTTTTGTCAGTGACTTCAAAAATGCCCGTGCACGAGAATGGTGTGCCCCAGAGAAATATTAAACTGCACATCTTCCACAGTTAGGATACACTGGTTTAAAAAGTATTGCTATCAAGAATTATTTGGCAAATATGCCGAATTCGTTACCGCATCATTTATATGAAAAACATTATCACTCTATGAAGCCCGGAAGCAATTTAACGTCTGTGAGAAAAAAAAATATTTAAAACTGATTCCAGAAAGAAATGAAGTTCACAACACCGCCCGGGACTTCAAAATAGCAAAACTGTACAAAACATCCACGTTACGGTTAAAGTCCACGATTGCATCACCTACGCATCTTCGCTTCCGCAACGATCTTTACCTCCTCCTTGTTGTTATAAGCGCTTCCTTCATTTTTTGAAGTGATGATCAATGGAAAGCACCTAAGAGGGGCGTAAGCAATGGCGTGTCTTTCTGCTTGCCAGCCAGTTTTGCCACGATTACGGCAAACCTTGTACTTTTATTTGCCCATCTAGGTCAGTCCCTTGGTGGGTGTGGTTTGTTTCGCAACCGGCGTCGGGGATGCCTCGGCGACCAAAATGAGGCACATAAAAAGCAACGCCCCGCAAATGGCTGCAATGCCGCTAAATCTTCCTTAGTGGTTATGTTTGGGTACATGAATATGTTCTGGGGGCGCTGGGCGGACCAATAGGAAGGACCCTCGCAGAAGCGCTGGCAATGTTTTGTTAACTCTTTCGCTACCGCCGGAAAATTGAAAAATTTTAGGGGTCTAAGAAAACATTTTTTTCCTGCTGAAAATTGGTTAGGCACTAATTACAGGAACGCAAAATGGAGAATATTTAACGGCTTTTCCAATAACACCAGTTTTTTAAATGTTTTTGTATATCACAAATGTGAAAAAAAATATTAAAATCAACATTTTTGTCAAGTTGTCGAAAAAAACGATAAAAAAGGAGTTGTGTATATCAAACCACCGGCAGTAGAAAAAAAATTCCCCGCATTTCCCCGAGGGGAAGAATGTGAAAGTGCGAATGCACGAGTTGAATTGGCGCGGTTCGGTAATGTTCGCGAAAAAGAGATAACACACAAACACACAACTACAAAGAAAGAAAGATGCATTTAGTCACAGACACCTATTTGTGTTGTCGTTGTACTTGATTGCTAGAGCGGATCTCAGCTTTGACATTTCGTGTCGGTACTCCTTTAAGCGGGTGCATTAGCCCTTCTCACGCCGGATTCCTGGCCAATCCCCCACGTGGGTATGTGCTATGTCAGCGGCCAGGCAGCGCGCGCCCATCTCCCCCCCGTTGCCAAGGAAGACGAGGAGATTCCTGGCCAATCTCCCACGTGGGTATGTGCCATGTCAGCGGCCAGGCAGCGCGCGCCCATCTCCCCCCGTTGCCAAGGAAGACGAGGAGCGCGCGCACCCGCAGCTGTTGCTATGCGGACGGCGGCGGACGCTTCAGGCTCGCCTAAGAAGTGCATTCGCACATAAAACTAGAATATACATTTTGTAGGAAAACATTTCAAAAACACGCCCAAGAAAAAATGTCGACTTGTGCGGAACAGCTTGTCAGATATATTAAAAAAATGCTAGCACGCACGGTGCTCGTGTCAAGAGGTTAAGCCTAACCACAAATTCAAAATGCGCAATTTTGGGTGCTTCCCTGGAACAAATCTGCGGTTTGACATTTTCAGATGCACCAATTTGCCCCCACATAACGTAAAAACATCTTGCCAAAGACGGTCTTTGCATTTACAGCGAGCACAATATTTGGGACAAGCACACGATGCGGAAAAAAACATGCTCGAATTTCAAAACGGTACGCCGTGGGTGATGCTTGTTGACGTTCACGGTCAGTTATCTCTCAAAACAGAAAGTTGAGCTTGATTAACATCTTGTTACTCGCAATTGTAGCCTTTCTCTCAAAAATTAGGTACGATGCGCTAGAATCCTGCCCTGCAATCTTTGGCCGAGTAGCAGATGCGCGATGAAAAAGATCAGCACAACGAGCCTCCTCTATTGCAGCGCCTCCTAACAGTCTTCAAAAGAAACAGTAAAAAAAAACTTATCGGAGACTCCGTCAAGATAGGCAGCCCAACGAAGCAGCAACATTAGACACCCTCATATATCCTAGCATAGAAACAAAACTGGAAGATGAATAGCTGGCACTGTAAAGCCCGTTTGAAGCGCGGTCCTCGGAGGAACAAATATCTGGTGACTGAGTGTGATCTTTTGACTTGCATCTGAAGTTCTTATCGCAGAAATCGGGTTAGGGTGGGCGGAAATCAGGAGTGGCGTGCTTTGTTCAAAGATCAGTCGTGCACGGTCAGGCGCCATGGCAGGTAGCCTTGAAGTTGGGTAACTGCGTAGTAGCGCTAAATATAAATTTCGCGATACAGAAACGAACCCGAAACTGTTGTAAACTGTTTGCGAATGGTCCTGGGGTAAGTAGAACTACAACAGAACTTAGAAGAACGTGCGCAAAGGCAATATAACTGCCTAAAATCATAAAGTAGCTTTGCAACCAGGCACTGCTTGACATTTTCTGCCGATTTCTGTAAGTATTACTGTCAGAGCGCGAACCTGACGATAATCGTTTGCCGGTTCACTATTGACACCCTGATAGCAAAAAACAAACGCTGGTGCAGAGTAATTACGAGTTGCAGGCATTCCTCGTTGGTAGCAGTGAAGCTCGATGACCACGCCCCTTTTCCACAAACAGGTGATTCAAAAGCGTGTCAAAAATCACGTTTCCGTACCAAAATGGAAAACAAAACTGATTTTGAAAGGCCATTTTTGATCTACCTCCAAACAGCTTTACTCTTTCGAGCAACGCCAGGAAAGCTATGAAAAGGCGCTCCCAAAGTATAGATCAAATTGATCGATTTGAATAGGTGCGGTAGCGAAAGAGTGAAAGGCTGGGAGGTAAAAGAAAAAACGCGCTCACGCGAACAAGGCTTCTTGCTAGTTTAAACGGCGGATACGCCACACAACGATGTGTTCAAGTGCTTGCTGGTAAAATAGTTGCGTTGTGTTTTCTCGACAGCACAACATCCATGTGGACCCTCAGGTTACCTTTATTGGAAATCGATCCCTGTTGAAAAGGAATATCAGTTTTGGGGGGGGGGGAGGCGTTGAATCAAAACTTCATTTATTTCCCACATTCACGAACAAAACACCAATACAAATACCACACAGTCAAAAGGTGCTGTCCCACCATCCTTATGGTTCAAAGAAGCAACTTCTAGTGTATCATAATACCAGCTTGGTGGGCTTCGCGGCTGTGCCCACAGACAGGCCACTAACCCTTTATCCTCATCATGCAGGTTTTCGTCTGTATCATCGCCGAGCTGCTACCTCCTGCCTTGGTGGCTGCATCGTCTGCCACCCCAAGAAGCTGCCTACCTGCTTCCAACGAAGGCGAACCTTGTGTTTACCCCCCCCCCCCCTTCTTGGCACCCATTCTTCTGGACCTTCGTCAGGATCGTAGAGATAAATCCATCTACCCGGTCGCCTTCGACAACATCCCTCCGCAGTCTATAAAGCACCAGCGACCATTCAGCACGCAATGTGGGCTTCGCGGCTGTGCTAACACCCACGCCGCTAACTCGTTCATCCTGTCATGCAGGTTGGTAGTTCGGGTCCCACGTCTTGTAAAAACCAAGTAATTGATGCTTGGTGCAGCTGCCGAGCCCACAGCGCTGCTGTTTGCTTGTGGCTGAATGTGTGAATATTATGCGTGCTTTGCTGTTGCTATCGGAAGATGTCGAGACAATCCGCGGGCCAGATATCCTCGCTCTGCATAAAAATTTGGCACAATGCCATTCGACAATTATACCTCAGATACGAGGTCTTAAATCAGAGATAGCCACCAGAAACCACACTATCACCGATTTTGGAAAGTGCATTGCTGTCTTTAAAAATCACTGCCAAAATCTTCCGTGACTTCCAGCAGAAGTAGATGCAATAAATAATAATACGGCTGAACTAACTCACTGTGGCGTGGCGAGCTTGTGTGGGGCGAACCTAAGAGTTTTTCGGCGAACTTACGCGCGACTGCGGATTGTGGCTCTCTCCCTCTTCTCGTTCCCATGCCGACCCTCCGACACCAGACGCCGTGCCTGTGGCCCCGGGGTGCTCGCCCCTCATGTGCTCGGAGCGAGAAATAAACAGCTCTTGTCTGACTGTAGAAGCGTTGAGTCGTGTCTGCGGCCCTGGCCGATCTCTTTTTCCCCGACGGCTGTTCTGCGCCGTCACATTTGGCGCCCAACATGGGGCCAGGGATTTTAAGCAGTTTTTCAACGTATGTGGGGTCTACGCGTTCTTCGACCACCTCTTCTGTCACCGCTTGCTACAGGTCGACGTCGCCCACGTTTTGTTAACATAATGGAGCCATCCATCGAAAGTTTCGCAGCCATGAACGACACGGCCAAGACGAAAGCGTACAAAGCCTCCGTCGAAGAGGTAAGAACTTTGAGGGAAGAAGTTGAAGAGATGCGGCGACAACTGACGGAGCTGAAAACAGCAGCTTCGCCATCCTCACAGACTTCTACAGTGCGTCAGCCGCAAGCAACTGACATTGAAGTGCAGCTGCAAGCTACGCAAGAACGGATGGCGGATATGCTTTCCCCAGTGTTGTGTCGCCTCAACCAGATTGAAGCACGGATGTGTGGAGCTTCTCCACCTGCGACAGGCAACGATGACTCCGACACGAGCACTTCAGGTAGTCAGGTGAAAACCAAAAAGAAGAAAAGCTCACCACAGCCAGGAACCTCGGCCGAACCCGAAACTGCAGGACCTCCAGGTAAAGAGAAGGCGCCTTTCACTTCGGTTGCGGCTGCCTCACTTCCGCTGCTTGGAAAGGACGTCACAGCTTGGCTCTACCAAACAGAGTTTTTGTTCAAAACCTTCAGAATTGCCAACGACGTAGCCATCCCCCTGATCGTTTCGAAATTGCCACAAAAGGACTTCATGTGGATGAGACACCACCTGAAGACAGCGGACGTCACAACCTGGTATCAGCTAAAATCAGTTTTCCGCGAGCGCTACCACCAGGATGATGAAGTTGAAACGAAGCAAAAGTTGTGCGGCGCGCGCCAGTGTTCTGGAGAATCGTGCACGGACTTCGCCCTCCGAAAATTGGAGCTCATCGAGCAGTGCAGCTACCCCGAAGCCGAAGCCGAGAAATGCAAGTTGATCCTGGCCACTCTTTCAGAGAAAGCCAAAAAGCATTTCTTCGACAAGAGTTTCAAGTCTCTGGACCAGCTGTTCGATTCGCTACTGCGCTTCCATCAAGTGTCATCAACTGCAGGTAAAGCGCCAGCACTCACCGTGACTGTGGGTACACTGAAGGCTGCACCACCCAAAAAGCAAAGCCCACCAGTTTCTCCCTCAAGGAAACAACCACCCACCAGATCCGGAAGCAGCACGCCCCAACTTCAATTTTGTCTCCTCGAACGCCGACAAACGCTGCGGGGATGTCGCAACCAGCGTCAACTTCACACAGCGCTCAGCGTTCAACTCCTCAGCAGACGCAGGTACGTCGTCTTTGCCTCAACTGCAAGCAATCTGGACCTTTCATCATGTGCGGTAGACAGCCGTTGACACAGCAGTTTTTGGAATGGCAAGAGCGTTTCACCAGTGCCAGCCAGGGAAACGACGATGTGATGCCTCTGACGCTCGTGAGAGGAGATCATTAGTCAAGGGTGTTGCATGTCACACGGAAGCGGGCGGAAAAAGCCTCGATGTTTTCCTGGAGAGAAGAACGATCTCAGCACTTTTGGACTCAGGAGCAATGAGAAGCTTAATGAGTGTTCTCTTGGCACAGCAGCTTGAGCTAGAAACAAATCCATATTCCCGGCATTTAAAAGTTGCAAACGGCCAGCCACTGGTCAATTTAAGAGAAGTGACTGCGTCGATTGTTGCTGACGGCCAAGCATTCCTCCAAACCGTCATCGTTGTCCCTCACCTCGAGAGCGAACCACTTCTCCTTGGGAATGACTTTCTGGTGACATCGAAAGCCATTATTGACTGGGGTACGAACACCTTTCAGGTCCTCAATCATCAGGGACTTTCGAAGATTAACCTTATAAAGCAGACCCACATTTCAGCAACATCGCGGAAGCTTGTAAAGGTCAAGTTTGCTAGCTCAGCCCAAGTGGAAGAAGAGGCACAGATGGAGGTTGGTGGAACGCGCTTGCTATTTGAGCGACACTCCGTTCTTCTCGAACCAGTGCTAATAAGCTCAACGGAACGAGTATTCTACGTTCTCTTGACGAAGTGTTCAATGCAACCTTTTATCCTGACTCCTGGTATGACAGTGGGATTGGCGGAAGTCGTCTCCGACATCACAGAGTTAGATATCAGAGCTGACGAAGCAGAGAATATAGTCCGCTGCAATACTTTGCCGTCTCCTGAGGATATAGAGGAACCAGCGTCCGCCCCTTGCAGTCAAGCTGAGCATCAGACCTTAAACTTGGATCGCATTTCATTCAATGTTGGTTCAACGCTGACACATAGCCAGTTCGAACAAGCAAAGGAGCTCCTCGCAGCAAACCTCGCATGCTTTTCCACAGCAGTACAGATGTTGGGAACACTTCCGTTGAGGAACACACCATACCGACCGGAGACACAAGACCAATCGCACAAGGTGCTCGCCGACTATCTCCTGTTCAACGCGACATCGCAAAAGCGATGATCAAGGACCTAATTGATGCAAAAATAATTGCACCATCCAGAAGTCAATAGGCATCACCGTTGGTATTGGTCACAAAAAGAGGTGGCTCGTTACGCATTTGTGTCGATTACCGGCAACCTCAACGTAATCACGGAAGAAACAGCCTATCCTATGCCAAGAATTGAAGACGCATGGCAAGCTCTCACTGGTTGTAAATTCTTCTCAGTCATGGACTTGGTTTCAAGATTTTTCCAGAATCCAATGAACCATGCCGACACCGAAAAAACTGCATTTGTGACTCAATGGGGACTGTACGAATTTCTTTGTATGCCTTTTGGATTGAAAGGAGCACCCTTGACGTGTCAGCGCGCAGTGGATTCAGTCATTGGAGACGTCAAGTACGACAACGCTCTACTTTACATGGACGACTGTGTCATCTATAGCAAAACATTTGAAGAACACCTGAGCCACTTGCAAGATGTCTTTGAGCGATTTCGCAAGGCTGGACCTAAGTTCAAACCACAGAAGTGTTTTCTCTTTTGCGCATCAATTGTTTACCTTGGGCACGTTGTTACAGAAAACGGAGATTCTCCGGATCCGAGAAAACTAGCAGCTGTGAAGAAGTTTCCTCCACCGAGGAATGTCCAAGAGCTTCAGTCTTTTTAGAACTGACGTCGTACTTCAGGAAGTTTATCCCAAACAACAGCGTTCATGCCGCACCTCTGCGGGCGCTGTTGAAAAAGGATACTCGCTTCCAATGGCAACACCCACAGCAAGATGCTTTCGAAGTACTAAAGGCTTGCCTTTGTGAGCCACAGCTGCTGAAGCTATTTTCAGACGATTTCCGGGTAAACGTTCAAGTGCACACGGACGCATCGCTGCTGGGTCTAGGAGCTTTACTTCTACAAGTGGACAAACGTAGCAAGTTACGGCCTGTAGTCTAACAGAGCCGATATCTCAAAGGCGCTGAAAGCAACTACACCTCAACAGAACTCGAAGCGTTAGCTGTGAAATAGTCCCTGGAACAACTTCGCCCCTATCTAATGAGACAGAAGTTTCAAGTTGTGACTGACCATCATGCACTCTTTTGGGTGATGCGCTACAAAGAGGGAAATCAAAGATTACTCCGTTGGTCTCTTGTCCTGCAAGAGTTCGATTTTCATGTAATCTACAAATCCGGCAGACTACACGGACCTCCTGATTGCTTGTCTAGAATACCTCACTCTGAAGAAAACTCCCACCAAGTTCTTCAAATTTCTTCTAAAGAAGTACGGCAACCGTTGGCAAACTTTGATGAAGCACAATATGCAGACGCTTTCTGCAAAGACATCTTCAGCTTGTTAGCGGGAGAATCCGGTACCAGAAAATAGCAGAAGCGAGCACGATCTAAGTTCGTCATACACGACGGTGTTCTCTACAAGAGAGATCAGGGCCCGATTCACCAACGCTTTCTGATGTGCCTTCCTGCAAGCAAAAGGGCTGAAGCTGTTAACAAAATCCCTAAAACACGCCGCATTTAGAGGAAAATAGTTCTTGTGTACAATACGGGTTATTATAAAACAATTAATAACGAACTGCGAGATCTTATGCCTGCGTTCGAGTCAAATTTTAATTCCCGATCTCTTAACAGTAACTGGTTAGTTTTTAGAGACAAAAAATACGAGTTAGTAATAAAAATATCCTTAAGATGAACTTCCCTTTAACGTTTAAAAGGGCAAAGAATTTAAAAAAAACGTCTTATTCGTACAGCGAAACCTTTTGGTACTGCGTGCGCATGAAACAAGTACTCTGCTGCAGAAGACTTATATTATGCTGCAGTTCGAAGTGCAACAGACGTTTTATTGTATTGACATACCGAAAATTCAAACAAATAACCCTAAAAAGTTCTCGGGAGTTCTAAACCATATAGGTAAGGAAGTGAGCTACGTTGATTGTGCCGACGTTTATAACATAGCGTTCTGCACTGTGTTCACTAAAGAAGCCGATTCGCCACTTTCCTCGCCACCTACTACAACATTACCAATAATGGCTGCAGTGGAATTTTCTGTTGCTGGCATTTTGTTCCTTATCGACAGACTTAAACGTTCATCAGCTGCTGGTGTAGGCAATAACTCAAAACTTTTAAAAACACTAAAAAAATTATTGCAGTGTTTTTGTCCACGCTGTTCTCATTGTTGCTTGAAACAGGAATGCTACCAGACAACTGGAAAGTGAGAAAGGTAATTCCGTCGACATATCAGGTAACAAACGGTTACCCCTAAATTACCATACCATTTCATTAAATCGTCTCATGCAAAATCATGGGACACCTCATATACACTCACATAACATACTTCCTGGACGCTAACAATTTCTTTCATTCTTGCCAGCATGGCTTTCGTAAATCTTCAACTTGTGAAACACTACTAGCGATATTTATTCATAATTTGCACGCTAACCTTGACCGTAACCTTCAGACTGATGCAATCGATCTAGACTTCGCTAAGGCTTTTGACAAAGTACCACACCAACGCCTGTTACAGAAACATGCCCAGTTGAATCTGCACCCCAAAATTCTACCACAGATTTCAAAATTTCTTGCTAACCATTTCCAGTTCGTCGGTATTAAAAAGAACCATTTTAGCTCCCTATAGGTAGCATCGGGTGTCCCCCAATGGTCTGCCATCGGGTTCCTTGTGTTTCTAATATATATTACGATCCATCTATGCATGCATCTTCTCATATCCGGTTGTTTGCCGACGAGTGTGTCCTAATATCATATCATATAATATCATACATCATATCATCCGCAAAGCGATCTGGGTTTTTTAAAGCATCATTTGCGTCATGCCCCACTGGACATCAAACTTGTCGCCTATTATTCTATAATCCTAACTCACCAAAAATATGCGGCTCCCATATGGATTCCGCAGCAGGTATGCTTTATCAATGAATAATATTTTGTGAAAAACCGCGAAACTAGGTTCATTCATTCTTCACATTCATAAGACCCAAGCTATCACTACTTAAACGCAAAACTGGTCTTTCAAATCTTTCAGTGCACTTTCTTTGTACACTTTTGTTTGTACACCAGGCTTTGTTTGTACACTTTTTCTACAGCCGTCTTTATCAACCACCCTACATCAACCCACCAACCCGCATCACCACACTAAGCACCCTTATCAAATTGCCCGTCCACATGCTCTCACAACTACTTTTTCTGCCTCATTACATTTAAACGGAAGGTCACCACACACATTTTCGTTTGAAGACCAGTGTACACGTATCCGTAACCCCCTTTAAATATAACCCCATACATTGGGTCTTTAAGGTATTAAAGTAATGTGATGATGTGATGTGTCTCAGATGGACTACGTTAGGGGCATGTTTTTGTCAGTCACAAAAACAATTTAATTCAGTTGAGTTTGTTCAACATCTTTTTTTGCATTCGCAAAAATGCCAACACAGAAATAAAAGCCTACAAATGTAGGCAGAGGGAGTTCTTGCCGCTCTCTAGCAATTGGAAACAACAAGAGAAAGACTCATCAAGCACTTTAATAACAGAATTAACAAAGACTTAAAATATGATACATTTTTCGTTTATCCTGAACGCAAGCTTGATATGAGGGTTTTCATGTAGGTAGATGGAGAACACAAGCATACAATAAAAAACAAAAGAGTGGATACATACAAACAGATGAGCAAGAAATGAGTAAATAACCAAAACATACGCAAAGCATACTATGAACGTACGAGTGTCTGCAATTAGGGACACAGTCAATGAGCAGTTTATAACATATTCTTTCCCCTTATGCTTCGAACAAGTATTTATATTCAGGTTCCAGGTTTCTAGGCAATATAAAAACTAGGCATAGTGTACACTATTCTGTGCATGCCGTGGATTGTATGTAGTGACATTGTCCACACCAAAGAAAACCACCAAGGACGTGTTGGAAAAATTTTGATTTTTTGGTAAGGGTGGAAATGAACCTTCAGTGGGGCCCCTTTTGAGGAGCAATCGTCTTTGGGGGGATATACAATTTACCACACGGCAGGTAAAAAGAGCAGGAGACTGTGAATATTTCTTCCTTAACGTTACCCTCAAGGCAAAGAGGTCCTAGAGCTCCCTGTCTAGAAAAAGACTGGGAGCCCAGTGGCTTGCGCTTGACCAGGGCTCTCACGGCCACAGATTGAGACCTATAACGCTTGACCTTTCAGCTTCTCGGCGTGGTAGGTAAAAGCTGAGTACGGTGGCTCGGGGTATGGGGTGTCACCACTCACCGTAACTAAGATTACTCCAGGAGGTCCTTCTGGGTGACACGACTTGTTTAAAATGGCCATTACCTTGACCTTTCCTGCGTACTGTTACCATTTTATCAAGTAGAACTATGAATGAAACACCAGTATTTTTACGGCTAATGCATACTACATTTTCGTTGTGTGAAGTCATCATTTTGAACAACGTTTTTATATGTTCGTCGCTTGGGCAGAATTTTATCGTTTGTTGTGTGCAGCGTCATCCAAAATGTAAACATAACACCACGGCAAATACTTTGTTCTTAAATTCAATATTTCGGCTGATGCCTCGAAAGTAGAATTGAGACGGTTTTGTCTGCCACGCCGCTCTAAGTTTTCTGACAGAGAATGGTGATAAAATACCCGCGGCGTCTGCACCTATGTATACTGCGGAAATAGCAACAGTACCCACGCACACATCAAACCACACCCAAGCCACTTTCGTAAATAAAGCAAGTAGAATGCAGTACACGTCCAGACCACAAACGGCACATTGTAAAACTGCACACGGAATTATACAAAAGTGGACCGCACAAGAGTCACACAGAATTACCAATACGAGGATTACGGATAGTCAACTTACAAGTAACACAGTCACACCTGCTCACTTTTATTTCACCTCATCTGTGCAGTAGGTTTGGAGACCACCTATACGTAGAGCCTATTCTAATTCCGGGTATGGAACTTGACAAAATGTGGCACGAACACCTCGTGCAACTGCAGAGACATTTCATACTCGCCCCAGCATTCTCCGTCTCTGGGAATCCAAAGATATTTATTTAGCACTCTTCAAAGCACTAATCAGAAAAGATTTTCACAGCTGATTTCATAATGGGAAATATCACAAAAGGCTCTCTAAACCTGTCATCTTCATTGCTTTTAAACCATTTTACACTCATTCTTGCTTACACAATTTAATAATAATATTCTTTATCGCATCGGTTAATCCGTCTTTTTAGGGCACTTTGCCCTAATGGCCTTGCGCCATAAAACACCCGCCATCATCATTAGAGAATTAACTGTCTCTTTCAACACAGGTCTATGTAACAAGTAAGGTTACGGAAAACAGGCTGCCTCTTGGTCTACAGTAACTGTTGCGAAAATAAATATATGCAAATTAACCACTGAAACATTTTTGCAATAATGCACCAACGCTTCGCTGCAGGTCACCTACCTTCAAAGTTTAAATAAGAGAATGGGAGAGAGAATGACTGTTAGTGCGGCCATAATAAGACGCATTGTTGTTTTGCCTTTTGCTAAAGTTGAAGATCAATAAATTTTACGGAAACGTTTCACAAAAGTATTTATTGACACATAACTTCACACTGGGGTGACATAGCAGAAAGCCTATGTTCGCAATTTTATGGTACAGAAGAACTATTCAAATGTAATATCTAAAGTTTTTGTTTTATGGCTTCCAAGAATAGAAATTCCGACGACGATGGTAAATTCCTGGTAAATGGAAAGCCAACCTATATACTTATGTTATTGGGTACCCTACACATCTGCCCGAAGCCGATTGTGTCATGTAGGTAATAGAAACGTAACCAATAAATTTCTGTTTATTTTATTGCCGTGTTGAGAACAGTACTATCTGAATGGTTAATGGTTAATGTATTTGCGACTTATCGTGCTGCAGATTCATGCATTATAACAAATGACCAAACAAGTCTCTAAAACAACGAACTTTCATAATTTACTTACACTGAAATCCTGCACAAAAACAAACAAAACTGTCACTATTCAATTATATTTAATGGTTTTAATTCAATTAGGCGGAAGAGTGTAGGACTATTACAAGACATATGAGGTTACATAGCTCATTCAACGAGAAGCAGCAAACGCAGACATCGTGCTTTTTTGGTCGCAAGCAGCCGATAGCAAATATTAGGTACAACATTGCGAGGAAACATTTAGCCAAGAATTACGTTTAAAGAGTTCAGTTAAAGTAAAAGAACAAGAGCACGTATGCCAGTGCTCTTTTGTGGGCTATACAATCGTCAACGTAGTGTGAAAATGAGAATGTGTGCACAAAGGTAACAACTAGAGAATTGAAGTAAGTGAGCCTAGCGTTATATTGTCTGTCACCTTTCCTTAGGAGGGCGCGCAGTTCATAAATTATTGGGTGTTAACTCGGCGGAGGTAATACCTCACCAAATCTAAAAGGCACAGGTGGCGACAGGGTGGCCATTTGATGTGCGGCTTTTGCTGACCATTCGCAACTGCAAGTTCCGCGACGCAGTTTGGCAACACGCAATTTGGCAACATAACAATCAAAATAACGTCGCAACAGATGTCTTCCTTCACAGTTTATTTTCGCTGCTGTACTAAGATTTTCAGACTGCGGCGTTGATTCGTGTTGTTTTAGAGAGGCAGAGCGCGTTATTTCAGCCGACAGCGTTATATTGGTTTTCGTCCAATATATGGAGCGATTAAACCGCTGAGATCGTCGTTATGTGCGTGGAAACGTCGCGGGTGACCGAGCAACAGCATCGCATTTCGATCACGGAATGCTGCCTATCTCGGGAGACGAACATCGAAGAAGGGCAGTGTCTGTGCGTCAGTGAAGTGCAAGCTTTTTGCTTCGGCTCCTATTCACTGTCACAGGTAAGTCGTGCACGTTTAACTACCAGGGTTCAGGCTGTGGTAGAGCTTCATTATAGCATTATGTGTACTTCTCTGGACACAGTGCAAACTGCAGAAAAAATCTAACTCGGAAGGGACAGGGCCGTAAGAATCCTTTCGTTTAGTTGTTTTTGGCCTTTACGCTAATATTCATGGTAAAAGACCAAAGGCGAAAACGCACCGATATCTTCCCAAACAACCTTTGGCTGTCCCCGGAATAGTCGCGCGTACACTTGACATTTTTCTCTAATCATTTTTACAAAAACACCGGTTGTGGGGCTGCGTCGTCTAGCTTTGCTATGTTGTATTGGTACCCGTAGAAAATGGAAATCCGTCATAGACTTCTCTTGTTCTTTAAAACAGTGTAAGGCCCAACCAACACCGCAAAGAGGACTTACATTTGAGGAACTGTTTTGGTGAATCTTTGCGAACCTACCCCAGTGACGTTGCTGTGGACTGTGTAGATTTATATTGTAGGACTCCTTTTTTTAAAGTTTACACTCATAACCGCTTAGGACTTCTGATGGCCACAGACTGCCTTGCCGCCTACGACGTTTAGAATAGTTCTCCTGACAACTGGTTTAGGACGGGGGTAGTGTGATGAGGTCTGTCTGCAGAGATTCCAAAGCGGTCAATCTCCTCAATAATATGGGTGGGATCCGCGATTAAGGAACAGAAGATAGAAGCTGTTCTGTCTCGGAGGCAGCAAGACGGCAACCTTCGCGGTGTAGGCCAGAGGACCATCGCCGGCTCTGCCATCCGAGCCACAACCCGAGCTGTCAACGAGACGACGGCCGAGAATGAGATAAGAAGCTGTTGCACCCGTTGGAGTGAGGGGTGTTCTGGTGGCATAGAGCGCGGGCAGCGAAGCCGCGCCATGGCGCACACCTAAGCTCTTCCATACCTCCGCTAGCCATTGGCCACCATCTCGTTCCTGGCCAGTGGGGCAACCCATCTTCACTTAACGACAGCAACCTGCTCCGTTGGCCCGTCACTACTTATCGTCCACCAGAGAAATGTACCTCTCCGCTTCATCACTTCGCCACGGTCTCGCCTCTACGACCGACTCAAATGTATGACTCGTGATTTTTAACAATGTGCACTCTCGTCCGCCCCTGAGACTGTTTCCGCGTCTACTCCGTGCATGTGATTAAGCATCCATTACGCTATGTACATACATCATGCTAATATATTTGGTGAGTGTGCGTGTTTAGCGAGAATGTAATCTGGGTTCGTTACTCTCTACGTGGTCCGGACAAACATTTCTTACAGTGAGGCAGGGAAGCATGCCCTACATAGTCTGGAAAGTTTCGATAAATGGAACAAATAGAAGCTTAGTCAAACAAACCTTGAGATGAGAATTTCGGTTACGAAACGCTGGTAAAATGGCCGACTGCGTGTTTTGTCTTCATTAGTTCGAGTTAAGTCAAACGAACAACGTTGGTGGGAACGGTGACCTGGGAGAAACAATGCTACACTTCTAGAAGTTACGGTGGAGGTTTATGCGGCAGAAATCTCATAAAGAGATACGCAGTGAAAGCGCAGGTTCCAGGGGAGAAATTTTTTCGCTTGTTTATTATGAAAGGAACCATTTTTGAAATAATCTTGTTACACTTATACTAATATATACACGCCCCAATATTGGAGGAGAAACTTTCCTTCATTGAGGCAAATGTTTTATATTGCCACAGAATCCAGATTTGTAGATACGTGGCGATAGTGGAAGTTTTTTTTCGGTAACAGTAGCAACAAAATTTTGTTAGTGGCCGCTTTTTTTCATGCGTAAAATTAGATGAGAGATTTTCTTCTTTGTCTATCAAATACACTACGGGTTTACTATCGCTAACAGCTCCGTATTTGACTACTGGCCATGTTCTCAGCGCACGCAGTAAGCGGAGCAGAAGTTTGATGCAGAGCTTCACCATAAGACCTCGAAGAAAAGGTTGATTTCCCTAGACATATTTTCGTATTTTTCGGCTTGACGCAGTTTTAGTGCTCTTTTGTTTGCAATTCTAATGCCCTGCCTTGAATTAGTGAGGCTCGCCTGATGACAGTTGTTTCGTTTGTCAGAATAACGCAAATTGTGATGTTGTTTTACTAGCCTGTTGCTGCCTCATAAACACTATTGTGCAAGACTCATGCACGGAACATTGCAATTACGACCTGATCACGTCTTAAAGGCTGATCATGTCCTCAGAAACTTTAGGGAACAGAGAAGAGACCGTATTCAGGATCACATGACAATACGGACAGCGTTTTTATAGGCTGCCCGGTGAATTGTAGACATTCAGACACTTCTGGTAATGGTTACCAAAGGTACTTTGCCGAAAAGTATGCAAACCCTAGTGAGACATGTGAGACTGACAAGTGTGCCGTGCTTTGTTGGTGGGTAGACTTCTGATATTTTGGAAAATATACAGGGGCTTTTCCGAAGTGCTTACCCAGCATATGTTAGCATGTAGCATGTACATAAGTTTTAGGGCGGTGCTTCAGTACCATATAATTTAAAATTGTGCCGTCTACAAGGAGTGAGTGGGGTGTGCGTACGTGAGAACTAGTTGCGTTGCTTGTAGTTATGGCACAATCTAACAAACAAGCTCTCTTAGACTAAGTGAGAAGAGCATAAGAACTTGCGGACTTCTGCCTACCTTTTCTTGTAGAAAACGCAGTGCCAGGAGTCTCAGTCAGCCGTGAGCAGCCCTCCTCCTTTATTATACCATTCTGACATGGTCAGTGGTTCATGCGATATAGCACGATGAGCGTGCTCAAATTTACAATGGCCTGTTTATTTTTTATTTCTCTTTATAGCTTTCCAAAACGGTTACTGTGTGTTTGTCAGCATCACCACTTCAATAACATCTGTTTTATTATTGTGGAGAGCTTAAGTTGTGATTCTTGATGACCCTTGCCTTTTCCGAGCCTCTATGTGGGCTACAAGGGAAAATCTGCCCCTAAAACAATTAATAAAAGCACGAGTGGAATTTCTCGTCCTTGATTTTCGCCTCAAGCTTTTAGTTTACGGCTAAGCTGATATCGACACGATTCATGTTTTGAATACAGGTTGTTTAGGTTCAGTTAGTAGATGTGGCTTCCAAAATAGTTTTCTCCTTACATCCAATTTAGCATTTCCTCAGGGTCCATGTGACTGAAAAAATTATGCAACAGTCAGCCAAAATTTCTGTTCCTTTAATTATACAGGGAAGGACCTGGTGCCATATTTTTGCTTGCTAGAATGAAGCTACTATGACACGACGCACGCGGGCTTATAAAAGTTTCGCAAGATGAACTTTGAATGCTTCATATGTGCTGATATAGGCTCTTTATTTGAAAGCCTATTGATTGCACTATTTAACATGCGAAGGAAGCTTTTGTGGCTTTGTAATAACGTTTGACCTAAACTTCTCTTTCAAAAGGAAGGATGTCAAAGTAGTACCTCATTGCTGATACAAGCAACCGATCCCTAATGCGCTATGCTTCCGCTTTATGAAAACCAACATTATAAATGATAAGCTTTCTGACCGCATAAAAAACTTGATTACCCTTATTCCGAGAGTCTGCGGTTCCCAATCAATCAATCAATCAATCAATCAATCAATCAATCAATCAATCAATCAATCAATCAATCAATCAATCAATCAATCAATCAATCAATCAATCAATCAATCAATCAATCAATCTATCAATCAAACAATCAATAAATCAATCACTCAATCATTTATCTGCGTGCTGAGGAACAGCCGGGGGTCTTGGTGTTGGTTTACGGAAACAAAAACACACGAAACACGTTGCGCTTATTTCGCAACTAAAACTATCAAGGTAATAGTAGTGTTTACACTGGAAGAAAACAACACGTTTTGAAATGAGCACACACAAACACCACACTTAGACACACCGACACATATGCACAAGTAATGCCTAACTGCAAGGCATTTCTGAGTTAAGTAGGGTGACAGAAATAAAAAGTGAGTAAAAAATAAATTAACGAAAGCGTGACTTACGCTGAAGTCTCAGAATGAAATACAATCAAGCTCATTACCACTATAGAAAACTCAAGTACGCAATAACTGTAACTTGAGAGTTCCGCTACCATAAACGCACAGACATGATTGTAAAACACAGTAGGGCAATCAATATATGTGTCCAAATATTCTGAGTAAATATGGTGCATGCATTGCTGTCGGAATATTGAGCACATGGCACGCAGGCATTTGGGATTGTAAAAGGTATATTTTATGATCAACGTTCGAAACACGTAAAGAAGAATATGTAGTAGCTGACCACAAGGCACTGTGTCGTCAATAATTTTACATAGGAAGAGAATATCAGCATTATTCGGCCTGTAGGTAAGCATAATAGGGTCAATAACGAGGGTGATGTGGGGTTCTAATTACTACTATCATCCAAGCGACTGATCAAGATATAGAAAAACTGACTTTGTACCCCTTCCAAAAGCATGCAGTTCATTTTGCACGTGCTATTCCAGACCTCAGATGCATACTTACGCTTAGGACGACATATATTTCTGTATAGCTTGTGAACAGGGGCTTCTTGAACTCCTTCGACACGCGACTCAGAACGCCTAGCGATCGAAGAGCTCTGCGAATAATTATCTGGATATGCGACGGAACCAAAGTTTAAAGTAGAAATTTACGTCTATATCAATAACCTCTGACAAATTTGGTAGTAGTATACCGTTGATGTTATAGAGAAACTAGAAGTCGTGAGTTTGTCCTGTGTATGTGATTACCTTAGTTTTCGATGTCTTGATGAGGAGTTTGGTGATTAGCACCAATGCGAAAAAATGCGATTCTTGTCTGGAGAGCAATTTGGCAGCGTTTGAAACAGATTTACATATTTCTACATCTTCTGTATACAAAGAAAATTACAATCAATAAATACTCGTGAGACATCATTTATATAATTCACGAGAGAAATGCCTTGACAATTGATCACTGAGTGACACCACTGGTGGCTTCATATTGAAAAGAAGACTTCCCGTTTGCACGCATAAAACGCGGCCAATCACGTAAAAATTGAACATGAGGGATTAGAGGGGCCATTGTACATCCTCTTCAGACAGTGTTTTGAATTACAGCTCAATTTTTAATACACACGTTTTTCTAATTAAAGTAGACGTCAACCAGTTAAAGTCTCCCTTACACGGCATCTGAAGCATGCAGCATAAAGTGATTTGTAGTGAACAATCACCGAACTGTAAAGCCTTGTGTTCCAGGTATTATTGTGCTTTTATACTGAACGCGTGTGAAATATGCAGTGTGAACTGAAAATTTTAGAAGGAGCGCATAGAAAAGATATCGCTTGGTACTTCGTGGCGTCCAAGTTGGAATCTGACCTAAATACAGTTACAGCCCTCGCCTTCTTCAACCATCGGGAAAATTGCCATTTTTGAGAGAAGTGTAAAATTACATGTCAAGACGGGAACAAGGATATCACCAAACGATTTCTGTACTGCTGAAGGAATGCTGTCCGGGGTGGACAAAAATTGTGATTTTAATTACTGCAGAGCTTACAAAATCAGACTTTCGGAAACCAACACTTGTGTGCATTATAGTAACCAAGACGCACTTGAGGGGGCCAAGCTGCCCCCGGACAAAGCTGTAAGTACTGCTCCCTGGTGTGCAAAACAGGAGGACTTTGATGAAGGAGAGAAAAATTTTCTAATGAAATATGTAATGGATGATGAAACTTGCACGGCTATGCAAAGGGTATATTACGGCGCGAGACCTTGGCCGTTCCAAGCTAATCATTTATAATATACAGTAATCAATGTTCCAGAAATATAGTTTATTAACAATGTGGGTAGTAATGATACAATTATAAAGTCAATATTGATTCATTAATAAAGCTCACTGGACAATCAGCCGTCAAGACGACTCTAACATTGCGCACCATAGCATCGCTAGTCATTTTTCTTCGCAAAGTGCAAGGGGACGCACTGCAAGAATCCGTGCAGCGGAAAGGACAAGAAGAAAGGCAGCACTGAAATGCTCAATTAGCTCCCAATACACAGTCAGTGAGCAAGGCAAGTAAATACAAAATAATGAGGCTACAGACGTGCAAAAGTGTTGAAAAATAAAATAATGTAGTCTAACCAACATCATACAGTCAATCGAGAATGTAAAATCTGGACGAATACAAAAAGACATCACACAAAAAGCATAACGATAGGGAAAATTGCAAAGAAGAACATACAAAAAGTTACAGTACTGTAGACGTTTCATTAAAAACAAATGCATGAAACAAATACAGTAAAATATCATGTAGAATAGGAACCGAAAAGAAAAATAAACTGCAACAACAACCGCAGAATTGACATAATATACGAATTAGTACGAACAACCTCTGTGAAATCAATGTACATGTGAATACGACAAGTGAACAAACATTGCACGGAAAAATAAACCTAATGCATCAAAACTAACCATCCGGGCAAAAACTCTGAATGTAGCTCTGAAAGATACCAAAATTCTCGAGGTGAAATTTGTGTAGGTGCTGTAGTGTATATAGAGAAACGTTTGCTGAGCACTCCAGCTGTATTATAAGTGTGGGTGAGCATTGGAGCTTTTGGTGGAACATAAAAACTGTTTGATCCAAGGTGTTCTGGGCATGAACTACATCCACGCAGCAGTTTGTGTAAGAAAAGAAGGGCTGAGCGCGTTCACCGGAAACGTTAAGAAGCAGTTATCGGGAGAGGCTGCGAAGGGAAACGATCTAAATATATCGTTCAAACTTTGGTCTGTACACCGCTCTACGCGTTGGCGGTCAGATCTACAGGTTCCATTCCAAGATACGGAAGCGTATTTTAGCTCCGGATTACAAACTACTCCAGAGAGGTATAGGAATGAATAAGGAGATCGAAGTTCCCCTGAAAAACGGCATGCCGAACCAAGGAAACAGAGCGCCCGCCAAGTAAGTTGAGTGACATTAGGCGAGAATGTTCAGGCGCTGTCGTAAAGCACGTCGATGTCTTTTATCTATTCAACTAAAGACAGGCAACCGCTGTTATTTCTGTTTTGAAAGAAAACATGGATCGTTTTTCTGCTAGAAGGCATGACCGTTGTTTTCGCAAAGTTTTTATTTGATCTGTTATCTCGGCACCACCTAGAAATTCAGAATATGTATTGCTCCGAGGAAATACTTAGTCTGAATATTTTAATGTCGTCAGCGTAGAGAAGGAAAGAGGGCCTCCTAATTCTAGCTGATGAATCCTCAAGAAAAATGCAGAACGAGAGAGTCCCCAACAAAGAAGCTTAGGGAGTACGGCCTTTGATTTGTAAAATGGGACAAGGGGTGTATCGATGGCTGTCTGTCAGAGTTTATTAAGTAACAACGTATAGCAGATAACACTATGTGCCTTGCTTGTATCGTAGTAGACAACGTCCATGTAGCCGCTCTCAGAAAGTGCAGTCAAGGCGTGCTCACTGAAGAAGGCGAGATTAGTTGTTGTTCACCTTCCGGGTAGAAAACCGTGGTGTTTGCTTACAAGGGCATTTGGTACAGACTTTAGAGAAGTGTGTAGAGTGCTTTCTCAAAACGTTGTCAGCAAGTACAAAGGAGAGAAACTGCTTTGTAGTTTGCTGCATTCAGTGGCTAAGGTGCGTTGCTGAGCACGAGGTGGCGGGTTTGATTCCCGGCCGCGGCCGACGCTTTTCTGATGGAGGCGAAAAGCAAAAACGCTCGTGTGTACGAGATTTCGGCGCAAGCCTAAGATCCCCAGGTGGTCAAAATATTCCAGAGCCCTTCACTACGGCGTGCCTCATCGCCTGCATGGCGTCGGCGCGTTAAATTATACAATAAATTATTTTGCTGCATTCGCGATTTCTTGGCTGGCTGGAAAATGGTTCGCAATAAAGAAAATTTCAACGGCCGGGGGAACACAATTATTTTTAGACACTGGGTATATATTGCAGTCAAGATGTACAAAAATACGCCGTATGATTTAAGAACAGCAGTAAGTATTCCCTCAAGGCAACACGACATTGAAGTTTTAAGGGCTTTAGACAATGAAAAAAAAATCCCATCTAACAGCACTAATCTAGATGCTTGCACTCCACCTAAAGTATTCTAACGAGAAGAAGATGAAGTAGACAGGGCAGTGTAGCGCCATGGTCATCCTCTACCGACGAAGAAGACGGTTGGCGCGCGACATTTTTCGAGCTGTTATGGCCGAATTGTAAATTGGTTGCATCTCTTTTGTAATAATATCGCTTCATCATCGCCCATAGTTCATGTCAGCCGTCCTGCCGCTATGTAACAATATGTTCATTAGGTGTCTTCTTGCTGGACGTGCGTTGTATTTAAGCGTCGCAAAATCTTTGGCCATGCTATAAACCCCTTCCCCATATGCTTATAAGGATATGGGGTATTTGTGATGGACCAGTTGTGTTTACAAAATATTGCAGGCTGAGAAGTTAGGATTCCCAGAATGAACATAGAAGCGCCGGTCACGCTCATAAGTTACAGTAAGTGATGTAGTGGTCTCTCCTTTGATAAATCCCCATTTTCCTATATTTTGTGTGGTAGCGGAGTTTTATTTGAAGGGTCGTAGTAGGTTATTTTGAAAGACAATAACGGTGGTTGGCATGGTTGGGCTCATAGATGGGAATAACCCGGTTTGTACTGCTTTTGACGATTTTAGTGCGCCTCTCTAGAGGCGCATCGAATGAGGGGTGTCTCGAATTGCTGATCAATCAAACGAAAACAACTATGCCAATGTAACCCCCATGCGCATACAGGATGGAGACAATTCATTATTCTTCAGTGGGGCCTTAACACGCGGAATTAACACGGGTGAAGAAACTGAAAAAAGAGACTTAAGCTTGTCGGGTTTGACCAGAGATATATTAGCCATTATTCTGGCGCGTTCTCATTGTTGGTGCAGCAGAGATCTAGGTTAATTTGGGAGCTGTTTTTATGATATTCAGATTTGCTATTCATGTGGAATATAGATATACTAAAATACTGCTGGATATCTGTTTTACGTAACATTTATACTGCTGGTCAGTTAGACTGTCCTATTGGGACACCATTGTAATCGCCCAGATATATATAAAGGTGATTAGGGTGTGATGTGCAAACATCTATAGATGCAGGGAGTTTATTAAAGAAAATCAGTTGAATATGAGGCGCCCCTCATCAATGCTTCTCGCTTTCAGACAGTCGTATGTCCAGCGTGAAAGGATCGTTGTAGCACTCAACTTCATGACGGCTCTAATATTGAAAGTACAAGATATTAAGAATGTTGATAGCCTTTAGAAGTTTATGTATCAGTTGTTTAATTGGAGGGATGAACGTAAGTTTTTCATCCAAGACCACACGTAAAAACTTGCGTTCCTTCTTCACAGGAATCGAAACACCAATAAAGGTGATGTCTGGGTCCGGATAGATCCGACGCTTCCTGGAGAAGACAACAAAGTTCTTTTTTTCTGGGTGAATTTAAAAACCATTCTTGTGTGCCCAGCTGTCCAGTTTTTTGACACCGAGCTGGGCTTGACGCTCACAGCTGGACATATTGCATGATGTAAAGGATACCAGGACGTCGTCTACATAGATTGAATAAGAAATTGTAGGTGGCAATGCCTTCCCAAGGGTGTTAATCTTACCTATGAACAGAGTGCAGCTTAGAACTCCACCTTGCGGAACGCCATTTGCTTGCACATGTACCATTGAGAGTGCGCTACCAAATCTCACACGAAATTCTCTTTCGGACAAATAACTGGCAAGAGTGTTCATCCTGTTGCATGATACACCAAATGACTTCAGGTCACTGAGGATCCCGTAGCGCCACGCGATGTCATAGGCCTTCTCAAGGTCGCAAAACACCATTGTGCAAAACTGTTTATGAATAAACGCATCCATTATATTTTTATTAAAATTTTGCGATAGTATGCCCGCTGGCCTGAATAAGAGTCGAGCACGACGAGTTCATCTTTAGTGGACTGCCCGTCCCTGAAGCCCCCCTGGGAGACCTCGAGATGACCATTGTACTCAAGAAAGTACTCGAGCCTCCTGTTTATCTTCTCGAGGAGCTTGCAAAGGCATCTTGTCAAAGCAATGGGCCGGTAACTGGCAGGTGAGGAAAGGTTCTTTACTTCCTTCAGGAAAGCCAATACTATGGTATCCCTCCAAGAGCGTGGTATCCCTATGGTATCCCTCCCCGAAAACCATATATTTTTCACAGATGTAGAAGTAGAAGATGTCGATGTAGATGTAGAAGAGGTAGAAGATGTACAACACCTATTGAGTGTAGGTGTTGTATCATGGTGTATGTGATTTTGTCTGCACCTTGGGGCTGAGGGCTTACATGTTGTCGTGGCTGGCTTCAGCTCATGTATTTAAAATGTATGTATTTTTTTAAATAAATTAATTTATTTATTTAATATTTATTTATAACGGAGAATTGTAAGAAGTGTGCCACTTGTTGCCATCATGCAGGGACTTCTTTTCCGCAGATATTTTGTGTGTCATGAAAGTGTTTGTGTAGTGTGATGAACTGGACACGTGATCCAAGTGTTGTGCAAGTGTGTTGGCCTGGTCTTCGAGTGTGTCCCCTGTTGTGCAAACAGATGCCGGCTGTGTGTCTGTTGTCCTTTGAGCTTACAAATGTGTATCCTGACTTTGTGTGTGTATGTGTATGAGTGTATGGATATCAAGAAGGTGTGCCAAATCTCTGGGTTTGGCCCAAGGCGCACACGTTTTCCAAAAGCCTTGGCCCATTTCAACAGGAGGAGGCTACCCGATGTTGGGTACCGACGAAGAATACCCCACGCATTTTCAGGGCCTCCCACGCCCGCCTACAGCTCTCATTCCACAAAGGCCTCCGCTGTTTGTACGGGGCACAAGAGGCATGGGGAATGGACTTTTCGGTGACGTCGAGGTGTGCGCCGTGATGAGTTGGGTAGCTTCTTCAACATATAGGTGTCCTATGGATGTGTGGTGGGTTTTCAATGTCTCTGTAAATGTATTCCAGTTAGCTCTTGCTTCATTGAAACTGTTGTGAGAAGATGGAGTGCATTGGCTTTTACCTATATATGTTAGTGAGGTGGGGAAGTGGTCACTGCCATATGGGTCAGTGGCTACACCCTACCCGAGAGGAGGAAAGAGAACTTCAGAACCAATAGCCAGGTCACGATAGGAGTGTGTGTTGTGTGCTATATTAACGTATGTGGGCCTACTTTGGTTGAAGAGGTAAGCTCCTGAAGATGTAAGGAATTTCTTTCAGGCGACCCCAGGAATCCGTACGAGAAGAGCCCCAATGAGGGTTGTGCGCATTAGGGTCGCCTGTTAGAATGTATGGTCCTGGTAGCTGGTCGACGAGCGCCTCGAAGTCATAGCTAGAAAGTGTAATATCAAGACAAATGTAAGCGGAGCATGCCGTTATCAACTTATAAAAATTATTGTGCGTATTGCTAAAGCCTCAAGGATGGTGTTCAGAGTGATAGGGTGGCATGCTAGGGATTTCCGGGCTATAATGGCTACACTGCCCGAGGAGAGTGTGCAGCCAATGCTATCCTTTCTGAATACCAAATAGCTATTTAAGAAATTTAATTTATTTGAATTTAAATGTGTTTCAGGACACATATTATCCTTGGCTGGCTAGGATGCAGAATCTTATACACGTCGTCAAGATTATACAGAAGGGCCTGTGCAGTTTCATTGAACGATATTTTCTCTGCCCATTATTAAGTGTTCAGAGCCTCTGAAGTGTTACTATTTATGTAGTATCTTCCGGTGCTTGGACTCTTGGAAGTGGTCTTTTGGCCTTCCCTACTGACCTAGATGTCGCAGCGCCTTCCTTTCGCTACGATGAAAGCCGGAAGGGCTCCACATCCATGTCGTCATCTGAAGCAAGGGGGTGCCCAGTGGACTGGGCCCCCTTTGCTTCGTACCCCCTTTCGGGTGTTCTTTGCCTGCGCTGCCAGTGCCGAAGGTGTGGGGAGCACCACAGATGGCACAGCTTGTGAGACAGAGGAGTGGGTCGGCGCGAATGCCTCCGTCTCTATATCCTCCATGCCCTTGCATGTGCTTTGGGACAGTGGAGAGAAAGCAGTGGATGCAGCGGCATCCCCAACAGACGTGGTTGCCACCGCAGCCCCTGCAGGCTGACCGAGTGTTGCAGAAGCTCTTTTGGCTGCCCAGAGCAACCTTGGAGTGTCAGGGGCGGGACCAAGTCCGACTTAGGGTACTGGGTCCCCACCGAAACGACATGCCGCTCCGCATCCCTGCCAGCCGCGTCGGAGTACCTTCCCAGGGGAAAAGAGGCAAACCTCTTTCGCGCCTCTGGGAAGGTCAAGTTTTCTGTGACCTTGAAGTTTATTATTTTCTTCTCAAGTTGAAACTTCTCGCATTTTCTGGAGTACACCGCGTGTGGACCCTGACAGTTAAGGCAGAGGAGTTGTTGGGTACTACATTTATCATTGGGATGGTCTTGTTGGGCGCACTTGGCACAGGTTGATTGGTCCCAACACGATTTCGTACCTCGTCGAAACCGCTGGCACTAGAAACAACGCCGCGGATTCGGGATGTACACTCGGACGGAGCACCGCGTAAAACCGGCATTGATGTGGTGAAGAAGAATAGAACGGTCAAATTTTAAGATGATATGTTTTCTTGGTACTATCTTATCGGCTCTTCTAATGGTTATGCATTTGACTGCCGTCACACCTTGACTTCTCAGGCCTTCAAGAAGATCGGCCTCTTCTCATTTGAAAGATCTGGCTCAGAGATCTCGCCTTGCGAGCTGTTCAGGCTGCGGAGGGGCAGGACCTTGATGTCAAGATCGGCAATACCACTCCGCTTCAAAAGTTTTGAGGCCGGATGCTCACTATGTACCCCACTAAGATTTCCCCGGTTGTCTGTTTCTTAGCTTTATAGGGTTCGCCTACAACACTTTCCAGAAAATTCAAAATCAAGAAAACGGACTGTGAAGCAATAGGCCTGGCTTGTTCAAAAGATTCAAATAACAAGAAACTGGGGTGGTTATCAGGTTTTCGAATTGTCATGGTGGGATGTCGCGCATGGTATACTTCGGTCGGCACCTTTTAGGTGGCTGATCATTGGGTTGGGGAACTTTGAAGAAAACCATACAGCATGTATAAAAGCAGTGGACTTGGGTACTTTCTTCGTCAGCCTTACCCTGATAGCTGATGATGTCCCGGAGCTCCCTGCCTGGTAAACAGGCAGGGACCCCATTCGCTAGACCTTTACCTGGTGTCCGAAGGCAACAGTTTGGGCTTTCTAACCCTCCACCTAAAAACACATCGCCACGGTTAGATGAAGCTTATGTTTCGGGGCGCGGGGTCCACTGTGTGGCCAACACCGTCACCAACATTCGCAAGGTGCCCCGTGCGGGGGTAATTTTTGATTATTTTTGGGTTATAAATCCCTGCACCATAACTAGTGAATCCGTGAAAATAATTGATTTAGGAATGTAATGTTCCAAATAATATTTAACACAGCAAATATGCCGTATGCTTTCACCGTAGAAATACTTGTTTTATTATATGTAGGTTTATATGCCTTAAAGTTGGGTCTGTGTGCAGCATCACACAGAATAGCAGAAATTTTCGGCTCATCACTGAGAAATTTCCTATCCTTGATTTGTCCTCCAGGTAAAGGAAATTCTGGAAAATGGCACTTCTGTTTCTCTTCTCTTTTTATGTCGCATATAACTCAAATCACAAGATAGAGTACGCAGATGCGATCGGGCTACAACATCAAGGTCAGAAAATTTTGACGATGTCTAAAAAACACAGAAAGTTCATATGCATCCTCCCTCACCCTGAGCGGAAAGGCGGCAAAATGGATGGAAGAATTAAAGATATTTTTTAATGTGGTTGTATCCTACCTTGCTCATTCAAGAGGATGAAGAGAGATTGAGGAAACTTTAAAAACATGTATACAATTGACCTGCTTGCGCTTGAACCCTAAGCACCACTTCTGACACTGGACGTACACTGTTTTCAAGGGGGCTAGTAATGAAAGCCCAAGACCAAAGCCGAAGTCCCTAGTGCCGCACTTGACTGACCATTTTTATAGCCGTTTCCCTTCCTCATCTATTGCACTCCAAGAGTCCAACTGCGAGCCGACGAAACTCGGAAATACCAGCCGCAGAAGTTTCTTCTTTATTTATTTATTTATTTATTTCACTTACTCTCAATCGCCGAAGCATTGTAGAGAGGAGTGGTTTACAGAGTACACAAAAAAAAAATACAGATGCGGCCAATTACACAAAATCTCTTAAATTGGCCAACTATACGTGGTCGCGACATATATACCATAATCAAGAATAATTACTTCACATCAATATATTCACATCCCAACATATATTCACATTAAAAAAGCATAAAGCAAAATATATGCACATCGCAAAGGAAGAAAAAGAAAATAGGAACGGAAGGTGGCAATGTTTCATGTCAAAGACACAAGCATTAACACCGAGTGGTATATGCTGAACAAATCATACAAAATAAAAGATAATTGCAGATACAAGGGCAACTGTGCGCCAGCACTATAAGAAACAAATTATGATTGGTCATCTGGAACCAAATAGGCATATAGCGAGCTTCGAAAAAGTGTGTGATCTGTTATGGGTGCTATATCTGCAGGAAGGCGGTTCCAATCATTTGATGTGCAGGGTAGGAATGAGTGAAAAAATGTGTTGGTTTGACAATGAGTGATTCCAACTTTATGCATGTGATCAATACGGGACGAACGATAGAAGGGTGGCGATATAAGCAAGCTGCGCAGCAAGTTCTGAGCAGCTTATAAGCAACTTATAAGCAGCTTATAATACGGGACGAACGATAGAATGGTTGGACGAACAAGTTCTGAGCTGCTCTGAGCAAGTTCTGAGCAGCTTATAAGCAACCTATAAGCAGCTTATAATACGGGACGAACGATAGAATGGTGGCGATATAAGCAAGCGGCGAAGCAAGTTCTGAGCAGCTTATAAGCAGCTTATAAGCAGCTTATAAGCAACTTCTGAGCAGCTTATAAGTATTGTGACAGGAGCTTGAGAGTACTCATTGTGTTTAGACATTTTTCTTTCAGTTGTTTAATATTTGGGATAAAATACACTTCTTCACCTTAGAACTTGTGATCCTTTTTGAGTTGGGCCAAAGTTCGTTAAGATAGATATCAGGATCTTGTTGCCTCCCAGGGCTTTCGGAAAACACAACAGAATTTCTTTAACTGGGTTCCACATTGAAGCGTTTTTATCCGCCTATCTAATAAAATTGTTCACACAAAGGTGTACTTTGTGCTCCCAATAAGCAAGTTACAGGAATTAAACCTGAGCTGAGCATCATCTAGACACCTCGAAAAGGTAATGGTTGGTGGCAATGCCGTTGAAAGGGAGTTCATATTACGTATTGAGAATATTTTGCTTAAAAAAAGTATCTTTTGCCATTCTATTTTCCGGCACACGTATCCTTTATAGAGCTGATTCAACATTAACAAGAACTGTAGTCTTGGACATGTAGCTAGCAATCTTGTTCAGCATGTTACCGTACACACCAATTGACTCAAGGTCACTAAGGATGTCATGACAACAGGCTGGGTTGTAATCTTTTTCAACATAAAAAAATACTGTAGCAGATAAGTGGTTCTCAATAAGAGAATTGTATATGTATGATCCAATGAAACAACTTCATCAATGGTTGATCCTCCCCCCCCCCCCCCCCCGTAGCTTGCCTTGAAGCTCTCGAGAAGATTATCATCTCATCGAGGAGCTCGCACAGGCCGCTTGTCAGTGGGACGGCACTATAACTTCCACAAGTAGAAGGGTCCTTCCCCTTTGTAAGGAAGGATACTACAATGGACTCTTTACAAGACGTTCCAGTGTGCCCCAAAAGAGATATCTTGTTGTGTAGGCCCAAGAGTGCCTGAATTGTGTCTGTCTTTGTGTTAGCGCTGTGTAATTGTGTATGTTGTCTTTTCTGCACTTGGACCGGAATGCCTATGGGTGCTCACAGCAGCACTCAATTTATGTACTGAAAAGCGGCAGATGAAAGGGCTGTCGGATCTTTTAATATCTCGCAAAGATTTATTTTCACTGGTTGCTTTGTGCTTGCTGAAATTTTTTTTGTTGTGTGCTCAAATGGACGTGTGTTTGAAGTGTAGCGAAAGTGCGTAGGCCTGGTGTGTCCCCTGGAAACGTTGTACCATCGTCTAGACTTAACTGTGACTACACAAATAGCTACCTATTTCTTCTTGGAGCGACGCCAAATCCGGACTGCGACAATTGTGCTTGTGCCGAAACAAATGAACGCATTTTATTAGAATGTATGGCCTACATAGAACCGAGATACCACTTTCTTGAAAGCATGGAACGTCTAGAACACGAACCAATTACTATCATAATTATTTTAGGACAATACATTCGGCCGTCAAAGCAGCGACAAGCTCTTCGGAGCTTGGTATTTTATTAGGATGAAATCGGCCTTATTTCAAAATTGTAAATTATGTTGCCCAAGCGGAGAACAAAAATATGCAGGTAAGTCCGCTACCGCGCCAAGGTCAGGAGTTTTTTTTATTATTTTTATTTTCTTCCCAGCTCTTCTTTAGGACTTTTCTTCCCACATCCCCAACACACAGCATAGAAGCATGTAGCCGTCTGTATATGCTGGCAAACCTCTCTGCTTTTCTAATAAAGAGCCTTCTCTCTCTCTCTCTCTATGATCTGCTGAGCAGAGGCAGGCTGTGTTTGTTGTTCTTTGAGTTTTCGTATTCGTGTTCATACTTTGTGTTTGTGCAGGAGTTGATGGCCGTGAGGTAGCTGCCCCTTGTGTTCCTTTTTGCCGTACGATGGCCACCCTTCCTAAGTGGTTTTGCCCGCCTAAAGGAAGTGAGGTTTAACAACGTCGCGTCCAGGCGTGGTACACCACACGCCTTCATATGGTCCTCTGGCGCTTGCCTTCAGGCCTCATTCAACCAAGGCCTCAATGGGTGGCGCGGAGAACCGGAGGCCTGGTTAACTGTGTTTTCGGCATTGTATAGGATATGGTTCGTGATCGGTTGAGCTGTTTTGTTAACATCTACGTGAGTTACCGCTGTGTTATTTAGTTCTGAGTTGTCTGTGAAGGTACTCCAATTTAGTCGGGCTTCATTGAGCTTAATTTGGGAAGCAGAACTGCTGACTCGTATGTATTTGTGGGGTAAGAATCCTGGCTCTACGTATGGGCTTGTGCCCACGTTCAACTCAAGAGAGTGGAAAAGAACTGCGGATACAATCGCTATATGAAGGTGTGAATAAATGTTGTCTTCTATATTAGTGTATGTAGGCCGTTGGTCGTGAAATGACGTACTTCTGCGGATTTCAAACATTTTTCAAGAAGTCAATATCAGGCATCCTGGTGGGAAGAGCACCAACGAAGATTACGTGTATTTAGGTAGCGTATGAGTACGTATGGTGCCCGGCAACTGATTGACAAGCAACTCGAAATCAGAGATGGGTAGCTGATAGCCAGGACAGAAAAAAGAGCGAGCTGACTGTTATTAACCTGTTCAGAAATTTTGGTCTAATTGCAACACTCTCATGGACAGTGTTTAAATTGAGAGCATTCCATGCTATGAATATTCCGGCAACAAGAGCAAAAACGACCCGAGGATTGTGCGCTACCTTCAGTACCCATTTAGATGCGAAGCATCTCATTCTCGGGGCGATGTCACTCCCTCCGTCATTGTAGTAGTCGTTGACCGCCGCCCGCGCTCTACTGCGCATGCGCGTCCCTTCAGACCCGTCATTCCACTATAACAAGAAATAGATACGCGGCGCCCAGTTTCAACCACACGACACTCTGGCAGCAACGGGGGTACATAGCGCTCTTCACGCTGCGCTACAAACCGAGACGGGAGCATGTGCTACGAAAGCGCCTTATGTCCTTCAGTCATTAAAACTATGTCAAGAAGATACTGGTACAACGACGGCATGCGAAGTTGAACGTCAACAGAAACGACGAAATGAAACCTAATGGGAACTTCAACGGACCCCAATGCTGCTTCGCATACTACTCAAGGTTCTCCTACGAGAAGATGCTGTAATTTTTTTAAATACTGTATCATTGTTTAGAAACTTCTTGTGTGTACTATTTAGATACGTGTCTAGCAGCCACTATACACTCGGGTGATGGTCACGGAAAATTTTTATACATCATCAAGATTTCTTAAAACTTCACCAGAGTTTCATTCAGATATATTCCTGCTGGGCTGGTGGACTGCGTATGTTCAGGTCTTGTCTTTCGGGGCTGTTTTTCTATCCTTTTTTCGGCTCTCAGGGGCTCTTGGACGTCTTAACTTGCTCCTTCCGGTGCGACCTATCTAGAACGGTTGGACGCGTGATGTTCGGAGTACACTGACAGATCTGAGCTTCTGGGAGCGCACACTTCAGGGAACACTTTGTCTGGCACGTCACCGTCCAGGGTGTCAGCAACTGCTCGGGTGCCACAGGCAGTATGGCAGGGGGGGGCTTTCAATGGTTCTTGGGTATCAATCTCCTCCATGCCCTACTGTATAGTTTGGTATGGTGGAGGGGAAGTGGAGGATGCAGCAATACTGCCCACAAACACGGTTGCCAGCGCAACGGCTCCTGACTCAGTAAGTGATGCGGTGAGTGCCTGGGATGCCCCAGGCAGCCCGGCGGGGTCAGGAGCTCTACTAATTACGAAACGCAGAACTAGGTCCCTGTCGATACCCGGCGTCGCTCCGCACCCTAGCGAACAGCATTGGCGTACTTTTTCTCAGGGACAAGAGGCGAACCAGTTTCCCCCCACTTCGAGAAAGATGTTTTTGATAACCTTAACGTAATGATTCCCCTTTTTCTTATGAAACCTACTGCCTATCCGGGAGTATCCCGCTTGTGGTCCGTGGCAGTTTGCACAGGTGAGGTTGGTGGACTCACAGTTGTTGATGTTGTGGTCCAGTGCGCTGCATTTTGCTAAGGGTGTATGGCCGCTGTACGAGTTTGGGCTGTGCCCGAAAGGCTGTCACTTTAAGCAGAGGCACGGGTTCAGTATTTACGGTCGTACGACACAGCTACTGGAACCAGAATTGATGTGTTTTGGAAATGTCGATCGATTGGTTCACTTGATAATGTTTCGAGGGAATTTCCTTATATAGTTTCCTGATAGGGATGCGGCCGACGGCCATAACATCCAGCTCTTTGAGGCCGTTGAACTGGCAAGCATAACTTTCTCTTCCAGGTCCCGCTCCGAGATCACGCACTGTGAGCAGCTGAGGCTGCGGTGATATGCGGCCGTGATGTCCTTACAGGAATGCAAGTTTTGAGCACGAGAGTTGTCGATTGGTGCTTAGTGCCTACCTTGACTGACCACCAGTTCAGTTTTTGGAGGCAGGGCATCTACTAGTCGACCCTCCGTCGTGCGTCGGCGTCAGGCGTCCGCACCTTTCCTCCGTGTACCCCTCTCCACGCAAGCTGTGATAACACCGCTCTCCCCCTCCCCGGCCAGTTCGTCTCGTGCCGGCTCAGGAAGACACCGGCAACAGTGTTGCTCCAGGAGCCATTAAACGGGAAGCGTGGTCGTCTCGTGCCGGTCCAGGAAGACAGCGGCGACACTGTCGCTCCAGGAGCCATCTCTTGGTAGGGGCTATGTCCCTCCCATATTGCGCCGTCCACCCCTCCCCCGCCACTGTGCTTGCGCGTCTGTCCTCCATTCTCCTCTCCTCCAGCGGTTGTTTCTTGGACGCTACCATGATGGTCCAAAAATTCCGGAGCTCCCTGTGAAGTTGACAGGAGCCCATAGGGCGGAGCTTGACCAGCTATTCGAACACCAGCGTTCGAAGCTTCTAACCCTTCAGCTTTAAACTTCTGACCACGGTAGGTAACAATTTACGCAGGTGGCTCTGGGTAAGCTGCGTCCCTACTTACCATCACCACAATTGCTCAAGAGACCCCTGCGGGGTAAGGTGAAGTGTTCAAAACGGCCTTTACCATGACCTTTGATTCTGAGGTCAACAATTTTATCAAGATCTAGAAATGCAAGCACCAGTGTTTTGACAGCTAAGGCGTACTAGATTTTTGTTGCGCAAGTAATAGTTTTGACCAATATATTAATGTGTTTGTCATTTGCATGGGATCTTAGAATGTGGTCCAAAACGTAAGTGAATGTAAAGCCTTGCGAATGTTTTGTTCTTAAGACCAATATTTGGGTATATGCCTCAAAAGTGGAATTGGCTGTGTGTTTGGTGCCACGCAAGTCAGGGATCACTTAAAATGAGTATGCTGATTAAAACTCTTCGGCTTCTGCATGTACGTATAATGCGTAAATAAGAACGGTGCTTTTACCTACCTCCTGCCACAAAGCAGAAACCTTAGTATTAAATGGCAAGTACACCGCAGTAGAAGGATGGGCAAGAAGCTATACGTATAACAACTAGCCATGGAATGAAACAAAATTGGTTCACTCAAGAATCACTTAGAAGCCACAATAGCAAGATTAGGGATAGGTGACACACACGTAACGCACTCATACCTGCTCACTGTTTTTTTTTGCATTTTTGCAACAGGATTTGAGACCACATATCCGTCATCCGCACTGCATCTCAATGTAAGAGACGTTACACGATACTGCACAATGACCTCGTCCAACTGTACAAACACCATACACCGCGCGTCCCAGAATTCTCCGTTTCTGAGAATCGAAGTACACGTTTTTAGTAGGCTTATACCTATCGGAGAATAACTTGTTATTGCTGACTTATTATTAGGATTAGTCACAGACTAGTACTCTACATCAGCCACTTTCATTGCTTTTAAAATAGTTTACACATAGCTCTGCCTAATGTTTTCGTAGCAATCTTCTCTTGTCTATTAATTATTAATGCTTTTTTGGAGAACTTCATGCTAACAAGCTTGCGCCATAAAAATCCCTTTACGATCTTTATACAGAAAATTGTTAGCTTTCAATATGCCCATGTAACCAGTAAAGTTAGAGAAAACGGCTGTAACCTTTATTTATCAGAACTGTGCGGCGACAAATTATATGAAAATTACTCGCTCAGAAAATTTTAGCTTAAAGCACCGACGCTTCGCTAGTCATTCCTATTCACGTAGTGTATGCGTGAAAGCGAAACAGAAAGATTTTTTTGTGGTCAGGCTTAGACGCATTGTTCTTTCGCCTTGTACTAAAGTGGGAGACCATTATATGTTACTGACAAGTTTCGGGCTAGAAGTTTCTGTGAATATATTTCCAGGCTTATTTATTTATTAATTTGAAATGCTCGCCAACAGCGCAATGGCCTTCTCGGGTGATGCATAGAATACAGACATGTAAGGCATACAAAAGACAGAATATGAAAAGGCAAGTAACAGTACAATATTTATGGGTATATATACACAAAGAAGGAGAGTTATCAAAGAGACAGTGACATTTTCTGAGCAACAAGAGCACGGAGATTGTGTGAACACTAAACGACAAATAAAAGCACAATCGGTATGATTCTCTCCGCTCCGACACACAAGAACAGAGGGAGAAGTGCATGTGCGACCAGGTTATAGAACATGTGCATTCAAGATGGAAATATTTTTCAAAGAATGTTTAAAAAGAACCATGTCGTTGCAAAAAATGTCAATGGCAGATAAAGAAAGACAGTTAAAGGCATGTTGGCAACGGTTGGCTGTTACCAAGCTCAGAATTTTGTCAACATGAAAGCAGCCATGCGGCCGCAGTGGCCTGCTTCGCACTCGAAGGAGAACAGAGCTCACAAGGCAAGGGCAGTCAAACTTAGAATGAATGCACTTGAAAAGAAAAATCAGGTCACGCCTGGAACGCCTGATACATAGCTCATCAAGGTTCAGGAGCTTGAGAGCCTCAAAGTGCAGATAGTTGCTCACTGTTGAGTATCGATAAAATACGGTTCTGGTGAAGCGCTTCTGAATCCTTTCTAGTCGAAGAGACGACGAAGGACTTAAACAATTCCAGATTGCGCTTGCAAAGTCTAGCTTCGGCAAAATTAGGGCGCGGTAAAGGGATGCGAAGCATAATGGGTTCGTGAATTCACTGGTGGCTCGGGAAATTATGCCAAGTGTTCGGAGACAGGAGTTCGTCAGATGGTTCACGTGCGAGTTGAAGATTAGTTTTGCGTCCATCAGTACACCCAAATCGCGTGCTACAGCGGCGCGTTTTATGTCGAAACCGAGCAAAGAGTACGGGAAAGTGAGCGGGGCAGTTTTACGAGTGTAAGATATCACAATAGTTTTGGAGAAATTAAGCTTTAGGTTGTTGCTGTAGCACCATGCCGAAACTGCATTGATGTCATGTTGCAGGAGGACGCGATCATCAGGTGAGGAAACCGCGCGATACAGCTTCATGTCATGGGCATACTGAGAGAGCGAACCGTGTCTAATGACAGAGTGGATGTCATTAACAAAAATGTTGAAGGGGAGAGGGCCCAGTGTAGACCCTTGAGGTACCCCTGATATCATGGCTAGAGGCCTGGACCTTACGCCTTCATAACAGACGCAATTGGACCTGCCTTTTAAGTAACTGCCGAACCACTGACAGAACTCACTGGATAACCCGTATGCGGACAATTTGCGAAGTTGTAGCTTGTGATTAACAGCATCGAACGCCTTGCTGCAGTCGGTATCTATCTGTTACGATATCTATCTGCTGACGAGAGAGCACTGGGGGGCCGATGTCGTTTAGGAAACATGCGAGATTTGATTCTACTGACCTACCAGGTATAAAGCCGTGTTGGTTGGGATGAAATAATGAACGCATTGCTGCTAGAAGGTAACCATTCATGACTTTTTCGAAGTCTTTAGAAAAGGAAGGCAATAGAGAGATAGGCCTGTAGCTTCCGGGGACAGTGGCTCGGCCAGACTTGTGCAAAGGGAAGATAGCGCCTAATTTCTAGTCTGACGGAAAATGTTGCTCTAGAAGTGACGTGCGTATGATGTGGCAGAGCCGAGGTGCAAAGACGACGTAACAGCCTTTCACAATGAAGCATGGAATGCTGTCGCCGCCCGCCGACTTTTTGAGGGGAGTTGGCGGATAACGCGCACGACATCACTCTCAGTAATGTTAGGGATTTGCAATAGTGGCCCATGAGACAGGAAGTGCAGTTCGTTGCCGCTGTCAGACGACGTCGAGTAGGTAGAAGAAAAATCACGTGCTAGGAGTTCGCATACGCCTTCCGGGTCAGACACAAACTTGTCGCAATCCTGAATGGTTATGCTATCGCTTGCATGACGTGCACGGAACTTAACATACCGCCAGAACTCACGAGGGGAGTGGGTTAGAGAAGTTTCGGTGTAGTCACTAAAGTTCTTTTTGTCCTGGGCAAGTAACTTCTTCGCTAAGGACCGCCATTCCTTGAAGTTCGCCAGAGAAGACGGGTCATTGTGAGCCTTAACAAGCGGTAGAAATCACGTTTTTTTTCAAAGCGCGTCACGCAGCTCGTGACTGAACCAGAAGGGAAACTTACTGGAGCGATTTCGCTGCTTTGGGATGTGTTGGTCCATAGCGTTTCCCACAATTTCGCCTCGAGAAACAAAAAGCCTAACACAATATAATGGTATGGAAAGACAATTGAAATGGGATATCTAAATTGTTTTTTACGCCTTGGGGAGATAACAAATAATCAGGTAAATGGGAAGCACATGCTAAACGCAAGGGCGACCTGTATACCAGCCATTTCCTCTGGCCGAGGGCGAATTTGTGAGCCTTTCCAACACAAACGTTACCATTAAAAACCGATTTTTATTTCATCTCCATGTGTAATGCAATTTTAAACTTTTTGCTGGGTCGGATATCACCAGTGAATATTAATAAAATTATGACCTATATTGGAGCCACTTCTGGCAGCTATAAATACAAAACCAACAATGTCTGGCAACATAGTTTACTTACAGCGTGTTTCTGAAAAAAAATAAAACTTTGCTATTACATACCATTTACCTCGTTAAATGTAATTATGGTATAGAGTTTAGGACTACTATGCGGAATGTGAGATTTCATAGAATATTCAAAAAGAAACAGCAAATGCAGATTTCACTCTTTTTTTCTCGCATGCAACTGTGATCTAGTATTTAGGTTACACCTGCTGAGGCAAAACTTAAAGCGCTAAAACTTTTTTAAAGAATTTATATAACGCACGAGGAACAGGAACTGGTATGCCTGTGGTTGTTTGGAGGCAATGAATTGTAAATTTTCGGTTAAAATGGGAGTATGTGAACAAAGGGTAGAACTAGAGCTTTGAATAATGCGGGCCTTATTACGTCACGACATTCGGCCAGTAAGAGACTAAGCAGTGTTAAATCTCTTGGTCTGAATGCCACTAACCCCGTTTTTCACATACCGTGAAAGGAAACCGCGCGGTATGTGAACAAACTAGTACCGTCTACCGCTATTGCAGAAACAAATCTCGGTGGTCGGTAGAGTATTATTTCCCTAATTGTAAGAGAGAAACCGCTGTTAACATCAAATGTCTGGGGAGAGGTGTCTCTTGGTTATGAACTACTGTGATGGGGGGGACGGATCAATCGCTCTACGGGAAAATATTTTCTTGTGACTAGCTGTTTTTCAAATGCGCTGTTTTGGCTCATTTATAGTTCAGCCCTGTTGCAGACCTTATAAACATTACAGCAACCGAATGAAACAAAGGAAGCAACATTCCAGAGCATGCATAAAATAGCAAGTAGAGATTCATGTCTGTCGTTTCTCTGACGTTAAATACACGCGGATGCTGGTATTGTTCGGATGTAATGACGGAAGGCCACAAATGGCAAATAGTGCAGAAAGTGCTTAGACAGTGGCAGCATAAATTGTTTAGCAAGAGCAAAAGTAATACATAAATAAACAGTGAAGGCTGGTGTAAAGTCCCAGGTTGTGAGCATGTGGGATACCAAATCAGGTGTAAAACTTAACGTGTTAAAAAAAAAATTGTTGAAGATAAACCCTAGGATGGTCCCCTAAACGTATGATGGGTGCAGTGAAAAGTGCGATCTGCGAAGTTCTCTGAATACTGTACGTCACATTATGCATGTGCCTTACATATTCGTATGTCGGTTATCGAATTGCCATCATCACAACCGTTACACAGGGGTCTTGGAGATCCAGTGAGCAGGTTGGAATGTGTTACATATGTGTGGCCCGTACGTAATCTAGTGAAGGTGGCTTCTGTGGACGTGTTGCATGTGTCCGTGGTGTATTCTCTCAAGGGCAAATCTATTACGTGTTGTTTGTCTTCTTTTGGTGTGCTCCGGTCTGTTCGCTATTTTTTGTGAAGGTGATGTCGGAAGTGTGTCTGAGTTCGGTGTAGGGTTTTCTTTTTATGTTCACTTTATTTCTGTGTGCGGTAAGAGCAGCTATTCGGTGTGCGGTCTGATAATATGCAGTTCTAGTATAACCTGGTACCCAACATAAAATCACTTCCATATGTTTGGCATACCCTTCCATGTAACTGTTGAGCACTACAATTTTCTCGTGTAAAAGGTAGGTTTTTAGGATGCTATTGTGCGGGCGATGCTGAGTGAATTTGTGTATATAATAGGCTTTGGATAATGATGTTGAATATTATGGCGTGCAAGAAGAAAGATGGCACACGCTTTCGCCTTGGAAATGCTTGTATTTGCATGCAGAGTTGCAAAGGCAATAAAGTTTGGGTACATGCGCCGCGCACGATTCGGCGATGGAAGTCTTTCGATGTATCGATAAAAAGTGCTGCTGGCTATAATTTTTTCTGCAGATATAAAAAACTCTGCAAAATCGCGATTTCTGGTAACCTGTTTTTCTGTACGTGTGCAATATACAGGGCAGATGATACCAGGCAAAATTTCCAAGCTGCTATAAAATTATTTGTAGATGTTTTCAATGTGTCTAAAACGGTTATGGATTATTCGCAAGCTTCATCTGTTACTTTGACTGAGAAAGGCACAGAAGGAGATGGGCAATATATAATTTGCTAGGTTTTCGCTGTATCATTCACAACAATTTTACAGAGATGGTAATCTATATTGAAATTTTGAAGGAATATGGATGTAAACATAGGTTTGCTGGTGCGCTAAGCACCATTTCTCGCACTCTGCTTAAAGGCTTAGAACACAACTAGTACGCAATGGTTCACACGAGTGGTAAAGCTCGAATGGCTGCAATGGGTGAAGCATTCGTGGTGCGGTTTTTGTGGGTTACCATTAAAAAGATGGCTGTAGTACAGCCGATCTTAACCAGTACTGTATAAGCGCATCAGGAGTCATCTTTGAGGGTTCAGGGGTTGTTTGTGGGCGTTCATCGTATAAAACGCCCCTGCACGAGGCCTTCTTCAGTTGGAGCTTAAACTCGGCAGTAGTTGCTAGCGAGGGGTATTCGCCCAGATTTTATACTACAGGTGAAAGCAGCAAAAAATAACCAGCCAAATTCACCGTCGTCGTCAGCTTCCTGATTACACGATGACATAAACGCACAACGGCACATAGCGAAAGAGAAGAGATCAAAGCCCATTCGACAGTAAAACCTCTCCTGAAGCGGCAAGATGACAGAGCTCTTGGATAATGTGAGCAGATACAAGGTGGGGCATGTATTCAGCTGGCATTGTACTTTTCCAACCACAAGCCACAAACGTGCTTAGGTGTACTTGGATATTTTATGATCTTTGGAGTTTAAACTTCTACCGGCGCTTCTGCACGGTGGCACGATATTTTCACGCGGAAACGGCACTGCACGAGGCTGTAGTCCTAGTGAAACCGAAAAAAAGGTTTCAAAACGGGAGCGTAATGAAACCAGATGGGAGCAGGTACGTCAAGAAATAATCGCTTGAATGCGCACAGCGGAATGGTTCGGACACTTTCAGTGGCGCAAATGATGCAGTTCATTTGATCGAATAATGTAAAATAATCGCCGCTGTGTAAATGAGTGGTTCGGCTCATAAAGAACGACACAGCAAAAAGTGTGTCTCCAAGAACTGCTGAAGACTGAGAAAGAGCGACTTCAGTGTGCGTAATGCAGGCATTGCTAGCAGCCTGCCCCACTTGTCCCCTAAAACAACTCGAATAGAGCAACCCGAAAGAAGCAATCACGCATTCCCATTCGGCGTGTTTGTAAACCAAAATAAAAGCGGCAATGAACACATGCCGTCAGAGCAGCGTAACTACAGCTGCGGAGCTCGCGTGGCCAAGACCCCTTTCGTTTCTTTTTCTTTTCACCGCGCAACCCAATAGAGAGAACTGACGCCGCCAAACATGGACCAAGAAAGGGACCGGTAAAGGGGTATTTTTAGGTATCTGAGATTATAATCATTTATAGTTTATTGGCCTACGCCACGACCAGATGTATGCGACTCGTACGCGCATGTCCAGACTCGATTTCGTAAACAGCACTCATGAGTATATTTCTCATGAGTACTGCGTACTCATAAGTCGTGTGTATTGATGAGTAGTAATACTCGGGAGTACTGTAGTCATGAGTACTGTACTGATGACAACTTTACACACGAGTTCTCTACTTACGTCTGCATTCACTGGTAGTCGTACTCCCTTTGAAATCTGTGTGTATACTCACCCGTCATCGTACTCGCTCGTGAGTTTGAATACAAAAGGGTACAAATGAGTATACTGAGGAGTAAGTATGTTGGCACGCTGGCCTATGGTTGCGGCACCAATTTCGAACACTCTTAAGTCTGCCTGTGAAGCTACTTCGTGTGCGTGACTAGAGATTGTTGCGTAAAAGACATTGATTTCGGCGAGTTATATATTGTACGTATTACAGCATGCAAAATCGATGACGCAAGTGACCAAGAGTAGGGAAGCATATACTGTTAACTGGGGAACACCGAAGTGGAAGATAAATAATTCGGATGTAGGAGTATTTATGACTCGAATTGTTTTCTATCGGTCAGAAAGTCAGAACCCCAGGTTAAGACAAATTATCAAGGTTGAGCAAATAAAGATTCATCAGAAGCTGGCTTTTAGGGACTTTTTAAAAGCTTCGTCAAAATAAACATATATGTCACCAGTTTTGATATTAAGGTGGTGGTTTGTGGGCAAGTCGTGACCACAGGCAAAAAGTAGCGTTCTGAAACATAGGCCTTTGGCAGAACTAGGTTGTGAATGGGGAATAAATTCGTGCTGTTTCGGATGAATCATGTTAAAATTGTGCGGTATAAATTTAGACAAGACCCTTGCAAGAGATAAGGGAAGGTTTTATATAGCGGGTATATGTTTCCATCTCGGAACAATGCAGTGATCTTGCCTAGTTTTAGATCCGAAGCATCTCTTGCTCGAGGGGATGTCCGACATCCGTATCCCGTCCGCAGCGCCTCTGATGATGATTGTGGCAGGATGCCCCTAGGGATTGGCAAACCAAAAAATCTATCACGTGATAGCTTCGCGTGCAACCACCGTCGTCATCTTCCCGCAGAGAAACTGCAGAAGAAGTAGGAGCAGAAGACAAAGCTGTGAAGAGGAGGGCGTGTACGTTGCTCTCAGCTGGTGCACCAACGTAAACAACCTTTACCTCACCAAAGCTGACGGAGACTACCGATTCTACCCCAAAGACGATAACATCTACAAGAACATGATGGGCGAGTTTCGATGCCCCCAGAACCACCGCCTACTTACCGTAACACTACAGTGCTTGCGTGCCTTTGCCACCGGTGTGGACCCGGATGCGGAATTCCCTCTTGATTTACTAAACACCAGATCACTCAAAATAACGGCAACACAACGAAAAAACACGGAACACTCATGAAGCTTCGCATCCTTATCAGGGTTCCCCACAGAAAAATGTTGAAAGTTTTTTACCGTAACAATGACTCGACATGGCACCCTCTGAAAGTGATTGTTTAAAGAACAATTCAAATGAGGCGATAAGTGTGCATTCTTTAAGGTTTTGATGTTTAGGGTATGAATTCCACTTGCAGATGAAAAGTTCATTTTTGCTAAAGGCGTTAGTTATATCATTAACAGAAAATTTCAAAGGCAACATTCGCTAGCTAACTACATAGTCAAGAGTATCTCTGAAGTTCTTTCGAAAGCTATATTCCAGCGTGGAAACGCAACAAAAGGTATGGTTTAAGTCAACGCCCAGATGAACATCACTCGGTGGTGCGTCACTAGTACCGAATAAAGTTATCAGAAAGAAGTTTCTTGGGTTTGTTTTTTAAAGTTTGTTTGGAATAGTTTTTTATGTCTGGCAGTGCTGCACGAAAAAATTGCGTTCGGGGATTAGATTGTTAATCGATTAATTTGGTGGGACTGGAAATAAGCTTTAGCCTATTTACCTAACATGTATTTACCTCAGCTTAGACAGCTTAGCCATCGTGTCGCCGGCGCGACTGGGGGCGGCCTGCTCCTCCCCAGAGTTCTCGGACACGTAGACAGATTACTTTTTTGGCGCCGGCGCGAGAAATGAGCAAAAGTGGGGGGAAGTGTATGGCGGAACTTTTTTGAGGGCCGACTAAAACACCCGCCCCACGCAAGGGAGTCTTCAAAGCACGCGCAAGTAGGACACCCCTTGCATATGGTTCGCCGGCGCTGACAGTCGTTTACACCCGTTTCAACCACGCTAATATGTGTTCCCTCTTTCTCGTCACGTTCTGTCTGTCGTGTCCTCTAGGTTCTTTATAACTTTCTAGTTTGCCTATCCTCACCGTTGCCTTTTCTCCTCACTTCAGTTCTCCTTTACTAACCTCTTTCAATCACCCTCTTTTAATTATTTATGGTTTTTGTATGTTCTTCCTTATTCCTTAAGGCTTTGGCTTTCTCTCTCCCGTTTCACTGCCCTTATTTTCTTCCTCCTCTCTTTTTATCTTTCGCGTATGTCACCGCCCCCAGAACCTCAAGTGGTTCAATGGTTCAACTGTATATAAACCACCTCCATTCTGTAAGATATTGATACGCGGCAGTCGGGTATCTACAGGAGGCACAGAAGACCGACTAAGCGCCGCCCAAGCAAGAGGCCGAAGCCCATGCGCATACCTCTCAGCATCTTCTTTCTCTTCGCTCCTTGATGATGATTTCGATTAGATGGTGATGTCTCGTACCAGAACCCCCCTCCCGTAAGAGCACCGTCTCGGTGCTACTCAGGGTATAACTCTAGGCTGGGAATGGTAGGGCTTTAGACGGACGACATGGACGATGTCAGTCTTCGGAGGGCGTGATGAGTCAGCCGGAAGGACAGGGGTGATTTCATAGTATACAGCACTGACTTGTCGCAGGACACAATAGGGGCGGTAGTAACGGGTGAGCAGTTTCTCAGAACGCCCTACTTGGCGCGCAGGACACCAGAGCAGCACGAGGGAACCTGGCTCAAAGTGGCGGATGCTGTGGCGTCGATCGTGACGGGACCTTTGCGAATCCTGGGATGACGTAAGCTTGCTGCGCGCTATGCTGCGGGCAAAGTCAGCCAGGGCAATGGCATCCTGGGCATACCCAGAAGGCGGCATGTTGTCTTCGATTAAGGTGTCTAGGGGCAAGACCGGCTCTCGACCGTAAAGGAGGAGAAAAGGGGAAAATCTGGTGATATCATGACGGGACGAGTTGTATGGAAATGTAATGAAAAGTAAAGCAATGTCCGACTCGCGATGGTCATCCGAAACGTACATGGAAAGCATATCTGTTAGGGTTTTGTTAAGTCGCTCCGTAAGACCATTGGTCTGCGGATAGTAGGAAGTATGAAATTTGTGCGTGGTTGCGCAGGTGCGAAGGATGTCGTCGACTACTCGCGACAGGAAGTTTCGACCGCGGTCAGTCAGTAGCTGACGAGGAGCACCATGACGGAGGATAACCTCGTAAAGGAGGAAATCTGCGACATCAGTAGCGCAGCTGGTTGGAAGGGCCCGTGTTATTGCGTAACGGATCGCGTAATCAGTGGACACTGCAATCCACCGATTTGCGGCCGCACACTGCAGAAAGGGACCAAGCAAGTCTAAACCAACGTTTAAAAATGGTTCGACCGGTATGTCCAGTGCGTAAAGAGGGCCGGCGGGCGGCGTCGTTTGTGCTTTCCGACGTCGGCACTTGTCGCATGCACTGGCGTAATGGCGAATAGAGTGGTAAAGCCCTGGCCAGAAGAAACGCCGTCGGACATGGTCGCACGTTCTTGAAACTTCTAAATGAACAGCTGTTGGGTGGTCGTGCAGTTGCTCCAGGACGTCCAAACGAAGGTGGTCAGGCACAACAGGGAGCAGCTCGGGACCTTCCAGGCGTGCATTCTTACGATAGAGCACACCGTCCTTGAGTTGGAAAAATCGTACTGATGGGTCTCAACGGGTGTTACTCAGGCGTTCAATGATCTGGCGCGAAAATTCATCCTGGTGCTGCTCTTTACCAAGGTGGAGGAAAGAGGAAATCGCCAGAAGGGATGGAAATGCGTCCGAACACGTAGGCTCAGGAGGGTCGACAGGGTAGCGTGACAGACAGTCGGCGTCCTGGTGCAGGCGGCCAGATCTGTAGACGACTGAATAAGAATACTCCTGGAGGCGGAGAGCCCATCGCCCGAGGCGGCTGGTTGGATCTTTCAGTGATGCTATCCAGCAGAGCGCGTGGTGATTACTCACAACGGAAAACGGTCGGCCGTAGAGGTGTGGACGAAATTTGCCACAGCCCACCCAAGAGCGAGACAATCCCGTTCTGTGATGGAATGATTTCTTTCTGCTAGAGATAGGAGGCGGCTGGCGTAGGCGATCGCGTAATCCTTGCCGGATTGGCGCTGAGCCAGGACGGCTCCAATGCCATGGCCTCTAGCGTCAGTCCGGATTTTGAAGGGTGCAGAGACATCAAAGTGGGCTAAAATGGGCGATGCGGTGAGGAGATGCACCAATGTGGTAAAGGCTTTGGCCTGTTCAGGGCCCCACTCAAAGATGGTGTCCTTTTTCAAAAGATCGGTTAGAGGACGGGCGATATCAGCAAAGCCTCTTATAAAACGGCGGAAATATGAGCAGAGGCCCACAAAACGGCGGACGTCTTTCGATGGGCAAGGTACAGGGAAGTCCTTAACTGCTTTGATCTTATCGGGATCGGGCTGTACTCCTTCAGCATCGACAAGGTGGCCCAAAATGGTTAGTTCGCGCTTCGCGAATCGGCAATTCGCTTAATTGGGCTGCAGGTTGGCCTGACGGAAAAGAGCAATGATTTCACGTATGTGCTGGAGATGAGTCTCGAAGGAGGAAGAAAACACGATGACGTCATCGAGATAGCAGAGGCAAGTGAACCATTTAAATCCGCGCAGAAGAGAGTCCATCATGCGCTGAAAAGTGGCTGGCGCGTTGCACAAACCGAACGGCATAACCTTGAACTGGTATAGGCCGTCGGGTGTGACGAAAGCGGTATTTTCTTGGTCTATCTCATCAACTGCAATCTGCCAATAACCTGAGCGAAGGTCTATGGAGGAGGAGTATTTCGCCCCATGAAGGCAATCTAGGGCATGGTCGATTATGGGTAAAGAGTAGACATCTTTCTTTGTGACCCGGTTCAAGTGGCGCTAGTTCACACAGAAGCGCAAGGTGCCGTCTTTCTTTTTTACAAACACGACGGGTTAAGCCCATGGACTACAGGCAGGTTCGATGATGTCCTTTGCGATCATTTTTTCAACCTCCTGCTGGATGACTCCTCGTTCGGAAAGAGAGACACGATACGGCCGGCGATGGATAGGCCTGGGATCACCTGTATCGATGAGGTGCATCATAGTTGTGCTTCGCCCCAAAGGTCTGTCACCCAAGTACAAAACATCTTTCCGGACTGATCAGGGGTGCAAATTTATTTGGTGAGGTAGGTCGATGGTTGGATCCATGTTGTTCAGCTGCCGCTAAATGGAAAAGAGCGGCGACGGTTATACCTTCTGGAAGCATTTGAGTACGGATCGAAAAGTTGGGGATAGGCAAGCAAACGCGGTTCTGTTTAATGGTGACCACAGTGTGGGGCTGTGCAACATTTCGCGTCAATAGAACGTCAACGATGAGAGTAGCAAGGTAGTCACCGTCAGGAATGGCGAAAGACGTAGTGAGGGGGACATAAGTGCCGGTTTGACTTGGTAAGCGAATGTGTCTGGACGAGCACAGGCGTGGCGGGGAGCAATCGGCAGTAGGTGGCAAATGAGGATGAAGAAGGCCCGTAGAACGTGGAGTGCTGCATGCTCCGTCCAGAAATCGCGGCCAAGAATTCACGTCGTGAGGACATTTGTACAAAACAGACAAAAGAACAGCGGTATCGTGGCCGGCGATGGTTACGCGACAGGTGCACTTACCAGCGATCGCCGGTGTACCACCGTCTGCAACTTGAACATGCGAAAGGGCACGTGTGAGGACTTTTCGCAAGCGGGTCCGTAGGTTAGCACTCATGACGCAAATATGGGCCCCTGTCACAATCAATTCCCGAACAGGCACACCATCCACTTTCACGTCGAGCAAATTGTCCCTCGTCGACTGCATCAAAAGAGGATTTTCAGTCGGGGTCCTCGTTGCATCATAACCTCTGGGAGCTGCACTCGCTAGTTTTCCGAGTCGAGGTGTCCGTAGTGGGTCGGCGAGGTAGAGCGGCGGGGCTGCAGAGAGCGAGACAGTCTGTGCTGGGGTGATTGGGAACGACCAAATGGTGGAACGGGGAGACGGCATCGGCGGCACTGCGTTGCTGGTAGCTGGCAGAAGTGGAGGTCGTCGCAGACTGTGGGGCATGGTCGTTCCAAGTGTTTCGAGCGGGCAACATGACCAACACGCCTGGCGTTAAAGCATATGGGCCGGTCATCGGTTGTTCTCCATTGAGCGGGGTGCCTGTAAGACCATGGCCAACACTCTTGGCGAAAAAGGGTCGGGGTCGACTGAGCTGGCCCATAATGATTGCAGGCAGCGGCGTTGGCGGGAAATTGCCGACCGACAGGATGGCTCGTGTGGCAGGCTGGCTGCAAGCCCATGAAGGCAATTTCGTCGCGCACAACTGCTTCTATAATGGAGAGTGTCGGCAGATGGACGTCAGCGACCGAGTGTTGGGTGGTGACCGGAGTCATGGCCTATATCTCACGTCGTACGATACGGGTCACCGTGTCTGCACTGGTTTCTGCCGGTGGTGGGCGCGGTGGCGAAACTGGGCCCTCACATGAAGATGTTGCAGCCGTATTGGAAGGCGCATGAATTTCTGAATGATTCGACGGCTTTTCGCTTGTTTGAAGCGCTTGCACCCGTCCAACATTGAGCTTACATTAGAGCAGTCTTTGCTCACGAGCAAATTGAAGGCATCATCTGCTATGCCTTTCAAAATGTAGTCAACTTTATCCTGCTCGGACATGTGGACGTCAGCTTTGTGCAAAGGGCCAGAACATCTAGGATGTAGGCTACGTACGGCTCAGTTGACGTCTGCGCTTGCGACGCAAGCTGATTTTTGGCACCGAACTGGTGACCAGATGACTTTATAAAGTGCTTAATCATCTCTGCCTTACAGCTGTCCCAACTAGTAAGAGTTGCTCCGTCGGCATTGTATCATGTCTTCACTCCACCTTTAAGGTGCAATGAAAGGTTAGCCAGCATAAGGGTGGGATCCCAGCGATTGTGGGCACTCACATGCTCGTACAGACTGACCCAGTCCTCCACGTAGACATCATTGGTGCTGTTGAAGAAACTTGGGTCTCGAGGGTGGCTCACAATGACAAGCGGTGTAGCGGCACTGGGGGGTGCAGAAGGCAGTGCCATGGTGGCGCTTTGCAGATCACGCCCGCTTCGAAGATCCGTGATCAGGACCTGTAAGCCAGCCGTGTCCAAGTCTCACGGGCCACGGAAGGGGTTGGTAGAGCAGGACGGCGCCGAAACAGCACTCTCCACCAAATGATACGCGGTAGTCCGGTATCTACAGAAGGCACAGTAAGACGAACTAAGCGCCCTCAAAGCAAGGGGCCGAAGTCCAAGCGCGTCCCTCCCAGCGTCTTCTTTCTCTTCCCTCCATGATGATGATTTCGACTTGATGTTTATGTCTCGTAACAATATAACTCATCAAAAATGACGGTCCCCGTCTGAAACATCGATGTAAAGTTATGTTTTTATTGCGCCTCTTTTTACTATATATATATATATATATATATATATATATATATATATATATATATATATATATATATATTGCTATGAGGTGAAGTAAAAACGGTAATAAAGACGCACTCCGCGGGGTATGCTCAAAACACCCTGCACATCATCATCGCCGTCTCCAAACACCATCTTCGTCGTCTTGCGAGGCATCCAATGGTAACAGGTCAGAAGCGACGCAGGGATGCGATCATGAAGAAGAAGATGACGTGTGTGGAATGCTGCGATAAAAGCAGTTGGGTGTTCATACCCGAGCACATAGCAGCAGTCATCGCCGGGTGACGCCCGCACCCTCTGACAGCTGGTGAGCCACTCATGCATCGCCAAGGGTCGGCCATGCGCCCACGAGAGCCGCGGTCGCTGCCACCGCGAGTGCCATAACAAGGTTCACCCCAGCGAACCCCCTTGCTTGATCGAGACGCCATCAACAAAGCCATGCCGCGACTGGCCCATAGCGACGCCCCCACACACGGGACTGCAGACTTGTCACACTGTGAGCCGTGCGCTGAGCTCTTCGGAGTAGTTGAACTTTTGATGTAGTCTTCCCCGCATTGTTAGGCTGCCCTCTTTTTGGTAATAAGCGACTGTTTTGTGTGGCTGTCGTGGGTTGACTCATATATAAACCCAGTTACCTCGGGTGTTGTTATTCTATTCGCCTCGAACCTGACAGTAATGGGCGACCACGGCCGAACTATAGTTCATTTTATAATACCCATAAAACTCACAATAGGTGGCTCGAGTGGCGATGAATTGAGGCAGTAGGTCCAGGCAGAGCAGAAACACTTTCTCGACGAAATAGCGCTAGACCGCGAAGAGAAGGCACGCGAGCAAAAAGCTTTGAGCGAGAGGGCTGAGCACGAGTTAATAAAAGCCGAGCTAGAGGGGACTCGTTCTGAAGCCGAGGAACGCTAATTTGCAGCTGCGAATTCGCTTTGGCGGAGCTCTATTAAGCGCGAGGAGGGGGGCCCCAAACAGATGGAAATGGGGGAACCACTGGTCAGGCTCAGGCTGCCATCCCACAAACCTTCGGCGCACGCAAATGTCTGCCGCCTTTTGAAAATGTTCCAGATGATCTCGACACATACCTGAAACGGTTTGAATGCGTAGCCCAAAGTCAATGCTGGAATTAGTCTAATGAGGCTATCGCCATCAACACGTGTTATACCAGAGAGGTAGTAAAAGTCTACGAGCCCCTTTCGCTGGAACAGTCGCTAGACTACGACCAGGTCAAGCGTGCCTTACTGCAACGCTTTCAATTCCCCGCAGAGGGCTACAGGGAGCGATTCTGTCACTCGAAGCCGGATAATGACGAAACAGCTAAACAATACGCCGCTCGACTTAAAGGGACTTCTCTCGAACTGACACAGAAAACTCGCAATCTCCGTGCGGGAAAGGGAGTGCAAAAGCTCCCTGAGACCCCGACCCCTGCTGGCCATAATATGGATGCCCAAAAGCACAGAGAACAGCGAGAAACGGAGAAAGAAAGAGAAACAGAGAGAAAAAAGAGAGAGAAAAACGGAGAAAAGACAGAATTTTCTCAAGAGAGACCGGAATGCTGGCGGCCGTGTGCCCTGACCCGAGCCACGTCCAAAAAGTCCTTCACAACGGAACCCCTCATGCCCTCGTCTGCGAACAAGTAGTATCGTTGGAAATCGAGAGAATTCAGCGACGTTCGAAGTGAGCTGTGTTGGCTTTGCAGCAACGGCAGCTCGGAGCGCGTTGCCCAACCATGAGCGAGGAGCTGTCACGCCATGGCTGTGCTCCCGGAAATGAGGTGCATCGGACCATTTACGGTAACAAACACCTACTTCTTCTCCTTTTGTTTGAACTTTAAGATTTTGGCCGAAGGTTAGCGTCGCTTAGCTTTTTATAATAATTCATCTCTGCATCCATTTTTGTTGTATAAATTTGGAGTGGTTTGGAGCAATGGAACATAGTCTCGTCGGAAGTTTTCCATTCTGTTATTGTTATTGTCTCGAACCTGACAATATATATATACCTATATATATATATACAGAAAATAATGGTTGGCAGTAAAGAAAACCTCGGGAAGCAAAAGGGAAGATGTGGTTGGTCATTGAAACGAATAAAGAATGGAAAGAAAGAAACAAAGTGGGGAAAAATTGCCCGCCAGGTGGGATCCGAATCTGTGACATCCAGAATACTGGTCTGGTGCGATGACCACTATGCTACCCGCGAGGCTATTTTCCCCGCCACTCTTTGGCATGTTAAGGTTAAAATATTTGTGTTTTCTGCGCTTGGGGGTAGTAGCCAGTGCCACTCGGACTACTCGGGGCGAAGGGGAAATTCTCGGTGTGAAAGAGGGGGGGGGGTTGTCGGTTCAGATCCCACCGTGCAGGCAGTTTTTTTATTCAGCTTTCTATCTTTCCAAATTTTTATTTGTTTCAATACCCTACCCTACCACCCTACCATCATATATATATATATATATATATATATATATATATATATATATATATATATATATATATATATATATATATGCAAGGAAAATGCACGAAAAAGACAAGCGATTTTATCTAGCTGATAGCAATTGTTCAGTGTAAAAGGACACAAAACAGTAATCATAAAAATAATAATAATATTGCAAACCAAGTGGTACTATGGTGAAATCTATGCACATTCCTGGCTAGCGGTATGACACCTACACACAAGCCGTACACTGAAAAAGTACAAAGTACAATACGTACACAGTACACTATACCCAACTTTGAAAAATAAAGAGAAACTTTCGGAACAAACTTTCGGAACAAAGTTTCTCAGTTGCTCGCTGCATCGGCCTCTGGCGCCTGATTGGGCAAGCAAGACAATCGGCCTGTGTTTTCATTTATGCCGCTCAAGACAGTGTTAAACTTGAAAACACGGTAGTATTAACGGGCTTCACGATCATAATGCGTTTGAAAATTGGACTGAAGCGCCATGGCGGTGAATGCGTGGAAAGAGTGGCCTAGATTAGTTACATGTTTAGATAGGGGAAGGTGTCGTAGGGACTTTATGTGTGCTCGGTGGTTGTTGATTCTCATTCTAAACAGATTCTCAGTTTGGCCAACGTACTGGGCGTGGCATATGCTGCATTTAAGAATGTAGACAATGCCTGCGCTGTCACATTCAAAGTTTCCTCTTATTTGGAAAGAGAATGAAGACGTGGTTCTGGTGGTGACAGAGGCTTTAGTCATCATGGGGCAAAGTTTGCACCTAGGCTCATTGCAGCGTACGCTGCCAGTAAATTTGAGGGTGTTGACCTTAGATGACGTTACAATCTCTCTGATGTTCCTCACAGGTCGGTACACGACGCGGGGAGGCTCAGAGAAAACATTTCGCCACTTTTCGCTTTGAACTAGAATGTTGTGGTGCTTTTTGAGTATGCAGTCTCTGGAGGATGAAGCGGCATATGCTAAAATAAGGTTTGGGGTCGTATTACAAGATTTGGCTTTTAAGTTAGTTATGAGGTGGCGGCGGTCCTGTTTCTCGGACTTCCTAATAGCATCACTGATAACAGACGGTGGGCATTGTTGTCGTGTTAGGTCGTTATTTAGTTAGACTGTAGTTAGTTTGTTAGACTGCATGGTATCCCGAGTTTACAGTGTTTAACGTGGTTGCTTTGAAAATGCAAATATTGTTGTCGGTCTGTTGGCTTTCTGTACACTGTGGTCACAAGCTTGTTGTTCGATATCCTTACTGAATCATCGAGAAAGTTATGGCAAATGCGGAATATGAGTGGGAGAATGAAAAGAGGTTATAAATTTAGAATTCCTTCTTCCCCATGGCACCAAATGAGAAAAATATCGTTAATGAACCTTCGATCGAAAATAGGGTGAAGCTGTGCCTTGCTAAGAAATTCAGACTCCAATGTTCCCAATAAAATGTTAGCATTTTTAGGCCCTATTTTTGTTCCCATCGAGGTCTCATCGATTTGCACGTAGTGCTTATTGTCGAACCCAAAGTTGTTCAGCTCCAAGACAAGCTTTAAAAGTACGCCGAGAGTTTCACCATCAATGGGATTGTCTTGGGTGGCATCATTGGATGCCTGGATGACAGATCAGATTCCGTCCGAGTGTGGAATATTTGTATATAGCGAGGCTACGTCGAGAGTGACTAGCAGGCTATCTTCCGGTATAACTAGATCCAGATTATCAGCCAGAAAATGGTTTGTATCTTTTACTAATGAAGGTAGTTTGGGAGGAATGCCTTTGAATAAGCTAGCGATAAAACTACAGATCATTTCGGTTACTGTCCCTATAAAGGAGATGATTGGTCTGCATGAATTTCCTGTTTTATGTATTTCAGGCAACATATAAAACCGTCCTGGAACCGGGCCTAAGACTTGAAGTGAGGCTGCAGTTTTTTCCGGACGTTTTTTGTGATCATAACCTACTCTAGTTAGTCCTTGACATTCTTGTAGCAAACACATGCTCTACGTGTAAAAAATCAGAGAATATAACAAAGCAAACTACGATTATATGTATATGAAAGTTTAATGTTTTTTCCATCTAAAATTCCTTCCTTTTCTTACCAATCGGCTAGTCAGAATTGGCTCCTTTTCAAAGATAAGATGCTAGCGATAATTGACAAAATCGTTCCTTTGATTACGATATCTAACTACCCGATGAAGCGGTGGTTTAACAAGTTACTTAACAAATTTCACCACCAAAAAAAGCGCCTATACAAGAATGCAATGAGAACAACTAATCATTCAGCCTGGCTTAAATCGTACCTGTCTCAAAACTTACTGCCCCGCCCTTTCTTCCGTTAAAGATAAATACAAGTACAACGACCTGTCCTCACTACTTAAAACCAATCTGCAGAAATTTTGGGAAGCCGTATCCCCCGACTATGGCAACATTATTTCCCGGCTCGACGCAAACCAGAAAGTTCTCTCTGGAACAGTAGAATGACGGTAAACATGTTGCGGCGAACGATGTCGTGCCCCAAGCGTACTGCGTGGATGTCCAGCTTATATGCACTAAGATGAAGTGCAGTGACAGAAGAGGTAGACGAATTAACATGTTGCCAGGTGACGAGGTGAATCCGGGCCAGAACTGACGGTTCTGGTTTTGTTGGAGGGCACGAAATTTTCCAGGAAGCGGAAGCCGAGTGCCGAATTCCGGGGTGTCTGGGCCCTCCATGGTTGTGAGAGGTACAGCGAAATAATATGCTGTTGGGGAAACCCAGTAGGCCAGGCCCTGGTACAGTAGAAGGTTGGTGAACATGTTCCGGTGAACGATGTCGTGCCCTTCGATGTATACACGCGCTGTACACTGCCCGGAAGGCTCAATCACACTCTTGTTGGGGCCGCGGAAAGCAGGGCCAACATAACAAGTTCTGACCTTCTATAGCCCCCAACAAAAGTCCCATTGAGCAGAAAATACTTGACGTTCCTACTGCTGGCGCCGGCGGCGGAACTTGGAAATGTGGCTCCGGATGACGCAGATTTGGCACCTTGGAGAGGTGGCGACAGTAGTTTGTAGTATTGTGCATGGTAAGCGGCCGGTTAGTATGCAGTGGAGACGGAGGGCATGCGAACTTAGGTACTCTCAAGAAAGGAGGGGCAGGATGGGTTGTGTGGCTTCCGAACAGCATCAGAGTGCGCTCGTCCGGCGCGAACGACGGTCTTCTCCGGAGAAAAGAACGTGACTGAGGCAAATTCAACATTTATATTCTCCAGTAGACTGCAGCAGAATGTCTGGGGTGGCTCCAATGGAAAGGTGGAAGACGCCTACCCATGCACCTCCTCGCAAATAGCTGCTCCTGCCATGCCACCTAGGTCGCCGTGGTCCGGTTCATGTTAGTCGCAAGATGCTGGTTGCTGGCAAAAATCCTCGAGATTATTTGATCGCCGACAAATCGTGAAGATATCATGCACGGTGGGCTGGTTTTCTACGAGGAGCGCGTTGAACGCTAAGGAAGAAATGCCCCTGAGGACGTGCCTAACTCGATCGGACTCAGACTTTTCTGGTTTCACTCCTTTAATTGATACACAACGTCTTCAGTGTTGAACGTGTACGATTTGGCTGGGTAATGAACGTGTTCAGCAAAGTTCTTCGCCACTTCTAAGCGCGAAGTTGATGTGCCTAATATTCTATGCATTTCTTCGGCGAGCCTCGACCAGTCAGTAAAGTCCTCTCTATGATTGAAGTAACATATCTTTATCATTCCACCGAATAAAGGAGATCACGTTTTTTATATGTTGAGCCAATTCTCCGCGTCACCTCAACAAAGTCCTACAAACATGCGAGGGTCTCGCAGTCGATTGGTGATTACCCAGGCTGTGGCAAGCGGGCTTGGAGATGCTGGTCGGCTCACCTTGCGGCATACTGAGAGTGAGAAAATGGACATGCCGACCGGAGCCAAGCTCCACGGAGAAGCCGCGGCCAGCGTACGGGGATCGAGCAAAACCCCCACGTGCAACAGTCTGACAGGGAAACTTGATAGACGCCTTTATGACGAATCAGCATAAACAGGAAGCCGTTCTAAAAAAACAGTGATTATGAAGGCGCGGCGATGGGAGATAAAGAAGACGATGTGGTGCTCGCATCGACACACTGGTGATGAGTTCTGGGTGGGATTGGCCATTCATGTAATACATATGAAGCAACCATGCCACCTCTGTCCACACTATTGTAACAAACACAAAGATAGAATGCGACCGCAAGAGCACCTGCTCCTCAAGCTGGTATGTGTTCGGCTAAAGCGGAGGCTGACCATCCGAGTGGCATCAATCCCCCAGTGGGTGTATCTTACACGGGGAGACACAGTGGTATCTCCATGGACAGTTCTTCGGTATGAGATCTGCGCGCGGGCACCTGACCTCCTTTGAACTCAGATATGGCCACACCTCGTTGCTACCTATATCAAGCCCTTCCAATAAACCCCGTTATGTTTTGGTGATGTCTTCGTCTTCATGCGATAAACACTTGGAACTACGAAGCAACCGAACGCTCACGCGCCTACCTCGAGGACTCGACACACAAAATGGCGTCTCGACAGCAGGCACCCATCGTGTGATTTGGGTCTCTTCAGAAACACTGCCCCACCTGTTAGACTTGCAATGACGAGAATGCTGCCGAGGATTGGCTCTCCACCTGGAAAAGGGTGAGCAGTCCCAATCGATTGGGTGATGAGCTGAAGCTGAATAACGTCGGTTTATCCCCTCTTTTGTTGCCAAACGTTGTGTCATAACCAGTAATCACGCATGCCAACTTGATCTGGAATATAGACCGAGTTCCTTCATGCGTTAACCCGCCCCGGGGTTCACAAGGTTCGCACCGAATATAAGGTTCGCATGCAAGCAGACCGAGACGACTATGGCCAAACCGAGGTTATAGCAAACTGCAATATGCGAAGCGAATACTTCGAGATATCAAATGGTTTGTGGTACCAAAATCCAGCGGTAACAATTTTTTGTTATGATTTTGCAAAACGCGGGACGCCACCCATTATTCACGAATGCTAAAACAAACACAATACGTATGCCGTTACCGTACACAAAACAATCCATGTATTGCAATAATAAGGCTAAATTCTACCTCAAATGCTTACTTCAAAGAAGGGGGGATTCTTATTTTCACTTTTATTTTGACCGCATGAACATGCACAGCATTTGAGGCCATGTCCTTTAATATCAAAGCAATAATGGCGGAGCATATCAACTGCCGAAAGCGATTCATTAGACTACGGACGGGTTTCACCCGTGTTATCCTATGTCTCTCCGGTTCGGTCGGCAGCCCCAGCTGCCGTGACAACGGCGACGGTGTATGCGTCAGAGGGGCTCACAGTGACGGCAGCATGGCCATCCACGGCTCCCAGAAAATCCCCTAAGGAATTTTATGGTGCCGTTTTGTTGTGCGGAGTTGCAGTCACGCACCATTTTTAACTAGCCCGGCTTCTCACTCTCCTTCAGTTACGGAAAGTGTCCGCGATGACGTCGCTCCATGTGAGTCACAACGGCTCAACCGCGAAAAAAAAAATCTCAATTACCTCTGTGAGACTATGCCGTTCGTAGGCAATCCTAGGTTTGCTGAGTTCGACATATTCGATGTGTACTTCACCATAAGAAATATTTTTCGCGTATATTTTCTTAACTGATTTTGTTTTATTCTATAAATGGCATAATTACCTCTATCTCGGTTCCTAAGAATGGGGTTTGAATGTACACTTACACGGATAAGATGGACCTCGCGCTTTCAGAGTCTGACAAGATGAAGCATCTCATCAAGGGCATCAACGACCATGGATTTTAAGATTGTCCTGGCCGAGAACCCGCTGAATGTTTACGAAGTCCTCAATTGATTCCTTTGCTATGACGAGCGGCGCAAATGGCGGGTTGTCACTAGCCAGTGAACATTGCCCAAATAAGATGTTTACCGACGTTGACTGTCGTCATTGGCCGTACCTTACCACCTTTCCCCTCTTCAGCCACACATCGAGGCATTTGGGCGCGAAGAAGTTGCGTGGCAGCTGGTCTGCGTAACTTCTTGAAACGGGAGGTGCAGTGTTAGTGTTAAGTGAACGCATGTGCCGCTCTACCTGTAAAGTTACAAAGCCTCTCGGTGGACTTAGTTTTCGGACTACAGGTGTGCAAGACGTTAAACCGCTAGTAATGAGCACTGCTCATATCCTCATCAACGGTATTACGTACGTCATAGAGTCTTCTTGTCAGACGTAGTGGAGGCACTGGCGTTTTAATCGTAGCCTGGGCAACATACTCTCAATGAATCTTTCAACGGACCCTTGAAGTGAATCATGGTTCTTCATTTCGGCACGTACGCATATATAAAAGCACGCACCCACAGACTTCGAAAAAGCGTTTCTGCTATACCGTCGTGAACCTTCCAGCCCACTTGTCACCATCCTGCCTTACCACCCTGATATATCGGAATGTGTTCCATTGTCGGTAATTGCAAAGCGAGCTGAACAGTACAACCAGCTGACAAGCTCCTTAACGACAGCACACCAGAGACGTCAGAAATTTCGCCACGACGAGAGTAGCAGAACTCTACATGGATACCATTCACTACCCTTGGGCCTTAAGTCAAATTGCATAATATTGTGAGGGTCCCTTCCGAGTAGTCCAAAAAAGGTCCCCCGTCCACTACATCGTCGAAACAGTTACTCCTACTACCTATCGTTGCCGCTGTGTGCGCGAGACGGTTCACGATCAGTTTCTCAAGCCCTATTACGACCCGATCATTGTCACATCGCCTTGAGTCGCTAACATGGCTCCTTGAGTACTCAGGGCTGATTGTAACAAAGATATGAGCGACCGCAAAAGCACGAGTATTCCCAAGCGGGTATATGTAAGGCAAAAGCTGAGGCTGGCTTTCGGAGTGGCGTCAAACCGGGAGTGTGTATATGTCGCAAATCGACACACAGCGACAGCTCAATCGACCGTTCTTCGGTGCGGCGAGATCTGTGCGCGGTTGCCACACCTCTCAGGGACTCGTGGCTGCATCTAGGAAACCCTGCCGAAAAACCTTATAGTGTTTTAAATATATACATATATATATATATATATATATATATATATATATATATTATATATATATATATATATATATATATATATATATATATCTATATATATATATATATATATATATATATAGGAAATGAGGGACTCGTAGAAATAACACAGAAATAAGGATTGGCAGTCAAGAAGACCTCGGAAAGCAAAGGGGAGGTTGTGGTAGGCCATTGAAACAGATCAAGAATTTGGAAAGAAAGAAAGCGAAGAAAAAATGCCCGCCAGGTGGGATCCGAACCCACGACCTCCAGAATACCGCACCAGACCGGTATTCTGGAGGTCGTGGGTTCGGATCCCACCTGGCGGGCATTTTTTCTTCGCTTTCTTTCTTTCTTTCATAATTCTTGATCTGTTTCAATGGCCTACCACAACCTCCCCTTTGCTTTCCGAGGTCTTCTTGACTGCCAATCCTTATTTCTATATATATATATATATATATATATATATATATATATATATATAAATATATATATATATATATATATAAATCTATATATATATATTTAAATTTACATATATTTATAAATATATATAAATATTTGTATTTATATATATATATATGTGTGTGTGTGTGTGTGTGTATGTCTGTGTGTATAGCAGATAATCAGTTCCCTGGGGGCAGACACTTGGACAACACTCAAAAGGGATTTAATTGCTCGTAACAGTTTCAAAAGGGGAACCTTTCTTTTTCTTTTTTTTAATGCTATAGATTGGTCTACGGCATAATAGGAAGGTTTATAGGTACAACATTGCACCAGTTGCACGCAGAAAGCCAAGAAGAGACCAGTACTGGGGTCCCCATATCCAATGCTTAAGTCAGGGGGTCTCCCAAGTTGAAGCCCTGTGCCTAGGACGTGTTGGAGTCTGGCGTTTCTAAGACCTTACCAAGTCCACAACAGGTGTTCAACGTCAGCTTCTGGCGCAGGAGTCACACAGAAGGGGCAGGTGTCCGCAAACGGGGCGTGATATTGGGCAGTCCGAGCGTGAGTAACTGCTGGGGATAACGCCACCCCAACTCGAAGCCTCCGCAGCAAGACCTCCTCCCAGCGAGCGAGACCACAGGGGAGGTCAGTTCCACGCGGTGGAAGTAAAGCACGCGTGGCGCGGCGGAGGTTCTCTTTTTCCACAAGCATTTTTTCTAGCGTAGATACTCGAAGTAGTGGTTGTGGCTGTGGGAGTTCTCTACGGTGGCAGGCGCGATCTGTCACAGTGTGGGCAGGAAGCGTGTCCCGGTGAATCCAGGAAACGCGGACAGTGCATAGATAAGTGTTCATAACCTCGCAAATGCGTGCGGTGCGGCTTGTACAACCCGCAACGTGACGCAAATCCCGAATCGCAGCCATTCAGTCTGTGTAAAGTTTCAGCTGTTCTCCAGTAGTCAAAGTCGATGCAAGCGCCTGCAGGCCATCCCTAACGGCAGTAAGTTCTGCTAGCAGGCTTGGGAGTGCACGGAGTGACTCGTACGCGCTGCTTTTTTTTCGGGCAGGGTACGGGGGGACACGTCAGGGCCGTGGTGACGAAGCAGTCGTATGCCCCGGCGTCCACAAAAGCCTGGACAACCAGCGGTTGCGTTTCAGGCACCCAGTCAGGGGAAATGAAGGAAGGCATCCCGAGGCTGGTGAAGGCCCGAGGTACGGAGGTGTAGCCTTGTCAGAGTCTTGTTGTCCGTCACCTGATGGAACATCCAGGGTGGCCTTGTGGCGGAAAAGGCTGTCATCGTATTCGGTGGCTGGCCCATGTACGCGGCGAGAGCTGCTCCTTCTCGAACCACTACACGTTTCAGCAAGCGTGCGGAACGACGCTGATGAATGAGTTCATCAAGCGTGTTTAGCTGGGCTTCTGCCTGGAGCTGTAGAATCGGTATTAGGCGGGGAAGTCTAATAATAGTCCGCATGGCGGCCCTTTTAATAGCCTCCAGCTGGTCCCAGTCTTCTTGCGTCATGTGCTAGAACTGTGCCTGGTACACGAGCCTTCGCTGAAGTACAGAATGCACTAGGAGACGGGCCACCATCCAGCATGCCCCGCCAGATTTTTGGGAGATGCGGCGAACAAGGTGGAGCAGTTGTCCGGCTGTCTGTCGAGCAGATCGTATCCACTGAGCTGCCGACTGTGAGGCCGATATCTCTAAACCCAGAACCCGAAGGTGTCCTACAATGGGAATGACGGTACTGTTCAGTTGTAGAACCATCGGCGATAGTGCAAGGGAACGACGTCCGCAAGTGTTAGCGACTGTAAGTGCAGCAGTCTTCTCTTGAGAAGAGGGTGAAGACCATATACTCGCACCATTTCTGGCAGTCTGTTAACGCTTGCTGGAGGAACTCGGCTTGTCTTGGCAGGTCTGGATCGACTGTCCATACAGTGACGTCATCCACGTACATGATGAAATACAGGTCTTGAATACTGATCAGGTGCAACGCTAGCGGCAACAACACGATGTTAAAATGTAGAGGAGAAAGAACAGACCCTTGTGGCACACCGCTCACTGGTGTAAAGGAGCCGAAACTTCCACCGCTGATGCGTACGGTAAAAAAGCGGTGTTGTAGGAAGTGCGGGACAAAGACAGCATTTGTGTGGTAGGCGGAAACGACTTAGTACCTGTAAGATGGCAGCATAGCTAACATTGTCTTATGCCATGTATATGACCAAGGCAAGCACAGTCCTCACACGGCGAGAACGGCCTCCCATCAAAACCCTAAATGAAAGGTAATCAAGCAATCCTCAGTACCAAAATGAGTTGTGAATCCGATTTCCGCTGGGTGACACCACTAAAAAGTATCAAGCCACCACTGAAGACGCGTGGCAAGCATCCATCCGCTCTAACAGCTTGCACTGCATAGATGGTAATGCGATTGGGCGCAAGTTACGAAGTTCATGTGGTGATTTCCCGGGCTTTGGGATAGGAGCAATATCCGCCCGAAGCCACGACTCAGGGTGTTTCCCAGAGAGCCACACCTGATTTAAGGAGTACAGAAGCATCGTGAGAGCTGGGTCGTGAATAGTTTTGAACACCTCGTACGTAATGCCGTCGGGTCCCGGAGGAGTACGTTGTTTAGCTTGATCGATTGCGGCCAAGAATTCAGCCATTCTAAAAGGTGACTTGATTCCTGAAATGGCTTTGCATGTTGGTTGTAAGCCCACACTGTTCGGCAGGGGGAACGGAACCGGCTTTGCCCCTGGCGCAGCATCAAAGGCTGGAAAGAAGGCCCGGGCAACGTCGGGAGCGAATTGTGCCGAATCCTTCTTGGATGCAAGGCAAGCGCTGGCTGCTGCTTCCGGAGGACGACTGCCATATTACATGGCGCGAAAAGTACGCCAGACGGACGCCGTTGAAGATGACGGACCGAGGCGCACCAGTCAAGCCAGGGCTGTCTGGACAGTCTTTTTTGAGCCGACTGGCAGCAGCGGTAAGGTGCTGTAACTGGAGCCTTGCAGCAATCGACGAAGGGTCTCGGTTCGCATCTACTTCGGCTTATCTACGCTTGGCCCAGAGCTGCAGGAGCCGAAGATGAGGCCTAGGGTGGGACTCCTCCACCCACGTATGCTGGGAGGCTTCCGTGAGGAAAGGGCAAAGCAGGTCGATGGGGTCTGGGATGGTCGCTGAGAGGGAAGCGTTGAGGGTGGATCGGAAAGTATACTAGTTCACCACTGTGCACCGGCGACGAAGACGAAGATGACTCGTTGATTCCGGAATGAGGCTGAGTCGAATTGGGTGGTGGTCGCTGCCCCAGCAGTCCGCCTCGCGTTGCCAGGAGATAGTTTGTGTACCCAGCCACCACTACAAGTCACGTGAGTATGGGGGCATCTGGGAGTGGGTACAACGGCGTGTCGGGCTAGTAATATCATTAACCAGCGTAAAGCAGGCATCGGTGAAGTGCTCTAGGACCACTCGACCACGCTCACTTGAAGCAGGGTATCCCCAGTCACAGTGGAGAGCATTGAAGTCCCCCGCTACAAGAATGGGGCAGCCAGGGTGAGTTCGCTGTAGTTGGGTAAGCCAACCCCGCCGCAGGCGGGGAGCACGACCACTGTTAGGGCGCACGTAACACGACACCAGTGTAACCGCAAAAACGCGGAAGCTGCATTTTTATCACCACCACCTCCTGCCAGGCTGTAAACCGCGAATTTAGGCTTTGAGGAAACCGAGTTAGAACATAATTAGGCGCCTTGCCCGGAGGAGTGGAAGTTGAGCTGCACCACCGATCAGGAATAGACGGCTCCGCGTATGCCGTAAATTGAGGCAGGCGAGAGAGAGAGTTCGTTTCCTTAAGCAAGAAAGCCCAGGCATGGAGCTTTCCAAGATGTAGCCTTTGACGGAGCTCGCTGATTTTTTTAAAGAGACTCCGACAGTTCCACTGTACAATGTACTGTTGTGGTTCAGGCATAGTAGCGGACTGGGTAGTGAAGTTGTGCCGCAAGTACAGAAACCAATGCCTGCAGCTGGTGCACCACAAACTGGAGAAGCTGTTTGTGGGACATGGCAGAAGAGGCTGGTGGTCAGGGAAGTGCAATCGTAGACCTCGCCTGCTGATGATGCTTGGAGAAAAGACGGGGCGGGTGTGATAGGTCTTGAGACGATTGAGGCAAGCTCTGCTGGCGGCGTGTTAGTTGAGACGGTCGCTTGGTGAGTTTGTTAATTTCCCCATGCAGCGAGGCCAGCTTTTCGTCTATGGCCACAAGTTCCTTTTCCAAGGAAGACAATGGTGGCTCCGAAACAACTTGCCGACGCCGGCGCAAACCACGCGTAACGTCTCCATATGATGGCTGCGAGGGAGACTCCGTGCCATCTTCATCCTCCATGGCGTTGTCCTCTTCTTCCACCAAACAATCAAAATGGTTGAACGTTGAGATTTGGTCTGGCAGGGCACGAGCACGCCATGCACGGCCCCTCGCACGCGTTGCCTTGCTTTTGGTGAGGCAGCCTTTATATGTGATCTCATGGTCATTAGAACGACAGAGACCGCACTTAAACATTGGCTGTTGAGGAGAAGCCGTTTCGTCTTCACTGGAATCCGGTGTTGGGAAAGGACAGGAAGTGCTCATGTGACCACGGCGAAAACAGCGGTAGCAGTGCACTACCCCGGCTTGGAAAGGACCTGGCCGCAGGACAGCATCATTGTAAAAAGCCTGTTGGGAGGTTCCAGCGGGCCCCCTAGCGTCAAGAGGCAGGTGCCGCTGGCTCCCATATAGCGCACAAGGAGCACTTCATGCGTGTCACACCTTATGTTGTCACGAAGGTACTCCAGATTTTCCCGGTATCCACACCCGAGATGACATAGCGGCGGATGTCAGTGCCTGACACCAGGTACGCTTAAACGCTAAGTATCGTGTCGGCAGATAGCGCAAGGTGCCGCGTGAGCACAACTGGGCCACTGCGTTCAGAGACGCAACGCACATGGACACAGTGTTCGTAGCTCGGTGATAAGCGTATCCAGTGAATCCAGTGGTCCCGAAGCAGTCATCAAGCACTTTCTGCAAAGTCTTCGTGGGGAGATTCAGGATTTTAAAACGCTGGAGAGGCTTGATGGCAACTTTGTACCTGGCTTGTGGCAAAGAGCTCCGCAGTGGAGTGGGCGTTGCAGGAGCTTTCGCGAGAGCTGGGGTCGAAGCAGATTGCTGGGTGTCACCAGCGGCACAAGCCCGTTTCGCAGCAGGTGGCGCAGGCCCTCCCTCTAGAACATCAGTATGTGGCTCGTCTGCAGATCGCTTCGATGACGGGTCCGCCGTTACCTCCATTAGTGGCAGAAAGTCATCAGTGGTGCCAGCTGCAGCGTCAGTAGCAGCAGATGCTCCTGGTAGCTGCGATTTTGCAGTCGATGCTCGCCGCTGCAACAAATCCGACATGGCAGGGCCATGTCTTGGCAGCAAGCAGCTCAGATGCTGCTGGGCTAGGCTTAGCGGCCGAGGGTAGGGATCCGAGCTTGCGGACGACCCCGCGGCGTCATCCTTGGGTTTGCCGCTGTTACGTATCGGTGCCAAGAGGATTGTAGCGGCGTTAGGAACGAGAATGAGTTATGCAGCAAGGGATTGAAGCTTGTTTAGACAAAAATTCCGAGTACCTGGAGAATGCCAACAAAGCGCTTCGTCGTCGTCGTCCTCGTCCAAAGCAGCTTTTTTAACTGTGGTTACCTTAGAGTAGACCTAAAACGGCTTATACACACTTTGCCTCCGAGGGCGTCTCTTTCTGCTCACACGCGCCAATGATAACCATCGAGAGAGTAAAAGATCGGGAAGTAATAGTAACATTTCACAACTATACTACACAATTATGGAATAAGGAAGAACCGAGGACAGGTGAGAGTAAAGTTGTAAATGGAACAGAAGCACCATTGCGACAATTATAAAGAGAAAATAGGCGCATAAAGTTTGACCAATGTACGTCTATGGAAAAAAACGGCAGTGCCGAGTATGGGAGTGGAGAGAGAGAGACGCATAACATTTGGAGAGTCGAGGCTCAAAAGCCTGAACGAAAAGGCTCTGGATGGCACAGAAGCATGCAAAGCTCTGCCTACTAGTGTTGAATGGTAAGAAAGAACGAAAAGCAGGATTTGTAATGTGGGTTTGAGACCATTGTTAGACAGAGACAAGTTTCACATGGCCCGCAGGCGGCTGAAGAAAAATTATAGGGAAGCGAAACATTCTTGGACAGCCTTGAAAGAAAGGGTCAGGTAGTCTCCGGAGCGCGGAGGCTCTTACGGGTCCGTTTAAGTGAAAAGGTTGGGAAAGTTTGCGTAGAAACCGATTTACGTGTGGTAAAGAACCGCACGCGGAGGAAGATTTATTACCGGTCTGCCTTCGGTGGGGCAGTTGTGACGCGGAACGCCCCGCACCACTCTACTCGGCCCCCGCGCTCGGCCCCCGCAGCCCACCGCCTCGCCGCCTTCTCTTCCATCTATTCCATCGGGTTTGTAGTATCACGTGTACACCACGCAGTTATCAAGCCGCTATAACGCCGCTGAGTCGCCAACGCACGCCGCTGACGACGTAGTTTGAATGCGTTAAAGATATAAGGCGCGTCACTAACACTGATATCAGCGTCGTGTCCGTGGCTTGGTCGGTAGAGCGTCGCGCTGCGGCCTCAAAGTCCTCGGATCGAAACCTGGCGCCGGATGCTGTTTCTTTTTTAAATATAGAGGAGCACTGCGGACGCCGCCGACGCCGCCGCCGCCGCCGCCGGCGGTGGATGGTTTGGGGTCGCTTATAAAGTGCATTCGCACTTAAAATAAGAGGGGCGCAATCGGCGATGATCACGCCTAAAAAAGCCAGCGAGTCTGGCGGACCGCTGGCTCGCCTGCTGCGGTGCGCCACACTTTTGCTTACCTGCGCACTATGGATGAACTTTCATTAAACAGTGCTCGTTTGCCTCGCCGTTACGAATACGTGGTGCAGCGTTAGCTTCCCGTTTTGTTGCGTTTCTCAGTGACAAAATGCAGCGAGCGTCATAAGCGTAAAATTCCCCGCATTTCCCCGAGGGGAAGAATGTGAAGGTGCGAATGCACGAATTGAATTTGCGCGGTTCAATAATGTTCGCGAAAGAGAGATCACACACACACACACACTACAAAGAAAGAAAGATGCATTTATTCACAGACACCTATTTGTGTTGTCGTTGTACTTGATTGCTAGAGCGGATCTCAGCTTTGAAATTTCGTGTCAGTACTCCTTTAAGCGGGTGCATGAGCCCTTCTCACGCCCGATTCCTGGCCAATCCCCCACGTGGGTATGTGCCATGTCAGCGGCCAGGCAGCGCGCTCCCATCTCCCCCGTTGCCAAGGAAGACGAGGAGATTCCTGGCCAATCCCCCACGTGGGTATGTGATACGGACATCGCCGGTGGACGCAGGTTCAGGGTCGCTTAAGAAGTGCATTGCACTTAAAATTTGTTTTGCGATTCCGAAATTAGCGGCGGTAAACAAAGTGGTCTACCGAAATGAGAGGCCGCTCGCTTTCCTTGCTTTCTCACTTTACTTAAGTACGCTCTTGCATCATATATTCCCTGTTCGCATTTATTAGAGTAGAATTAGGGTCAGCAACGTTTTGAATTTAAGGGCCGAATTCCATGCAGCCGACACAGCGGACCGCTGGGCGGCAAATCGGTGGGAGCGTGAGGAGGACTTTGAACGCAAAAAAAAAAGAAATGGCGAATTAGCAATAATGTTTGACAATAATCTGGTGGAGTGTGAAGATGGGGGACAATTCAACTGGTAGAGAACAATTCTTTGTTCTTGTCTCGCTGCCTAACTTCATTGGAGGACAACACTGGCATGTCGGCGTTTAGATTGTTAGCGACGACCTCTGCACTAGAAGATAACCAACTGAGTAAGTGCGATTATCGTATGCAAATATTCGTGGCCGCGCGTCGTGTATGCGGCTGTCATATTATGCAAATATAGAAGTACGCATCTTTGCAGGCAGTGGGCGTGCTATTTGGTGGTGGCTTTGCGTCCTTTAATAGCGCCTAATTTGTTTATTTGACGCTATTGCCTAACCTACTCGCTAGTACAGATGTACCCTGCCGTTCGTAAATCGTGCGGCGTAAAACGTTACACAAGAATAAATTATTTAGCGAAAATACAAAACAAAATTTTCACTCGTTTTCAAGACTGTGCCAGGCCAGCAGTGTCAGCTGAGTCGGCAGCGTAATTCTTGCATTCGCTTGCATTCTCCCGCTGACACAACCTTTTGCAGTTACCAGCAGCGTTCCGATACTACTCCTGAACTTTCCTTTGTCGACCGCACGGAAGAAGAAAGAACGGTAATGGTCGTCAGTAAGTTAGTACTCCGAACCTGGCGATACTGCCAAACGCCGCGACGGCCGCGACATCTCGCTCAAAACAAAGCCGATGAATAGGCTTGATTTAACGGGTAATATTTTGTTTAGCCTCTGCAACTACTTTAAGGGGCATTTCATACAGTATGCAGTCATTTAAACGCGCCACAATGTGATTAAACTAAGTACAACCAACTTTTCATCTGGCTTGTAATTGAAAACACATGGACGGGGGCGAGGATTGCCTGCTTTTGTGCTACCGAGAGTCATCGGCCACTAGGGGCGCTGCATGTCGCCAAAAATCCAGCGCAGGAGACCTACTGAAGTCGCGGTAGCGTCGTCAGTCACAATTTCTGTTTTGAGGTATGTCTTAGAAAGCAACCCCAACTTTTTCTTTTCCTTGTGCGCGACACTGTTTCTTCATCAACTGCCAAAGGCCTGCGGCAAAGCATTCCTGGATACGCTGCACACACTGGCTTTGGTGGAGAATTTAGCAGCAATATATTGCTCGATACGCCAAACTGTTACAGACATTAAAAATTTAGACGCAGAAGCAGACTTCCAGTTGCAGCTTAATTTGCAGATTGGCGCATTGAGCGTCGTCTGGTATGTTTAATTGCAGAGTATGGGAGCAAATGCCACACATTGCATAATACGTAAAGATCACCTCCACGCTCAAGATTAACCCGTGCGACAAATGTGCTTGTGACAAAAAATACTGCTGTTCTACGAAGATACAAGGTAAAAACAGCGTTAAAACAAGTTTGTTTGCGAACTACGCTGCAGAAGAGAAGAAAGACCGTAAAAAAAATGAACACACCAATACAGGTAGCACACACAGAGAGAAACATATTTCAGTACAACACTAACACGTAAAAAGCAACGATAAATTTCAGCTGAAAGTCGAAACGTGAGTTAGAAGAAGAAAAAAAAAAGCCGCCAAGAAGCTATTTTTCTTGGCTCCGTGAAGAGGTGCTAGCATGAAGATAACTGGATAGATGACGTACAAAATGAAGAATAATGAAACAGCCCTGTTGGTGTACACTCTTGTTTCATTAAAGTAGGCGTCAGATGTATAATTTCCTGCCTCAAGTATGTTCAGTGTGGCCAGTGGAACGTTATACAAAGTTTGACGCCCGTATGAAGCAGGACAAGGAATTGTGCTACCGTTCAGTGTTTGTGCAATTAGAAAAATACCAAATTCGTACAGAGAAACGTGACCTGGGATAGAATTTGAATTTTTTCTACTTTCCTTTTTGAAGCTAACAGATAATCTTGAGTTTTAAAGATCAGAGGTTTTTGTAATGTAATAACTCTGAAGCAAATCAACAGTTAGGGCCAAGTAGCTGAGATTAAAAATTGGCTCCAGTTTGTGCTATACAAGAAGTTTATTTTCTATATCAAGTGTTGCTACGCCCAGGGCTAGTGACACTAATTTAAATGAGCCAAAAACACGGTGTTAAGAGCAACAACGTAACCTCAATGAAACTGGAGGCGATATTAGCAAAGAATACCCAAGGAAATAAAGTGTCAATCAGTAACCAGGTGACTCCTGAAGTGCACATTTAATACCTTCGTGGAGTGCATAATTTCTAATACGTGAGAGCCAAAATTAATCCACTGTTAAAGAAATATTTGTTATATAAGCGTTGAAACACTGTATCTTTATATATATTGGCATTTTTGGTTGGTATAGTTAAGTGCCAAAAATAAACAAACTTTAAAATAGCTTTAGTTTCTGTTGCACCTGTTCTAATCAACCTGAAGGAAAAAGAATTGCCATATCATTTGAAAATCATCCGCTACGTTATTTGAATAATGTTTAAAATACCATTAAAGGATAATTTAATCAACAAGGGTCCTTCTGCACAGCCCTTAGCGACAGGAGCTACTTTACGCTGCAGGAAAAATTGCGGGTTTCAATACAAAAATACTGTGCACAGTTGGCTAAGTCACAAGCGAACAAATTAAAAAAGAGAACGATGAAAACCCCGCCTATGAACTTTGAATAATGCACTCAAATGTTTGTAAGTATTTATGAACACGACAAAAAAACTTTGTTGTATTTGAAGTAGCGTAACGCGTATTCTCTTTTTTGGAGTAGTACTGATTCCGTAGATTCGTATGCAAGAAAACCAAATTCACCATTGGAAAATAAATTATGACTTTTAAAAATGATCACATCGTTGTTTGAGATTTCCACCCATTTAGTAATTGCAGGGTATATAACTGCATCCAGCAGGTTGATGTCTCCGAGCGGTCTCCCCTTTTAAAAGGAGGCGGTATTTTACCTTGTATATTTCGGTAGTAAAGAGTCTGAACTAGAGTAGAAATAAAATGTACACGTAGTTATTGCTTTTTACAAACAAAGGTTGTATTTCACTCGCTTTAAAAGAATGCCATCTGTATTCCGACTTTGGAAATTTATTATATTAAATAAAGACTATGCTTCAGAGTGTGTCACCGGGTACGCAAACTTCAAAATCCCCTATAAAAATATTATTCCAAACTGGCGCTGGAGCCCATTCAGTCGTTAGGCTAATAAAATGGTCATTTAGTGGTTCACACGTTTTTTTCAACAAACTAAATATATCAATAGGTATCCCCGAACGAGCAGCGACACTGTTCAAACTGGGAACATCTGCATTTATTTGTTTCCATATTTTTTCATCTGAATATGACACGATTCGTACTTCGCGTTGTAGTACGGCCAATTCGCCCGTTTTTTTCATCCTTGAGTTTATGAAGGTAAAAAATAATAGAAAAACACTTCTGGATATTGGTTTTCGGCAAAAGTCTTAATTGAATAGTTTTTTATATGAACTTACGCATTAGTACAGATAGCATTACATAGAAGGTTAGCGCCCACCCAAAAACAACTCTTTGGCGTAGTGTTTGAAAACATACGACACATGAACAAGAAATAACCTAGTAAAGATGTGTCGTGGTTCGTTTCCCCGAAGTCCGGTGTCTACCAGGAACCCAATTGCCCGGGCTCCGGTTGATTTGGCAGGGGGCTGGCAGGGTGATGGTGTTGAAGTTCTTGGAGATGGCGGACGAATGGAGGAAGTCGAGGTGTTGGGGTTGATTAAGTGAAACGAAGTTTTTAGAGTTTTTATACGGCAATTTACAGTAGGATAACTGGGTACATGAGTAATAGGAGAAAAAAACTTCAAAGTTCAGCTAGACGCTAGCTCCAAGTGCGCACAAATCACTTGAGCTTCTCAACTCCGTCTAAGTCTCCTATCCTCGGAGCGTACACAAACCACTAAAGGAACGACGACCGACGCCCTCTTTCGCCGCAGGATCCGTCTACAGGATTTCCCGCTAAATGTAATCCAAAAGACAGTGAATACATTTCCAGTGCCAGTGAATGTAATCCAGGCGCCAACCAATATAATCTAGGACACACGACGTTCAGCTGGCAACAAATACCATCCGGGTGCAGTGCATTTTCATACAAGTTTGATGAACTAGGTTACGTGACCAGCTCAACCAGACGACCTAAGAACTGCGAAATAAATCAGTCACGTGACTATCCAGCACTGTCGCCTAATTACTATACTGAATACGGGGATGGTTTCATGGGTATGAATTATAGCATTTAAATTGCTTGCTTTTCTCGAAATTTTAGAGAAACTGCCAGAATGCCTATCTCTCGAAACCCATTACAGGCCCGAACGTGGGACAGGCAGGTGGCACTGCTGGCGCCATTCAACAGCGCCACCAGCAGAAGAAAATCGCAAAAAAGGTTCGGACATGCCCTGACTTGTAGGTGTGGAGAACGCGTGTTTCCGTCTTGTTTAAAGGGGCAACCTCACGTTACCCTGATGATATTAGTCATACAAAACTCACTTCTTTTGTCAAAAATAGGGTATGGGCGAGACGCGTTCGGTCTAATTATTCACCTAATATATTACTTTATTTATTATTCGTTAGTCATTGATTTGGATAAAAGTCAAATTGATGTAACCATGGCTTGTCAGGTACCAAATTAATGGTCTCGATAAGGGGAATCACGTGGGAGAAATAAAAAATTGCATCCTGCTTATGGTCATGGGATAGTGACGTGAGTCATAGATTGGGTTAAAAGTCAATGTGTTCGCACTAGGGCTTGATGTATCAAATCAAAGGTCTCGATGAGAGGAATCCCGCCGGAAAATAAAAATATCTTCCTAGTTAAAGTCGTGATAATAGTCACGTAAGTAATAATTGGGTTAAAATCAAAGATATGCCCCTATGGCTGATGAGGCATCAAACTAAAGGGCTCGATTAGCGGAATCACGTAGTACAAATTCAGAATTGCTTTCTTGCTATAGTCATGAGATGGTCACGTGATTCACAAATTGGGTTAAAAGTCAATGTGACGTCAACACGGCTTGTGAGGTACCAAATTAAATGTCTCGATGAGACGAAACACATGGGACAATTTAAAAATTTCTTCATAGTTAAAGTGATGATAATAGTCACTTAATTCACAAAATGTGTTAAAAGTCAATGTGATGCCACTAGGGCTTAGGAGGAATCAAATTAAAGGTATCGATGAAGGGAGTCACGTAGTACAATTAAAAATCGGGTCCTGGTTATAGTCATCATATAGTCACGTGATTCATAGATTACATTAAAAGTCAATGTGATGCCACTGGGGCTTGTGAGGTATCCAATTAACAGCCTTGGTGAGGAGAATCGCGTTGGACTATTTAAAAATTGCTTCCTGGTTATAGTCATGAGATGGGCGCGTGAGTCATAGATTACGTTAAAAGTCAACTTGAGGCCACTACGGCTTGTAGGATATCAAAATAAAAGTCTCGATGAGGGGAAATCACGTGCCACAAATTAGAAATTGCTTCCTAGTTGTAGTCATAAGATAGTTACGTGAGTCGTAAATTGGGTTAAATGTGAATGCGACGCCGCTAGGTCTTCTTAGGTATCAAATTAAAGGCCTCGATGAGGGGAGTCACCTAGTACAAATTAATAATCGGGTCCTGGTTATAGTCATCATATAGTCACGTAAGTCATAGATTACATTAAAAGTCAATGTGCTGCCCCTGGGGCTTGTGTGGCATCAAATTAAAGGTCTCGATGAGGGACGTCACGTGGGACCAATTAAAAATTTCTTCCTGTTTATAGTCATGCTATGGTCACGTGAGTCATATAATTCGTTGTAAAGTCAACTTGATGCCGCTAGGGCTTGTAAGATATCAAATTAAAGGTGTCGATGAGGGGAATCGCGTGAGAAAATTTAAAAATTGCTTCCTGTTTATAGTCATGAGATGGTCAAGTGAGTCATAGATTATATTATATGTCAATGTGAGGCAACTAGGGCTTGTGTGGTGTCAAAATAAAGTTCTCGATGAGGAGAATCGCGCGGGCAAATTAAACATTGTTCTCTCGTTATAGTCATGACCTAGTCACGTGAGTCGTAGATTACAATAAAAGTCAATGTGATGCCACTTGGGCTTGTGATATATCAAATTAAAGTTCTCGATGAGGGGAATCACGCGGGACAATTTAAAAATTGCTTCCTGCTCGTTTTCATGAGATGGTCACGTGAATCACAAATTGGGGTAAAGGTCAAAGTGATGCCACCAGGGCTTTTTGGGTATCAAATAAAGGTCACGATGGGGGGAGAGACGCACAGCCAATTAAAATCGCTTCTAGTTATGGTCGTGAGATAGTTACGTGTGTCATAAATTTGGGGAAGTGACAAAGTGATACCGCTAGTGCTCGTGAGGTATACAATTAAATGTCCCGATGAGAGACTCACGTGGGACAGATTACATAGTGCTTCCTCTTTAGAGGCATGAGATTGACTCGTGAGCCATAGATTGGGTTAAAAGACAAAGTGCTTCCTGTTTATAGGCCTGAGATGAACTCGTGTGCCTTAAATTGGATTAAAAGTCACATTGCTGCCTTAGAGCTTTTTATCGCCCGCCCAAATGTAAAAAGAAAGTTACATATGAGAGAAAGAGACTTATGGTGTGTTGTAAAATTGGTAATTGGATTTCTTATTATGTCGCGTGACTCCTACCGATGAATAATCAGTGATGTGACTTACCACGAAGTTCATTTTTCACAAGTAAAATCATCATAGGTATCAAATTATCGCCATTCGTTTGCTTGTTTGTGGTATGTGCAAAACATTTGTCTTTGCAAACATTATTCGCAAAGATGTCGCATGATTTCCATGCGTCATGATTTATTCGCGTGACTCACCATACAGTTAATTGCATCCCGAAAATTGTAATCATGGGTATGAAAAGAACACTGATGAAAAGAACACTGATGCTTGTTTACGTGATGCACAAGAACTTCTTGTCATAGTGAACATGTCTCCTTTTGATGGCGAATGAGTGCTATGCATCATGAATTGTTCACGTGACTTACTATGAGGTTCATTACACGACGAGTATTGGCGGCATGGGTGTCAAATAAACGCCCTTTTATTCCTTGTATTCGAGATGTGTACGGAGAATCTTGTCATGGTGGATATGATGCCTTATTATGAGGCATGACTTCAATGAATCATGAATTAGTCACGTGACCTAATATAAGGTTTACATCGCGAGTACTGGCATAATGGGTGTCAAAACAACACTGTTGAATTCCTTGTTTTTGTGATGTGCGGAAATAGCCTGTTATTGTGAACATGTTACCTTAAATCGCATGCCACCTATACAGCATGAAATATTTATGCGAGTTGTAAGTTCATTATACCACGAGTAATCACATCATAGGTATGAAATAAATGCTGTTTAATTGCTTCTTTAGTGATGTCAAAATTTTTATTGTTGTGCACGTGATTACGGATGATATGGCAATGTTTCTATTTATCATAAATATATAATGTGACATGCCATGAGGCTTATGACGTCACGCGTACTGTCACCGCATATATCCGATATGATGCTATTGAATGGTTTCTTCACGTGATTTGTGAATAAACGCCTATTTTTCTATAGTGCGTAACTGTAGTTACATCAAATTGAAAGCAAAAAGAAGGAGCCTGGTTTCGCGAATGCTGAAAACACATCGGTGTAGTACTCTTCATAACAGTTCGTTCATGAAGAGGCAATATTATATATATATATATATATATATATATATATATATATATATATATACAAAGCAGAAGTACGCTCTTCGGAGACTTTATTGGCAACGTTTTCACCAGAGACAGGTCTTTCTAAGAAATGAAAGCTTTGGGTAAAATCGTACCGACTCAGATTGGGGGCGGCGCCCCGAAACACAAGCCACATGGGAAACAAACACGCAAACGACCACACACACCATACAGAGCTTAGTCTGCTAAACGCAAGCGAAAAAGAGCCTCAAAAAAAGAAAAAAAAGACGAAAGGAAGAGGGAGGAACAGGTTGGCAAGGAGGAGGCAAGCAAGAGGCAAGTAGGAACACACTGCATGAACGCAAGTGGAGGGGATAACCGGAAATGCGACGACTTTACGGGTGGCGAAAGGCCCAAAAACATCCGGTGTCTCCGAGAGGGAAAAATTACAAAGCACACGCCGCAACGAGCCGTGAGTTTACATGCGCGTCACCGGTAACAAGCATTAACTACCGACCGTCTTCAGCGGCATGGTCAAGAAAGCAAGCGGGGCCCATTACTGTATCTGAAGCGCCGGTAGCCTCCCTGATTTTGGGGGGTCCCACCAAAGCCAATGGGGGAGCCCATTTGAGGCGTTCCCTTCACCGCCTGTGCCGCCCTTTCTACACGGCGTCGCGTCGTGTCGCGCCAGGCCAATGCACGGCCTGTTAACTGTTAGACCTCGGCCTGTCGCCAGCACGCATGTTCACCTGGCCCAATCTACGAAAATATGGCGGAGCGAGACTCACAGTCCGTACGATTTTACCCAAAGCTTTCATTCCTGAGGAAGACCTGTCTTAGGTCGAAACGTTGGAAATAAAGTCACCGAATAGCGTACTTCTTCTTTGTGCGTATTCCTGCAGCAACAAAAGACTCTACTTCACGACTATATATATATATATATATTTATATATAATTATATATATATATAATATATCATAATACATTTTATGACTAACCAGGAATAATTTTTAAATTGTCACCCATGATTCCCCACATAGAGACCTTTCATTTGATAGGTCACAAGCACTAGTGGCATCATTTTGACTTTTAACATAATCTATGACTCTCATGACTATCTTATCACTATAACGGGGAAGCAATTTCTAATTTGTGCCGCACGATTCCTCTCGTCGAGACCTTTAATTTGGTACCTCACAAGCTCTACCGACATCACATTGACATTTACCCCAATTTATGACTCACGTAACTATCTCATGACTACAAGCAGGAAAAAATTTCATATTTGTATCACGTGATTCCGCCCATTGAGTCCTTTATTTTGATGCCCCACAAGCCGTAGTGGCCTCACATTGACTTTTAACGTAATAAAAGACTCACGTCAGCGTGATTTAGTGGGTGTCTACCTCCCTCCCTATTCCCCCTCTTCCCCCTCCAGCGACCTTCGGTCCTCCCCTTCCTAATAAAAGAATTTATCATCATCAACATCTCATGACTATACCCAGGAAGCAATTTTTAAATTGTCCCGCGCGATTCTCCTCTTCGAAACCTTTATTTGATACCTCACAAGCCCTGGCAACATCAAGCTGAATTTTAACCCAGCCTGTGACTCACGTGACTATCTCATGACTATACCCATTAAGCAATTTCTAATTTGTACCACCTGATTCCCCTCATCGAGACCTTTACTTTGATATTCCACGAGCCCTAGTGGCCTCACATTCACTTTTAACATAACCTACAACTCACGTGACCATCTCATGGCTGTAACCAGGAAGCAATTTTTAATTTGTATCACGTGACTCTTCTCATTGAGACCTGTTATTTGATACCTCAGAAGCCATAGCGGCGTCACATTCACATTTAACCCAATTTATGGCTCATGTAACTATCTTATGACTACAACCAGGAAGCAATTTCTAATTTGTGGCACGTGATTCCGCTCATCAAGACATTTATTTTGATACCCCACAAGAACCAGTGGCCTCACATTGACTATAAACATAATCTATGACTCAAATGACCATCTCATGTCTATAACCGGAAGCAATTTTTAAATTGTCCAACGCGATTTTCCTCATCGAGGCCTTTAAATTTATACCTCATAAGCCCTAGCGTCATCAAGTTGACTTTTAACCCAATCTATGACTCACTTGAGTATCTCATGACTATAAGCACGAAGCAATTTTTAATTTGTCCTACGTGACACCCCTCATCGAGACCTTAACTTGATGTCACACAAGCCCTAGTGGCATCACATTGATTTTATTATAATCCATGACTCACGTGAATATATGATGACTATCACCAGGACGCGATTTTAATTTGTACTGCGTGATTCCGCTCATCGAGACCTTTAATTTGATTCCTAACAAGCCCTAGTGTCATCGCATTCACTTGTAACCAAATTTGTGAATCACGTGACTACTCTCATGACTATAACTATGAAGAAATTTTTAAATTGTCCCCCGTCATTCCTCTCCTCGAGACCTTTATTTTGGTACGTCACAAGACTTAATGATGTCACATCGAATTTTTACCCAATTTGTGAATCACATGACTATCTCATGACTATGACCAGGAAGCAATTTTTAATTTGTACGACGTCACTCCGCTCATCGAGTGCTTTATTTTGATACCTCATAAGCCATAATTAACATATCTTTGACTGTTAACACACTCTAGGACTCACGCGAAGTATTATCGTGACTTTACCTAGGTAGCAATTTTCAATTTTTTGATAGGATCCCTCTCATCGAGACCTTCGATATTATACCTCACAAGCCCTTGTGCCATCACTGACTATAAGCTGGAAGCAATTTTAATTTCTCCCACGTGATTCCCCTTATCGAGACCATTATTTTGGTACCTCACAAGCCTTGGGTTCATCAATTTGACTTTTATCCAAATCAATGATTAACGAATAATGAAATAGGTACCTATATTAGGTGAATAATCAAAAGGAATGCGTGTCACCCAGACCCAATTTCTGACCAAAAAAGTGAGCCGCGTATGACTAACATCATCACTGTAACGAGAGCTTGCCCCTTTAAACAACACGGGAACACCCGTTCTCCACAACTACACGCCAGGGCATGTCACGACCACTTTTGCGATTTTCTTCCGCGGGTGCGCTGTTGAACAGCGCCAGGAGCGCCACCTGTCTGTTTCCACTTTCGGGCTTGTATTGGGTTTTGAGAAATAGGCATTCTGGCAGTTTGCCTAAAATTTCGAGTGAGCGAGCAATTTAGATGCTCTAATTCATACCGATGACACCATCCTCGTATTCAGTATAGTAATTAGGCGAGAGTGCTCGATAGTCACGTGACTGATTTATTGCGCAGTACTTAGGTCGTCTGGTTAAACTGGTGACGTAACCTAGTTCATCTAACTTGGATGAAAATACACTGTGCCCGGATGGTATTGGTTGCCAACTAAATTAAAAGCGCTGTCATGTGTTGTGCACTAGGTAGGTGCTGGATTATATTGGTTGGCGCCTGGATTATATTCACTGCTGCTGGGAATATATTCACCGGCGTTTGGATTATATTGAGCGGGAGATCCTATAGTTGCCCGCCACGGCGCTTATCCCTAAACTTGCGACGCCATCCTAACCTCTAGCCTAGGGGGCTCACAAATCCCAACCTAGCTTTACCAGTCGAGACTCCTTGTCCCGCCGGGGACTGCCTAGCTCAGCGGTCAGACAACAACAGTGTTCTAACGGCCAAGTTCGGCCTTATAACACCTCGAGCTCACGCTCTCTCGGGGACGCTCGTGTATCATTCGTACACGCTTATGGGAGTGCCCAAATTCACGTAGACAGCTGTCACTCAGCGCGCTATGGAATATTCAATGAGGCGCCACCATCTTTGGGTCAACGGCCCACTCGCGGACGAGCAAGTGCGCGCGAACCCGCAGGGTGAGGGCGAAAGGTGGCGACAGTGCACTGTGCCGACCGGGGCTCATTTAACAATGGTGTCTCGCGCGGTGCGTGCTCCGACGCCGGTAATTCCACCTCCTTCGCGCGTCACGTCGATGATACTCGAAACCCGGCGGTGCCTTCTGCGTTATCAAGGTGCCTTCTGCGTTATCAACGGGGGATTATCCCCAAGCCATTGCGTGGCCTACGCAATCCGTCTTCCCTGCTTGCCGTGACGAATTCGCCACGGCTGCCACGTAAAGTCCACAGTGTTCATACACCAGACAGGTTGGCGAGTTTCAAGCGCAGCCTGGGCGCCCGGCCGCTGATCTCATCAGTGGTTATTACAACTCCTTCGACATCGAATGCGTCCTCAATGGGGGATCACCCCAGCGGAATTCCGTTGGCCGGACCATCTTGCACCCATGCGTGCTGTGACGAATTCGCTACGGCTGCAGCGTAGAGTCCACAGTGTTCAGCCACCAGATAGAGTTGCGGGTTCTCACGCGCAGCCTGCGCGCCTGGCCAACGACCTCATAAGTGGACCTTACAACTCCCCTCTTTAAGGGGGTTACTGGGCCTGTTGGTTCATTCTATCCGAAAAGAATTTAAAAGAGCCACTCGTTTCATCTCTCCTTCAGCAATAACAGGGGAACAAACAAACAAAAAACTGTTGAAGGAGCTAGGTATAACCACAAATGAGCCCCCATCCACTTCTGTAGCTGATCCGAATCCTCTCTCACCTAAGCTAGAAACACAACCTATTCACTGGCCGTTCAACAGGGACGGAATACTCTAGCAAGCTGAAAACACACCAAAGGATGCTAAAAACACTAAGTGCGAGCAAAAAGCATATGGGTCGTGTCTCCGGAGCGCGTAAACGCCACGAACAACGAGACAACTCAACCTATAACATTGATGCCCGCTATAACTGCAATCACGCACAAACATTCTGGCACTCGAAAAAGAAGAAAATGAATAAGGACTGGCAAACAACACGGGCAGTTCTGCAGTCAACAAAAATAAAACGTTAAAACAATTTGCATTGCCACTACGCGCATTCGCGGAAATTTCCTCCTTGACGGCTAGCCTGATAACGTTGCTTCAAGAATGTTCGGCTGTGCTTTCGCTCCTTGCGGTGCACAGAAAGTTCGGTTGGGTGCGGGGATCAATCAATTCGGTGCACGGATCGAGCACTCAAGGCATCTCGTCACGCACAACCACGGCACCCACACACACACACACACACACACACACACACACACACACACACACACACACACACACACACACACACACACACACACACACACACACACACACACACACACACACACACACACACACACACACACACACACACACACACACACACACACACACCACACACACCACCAACGAAAAAAGGTGACTGAACGGCAACGTTCACGTCCATCGTGGCGGCATTAGGTCTGGGAGGCAATTCAATAATGGCCTCCACAAGGAATACTCCGAAAACAGGGTAGTTCATTCTAGTATTTCCAACCCCTCGGCAGATGATCCGGACCGTGTAGCGTTGCAACGTCAACGCAGGTCTCGACAATATAGCCCCATGAAGCGAACACATCTTCCGGGAAGACGGAGTGGTGTCACAAGATGCGACACTGTTTCCGAACCCATAGACCAGGCGGCCATACCGCTCCAATGCCCCAACCTACGACAATGCCAGGTGCTAGCGGCGTGATACTGGAGCGGAATGTCGGCCCGCGAATGCGACGACCTTCTCGGGGTCATTCTTTTCCTTACGTATAGAGGGCCCCACTGTAACCACCTCACCAACATCCGTTATTACAAAAACCGCTCGGACACGCTATGTGCATTCTGAGCAGCGGCCTGACCAAGACAGTTTTTTAGCTGTCCCGGCATGCATTTGTTCTTGCACAACTTAGAATTCGGGCCTGTGACACACGGCCAGGTCGCAGAACTTAGTGCGTCAACCCTTCCAGCGCGGCTTCCGACTAAATCTTGGTAACGGCCGCAACCGACAGTAAAGCTACGAAGGTCTATCGTAGACACCGGTTTTGCCAGACAAATCATTGCATCTCATTCCCTTGTCCCCTCGGCATCTTTCTCCTCACATGGTTTTTCTCTCTCCTTCATAACCTCCTCGGGAGATCTCATTCTTTGTTCCGCAGTCTCCACGCATGCGTTTTGGTGTTTTCCATCAGCCTCCTCGGGCACACTCTCACCATCAAGACTACCTAAACCACACGACATCTCCGTATCGTTTCTACCCTCGTCAAATACTCTCAGCTCATTGTCCTCCGCCTTCTTGCATTATCTCTCACTTCCTCCTCGGTTTTCTGGATGTTCAACCAAGTCTACCTTCTCAGCTCCCTTATTCGCCCTCATCTCGTGCTTTTCTTCAGCCTGGTTGTGAACTCCGTCTCTTTTTTGCCACGTTTCGTCACATGCTTCCTCGTCTTATCTCTCCGTTCACTTCTGGGCGAGCACCTGAACGCCCGACATGGAGTTCCCTTTCTCGTGCGACTTTTGAGCGGAATAAGGAACGCGGCGGGCCCCTGGACTTTCCTGTGCGATGACAATGTCCTCTGGTACACCGATTAGAGTCTGAGTTCTGCCAGTGCTAGCTAGTTCGGCATGTATTACCTCAGTGTCTGATGCAAACGTAACTTGCGGCCATACACTCGAAACAACAGGGCTACCCTTTGACTCCCCGCTCGCTGGAACACTCCTCACGCTTGCTTCCCTTTCTATGCCGCTGTTCCCGGCTGAGCCGCTCCCCACCTGTGTGCAGCCACGGCCGCTTATCTCGTTCTCGCGCGGCTTGAAATTGAAAAACGGGCTGCCCCTATTCAACTTTGCTGTCAGTGCATAACTGGGCCTGCTCGAAGCGTTCTGCTTTATGCGCTGCAGCTCCATCCCCAAACTTTGCCTGCGAGGCTGCTCGTCATGTTCTAGCATCCCCTCATTACACCACTCTACGGCATCACCACACGCGCTTACGTAGTCGCTCCTCATCCCAATGCCCGTCTCCACGCGTTCGACATGGGTGAAAATGCTGGCCTCGTGTAGCGAGTCACAGCTGCTTACCTTGTCATCGCAATGTTCAACTTCCAAACACTGGCCGGAACCATTCAACTTTGCTGTCGCTATACAACTAGCTGGGTCTGTGCCCCCTTGTTTCGGCTCGCGGGTGTCCGAATGTAAGCGCGTCTGCCTTCTCCGCTCCAGCTCCAAGTTATATCTTCGCAACCGCTCTTGAGATTTCATCCGCAATTTTTGTATAGGCTCCTCTGTTCTCGAGCTTCTTTCTCTCTCGCTCCGCCGCTTCGCGCGCTCTTTCCTCCCTTCGCTCTTGAAAATCCAAGTTCATTCGTCTAAGGAATATTGCCTCAGAATCCGCTTGGGCCACCCCTCTTGCCGCTGTTCCTCCTTGAGGTGGCGCCTCATGTGTCTGACAATTTCCATCTCCTTTCGCCATGTTCGCCAGCATGCTCCGCGTGACTACCATGCAACCCCAAATTCACCCTACTCTGCCACAACGAAGCACAAGTAATCCAGCTCACCCGCACCTTCGGTGGTCGGCTGCCACGTCGTTGGCCCCGTGCGCTGGCCTTGGCCCTGCCGCACCACCTCGCAGGTAGCTCGGCTGGTGCAGATAAAGACGGGCTTGCATCCGCTTGCTACCCTTGGCTGTGTGGTGGTGTTCTCTCCTGCCAAATCCTGTCGGCTCCGCCAGTAAAGGTGGTCGTGGTTCATTCCCCTAAGTCTGGTGTTGATCAGGAACGCAATCGGCCGAGCTTCGGTTGATTTGGCAGGAGGCTGGCAGGGCGATGGTGTTGAAGTTCTTGGAGATGGCGGCCGAATTGACGAACTCGTTGCGTTGGGGTTGATTAAGTGAAACGAAGTTTATAGAGTTTATAAACGGCTATTTATAGTAGGACAACTGGGTACATGAGTAATAAGAAGAAAAAAATTCCCCGCATTTCCCCGAGGGGAACAATGTGAAAGTGCGAATGCAGGAGTTGAATTTGCGCGGTTCGGTAATGTTCGCGAAAGAGAGATCACACACACACACACAACTACAAAGAAAGAAAGATGCACTTATTCACAGACACCTATTTGTGTTGTCGTTGTACTTGATTGCTAGAGCGGATCTCAGCTTTGAAATTTTGTGTCAGTACTCCTTTAAGCGGGTGCATTAGCCCTTCTCACGCCCGATTCCTGGCCAATCCCCAACGTGGGTATGTGCCATGCACAGACACCTATTTGTGTTGTCGTTGTACTTGATTGCTAGAGCTTGCCAAGGAAGATGAGGACGTACTTAAAACTTCAAAGTTCAGCTAGACGCTAGCTCCAAGTGTGCACAAATCACTTGAGCTTCTCAACTCCGTCTAAGTCTCCTATCCTCGGAGCGTACACAAACCGCTCAAGAAATGCCGGCCGAGACCCTGTCTCGCCGCAGGATCCGTCTAGTTGCCCGATGCGGCGCTTAATCTGGAACGTCCGACGCGTTCCTAACCTGTAGCCTAGGGGGCTCACAAATCCCAACCTAGCTTTAATGGTCCAGACTCCTTGTCCCACCGGGGACTGCCCAGCTCAGTGCTCAGACAAGAAAAGTTTTCTAATGGCCAAGCTCACGCTCTATCGGGGACGCCCTACATGCTTAAGGTAGTGCCCAAATTCACGTGGACAGCTGTCACTCAGCGCACTACGGAATATTCAATAAGGCGCCACCATCTTTGGGTCAACGACCCGCTCGCGCGCGACCAGTCGAGGTAAGGGCGAAAGGCGGCGACAGTGCACTGTGCCGACAGGGGTGCGTTAACAATGGTGTCTCGCGGGGTACGTGATCCGACGCCAGTAATTCCACCTCCCCCGCACGTCACGTCGACGAATCTCGGAACCCGGTGGCGCCGTCTGCTTTCTGAAAAGGGGATTATCCCCTCGGTATTAGGTGGGCTAGACAATCCGTCTCCCATGCTTGCCGGGACGAATTGGTGACGGCTGCCGCGTAGAGTCCACAGTGTTGAGCAACCAGACAGAGTGGCGAGTTCTCACGCGCAGCCCGGGCGCCTGGCCGCTGATCTCATGAGTGGGTCTTACAACTCCTTCGACACCGACTGCGTGCTGAATGGGGGATCATCGCAGTGGAATTCCGTGGCCACACCATTCGGTGCCCATGTCTACCGTGACGAATTGGCGACGGCGGCCGCGTAGTCCACAGTGTTGAGCCACCAGACAGAGTGGCAGGTTCTCACGCACAGCCTCAGTGCCTGGCCACTGACCTCATAAGTGGACCTTCCAGTCCTCAGAGAGTCCTCAAAGAGAAAAAAAGGCAGATAAATTTTGGAGACCAGCGTTGAAAAAGAAAACACAAACTGCTGAAAACCACAATAAAATAATAGATACAACAATCATTCATTTCCGGGAAAGGCTACCAAAGCAATCATACCTGTTGAAGTGTCTTTTAGGTTTCCTACGTGTAATGGAAATTATTTTTTTACGGCGGTACTGAGCCAAGGTGGCAAAATTTTATAAATGTAGGTATGACGATTTGATTGTTCTTCTGGGTATTTAAGTAAGGACAACATATTCCACACTTTTGTGCTTTTACATAGGATTTATCACGGGTCTGAAGACAATTTTTTTATGTTTCTTAAATTTCGCTAAAACATCTTTCGATGTGAAGTTTGCATGCGTCATAGTGAAAGAATTCGGCTATTTTACAAGAGAATCTGCCTTCCTACGTAGAGCGTCGCAACTTTCGGTAAGGCGTTGCAGTCTACAACATTTGTACGGCATGTTGTATACTTTCATTTTGATTGGAAAAACTTCTCAAAATGGTCGCTAGTACCGTAGGCCAGCACTGAACTGGAATAAAAATTCTCAATATAGTTTCTAACAAAAAGTTAAAATAGAGGCTTAGTGGTCGGTGCAATTGTTGTTGGTTTTGTAACAGAATTCGCTCAGTCACTAACACAAATAACAAAAACAAAATATCTGCTAACATTACTATCAAAAACCAGATTCTTGTAATACTTTCTGATAGTTAAATTGCTAGAATATTTCCTTTAGCAGAAGGAAAACAAACAACAGCAGCAAAACAGCAGACGAAAAACAAAAAACTGCAACCAGCTTGCAGTCAGATATTCTAAACAATTATATTAATGCGTAAGTTCGCCACAGTCAGCCAGGGAGTCGTATGTGATTCATTTATACACGAGAACACACTTACCCATAAGGGTTTCTATAATTGAGAGTTATGATTTGATGGTTAAAGAATTTTTTCCAGAGATTTATAGAAAGCATCGGTTATCAAAATCCCCTCTAGTGTCAAAATTACTAAACAGTTGCAGGAAAAGAAAGCTGAGCGAGTGGTAAGGTGTACAACATAAGAAAATCAGATTGTACTTTGCCGTAAGAAAGCCTAATAATACGTAACACATTAAAATAAGAAATGGCTAAAACATAACATGGCTACAAACCATGTACACCATCTGAAACAATGTAGGGTCTGTAAGCGCAAAATAGCGTAAAAACAAAAAAGGGCGTGATTTTATTCCAAAGCATCACACGAAGAGAAAATTGCAGAATAAAGCAAGACAGAACAAGATGGGAGTTGGAGAAAATCCCTGTATGAAAAAATCAGAGTCCATGTTTGCGACAGGCACATGAAAGATCTTGCATTAGTTTTGGAAACATACCCCTACCGGCAGCGAAGTGGTCATTCCACCAGGCGCGTTTTCTGGACGTCATGTTTGGGATCCAACCGACGGGCGCTTTTTCCCCCACTTTCAATCTTTGTTAAAAGTGTACCGTTTTTAGGGATTATAAAACGAACTATGGCACTTTTCTTTTTGCTTTGTTTGGATTTCTTGACGGCCTACAACTATTTCTGTCGTAGCTCAACAAGCGCCTCATTACCCATTCTGATTCCCCATCCCCACATGCAAAGTCAGGGTCTCAGCTCTGGCAGTCTTCGTGCTATAGGTAGCTAAAAAGAGTTCAACGCTGGTCGCCTGCTTGCGACATGTCAGAGACGCTGGAATCACGGCCCGTTGTTCTAATTAGGGTAACTTAAACCCAAGTAGTCAAAGTGGGACTGGCTACCACCCCCATGCACAGTAAACAATTACCATAACCTAACTACTCGTGAAAATGGAGGGAACACAACCCCGATGGTGTCCAATGGTCATCCCACCAGACGTTCTTCGGCACATCGTGGGTTCGGATCCCACGTGGCTGGAATGTTTTGTCTAATTTGTTTCTCTAAAAAAACTGCATCTGATGTATCGATAATTGCCCACTACTTTATCTCAGCGGCTTGACTAATCTTTCTTTAGTGCCTATCCTTATTTTTTTCTAATTGAAGGAGCCACTCATTTCCCATTCTGCTTCGCTACATTAAAACCGAGGGTCTCTGTTCAGGCAGTCTTGGGTGCCATAGGTATATTATGAGGGTTCAATACGGGTTGACCGCTGACGACATATTGTAGACGATGGAGTCACGACACGGCGGTTACTAAGACTGACCCCCTCAAACCGTGTAACAGAGTGCGATGCCACCACACAAAACAGGATTTAATTACGTTATTAGGTACTCGACAATGTGGAGGGTTGCACATCCCTGCTCTTTGTGTACGGGTCACTGCACCAGACGCATAATCTGGAGGTCGAAGGTATGTATCCTTAAGACAGGCATGCGTTCGTCCAGTCTGCCAAAAATATGCTGTTTCAATGATTCAAAAATGACGTAGCACATTCTCTCCGTTGCTTTCCTTGGCTTTCTTGAGTGCCCAGCTATGCTTCTGCCTTGACTCAACGATACCGTTTTTTTTATCGTGATTTGATACACGCAGATAGAGGGTCGCTGTACTGGCAGTCTTGGTGTAATAGGTAGCTTCAGAGGGTTGAACGATGCTCGACAATCTTTGACATATTGTATTCGCTCCAGTCACGGCAACTGGTTTACTAGGAATGTCAGCTTCATCCCGAGTATTCGGAGTCCCACTGGGTCAACCCCCAAAGTGCAGGAAGCGAAACCTTAACATCAGTGAACGATTTAAGAAAAAGAGAAGCAAACTACTTCCGTTTGCGTAGGGATAATCGCACCAGACACGTATTGCGAAGGTCGTGCGTTCGTATCCCTACTCCCTGGTTTGCTTTTCTCAACCTTCTTTTTTTCAAAATATCTGCTTTTGTAATAATACAATGAGCTACCACACCTTCTTCTTTATTTTGCTGGGCTTTCTCGACTTCCTACCATTATTTCTGTTTTAATTCAATTAGCCCCTAACTACCCATACCTGTTGGAGAGCATGTGCTCTGTTAAGGCAGTTCTTGTTTTATAAGTGACTAAATTGGGTTTAAAGCTGGTCGATCGCCCTCGACTTGTCCTAAATGGTCGAGTCACGGCCTGGGTGTAATAAGACCCCTATTCCCGAGTAGCCGGGGTGGCACTGGCTACCGCACTCCAAAGCAGGAAGCAATTACCTTAGGTTTAGTACCCCGGGAAGTGGAGGTTAGCAAAGCTCCGCTTGTTGCGTAGCCGTCGTTGCCTCAGATGGGTGTTCTGAATATTGAACATTTTCTTTGAAGCTTTCCTTGGCTTTTTCCACTCCCTACCCTTTTTCCGTACTATTTTTACGAGCCTCTTATTTCCCTCTCTCTCGCTTTATACAAACCGAAAGTCGGTGTTCTTTCAGTCTTGGTGCTAAAGGTAGCTTAAGCGAGTTCATCACTGGTCGAACGCTCCCCACATGTCGCAGACGCTCTAGTCACAAACCGGGGTTCGATGAGAAAGTCCTCCTCAACCAGAAAGTTCGGAGTTGCACTACCAAACCCAAGATCAGGCAACGGTTGCCCTAACAAAAGTATCCAGGAAAGGGGAGCACAGCCTCGCTGCTTGTGTAGTGGTCACCGCACCAGATACGTATTCTCGATGTCGTTGTCTCGCAGCCCACCCAGGGGCATGTTTTAAAGCGAAGCTTGTTACCTTCACCCCGCCATTGTTCTTTCTCGATTGTTGGTGTCCACAGAAAACTTCCGCAAACAAATATAAGAATTTACCGACAACGCCAAGAATCGATGCTGAACGAATTGAGAAAAAAAGTTAGGGCCAGTTGTTTTACCGATTGAGGAAAAACCCATGCGGAGAATAGGGGCACCGACAGTGTCTCACCCAGCATATGGGTTTCCCCGTGCATTTCCCGGAAACCCATTTGATAGCGTCACGCTTGACGTGGCAGTGCGCGCTCAACCAAGGGCACGTGTAGCGGTCGCGTGCGCGCAGTTTGCATGCGCTAGAAGTTAGTGAAATTAAAGGAAGCTCATACAAACGTAAGAAATCTGACTTCTCCTCTGTCTACGCCGTCGATATCATCGGATCTCCCTGAGGCGGCAGAAACGGGGCAGAATTGAGAAAATGCAACACCCTGGTTCAGCTTTTTGAACTTTATAAAAACGTTTCAACTCATGCTCTCCAGTAATACAACTAATTCAACCACCCTTCATGCGTTCATGTAACCTATCACAAAATACATGCTTGAAGTAACGGGTGTGGATAAATGCAAAACCCTTTATCTGGTTCCACTGTTTGTCGAACCAAGTGTGCGAATTTAAAAGACGTGGCATCGGAAAATGTTGTGTGAGTAGTTTACAGCTTTGCTTTTCAACCAACTTCATAGGGTGGATTGAAACTCATTTTTTATCCACTTTCTTTTTTCTTTCTTTCAAAGAAACACTATCTGTTTCAATGAAAAGGCAATCACCGACTCAGTTTCCCTTTTGCTTCTATTTTCCATTGACTGTCTAACCTTATTTCTGTCCTAATTCAACGAGCCACTCATTCTCTTTCCTCATTAGATAAATTCACAGCTAGGGTATCTGTTCAGACAGCCTAGGTGCAATAGATAGCTTAAGAGGGCTCAGCACTAAGCGACTGTCTCGACATGCCGTAGGCGTTCGAGTCATGGTACGGGGTTTAATAGGAAGGTCCGCTTCGCCCCTAGAAGTCGCACGGACACTGGCTACCGGGCACTATAGCACAGGCCCGCAGGTAGCGTAGTGGTCGACGCACCAGCGGCTTTTCTGGAAGTCGTGAGTTCGGATCCCATCGGTGCGGATGTTTTTCTACGCTTACTTTCTTTAAAAAACCTGTATCTCAGTGATAAAAAGAGATATACGACATTTTTTTATTTTGCTTTTCATGGCTTTGTTGAGTGCGTACCCGTATTTCGGTCTTTACACAGCGAGCCCCTTATTTCTCAGTCCGAATCTCTGAGTGCAAAGCGAGGGTCTTGGCTCTGGCAGTATTGATGTCATAGGTAACTGAAGATGGTTCAACACTGGTCTCCTGCTCTCGACATGTACCCGATGGAATCCTGGCTATGGCGTTATTTATGTCCCCTTACCGCCATTAGTCGGGGTGTTACTGGCTATCACCTCCAGGCACAGGAAACAATGACATTACCCTAAGTGCCCGAGGATATTAAGAGAGGGAAACAGGCGATGGTAGCGTAATGGTCGCCGCATCATACGAGCTATCTGATGGGCGTGGGTTGGAATCCTACCCGGGGGAAATGTTTTTCACCATTGTCTTTAAAACATGTATCTGCTTGAAAAGTAATAAAATGACCTACCACATTTCCCCATTGGTTTCCTTGGCTTTTTTGACGGCCTGCCCTTGTGTCTGTCTATTTTGAACGAGCCCATAATTTGCTATTATGAATCACTACGTGCAAAGGGAGGGTCTTGGCTCTAGCAGTATTGATGTCATAGGTAGCTGAAGGTGGCTCAACGCTGGTCTCACCCGCTATTATACCGCTGATGAAAGCAGGGGAAAAAACCAGCCAATATTCACCGTCGTCTTTAACTTCCTTATTACAAGATGACATAAACGCGCAGAGGCGCATCGCGACAGAGAGAAGATCAAAGCGATTCGACAGCAAAGCTCTCCCCAAGCGGCAAGATGAAAGAACTCTTCGAAAATGTGAGACTATACAACGTGTGGCATGTATTCGGTTGGGATTTTACTTTTCCAAACCCAACCCACAAACGTGTTTAGGTGTACTCGGATGCTTTATGATCTTTGGAGTTTAAACTTCCACCACCGCTTCTGCACGGTGGAACTATATCTTCACGCGGAAAAGGCACTGCACAAGATCATAACACTTGCAAATCCGAAACAAAGGTTTCACAACGGGAGCATATTGAAACCAGATGGGGGCAGGTACGTCAAGAAATAATCGCTGGAATGCGCAGAGCGGAACGCTGCGGACACTTTCAGCGACACAAATGATGCAGTCGATTTGCATAATTATGTAATATATTCGTGGATCCGTATACGCGTGTTTCGGCTCAATAATGAAGGACAGAGCGCAACGTGCGTGTCCAGGAACTGCTGAAGACAGAGCAATAGCAACTTCAGTGTGTGTAATGCACGGGTGCTACCAGCCTGCACCACTTTTCCCCTAAATCAACTTGAATGGAGCAACCAGAAAGAAGCAATCAAGCTTTCGCTGTCGGCGTGTTTTAAAACCAAAATAACAGCGACAATGAACGCGTGCCGTAGGACCAGCGCAGCTAAAACTGCGGAGCTACAGCGGCCAAGACCACTCTCGTTTCTTTTTCTTTTCACCGCGCAACTCTTTAAAGAGAGAGCTAACGCCGCCATTTAGGGACTGAGAAAGGGACCGGGAAATGAGTAGTTTTAGATGTCTGATTTTATTATCATTTAGTGTTAATCGACACAGCGCCACCAGTAAATGTATGCAACTCGTAAACGCATATGCCGACTCGAGTTCGTAAACATCACTCATAAGAACATTACTCATGAGTTCTGTGTATTGAAGAATGCTCACACTCGGGAGTAGTGTAGTCATGAGTAGTGTACTGATGAGCACTGTACTCACGAGTTATCTACTCACGTATGTAGTCACTCGTAGCCGTACTTATTTTAAAATTGGTGTGTACACTTACTCATCGTCGTACTCACTCGTGAGTTTGAGTACAAAAGAGTACAAGTGAGTATATTCACGAGTACGTATGTGGGTACGTTGACCTATGGTTGTGGCACGAATTTCGAACGCTCTCAGGTCTGCCTGTGAAGCTACTCGTTCTGCGTAACTAGAGATTTTGGCGTAAAAGACACTGTTGTCGGTGAGTGATATATTATACGTAATACAGCATGCAAGATCGATGACGCAATTGACCAAGAGTAGGGAAGCATATACTGTTAACTGGGGAACACCTCAGTGCAAAAGAAATATTTGGGATGTAGGGGTAATTATGACGCGAATTGTTTTCTACCGGTGAGAAACTTAGAACCCCAGGTTAAGACAAATGATCAAGGTTGAGCAAATAAAAATTAATCAGAAGCTGGCTTTCAGGAACTTTGTAAAAGGTGAGACAAAATAAACAAATATTTCACCAGTTTTCGTAGTAAGGTAGTGGTTTGTGCGCTAGTCCTGACCACAGGCAAAAAGTAGCGTTCCGCAACACAGCCCTTGTGCAAAACAATTTTGTGAAGGGGAATAAATTCGTGCTGTTCGAGATGAATAATGATAACAAAAATGTGCGGTATAAATTTAGACGAGACCATTGCAAGATATATGGGAAGGATTTATATAGCAGTTATTTGTTTCCATCTCGGAACAATGTAGTGATTTTCCCGAGTTTTAGATGCGAATCTTTACTTGCTCGAGGGGATGTCCCGCGTCCGAGCCCAGTGCGATGCGCCTCTGATGACGATTGTGACAAAATGCCAGTACGGATTGGCCAACCAAAGAATCCATCACGAAAAAGCTTCGCGTTCAACCACCGTCGTCATCTTCCCGTAGGGGAACCGCTGAAGAAGAGGGAGAAGATGACAAAGCTGCGAAGAGGAGGGCGTGTACGTTGCTCTCAGCTGGTGCACCAACGTAAACAACCTTTACCTCACCAACGCTGACGGAGACTACCGATTCTACCCCAAAGATGATAACATCGACAAGAACATGATGGACGAGTTTCGACGCCTCGAGAACCACGCCTATTTACCTTAACACAACAGTACTTGCGTGCCTTTGCCACTGGTGTGGACGTGGACGCGGAATTCCCTCTTGCGTTACTAAACACCAGATCACTCAAAATAACGGCAACACAACGGAAACACACGGACCGCTCATGAAGCATCGCATCCTTATCAGGGTTCCCCACGGGAAAATGTTGAAAGTTTTTTACCGTAACAATGACTCGACATGGCACCCTGTGAAAGTGATTGCTTGAAGAACAATTCAAATGCGGCGATAAGTGTGCATTTTTGAAGGATTTTATGTTTACGGTATGAATTCGACTTGCAGATGAATGTTTCATTTTGGTAATGGCGTTAGTTATATGATTACCAGAAAATTTCAAAGGCGACATTCGCTAGCTAACTACATATTCAAGAGTATCTCTGAAGTTCTCACGAAAGCTATATTCCAGCGTGGAAACGCAAGAAAAGGCCTGGTTTAAGCCATCGGACAGATCTTCATCACTCGGTGGTGCGTCATTAGTACCGAATAAAGTCTTCGGCAAGAAGTTTCTTGGGTTAAGTGTTTTTCAAACTTTCTTTGGAATATTTTATCATGTCTGGCAGTGCTGCACAAAACAATTGCGTTCGTCGTGTATATTGCTAATTGATTGATTTGGTGGGATTGGAAATAAGCTTTAGCCTCTTTATCTAAATTGTATTTACCTCAGCTTAGACAGCTTAGCCGTCGTGTCGCCGGCGCGACTGGGGGCGGCCTGTTCCTCGCCAGAGTTCTCGGATACGTAGACAGATTACTTTTTTGGCGCCGGCGCGAGAAATGAGCAAAAGTGGGGGGAAGTGTATGGCGGAACTTTTTTGAGGGCCGACTAAAACACCCGCCCCACCCACGGGAGTCTTCAAAGCACGCGCAAGTAGGACACCCCTTGCATATGGTTCGCCGGCGCTGACAGTCGTTTACACCCGTTTTAACGACGCTATTATGTGTTCCCTCTTTCTCGTCACGTTCTGTTTGTCGTGTCCTCTCGGTTCTTTATAACTTTCTAGTTTGCCTATCCTCACCGTTGCCTTTTTCCCTCACTTCAGGTCTCCTTTACTAGCCTCTTTCAATTACCCTCTTTTACTTATTTATGGTTTTTGTATGTGCTTCCTTATTACGGGCTTTCTCTCTCCCGTTTCACTGCCCTTATTTTCTTCCTCCTCTCTTTTTATCTTACGCGTATGTCACCGCCCACAGAACCTCATGTGGTTCAATGGTTCAACTGTATATAAACCACCTCCATTCTGTAAGATATAACTCATTAAAAAAAGACGGTCCCCGTCCGAAATGTTGATGTAAAGTTATGTTTTTATTGCTCCCCTTTTTACTATATATATATATATATATATATATATATATATAGATAGATAGATAGATAGATAGATAGATAGATAGATAGATATATAGATAGATAGATAGATAAATAGTTATATTGTAACGAGGTGAAGTGAAAACGATAATGAAGACACACTCCATGGAGTATGCTCCAAACACCCAGGACATTATCATCGTCGTCTTGCCAAGCCTCCAATGGTTACAGGCCAGCAGCGACGCAGGAATGCTATCATGATGAAAAGGATGAAGACGTGTGTGGAGAGAGAGAGAGAGAGAGAGAGAGAGAGAGAGAGAGAGAGAGAGAGAGAAATGATCTTTATTGCGTTGTCCGGAGGGGGGTGCGGGTCAGGCCACGCAGGGCTTCGCCGTCACCCTTGCCTATCTACCTATTCTAGGTATCGGGCTGACCTCGAAGCAATGGGCCTGGTCTGCGGCTCGGGCTACTAGGGTTGTTCCCGCCCCGCCCCCTGTCGCCGTTCCCGAGGGAAGCAACCGGGGGAGAAGCGTGGGTCCTCCTTTCGCCGTTGCCGCGCCAGAGCAGCCTCGAGCCGCTGGACGGCCCTGAGCTCTAGTCCGTGCTCCTAAGAGCCGATCATGTCGCGAACTTCCGGTGGGAAGCCGCGGCCTCCGTCACGCGCACAGTTTTCTTCGCAGCCCCACATGAGATGGGCAAGGTCCGGGGGCACTCGCGCACACCCACTGCACTCACTTCGTTCGTAGAGGATGCTGCGGTAAAAACGGTGGGGTGTTCGGACCCGAGCACATAGCAGCAGTCATCGCCGGGTGACGTCCGCACCCCCTCGACAGCTGGTGAGCCACTCAAGCGTCGGCAGGGGTCGACCGTGCGACCACGAGAGCCGCGGTCGCTGCCAACGCGAGTGCCCGGAACAAGGTTCACCACAGGGAACGCCCTTCCTTGATCGAGACCCCACCAACGAAGCCATGCCGTGACTGGCCCATACCAACGCCGCCACACACGGGACTGCAGACTTTTCCCACTGTCAGCCGTGCGCGGTACTCTTCGGAACAGTTCAACTTTTGATGTAGTCTTCACCGCATTGTTAGGCTGCCCTCTTTTTGGTTATAAGTAACTTTGTTTTGTTTTTCTTCTATTCGCCATGAACTGGACAATAATGGGAGTCCACGCCCGAACTCTACTAGTTAGTTTTGTAATAACCATAAAACCTACAATGGACACACGGGAGCTCATTGACATGGGCAAGCGCTTGGGCTTGAGTGGCGACGAATTGAGGCTGTGGGTTTATGCAGAGCATAGACAGAAATTACGTTGAGGCGAAGTCAAAATGGCATACAATAACTGCGTCTGGCCACACCACTAAGTATTGCAGGCTTAACCCAATAATATTAAAAAAGAATTGCCTGAGGGGCAGAAGATGCCTTTAACAACCCAAGTGGATATAAATAAAAGAGGGAAAGCGCTGCTAGAATGGTGGGCCCGGAAACACGCCCCTAATCTCCCCTGGGAAAGTAGCCGGAGGGGTTGGGATGAAGGGGAAGGGTAAGTGGCAAATAGGAGTGGGTTATGTGAGTTTGGGTGGGAATGGGGACAGCGAGATTTTTCATCTAATCCATCGAAGTCTGACTCCTATAAAATGCCTGATTGCTCAGGAAGGGCCTCCGACAGCCGAATAGAATTTTCGGATCCCAATGTAGTTTCCGTACTAGCTAGGCCCCGACCAGCGAAAGCAGGAAGAACCTACACAGGAGTGGCGGCACTTCCTCTCCAGTCCAGTTTCTCTACCAGCCGCTCAACGAACATCCACCAGGTAACTCGATTCATCGAGGAGATGCCTCAGTGACCTCAGGTACTAATCCTCCTCGCCTGTTCTCGGTTTCGGCAACCGGTGGTCTTGTCAGACAGAAATGGTAAGCTGTACCTCTAAAACACGGTAGATTACAATGTACACCTGAATCACTTATCTCCAAAAGAAAGGCTTTCTAGACTTACGCGAGGTAACCCAGGTTTCGGCGGACGTCTTATGTTCTCTCGGTGCCAACTGCTTCCCCACCAGGAAGCCTCCTGTATCCCATACGGGCAGCAGTCATCAGGCATCTCTCAGCAGTCATCAGCAGTCATCAGGCATCGGGAGTCTCGGTGAGTTGGTCGCTTGCTTTTTACGCGAACTTGTGCGCTTCCAGAATCCTTTTACCTGTTAGGCCAACCGTCAGCTAGCAGACATGCCTGGCTGCCAAGCCAATGCAATTGCATTGTCACCTGCCATGATGTTCGTTCTTACTTATCGTCGGTGAGCAGCTGGCAGGTTTTCTGCAACGTGTCAAGTCAGTGTTGCGGCTCGCATTCTTAAGAATGCTAGGAACACAGTCCGGAAGCAGCGGAGCACATACCTCTCCCAATTTGGTCAATTCCACAGGTCACACTCCTACTAGCTCGATACGTACCTTAGCTAGCCCGGAGCGCACTTCAAGCCCTGAGCCCCAAATATATCAACGTCATGAAGAAGGGGATAGTCAGGATAACCGCCATCAGAAACAATTGCCAATAAAAACGCTGCAGGATGGCCAGAACAACACGGCTTTATCAACCGCGCCAGAGGAAGACGTATCTCGCCTTTTTGGGAGTGACATTGTAGAGCTATCGATCAATTTAAACGATCCAGGCAACAAATTACCTATCAGTGCCCGAAGGAAGGTACTCGAAACTTTCGAGGGATTGTAGCACAGGATAAAAGTGTTATGCATGCGGCTCTCACGTTCAGAAGGCCAGATCAAGGAACTACGCACTCAACTTGCCGATTTTTTAGGCAAGAAGGCCGAGGCCCAGGATTCCCCACTCATCGCGAATCAATCGTATGTGGAGGCGGCTATTCATTCCTGGAGCGGCTATTGAAGCGGCTATTCATTCCTGGAGTTTCTCGCTGCCTGTGCTGCGTCCATTTAGTAATAAGGACAATGAAGCTGCTGCTAGACGCTCAACTCCAACGAACAATCCAAACTACGTTTTACAGCTCGCTCCTCTCCTTCCAACAGTTAACCCAGGCCACGAGATTACTGCCATGCTCAAATCTACTTTTTGAAATGTTCCCTCTGAAATCGCAGTGAAGCAAGTAAAGCTCATCCCCACACACTCTGGTCTGACAGTCGTATCAGCCGATCAAGCTTCAATAGGCAACCTACAAAGGGCGATAGAATTCCATGCTCACCCAAAGACTGCACTGAAGACATCCCGACCTCCCCGCCGCCTGCCTCAATTCAAGATATTTGGGTGGACCCCAGTGTCGTTCCTGCGTTGCTGAGGAGTAACATAAATGCCAGAAACAATCTCAACATTCCTGAGCAAGAGTTCAAGCATCGTACATATTTCAAATACCGTTGTGGTAATAATGTGCACATTGTAGAACTATCTCCATCGGTCTATAGAATATTCAAGGACAGGGAACAAATCTTGGTTGGTTGGACCTCTTCTGTAAATAAAGAAAACTTCTATGTGGTTGCCTGTGATAAGTGCGGCACATACGGACATGTCGCAACAAGATGCAATGCGGATATTCTTTGCTGTGCCGATTGTGCGGATTCTCATGCGTCGGCAGAGTGCCCAGTGTCTGATCAGAAAAAAGTGGTGTGCAGGGAGTGTCGAGCAGCGGGTCGGCGGTTCGACCACGCTTTTAATGCGCCATGTTGCTTCACGGTTGCTTTTCGAATCTCTAGGGTAAAAGCGAAAACAACTTACGACCTACCTTCTACGCCCGCTCTCTGCGTTTCATCCACCGCCTAAAGTACTTCCACAAGCCCTTTCACTTCATTTATTTATATGGCTAGGCTAAATTTCCTGCAAGCTAACCTCAGCCACATGCACACTGCAACTTCTCATTTAGTTGACTTCATCGAGGCGCGTCACATTGTCGTGGCTTTTATTTGTGATCTATACGCCCGGGGGTCAACTGTACCAGGAGTGCCGCACCATTACCTCACGTTTTTCAATCAGGAGGCTCCTCATTGTATGATTTTATTGCCCAGACAAAACTTTGATGTCTTTCCTGTTTATTTGGCTCCTTACATGGTTGCAGTCAAAATACAACACAAGCAATTTATTGTGCGTTTGATTGCTGCATATGCTGCGCCGTCCGTTCTACTAGATTACATACTTTACTGAATGATGTCATCGAGCGCTACAATTGTGTCAATGTGGTACTGGCAGGAGATTTCAATTCCCGAAACCCCTTGTGGGGTGGCACCGTAGTAAATACTCGTGGGCAGCAGTTAGCACATTTTCTGCTTGCCATTGGACTGAATGATTCGACATCACCACCGACATTTCTGAATCAGTATGCAGAGTCGTGGATTAACCAGACGATGGTGCTTGGCCCTGCTTGGGAAGGGGGTCATCATTGGAAAGTCCATGACACGCCTTCTTTTGTCAGATCATTGCTTAATAGTTTCTAGCCCTCTGTCAGTCACATTTCCTCGTAAGAGACGCCTAACGAAAGCGGCTACACGTCACATGATTGAGCACTTGACAAGTGATCCTTGGTTTCACGATATCGATCCGCTCTGCTTTGCCACGCCCGAATACCTCAATTCTGCAGTTAATGCATTTTATACAAAGTTTGATCGCGTCAAAAATACGTACGAGAGCGTCCCAAAGACATACAGTGGAAAAATGTGGGGGACCAATTCCCTTGCTAAGGAGAGGTCTGCAGTCCGTGTTCTACATCGACATTTTCAGCGATGCAAGGATGCGCTTCAACGAGCAGATCTCAAGTTTACCTATTACAAAGCCCTTAGTGACTACAGGATTCACATAGAAGAAGCGAAGGTCACTGCAGCAAGAAAGGCGTGTTCATGGGAAACAAGAAGATTATTCGGGCGTCCCTTTGAAACCGCATTTAGCCGCTATACAGTTCCAACAGTATTGCCTCCTCTTCTGCAAGCGGACGGCAGCTCTACAACTGGCACCATACAATCTGCCGACCTTCTTCTAAAGACACTTATATCAGAGGATACGAGGAAGAGTGATACTTTGGCTCACATGGCGTTACGAACCTTTGTTGCACACACAACAAATTACACGGGTCACCAAGACGTCTACTTCAGCCAAACCGAATTACGAGCAGCCGCGCGCTGCCTGAACCCTAATTCAGCCCCTGAATTTGACGGTATTGCTACTCTTATGACTCAGCTAATAATTACCCAGATTTCCCTATTCTTCCTCAATCTGTTTAACACCTGCCTTCAGCTTGGACACTTCCCTTCCCTGTGGAACCTAGAAGGCCACGACATCAACTCTCGTCATATCGAACAATTTGTGTTACATCTATGCTGAGGACGCTCCTTGAGAGGATGCTAAATTCCCGTTTATACTTCTTCCTTTATCACTCTGGTCTCCTCCATCCTCACCAGTATGGTTTTACTACGGGGAAGAATATGCAACTGCCTTGGTGGATCTCCGTCGCTCCCTACAGGAACGCAGGGATAAAGGTGATTTATATTTGGTCATATCTTTGGACTTTGCCGGTGCCTTTGACTCAATTCGGCATACAGGGCTTGTATATTTCTTCCGGTCTCAACGGTGCCCTAGCAATAAATACCGGATATTGCATTCCTTTTTGGAGGGTCGAACAATGTCATTTCTTTCACACTCCGGAAGCATTACCCATGCAGCTATAAAGGGAAGCCCCCAATGTTCACCTTTGCCCGCTTTTATGAAATTATTATATTCATAGTCTGCTCCCTCTTCCGATGCCTGATAACGTATATCTTTAGGCATACGCGAATGGCACGATCGTTGTCATACACGGCCATACGTGAAGGCAGCTTGAGACAGCGGCTCGCCAAGCCTTCGAGAGAATACCACTTGGAGCAACAACGCCAAACTTCGGATTAATCCGACGAAATGGTCCTGCTTACTGGTTTCGAGAGGAAAACAAGGAGCAAGCCGAAAACCCACAGTAAGACTTTACCGGCCGTCGTTACGATATGTGCCTGAGATGAGGCTCATTGGGGTTGTTTTCGACAACCATTTACCTTTGTCGCTCACGTTAATCACCTCAGAACCGTCGTCGAAAACCTTGCGGTCTCCATTATACGCTTCAGTCGTATCATGGAGACCGCACGATACACCGCACGTACACGACCGCACGTACACGACAACAAGAACAGCCGCTCTAGAGGTAATAGCTCATACGTTACCTCTAAACATACACCTAGACATCCAAATACTTATGTGTCTCCTGTTTTCTGAGTTCCAATTCATCACGTTCAACTCGATTAATTGCGAAACATCTGACGTAGACCTTCCCACTGACTCTCTCATTCATCCAGCCAGATTGGTTCGAACTAGCAGCGGGAGGCCTAATGCTACCGATGCTAACCAAAGATTACGAATCCCTGGCCTACACGCCTACACAGATGGGTCAAATACTTCTCTTCAGCTGGTGCTGGCTTTGTTATCATTTCTGGGCGTGATTCTATTACAGCAGTGCGCCATTACACGTCTCGTTACCCCAAACTCTTTGTTCGATATAGAAGCACTCGCCCTGAACGAAGTACTTCAGTTTTACTTGATAATCCACCTTCTTCTCCAGTTCACATCTACACCGACAGCCTCTCTGTCCTAACCGCCCTTGACTACCCGTTTAATCAATCCACCGTAGTTCACCAATCGAAAATAGCCATCCTTTCTTTAGCGAATGTTGTTTCTGTTCATCTTTATTACGTACCGGGACACTCAGGTGTTTTGGGTAACGAGCTGGCGAACAAGGTGGCGGCAAGTGCGGCTACGAGAGGAGAAGATGCCCGCGGTAAACTGTTAGAACGCATGATGAGGTTTCGATTAACAAAAGAGGATCACCTGCAACGGCAGCGAAGGTGGCCGACTGCAAATACCGACACAGAACTGTACAGATGGATACCCAATGTATTGGACATTCCCTCCTTCTTCCCTTCACCAAAAAAGCTAATTTAGTTGATCACTGGACATGGACGGTTCCCACATTATTTTTATAGGTTACAACTGGCGGGAACATGTCGATGTTTCTGTGGACAAGACGCACCTTCCATTTCTCACTATTTACAAGGTTGTACAAGAACAGTTGTGTACGTTCGACGACTCCACAATGTAATAAGAAAAACACTGGAACCACCTCATTTACGGACAGTATTGAATGACTGTGTAGCAGTAAAAATTTTAATGGAACTCGTTGATTTTATTTTAAAGGAACTGCCTGACGTGTTACAGATATCCAGCACCGCGAGCCAAGATGTACTTTTCCGCGAGTGATGTGCTCAGTTTTTTTTGCGTGTTAGTGTGACTGATTTTTGTTCTTTGCAGTTTGCGGGCTGCAATACCACATGAACAGCATTTTCTAGTATGGCGTGTGCAGTGTGCGGGGTTGCAGAATTGTGCTGGCTACCGTATCCTGATTCGCTGTGGGACTGGAGTTCTCACGTTCAAGCGCAACATGCACTGAGTGTTGTCTGTCTTTTTCTTAAGCAGTGCACACGGATATAGTGGCATGCTATTTCTCTCCGCTTTTGAAACTTTGCGAGATATGCTTTCACGAGCTAGTCATAGGTGCCACTTTTTGTTGACTGGTTTCAGCTATATAGCGTTGCAGACTGCTTTTTGGTGCTGTGCTAAGCCACATAAATTGTGCACTGTTTACCATTTTTCTTTTCGCAGTGTGCGGGGTTGCCGTAATGTGTATGTTTTACTTCTGATTTATGGTTGTCATTGGTGCTTCACGATTTCGCTATTAGCTTGCTGCGTGTGATTTGAGTAAGCGTGGAGAGTTTTGTTTGGTGAGAAGTATCGTTTTTTTTCTCATCTACAAATTGGTTTCTACAAAGAAAAATAATTTTCGTCTATCGCTCCTTTTTATTTATTTTTTATTGGCTTTTAACCGGCCATTCCTTGGCTGGAGCGAGTTTCGTTGCCGGATTTTTTTTTTGTTTTTTTTTATTATGGGGAACACGCAAAACAAAGGATTAATAAAGGCCTCGGCGCACGCAAATGTCTTCCGCCTATTGAAAATGTTCGAGATGATCTCGACACATACCTGAAACGGTTTGAATGCGTAGCCCAAAGTGAGGCCTGGCCAAAGTGTAATTGGGCCATCGCCATCACCACGTGTCTTATAAGAGAGGTACTAAACGTCTACGGCCGCCGTTCGCCAGAACAGTCGCGAGACTACGACCAGGTCAAGTTTGTCTTACTGCAGCGCTTTCGGTTCACCGCAGAAGGCTATAGGGAGCGCTTGCGTCACTTGAAGTCGGAGAAGAGGAAACCTCTAAGCAATACGCCACTCGATTTAAAGGTTATTTTGCACGGTGGGTAGAACTATCTAGCATAGCCCAAATATTCGACTCGATTTCTTAATCACTGAGCAACTTCTCTCGAACTGCCACAGAAAACTCGTGATGTTCGTGCAGGAGAGGGAGTGCAAAACACTCTCTGAGACCGCGACCGCTGCTGACCATTTTATGGATGCCCAAAAGCAGAACCACTAGTTCTTTTTAGATGGTACTAACCAAATACAGAAAGAATATGGGGAAGAGAGACCAGAATGCTGGCGGCCGTGTGCCCTGTGCCAAGCCACGTCAAAGAGGACCTTCACAACAGAACCCCTGACGCCCTCTCCTGCCAACAAGTAGTCTCGTTGGACATCGCCAGAAAGCAGCGACATTCTAAGAGGGCTGCGTTGGCTCTTCAGCGACGGGAGCTCAGAGTGCGTTGCCCAACCATCAGCAACCGAGATGTCACGCCATGGCTGTGCTCCGGAGATGTGAGGTGCGGCGGACTATTTTCGGTGAAAAACAGATTAGCGGCGCTTACCTTTTGTGTTTGTTTAATCTCTGCATTCATTTGTGTTGTGGGTATTTGGAGTGGTTTGGAGCAATGGAAGTTTTCCATTCTTTTATTGTAATTGTCCCGAGCTTGACAATATTGTTATTGTCCCAAACGTGGCACGACACGGCTTCAAGAATGGAGCACTTACCCCATGTGTACTTCCAGGTCGCTTTGTTGCTCGCAGGACTAACACCTTCCAAGGATGCCTCACTTCACCGTGGGTGTCAAGTGGACAAGCCCGATATTTGGACACCAACGCCAATCTTTGTCACGGAACTATTTCACGGCTGGCAACAGCCGTATTCGCCCATCACTGAGGTGACAATCAGGGTGGAAGGCGGCCGAATGCTGCCCGGCAATGTTCCCTAAGGGCACGACATGTCTTCAAGAAAAAACCATTTACCCCATGTGTACTTAAAGGTCGCTTTGTTGCTTGCCGGACTAACCCCTTCCAAGTATGCCTCACTTCATCGTGGCTGTCAAGCGGACAAGCCGGAATATTGGAAGGAACCGCTAATCTTGGTCGCGGAACTATTCCACAGCTGGAAACAGCCCTATTCACCAATCACTGACGTCGAAAGCAGCGCGGGAGGCGGCCGACATAAACTGCTGCCAGGCAATGTTTCATCGGGGCACGACATTTCTTCAAGAATGTAGCATTTACACCATGTTTACTTCCAGGTCGCTTTGTTGCTCGCCGGACTACCCCCTTCGAATAATGCCTCAATTCACCATGGGTGTCAAGCGGACAAGCCCGAATTTTGGACGCAACCGCCAATCTTGGTCACGGAATTGTTTCACGACTGGCAACAGCCGTATTCGCCCATCACTGACGTCACAACCAGCGCGAGAGGCATCCGACATAAACTGCTGCGCGTCCACGTTTCCTCGAGCCACGACATGTCTTCAAGAATGGAGCATTTACCCCACGTGTACTTCCAGGTAGCTTTGTTGCTCGCCCGGCTAAACCCTTCCAAAGATGCCTCACTTCCCCGCGGGTGGCAAGTGGACAAGCCCAAATTTTGGACGCAACCACCAATCTTGGTCACGGGACTACTTCACGGCTGGCAGCAGCCATATTCGCCCATGACTGACGTCACAATCAGCGCGGGAGACGGCCGACATAAACTGCTGCCCGGCAGTGTTTCCTAACGGGACGACAAGGCTTCAAAAATGGAGCATTTACTACATGTGTATTCCAGGTCGCTTTGATGCTCGGCGGACTAACCCCTTCCAAGAATATCTCACTTCACCGTCGGTGTCAAGCGGACCAGCCCCAATTTTGGACGAAAGTGCCAATCTTGTTCACAGATCTATTTCACGGATGGCAAAGCTGTATTCGCTCTTCACTGACGTAACAATCAGCGCGGGAGCATCCAACATAAACTGCTGCCCGGCAATGTTTCTTTGGGGCACGTTATGTCTTCAAGAATGGAGTACTTGCCCCATGTGTACTTCAAGGTCGGTTTGTTGCGCGCTGGACTAACCCATTCCAAGGATGCCTCACTTCACCGTGGGTGTCAAGCGGACACGCCCGAATTTTGGACGCAACCGCCAATCTTGGTGTTGGAACTATTTCACGGATGGCAAAGCTGTAGTCGCTCATGGCTGACGTAACAATCAGCGCGGGAGCAACCGACATAAACTGCTGCCCGGCAATGTTTCCACGGGGCATGATATGTCTTCAAGAATGGAGCACTTACCCCTGGTGTACTTCCAGGGTGCTTAGTTTCTAGTTTCTTAGACTAACCCGTTTCAAGGATGCCTCACTTCCCCTTAAGTGACAAGCAGAAAAGCCGGAATTTTGAATGCAGCCGCTAATCTTTGTCGCACAACTATTTCACTGCTGGCAACAGCCGTATTCGCCCATCACTGACGTCACAGTTAGCGCTGGAGACGGCTGACATCAACTGCTGCGCAGCAATGTTTCCTCGGGGCACGATATGACTTCAAGAATTGAGCACTTACCCCATCTGTACTTCCAGATCGCTTTTTTGCACGCTGGACTAACCGCTCCCCAGGATGCCTCCTTTCACCGTGGGTGTCAAGAGGACAAGCCCGAATTTTGGATGCAACTGCCAATCTTGGTGTTGGAACTATTTCACGGATAGCAAAGCTGTATTCGCTCCTAGCTGACGTAACAATGAGTGCGGGAGCAGCCGACATAAACTGCTGCCCGGCAATGTTTCCTCGGGGCACGATATGTCTTCAAGAATGGAGTACTCTCCCCAATCTGTACTTCAAGGTAGCTTTGCTGCGCGCTGGACTAACCCCTTCTTAGGATGCCTCCTTTCAACGTTGGTGTCAAGCGGACAAGCCCGAATTTTGGACGCAACCGCCAATCTTGGTGTTGGAACTATTTCACTGATAGCAAAGCTGTATTCGTTCATAGCTGACGTAACACTGAGTGCGGGAGCAGCTGTCATAAACTGCTGCCCAGCAATGTTTCCTCTGGGCACAATATGTCTTCAAGAATGGAGCACTTACCCCTTGTGTACTTCCAGGGCGCTTAGCTGCTCTCTGGACTAACCCCTTCCGAGGATGCCTCACTTATCCGCGGGTGTCAAGCGGACCAGCCCGAATTTTGGACGCAAAGGCCAATCTTCGTAACGAAACTATTTCACGGCTGGCAACAGCCGTATTCGCCCATCACTGTCATCACAATGAGCGCGTGAGGCGGCCGACATAAACTGCTGCAGGGCAATGTTTCCTCCGGGTGAGATATATCTTTAAGAATGGAGCACTTACCCCGTGTGTACTTCCAGGTCGCTTTTTTGCTCGCCGAAATAACCCCTTCCACGGATGCCTCACTTACCCGTGATTGTCAAGCGTACAAACCCGAATTTTGGACGCAACCGCCAATCCTGGTCACGCGACTGTTTCACGGCTGGTAACAGCCGTATTCGCCCATCACTGACGTCACAATCAGCGCGTGAGACGGCCAACATAACTGCTGCTGGCAATGTTTCCTCGGGGCACAATATGTCTTCAAGAATTGAGCACTTACCCCATCTGTACTTCCAGGTCGCTTTTTTGCTCGCCGGAATAACCCCTTCCACGGATGCCTGACTTCACCATGGGTGTCAAGCGGACAAGCCCGAATTTTATACGCAACAGGCAATCCTTGTCACGGACTATTTCACTGCTGGCAACAACCATATTCGCCCATCTCTGACGTCACTATCAGCACGGGAGGCGGGCGACATTAACTACTGCCCCGTAATGTTTCCTCGGGGCACGGCATGTCTTCAAGAATGGAGAATTTACCCCATCTGTACTTCCAGGTCGCTTTGTTGCTCGCCGGTCTAACCCCTTCTAAGGATGCCTCACTTAACCGTGGGTGTCATGCGGACAAGCCCGAATTTTGGACGCAACCGCCAATCTTGGTCACGGAACTATTTCACGGGTTGCAACAGCTGTATTCGCCTATCACTGACGTCACAATCTGCGCTGGAGGCGGCCGACATAAACTGCTGTTTGGTAATGTTTTCTAAGGGCACGACACGGCTTCGAGAATGGAGCACTTACCCCATGTGTACTTCCAGGTTAGTCGTTTTGACCACAGCTATTGTCTGAAAACATCGAACTGTTGCCTGTTCGCAGTGTCGTGTCCCGGAAAAATGGTGTTTGCTCTAGAAGTGTGTGAACGAAAAAGGGATTTTTGTGTGAGCTGTCTCCTTTTGCTACTGTCTGGTAATGTCGAGTCTAATCAGGCACCTAATAGAGATGAGGTACTCGCAACTGTTCTGGCCACCATACAGAGGATCGAGGCAGGGCAGGCAAGCACTCAAGTTTATTTTCAAGATCCTAAACAGTGGCAAGCGTCAGTGGATTTTGAGCTAAAGCAGCTGCCTGCCCGCATTTGAGAAGTGGGGAGTTGACATCGCATCCAGAAAAAAAGGCCACATTAGAGGTATCAGAATCGCTACCGGAAAGTATCAGTCATCAACTAAAGAAAAATGATACGCGGTTAGAGGACACTGAAAACAGAATGCGGTGCTACAACCTGCTTTTCTTTGGTATTCCTCACGTTCCAGTAGAATCATGGGCTGACTCAGGAAAAAAGGTTATATATCTGTGCTCACAACGTCTCAAATTATCCCGTTGCACAATTCCAAATTGAGCCCGCACACCGACTGGGAAAATATCAGTCAGGAAAATGCAGGCACTGTTTTTTTAAGTTTGCTTTTATAAGGAAAAACAGAGCCTAATGAAAAAAGGCAAACTTTTCAAGGACACTGAATTCGCTGCTCGAGAAGATTTTTCATGGCAAACACGCACAGAAAGAAATAAACAGCGCACCTTTGCAAAAAAGAAGAATGTATCATTCAAACTTAACGTTTACAGGTTGCGTATAGATGAAATCACTTATGTGTATGATGATGAAACGGACAGTGTAACCCAGGCAACCAGATAGCTAGACCGCAAAACTGGGAAGCCCATTTTCACTATCCCTCGTTCTAACACTATCCCACGTTCTAAATATTTGCAACTTGATGCCGAGGCGCGATGAGATTGCATCGTTTCTTATTTTCCACGAGCCTCTCATTTCGCATTCTGATTCGCTACATGCATAGCGAGGGCCTCTGTTCTGGCAGTCTTTGTGCCATAGGTAGCTTAAGAGGGTTCAACGCTGGTCGACCACTCTTGACATATCGTAGACACTCGTGTCACGATCCGGGGGTTAAAAAGAATGTCCCCTTCACCCCGTAGAGTCGAGTGGCGCTGGCCACCACCCCCAAGTACAGGAAACAAAAATACCTAAAATATAAATACCCCAGAAAGTGGAGCGGAAAATCGCCCTGCCGGTAGCCTAGTCGTTACCGCACCAGACCGGGTTTCTGGAGGTTATGGGTTTGGATCCCACCTGGTCGGCATTTTTTCTCCACTTTGTTTCCAAATCCTTGATCTGTTTCAATGACCAGCACATCCTCTCCTTTGCCCTCCGACGTTTTCTTGACTGCCAGCTGGTTTTTAAGTCATATATATGTATATATATATATATATATATATATATATATATATATATATATATATATATATATATTTATATATATTTATATATATATATATTGTAAGGGGAATTATAGCTGGGGACCAGCAAGACGCTTGGATAGAGGCACAGACCGGAGACGGGTAAGGAAGCGCAGACCGATGTCTCGGTGCGTTCTCTTAGAGCGAACCACGCGATGCTGACCATGCCTCTCCTCTCGCGCAGCACCTTGCGCCTGCCATCATCATGCCGCCCATAGTAGTCCTTCCTCCGGTACGTACCCTGTCAGTTGTACAGGGGAGATTGGCGCACACTAACCGCAAGGTATGTCATCGTGTCGGAGACTACTATCTCCCGTACAATCACCCCCCGCTGAAAAGAAGAGCCATCCTGGAGACTTAAGGGGACGAAACCACGAGGGGATCGTAGTAGGGCTTTAAACGTTCAATGTGCACTATTTTACGACCTCGACGACGAAGGTCTGAGCTGGGAGTCATGGGCTTGACGAGGTAGTTCCCGGGCGATGTTTGTTCGAGAATCCTGTATGGGCCGTGGTATTTATCAAGGAATTTCGCCGAAAGACCAGGATTGGGGCATTGCACACGAAGCCATGCAAGGGATCTAGGTTCAAACGTTGGTGCAGCGGCGGAGCTGTCATGTCGAGAATTCTGGCGTCCTTGGTCGTCTGATGTGAACTTGCGAGTGAGCTGTCGACATTCTTTCGGGTACCTCGCCATCTCAGAAAAAAGGGGCACATTCAGAGGCGTCGGGGCGGTAGGGCAAAATAGTTTCGATCAGGCGAGACGGCTCACGTCCATATAAAAGAAGAAACGGTGAAAAGCTTGTGGTCGCTTGCGTGGTGGTGGTATATGCGTACGTGACGAAAGGTTGCACCATGTCCCAATTTTAATGGTCGGACGATATGTACATAGAGAGCATATCTCCAAGGGTGCGGTTGAACCTTTCAGTAAGGCCATTTGTGGGGGGGTGGTATGAGTCTGCGTCGGTGTGTCTTCTTCCTGAGCGGTAAACAACGCGAACGTCGTACTCCTGGAGCCGAAGTGACCAGCGGTCCAGACGTCTGGACGGGTCCTTCAGCGATGCCAACCAGCATAAAGCATTGTGGTCCATGACTACTTCGAAAGGGCGGCCATAAAGGTAGGGTCGAAATTTACTAGGTGCCCAAACGATTTCAAGGCACTGTTTTTCCGTGACGGAGTAGTTGTACTCGGCTTTTATCAGAGCGCGACTTGCGTACGCCACGACATACTCGTCAAAACCAGCCTTGCGTTGAGCCAGGACAGCGACGAGACCGGTACCACTGGCGTCCGTGTGAAGTTCAGTGGGCGCGGTAGGGTCAAAATGGCGCAATATCGGCGGTGATGTCAAAAGCCTTCGTAAGGTCTCCAACCCTCTCTCGGAAGCCGTTGACCAGTTTAAAACTTCTTTGGCTTCACCGATGAGCTGCGTCAATGGTGCGCTGATAGACGCGAAGTTCCGGACAAATCGCCGAAAATAAGAGCAAATCCAATAAAGCTTCGGAGCTCCTTCATTGCGGTCGGTTTAGGGAACTCGCGGACCACACGCAGCTTGGCTGGATCTGATAGGATGCCGTCATTAAATACCGCATGCCCTAATATAGTAAGTCAGCGGGCAGCAAAACGGTATTTCTTGAGGTTCATTTGCTGGCCAGCCGAAGTAACGCACGCCAGCGACTAGGTCAAGTCGCTGGAGGCCTGTCGTAAAGTCCGGTGAAAACACGACAATGTCGTCCAAGTAGCATAAACAGATACGTCACTTCAGCCCACGCAGAACATTGTCCATCATTCGTTCGAATGTCGCTGGCGCAATACACAGTCCAAAGGGCATAACGTTGAATTCGTAGAGCTCATCCGGCGTCACAAACACTGTTTTCGGCCGGTCAGCCTCAGCCATGGGTACTTGCCAGTAACCCGAGCGCAGATCTAATGAAGAAAAGAACTTGGCACCTTGCCAGCAGTCCAGCGCGTCATCTATTCGACGTAGCGGGTACACGCCCTTCCGTGTAATCTTATTTAGACGTCTATAGTCCACGCAAAATCTAATACACCCATCTTTTTTTGTGACGAGCACGACTGGAGAAGTCCAGAGACTCGTGGAGGGTCTAATAACGTCCCGGGACAGCATACCGCCTACATGCTGCTCGATAACGCGGCGTTCCTTGGGTGACACGCGGTATGGTCGCTGGCGCAGTGGTGCGTGGTTCGCGGTGTCAACCAGATGACAGACAGTTGACGTGCGCCCTAGGGTTGTTTGGTGGGATTCGAAGGACGTGCGGAATCGTTGTAGAAGAACCAGGAGCTGGACTGTTTACTCCGCGGTGAGGCCAGTATCCATGGAAGGCAGAAAAACTGCGGAATCGAAAGTGCTGTCGCGGCATAGCGCGTCGAGATGGCCTGTGGCTGACTCATTCGGGATGTCGACAACAAGGAGTGGCGCAACAACTTCGACGAACCCAAGACATTCGCCGCGAAGCACTTGAGACGGACAAGGGGACGTGTTAGAAATTGACATGGTGCTCGAACCATATTTGATGTCCAGGACAGCGAATGGCAAGAGTAGGTTTGTGTGCGACGAAAACAGACTCTGATGGCGTGAAGAGAACGGTGGCGTCCGGAACATCAGGTGACGATACAGGTACCAGAAAAGAAGAGGATGGGGGAATGGAAGCATCTTCGGAAGCAACCAATTTGACGCTTCTAGTCTCCGCCGCACCATCATTAGGTGAAAACACTTCAACTTCCGCACGGAAGCAGTCGATGACAGCGCGGTTACGTGACAAAAAATCCCAGCCGAGGATGACGTCGTGAGAGCATGAGCGTAGGACGACCAGTTCAACGATGTGGGGAATGGCTTGCATGGTAACGCGAGCAGTGCACATGGCTAGCGGTTGAACGGGCTGTGCGTTGGCAGCACGAAGAGTAAATCCTGAAAGCGGCGTCATCACTTTGCGAATTTTGCGGGAAAAAGACTCATGAATCACAGATACGGCTGCTCCAGTGTCAATAAGCGCGAGCGCCGAGGTACCATCCACAATCACATCAATCGCATTACAAGGCGAAATATGAGGACTTAGCACGTTCGACAGTTTCGCAGCTCGTGCCTCAGGAACTGCAGCTGCTAGTTTCCCTCGGCTGCAGGGTTCACACGGGGGCGCATCGGGGAAATGGAACGGCGGCGTGGGGAAGGAGAACGGCGGCCAGGAAAGGGAAACCCGTCGTGTGAATACGAAGCAGGCGTTGAGCCAGAAGGAACGAATGCTAAGTGGGGCTGAGAGCCAAAGGCGGGTGCTCGAGGAACGCCACTCGTCTGAAGCGGTCGGCGTCGGCATAAACGTGTGATACATCCAGGAATATTTACACGCGAAACATATGGGGCGGTTATCGGGCGTGCGCCATGGGTTAAGTGCTTGAGCTGCCGCACGAGGATATGGGAGCACCCGATGACTTGTGGCGTACTGCAGCGGCTGAAATGTTGCGGGCGGTGGCTGCGCACAAATCGTAGCTTACGTGTAAGGCCCTGCCACCGGGGTAGTGAAGGGTGCCGCCATGGTGGAGGGAATAGGTGCTGCCATAGGCGAAAAGAGAGGCGCCGCCACAGGTGGGGCTGCGGGCGCGGCCATGGGCGAGTCGAGGTGAGCAGTAACGGCCGTGACCAGGTGCGCACTCGAGGATGTAGGCTGGTGGTCTAACGGCAGCGCTTCGGCGACTCGGTCTTGAATTGCGCGGCGTACTGTCGTAGGTAAGGGGCAAGAGGGCGTGGATGCCAATGGCTGAAGGTTAAGTTGATGCGCAACCTCCTCGCGCATGAATCCTTCAATGTGTGGAAGAAGAGGCGCAAGATCAGATGAGACTGCAAGTGCTGAAAGTGAGACCGATGCGGTTCGTCATTCGGGAAGCACTGGCGGGTATAAATGCGCTGCTTCCTGAGCTCGTCGTAGCTAATACACCATTTGATGATGTCTCCAAACGACTGGGGTCCTTGCTGAGCAGCATATGTAACGCGCCATCTTCGATGCCTTTCAAGACGTGCTTGATCTTCAAAGACTCGGGCATAGCACGATTTACGCGCCTGCAGAGGTCGACAACGTCCTCAATATTTAAATATATATAGTTAAAAGGGGCGCAATAAAAAACATAACAAGTTTACTTCGAAAACATAACTTTACATCGACGTTTCGGACGGGGACCGTCATTTATCAAGAGTAATATTTTACCGAATGGAAGCGGTTTATATACAGTTCAAGCACTTGAGGTTCCGGGGCGGTGACATACGTTTAAGATTGGAAGCGAGGAGGAAGAGAGAAAAGCGCATTGAAACATGAGAGAAAAAGCCAGCAATAAAGAAGCACAAACTTGAAAAGCATAAACATGTGAGAGAGGGGGATGGAAAGGCAGAGGTGGGGACGGGCAAACTAAAAAGAACCGAGAGGACACGACAAACAGAAGCTTAGGAGTGATGGGAGACACGTAATTGCGTGGTCGACAGGGATGACCCACAGGGGCGGCGAGTTGTACCTGCCCGTGGCCATCGCAGGCGAACAATATGCAAGGGTTGTTGTACGCGCGCCGCTTCCAAGACTCCCGTGCCAGGAGCGCGTGTTTTTCGTCGGCCCTCAAAGACGCACCGCCATCTACTTCCCCCCACCCTTCCTACTCAGTTCGCGGAAGCCGTAATGTGTCGCCGTGTCGGAGAAAACCGGGAAGAAACGGGCCGCCCCAGTCGCGCAGGCGAGAAGATAAGCAATCAAAAGTCCGAATGAGAGTGATTATGTCGGAGTGAGGAGACATGAATCACGTTGCCTGCAGAGACAGCGAGAATAGTAAGTCAACGTGAGCGATAGGGGGCACATAATTGCGTGGTTGACAAGGGTGACGAGTTGTAAGCGCCCGCGGTCAGCGCCCGTGAACAATATGCGAGGGGTGTCCTACGTACGCGCGCCCTGAAGACTCCCGAGCGAGGGGCGCCGGGGTTTCGTCGGCTCCCGAAGATGATCCCCCATTCAGTTCCCTCCTCCACCTCCTCCCACCCGCTATTATACCGCTGATGAAAGCAGGGGAAAAAACCAGCCAATATTCACCGTCGTCTTTAACTTCCTTATTACAAGATGACATAAACGCGCAGAGGCGCATCGCGACAGAGAGAAGATCAAAGCGATTCGACAGCAAAGCTCTCCCCAAGCGGCAAGATGAAAGAACTCTTCGAAAATGTGAGACTATACAACGTGTGGCATGTATTCGGTTGGGATTTTACTTTTCCAAACCCAACCCACAAACGTGTTTAGGTGTACTCGGATGCTTTATGATCTTTGGAGTTTAAACTTCCACCACCGCTTCTGCACGGTGGAACTATATCTTCACGCGGAAAAGGCACTGCACAAGATCATAACACTTGCAAATCCGAAACAAAGGTTTCACAACGGGAGCATATTGAAACCAGATGGGGGCAGGTACGTCAAGAAATAATCGCTGGAATGCGCAGAGCGGAACGCTGCGGACACTTTCAGCGACACAAATGATGCAGTCGATTTGCATAATTATGTAATATATTCGTGGATCCGTATACGCGTGTTTCGGCTCAATAATGAAGGACAGAGCGCAACGTGCGTGTCCAGGAACTGCTGAAGACAGAGCAATAGCAACTTCAGTGTGTGTAATGCACGGGTGCTACCAGCCTGCACCACTTTTCCCCTAAATCAACTTGAATGGAGCAACCAGAAAGAAGCAATCAAGCTTTCGCTGTCGGCGTGTTTTAAAACCAAAATAACAGCGACAATGAACGCGTGCCGTAGGACCAGCGCAGCTAAAACTGCGGAGCTACAGCGGCCAAGACCACTCTCGTTTCTTTTTCTTTTCACCGCGCAACTCTTTAAAGAGAGAGCTAACGCCGCCATTTAGGGACTGAGAAAGGGACCGGGAAATGAGTAGTTTTAGATGTCTGATTTTATTATCATTTAGTGTTAATCGACACAGCGCCACCAGTAAATGTATGCAACTCGTAAACGCATATGCCGACTCGAGTTCGTAAACATCACTCATAAGAACATTACTCATGAGTTCTGTGTATTGAAGAATGCTCACACTCGGGAGTAGTGTAGTCATGAGTAGTGTACTGATGAGCACTGTACTCACGAGTTATCTACTCACGTATGTAGTCACTCGTAGCCGTACTTATTTTAAAATTGGTGTGTACACTTACTCATCGTCGTACTCACTCGTGAGTTTGAGTACAAAAGAGTACAAGTGAGTATATTCACGAGTACGTATGTGGGTACGTTGACCTATGGTTGTGGCACGAATTTCGAACGCTCTCAAGTCTGCCTGTGAAGCTACTCGTTCTGCGTAACTAGAGATTTTGGCGTAAAAGACACTGTTGTCGGTGAGTGATATATTATACGTAATACAGCATGCAAGATCGATGACGCAATTGACCAAGAGTAGGGAAGCATATACTGTTAACTGGGGAACACCTCAGTGCAAAAGAAATATTTGGGATGTAGGGGTAATTATGACGCGAATTGTTTTCTACCGGTGAGAAACTTAGAACCCCAGGTTAAGACAAATGATCAAGGTTGAGCAAATAAAAATTAATCAGAAGCTGGCTTTCAGGAACTTTGTAAAAGGTGAGACAAAATAAACAAATATTTCACCAGTTTTCGTAGTAAGGTAGTGGTTTGTGCGCTAGTCCTGACCACAGGCAAAAAGTAGCGTTCCGCAACACAGCCCTTGTGCAAAACAATTTTGTGAAGGGGAATAAATTCGTGCTGTTCGAGATGAATAATGATAACAAAAATGTGCGGTATAAATTTAGACGAGACCATTGCAAGATATATGGGAAGGATTTATATAGCAGTTATTTGTTTCCATCTCGGAACAATGTAGTGATTTTCCCGAGTTTTAGATGCGAATCTTTACTTGCTCGAGGGGATGTCCCGCGTCCGAGCCCAGTGCGATGCGCCTCTGATGACGATTGTGACAAAATGCCAGTACGGATTGGCCAACCAAAGAATCCATCACGAAAAAGCTTCGCGTTCAACCACCGTCGTCATCTTCCCGTAGGGGAACCGCTGAAGAAGAGGGAGAAGATGACAAAGCTGCGAAGAGGAGGGCGTGTACGTTGCTCTCAGCTGGTGCACCAACGTAAACAACCTTTACCTCACCAACGCTGACGGAGACTACCGATTCTACCCCAAAGATGATAACATCGACAAGAACATGATGGACGAGTTTCGACGCCTCGAGAACCACGCCTATTTACCTTAACACAACAGTACTTGCGTGCCTTTGCCACTGGTGTGGACGTGGACGCGGAATTCCCTCTTGCGTTACTAAACACCAGATCACTCAAAATAACGGCAACACAACGGAAACACACGGACCGCTCATGAAGCATCGCATCCTTATCAGGGTTCCCCACGGGAAAATGTTGAAAGTTTTTTACCGTAACAATGACTCGACATGGCACCCTGTGAAAGTGATTGCTTGAAGAACAATTCAAATGCGGCGATAAGTGTGCATTTTTGAAGGATTTTATGTTTACGGTATGAATTCGACTTGCAGATGAATGTTTCATTTTGGTAATGGCGTTAGTTATATGATTACCAGAAAATTTCAAAGGCGACATTCGCTAGCTAACTACATATTCAAGAGTATCTCTGAAGTTCTCACGAAAGCTATATTCCAGCGTGGAAACGCAAGAAAAGGCCTGGTTTAAGCCATCGGACAGATCTTCATCACTCGGTGGTGCGTCATTAGTACCGAATAAAGTCTTCGGCAAGAAGTTTCTTGGGTTAAGTGTTTTTCAAACTTTCTTTGGAATATTTTATAATGTCTGGCAGTGCTGCACAAAACAATTGCGTTCGTCGTGTATATTGCTAATTGATTGATTTGGTGGGATTGGAAATAAGCTTTAGCCTCTTTATCTAAATTGTATTTACCTCAGCTTAGACAGCTTAGCCGTCGTGTCGCCGGCGCGACTGGGGGCGGCCTGTTCCTCGCCAGAGTTCTCGGATACGTAGACAGATTACTTTTTTGGCGCCGGCGCGAGAAATGAGCAAAAGTGGGGGGAAGTGTATGGCGGAACTTTTTTGAGGGCCGACTAAAACACCCGCCCCACCCACGGGAGTCTTCAAAGCACGCGCAAGTAGGACACCCCTTGCATATGGTTCGCCGGCGCTGACAGTCGTTTACACCCGTTTTAACGACGCTATTATGTGTTCCCTCTTTCTCGTCACGTTCTGTTTGTCGTGTCCTCTCGGTTCTTTATAACTTTCTAGTTTGCCTATCCTCACCGTTGCCTTTTTCCCTCACTTCAGGTCTCCTTTACTAGCCTCTTTCAATCACCCTCTTTTACTTATTTATGGTTTTTGTATGTGCTTCCTTATTACGGGCTTTCTCTCTCCCGTTTCACTGCCCTTATTTTCTTCCTCCTCTCTTTTTATCTTACGCGTATGTCACCGCCCACAGAACCTCATGTGGTTCAATGGTTCAACTGTATATAAACCACCTCCATTCTGTAAGATATAACTCATTAAAAAAAGACGGTCCCCGTCCGAAATGTTGATGTAAAGTTATGTTTTTATTGCTCCCCTTTTTACTATATATATATATATATATATATATATATAGATAGATAGATAGATAGATAGATAGATAGATAGATAGATAGATAGATAGATAGATAGATAGATAGATAGATATATAGATAGATAGATAGATAAATAGTTATATTGTAACGAGGTGAAGTGAAAACGATAATGAAGACACACTCCATGGAGTATGCTCCAAACACCCAGGACATTATCATCGTCGTCTTGCCAAGCCTCCAATGGTTACAGGCCAGCAGCGACGCAGGAATGCTATCATGATGAAAAGGATGAAGACGTGTGTGGAGAGAGAGAGAGAAATGATCTTTATTGCGTTGTCCGGAGGGGGGTGCGGGTCAGGCCACGCCGGGCTTCGCCGTCACCCTTGTCTATCTACCTATTCTAGGTATCGGGCTGACCTCGAAGCAATGGGCCTGGTCTGCGGCTCGGGCTACTAGGGTTGTTCCCGCCCCGCCCCCTGTCGCCGTTCCCGAGGGAAGCAACCGGGGGAGAAGCGTGGGTCCTCCTTTCGCCGTTGCCGCGCCAGAGCAGCCTCGAGCCGCTGGACGGCCCTGAGCTCTAGTCCGTGCTCCTAAGAGCCGATCATGTCGCGAACTTCCGGTGGGAAGCCGCGGCCTCCGTCACGCGCACAGTTTTCTTCGCAGCCCCACATGAGATGGGCAAGGTCCGGGGGCACTCGCGCACACCCACTGCACTCACTTCGTTCGTAGAGGATGCTGCGGTAAAAACGGTGGGGTGTTCGGACCCGAGCACATAGCAGCAGTCATCGCCGGGTGACGTCCGCACCCCCTCGACAGCTGGTGAGCCACTCAAGCGTCGGCAGGGGTCGACCGTGCGACCACGAGAGCCGCGGTCGCTGCCAACGCGAGTGCCCGGAACAAGGTTCACCACAGGGAACGCCCTTCCTTGATCGAGACCCCACCAACGAAGCCATGCCGTGACTGGCCCATACCAACGCCGCCACACACGGGACTGCAGACTTTTCCCACTGTCAGCCGTGCGCGGTACTCTTCGGAACAGTTCAACTTTTGATGTAGTCTTCACCGCATTGTTAGGCTGCCCTCTTTTTGGTTATAAGTAACTTTGTTTTGTTTTTCTTCTATTCGCCATGAACTGGACAATAATGGGAGTCCACGCCCGAACTCTACTAGTTAGTTTTGTAATAACCATAAAACCCACAATGGACACACGGGAGCTCATTGACATGGGCAAGCGCTTGGGCTTGAGTGGCGACGAATGGAGGCTGTGGGTTTATGCAGAGCATAGACAGAAATTACGTTGAGGCGAAGTCAAAATGGCATACAATAACTGCGTCTGGCCACACCACTAAGTATTGCAGGCTTAACCCAATAATATTAAAAAAGAATTGCCTGAGGGGCAGAAGATGCCTTTAACAACCCAAGTGGATATAAATAAAAGAGGGAAAGCGCTGCTAGAATGGTGGGCCCGGAAACACGCCCCTAATCTCCCCTGGGAAAGTAGCCGGAGGGGTTGGGATGAAGGGGAAGGGTAAGTGGCAAATAGGAGTGGGTTATGTGAGTTTGGGTGGGAATGGGGACAGCGAGATTTTTCATCTAATCCATCGAAGTCTGACTCCTATAAAATGCCTGATTGCTCAGGAAGGGCCTCCGACAGCCGAATAGAATTTTCGGATCCCAATGTAGTTTCCGTACTAGCTAGGCCCCGACCAGCGAAAGCAGGAAGAACCTACACAGGAGTGGCGGCACTTCCTCTCCAGTCCAGTTTCTCTACCAGCCGCTCAACGAACATCCACCAGGTAACTCGATTCATCGAGGAGATGCCTCAGTGACCTCAGGTACTAATCCTCCTCGCCTGTTCTCGGTTTCGGCAACCGGTGGTCTTGTCAGACAGAAATGGTAAGCTGTACCTCTAAAACACGGTAGATTACAATGTACACCTGAATCACTTATCTCCAAAAGAAAGGCTTTCTAGACTTACGCGAGGTAACCCAGGTTTCGGCGGACGTCTTATGTTCTCTCGGTGCCAACTGCTTCCCCACCAGGAAGCCTCCTGTATCCCATACGGGCAGCAGTCATCAGGCATCTCTCAGCAGTCATCAGCAGTCATCAGGCATCGGGAGTCTCGGTGAGTTGGTCGCTTGCTTTTTACGCGAACTTGTGCGCTTCCAGAACCCTTTTACCTGTTAGGCCAACCGTCAGCTAGCAGACATGCCTGGCTGCCAAGCCAATGCAATTGCACTGTCACCTGCCATGATGTTCGTTCTTACTTATCGTCGGTGAGCAGCTGGCAGGTTTTCTGCAACGTGTCAAGTCAGTGTTGCGGCTCGCATTCTTAAGAATGCTAGGAACACAGTCCGGAAGCAGCGGAGCACATACCTCTCCCAATTTGGTCAATTCCACAGGTCACACTCCTACTAGCTCGATACGTACCTTAGCTAGCCCGGAGCGCACTTCAAGCCCTGAGCCCCAAATATATCAACGTCATGAAGAAGGGGATAGTCAGGATAACCGCCATCAGAAACAATTGCCAATAAAAACGCTGCAGGATGGCCAGAACAACACGGCTTTATCAACCGCGCCAGAGGAAGACGTATCTCGCCTTTTTGGGAGTGACATTGTAGAGCTATCGATCAATTTAAACGATCCAGGCAACAAATTACCTATCAGTGCCCGAAGGAAGGTACTCGAAACTTTCGAGGGATTGTAGCACAGGATAAAAGTGTTATGCATGCGGCTCTCACGTTCAGAAGGCCAGATCAAGGAACTACGCACTCAACTTGCCGATTTTTTAGGCAAGAAGGCCGAGGCCCAGGATTCCCCACTCATCGCGAATCAATCGTATGTGGAGGCGGCTATTCATTCCTGGAGCGGCTATTGAAGCGGCTATTCATTCCTGGAGTTTCTCGCTGCCTGTGCTGCGTCCATTTAGTAATAAGGACAATGAAGCTGCTGCTAGACGCTCAACTCCAACGAACAATCCAAACTACGTTTTACAGCTCGCTCCTCTCCTTCCAACAGTTAACCCAGGCCACGAGATTACTGCCATGCTCAAATCTACTTTTTGAAATGTTCCCTCTGAAATCGCAGTGAAGCAAGTAAAGCTCATCCCCACACACTCTGGTCTGACAGTCGTATCAGCCGATCAAGCTTCAATAGGCAACCTACAAAGGGCGATAGAATTCCATGCTCACCCAAAGACTGCACTGAAGACATCCCGACCTCCCCGCCGCCTGCCTCAATTCAAGATATTTGGGTGGACCCCAGTGTCGTTCCTGCGTTGCTGAGGAGTAACATAAATGCCAGAAACAATCTCAACATTCCTGAGCAAGAGTTCAAGCATCGTACATATTTCAAATACCGTTGTGGTAATAATGTGCACATTGTAGAACTATCTCCATCGGTCTATAGAATATTCAAGGACAGGGAACAAATCTTGGTTGGTTGGACCTCTTCTGTAAATAAAGAAAACTTCTATGTGGTTGCCTGTGATAAGTGCGGCACATACGGACATGTCGCAACAAGATGCAATGCGGATATTCTTTGCTGTGCCGATTGTGCGGATTCTCATGCGTCGGCAGAGTGCCCAGTGTCTGATCAGAAAAAAGTGGTGTGCAGGGAGTGTCGAGCAGCGGGTCGGCGGTTCGACCACGCTTTTAATGCGCCATGTTGCTTCACGGTTGCTTTTCGAATCTCTAGGGTAAAAGCGAAAACAACTTACGACCTACCTGCTACGCCCGCTCTCTGCGTTTCATCCACCGCCTAAAGTACTTCCACAAGCCCTTTCACTTCATTTATTTATATGGCTAGGCTAAATTTCCTGCAAGCTAACCTCAGCCACATGCACACTGCAACTTCTCATTTAGTTGACTTCATCGAGGCGCGTCACATTGTCGTGGCTTTTATTTGTGATCTATACGCCCGGGGGTCAACTGTACCAGGAGTGCCGCACCATTACCTCACGTTTTTCAATCAGGAGGCTCCTCATTGTATGATTTTATTGCCCAGACAAAACTTTGATGTCTTTCCTGTTTATTTGGCTCCTTACATGGTTGCAGTCAAAATACAACACAAGCAATTTATTGTGCGTTTGATTGCTGCATATGCTGCGCCGTCCGTTCTACTAGATTACATACTTTACTGAATGATGTCATCGAGCGCTACAATTGTGTCAATGTGGTACTGGCAGGAGATTTCAATTCCCGAAACCCCTTGTGGGGTGGCACCGTAGTAAATACTCGTGGGCAGCAGTTAGCACATTTTCTGCTTGCCATTGGACTGAATGATTCGACATCACCACCGACATTTCTGAATCAGTATGCAGAGTCGTGGATTAACCAGACGATGGTGCTTGGCCCTGCTTGGGAAGGGGGTCATCATTGGAAAGTCCATGACACGCCTTCTTTTGTCAGATCATTGCTTAATAGTTTCTAGCCCTCTGTCAGTCACATTTCCTCGTAAGAGACGCCTAACGAAAGCGGCTACACGTCACATGATTGAGCACTTGACAAGTGATCCTTGGTTTCACGATATCGATCCGCTCTGCTTTGCCACGCCCGAAGACCTCAATTCTGCAGTTAATGCATTTTATACAAAGTTTGATCGCGTCAAAAATACGTACGAGAGCGTCCCAAAGACATACAGTGGAAAAATGTGGGGGACCAATTCCCTTGCTAAGGAGAGGTCTGCAGTCCGTGTTCTACATCGACATTTTCAGCGATGCAAGGATGCGCTTCAACGAGCAGATCTCAAGTTTACCTATTACAAAGCCCTTAGTGACTACAGGATTCACATAGAAGAAGCGAAGGTCACTGCAGCAAGAAAGGCGTGTTCATGGGAAACAAGAAGATTATTCGGGCGTCCCTTTGAAACCTCATTTAGCCGCTATACAGTTCCAACAGTATTGCCTCCTCTTCTGCAAGCGGACGGCAGCTCTACAACTGGCACCATACAATCTGCCGACCTTCTTCTAAAGACACTTATATCAGAGGATACGAGGAAGAGTGATACTTTGGCTCACATGGCGTTACGAACCTTTGTTGCACACACAACAAATTACACGGGTCACCAAGACGTCTACTTCAGCCAAACCGAATTACGAGCAGCCGCGCGCTGCCTGAACCCTAATTCAGCCCCTGAATTTGACGGTATTGCTACTCTTATGACTCAGCTAATAATTACCCAGATTTCCCTATTCTTCCTCAATCTGTTTAACACCTGCCTTCAGCTTGGACACTTCCCTTCCCTGTGGAACCTAGAAGGCCACGACATCAACTCTCGTCATATCGAACAATTTGTGTTACATCTATGCTGAGGACGCTCCTTGAGAGGATGCTAAATTCCCGTTTATACTTCTTCCTTTATCACTCTGGTCTCCTCCATCCTCACCAGTATGGTTTTACTACGGGGAAGAATATGCAACTGCCTTGGTGGATCTCCGTCGCTCCCTACAGGAACGCAGGGATAAAGGTGATTTATATTTGGTCATATCTTTGGACTTTGCCGGTGCCTTTGACTCAATTCGGCATACAGGGCTTGTATATTTCTTCCGGTCTCAACGGTGCCCTAGCAATAAATACCGGATATTGCATTCCTTTTTGGAGGGTCGAACAATGTCATTTCTTTCACACTCCGGAAGCATTACCCATGCAGCTATAAAGGGAAGCCCCCAATGTTCACCTTTGCCCGCTTTTATGAAATTATTATATTCATAGTCTGCTCCCTCTTCCGATGCCTGATAACGTATATCTTTAGGCATACGCGAATGGCACGATCGTTGTCATACATGGCCATACGTGAAGGCAGCTTGAGACAGCGGCTCGCCAAGCCTTTGAGAGAATACCACTTGGAGCAACAACGCCAAACTTCGGATTAATCCGACGAAATGGTCCTGCTTACTGGTTTCGAGAGGAAAACAAGGAGCAAGCCGAAAACCCACAGTAAGACTTTACCGGCCGTCGTTACGATATGTGCCTGAGATGAGGCTCATTGGGGTTGTTTTCGACAACCATTTACCTTTGTCGCTCACGTTAATCACCTCAGAACCGTCGTCGAAAACCTTGCGGTCTCCATTATACGCTTCAGTCGTATCATGGAGACCGCACGATACACCGCACGTACACGACCGCACGTACACGACAACAAGAACAGCCGCTCTAGAGGTAATAGCTCATACGTTACCTCTAAACATACACCTAGACATCCAAATACTTATGTGTCTCCTGTTTTCTGAGTTCCAATTCATCACGTTCAACTCGATTAATTGCGAAACATCTGACGTAGACCTTCCCACTGACTCTCTCATTCATCCAGCCAGATTGGTTCGAACTAGCAGCGGGAGGCCTAATGCTACCGATGCTAACCAAAGATTACGAATCCCTGGCCTACACGCCTACACAGATGGGTCAAATACTTCTCTTCAGCTGGTGCTGGCTTTGTTATCATTTCTGGGCGTGATTCTATTACAGCAGTGCGCCATTACACGCCTCGTTACCCCAAACTCTTTGTTCGATATAGAAGCACTCGCCCTGAACGAAGTACTTCAGTTTTACTTGATAATCCACCTTCTTCTCCAGTTCACATCTACACCGACAGCCTCTCTGTCCTAACCGCCCTTGACTACCCGTTTAATCAATCCACCGTAGTTCACCAATTGAAAATAGCCATCCTTTCTTTAGCGAATGTTGTTTCTGTTCATCTTTATTACGTACCGGGACACTCAGGTGTTTTGGGTAACGAGCTGGCGAACAAGGTGGCGGCAAGTGCGGCTACGAGAGGAGAAGATGCCCGCGGTAAACTGTTAGAACGCATGATGAGGTTTCGATTAACAAAAGAGGATCACCTGCAACGGCAGCGAAGGTGGCCGACTGCAAATACCGACACAGAACTGTACAGATGGATACCCAATGTATTGGACATTCCCTCCTTCTTCCCTTCACCAAAAAAGCTAATTTAGTTGATCACTGGACATGGACGGTTCCCACATTATTTTTATAGGTTACAACTGGCGGGAACATGTCGATGTTTCTGTGGACAAGACGCACCTTCCATTTCTCACTATTTACAAGGTTGTACAAGAACAGTTGTGTACGTTCGACGACTCCACAATGTAATAAGAAAAACACTGGAACCACCTCATTTACGGACAGTATTGAATGACTGTGTAGCAGTAAAAATTTTAATGGAACTCGTTGATTTTATTTTAAAGGAACTGCCTGACGTGTTACAGATATCCAGCACCGCGAGCCAAGATGTACTTTTCCGCGAGTGATGTGCTCAGTTTTTTTTGCGTGTTAGTGTGACTGATTTTTGTTCTTTGCAGTTTGCGGGCTGCAATACCACATGAACAGCATTTTCTAGTATGGCGTGTGCAGTGTGCGGGGTTGCAGAATTGTGCTGGCTACCGTATCCTGATTCGCTGTGGGACTGGAGTTCTCACGTCCAAGCGCAACATGCACTGAGTGTTGTCTGTCTTTTTCTTAAGCAGTGCACACGGATATAGTGGCATGCTATTTCTCTCCGCTTTTGAAACTTTGCGAGATATGCTTTCACGAGCTAGTCATAGGTGCCACTTTTTGTTGACTGGTTTCAGCTATATAGCGTTGCAGACTGCTTTTTGGTGCTGTGCTAAGCCACATAAATTGTGCACTGTTTACCATTTTTCTTTTCGCAGTGTGCGGGGTTGCCGTAATGTGTATGTTTTACTTCTGATTTATGGTTGTCATTGGTGCTTCACGATTTCGCTATTAGCTTGCTGCGTGTGATTTGAGTAAGCGTGGAGAGTTTTGTTTGGTGAGAAGTATCGTTTTTTTTCTCATCTACAAATTGGTTTCTACAAAGAAAAATAATTTTCGTCTATCGCTCCTTTTTATTTATTTTTTATTGGCTTTTAACCGGCCATTCCTTGGCTGGAGCGAGTTTCGTTGCCGGATTTTTTTTTTGTTTTTTTTTATTATGGGGAACACGCAAAACAAAGGATTAATAAAGGCCTCGGCGCACGCAAATGTCTGCCGCCTATTGAAAATGTTCGAGATGATCTCGACACATACCTGAAACGGTTTGAATGCGTAGCCCAAAGTGAGGCCTGGCCAAAGTGTAATTGGGCCATCGCCATCACCACGTGTCTGATAAGAGAGGTACTAAACGTCTACGGCCGCCGTTCGCCAGAACAGTCGCGAGACTACGACCAGGTCAAGTTTGTCTTACTGCAGCGCTTTCGGTTCACCGCAGAAGGCTATAGGGAGCGCTTGCGTCACTTGAAGTCGGAGAAGAGGAAACCTCTAAGCAATACGCCACTCGATTTAAAGGTTATTTTGCACGGTGGGTATAACTATCTAGCATAGCCCAAATATTCGACTCGATTTCTTAATCACTGAGCAACTTCTCTCGAACTGCCACAGAAAACTCGTGATGTTCGTGCAGGAGAGGGAGTGCAAAACACTCTCTGAGACCGCGACCGCTGCTGACCATTTTATGGATGCCCAAAAGCAGAACCACTAGTTCTTTTTAGATGGTACTAACCAAATACAGAGAGAATATGGGGAAGAGAGACCAGAATGCTGGCGGCCGTGTGCCCTGTGCCAAGCCACGTCAAAGAGGACCTTCACAACAGAACCCCTGACGCCCTCTCCTGCCAACAAGTAGTCTCGTTGGACATCGCCAGAAAGCAGCGACATTCTAAGAGGGCTGCGTTGGCTCTTCAGCGACGGGAGCTCAGAGTGCGTTGCCCAACCATCAGCAACCGAGATGTCACGCCATGGCTGTGCTCCGGAGATGTGAGGTGCGGCGGACTATTTTCGGTGAAAAACAGATTAGCGGCGCTTACCTTTTGTGTTTGTTTAATCTCTGCATTCATTTGTGTTGTGGGTATTTGGAGTGGTTTGGAGCAATGGAAGTTTTCCATTCTTTTATTGTAATTGTCCCGAGCTTGACAATATTGTTATTGTCCCAAACGTGGCACGACACGGCTTCAAGAATGGAGCACTTACCCCATGTGTACTTCCAGGTCGCTTTGTTGCTCGCAGGACTAACACCTTCCAAGGATGCCTCACTTCACCGTGGGTGTCAAGTGGACAAGCCCGATATTTGGACACCAACGCCAATCTTTGTCACGGAACTATTTCACGGCTGGCAACAGCCGTATTCGCCCATCACTGAGGTGACAATCAGGGTGGAAGGCGGCCGAATGCTGCCCGGCAATGTTCCCTAAGGGCACGACATGTCTTCAAGAAAAAACCATTTACCCCATGTGTACTTAAAGGTCGCTTTGTTGCTTGCCGGACTAACCCCTTCCAAGTATGCCTCACTTCATCGTGGTTGTCAAGCGGACAAGCCGGAATATTGGAAGGAACCGCTAATCTTGGTCGCGGAACTATTCCACAGCTGGAAACAGCCCTATTCACCAATCACTGACGTCGAAAGCAGCGCGGGAGGCGGCCGACATAAACTGCTGCCAGGCAATGTTTCATCGGGGCACGACATTTCTTCAAGAATGTAGCATTTACACCATGTTTACTTCCAGGTCGCTTTGTTGCTCGCCGGACTACCCCCTTCGAATAATGCCTCAATTCACCATGGGTGTCAAGCGGACAAGCCCGAATTTTGGACGCAACCGCCAATCTTGGTCACGGAATTGTTTCACGACTGGCAACAGCCGTATTCGCCCATCACTGACGTCACAACCAGCGCGAGAGGCATCCGACATAAACTGCTGCGCGTCCACGTTTCCTCGAGCCACGACATGTCTTCAAGAATGGAGCATTTACCCCACGTGTACTTCCAGGTAGCTTTGTTGCTCGCCCGGCTAAACCCTTCCAAAGATGCCTCACTTCCCCGCGGGTGGCAAGTGGACAAGCCCAAATTTTGGACGCAACCACCAATCTTGGCCACGGGACTACTTCACGGCTGGCAGCAGCCATATTCGCCCATGACTGACGTCACAATCAGCGCGGGAGACGGCCGACATAAACTGCTGCCCGGCAGTGTTTCCTAACGGGACGACAAGGCTTCAAAAATGGAGCATTTACTACATGTGTATTCCAGGTCGCTTTGATGCTCGGCGGACTAACCCCTTCCAAGAATATCTCACTTCACCGTCGGTGTCAAGCGGACCAGCCCCAATTTTGGACGAAAGTGCCAATCTTGTTCACAGATCTATTTCACGGATGGCAAAGCTGTATTCGCTCTTCACTGACGTAACAATCAGCGCGGGAGCATCCAACATAAACTGCTGCCCGGCAATGTTTCTTTGGGGCACGTTATGTCTTCAAGAATGGAGTACTTGCCCCATGTGTACTTCAAGGTCGGTTTGTTGCGCGCTGGACTAACCCATTCCAAGGATGCCTCACTTCACCGTGGGTGTCAAGCGGACACGCCCGAATTTTGGACGCAACCGCCAATCTTGGTGTTGGAACTATTTCACGGATGGCAAAGCTGTAGTCGCTCATGGCTGACGTAACAATCAGCGCGGGAGCAACCGACATAAACTGCTGCCCGGCAATGTTTCCACGGGGCATGATATGTCTTCAAGAATGGAGCACTTACCCCTGGTGTACTTCCAGGGTGCTTAGTTTCTAGTTTCTTAGACTAACCCGTTTCAAGGATGCCTCATTTCCCCTTAGGTGACAAGCAGAAAAGCCGGAATTTTGAATGCAGCCGCTAATCTTTGTCGCACAACTATTTCACTGCTGGCAACAGCCGTATTCGCCCATCACTGACGTCACAGTTAGCGCTGGAGACGGCTGACATCAACTGCTGCGCAGCAATGTTTCCTCGGGGCACGATATGACTTCAAGAATTGAGCACTTACCCCATCTGTACTTCCAGATCGCTTTTTTGCACGCTGGACTAACCGCTCCCCAGGATGCCTCCTTTCACCGTGGGTGTCAAGAGGACAAGCCCGAATTTTGGATGCAACTGCCAATCTTGGTGTTGGAACTATTTCACGGATAGCAAAGCTGTATTCGCTCCTAGCTGACGTAACAATGAGTGCGGGAGCAGCCGACATAAATGCTGCCCGGCAATGTTTCCTCGGGGCACGATATGTCTTCAAGAATGGAGTACTCTCCCCAATCTGTACTTCAAGGTAGCTTTGCTGCGCGCTGGACTAACCCCTTCTTAGGATGCCTCCTTTCAACGTTGGTGTCAAGCGGACAAGCCCGAATTTTGGACGCAACCGCCAATCTTGGTGTTGGAACTATTTCACTGATAGCAAAGCTGTATTCGTTCATAGCTGACGTAACACTGAGTGCGGGAGCAGCTGTCATAAACTGCTGCCCAGCAATGTTTCCTCTGGGCACAATATGTCTTCAAGAATGGAGCACTTACCCCTTGTGTACTTCCTGGGCGCTTAGCTGCTCTCTGGACTAACCCCTTCCGAGGATGCCTCACTTATCCGCGGGTGTCAAGCGGACCAGCCCGAATTTTGGACGCAAAGGCCAATCTTCGTAACGAAACTATTTCACGGCTGGCAACAGCCGTATTCGCCCATCACTGTCATCACAATGAGCGCGTGAGGCGGCCGACATAAACTGCTGCAGGGCAATGTTTCCTCCGGGTGAGATATATCTTTAAGAATGGAGCACTTACCCCGTGTGTACTTCCAGGTCGCTTTTTTGCTCGCCGAAATAACCCCTTCCACGGATGCCTCACTTACCCGTGATTGTCAAGCGTACAAACCCGAATTTTGGACGCAACCGCCAATCCTGGTCACGCGACTGTTTCACGGCTGGTAACAGCCGTATTCGCCCATCACTGACGTCACAATCAGCGCGTGAGACGGCCAACATAACTGCTGCTGGCAATGTTTCCTCGGGGCACAATATGTCTTCAAGAATTGAGCACTTACCCCATCTGTACTTCCAGGTCGCTTTTTTGCTCACCGGAATAACCCCTTCCACGGATGCCTGACTTCACCATGGGTGTCAAGCGGACAAGCCCGAATTTTATACGCAACAGGCAATCCTTGTCACGGACTATTTCACTGCTGGCAACAACCATATTCGCCCATCTCTGACGTCACTATCAGCACGGGAGGCGGGCGACATTAACTACTGCCCCGTAATGTTTCCTCGGGGCACGGCATGTCTTCAAGAATGGAGAATTTACCCCATCTGTACTTCCAGGTCGCTTTGTTGCTCGCCGGTCTAACCCCTTCTAAGGATGCCTCACTTAACCGTGGGTGTCATGCGGACAAGCCCGAATTTTGGACGCAACCGCCAATCTTGGTCACGGAACTATTTCACGGGTTGCAACAGCTGTATTCGCCTATCACTGACGTCACAATCTGCGCTGGAGGCGGCCGACATAAACTGCTGTTTGGTAATGTTTTCTAAGGGCACGACACGGCTTCGAGAATGGAGCACTTACCCCATGTGTACTTCCAGGTTAGTCGTTTTGACCACAGCTATTGTCTGAAAACATCGAACTGTTGCCTGTTCGCAGTGTCGTGTCCCGGAAAAATGGTGTTTGCTCTAGAAGTGTGTGAACGAAAAAGGGATTTTTGTGTGAGCTGTCTCCTTTTGCTACTGTCTGGTAATGTCGAGTCTAATCAGGCACCTAATAGAGATGAGGTACTCGCAACTGTTCTGGCCACCATACAGAGGATCGAGGCAGGGCAGGCAAGCACTCAAGTTTATTTTCAAGATCCTAAACAGTGGCAAGCGTCAGTGGATTTTGAGCTAAAGCAGCTGCCTGCCCGCATTTGAGAAGTGGGGAGTTGACATCGCATCCAGAAAAAAAGGCCACATTAGAGGTATCAGAATCGCTACCGGAAAGTATCAGTCATCAACTAAAGAAAAATGATACGCGGTTAGAGGACACTGAAAACAGAATGCGGTGCTACAACCTGCTTTTCTTTGGTATTCCTCACGTTCCATTAGAATCATGGGCTGACTCAGGAAAAAAGGTTATATATCTGTGCTCACAACGTCTCAAATTATCCCGTTGCACAATTCCAAATTGAGCCCGCACACCGCCTGGGAAAATATCAGTCAGGAAAATGCAGGCACTGTTTTTTTAAGTTTGCTTTTATAAGGAAAAACAGAGCCTAATGAAAAAAGGCAAACTTTTCAAGGACACTGAATTCGCTGCTCGAGAAGATTTTTCATGGCAAACACGCACAGAAAGAAATAAACAGCGCACCTTTGCAAAAAAGAAGAATGTATCATTCAAACTTAACGTTTACAGGTTGCGTATAGATGAAATCACTTATGTGTATGATGATGAAACGGACAGTGTAACCCAGGCAACCAGATAGCTAGACCGCAAAACTGGGAAGCCCATTTTCACTATCCCTCGTTCTAACACTATCCCACGTTCTAAATATTTGCAACTTGATGCCGAGGCGCGATGAGATTGCATCGTTTCTTATTTTCCACGAGCCTCTCATTTCGCATTCTGATTCGCTACATGCATAGCGAGGGCCTCTGTTCTGGCAGTCTTTGTGCCATAGGTAGCTTAAGAGGGTTCAACGCTGGTCGACCACTCTTGACATATCGTAGACACTCGTGTCACGATCCGGGGGTTAAAAAGAATGTCCCCTTCACCCCGTAGAGTCGAGTGGCGCTGGCCACCACCCCCAAGTACAGGAAACAAAAATACGTAAAATATAAATACCCCAGAAAGTGGAGCGGAAAATCGCCCTGCCGGTAGCCTAGTCGTTACCGCACCAGACCGGGTTTCTGGAGGTTATGGGTTTGGATCCCACCTGGTCAGCATTTTTTCTCCACTTTGTTTCCAAATCCTTGATCTGTTTCAATGACCAGCACATCCTCTCCTTTGCCCTCCGACGTTTTCTTGACTGCCAGCTGGTTTTTAAGTCATATATATGTATATATATATATATATATATATATATATATATATATATATATATTTATATATATTTATATATATATATATATATTGTAAGGGGAATTATAGCTGGGGACCAGCAAGACGCTTGGATAGAGGCACAGACCAGAGACGGGTAAGGAAGCGCAGACCGATGTCTCGGTGCGTTCTCTTAGAGCGAACCACGCGATGCTGACCATGCCTCTCCTCTCGCGCAGCACCTTGCGCCTGCCATCATCATGCCGCCCATAGTAGTCCTTCCTCCGGTACGTACCCTGTCAGTTGTACAGGGGAGATTGGCGCACACTAACCGCAAGGTATGTCATCGTGTCGGAGACTACTATCTCCCGTACAATCACCCCCCGCCGAAAAGAAGAGCCATCCTGGAGACTTAAGGGGACGAAACCACGAGGGGATCGTAGTAGGGCTTTAAACGTTCAATGTGCACTATTTTACGACCTCGACGACGAAGGTCTGAGCTGGGAGTCATGGGCTTGACGAGGTAGTTCCCGGGCGATGTTTGTTCGAGAATCCTGTATGGGCCGTGGTATTTATCAAGGAATTTCGCCGAAAGACCAGGATTGGGGCATTGCACACGAAGCCATGCAAGGGATCTAGGTTCAAACGTTGGTGCAGCGGCGGAGCTGTCATGTCGAGAATTCTGGCGTCCTTGGTCGTCTGATGTGAACTTGCGAGTGAGCTGTCGACATTCTTTCGGGTACCTCGCCATCTCAGAAAAAAGGGGCACAGTCAGAGGCGTCGGGGCGGTAGGGCAAAATAGTTTCGATCAGGCGAGACGGCTCACGTCCATATAAAAGAAGAAACGGTGAAAAGCTTGTGGTCGCTTGCGTGGTGGTGGTATATGCGTACGTGACGAAAGGTTGCACCATGTCCCAATTTTAATGGTCGGACGATATGTACATAGAGAGCATATCTCCAAGGGTGCGGTTGAACCTTTCAGTAAGGCCATTTGTGGGGGGGTGGTATGAGTCTGCGTCGGTGTGTCTTCTTCCTGAGCGGTAAACAACACGAACGTCGTACTCCTGGAGCCGAAGTGACCAGCGGGCCAGACGTCTGGACGGGTCCTTCAGCGATGCCAACCAGCATAAAGCATTGTGGTCCATGACTACTTCGAAAGGGCGGCCATAAAGGTAGGGTCGAAATTTACTAGGTGCCCAAACGATTTCAAGGCACTGTTTTTCCGTGACGGAGTAGTTGTACTCGGCTTTTATCAGAGCGCGACTTGCGTACGCCACGACATACTCGTCAAAACCAGCCTTGCGTTGAGCCAGGACAGCGACGAGACCGGTACCACTGGCGTCCGTGTGAAGTTCAGTGGGCGCGGTAGGGTCAAAATGGCGCAATATCGGCGGTGATGTCAAAAGCCTTCGTAAGGTCTCGAACCCTCTCTCGGAAGCCGTTGACCAGTTTAAAACTTCTTTGGCTTCACCGATGAGCTGCGTCAATGGTGCGCTGATAGACGCGAAGTTCCGGACAAATCGCCGAAAATAAGAGCAAATCCAATAAAGCTTCGGAGCTCCTTCATTGCGGTCGGTTTAGGGAACTCGCGGACCACACGCAGCTTGGCTGGATCTGATAGGATGCCGTCATTAAATACCGCATGCCCTAATATAGTAAGTCAGCGGGCAGCAAAACGGCATTTCTTGAGGTTCATTTGCTGGCCAGCCGAAGTAACGCACGCCAGCGACTAGGTCAAGTCGCTGGAGGCCTGTCGTAAAGTCCGGTGAAAACACGACAATGTCGTCCAAGTAGCATAAACAGATACGTCACTTCAGCCCACGCAGAACATTGTCCATCATTCGTTCGAATGTCGCTGGCGCAATACACAGTCCAAAGGGCATAACGTTGAATTCGTAGAGCTCATCCGGCGTCACAAACACTGTTTTCGGCCGGTCAGCCTCAGCCATGGGTACTTGCCAGTAACCCGAGCGCAGATCTAATGAAGAAAAGAACTTGGCACCTTGCCAGCAGTCCAGCGCGTCATCTATTCGACGTAGCGGGTACACGCCCTTCCGTGTAATCTTATTTAGACGTCTATAGTCCACGCAAAATCTAATACACCCATCTTTTTTTGTGACGAGCACGACTGGAGAAGTCCAGAGACTCGTGGAGGGTCTAATAACGTCCCGGGACAGCATACCGCCTACATGCTGCTCGATAACGCGGCGTTCCTTGGGTGACACGCGGTATGGTCGCTGGCGCAGTGGTGCGTGGTTCGCGGTGTCAACCAGATGACAGACAGTTGACGTGCGCCCTAGGGTTGTTTGGTGGGATTCGAAGGACGTGCGGAATCGTTGTAGAAGAACCAGGAGCTGGACTGTTTACTCCGCGGTGAGGCCAGTATCCATGGAAGGCAGAAAAACTGCGGAATCGAAAGTGCTGTCGCGGCATAGCGCGTCGAGATGGCCTGTGGCTGACTCATTCGGGATGTCGACAACAAGGAGTGGCGCAACAACTTCGACGAACCCAAGACATTCGCCGCGAAGCACTTGAGACGGACAAGGGGACGTGTTAGAAATTGACATGGTGCTCGAACCATATTTGATGTCCAGGACAGCGAATGGCAAGAGTAGGTTTGTGTGCGACGAAAACAGACTCTGATGGCGTGAAGAGAACGGTGGCGTCCGGAACATCAGGTGACGATACAGGTACCAGAAAAGAAGAGGATGGGGGAATGGAAGCATCTTCGGAAGCAACCAATTTGACGCTTCTAGTCTCCGCCGCACCATCATTAGGTGAAAACACTTCAACTTCCGCACGGAAGCAGTCGATGACAGCGCGGTTACGTGACAAAAAATCCCAGCCGAGGATGACGTCGTGAGAGCATGAGCGTAGGACGACCAGTTCAACGATGTGGGGAATGGCTTGCATGGTAACGCGAGCAGTGCACATGGCTAGCGGTTGAACGGGCTGTGCGTTGGCAGCACGAAGAGTAAATCCTGAAAGCGGCGTCATCACTTTGCGAATTTTGCGGGAAAAAGACTCATGAATCACAGATACGGCTGCTCCAGTGTCAATAAGCGCGAGCGCCGAGGTACCATCCACAATCACATCAATCGCATTACAAGGCGAAATATGAGGACTTAGCACGTTCGACAGTTTCGCAGCTCGTGCCTCAGGAACTGCAGCTGCTAGTTTCCCTCGGCTGCAGGGTTCACACGGGGGCGCATCGGGGAAATGGAACGGCGGCGTGGGGAAGGAGAACGGCGGACAGGAAAGGGAAACCCGTCGTGTGAATACGAAGCAGGCGTTGAGCCAGAAGGAACGAATGCTAAGTGGGGCTGAGAGCCAAAGGCGGGTGCTCGAGGAACGCCACTCGTCTGAAGCGGTCGGCGTCGGCATAAACGTGTGATACATCCAGGAATATTTACACGCGAAACATATGGGGCGGTTATCGGGCGTGCGCCATGGGTTAAGTGCTTGAGCTGCCGCACGAGGATATGGGAGCACCCGATGACTTGTGGCGTACTGCAGCGGCTGAAATGTTGCGGGCGGTGGCTGCGCACAAATCGTAGCTTACGTGTAAGGCCCTGCCACCGGGGTAGTGAAGGGTGCCGCCATGGTGGAGGGAATAGGTGCTGCCATAGGCGAAAAGAGAGGCGCCGCCACAGGTGGGGCTGCGGGCGCGGCCATGGGCGAGTCGAGGTGAGCAGTAACGGCCGTGACCAGGTGCGCACTCGAGGATGTAGGCTGGTGGTCTAACGGCAGCGCTTCGGCGACTCGGTCTTGAATTGCGCGGCGTACTGTCGTAGGTAAGGGGCAAGAGGGCGTGGATGCCAATGGCTGAAGGTTAAGTTGATGCGCAACCTCCTCGCGCATGAATCCTTCAATGTGTGGAAGAAGAGGCGCAAGATCAGATGAGACTGCAAGTGCTGAAAGTGAGACCGATGCGGTTCGTCATTCGGGAAGCACTGGCGAATATAAATGCGCTGCTTCCTGAGCTCGTCGTAGCTAATACACCATTTGATGATGTCTCCAAACGACTGGGGTCCTTGCTGAGCAGCATATGTAACGCGCCATCTTCGATGCCTTTCAAGACGTGCTTGATCTTCAAAGACTCGGGCATAGCACGATTTACGCGCCTGCAGAGGTCGACAACGTCCTCAATATTTAAATATATATAGTTAAAAGGGGCGCAATAAAAAACATAACAAGTTTACTTCGAAAACATAACTTTACATCGACGTTTCGGACGGGGACCGTCATTTATCAAGAGTAATATTTTACCGAATGGAAGCGGTTTATATACAGTTCAAGCACTTGAGGTTCCGGGGCGGTGACATACGTTTAAGATTGGAAGCGAGGAGGAAGAGAGAAAAGCGCATTGAAACATGAGAGAAAAAGCCAGCAATAAAGAAGCACAAACTTGAAAAGCATAAACATGTGAGAGAGGGGGATGGAAAGGCAGAGGTGGGGACGGGCAAACTAAAAAGAACCGAGAGGACACGACAAACAGAAGCTTAGGAGTGATGGGAGACACGTAATTGCGTGGTCGACAGGGATGACCCACAGGGGCGGCGAGTTGTACCTGCCCGTGGCCATCGCAGGCGAACAATATGCAAGGGTTGTTGTACGCGCGCCGCTTCCAAGACTCCCGTGCCAGGAGCGCGTGTTTTTCGTCGGCCCTCAAAGACGCACCGCCATCTACTTCCCCCCACCCTTCCTACTCAGTTCGCGGAAGCCGTAATGTGTCGCCGTGTCGGAGAAAACCGGGAAGAAACGGGCCGCCCCAGTCGCGCAGGCGAGAAGATAAGCAATCAAAAGTCCGAATGAGAGTGATTATGTCGGAGTGAGGAGACATGAATCACGTTGCCTGCAGAGACAGCGAGAATAGTAAGTCAACGTGAGCGATAGGGGGCACATAATTGCGTGGTTGACAAGGGTGACGAGTTGTAAGCGCCCGCGGTCAGCGCCCGTGAACAATATGCGTGGGGTGTCCTACGTACGCGCGCCCTGAAGACTCCCGAGCGAGGGGCGCCGGGGTTTCGTCGGCTCCCGAAGATGATCCCCCATTCAGTTCCCTCCTCCACCTCCTCCCACCCGCTATTATACCGCTGATGAAAGCAGTGGAAAAAACCAGCCAATATTCACCGTCGTCTTTAACTTCCTTATTACAAGATGACATAAACGCGCAGAGGCGCATCGCGACAGAGAGAAGATCAAAGCGATTCGACAGCAAAGCTCTCCCCAAGCGGCAAGATGAAAGAACTCTTCGAAAATGTGAGACTATACAACGTGTGGCATGTATTCGGTTGGGATTTTACTTTTCCAAACCCAACCCACAAACGTGTTTAGGTGTACTCGGATGCTTTATGATCTTTGGAGTTTAAACTTCCACCACCGCTTCTGCACGGTGGAACTATATCTTCACGCGGAAAAGGCACTGCACAAGATCATAACACTTGCAAATCCGAAACAAAGGTTTCACAACGGGAGCATATTGAAACCAGATGGGGGCAGGTACGTCAAGAAATAATCGCTGGAATGCGCAGAGCGGAACGCTGCGGACACTTTCAGCGACACAAATGATGCAGTCGATTTGCATAATTATGTAATATATTCGTGGATCCGTATACGCGTGTTTCGGCTCAATAATGAAGGACAGAGCGCAACGTGCGTGTCCAGGAACTGCTGAAGGCAGAGCAATAGCAACTTCAGTGTGTGTAATGCACGGGTGCTACCAGCCTGCACCACTTTTCCCCTAAATCAACTTGAATGGAGCAACCAGAAAGAAGCAATCAAGCTTTCGCTGTCGGCGTGTTTTAAAACCAAAATAACAGCGACAATGAACGCGTGCCGTAGGACCAGCGCAGCTAAAACTGCGGAGCTACAGCGGCCAAGACCACTCTCGTTTCTTTTTCTTTTCACCGCGCAACTCTTTAAAGAGAGAGCTAACGCCGCCATTTAGGGACTGAGAAAGGGACCGGGAAATGAGTAGTTTTAGATGTCTGATTTTATTATCATTTAGTGTTAATCGACACAGCGCCACCAGTAAATGTATGCAACTCGTAAACGCATATGCCGACTCGAGTTCGTAAACATCACTCATAAGAACATTACTCATGAGTTCTGTGTATTGAAGAATGCTCACACTCGGGAGTAGTGTAGTCATGAGTAGTGTACTGATGAGCACTGTACTCACGAGTTATCTACTCACGTATGTAGTCACTCGTAGCCGTACTTATTTTAAAATTGGTGTGTACACTTACTCATCGTCGTACTCACTCGTGAGTTTGAGTACAAAAGAGTACAAGTGAGTATATTCACGAGTACGTATGTGGGTACGTTGACCTATGGTTGTGGCACGAATTTCGAACGCTCTCAGGTCTGCCTGTGAAGCTACTCGTTCTGCGTAACTAGAGATTTTGGCGTAAAAGACACTGTTGTCGGTGAGTGATATATTATACGTAATACAGCATGCAAGATCGATGACGCAATTGACCAAGAGTAGGGAAGCATATACTGTTAACTGGGGAACACCTCAGTGCAAAAGAAATATTTGGGATGTAGGGGTAATTATGACGCGAATTGTTTTCTACCGGTGAGAAACTTAGAACCCCAGGTTAAGACAAATGATCAAGGTTGAGCAAATAAAAATTAATCAGAAGCTGGCTTTCAGGAACTTTGTAAAAGGTGAGACAAAATAAACAAATATTTCACCAGTTTTCGTAGTAAGGTAGTGGTTTGTGCGCTAGTCCTGACCACAGGCAAAAAGTAGCGTTCCGCAACACAGCCCTTGTGCAAAACAATTTTGTGAAGGGGAATAAATTCGTGCTGTTCGAGATGAATAATGATAACAAAAATGTGCGGTATAAATTTAGACGAGACCATTGCAAGATATATGGGAAGGATTTATATAGCAGTTATTTGTTTCCATCTCGGAACAATGTAGTGATTTTCCCGAGTTTTAGATGCGAATCTTTACTTGCTCGAGGGGATGTCCCGCGTCCGAGCCCAGTGCGATGCGCCTCTGATGACGATTGTGACAAAATGCCAGTACGGATTGGCCAACCAAAGAATCCATCACGAAAAAGCTTCGCGTTCAACCACCGTCGTCATCTTCCCGTAGGGGAACCGCTGAAGAAGAGGGAGAAGATGACAAAGCTGCGAAGAGGAGGGCGTGTACGTTGCTCTCAGCTGGTGCACCAACGTAAACAACCTTTACCTCACCAACGCTGACGGAGACTACCGATTCTACCCCAAAGATGATAACATCGACAAGAACATGATGGACGAGTTTCGACGCCTCGAGAACCACGCCTATTTACCTTAACACAACAGTACTTGCGTGCCTTTGCCACTGGTGTGGACGTGGACGCGGAATTCCCTCTTGCGTTACTAAACACCAGATCACTCAAAATAACGGCAACACAACGGAAACACACGGACCGCTCATGAAGCATCGCATCCTTATCAGGGTTCCCCACGGGAAAATGTTGAAAGTTTTTTACCGTAACAATGACTCGACATGGCACCCTGTGAAAGTGATTGCTTGAAGAACAATTCAAATGCGGCGATAAGTGTGCATTTTTGAAGGATTTTATGTTTACGGTATGAATTCGACTTGCAGATGAATGTTTCATTTTGGTAATGGCGTTAGTTATATGATTACCAGAAAATTTCAAAGGCGACATTCGCTAGCTAACTACATATTCAAGAGTATCTCTGAAGTTCTCACGAAAGCTATATTCCAGCGTGGAAACGCAAGAAAAGGCCTGGTTTAAGCCATCGGACAGATCTTCATCACTCGGTGGTGCGTCATTAGTACCGAATAAAGTCTTCGGCAAGAAGTTTCTTGGGTTAAGTGTTTTTCAAACTTTCTTTGGAATATTTTATAATGTCTGGCAGTGCTGCACAAAACAATTGCGTTCGTCGTGTATATTGCTAATTGATTGATTTGGTGGGATTGGAAATAAGCTTTAGCCTCTTTATCTAAATTGTATTTACCTCAGCTTAGACAGCTTAGCCGTCGTGTCGCCGGCGCGACTGGGGGCGGCCTGTTCCTCGCCAGAGTTCTCGGATACGTAGACAGATTACTTTTTTGGCGCCGGCGCGAGAAATGAGCAAAAGTGGGGGGAAGTGTATGGCGGAACTTTTTTGAGGGCCGACTAAAACACCCGCCCCACCCACGGGAGTCTTCAAAGCACGCGCAAGTAGGACACCCCTTGCATATGGTTCGCCGGCGCTGACAGTCGTTTACACCCGTTTTAACGACGCTATTATGTGTTCCCTCTTTCTCGTCACGTTCTGTTTGTCGTGTCCTCTCGGTTCTTTATAACTTTCTAGTTTGCCTATCCTCACCGTTGCCTTTTTCCCTCACTTCAGTTCTCCTTTACTAGCCTCTTTCAATCACCCTCTTTTACTTATTTATGGTTTTTGTATGTGCTTCCTTATTACGGGCTTTCTCTCTCCCGTTTCACTGCCCTTATTTTCTTCCCCCTCTCTTTTTATCTTACCCGTATGTCACCGCCCACAGAACCTCATGTGGTTCAATGGTTCAACTGTATATAAACCACCTCCATTCTGTAAGATATAACTCATTAAAAAAAGACGGTCCCCGTCCGAAATGTTGATGTAAAGTTATGTTTTTATTGCTCCCCTTTTTACTATATATATATATATATATATATATATATAGATAGATAGATAGATAGATAGATAGATAGATAGATAGATAGATAGATAGATAGATAGATAGATAGATATATAGATAGATAGATAGATAAATAGTTATATTGTAACGAGGTGAAGTGAAAACGATAATGAAGACACACTCCATGGAGTATGGTCCAAACACCCAGGACATTATCATCGTCGTCTTGCCAAGCCTCCAATGGTTACAGGCCAGCAGCGACGCAGGAATGCTATCATGATGAAAAGGATGAAGACGTGTGTGGAGAGAGAGAGAGAGAGAGAGAGAGAGAGAGAGAGAGAGAGAAATGATCTTTATTGCGTTGTCCGGAGGGGGGTGCGGGTCAGGCCACGCAGGGCTTCGCCGTCACCCTTGTCTATCTACCTATTCTAGGTATCGGGCTGACCTCGAAGCAATGGGCCTGGTCTGCGGCTCGGGCTACTAGGGTTGTTCCCGCCCCGCCCCCTGTCGCCGTTCCCGAGGGAAGCAACCGGGGGAGAAGCGTGGGTCCTCCTTTCGCCGTTGCCGCGCCAGAGCAGCCTCGAGCCGCTGGACGGCCCTGAGCTCTAGTCCGTGCTCCTAAGAGCCGATCATGTCGCGAACTTCCGGTGGGAAGCCGCGGCCTCCGTCACGCGCACAGTTTTCTTCGCAGCCCCACATGAGATGGGCAAGGTCCGGGGGCACTCGCGCACACCCACTGCACTCACTTCGTTCATAGAGGATGCTGCGGTAAAAACGGTGGGGTGTTCGGACCCGAGCACATAGCAGCAGTCATCGCCGGGTGACGTCCGCACCCCCTCGACAGCTGGTGAGCCACTCAAGCGTCGGCAGGGGTCGACCGTGCGACCACGAGAGCCGCGGTCGCTGCCAACGCGAGTGCCCGGAACAAGGTTCACCACAGGGAACGCCCTTCCTTGATCGAGACCCCACCAACGAAGCCATGCCGTGACTGGCCCATACCAACGCCGCCACACACGGGACTGCAGACTTTTCCCACTGTCAGCCGTGCGCGGTACTCTTCGGAACAGTTCAACTTTTGATGTAGTCTTCACCGCATTGTTAGGCTGCCCTCTTTTTGGTTATAAGTAACTTTGTTTTGTTTTTCTTCTATTCGCCATGAACTGGACAATAATGGGAGTCCACGCCCGAACTCTACTAGTTAGTTTTGTAATAACCATAAAACCCACAATGGACACACGGGAGCTCATTGACATGGGCAAGCGCTTGGGCTTGAGTGGCGACGAATTGAGGCTGTGGGTTTATGCAGAGCATGGACAGAAATTACGTTGAGGCGAAGTCAAAATGGCATACAATAACTGCGTCTGGCCACACCACTAAGTATTGCAGGCTTAACCCAATAATATTAAAAAAGAATTGCCTGAGGGGCAGAAGATGCCTTTAACAACCCAAGTGGATATAAATAAAAGAGGGAAAGCGCTGCTAGAATGGTGGGCCCGGAAACACGCCCCTAATCTCCCCTGGGAAAGTAGCCGGAGGGGTTGGGATGAAGGGGAAGGGTAAGTGGCAAATAGGAGTGGGTTATGTGAGTTTGGGTGGGAATGGGGACAGCGAGATTTTTCATCTAATCCATCGAAGTCTGACTTCTATAAAATGCCTGATTGCTCAGGAAGGGCCTCCGACAGCCGAATAGAATTTTCGGATCCCAATGTAGTTTCCGTACTAGCTAGGCCCCGACCAGCGAAAGCAGGAAGAACCTACACAGGAGTGGCGGCACTTCCTCTCCAGTCCAGTTTCTCTACCAGCCGCTCAACGAACATCCACCAGGTAACTCGATTCATCGAGGAGATGCATCAGTGACCTCAGGTACTAATCCTCCTCGCCTGTTCTCGGTTTCGGCAACCGGTGGTCTTGTCAGACAGAAATGGTAAGCTGTACCTCTAAAACACGGTAGATTACAATGTACACCTGAATCACTTATCTCCAAAAGAAAGGCTTTCTAGACTTACGCGAGGTAACCCAGGTTTCGGCGGACGTCTTATGTTCTCTCGGTGCCAACTGCTTCCCCACCAGGAAGCCTCCTGTATCCCATACGGGCAGCAGTCATCAGGCATCTCTCAGCAGTCATCAGCAGTCATCAGGCATCGGGAGTCTCGGTGAGTTGGTCGCTTGCTTTTTACGCGAACTTGTGCGCTTCCAGAACCCTTTTACCTGTTAGGCCAACCGTCAGCTAGCAGACATGCCTGGCTGCCAAGCCAATGCAATTGCACTGTCACCTGCCATGATGTTCGTTCTTACTTATCGTCGGTGAGCAGCTGGCAGGTTTTCTGCAACGTGTCAAGTCAGTGTTGCGGCTCGCATTCTTAAGAATGCTAGGAACACAGTCCGGAAGCAGCGGAGCACATACCTCTCCCAATTTGGTCAATTCCACAGGTCACACTCCTACTAGCTCGATACGTACCTTAGCTAGCCCGGAGCGCACTTCAAGCCCTGAGCCCCAAATATATCAACGTCATGAAGAAGGGGATAGTCAGGATAACCGCCATCAGAAACAATTGCCAATAAAAACGCTGCAGGATGGCCAGAACAACACGGCTTTATCAACCGCGCCAGAGGAAGACGTATCTCGCCTTTTTGGGAGTGACATTGTAGAGCTATCGATCAATTTAAACGATCCAGGCAACAAATTACCTATCAGTGCCCGAAGGAAGGTACTCGAAATTTTCGAGGGATTGTAGCACAGGATAAAAGTGTTATGCATGCGGCTCTCACGTTCAGAAGGCCAGATCAAGGAACTACGCACTCAACTTGCCGATTTTTTAGGCAAGAAGGCCGAGGCCCAGGATTCCCCACTCATCGCGAATCAATCGTATATGGAGGCGGCTATTCATTCCTGGAGCGGCTATTGAAGCGGCTATTCATTCCTGGAGTTCCTCGCTGCCTGTGCTGCGTCCATTTAGTAATAAGGACAATGAAGCTGCTGCTAGACGCTCAACTCCAACGAACAATCCAAACTACGTTTTACAGCTCGCTCCTCTCCTTCCAACAGTTAACCCAGGCCACGAGATTACTGCCATGCTCAAATCTACTTTTTGAAATGTTCCCTCTGAAATCGCAGTGAAGCAAGTAAAGCTCATCCCCACACACTCTGGTCTGACAGTCGTATCAGCCGATCAAGCTTCAATAGGCAACCTACAAAGGGCGATAGAATTCCATGCTCACCCAAAGACTGCACTGAAGACATCCCGACCTCCCCGCCGCCTGCCTCAATTCAAGATATTTGGGTGGACCCCAGTGTCGTTCCTGCGTTGCTGAGGAGTAACATAAATGCCAGAAACAATCTCAACATTCCTGAGCAAGAGTTCAAGCATCGTACATATTTCAAATACCGTTGTGGTAATAATGTGCACATTGTAGAACTATCTCCATCGGTCTATAGAATATTCAAGGACAGGGAACAAATCTTGGTTGGTTGGACCTCTTCTGTAAATAAAGAAAACTTCTATGTGGTTGCCTGTGATAAGTGCGGCACATACGGACATGTCGCAACAAGATGCAATGCGGATATTCTTTGCTGTGCCGATTGTGCGGATTCTCATGCGTCGGCAGAGTGCCCAGTGTCTGATCAGAAAAAAGTGGTGTGCAGGGAGTGTCGAGCAGCGGGTCGGCGGTTCGACCACGCTTTTAATGCGCCATGTTGCTTCACGGTTGCTTTTCGAATCTCTAGGGTAAAAGCGAAAACAACTTACGACCTACCTTCTACGCCCGCTCTCTGCGTTTCATCCACCGCCTAAAGTACTTCCACAAGCCCTTTCACTTCATTTATTTATATGGCTAGGCTAAATTTCCTGCAAGCTAACCTCAGCCACATGCACACTGCAACTTCTCATTTAGTTGACTTCATCGAGGCGCGTCACATTGTCGTGGCTTTTATTTGTGATCTATACGCCCGGGGGTCAACTGTACCAGGAGTGCCGCACCATTACCTCACGTTTTTCAATCAGGAGGCTCCTCATTGTATGATTTTATTGCCCAGACAAGACTTTGATGTCTTTCCTGTTTATTTGGCTCCTTACATGGTTGCAGTCAAAATACAACACAAGCAATTTATTGTGCGTTTGATTGCTGCATATGCTGCGCCGTCCGTTCTACTAGATTACATACTTTAATGAATGATGTCATCGAGCGCTACAATTGTGTCAATGTGGTACTGGCAGGAGATTTCAATTCCCGAAACCCCTTGTGGGGTGGCACCGTAGTAAATACTCGTGGGCAGCAGTTAGCACATTTTCTGCTTGCCATTGGACTGAATGATTCGACATCACCACCGACATTTCTGAATCAGTATGCAGAGTCGTGGATTAACCAGACGATGGTGCTTGGCCCTGCTTGGGAAGGGGGTCATCATTGGAAAGTCCATGACACGCCTTCTTTTGTCAGATCATTGCTTAATAGTTTCTAGCCCTCTGTCAGTCACATTTCCTCGTAAGAGACGCCTAACGAAAGCGGCTACACGTCACATGATTGAGCACTTGACAAGTGATCCTTGGTTTCACGATATCGATCCGCTCTGCTTTGCCACGCCCGAAGACCTCAATTCTGCAGTTAATGCATTTTATACAAAGTTTGATCGCGTCAAAAATACGTACGAGAGCGTCCCAAAGACATACAGTGGAAAAATGTGGGGGACCAATTCCCTTGCTAAGGAGAGGTCTGCAGTCCGTGTTCTACATCGACATTTTCAGCGATGCAAGGATGCGCTTCAACGAGCAGATCTCAAGTTTAACTATTACAAAGCCCTTAGTGACTACAGGATTCACATAGAAGAAGCGAAGGTCACTGCAGCAAGAAAGGCGTGTTCATGGGAAACAAGAAGATTATTCGGGCGTCCCTTTGAAACCGCATTTAGCCGCTATACAGTTCCAACAGTATTGCCTCCTCTTCTGCAAGCGGACGGCAGCTCTAAAACTGGCACCATACAATCTGCCGACCTTCTTCTAAAGACACTTATATCAGAGGATACGAGGAAGAGTGATACTTTGGCTCACATGGCGTTACGAACCTTTGTTGCACACACAACAAATTACACGGGTCACCAAGACGTCTACTTCAGCCAAACCGAATTACGAGCAGCCGCGCGCTGCCTGAACCCTAATTCAGCCCCTGAATTTGACGGTATTGCTACTCTTATGACTCAGCTAATAATTACCCAGATTTCCCTATTCTTCCTCAATCTGTTTAACACCTGCCTTCAGCTTGTACACTTCCCTTCCCTGTGGAACCTAGAAGGCCACGACATCAACTCTCGTCATATCGAACAATTTGTGTTACATCTATGCTGAGGACGCTCCTTGAGAGGATGCTAAATTCCCGTTTATACTTCTTCCTTTATCACTCTGGTCTCCTCCATCCTCACCAGTATGGTTTTACTACGGGGAAGAATATGCAACTGCCTTGGTGGATCTCCGTCGCTCCCTACAGGAACGCAGGGATAAAGGTGATTTATATTTGGTCATATCTTTGGACTTTGCCGGTGCCTTTGACTCAATTCGGCATACAGGGCTTGTATATTTCTTCCGGTCTCAACGGTGCCCTAGCAATAAATACCGGATATTGCATTCCTTTTTGGAGGGTCGAACAATGTCATTTCTTTCACACTCCGGAAGCATTACCCATGCAGCTATAAAGGGAAGCCCCCAATGTTCACCTTTGCCCGCTTTTATGAAATTATTATATTCATAGTCTGCTCCCTCTTCCGATGCCTGATAACGTATATCTTTAGGCATACGCGAATGGCACGATCGTTGTCATACATGGCCATACGTGAAGGCAGCTTGAGACAGCGGCTCGCCAAGCCTTCGAGAGAATACCACTTGGAGCAACAACGCCAAACTTCGGATTAATCCGACGAAATGGTCCTGCTTACTGGTTTCGAGAGGAAAACAAGGAGCAAGCCGAAAACCCACAGTAAGACTTTACCGGCCGTCGTTACGATATGTGCCTGAGATGAGGCTCATTGGGGTTGTTTTCGACAACCATTTACCTTTGTCGCTCACGTTAATCACCTCAGAACCGTCGTCGAAAACCTTGCGGTCTCCATTATACGCTTCAGTCGTATCATGGAGACCACACGATACACCGCACGTACACGACCGCACGTACACGACAACAAGAACAGCCGCTCTAGAGGTAATAGCTCATACGTTACCTCTAAACATACACCTAGACATCCAAATACTTATGTGTCTCCTGTTTTCTGAGTTCCAATTCATCACGTTCAACTCGATTAATTGCGAAACATCTGACGTAGACCTTCCCACTGACTCTCTCATTCATCCAGCCAGATTGGTTCGAACTAGCAGCGGGAGGCCTAATGCTACCGATGCTAACCAAAGATTACGAATCCCTGGCCTACACGCCTACACAGATGGGTCAAATACTTCTCTTCAGCTGGTGCTGGCTTTGTTATCATTTCTGGGCGTGATTCTATTACAGCAGTGCGCCATTACACGTCTCGTTACCCCAAACTCTTTGTTCGATATAGAAGCACTCGCCCTGAACGAAGTACTTCAGTTTTACTTGATAATCCACCTTCTTCTCCAGTTCACATCTACACCGACAGCCTCTCTGTCCTAACCGCCCTTGACTACCCGTTTAATCAATCCACCGTAGTTCACCAATTGAAAATAGCCATCCTTTCTTTAGCGAATGTTGTTTCTGTTCATCTTTATTACGTACCGGGACACTCAGGTGTTTTGGGTAACGAGCTGGCGAACAAGGTGGCGGCAAGTGCGGCTACGAGAGGAGAAGATGCCCGCGGTAAACTGTTAGAACGCATGATGAGGTTTCGATTAACAAAAGAGGATCACCTGCAACGGCAGCGAAGGTGGCCGACTGCAAATACCGACACAGAACTGTACAGATGGATACCCAATGTATTGGACATTCCCTCCTTCTTCCCTTCACCAAAAAAGCTAATTTAGTTGATCACTGGACATGGACGGTTCCCACATTATTTTTATAGGTTACAACTGGCGGGAACATGTCGATGTTTCTGTGGACAAGACGCACCTTCCATTTCTCACTATTTACAAGGTTGTACAAGAACAGTTGTGTACGTTCGACGACTCCACAATGTAATAAGAAAAACACTGGAACCACCTCATTTACGGACAGTATTGAATGACTGTGTAGCAGTAAAAATTTTAATGGAACTCGTTGATTTTATTTTAAAGGAACTGCCTGACGTGTTACAGATATCCAGCACCGCGAGCCAAGATGTACTTTTCCGCGAGTGATGTGCTCAGTTTTTTTTGCGTGTTAGTGTGACTGATTTTTGTTCTTTGCAGTTTGCGGGCTGCAATACCACATGAACAGCATTTTCTAGTATGGCGTGTGCAGTGTGCGGGGTTGCAGAATTGTGCTGGCTACCGTATCCTGATTCGCTGTGGGACTGGAGTTCTCACGTTCAAGCGCAACATGCACTGAGTGTTGTCTGTCTTTTTCTTAAGCAGTGCACACGGATATAGTGGCATGCTATTTCTCTCCGCTTTTGAAACTTTGCGAGATATGCTTTCACGAGCTAGTCATAGGTGCCACTTTTTGTTGACTGGTTTCAGCTATATAGCGTTGCAGACTGCTTTTTGGTGCTGTGCTAAGCCACATAAATTGTGCACTGTTTACCATTTTTCTTTTCGCAGTGTGCGGGCTTGCCGTAATGTGTATGTTTTACTTCTGATTTATGGTTGTCATTGGTGCTTCACGATTTCGCTATTAGCTTGCTGCGTGTGATTTGAGTAAGCGTGGAGAGTTTTGTTTGGTGAGAAGTATCGTTTTTTTTCTCATCTACAAATTGGTTTCTACAAAGAAAAATAATTTTCGTCTATCGCTCCTTTTTATTTATTTTTTATTGGCTTTTAACCGGCCATTCCTTGGCTGGAGCGAGTTTCGTTGCCGGATTTTTTTTTTGTTTTTTTTTATTATGGGGAACACGCAAAACAAAGGATTAATAAAGGCCTCGGCGCACGCAAATGTCTTCCGCCTATTGAAAATGTTCGAGATGATCTCGACACATACCTGAAACGGTTTGAATGCGTAGCCCAAAGTGAGGCCTGGCCAAAGTGTAATTGGGCCATCGCCATCACCACGTGTCTTATAAGAGAGGTACTAAACGTCTACGGCCGCCGTTCGCCAGAACAGTCGCGAGACTACGACCAGGTCAAGTTTGTCTTACTGCAGCGCTTTCGGTTCACCGCAGAAGGCTATAGGGAGCGCTTGCGTCACTTGAAGTCGGAGAAGAGGAAACCTCTAAGCAATACGCCACTCGATTTAAAGGTTATTTTGCACGGTGGGTAGAACTATCTAGCATAGCCCAAATATTCGACTCGATTTCTTAATCACTGAGCAACTTCTCTCGAACTGCCACAGAAAACTCGTGATGTTCGTGCAGGAGAGGGAGTGCAAAACACTCTCTGAGACCGCGACCGCTGCTGACCATTTTATGGATGCCCAAAAGCAGAACCACTAGTTCTTTTTAGATGGTACTAACCAAATACAGAGAGAATATGGGGAAGAGAGACCAGAATGCTGGCGGCCGTGTGCCCTGTGCCAAGCCACGTCAAAGAGGACCTTCACAACAGAACCCCTGACGCCCTCTCCTGCCAACAAGTAGTCTCGTTGGACATCGCCAGAAAGCAGCGACATTCTAAGAGGGCTGCGTTGGCTCTTCAGCGACGGGAGCTCAGAGTGCGTTGCCCAACCATCAGCAACCGAGATGTCACGCCATGGCTGTGCTCCGGAGATGTGAGGTGCGGCGGACTATTTTCGGTGAAAAACAGATTAGCGGCGCTTACCTTTTGTGTTTGTTTAATCTCTGCATTCATTAGTGTTGTGGGTATTTGGAGTGGTTTGGAGCAATGGAAGTTTTCCGTTCTTTTATTGTAATTGTCCCGAGCTTGACAATATTGTTATTGTCCCAAACGTGGCACGACACGGCTTCAAGAATGGAGCACTTACCCCATGTGTACTTCCAGGTCGCTTTGTTGCTCGCAGGACTAACACCTTCCAAGGATGCCTCACTTCACCGTGGGTGTCAAGTGGACAAGCCCGATATTTGGACACCAACGCCAATCTTTGTCACGGAACTATTTCACGGCTGGCAACAGCCGTATTCGCCCATCACTGAGGTGACAATCAGGGTGGAAGGCGGCCGAATGCTGCCCGGCAATGTTCCCTAAGGGCACGACATGTCTTCAAGAAAAAACCATTTACCCCATGTGTACTTAAAGGTCGCTTTGTTGCTTGCCGGACTAACCCCTTCCAAGTATGCCTCACTTCATCGTGGCTGTCAAGCGGACAAGCCGGAATATTGGAAGGAACCGCTAATCTTGGTCGCGGAACTATTCCACAGCTGGAAACAGCCCTATTCACCAATCACTGACGTCGTAAGCAGCGCGGGAGGCGGCCGACATAAACTGCTGCCAGGCAATGTTTCATCGGGGCACGACATTTCTTCAAGAATGTAGCATTTACACCATGTTTACTTCCAGGTCGCTTTGTTGCTCGCCGGACTACCCCCTTCGAATAATGCCTCAATTCACCATGGGTGTCAAGCGGACAAGCCCGAATTTTGGACGCAACCGCCAATCTTGGTCACGGAATTGTTTCACGACTGGCAACAGCCGTATTCGCCCATCACTGACGTCACAACCAGCGCGAGAGGCATCCGACATAAACTGCTGCGCGTCCACGTTTCCTCGAGCCACGACATGTCTTCAAGAATGGAGCATTTACCCCACGTGTACTTCCAGGTAGCTTTGTTGCTCGCCCGGCTAAACCCTTCCAAAGATGCCTCACTTCCCCGCGGGTGGCAAGTGGACAAGCCCAAATTTTGGACGCAACCACCAATCTTGGTCACGGGACTACTTCACGGCTGGCAGCAGCCATATTCGCCCATGACTGACGTCACAATCAGCGCGGGAGACGGCCGACATAAACTGCTGCCCGGCAGTGTTTCCTAACGGGACGACAAGGCTTCAAAAATGGAGCATTTACTACATGTGTATTCCAGGTCGCTTTGATGCTCGGCGGACTAACCCCTTCCAAGAATATCTCACTTCACCGTCGGTGTCAAGCGGACCAGCCCCAATTTTGGACGAAAGTGCCAATCTTGTTCACAGATCTATTTCACGGATGGCAAAGCTGTATTCGCTCTTCACTGACGTAACAATCAGCGCGGGAGCATCCAACATAAACTGCTGCCCGGCAATGTTTCTTTGGGGCACGTTATGTCTTCAAGAATGGAGTACTTGCCCCATGTGTACTTCAAGGTCGGTTTGTTGCGCGCTGGACTAACCCATTCCAAGGATGCCTCACTTCACCGTGGGTGTCAAGCGGACACGCCCGAATTTTGGACGCAACCGCCAATCTTGGTGTTGGAACTATTTCACGGATGGCAAAGCTGTAGTCGCTCATGGCTGACGTAACAATCAGCGCGGGAGCAACCGACATAAACTGCTGCCCGGCAATGTTTCCACGGGGCATGATATGTCTTCAAGAATGGAGCACTTACCCCTGGTGTACTTCCAGGGTGCTTAGTTTCTAGTTTCTTAGACTAACCCGTTTCAAGGATGCCTCACTTCCCCTTAGGTGACAAGCAGAAAAGCCGGAATTTTGAATGCAGCCGCTAATCTTTGTCGCACAACTATTTCACTGCTGGCAACAGCCGTATTCGCCCATCACTGACGTCACAGTTAGCGCTGGAGACGGCTGACATCAACTGCTGCGCAGCAATGTTTCCTCGGGGCACGATATGACTTCAAGAATTGAGCACTTACCCCATCTGTACTTCCAGATCGCTTTTTTGCACGCTGGACTAACCGCTCCCCAGGATGCCTCCTTTCACCGTGGGTGTCAAGAGGACAAGCCCGAATTTTGGATGCAACTGCCAATCTTGGTGTTGGAACTATTTCACGGATAGCAAAGCTGTATTCGCTCCTAGCTGACGTAACAATGAGTGCGGGAGCAGCCGACATAAACTGCTGCCCGGCAATGTTTCCTCGGGGCACGATATGTCTTCAAGAATGGAGTACTTGCCCCAATCTGTACTTCAAGGTAGCTTTGCTGCGCGCTGGACTAACCCCTTCTAAGGATGCCTCCTTTCAACGTTGGTGTCAAGCGGACAAGCCCGAATTTTGGACGCAACCGCCAATCTTGGTGTTGGAACTATTTCACTGATAGCAAAGCTGTATTCGTTCATAGCTGACGTAACACTGAGTGCGGGAGCAGCTGTCATAAACTGCTGCCCAGCAATGTTTCCTCTGGGCACAATATGTCTTCAAGAATGGAGCACTTACCCCTTGTGTACTTCCAGGGCGCTTAGCTGCTCTCTGGACTAACCCCTTCCGAGGATGCCTCACTTATCCGCGGGTGTCAAGCGGACCAGCCCGAATTTTGGACGCAAAGGCCAATCTTCGTAACGAAACTATTTCACGGCTGGCAACACCCGTATTCGCCCATCACTGTCATCACAATGAGCGCGTGAGGCGGCCGACATAAACTGCTGCAGGGCAATGTTTCCTCCGGGTGAGATATATCTTTAAGAATGGAGCACTTACCCCGTGTGTACTTCCAGGTCGCTTTTTTGCTCGCCGAAATAACCCCTTCCACGGATGCCTCACTTACCCGTGATTGTCAAGCGTACAAACCCGAATTTTGGATGCAACCGCCAACCCTGGTCACGCGACTGTTTCACGGCTGGTAACAGCCGTATTCGCCCATCACTGACGTCACAATCAGCACGTGAGACGGCCAACATAACTGCTGCTGGCAATGTTTCCTCGGGGCACAATATGTCTTCAAGAATTGAGCACTTACCCCATCTGTACTTCCAGGTCGCTTTTTTGCTCGCCGGAATAACCCCTTCCACGGATGCCTGACTTCACCATGGGTGTCAAGCGGACAAGCCCGAATTTTATACGCAACAGGCAATCCTTGTCACGGACTATTTCACTGCTGGCAACAACCATATTCGCCCATCTCTGACGTCACTATCAGCACGGGAGGCGGGCGACATTAACTACTGCCCCGCAATGTTTCCTCGGGGCACGGCATGTCTTCAAGAAAGGAGAATTTACCCCATCTGTACTTCCAGGTCGCTTTGTTGCTCGCCGGTCTAACCCCTTCTAAGGATGCCTCACTTAACCGTGGGTGTCATGCGGACAAGCCCGAATTTTGGACGCAACCGCCAATGTTGGTCACGGAACTATTTCACGGGTTGCAACAGCTGTATTCGCCTATCACTGACGTCACAATCTGCGCTGGAGGCGGCCGACATAAACTGCTGTTTGGTAATGTTTTCTAAGGGCACGACACGGCTTCGAGAATGGAGCACTTACCCCATGTGTACTTCCAGGTTAGTCGTTTTGACCACAGCTATTGTCTGAAAACATCGAACTGTTGCCTGTTCGCAGTGTCGTGTCCCGGAAAAATGGTGTTTGCTCTAGAAGTGTGTGAACGAAAAAGGGATTTTTGTGTGAGCTGTCTCCTTTTGCTACTGTCTGGTAATGTCGAGTCTAATCAGGCACCTAATAGAGATGAGGTACTCGCAACTGTTCTGGCCACCATACAGAGGATCGAGGCAGGGCAGGCAAGCACTCAAGTTTATTTTCAAGATCCTAAACAGTGGCAAGCGTCAGTGGATTTTGAGCTAAAGCAGCTGCCTGCCCGCATTTGAGAAGTGGGGAGTTGACATCGCATCCAGAAAAAAAGGCCACATTAGAGGTATCAGAATCGCTACCGGAAAGTATCAGTCATCAACTAAAGAAAAATGATACGCGGTTAGAGGACACTGAAAACAGAATGCGGTGCTACAACCTGCTTTTCTTTGGTATTCCTCACGTTCCAGTAGAATCATGGGCTGACTCAGGAAAAAAGGTTATATATCTGTGCTCACAACGTCTCAAATTATCCCGTTGCACAATTCCAAATTGAGCCCGCACACCGCCTGGGAAAATATCAGTCAGGAAAATGCAGGCACTGTTTTTTTAAGTTTGCTTTTATAAGGAAAAACAGAGCCTAATGAAAAAAGGCAAACTTTTCAAGGACACTGAATTCGCTGCTCGAGAAGATTTTTCATGGCAAACACGCACAGAAAGAAATAAACAGCGCACCTTTGCAAAAAAGAAGAATGTATCATTCAAACTTAACGTTTACAGGTTGCGTATAGATGAAATCACTTATGTGTATGATGATGAAACGGACAGTGTAACCCAGGCAACCAGATAGCTAGACCGCAAAACTGGGAAGCCCATTTTCACTATCCCTCGTTCTAACACTATCCCACGTTCTAAATATTTGCAACTTGATGCCGAGGCGCGATGAGATTGCATCGTTTCTTATTTTCCACGAGCCTCTCATTTCGCATTCTGATTCGCTACATGCATAGCGAGGGCCTCTGTTCTGGCAGTCTTTGTGCCATAGGTAGCTTAAGAGGGTTCAACGCTGGTCGACCACTCTTGACATATCGTAGACACTCGTGTCACGATCCGGGGGTTAAAAAGAATGTCCCCTTCACCCCGTAGAGTCGAGTGGCGCTGGCCACCACCCCCAAGTACAGGAAACAAAAATACCTAAAATATAAATACCCCAGAAAGTGGAGCGGAAAATCGCCCTGCCGGTAGCCTAGTCGTTACCGCACCAGACCGGGTTTCTGGAGGTTATGGTTTTGGATCCCACCTGGTGGGCATTTTTTCTCCACTTTGTTTCCAAATCCTTGATCTGTTTCAATGACCAGCACATCCTCTCCTTTGCCCTCCGACGTTTTCTTGACTGCCAGCTGGTTTTTAAGTCATATATATGTATATATATATATATATATATATATATATATATATAAATATATATATATATATTTATATATATATATATATATATATATTGTAAGGGGAATTATAGCTGGGGACCAGCAAGACGCTTGGATAGAGGCACAGACCAGAGACGGGTAAGGAAGCGCAGACCGATGTCTCGGTGCGTTCTCTTAGAGCGAACCACGCGATGCTGACCATGCCTCTCCTCTCGCGCAGCACCTTGCGCCTGCCATCATCATGCCGCCCATAGTAGTCCTTCCTCCGGTACGTACCCTGTCAGTTGTACAGGGGAGATTGGCGCACACTAGCCGCAAGGTATGTCATCGTGTCGGAGACTACTATCTCCCGTACAATCACCCCCCGCCGAAAAGAAGAGCCATCCTGGAGACTTAAGGGGACGAAACCACGAGGGGATCGTAGTAGGGCTTTAAACGTTCAATGTGCACTATTTTACGACCTCGACGACGAAGGTCTGAGCTGGGAGTCATGGGCTTGACGAGGTAGTTCCCGGGCGATGTTTGTTCGAGAATCCTGTATGGGCCGTGGTATTTATCAAGGAATTTCGCCGAAAGACCAGGATTGGGGCATTGCACACGAAGCCATGCAAGGGATCTAGGTTCAAACGTTGGTGCAGCGGCGGAGCTGTCATGTCGAGAATTCTGGCGTCCTTGGTCGTCTGATGTGAACTTGCGAGTGAGCTGTCGACATTCTTTCGGGTACCTCGCCATCTCAGAAAAAAGGGGCACATTCAGAGGCGTCGGGGCGGTAGGGCAAAATAGTTTCGATCAGGCGAGACGGCTCACGTCCATATAAAAGAAGAAACGGTGAAAAGCTTGTGGTCGCTTGCGTGGTGGTGGTATATGCGTACGTGACGAAAGGTTGCACCATGTCCCAATTTTAATGGTCGGACGATATGTACATAGAGAGCATATCTCCAAGGGTGCGGTTGAACCTTTCAGTAAGGCCATTTGTGGGGGGGTGGTATGAGTCTGCGTCGGTGTGTCTTCTTCCTGAGCGGTAAACAACACGAACGTCGTACTCCTGGAGCCGAAGTGACCAGCGGGCCAGACGTCTGGACGGGTCCTTCAGCGATGCCAACCAGCATAAAGCATTGTGGTCCATGACTACTTCGAAAGGGCGGCCATAAAGGTAGGGTCGAAATTTACTAGGTGCCCAAACGATTGCAAGGCACTGTTTTTCCGTGACGGAGTAGTTGTACTCGGCTTTTATCAGAGCGCGACTTGCGTACGCCACGACATACTCGTCAAAACCAGCCTTGCGTTGAGCCAGGACAGCGACGAGACCGGTACCACTGGCGTCCGTGTGAAGTTCAGTGGGCGCGGTAGGGTCAAAATGGCGCAATATCGGCGGTGATGTCAAAAGCCTTCGTAAGGTCTCGAACCCTCTCTCGGAAGCCGTTGACCAGTTTAAAACTTCTTTGGCTTCACCGATGAGCTGCGTCAATGGTGCGCTGATAGACGCGAAGTTCCGGACAAATCGCCGAAAATAAGAGCAAATCCAATAAAGCTTCGGAGCTCCTTCATTGCGGTCGGTTTAGGGAACTCGCGGACCACACGCAGCTTGGCTGGATCTGGTAGGATGCCGTCATTAAATACCGCATGCCCTAATATAGTAAGTCAGCGGGCAGCAAAACGGCATTTCTTGAGGTTCATTTGCTGGCCAGCCGAAGTAACGCACGCCAGCGACTAGGTCAAGTCGCTGGAGGCCTGTCGTAAAGTCCGGTGAAAACACGACAATGTCGTCCAAGTAGCATAAACAGATACGTCACTTCAGCCCACGCAGAACATTGTCCATCATTCGTTCGAATGTCGCTGGCGCAATACACAGTCCAAAGGGCATAACGTTGAATTCGTAGAGCTCATCCGGCGTCACAAACACTGTTTTCGGCCGGTCAGCCTCAGCCATGGGTACTTGCCAGTAACCCGAGCGCAGATCTAATGAAGAAAAGAACTTGGCACCTTGCCAGCAGTCCAGCGCGTCATCTATTCGACGTAGCGGGTACACGCCCTTCCGTGTAATCTTATTTAGACGTCTATAGTCCACGCAAAATCTAATACACCCATCTTTTTTTGTGACGAGCACGACTGGAGAAGTCCAGAGACTCGTGGAGGGTCTAATAACGTCCCGGGACAGCATACCGCCTACATGCTGCTCGATAACGCGGCGTTCCTTGGGTGACACGCGGTATGGTCGCTGGCGCAGTGGTGCGTGGTTCGCGGTGTCAACCAGATGACAGAAAGTTGACGTGCGCCCTAGGGTTGTTTGGTGGGATTCGAAGGACGTGCGGAATCGTTGTAGAAGAACCAGGAGCTGGACTGTTTACTCCGCGGTGAGGCCAGTATCCATGGAAGGCAGAAAAACTGCGGAATCGAAAGTGGTGTCGCGGCGTAGCGCGTCGAGATGGCCTGTGGCTGACTCATTCGGGATGTCGACAACAAGGAGTGGCGCAACAACTTCGACGAACCCAAGACATTCGCCGCGAAGCACTTGAGACGGACAAGGGGACGTGTTAGAAATTGACATGGTGCTCGAACCATATTTGATGTCCAGGACAGCGAATGGCAAGAGTAGGTTTGTGTGCGACGAAAACAGACTCTGATGGCGTGAAGAGAACGGTGGCGTCCGGAACATCAGGTGACGATACAGGTACCAGAAAAGAAGAGGATGGGGGAATGGAAGCATCTTCGGAAGCAACCAATTTGACGCTTCTAGTCTCCGCCGCACCATCATTAGGTGAAAACACTTCAACTTCCGCACGGAAGCAGTCGATGACAGCGCGGTTACGTGACAAAAAATCCCAGCCGAGGATGACGTCGTGAGAGCATGAGCGTAGGACGACCAGTTCAACGATGTGGGGAATGGCTTGCATGGTAACGCGAGCAGTGCACATGGCTAGCGTTTGAACGGGCTGTGCGTTGGCAGCACGAAGAGTAAATCCTGAAAGCGGCGTCATCACTTTGCGAATTTTGCGGGAAAAAGACTCATGAATCACAGATACGGCTGCTCCAGTGTCAATAAGCGCGAGCGCCGAGGTACCATCCACAATCACATCAATCGCATTACAAGGCGAAATATGAGGACTTAGCACGTTCGACAGTTTCGCAGCTCGTGCCTCAGGAACTGCAGCTGCTAGTTTCCCTCGGCTGCAGGGTTCACACGGGGGCGCATCGGGGAAATGGAACGGCGGCGTGGGGAAGGAGAACGGCGGCCAGGAAAGGGAAACCCGTCGTGTGAATACGAAGCAGGCGTTGAGCCAGAAGGAACGAATGCTAAGTGGGGCTGAGAGCCAAAGGCGGGTGCTCGAGGAACGCCACTCGTCTGAAGCGGTCGGCGTCGGCATAAACGTGTGATACATCCAGGAATATTTACACGCGAAACATATGGGGCGGTTATCGGGCGTGCGCCATGGGTTAAGTGCTTGAGCTGCCGCACGAGGATATGGGAGCACCCGATGACTTGTGGCGTACTGCAGCGGCTGAAATGTTGCGGGCGGTGGCTGCGCACAAATCGTAGCTTACGTGTAAGGCCCTGCCACCGGGGTAGTGAAGGGTGCCGCCATGGTGGAGGGAATAGGTGCTGCCATAGGCGAAAAGAGAGGCGCCGCCACAGGTGGGGCTGCGGGCGCGGCCATGGGCGAGTCGAGGTGAGCAGTAACGGCCGTGACCAGGTGCGCACTCGAGGATGTAGGCTGGTGGTCTAACGGCAGCGCTTCGGCGACTCGGTCTTGAATTGCGCGGCGTACTGTCGTAGGTAAGGGGCAAGAGGGCGTGGATGCCAATGGCTGAAGGTTAAGTTGATGCGCAACCTCCTCGCGCATGAATCCTTCAATGTGTGGAAGAAGAGGCGCAAGATCAGATGAGACTGCAAGTGCTGAAAGTGAGACCGATGCGGTTCGTCATTCGGGAAGCACTGGCGAATATAAATGCGCTGCTTCCTGAGCTCGTCGTAGCTAATACTCCATTTGATGATGTCTCCAAACGACTGGGGTCCTTGCTGAGCAGCATATGTAACGCGCCATCTTCGATGCCTTTCAAGACGTGCTTGATCTTCAAAGACTCGGGCATAGCACGATTTACGCGCCTGCAGAGGTCGACAACGTCCTCAATATTTAAATATATATAGTTAAAAGGGGCGCAATAAAAAACATAACAAGTTTACTTCGAAAACATAACTTTACATCGACGTTTCGGACGGGGACCGTCATTTATCAAGAGTAATATTTTACCGAATGGAAGCGGTTTATATACAGTTCAAGCACTTGAGGTTCCGGGGCGGTGACATACGTTTAAGATTGGAAGCGAGGAGGAAGAGAGAAAAGCGCATTGAAACATGAGAGAAAAAGCCAGCAATAAAGAAGCACAAACTTGAAAAGCATAAACATGTGAGAGAGGGGGATGGAAAGGCAGAGGTGGGGACGGGCAAACTAAAAAGAACCGAGAGGACACGACAAACAGAAGCTTAGGAGTGATGGGAGACACGTAATTGCGTGGTCGACAGGGATGACCCACAGGGGCGGCGAGTTGTACATGCCCGTGGCCATCGCAGGCGAACAATATGCAAGGGTTGTTGTACGCGCGCCGCTTCCAAGACTCCCGTGCCAGGAGCGCGTGTTTTTCGTCGGCCCTCAAAGACGCACCGCCATCTACTTCCCCCCACCCTTCCTACTCAGTTCGCGGAAGCCGTAATGTGTCGCCGTGTCGGAGAAAACCGGGAAGAAACGGGCCGCCCCAGTCGCGCAGGCGAGAAGATAAGCAATCAAAAGTCCGAATGAGAGTGATTATGTCGGAGTGAGGAGACATGAATCACGTTGCCTGCAGAGACAGCGAGAATAGTAAGTCAACGTGAGCGATAGGGGGCACATAATTGCGTGGTTGACAAGGGTGACGAGTTGTAAGCGCCCGCGGTCAGCGCCCGTGAACAATATGCGAGGGGTGTCCTACGTACGCGCGCCCTGAAGACTCCCGAGCGAGGGGCGCCGGGGTTTCGTCGGCTCCCGAAGATGATCCCCCATTCAGTTCCCTCCTCCACCTCCTCCCAGTCAGTGTCGGCGCCAAAGTCGTAAAGTGCCCGCGTGTTCGAGAAACCTGGGAAGAAAGGAGGCGCCCCCCGTCGCGATGGCGATAAGAGGGCTAAGCTGTCGAGTGATAGTAATTATGTCTGAGTGGAGAGACAGTGAAAGTAGTAAGCCAACGGGGGAGAAAAAGAGAGGGATACCGGTGCCACAAATCAAAACAGAAACAGGGCGAAGGTCAAAGGCAATAGCCGCGCACACGCGCACACAAGTAACAAACACGCACAAACGATCAAGTGGCCATGGAAAGAAGGAAAGACGCCAATGGCTTGACCGATTGACCCAAACAACAAAATCAACCGAGTGGCCGATAAAGCAAGCAAAATAAACAGTGACAAGACAGTTTCTTTTGATACGCGGGTACGCTGGGTGAGACAAAACATTATCAATGGTGTCAATAAGAATGACGTATAGAAACAATTCTCTAGAAATGAGGTATAGAAAAAATATTGTATAGAAACAAGAAGAATGACTTGTAGAGACATTCTTACACCATTCTGTGCTTATAGATACACACGCGTACACGGTCAACTCCTAAATACCACAATGTTTATACATAATTACAATGAGCAGATTTTTCACATCACCACAACCTACCGATCAGAAAAAAAAAAGCAGCAGAGGTGTGCGTTACGGGGACAAAAACGAAAACCTCCCCTCTTGTTCATTTATTCCACCTGCAACTGTGTTGAATTTGTGGATTAGAAATGATTCAAACATCTCTCTTTCGTGGTGTGTTCTAAACTTCGATTTTAGCACGGTCACCGTGAATTTGTCAAAAGAGTGACCAAGGCAAGTAAAGTGTTTTGAGACAGGGAGGTGAGGCAGCGTTTTGGTGTGTGATCTGTGGTTATTAGTTCGTACTCGCAGTGGTGTTTCCGTCTGACCGATGTACTGTGCGCTGCATACAGTGCACTGAAGAAGGTACACAACATTAGTACTATCACAATCGAAGGTTCCGCCTATTTGAAAGGAGAAGCTAGTGGCAGTGCTTTCAGCAACAAGAGTTTTTGGCATCATGGGGCAAGGCTTACAGCGGGGTTCGTTGCATGGTCCAGAGCCTTGAAATTTGGAAGTGTCAGTTTTTGAAGAAGTTATGATATTTTTCATGTTTTTTGCTCGCCTATATACGACGCGGGGCGGTTCAGGTAGGACACGTCGCATTCGATCACTTTCCAGAAGGATGTTGTGATGTTTTCGCAAAATTGTTTTTACGTTCGGAGCGGAGGCCGAGTATGTTAGAACCAAGTTGGTTCGAGGTTTATCAGTTTGGACGTTGCTGCTGCTGTTTATTAGTTCAAGTCTGTCCAGTGTTTTCGATTTTTCAATGGCATCGTTTATTACGGGAAGAGGGTATTGTTGGCGGGTTAAATCTTTGCGTAGTTGGTCACAGTTGGCGGCAAAGTCTTGAGGGTTGGAACATATTTTTTTGAATCAGATGGACTGGCTGTAAGGAATTCCGGTTTTGCAATGACGAACATGGCTGCTGTGAAAGTTTAGATACTGCTGTGAACATGGCTGCTGTGAAAGTTTAGAAAGTTTAGGTTCCGGGGCGGTGACATACGTTTAAGATTGGAAGCGAGGAGAAAGAGAGAAAAGCGCATTGAAACATGAGAGAAAAAGCCAGCAATTAAGAAGCACAAACATGAAAAGCATAAACATGTGAGAGAGGGGGATGGAAAGGCAGAGGTGGGGACGGGAAAACTAAAAAGAACCGAGAGGACACGACAAACAGAAGTCCAACTGACCAGTCCAACCGACCAGTCCAACCGACCAACCGACCAGTCCAACTGACTTTCTACCACCCCAGGTGAACTCTCTGTTAACGTAGTTTCCAGGAACTTTTTGAGAATACGGAAGGTTGTTGAAAAAAGAGTTAGATGTGAATGTCATGTCAACACTTTAATCATCTATGAAAAATCTGATATTGTTCCAAAGGGTCTCCAGCTCCATTTAGAGCCGGCTACATCCGACTTTTCACCTGAACTGAAACAAAAATGGAAAGATACCTTGCATGAGGCGTCTAAAAAGCTATTGCACCATGTGATCCAAAATAACCGGTCCTACTTACTTTCGCTCCAAATTCAGGAAGAGAAACTCATCAGAGAGAATCCCCTAACAGAAAATGAACTCCGCCGCTTGGAACTCTTTATACGAAACGAAGAGCACGAGCTGCAGAAAACAAAACGTAAAAAGCTTCGCCGTGACATCGTACACTCTACTACTGACAGTCGATCAGAAGCAGCCCTTACATCTTCGTGCGCGGCCCATTCGATCATACCCCAAACTATTGACAAAAGTGAAGACCCGATTGTTAACCTTTCAGATGTAGAACTATCGGATAAAGAACATAAAGTTCTTTCCAAAGGCCTCAACTTTTGCCCTGCTACCGGCTCCGTCAATGAATTTCAGCTCTACAGAGACGTAAATAACTTTGCAAGATCGTTAAGACTCAGCGAATATTTCCTGGACAATCCACAAAACACGGATGGCAAGGCAAAACTCTAATCTAGTCGTCAATGGACACCTCCGGCGCAAAGAGACAAATGCCTTGATATCTATATTAGGGCAGTCCAACGTGACATCGTGTCATCATATAAGAATCAGACACCCTACCGCAAAAACCTTTCCCGCGGGGAAGAAAAGGCACTGGAGGCTTTAAGCACCCGTACCGACATAATAATAAAGCCAGCAGACAAGGGAGGAGCGATAGTGGTCATGAACCGATCAGACTACATAGCCGAAGCCCAGGGACAACTGAATAATACTTCTTTTTACAAGTTATTGCCGAACGATCCAACCCCTCACCTTAAAGATAAGATAAAGGAAAATCTGGCCCACCTTGGGAAAGGACAAAAAATAACTGAATCGGTGGCGCGGTCTCTTTTACCACTAAGTCCAGTACCTGGGAGGTTCTATACTCTGCCTAAAATCCACAAGGAAAACAATCCAGGACGACCGATCGTGTCTGGCATAGGCACAGTGCCCGAATACATATCCAGTTTTGTGGACGGTTTGATACGGAGCATACCATGCTCTCTTCCCTCCTACATTAGAGACACCACCCATTTCCTTGCCCAAACAATTACCCTCAGTATACCTGAAAATAGCCTTTTAGTGACCCTGGATGTGGCCTGGCTATACACAAACATCCCTCACGAAGATGGCATAAACTCAGTAATACTTGCTTATGAGGAAATGGAGCCGCTTAATAGATCAATCGATAGTCAGACACTTGTGGAACTCTTGAAAATAATTCTGGAAATGAATAACTTTGAGTTCAACAATAACCATTATGTGCAAATCAATGGCACCTCTACGGGCACAAAGATTGGTCCCAATTATGCCAACATCTTCATGGGAAATTTGGAAAACAAGTTCCTAGGCGACTACCCGTTAAAGCCACTCTTCTATAAGAGATTCATTGACGACATATTTCTGATTGGCCTCACGGAGAGGATGCTCTCCTTACGTTTATTGAAGCAATCAACAATGTCCACAGCGACATCAGGTTCTCTCACTCGTACTCTGCCTGTAGCATAAACTTTTTGGGCGTTACCGTGCAAATATCTGGAGGTAAACTGACAACATCACTTTTCAGAAAACCCACTGACCGACACCAGTATCTAAACTTTCACAGCAGCCATGTTCGCCATTGCAAAACCGGAATTCCTTACAGCCAGTCCATCCGATTCAAAAGAATATGTTCCAACCCTCAAGACTTTGCCGCCAACTGTGACCAACTACGCAAAGATTTAACCCGCCAACAATACCCTCTTCCCGTAATAAACGATGCCATTGAAAAATCGAAAACACTGGACAGACTTGAACTAATACACAGCAGCAGCAACGTCCAAACTGATAAACCTCGAACCAACTTGGTTTTAACATACTCGGCCTCCGCTCCGAACGTAAAAACAATTTTGCGAAAACATCACAACATCCTTCTGGAAAGTGATCGAATGCGACGTGTCCTCCCTGAACCGCCCCGCGTCGTATATAGGCGAGCAAAAAACCTGAAAAATATCATAACTTCTTCAAAAACTGACACTTCCAAATTTCAAGGCTCTGGACCATGCAACGAACCCCGCTGTAAGCCTTGCCCCATGATGCCAAAAACTCTTGTTGCTGAAAGCACTGCCACTAGCTTCTCCTTTCAAATACGCGGAACCTTCGATTGTGATAGTACTAATGTTGTGTACCTTCTTCAGTGCACTGTATGCAGCGCACAGTACATCGGTCAGACGGAAACACCACTGCGAGTACGAACTAATAACCACAGATCACACACCAAAACGCTGCCTCACCTCCCTGTCTCAAAACACGTTACTTGCCTTGGTCACTCTTTTGACAAATTCACGGTGACCGTGCTAAAATCGAAGTTTAGAACACACCACGAAAGATAGATGTTTGAATCATTTCTATTCCACAAATTCAACACAGTTGCAGGTGGAATAAATGAACAAGGGGGGAGGTTTTCGTTTTTGTCCCCGTAACGCACACCTCTGCTGCTTTTTTTTTCTGATCGGTAGGTTGTGGTGATGTGAAAAATCTGCTGATTGTAATTATGTATAAACATTGTGTTATTTAGGAGTTGACCGTGTACGCGTGTGTATCTATAAGCACAGAATGGTGTAAGAATGTCTCTACACGTCATTCTTCTTGTTTCTATACAAGAATATTTCTATACCTCATTTCCAGAGAATTGTTTCTATACGTCATTCTTCTTGACACCATTGATAATGTTTTGTCTCACCCAGTGTACCCGCGTATCAAAAGAAACTGTCTTGTCACTGTTTATTTTGCTTGCTTTATCGGCCACTCGGTTGATTTCGTTGTTTGGGTCAATCGGTCAAGCCATTGGCGTCTTTCCTTCTTTCCATGGCCACTTGATCGTTTGTGCGTGTTTGTTACTTGTGTGCGCGTGTGCGCGGCTATTGCCTTTGACCTTCGCCCTGTTTCTGTTTTGATTTGTGGCACCGGTATCCCTCTCTTTTTCTCCCCCATTGGCTTACTACTTTCACTGTCTCTCCATTCAGACATAATTACTATCACTCGACAGCTTAGCCCTCTTATCGCCATCGCGACGGGGGGCGCCTCCTTTCTTCCCAGGTTTCTCGAACACGCGGGCACTTTACGACTTTGGCGCCGACACTGACTGGGAGGAGCGGGTGGAGGGAACTGAATGGGGGATCATCTTCGGGAGCCGACGAAACCCCGCGCCCCTGGCTAGGCAGTCTTCAGGGCAAGCGTACGTAGGACATCCCTCGCATATTGTTCACGGGCGCTGACCGCGGGCGCTTACAACTCGTCACCCCTGTCAACCACGCAATTATGTGCCCCCTATCGCTCACGTTGACTTACTATTCTCGCTGTCTCTGCAGGCAACGTGATTCATGTCTCCTCACTCCGACATAATCACTCTAATTCGGACTTTTGATTGCTTATCTTCTCGCCTGCGCGACTGGGGCGGCCCGTTTCTTCCCGGTTTTCTCCGACACGGCGACACATTACGGCTTCCTCGAACTGAGCAGGAAGGGTGGGGGGAAGTAGATGGCGGTGCGTCTTTGAGGGCCGACGAAAAACACGCGCTCCTGGCACGGGAGTCTTGGAAGCGGCGCGCGTACAACAACCCTTGCATATTGTTCGCCAGCGATGGCCACGGGCAGGTAGAACTCGCCGCCCCTGTGGGTCATTCCTGTCGACCACGCAATTACGTGTCTCCCATCGCTCCTAAGCTTCTCTTTGTCGTGTCCTCTCGGTTCTTTTTAGTGTGCCCGTCCACACCTCTGCCTTTCCATCTCCCTCTCTCACATATTTATGCTTTTCAAGTTTGTGCTTCTTTATTGCTGGCTTTTTCTCTCATGTTTTAATGCGCTTTTCTCTCTTCCTTCAAATGGCCGGAGTTTACCTACAGGCGTCAGTTTGTTGACTGCCGCTTCGCCGCCTCTGTATTCTTTGAGTTGTTAGGGGAGGAAAAGTTAGCTCCAAAAAACTTGTTTTCCTTGATGACAACTGCGTCGTCTTTGACTTCGTGACATCTGGTGGAGGTGCTTGGTACGCACCTTTCATGAGCTCTACAACCTCAGGAAGCTGTCGAGCGAGTCCAACAATAGCCAGCCTCGGACTGCAAGGCCTCCCGCCCGAGATCGGTGTCATGCCAGACGGACCCAAAAGAACGACCGCTGCAACCACCGCCGTGGTGCAAGATGTAGCATCACCAATCGTCCTGCAGCAGCCACGAGAACCGCCATCCTTCCGAGGAGCCCCCGCAGAAGATGCAGAAGAATGGTTGGAGAAACTGGAGCGCGTCCGGATATTCAACAGGTGGGACGACGCAGAAACGTTCTGGCATGTTTTCGTTCTCCTCGCAGTTGGTTTGACAACCACGAGAGCTCCTTAACCAAATGGGCTCGCTTCAAAAGCGAGTTGCTGAAGACCTTTACTACCGTGGTCAGAAAAGAACGTGCGGTACTATTGCTGGAAACTCAAATGCAGCACCCCAACGAAAGGCACGTGATCTTCGTCGTGAAGAGCAAGCGACTTTTTCGGCGTGCGGACCCAAAAATGACGGAGGAAAAGAAACTACGGTTTCTGATGCGAGGTGTGAAGGAAGAGCTCTTTGCGCGACTTCTTCGCAATACCCCTAGGACCGTGTTCGAATTCGCGCCTGAGGCCGCCGCGATAGAGAAGACGCTCGAAATCCGAACAAGGCAGTACGAGCGTCCAATCAATGCGCTGGTTTCGCAGACGATTGGTGCCGGTGCTATGAACTCAGACTCACTACGCGACACCATCCGTTCAGTGGTGAGGGAGGAGCTGCGAAAACTTTTGCCTACGACTACGCCACAACCTCAAGTCGCTTCCCTGACTGATGTGATTCGGGAAGAAGTACAGCAGGCTTTGGGAACTTCCATGCCGTCCGAAGACCCCACGAGCCAGAGGCTATGACCTAGTCCATGGCTGTTCTTCAACCCCGCCCTGTTCCAACACGTCGTCGAGAGGCCCCGACGTACCGCCGCCTAATGTCGCCCGCCCGACCGCCTGTAACCCGAAACCAGGCCCCAAGGAAGACCGAGGTGTGGAGAAGGCCCGATAATCACCCGCTATGTTACCACTGCGGAGAGGCCCATCACATCTACCGTCGCTGCCCATGCAAGAGACTCGGACTTCGTGGTTTTTCCGTCGACGCACCACTCCCTCGACCCGGCCAGCGCATCCAACACCAGCCGTGGACGAGCCCGTTTCAAGCGTTTGCCATCGCCCTACCCGTACCATTCGCCGGACCGCCGTAGCAGAGCTGACTTCGGACGTGGAAGGTCCCCCAGCCCATACGGGGGAAACTAAAGGCATCAACTTCTGGAGGTGAAGTTGCACAACGGCGGAAAAACAAAAAACCTCAAACGACACAACGATACGCCGAAGACTGTCATCACGACATGCCGTCATCCCGACGACCCGACCTAACCCTGACGTGACTCCCGAACATTGGCACAAGGCGCGACGCGTACCCAACATGACCGAGCCTGTCCCTGAGAAGACGACGACGACGACGCACAGTGCCCTACCGTCAACACACATAAGCCGAGATGCGACGCTCCAAAGCACCCGAAACTCGAGGAAGGCGGCATCCGACGTAGAGGTGTACATCGATGGCTTTGATATAGTCGCCCTCGTAGACACGGGACCGACTACTCAGTAATGAGCGGAGCATTTGCGTCTAAGCTAAAGAAAGGTATGACCAAATGGGACGGTCCACACATACGCACAGCAGGAGATTACCTCGTGACGCCAAGTGGAACGTGCACTGCCCGCGTCACCATAGACTGCACGACGTACCCGGCCGCGTTCGTTGTCCTGCCTCACTGCTCCCGTGACGTGATTCTCGGAATGGATTTTCTGACGAACAACGGCGCAATAATAGATCTGCAGACCAAGTCTATAACTTTTTCCTGCGATCACTCGATGACGCCGTAACCGAACCCCGAACACCGTGCAGCTGTAACGATCACCGATGATCATGTCACCCTGCCACCCCGCGCAAGCTTGATGATCACCGTCTACTGTGAAGGGGGTGCTCCTGACGTCGACGCTATCGTGGAGAGTGACCAAAGGTTGCTTCTCGACCGCGGTGTGTCCGTCGCAAGCGGCATTGTGCGGTTGAAGCATTGCAGATCCCACGTTTTGGTCACCAATTTCACCGAGGAGTACCAGCATTTAAACAAGGGCGGTGCAATTGCGTTCCTCGATGAAACCCAACAGGCAAGTGACGTTATCGCAGTCGCCGACTTTGAACGCGCACCCGAAGATGCCTTCAATTTCCCGCCCCTTTTCGATGTGAATCCGGCGCTACTGCAAAACGAAAAGAACCAGTTATTGGCTTTGCTTCATCGCTACAGCGACTGTTTTTCGTCGCACTCAAAGTTATGTCAAACACTTCTGGCGAAGCACCGAATAATAACCCAAGATGGAGCCCGACCTACCCGACAGTCACCATACCGCATGTTTTCACACGAGCGCGAAGCCATCCGGACTCAGGTAGACGACATGCTCAGCGACGTCATAATACAGCCATCTAAAAGTCCGTGGGCTGCGCCGGTCGTACTCGTGAAGAAAAAAGATGGCACTTTAAGGTTCTGTGTTGACTACCGAATATTGAACAAAATCACCAAAAAGGACGTGTACCCCTGCCACCTCTGCCACGCGAATTACTTCTCATCGATGGATTAGAAAACCGGCTACTGGGAAATTGAAGTGTACCACAGACACCGAGAGAAGACTGCATTGATAACACCGGACGGTCTATATGAATTCAAGGTAATGCCGTTTGGGCTGTTCACGGCTCCACCCATGTTTCAAAGGGTGATGGACACTGTGCTACCTGGCCTGAAGTGGCACACCTGCATCGTATACCTTGACGACGTTGTGGTATTCGCCCGGAATTTTGATGAACACCTTGCAAGGTTGGAGTCTGTACTCGAGGCTATTCGCTCGTCGGGTTTAACGCTGAAGCCCCAAAAAGTGCCGCTTCGCTTACGAGGAACTCAAGTTTTTGGGACACGTCATCAACACCACGGCAGTCCTGCCTGACCTGGCGAAAACATCAGCCATAGCGAACTTCCCAAGACCGAAACACAAAAAGAGCGTGCGAGATTTCTCGGACTATGTGCATACTACCGGGGCTTCCTCGCAAGCTTCTCATGCATTGCAGAGCCACTCACTCGCTTGGCAAAAGATAGCACACCTTTCGCCTGGGAAAACGCCCAGGAAAAAGCATTCTGCGAGTTGCAACAACGACCGCAAAACCCGCCCATGCTGGCTCATTTTGACAAAAATGCCGAAACGGAAATGCACACGTATGGCAGCGATATAGGTTTGGGTGCCGTCCTCGTCCAAAAGAAAAGCCGTTGCGAAAAGAAAATCGCCTACGGCAGCCGTGGTCTGTCGAAGGAGGAAAAAACTACTCTGCCTCCGAAAAAGTATGTTTGGCTATCATTTGGGCCATTGAAAAATTTCGCCCATATGTGTATGGCAGACCGTTCAAGCTTGTGACAGACAACCATGCACTCTGTTGGCTCGCCAAATTGAAGGACCCCTCTGACTGTCTTGTGCGGTGGAGCTTGCGCCTGCAAGAGTTCGACGTTACAATAGTCTACAAATCCCGCAGGAAACACTCCGACGCCGACTGCCTGACCCGCGCCCCCGTCGACCCACCACCACAAGACACTGATAAAGACAGCGCGTTCTTCGGAGCCGTGACAGAGAGCAAACTAGCCGCCAACCGACGTGCCGACCCCGACCTTCGCGTCATAATCGACTACCTCGAAAGACGCAACGTCGCCGCGCCTAGAGCGTTCAAGAGGAACTTACCAGCATTGACCCTCAAAAACTCCGTCATCGTGAAGAATAATTTCAGCCCCGGAACTAGAACGAATTATCTACTTGTCATCCCCGCAACCATTCCGGATGAAATTTTGGAAGCGTGTCACGACGACTGGTCTTCTGGGCACCTCGGAACAGCTCGCACTATTGCAAATATCAAAGCGAACTACTTATGGCCCCGACTTACATCCGACGTCACCCTCTACGTTCGGAGTTGCCGTGACTGCCAGCGACGAAAAACGCCGCCCAAAAGATCCGCCGAAATTCTGCAACCAATCGCCGTCCCGTCGAGGCCATTTAAACTGATCGGAATGGACCTTCTAGGCCCGTTCCCTACGTCACGATCACAGAACAACTAGATTGTCATAGCGGCAGACTACTTGACGCGTTACGCAGAGACCGCCGCTCTTCAGGAACGAAGTTCTTCAGTAACCAAGTTGTGCTGCGACATGGAACCCGGGAAGTTCTAATCACGGAACGCGGAACGGCCTTCACTGCGGAGCTTATGCAAGGAATCTTACGCTACAGCAACACGGACCACCCGTTACGCTACAGCAACACGGACCACAGGAACACGGATCACATGTTTGCATACAACACTGCTATCCAGGAAACTACGCAAATTCGAGCTTGTCTACAGAAGACATCCGACTACGATGCTTGACACCATGCTTCCGCATGTAGAAGACGACAACCTCAGCCCGGACGTCCAAGGATACCTTCAGTGCGCGGAAGAGGCCCGCCAGCTCGCTAGAGTTCGTACAACGGACCAGCAGCTGTTGGATGCCGGGCGCTACAACCTCCGACGCCGAGACGCCAAGTACCATCTTGGGAATCGTGTGTGGGTTTGGACTCCCATCCATCGACGCGAACTAAGTGAGAAGCTTCTGCGACGGTATTTCGGACCCTACCAGATTCTACGACGTGTCGGGCAACTAAGCTACGAGGTGGTCCCCGATGGCGATTCCGGAACATCACCACGACACACGCGGCCCGATTTCGTCCACGTGGTTTGCTTGAAACCTTACTATGCAAGCTGACGTACTTTTTTGTTGTTTTTTCGGACTGTCTTTTATTTTAGCATCAGGTAATGCCGCATTGGGTCAAGAGGGACGGTAATGCCGCGAACCATGTATGCGTTTGTTTATTTAATGTTTGTTTTTACTGCCTACCACACCTCTCTGTGATATCGGCGTTCAAAATTCTGCGTTCTTTCAGCAAAAAACGGTGTTTTTCGCTGAAAACACCTTTGGCGAAAAACAAGTTGGCGAATATTTGCCCAGCGGTGCAAAGGGTGGCAGAAAAGAAAGCAACAAGGAAGAAGGGATGTGGTAGGAAACACGAAACGAAGTTTTTAGAGTGCAGAAAAGACGTAGTATACAGTATTCTATTAACGTGTGAAAAAACATACGTAGGGCAGAATGGCCGATGCCCATACATACGCCTTCGCAAACATCAGAGCTCGCTAAAAGGGTCACCGTATTCACATATAGCCGTTCACTGCAGAGACTGCAAATGCCGCCCAAAACAGCGAGATACGTAAATTTTTGATAAAAACAAAAAACGAATGGATGGAAAAATGGACTGGGTGCAACCGCCACCCAGTCCAATGGACCGAGAAGGCGCACCGAATGCTGACGCTCCGACCACGCCGGCATGGATGGTGAATTTCCGCCAGCGTGACCCTCCCGGCTTCGCTGGTCTTCGTGGCGAAAACGTCGAGGAATGGCTTGACGAATTCAACGGAGTCAGCCAATGTAACATGTGGGATGAGAAATTCAAACTCCCTGCATAAGGTTGCAAAGACCTGGTACCGTAACAACGAGCATACCGCAACTGATTGGGCCTTCTTCACTGAGAAGTTCCGCCAGATATTTGGCACACCGTCTGCGCGTTCAGATGAGGCAAAGAGAAAACTAGTTGCTCGCTGGCAGCGTCCGGACGAGACATTTTCGTCTTATATTGAGGATGTGCTAGCTCTCTGCCGTCGGGTGAACCCAGACATGTCAGAGGCTGACAAAGTTCGCCATCTACTCAAGGGCATCGCCGAGTTTGCCTTTAACTCGATTGCCCTACAAAATCTGTCTTCCGTGGAGGACGTAGGAACCTCGTGTCAGCGTCTCGACCAGCTACAAGCGATCTGCCTGCAGCCACGGCAGTAATCAGCTCGTATTCCTCCTCAGTCGGAGCTTCGTGCTCTCGTACGCGGTATTATTCCCGAGGAACTCCAAAAACAAGGCCCCTCGTGCACTCATGGTGACCGGTGTGCTCAGCCCTAGACTGATCTTCAGGTGATTATTAAAGAGGAGCTGGCATCGATGACGTGTAGCCCACGCTGTACCACCAACGTGGATTTCGCTGCACCCGCGCACGCGGACGCAGCTTCGCGACCCCCTGTCTCACCGATCGGAGTTCATGCACCGCCGCCAATGCTTGAACAGCTCACGGCGATCGCCTCAGCGGCCCATGCTTCACCGACATATTCCAACTGGCGACCGTGTATGGATTTCCGGCCTAACAAACGCTCGGTCTATTTTTATTGTCCAATTCGATGCCACATCTCGCGCTTTTGCCGAGTCGCCAGCAAGATGAGCGGCGGGGTTACGCGCCCCGCGAACGCGATCTCCGCTACAACTACAGCCCTCGACTACCTGTTTATCAACATCGCAACTGCTCGCCATCACTTCAGGATTCACCCAACGTTTCCCGCAGTCAACGTGGCCCTAGGCGCCGTTCCACATCGCCTGGGCGAGGCTTTGTGTCTCCTCTTCGCCCTGTATTGAATCAAGCCACCTACCACGCGGAAAACTAGAAACTGCCGTTTCTGGGGGCGAAACAGCGTTGCAATGGATTTCTAGGACCCAGTGATCGGCCATCAAACACATTATCTGTTGTCGTTGAAGGAATTGATGTGGAAGTTTTTTTCGACACTGGTGCCAGTATTTCCATAATTCGTGAAGACGTGTGTTCCAAATTGCGTAATGTACGAACCCCCTACCCTGGTCCCTCTCTACGTTGTGCTAACAACGCCATCATCCAACCTTCCAGACTCTGTACAGCCCGTGTTACCATTGCTGGCATTCGACATCACATTCAGCTCGCAGTACTACCTTCACGTGTTCATCAGATAAGATTGGGTTTGGACTTTCTCAAATCGGCGTCTGCTGTGATCTCATGCAAAGAACCCTTGCTTCGTTTGACCGACACGGACCTTGCCAGTGTTTCTGATTCCCCAGAACTACGATTAGTGGCTGCCTCCTGCGATTTTTCTTTGCCTCCTGGACAAGAAGTCATGCTTACCGTTCACTGTGAAAAAATTCTCGATAGGTATGTGTTTATTACTCCTAGTGGAAAGTTCTCTCTTCGAGGTCTTCTTGTACCCCCCTGCTTAATACGGTTTTATCGTGGAACTGCTCTTCTGGTCGCACAGAGTACTTTGACCAAGACTGTTTTTTTACCTCAAGGCGCGACCGTTGCTTCTGTTCCGGGCGACGAAGCAGTGAGTGTCGTTTCATTTGAGTCTGTTTCATCTGCAGAATGCTCGGCCGGTCATAAATCACCATCACTCGCCATTGATTATACTGTTACGGGACTAAGGTGGACAATGCCTGACAGGATCCTTGAACCAACGACGATGACGACGACGACGACGAAGTGCCTCGCGCGAACCTTGCGCGAGCTCTGTGATGGCCGCACTGTACATAATGTGAATAGATCGCTTCACTCCATCGCATCGTTCGTTTCATCAGTGTCCTGCCGCCACGTAACATTTTGGTGGAGTGTGCGGTGTCATCACCATTCTGGCCTCCACATCGCATCGTCTCAGCCCGGTCGGAATCGTCGAGGAAACGTCGGCCGTGTCGGGCAGCCCCAGCCCACTGCGACGAGCATTCGACCATGTCCCCCGCCGCGTGACCCCAGCCCGTGACCAGCCGATGAAGACGAGGCGCTACATGCCGAGACCAAAATAACAGAAGCCGCGTCCCGAGCCCTCTAGTCCGACGTGGTTCGAGCTCCTCCGACGGTCCGCTTCTGTCTTCAAGACATCGCTTTTGCGGGGCCAGGCATCATTACGTGCATCATCGGTGGCGGCAGGCACATCTTCACTGTACCTTGTCATCGCATCGCTCATCCTCATCGCAATCCTCACGTTGCCTCGGCCAAGACCGGGTCGGTCGCCCTCGAACCGGGGGGTGATGTTACGGGACTAAGGTGGACAATGCCTGACAGGATCCTTGAACCAACGACGATGACGACGACGACGACGAAGTTCCTCGCGCGATCCTTGCGCGAGCACTGTCATGGCCGCACTGTACATAATGTGAATAGATCGCTTCACTCCATCGCATCGTTCGTTTCATCAGTGTCCTGCCGCCACGTAACAATACTATCAGTCCTGATATCACACCGGAGGAAAAAAAAAAACTCTATTTTATCTTCTGGCCAAGCACGCAACCCTATTTGACTGCTTCTCCTCCTCCTCCGTTCTTCGGCAAACATCCTCAGCCACCCACTGATTAGAAACAGATGGTTCTTGTATCATTCGCTGCCGCCCATACCGCGTCTCACCAAAGGAGCGAAAAATTATTTAGGAACAAGTCGACGATATGCTCAACGAGATAGTCCTTCCTTCAACGAGTTCATGGTCGTCACCTGTTGTTTTAGTGCAGAAGAAGGATGGTTCCGTGCGGTTTTGTGTCGATTACCGGGTGCTAAACATCACTCGCAAGGATGTATACCCGATGCCTCGCATCGGTGATAATCTGTACACTTTGCAAGGTGCAGAATACTTTTCAAATCTAGACCTCACATCGGGGTATGGTTTGAAACGAAAGACGTGCTTGTGTTATTTTGATGACATAGTTATATTTTCTACAACTTTCGAAGAACATTTTTATCACCTCAATGACGTTTTAACTTGCCTTGCCAATGCCGGACTATCCCTCAATACGAATAAATGCCGCTTTGCAAGTACATCTAATAAAGTATTGGGCCATTTGGTGAGCCAGGAAGGAATCCGGGCCCAGCCCGATGAAGTAAATGCTGTGCTGAATTTCTCACGCCCAGACCACCAACAAGAACTCAGCAGCTTCTTAGGATTGGCATCCGACTTCCGTCGTTCCATCCCCAAATTTGCTTCTATTGCTAGGCACTACACAAATTCCTGGCATCTGGTACCCCATTTGTGTGGTCCGAGGACTGTGAAACAGCCTTTCAAAAATTGAAGCACGCACTTACTTCCGACCCTTTTCTCGTACACTTCGACGAGGAAGCACCGACCATCCTTTACACCGACGCCAGCGGACACGGAATTGGGGCTGTGTTGTTAGAGCGAAGATCTTCCAACGTAGAGCAAGTGATTGCCTACGCAAGTAGCACTTTGACAGCTGCGGAAAGGAACTACACGATAACAGAACAGGATTGTCTTGCAGTAGTTTGGGCCGTCCAGAATTTCCGGCCATACTTGAACGCGCGCGATTTCACTGTGGTCACTGACCATCACGCTCTTTGTTGGTTGGCTTCCCTTGATAACTTAACTGGTAGGCGTGGACGCTGGGTGCTTCGTTTGCAAGAATAAAACTACCATGTTGTGTACAAGTCCAGCAAGAAGCACACGGATGGAGACACCCTCTCACGTTGCCCGTTATCCTCGACCCAAGGTAATATTCAGGCGTCTTCTGAAACAACGCAATCCCTAAATATTGCGCAAGTGGACTCTTGCGTGGGACCACCCAGTGATTTGTGTGCTTTCCAAATAAACGAAAGCTACTGCCGGAACCTCACTGACCAGTTCAGCTGAGCGAGCCGACCCAGCAATAGCGCCTCCCGATGACAGCTCAACAAATTTTGGATTATTAACCGCACTCTTCACCGCTACAACTACCATCTAACACGCGACAGATGGGTGCCGCTCATTCCCCTTCTTCTTCAACACAAAATTTTGGAGGCAATTCACGGCGATGCTTTCGCAGGTCATCTGGCCTTCCACAAGACATTCGACCGCATAAGAAGCCAATACTTCTGGCCCGGCCTATCCGCTAGCTTGGCGAAATATGTTGCGTCGTGCGCCTCGTGTCAGTATCACAAGCAACCCACTTCCGGCCCCGCAGGGACACTAAAACCCTTCATTGTCCCTCATCTCCATTTGAATTTGTGGGGATTGATCTCTATGGCCCTCTCCCCGTTACCTCGGAAGGGCATCGGTGGATTGTTAGCGCCGTAGACCACCTCACTCACTATGCGGACACGGCTTCTGTTCTCAGAGGCTGTGCTACCGAGGTGGCTGAATTCTTTTTGAAGAATATTTTCTAACGCCATGGACCTCCTCGAGTTTTTCTTAGCGACCGAGGTCGTGTATTTCTTTCTGCCGTGCTTGGAAAGGTTCTCCGCGCAGCCGAGACTGTTCACCGCACTACGTTCAGCTACCATCCTCAAACGAACGGCCTGACAGAACGGTTCCACCGCACCCTTTCCGACATGATTTCCTCTTACATTCAACCGGTCCACAAAAACTGGGACATTATTCTTCCATTCGTCACGTACGCATATATTACCGCCGTTCAACGTACTACAAGATTTTAGCCATTTTTTCTTGTTTATGGCCGCCAACCAGCTTAGGTTCTCCATACGCCTTTCTTCTCCGCACTAGTACTTCGCAGAACCAACATTCCCGATGAGTTCATTTCTCGACTAGATCATACCCGTCATCTAGCTCGTCTGAGGACAATAGCTACACAAGAAGAGCGCAACGCCAATTATGTCACCACGCATCGCATTGTCTCCTTCAAGGCGGGCGATCAAGTTCTGCTTTCTATTCCCCTTTGTGCCCCAGGACTTTGTGAGAAGTTCTTGCCCCGCTACATCGGACTTTACACCATTGTAGAGAAGACTTACCCTGTGAATTACCCAGTGACCCCAACGCTAGTCTCACCGACCGTCGTCGTCGTGGACCCGAGATCGCGCACGTTTCCCGGTTCAAACAATTCTACTTTCGGTCTACGCACTCTTAGCGCCCGAGTCGGCCGCTCCACCAGGAGGGGCGGAAATATTGTAAGCGCTGGTTAGCGCCCCGACACCAACGAAATATGCATCCGGACAATCCCCCAGTAGTTGTCCAGAAACGCTATGTGCCAAGTACAAGCAGAAGAGTATGCACCAGTGGACTCGTACTCCGGAGTACTGTCTTCCACATGCAATAATGCTTCATCATCGTCATCAATTGTCTATCAGCATCGACGACCGTATTGGTTCTTCTCTGGGGATCGCTTCCTGTCACGTAGGACAAGCGTCGCCAAGTAAAGACGTTGCCCAAGACTTCTGGTGCACGCCTTAATATATATATATATATATATATATATATATATATATATATATATATATATATATATATATATATATATATATATACTGAAAGAAATGCCGGCAGTCTACAAAGCCAAAGAAGGCATAGGGGAATGGGTAGATTATTTTTTACTGTTAGTGACGTTACATTGTTATTTTTTTATTATTATTACGTGAGAAAGAAAGAAAGAAAAACACGCGCCCAGAGTGGGGACCGAACCCACGCCTTTCGATTAGATCTCGAATGCCTTACCAATTCGGCTATCTGGGCGACTGTGTTCTCCTTCACTTTCTGGGGTATTTATGTTTACTACAACTCTATCTGACGCTTGAGGGTGGTAGCCAGCGCCACTCAGACTACACGGGGAGAAGGGGACCTTCTTTTTGAAACCCCGGGGCGTGACGCGAACGTCTACAACCTGTCATAAATGGCTAACTGGCGGGAAACCCTCTTATGCTACCTTGGCATCAAGTCTACCAGAACCGAGGCCCTCAGAAAGCTTTCGCACGATAATAGGGTTTGGAAATGAGGGGCTCGTTAGGAAATACTGAAAGATATTTCCTAACGACACAGTCGCCCAGATAGCCGAATTATATATTCGGCTATATATATTACATATATATGTAAATATATATATACATATAGATATAAATATATATATATATATATATATATATATATATATATATATATATATATATATATATATATATATATATATATATATATATATATATATATAGCGAATCAGAATAGGAAATGAGGGGCTCGTTGAAAATAACACAGAAAATAAGGGTTGGCAGTCGAGAAAACCTCGGAAAGCAAAGGGGAGGATGTGGTAGATCATTGAAACAGATTAAGAATTTGGAAAGAAAGAAAGAAAGTGAAGAAAAAATGCCCGCCAGGTGGGATCCGAACCCACGACCTCCAGAATACCGGTCTGGTGCGATAACCACTACGCTACCGGCGGGGCGATTTTCCCATTCACTTTCTGGGGTATTTATGTTAGGTATGTTTGTTTCCTGTGCTTGGGGGTGGTAGCCAGCGCCATTCGGACTAATCGGGGAGAAGGGGACCTTCTTTTTAACCCCCGGGTCGTGACTCGAGTGTCTACGACATGTCCAGAGTGGTCGACCAGCTTTGAACCCTCTTAAGCTCCCTTTGGCAACAAGACTGCCAGAACAGAGGCCCTCGCTATGCATGTAGCGAATCAGAATAGGAAATGAGGGGCTCGTTGAAAATAACACAGAAAATAAGGGTTGGCAGTCGAGAAAACCTCGGAAAGCAAAGGGGAGGATGTGGTAGATCATTGAAACAGATTAAGAATTTGGAAAGAAAGAAAGAAAGTGAAGAAAAAATGCCCGCCAGGTGGGATCCGAACCCACGACCTCCAGAATACCGGTCTGGTGCGATAACCACTACGCTACCGGCGGGGCGATTTTCCCATTCACTTTCTGGGGTATTTATGTTAGGTATGTTTGTTTCCTGTGCTTGGGGGTGGTAGCCAGCGCCATTCGGACTAATCGGGGAGAAGGGGACCTTCTCTTTAACCCCCGGGTCGTGACTCGAGTGTCTACGACATGTCCAGAGTGGTCGACCAGCTTTGAACCCTCTTAAGCTCCCTTTGGCAACAAGACTGCCAGAACAGAGGCCCTCGCTATGCATGTAGCGAATCAGAATAGGAAATGAGGGGCTCGTTGAAAATAACACAGAAAATAAGGGTTGGCAGTCGAGAAAACCTCGGAAAGCAAAGGGGAAGATGTGGTAGATCATTGAAACAGATTAAGAATTTGGAAAGAAAGAAAGAAAGTGAAGAAAAAATGCCCGCCAGGTGGGATCCGAACCCACGACCTCCAGAATACCGGTCTGGTGCGATAACCACTACGCTACCGGCGGGGCGATTTTCCCATTCACTTTCTGGGGTATTTATGTTAGGTATGTTTGTTTCCTGTGCTTGGGGGTGGTAGCCAGCGCCATTCGGACTAATCGGGGAGAAGGGGACCTTCTTTTTAACCCCCGGGTCGTGACTCGAGTGTCTACGACATGTCCAGAGTGGTCGACCAGCTTTGAACCCTCTTAAGCTCCCTTTGGCAACAAGACTGCCAGAACAGAGGCCCTCGCTATGCATGTAGCGAATCAGAATAGGAAATGAGGGGCTCGTTGAAAATAACACAGAAAATAAGGGTTGGCAGTCGAGAAAACCTCGGAAAGCAAAGGGGAGGATGTGGTAGATCATTGAAACAGATTAAGAATTTGGAAAGAAAGAAAGAAAGTGAAGAAAAAATGCCCGCCAGGTGGGATCCGAACCCACGACCTCCAGAATACCGGTCTGGTGCGATAACCACTACGCTACCGGCGGGGCGATTTTCCCATTCACTTTCTGGGGTATTTATGTTAGGTATGTTTGTTTCCTGTGCTTGGGGGTGGTAGCCAGCGCCATTCGGACTAATCGGGAAGAAGGGGACCTTCTTTTTAACCCCCGGGTCGTGACTCGAGTGTCTACGACATGTCCAGAGTGGTCGACCAGCTTTGAACCCTCTTAAGCTCCCTTTGGCAACAAGACTGCCAGAACAGAGGCCCTCGCTATGCATGTAGCGAATCAGAATAGGAAATGAGGGGCTCGTTGAAAATAACACAGAAAATAAGGGTTGGCAGTCGAGAAAACCTCGGAAAGCAAAGGGGAGGATGTGGTAGATCATTGAAACAGATTAAGAATTTGGAAAGAAAGAAAGAAAGTGAAGAAAAAATGCCCGCCAGGTGGGATCCGAACCCACGACCTCCAGAATACCGGTCTGGTGCGATAACCACTACGCTACCGGCGGGGCGATTTTCCCATTCACTTTCTGGGGTATTTATGTTAGGTATGTTTGTTTCCTGTGCTTGGGGGTGGTAGCCAGCGCCATTCGGACTAATCGGGGAGAAGGGGACCTTCTTTTTAACCCCCGGGTCGTGACTCGAGTGTCTACGACATGTCCAGAGTGGTCGACCAGCTTTGAACCCTCTTAAGCTCCCTTTGGCAACAAGACTGCCAGAACAGAGGCCCTCGCTATGCATGTAGCGAATCAGAATAGGAAATGAGGGGCTCGTTGAAAATAACACAGAAAATAAGGGTTGGCAGTCGAGAAAACCTCGGAAAGCAAAGAGGAGGATGTGGTAGATCATTGAAACAGATTAAGAATTTGGAAAGAAAGAAAGAAAGTGAAGAAAAAATGCCCGCCAGGTGGGATCCGAACCCACGACCTCCAGAATACCGGTCTGGTGCGATAACCACTACGCTACCGGCGGGGCGATTTTCCCATTCACTTTCTGGGGTATTTATGTTAGGTATGTTTGTTTCCTGTGCTTGGGGGTGGTAGCCAGCGCCATTCGGACTAATCGGGGAGAAGGGGACCTTCTTTTTAACCCCCGGGTCGTGACTCGAGTGTCTACGACATGTCCAGAGTGGTCGACCAGCTTTGAACCCTCTTAGCTCCCTTTGGCAACAAGACTGCCAGAACAGAGGCCCTCGCTATGCATGTAGCGAATCAGAATAGGAAATGAGGGGCTCGTTGAAAATAACACAGAAAATAAGGGTTGGCAGTCGAGAAAACCTCGGAAAGCAAAGGGGAGGATGTGGTAGATCATTGAAACAGATTAAGAATTTGGAAAGAAAGAAAGAAAGTGAAGAAAAAATGCCCGCCAGGTGGGATCCGAACCCACGACCTCCAGAATACCGGTCTGGTGCGATAACCACTACGCTACCGGCGGGGCGATTTTCCCATTCACTTTCTGGGGTATTTATGTTAGGTATGTTTGTTTCCTGTGCTTGGGGGTGGTAGCCAGCGCCATTCGGACTAATCGGGGAGAAGGGGACCTTCTTTTTAACCCCCGGGTCGTGACTCGAGTGTCTACGACATGTCCAGTGTGGTCGACCAGCTTTGAACCCTCTTAAGCTCCCTTTGGCAACAAGACTGCCAGAACAGAGGCCCTCGCTATGCATGTAGCGAATCAGAATAGGAAATGAGGGGCTCGTTGAAAATAACACAGAAAATAAGGGTTGGCACTCGAGAAAACCTCGGAAAGCAAAGGGGAGGATGTGGTAGATCATTGAAACAGATTAAGAATTTGGAAAGAAAGAAAGAAAGTGAAGAAAAAATGCCCGCCAGGTGGGATCCGAACCCACGACCTCCAGAATACCGGTCTGGTGCGATAACCACTACGCTACCGGCGGGGCGATTTTCCCATTCACTTTCTGGGGTATTTATGTTAGGTATGTTTGTTTCCTGTGCTTGGGGGTGGTAGCCAGCGCCATTCGGACTAATCGGGGAGAAGGGGACCTTCTTTTTAACCCCCGGGTCGTGACTCGAGTGTCTACGACATGTCCAGAGTGGTCGACCAGCTTTGAACCCTCTTAAGCTCCCTTTGGCAACAAGACTGCCAGAACAGAGGCCCTCGCTATGCATGTAGCGAATCAGAATAGGAAATGAGGGGCTCGTTGAAAATAACACAGAAAATAAGGGTTGGCAGTCGAGAAAACCTCGGAAAGCAAAGGGGAGGATGTGGTAGATCATTGAAACAGATTAAGAATTTGGAAAGAAAGAAAGAAAGTGAAGAAAAAATGCCCGCCAGGGCATTTTTTACCACATCCTCCCCACATTTACCATTTACCACATTTACATTTACCACATCTACCACATCCTCCCCTTTGCTTTCCGAGGTTTTCTCGACTGCCAACCCTTATTTTCTGTGTTATTTTCAACGAGCCCCTCATTTCCTATTCTGATTCGCTACATGCATAGCGAGGGCCTCTGTTCTGGCAGTCTTGTTGCCAAAGGGAGCTTAAGAGGGTTCAAAGCTGGTCGACCACTCTGGACATGTCGTAGACACTCGAGTCACGACCCGGGGGTTAAAAAGAAGGTCCCCTTCTCCCCGATTAGTCCGAATGGCGCTGGCTACCACCCCCAAGCACAGGAAACAAACATACCTAACATAAATACCCCAGAAAGTGAATGGGAAAATCGCCCCGCCGGTAGCGTAGTGGTTATCGCACCAGACCGGTATTCTGGAGGTCGTGGGTTCGGATCCCACCTGGCGGGCATTTTTTCTTCACTTTCTTTCTTTCTTTCCAAATTCTTAATCTGTTTCAATGATCTACCACATCCTCCCCTTTGCTTTCCGAGGTTTTCTCGACTGCCAACCCTTATTTTCTGTGTTATTTTCAACGAGCCCCTCATTTCCTATTCTGATTCGCTACATGCATAGCGAGGGCCTCTGTTCTGGCAGTCTTGTTGCCAAAGGGAGCTTAAGAGGGTTCAAAGCTGGTCGACCACTCTGGACATGTCGTAGACACTCGAGTCACGACCCGGGGGTTAAAAAGAAGGTCCCCTTCTCCCCGATTAGTCCGAATGGCGCTGGCTACCACCCCCAAGCACAGGAAACAAACATACCTAACATAAATACCCCAGAAAGTGAATGGGAAAATCGCCCCGCCGGTAGCGTAGTGGTTATCGCACCAGACCGGTATTCTGGAGGTCGTGGGTTCGGATCCCACCTGGCGGGCATTTTTTCTTCACTTTCTTTCTTTCTTTCCAAATTCTTAATCTGTTTCAATGATCTACCACATCCTCCCCTTTGCTTTCCGAGGTTTTCTCGACTGCCAACCCTTATTTTCTGTGTTATTTTCAACGAGCCCCTCATTTCCTATTCTGATTCGCTACATGCATAGCGAGGGCCTCTGTTCTGGCAGTCTTGTTGCCAAAGGGAGCTTAAGAGGGTTCAAAGCTGGTCGACCACTCTGGACATGTCGTAGACACTCGAGTCACGACCCGGGGGTTAAAAAGAAGGTCCCCTTCTCCCCGATTAGTCCGAATGGCGCTGGCTACCACCCCCAAGCACAGGAAACAAACATACCTAACATAAATACCCCAGAAAGTGAATGGGAAAATCGCCCCGCCGGTAGCGTAGTGGTTATCGCACCAGACCGGTATTCTGGAGGTCGTGGGTTCGGATCCCACCTGGCGGGCATTTTTTCTTCACTTTCTTTCTTTCTTTCCAAATTCTTAATCTGTTTCAATGATCTACCACATCCTCCCCTTTGCTTTCCGAGGTTTTCTCGACTGCCAACCCTTATTTTCTGTGTTATTTTCAACGAGCCCCTCATTTCCTATTCTGATTCGCTACATGCATAGCGAGGGCCTCTGTTCTGGCAGTCTTGTTGCCAAAGGGAGCTTAAGAGGGTTCAAAGCTGGTCGACCACTCTGGACATGTCGTAGACACTCGAGTCACGACCCGGGGGTTAAAAAGAAGGTCCCCTTCTCCCCGATTAGTCCGAATGGCGCTGGCTACCACCCCCAAGCACAGGAAACAAACATACCTAACATAAATACCCCAGAAAGTGAATGGGAAAATCGCCCCGCCGGTAGCGTAGTGGTTATCGCACCAGACCGGTATTCTGGAGGTCGTGGGTTCGGATCCCACCTGGCGGGCATTTTTTCTTCACTTTCTTTCTTTCTTTCCAAATTCTTAATCTGTTTCAATGATCTACCACATCCTCCCCTTTGCTTTCCGAGGTTTTCTCGACTGCCAACCCTTATTTTCTGTGTTATTTTCAACGAGCCCCTCATTTCCTATTCTGATTCGCTACATGCATAGCGAGGGCCTCTGTTCTGGCAGTCTTGTTGCCAAAGGGAGCTTAAGAGGGTTCAAAGCTGGTCGACCACTCTGGACATGTCGTAGACACTCGAGTCACGACCCGGGGGTTAAAAAGAAGGTCCCCTTCTCCCCGATTAGTCCGAATGGCGCTGGCTACCACCCCCAAGCACAGGAAACAAACATACCTAACATAAATACCCCAGAAAGTGAATGGGAAAATCGCCCCGCCGGTAGCGTAGTGGTTATCGCACCAGACCGGTATTCTGGAGGTCGTGGGTTCGGATCCCACCTGGCGGGCATTTTTTCTTCACTTTCTTTCTTTCTTTCCAAATTCTTAATCTGTTTCAATGATCTACCACATCCTCCCCTTTGCTTTCCGAGGTTTTCTCGACTGCCAACCCTTATTTTCTGTGTTATTTTCAACGAGCCCCTCATTTCCTATTCTGATTCGCTACATGCATAGCGAGGGCCTCTGTTCTGGCAGTCTTGTTGCCAAAGGGAGCTTAAGAGGGTTCAAAGCTGGTCGACCACTCTGGACATGTCGTAGACACTCGAGTCACGACCCGGGGGTTAAAAAGAAGGTCCCCTTCTCCCCGATTAGTCCGAATGGCGCTGGCTACCACCCCCAAGCACAGGAAACAAACATACCTAACATAAATACCCCAGAAAGTGAATGGGAAAATCGCCCCGCCGGTAGCGTAGTGGTTATCGCACCAGACCGGTATTCTGGAGGTCGTGGGTTCGGATCCCACCTGGCGGGCATTTTTTCTTCACTTTCTTTCTTTCTTTCCAAATTCTTAATCTGTTTCAATGATCTACCACATCCTCCCCTTTGCTTTCCGAGGTTTTCTCGACTGCCAACCCTTATTTTCTGTGTTATTTTCAACGAGCCCCTCATTTCCTATTCTGATTCGCTACATGCATAGCGAGGGCCTCTGTTCTGGCAGTCTTGTTGCCAAAGGGAGCTTAAGAGGGTTCAAAGCTGGTCGACCACTCTGGACATGTCGTAGACACTCGAGTCACGACCCGGGGGTTAAAAAGAAGGTCCCCTTCTCCCCGATTAGTCCGAATGGCGCTGGCAACCACCCCCAAGCACAGGAAACAAACATACCTAACATAAATACCCCAGAAAGTGAATGGGAAAATCGCCCCGCCGGTAGCGTAGTGGTTATCGCACCAGACCGGTATTCTGGAGGTCGTGGGTTCGGATCCCACCTGGCGGGCATTTTTTCTTCACTTTCTTTCTTTCTTTCCAAATTCTTAATCTGTTTCAATGATCTACCACATCCTCCCCTTTGCTTTCCGAGGTTTTCTCGACTGCCAACCCTTATTTTCTGTGTTATTTTCAACGAGCCCCTCATTTCCTATTCTGATTCGCTACATGCATAGCGAGGGCCTCTGTTCTGGCAGTCTTGTTGCCAAAGGGAGCTTAAGAGGGTTCAAAGCTGGTCGACCACTCTGGACATGTCGTAGACACTCGAGTCACGACCCGGGGGTTAAAAAGAAGGTCCCCTTCTCCCCGATTAGTCCGAATGGCGCTGGCTACCACCCCCAAGCACAGGAAACAAACATACCTAACATAAATACCCCAGAAAGTGAATGGGAAAATCGCCCCGCCGGTAGCGTAGTGGTTATCGCACCAGACCGGTATTCTGGAGGTCGTGGGTTCGGATCCCACCTGGCGGGCATTTTTTCTTCACTTTCTTTCTTTCTTTCCAAATTCTTAATCTGTTTCAATGATCTACCACATCCTCCCCTTTGCTTTCCGAGGTTTTCTCGACTGCCAACCCTTATTTTCTGTGTTATTTTCAACGAGCCCCTCATTTCCTATTCTGATTCGCTACATGCATAGCGAGGGCCTCTGTTCTGGCAGTCTTGTTGCCAAAGGGAGCTTAAGAGGGTTCAAAGCTGGTCGACCACTCTGGACATGTCGTAGACACTCGAGTCACGACCCGGGGGTTAAAAAGAAGGTCCCCTTCTCCCCGATTAGTCCGAATGGCGCTGGCTACCACCCCCAAGCACAGGAAACAAACATACCTAACATAAATACCCCAGAAAGTGAATGGGAAAATCGCCCCGCCGGTAGCGTAGTGGTTATCGCACCAGACCGGTATTCTGGAGGTCGTGGGTTCGGATCCCACCTGGCGGGCATTTTTTCTTCACTTTCTTTCTTTCTTTCCAAATTCTTAATCTGTTTCAATGATCTACCACATCCTCCCCTTTGCTTTCCGAGGTTTTCTCGACTGCCAACCCTTATTTTCTGTGTTATTTTCAACGAGCCCCTCATTTCCTATTCTGATTCGCTACATGCATAGCGAGGGCCTCTGTTCTGGCAGTCTTGTTGCCAAAGGGAGCTTAAGAGGGTTCAAAGCTGGTCGACCACTCTGGACATGTCGTAGACACTCGAGTCACGACCCGGGGGTTAAAAAGAAGGTCCCCTTCTCCCCGATTAGTCCGAATGGCGCTGGCTACCACCCCCAAGCACAGGAAACAAACATACCTAACATAAATACCCCAGAAAGTGAATGGGAAAATCGCCCCGCCGGTAGCGTAGTGGTTATCGCACCAGACCGGTATTCTGGAGGTCGTGGGTTCGGATCCCACCTGGCGGGCATTTTTTCTTCACTTTCTTTCTTTCTTTCCAAATTCTTAATCTGTTTCAATGATCTACCACATCCTCCCCTTTGCTTTCCGAGGTTTTCTCGACTGCCAACCCTTATTTTCTGTGTTATTTTCAACGAGCCCCTCATTTCCTATTCTGATTCGCTACATGCATAGCGAGGGCCTCTGTTCTGGCAGTCTTGTTGCCAAAGGGAGCTTAAGAGGGTTCAAAGCTGGTCGACCACTCTGGACATGTCGTAGACACTCGAGTCACGACCCGGGGGTTAAAAAGAAGGTCCCCTTCTCCCCGATTAGTCCGAATGGCGCTGGCTACCACCCCCAAGCACAGGAAACAAACATACCTAACATAAATACCCCAGAAAGTGAATGGGAAAATCGCCCCGCCGGTAGCGTAGTGGTTATCGCACCAGACCGGTATTCTGGAAGTCGTGGGTTCGGATCCCACCTGGCGGGCATTTTTTCTTCACTTTCTTTCTTTCTTTCCAAATTCTTAATCTGTTTCAATGATCTACCACATCCTCCCCTTTGCTTTCCGAGGTTTTCTCGACTGCCAACCCTTATTTTCTGTGTTATTTTCAACGAGCCCCTCATTTCCTATTCTGATTCGCTACATGCATAGCGAGGGCCTCTGTTCTGGCAGTCTTGTTGCCAAAGGGAGCTTAAGAGGGTTCAAAGCTGGTCGACCACTCTGGACATGTCGTAGACACTCGAGTCACGACCCGGGGGTTAAAAAGAAGGTCCCCTTCTCCCCGATTAGTCCGAATGGCGCTGGCTACCACCCCCAAGCACAGGAAACAAACATACCTAACATAAATACCCCAGAAAGTGAATGGGAAAATCGCCCCGCCGGTAGCGTAGTGGTTATCGCACCAGACCGGTATTCTGGAGGTCGTGGGTTCGGATCCCACCTGGCGGGCATTTTTTCTTCACTTTCTTTCTTTCTTTCCAAATTCTTAATCTGTTTCAATGATCTACCACATCCTCCCCTTTGCTTTCCGAGGTTTTCTCGACTGCCAACCCTTATTTTCTGTGTTATTTTCAACGAGCCCCTCATTTCCTATTCTGATTCGCTACATGCATAGCGAGGGCCTCTGTTCTGGCAGTCTTGTTGCCAAAGGGAGCTTAAGAGGGTTCAAAGCTGGTCGACCACTCTGGACATGTCGTAGACACTCAGTTCACGACCCGGGGGTTAAAAAGAAGGTCCCCTTCTCCCCGATTAGTCCGAATGGCGCTGGCTACCACCCCCAAGCACAGGAAACAAACATACCTAACATAAATACCCCAGAAAGTGAATGGGAAAATCGCCCCGCCGGTAGCGTAGTGGTTATCGCACCAGACCGGTATTCTGGAGGTCGTGGGTTCGGATCCCACCTGGCGGGCATTTTTTCTTCACTTTCTTTCTTTCTTTCCAAATTCTTAATCTGTTTCAATGATCTACCACATCCTCCCCTTTGCTTTCCGAGGTTTTCTCGACTGCCAACCCTTATTTTCTGTGTTATTTTCAACGAGCCCCTCATTTCCTATTCTGATTCGCTACATGCATAGCGAGGGCCTCTGTTCTGGCAGTCTTGTTGCCAAAGGGAGCTTAAGAGGGTTCAAAGCTGGTCGACCACTCTGGACATGTCGTAGACACTCGAGTCACGACCCGGGGGTTAAAAAGAAGGTCCCCTTCTCCCCGATTAGTCCGAATGGCGCTGGCTACCACCCCCAAGCACAGGAAACAAACATACCTAACATAAATACCCCAGAAAGTGAATGGGAAAATCGCCCCGCCGGTAGCGTAGTGGTTATCGCACCAGACCAGTATTCTGGAGGTCGTGGGTTCGGATCCCACGTGGCGGGCATTTTTTCTTCACTTTCTTTCTTTCTTTCCAAATTCTTAATCTGTTTCAATGATCTACCACATCCTCCCCTTTGCTTTCCGAGGTTTTCTCGACTGCCAACCCTTATTTTCTGTGTTATTTTCAACGAGCCCCTCATTTCCTATTCTGATTCGCTACATGCATAGCGAGGGCCTCTGTTCTGGCAGTCTTGTTGCCAAAGGGAGCTTAAGAGGGTTCAAAGCTGGTCGACCACTCTGGACATGTCGTAGACACTCGAGTCACGACCCGGGGGTTAAAAAGAAGGTCCCCTTCTCCCCGATTAGTCCGAATGGCGCTGGCTACCACCCCCAAGCACAGGAAACAAACATACCTAACATAAATACCCCAGAAAGTGAATGGGAAAATCGCCCCGCCGGTAGCGTAGTGGTTATCGCACCAGACCGGTATTCTGGAGGTCGTGGGTTCGGATCCCACCTGGCGGGCATTTTTTCTTCACTTTCTTTCTTTCTTTCCAAATTCTTAATCTGTTTCAATGATCTACCACATCCTCCCCTTTGCTTTCCGAGGTTTTCTCGACTGCCAACCCTTATTTTCTGTGTTATTTTCAACGAGCCCCTCATTTCCTATTCTGATTCGCTACATGCATAGCGAGGGCCTCTGTTCTGGCAGTCTTGTTGCCAAAGGGAGCTTAAGAGGGTTCAAAGCTGGTCGACCACTCTGGACATGTCGTAGACACTCGAGTCACGACCCGGGGGTTAAAAAGAAGGTCCCCTTCTCCCCGATTAGTCCGAATGGCGCTGGCAACCACCCCCAAGCACAGGAAACAAACATACCTAACATAAATACCCCAGAAAGTGAATGGGAAAATCGCCCCGCCGGTAGCGTAGTGGTTATCGCACCAGACCGGTATTCTGGAGGTCGTGGGTTCGGATCCCACCTGGCGGGCATTTTTTCTTCACTTTCTTTCTTTCTTTCCAAATTCTTAATCTGTTTCAATGATCTACCACATCCTCCCCTTTGCTTTCCGAGGTTTTCTCGACTGCCAACCCTTATTTTCTGTGTTATTTTCAACGAGCCCCTCATTTCCTATTCTGATTCGCTACATGCATAGCGAGGGCCTCTGTTCTGGCAGTCTTGTTGCCAAAGGGAGCTTAAGAGGGTTCAAAGCTGGTCGACCACTCTGGACATGTCGTAGACACTCGAGTCACGACCCGGGGGTTAAAAAGAAGGTCCCCTTCTCCCCGATTAGTCCGAATGGCGCTGGCTACCACCCCCAAGCACAGGAAACAAACATACCTAACATAAATACCCCAGAAAGTGAATGGGAAAATCGCCCCGCCGGTAGCGTAGTGGTTATCGCACCAGACCGGTATTCTGGAGGTCGTGGGTTCGGATCCCACCTGGCGGGCATTTTTTCTTCACTTTCTTTCTTTCTTTCCAAATTCTTAATCTGTTTCAATGATCTACCACATCCTCCCCTTTGCTTTCCGAGGTTTTCTCGACTGCCAACCCTTATTTTCTGTGTTATTTTCAACGAGCCCCTCATTTCCTATTCTGATTCGCTACATGCATAGCGAGGGCCTCTGTTCTGGCAGTCTTGTTGCCAAAGGGAGCTTAAGAGGGTTCAAAGCTGGTCGACCACTCTGGACATGTCGTAGACACTCGAGTCACGACCCGGGGGTTAAAAAGAAGGTCCCCTTCTCCCCGATTAGTCCGAATGGCGCTGGCTACCACCCCCAAGCACAGGAAACAAACATACCTAACATAAATACCCCAGAAAGTGAATGGGAAAATCGCCCCGCCGGTAGCGTAGTGGTTATCGCACCAGACCGGTATTCTGGAGGTCGTGGGTTCGGATCCCACCTGGCGGGCATTTTTTCTTCACTTTCTTTCTTTCTTTCCAAATTCTTAATCTGTTTCAATGATCTACCACATCCTCCCCTTTGCTTTCCGAGGTTTTCTCGACTGCCAACCCTTATTTTCTGTGTTATTTTCAACGAGCCCCTCATTTCCTATTCTGATTCGCTACATGCATAGCGAGGGCCTCTGTTCTGGCAGTCTTGTTGCCAAAGGGAGCTTAAGAGGGTTCAAAGCTGGTCGACCACTCTGGACATGTCGTAGACACTCGAGTCACGACCCGGGGGTTAAAAAGAAGGTCCCCTTCTCCCCGATTAGTCCGAATGGCGCTGGCTACCACCCCCAAGCACAGGAAACAAACATACCTAACATAAATACCCCAGAAAGTGAATGGGAAAATCGCCCCGCCGGTAGCGTAGTGGTTATCGCACCAGACCGGTATTCTGGAAGTCGTGGGTTCGGATCCCACCTGGCGGGCATTTTTTCTTCACTTTCTTTCTTTCTTTCCAAATTCTTAATCTGTTTCAATGATCTACCACATCCTCCCCTTTGCTTTCCGAGGTTTTCTCGACTGCCAACCCTTATTTTCTGTGTTATTTTCAACGAGCCCCTCATTTCCTATTCTGATTCGCTACATGCATAGCGAGGGCCTCTGTTCTGGCAGTCTTGTTGCCAAAGGGAGCTTAAGAGGGTTCAAAGCTGGTCGACCACTCTGGACATGTCGTAGACACTCGAGTCACGACCCGGGGGTTAAAAAGAAGGTCCCCTTCTCCCCGATTAGTCCGAATGGCGCTGGCTACCACCCCCAAGCACAGGAAACAAACATACCTAACATAAATACCCCAGAAAGTGAATGGGAAAATCGCCCCGCCGGTAGCGTAGTGGTTATCGCACCAGACCGGTATTCTGGAGGTCGTGGGTTCGGATCCCACCTGGCGGGCATTTTTTCTTCACTTTCTTTCTTTCTTTCCAAATTCTTAATCTGTTTCAATGATCTACCACATCCTCCCCTTTGCTTTCCGAGGTTTTCTCGACTGCCAACCCTTATTTTCTGTGTTATTTTCAACGAGCCCCTCATTTCCTATTCTGATTCGCTACATGCATAGCGAGGGCCTCTGTTCTGGCAGTCTTGTTGCCAAAGGGAGCTTAAGAGGGTTCAAAGCTGGTCGACCACTCTGGACATGTCGTAGACACTCAGTTCACGACCCGGGGGTTAAAAAGAAGGTCCCCTTCTCCCCGATTAGTCCGAATGGCGCTGGCTACCACCCCCAAGCACAGGAAACAAACATACCTAACATAAATACCCCAGAAAGTGAATGGGAAAATCGCCCCGCCGGTAGCGTAGTGGTTATCGCACCAGACCGGTATTCTGGAGGTCGTGGGTTCGGATCCCACCTGGCGGGCATTTTTTCTTCACTTTCTTTCTTTCTTTCCAAATTCTTAATCTGTTTCAATGATCTACCACATCCTCCCCTTTGCTTTCCGAGGTTTTCTCGACTGCCAACCCTTATTTTCTGTGTTATTTTCAACGAGCCCCTCATTTCCTATTCTGATTCGCTACATGCATAGCGAGGGCCTCTGTTCTGGCAGTCTTGTTGCCAAAGGGAGCTTAAGAGGGTTCACAGCTGGTCGACCACTCTGGACATGTCGTAGACACTCGAGTCACGACCCGGGGGTTAAAAAGAAGGTCCCCTTCTCCCCGATTAGTCCGAATGGCGCTGGCTACCACCCCCAAGCACAGGAAACAAACATACCTAACATAAATACCCCAGAAAGTGAATGGGAAAATCGCCCCGCCGGTAGCGTAGTGGTTATCGCACCAGACCGGTATTCTGGAGGTCGTGGGTTCGGATCCCACCTGGCGGGCATTTTTTCTTCACTTTCTTTCTTTCTTTCCAAATTCTTAATCTGTTTCAATGATCTACCACATCCTCCCCTTTGCTTTCCGAGGTTTTCTCGACTGCCAACCCTTATTTTCTGTGTTATTTTCAACGAGCCCCTCATTTCCTATTCTGATTCGCTACATGCATAGCGAGGGCCTCTGTTCTGGCAGTCTTGTTGCCAAAGGGAGCTTAAGAGGGTTCAAAGCTGGTCGACCACTCTGGACATGTCGTAGACACTCGAGTCACGACCCGGGGGTTAAAAAGAAGGTCCCCTTCTCCCCGATTAGTCCGAATGGCGCTGGCTACCACCCCCAAGCACAGGAAACAAACATACCTAACATAAATACCCCAGAAAGTGAATGGGAAAATCGCCCCGCCGGTAGCGTAGTGGTTATCGCACCAGACCGGTATTCTGGAGGTCGTGGGTTCGGATCCCACCTGGCGGGCATTTTTTCTTCACTTTCTTTCTTTCTTTCCAAATTCTTAATCTGTTTCAATGATCTACCACATCCTCCCCTTTGCTTTCCGAGGTTTTCTCGACTGCCAACCCTTATTTTCTGTGTTTATATATATATATATATATATATATATATATATATATATATATATAGCGAATAAGAATAGGAAATGAGGGGCTCGTACAAAATAACACAGAAATAAGGGTTGGCAGTCAAGAAAACCTCGGAAAGCAAAGGGGAGGTTGTGGTGGCTGATTGAAAGAGATAAAGAATTTGGAAAAAATGCCCGCCAGGTGGGATCCGCACCCACGACCTCCAGAATACCGGTCTGGTGCGCTACCCACTGTGCTACCGGCGGGGCGATTTTCCTACCCGCTTTTTGGGATATTTATGTCAATGTAATTTTTTCCTTTGATTGGGGGTGGTAGCCAGCGCCACTCTGACTTCTTTCATTCCGACCGAGAGTGTAAGAAGTATTTTACTTTGGTGTCTGTTGTGGCTTATGCCTCGGGTGTCTTGTAATCACAGTGTGATCCCCAATGCTGGTGTTCACGGAGTGCTCGCGTCCTTCCTGTCTTTTGCTCATGTTTTGCTTTGCTTCTCTTTTTCATTGTTTCCCCTCTTTTTCTTTTTTTCTTTCTTTTTTTTTGTTTTGTTTGCCCCGGAGGCACGGCACATACCTGCGGTCGCCTCTCTCTTCTTGTTTTCATGTTTTTAAAAATTGCCGCGCCCGCCATATTTTCGTAGATTGGGCCCAGTGGTCCACGCGTGCCGGCGACAGGCCGACTACTAACAGTTAAGAAGCCGTCCATTGACATTGCGCGACACGACGCGACGCCGTGTACAAAGGGAAGGGAGGCGTAGGCGGGGAAGGGGACGCCTAAAATGGGCTCCCCCATTGGCTTTTGTGAGACCCTCCAAAGTCGCGGAGGCGGCCTGCGCTACAGATACAGTAATGGGCCCCGCTTGCATTCCTGACCATGCCGCTGAAGACGGTCGGTAGTTAATCCTGGTTACCGGTGACGCGCATGTAAACTCACTGCTCGTGGCGGCGTGTGCTTTGTAGTTTTTCCCTCTCGGAGACACGGGATGTTTTTGGGCCTTTCGCCACCCGTGAATTCGTCGCATTTCCTGTTATGCCCATCACTGGCGTTCATGCAGTGTGTTCCTCCTTGCCTCTTTCTTGCCTCCTTCTTGCCACCTAGTTCCTCCCTCTTTCTTTCCTCCTTTTTTTTGGGAGGCTCTTTTTTCGCCTGCCTATGGCAGAATAAGCTCTGTATGGTGTGTGTGGTCGTTTGTGTGTTTGTTTCCTATGTGGCTTGCGTTTCGGGGCGCCGCCCCCACTCTGAGTCCGTACAATTTTACCCAAAGCTTTCATTCCTGAGGAAGACCTGTCTCAGGTCGAAACATTGGAAATAAAGTCTCCGAAGAGCGTACTTCTACTTTGTGTGTATATATAGATATATATATATATATATTTATATATATGTATGTATATAGCGAATCAGAAAATGGAAATTGAGGGGCTCTGTGAAATAAGCCGGAAAATAAGGGTTGGCAGTCAAGAAAACCTCGGAAAGCAAAGGGGAGGTTGTGGTGGGTCATCGAAAGAGAAGAAGAATTTTTTTTAGTCGAAAAGAAAGTGGTGAAAAAATGCCCGCCGGGTGTGATCCGAACTTACGACCTCCAGAACACCGGTCTGCTGCGATGTTTCTGTCTGTGTATATATATACAAACATAAATATATATATATATATATAGGAAATGAGGGGCTCGTTGAAAAGAAGACAGAAATAGAGTTTGGCATTCAAGAAAACCTCGGAAAGCAAAGCGAAGGGTACGGTAGGTAATTGAAACAGATAAAGAATCTGGAGGTTGTGGGTTCGGAACCCACCTGGTGGGCATTTTTCTCCCCTTTCTTTCTTTCTTTCCAATCTCTTTATCTGTTTCCTGAGCTACCGCATCCTTCCCACGGCCTTCCGAGGTTTTCTTGACTTGCAACTCTTATTTTCTGTGTTATTTTCAATGAGCCCCTCATTTCTCATTCAGATTCGCTACATGCATAGCAAGGGCCTCTGCTTGTTCTGCCTGTCTTGGTGCCATGGGAAGCTTAAGAAGGTTCAACGCTGGTCGACCACTCTCGACATGTCGTAGACACTCGAGTTACGGCCAAGGGGTTAAAAAGAAGGTCACTCCATCCCGAGAAGTCGGAGGGGCGCTGGCTAATCGCGCGCGGGTAATCGCACCGTCAAGAATTGCTACTGGACATTTCTGACAAATCAGGGAGGTGTTTAGCTCTTCAGCATGTTTTTCGAAGTCGTCACGTCCAGAGCATATCCTGTGGTACCGGTGTGCTCGTGAGTAAGGTATACTTTCTTTACAATGGCGGGGATGGCTAATGTAGCAGTGAAAATATCGTTGGTGGTCAGTGGGCTTCCTATACAATGTTGTTGAGACTATCTTATTGTCCAAATTGAGCGTGACATCCAAAACATTTATGGTTTCTCTTGTGTTTTACAAATTCTAAACGCAAAAGGGGCTGACCTTGACGCAAGCTCCCTTTCCTGAAGACAAAACCGTGTGCTGCAGTCAGGATCGTTCACGAGGCTAGAACACCTTATGGCATATAAAATGTTTGTGCCTGGTATTGGTTTATGAAGTAAGACGTTAGCTTTATGCGTCATCTTTTCTATGTAAACTTGTACACACCTAATGTCGTGAGATATCAAACATACAATATGCGCTATTTTGACTCTGTCTGAATTTCGCGCAAATTGTGTGTTTGGCTACTCGAATTTGCAATGCAAGATTTAGCCATATAAAGTATCTTCTTAAGTTTATTTTAGTGAGTAAAATTTGAGCAAAAAGAACGCGTTTTCTTTAAGGCTCTAGCTTCATGGCCAGCAATGTTCTTTTACTTGTATGAGCCATGAGCGCCGTCTGCTTCATTATTCCCGTACTAACCAAAGTGTGCATGAATGCTTTCCGCTTTCAAGATAAAAGCTACATAAAGTACACACAATGCCATATGTACCGCCATATGTACCGGGCAGCCGGACAGGTGGCCATATGTACCGGGCAGCCGGACAGGTGGCGCCAATAATCTGCGCTTCCCTCTTTGGTGAAATGAGCCGGTGCATTGGATAACTCAGGCTCCCGTTGCATTTGCCGTGTTTGCTTCAGTGCTTTGAATGATTTAATGGTGTTGTGAGCGGATATGTTCGGTAAAACGACGTCTATACATATGTGTCTTGTTCTTAGATGCAATAACGGCTACGTAAATTGGCAGGACGCTTCTAAAATGGGGTATGGTCAACACTAAATTAAGCGCTTTTTGCAGCCATATACTCTTTACCCCACCCGTTCTCTATGCGAATAAAACTACTGTTACTAGTATTCATTTCTTCTTAAACGCACTAGTGGCTACGTAAACCTATTTGAAGCTTCTAATCTGGGCAATTGGCTACACTGATATGAGCGCTTTTTGCAGCGCTTTGCGCCTGGCGCCACGCGATCTCGGTAGGAATAAATCTATAATTATTAAAATTCACTTCTACCACTTTTGATTATCTTCACTGGTTTTAATGACTACGATTTTTACGGGAAGCCTTAAGGCTCGGATGCCTTGATACGTGTTTTTCGAAGAGAAAGACACTTATGTACGAGATCAATTACCGTGTAGCTGGTGAAGCGTCGGGGCAGCTTGCAATTTCTTTCTGTAACTACCACCTTTGTTCCTTTGGTTTTGGTGGCCAACAATGTGACAGCATGGGAGCTTGAAAGCCGAAACGGAACTTCCACTTTTGTAGTGGTCATTTTAGGAAGGGCCAGAGTTATTTAACCTTCCAACAACCCAAGTTTCAAGCCACCCCTCTCTTTCCAATTTTACACCTGCGAGAATAAACGATAAACAGATATTTCAAGAATATGGCAGCGTAACGTCAGCGTTTATTTTACTGCTTAAGTATTTGCCAAGTACCTAAAAAAATCGTGTATTGGCTTGCGAAGAAACCATTTTTCTTGCCTCCGTGAAGAAGTGCAAGCATGAAGATAACTGGGTAGATGACGTACAAAATGAAGAATAATTAAACAACTTTGTTCGATGTACACACTTGTTCCTTTTATGTAGGCGTCAGATGTATAATTTCCTGCCTCAAGTATGTTCAGTGTGACGCCCGTATGAAGCAGGACAAGGAAATGTGCTACCGTTCAGTGTTTGTCCAATTGTAAAATGCCATATTAGTACAGAGAAAGGAGACCTGGGATAGAATTTGAATTTTTTTCTAGTTACTTTTTAAAGCTAACAGATATTCTTGAGTTATAAAGATCAAATATTTTTGTGATGGGATAATTATGAAGCAAATGAGCAGTATGGGACCAGTAGCTGAGAATAAAAATGGGCTCTAGTTCTTTCCCATACATGAAGTAGTTTTTATATATCAAGTGTTATTACCAGGGCTAGTGACACAAATTTAAATGAGGTGAAAACACGGAGTTCAGAGCAACAGCTTAACCTCAGTGGAACTGGGGCTGATATTTGCAAAGAATACCCAAGGAAATAAAGTGGTAATCCCCAACAAGGTGACTCCTGAAGTGCACGTTTAATGTCTTCGCGGAGTGCACAATTTCTAATACGTGAGAGCCAAACCTAACCCACTGTTGAAGAAGTATTTGTTTTTATGAGGGTGGATACACTGTAGCTTTGTATTTATTGCCATTTTTTATATGGATAGTTGGGGGCCAGAAACCAACTTTAAAATACCGTTAGTTTCTCTTGCCACCTCTTCTGATCATCCCGCGGGAAAAAGAATGGTCATATGATTTGAAAAACATCTACCCCGTTATTTCAATAATGTGTACTATACCATTAAAATAAATTAATCAACAGGGCCCCTTCTGTACTGTCCTTTGAGACGGGAGCTACTTCACCCTGCAGGAAAAATTGCGGGTGTCAATACAAACATACTGTGCACAGTTGGCTGAGTAAGAAGCGCATAAATTAAAGGCAACAGAACGAGAGAAACGCCGCCTATGAACTTTGAATATTGCACTCAAAATTTTGTAAATATTGATGAACACGACAAAAAGAACTGTTTTATTTTAAGGAGCGTAACGCCTATTCTTTTTGTTGGAGTAGTACTGATTCCGAATATTTGTATGGAAGAAAACCAAATCCACCATTGTAAAATTAAGTATGACTTTTAAAAATGATCACTTCGTTGTTTGAGTGTTCCAGCAGTGTAGTGATGGCAGGGAATATAACTGCACGCTGTAGTTTGATATCTACGTGCAGTCTCCCCTTTTAAAGGGAGGCGGCATTTTTACGTAGTATATTTCGGTAGTAAAGAGCCTCAAATAAAGTAGAGATGACATGTATGCGTAGTTATTTCTTTTTTATAAATACAGGATGTGTTTCACTCGCTTCATGAGAACGGCATCTGCATTCCGCCTTAGAAAATTTATTATATTCATAAAAACAGAGCGTGTCAGAGCGTCTCACCGGGTCCGTAAATACGAAAATACCCTTGTAGAAATAATATTGTAAACTGGCGTGGGAGCCCATTCAGTTGTTCGGCTTATAAAATGGTCATTGAAGGGCTCACACGTTTTTTCCAATACACTAATTATATTAACAGGCGTCCCTGAAGGAGCAGCGCCACTGTTCAAATTAGGAACTGCAGCATTTATTTGTGCCGATATTTTCTATCTGAATATGGCAGGATTCGTACATTGCGTAGTAGTACGACCATTTCGCCCGTTTATTTCTTTGTTCAGTTTATTATGGTAAAACGTGAGTAGAAATATAGTTATAGATAATGGTTTTCGGCAAAGGTGCTAATGATTAGTTTTTATATCAACTAACGCATTTAGACCGGTAGCATTACACAGAGGGTTAGCTTACACACAAAAAACATCTTTAGCGTAGTGTTTGAAAAAATACAAGACATGAACAAGCAATGTCCTCAAAAAGAAAAAAAATAGAGCCCTTGCACTCTGTGAAGATGGATGACCTGGAAAGCTGGGCACAGTCCATGAAGTGCGCAAAAGAAAACACGTTTGTTGTAATTTGCTTTGGAGCATACTTCCTAACCAATTAGCTGAATGAACCTGTGAAGGATCCAAGCTTTGTTTATGCTGTCAAACATGTAGTTGCCTTTGACGCTTCCTCGTCGTATTCATCTTAATATTTTCTAACGCGCCAACCAAATCCGCTCTACCACTAAAGTATCTGGATAGGTTCCATCGAGCCGTTTGTCGTCCACGTTTAAACCTCGCTCCAGCATAGCGGACGTGCAGTCCATCATAAGTTGCATATAACCTACAGCTGCTCGTGCACACCGTCGCGTCACTCCTGCAGACCTACGCACGCATAAGCCGGCCACCGGTCATGGGGGCGTGCTTAGACGCGGCAGACACACTACAAAGTATCCTCTGAAAGGCCTCGGAAGAAGTGATATTGGCACAGGCTGGCGTCCGAAGCTGGCAAGTTGGTATTCATCAGGAATAAATTCGCCGCTACTCGAAAAGGTGAACTTGAGGTGGTAACGGCGGCGCCATCAACTTTCGGTGGTTCTTGCGCCCATTCGCGCTTGTGTGCGGACCAACGCTTCAATTCTCGCTCTTCTCCCTCCTAACGAACGCTGCACATCCGTTCCATACGGATTTAAACATGGAAGCCCTTGAGCTCTATTCTCGCGTCCAACTAAGTGGCTCTTCGTTTCTATCCTCGTCGTAGGCATCTTACTGTATTTGTAAGATGTCTGTGCAACACATCAATCTCCACTCACGCCACTCGATTAAGTAGCACAGCCGACTACGTGCATTGAGCCTGGTAATTTCGACATCTAAATCTTCAACCAGAGCAACTGGCCTTTCATCGGTAGGGGCACGAAGCGTGGTGGTGCGTGCACGCCCACCTTTTTTCAGCCGCAAACCATGCCTCCACTTCTGGTAGCCAGTCATGGCGCATGCTTAGGCTTGAAATTCCGCGGCGCAATTGCCGCACGGCAGGTCTTTCAAGCTGAAACAAAGATTGGCTCACGCCGTCGTCCCGACTCGGTAAGCTTCTCTTCAACCGAAAAGGATTCGCGGCTAATTGGCGAAGAGAAATTTCAGCGCGAACGGCGACGACGGGCTTCGGGAGTTTAGGGGGCAGCCCTTGGGTAGCCCATACTTGGGCTTCGCCTAAGCCGCGTCTGTTTATGTCTGCGTAACCGAGTGAGCGAACGCACCAGCGACTAAAAAAAACAGAGAAGAGCGTCTAGCGAAAGGTGAGATGGAATACCACAGGTGCGGCTACGGCGTCATCTCTCTCACTGTCTTTCCCTCACACACGTCTCATGCGTTACCCCCCAAGTAATGCCCTTGCCTTGCACTTTCCCAAACTCCGTTCCATTTTCCGCTAATCTAAATGGCGTCCCGTTTGCGCGGGAAGTTTAAACACGACTTTAAACAACGTGCTTGATGCGCCCTTTGCGGTGCTAATTCGAACGACGTGACGTTTGTGCGGGAGGTTCAAAAACGGTTGCAACATGCAGGCTGGATACGGCTGTACTCTGCGAGGTTCCATCGGAGTAGCCCATGCCAGCGGGCTTTCGCTGATCACGGGAACATTTCCTGAGACGCAGCAGAAATGCACCGTGACCGAGAAGATTGCAGCTCGCGCTGCACACCGATTTCATACTAGGGAGTATTGTAAACTGCAGTGCATTTTAACGTTCTTTCGTGCTTCGGTTTAGAGTTCCAATCATCTGATAACCGCACTAACGATGTTAGCTGCCGACTACGCAAATTGCAAAAGGGGTATCGGCAGAGCAGAGGAAAAAATAATTGTGAGAGAGGTGGCAGCGGGGGTGAGAAGGAGGCCCGGAGCGGCGCCGAGTAAATCGATTGCACCGGAATAAAAACTGGGGGGCTCAGACTTATACTGCTTTGCAGTGAAGAGGCAGAATAATTTTGGAGACCAGCGCTGAAAGAGAAAGAACATAAACTTCTTAAAACCGCAATACATCAATAGGTACCACAACAATTTGTTATCGGGAAAGGCTATAAGGTAAGTTATAAATGTTGACGTATCGTTTAGGTTTTCAACGTGTGATGGAAATTACTTTTTTTAATGACACTAAGCCAAGGTGGCGAAATTTGATAAATGTAGGCATGGCGATTTGATCATTCTTCTGAATCTTTTAAAGTAAGGACAACATATTCCGCATTTTTGGCTTTTACAGAGGAGTTAGCACTGGTCTGGAGATAACTATTTTATGTTTGTTCAGTTTTCCTAAAACAGCTTTCTGCGCGGAGTTTGCATTCGTCATAGTGAAAGCACTGAGCTATTTTACAAGAGAAACTGCCTTCCTACTTGCCGCCTCGGCACCTTCAGTAAGGGGTTCCAATCGACAATATTTGTACAGCATGTTCGTTACTTTCATTTTGATGGAAAAACTTCTCGAAATCATCGCTTGTGCCATAGCCAGCACTGAACTGAAATAAAAATTCTCATTAGAGTTTGTTATAAAAAGTTTGAATAGATGCTTAGTTGTCGTTGCAATTTTCGTTGATTTTGTAACAGAATTCGCTCAGGCAAAAAGCAAATTCATGTAATACTTTCTCACAGTTACATTGCTAGAATATTTTTCTAGGATTGACCAGAAATCTTCGAGGCCAACAGCAGAAGGACAACAAAAACGTGCAACTAGCATGCAGTCAGATAATCTACACCAATTGTAATAATGCGGAAGTTCGCCACACTCAGCCAAGGAGTCGTATGCGAATGATTTATACACGAGAACACACTCACCGAGAACGGTTTCTGTAAATGAGAGTTATAATTGGATGGTTTAAATTTTTTTTCAGAAATTTATACAAAGGATCAGTTATCAAACACACCTATAGTGTCAAGATCACTAAACAGTTTCTGGAAAAGAAAGCTGGCCGAGTACTAGGGCGCCCGACATACTAAATCAGATAATACTTGGCGATGAAAAAAAGCCTTAAAAATGTCACATGAGATGAATAAATTTTCAATTCATAATACGTAAAGCATAAAACTTATAAATGGCTACAACATACAATGACCACAGACCATGTACACCATCAAAAACATTGTACGGTCTATTAGCGCGAAATAGCGTAAAAACAATAACAGAAACATGGTGTGATTTTATTCCAAAGCATCAAGCGCAGAGAAAGTCGGACAATAAAGGAAGACAGAACAAGGTGAAAGTTAGAGAAAAGCCCCGTTGAAAAAGATCAGATTCTATGTTTGCGACAGGCACGTGAAAGATCTCTCATTAGTTATGGAAGCATACCCCAACGGGCAGTGAAGTGGTGATTGCACCAGACGCGTATTCTGGACGTCATGGTTGGATACAACCGGCGGGCGCTTTTTCCCCCACTTTGAATCTTTCTTAAAAACTCTATCTGTTTGAAGGATAGTAAAACGACCTACAACATTTTTTCCTTTGCTTTCTTTGGATTTCTTGACTGCCTACAATTATTTCTCTCTTATCTCAACGAGTGCCTCATTACCCATTCTGAACCCCAACCAAACATGACAAGCTAGGGTCTCAGCTCTGGCAGTCTTGGTGGTATAGGTAGCTAAAGAGAGTTCAACTCTTGATGGCTGCTATCGACATGTCGGAGACGCTCGACTCACTGCCAGGGGTTTAATATTACGGTACCTTAACCCTGAATAGTCATTGTGGGACTGGCTACTACCCGCATGCCCAGTAAACAATTACCATAACGTAACTACTCGAGCAAATGGTGGGGGGCACAACCCCGATGGTGCCCAATGGTCATCCCACCAGACGTTTAGTCTGAATATCGCGGGTTTGGATCCCACCTGGCTGGAATGTTTTGTATAATTTGTTTCTCTAAAAAAACTGCATCGGCTTTAATGATAATTGCCTACTAGATTATCCCGGTTGCTTGACTAAGCTTTCTTGAGGGCCTAACATTATTTCTTTCTTAATTCAACGAGCCTCTTATTTGCCATTCTGCTTCGCTATATTCCAACCGAGGGTCTCTGTTCTGGCAGTCTTGGTGCTATGGGTATATTATAAGGGTTCAATACTAGTTGACCGCTCACGACACATTGCAGACGACGAAGTCACGGCATGGTGGTTACAAGGAATGACCCCCTCAGACCATGTAGCAGAGTGCGGTAGCTACCACACCCAAAACAGACTATAATTACGTAATTAAGCAGCCGAGAATGTGAGGGTTCCCCATCTCCGCTCTTTGTGTAGGGGTCACTGCACCAGACGCATATTCTGGAGGTCGAAGGTATGAATCCTACAAGACAGGCGTGTGTGTGTCGACTCTTTCTTCAAAAAATATGCTGTTTCAATGATTATTATATAACCTAGCACATTCTCTTTTGCTTTATTTGGCTTTCTTGAGTGCGCAGCTTAGCTTCTGCCTTGACTCAACGATACCGTTTTTTCCTATCGTGGTTTTATCCACGCAGAGCGAGGTTCCCTACACTGGCAGTCTTGGTGGGATAGGTAGCTTAATAAGGTTGAACGCAGCTCGACAACCTTTGACATATTGTAGACCCTCCTGTCAAGGCAACTGGTTTACTAGAAATGTCAGCTTCATCCCGAGTATTCGGAGGCCCACTGGGTAAACCCCCAAATCCGAGGAAGCAAAACCTTAACATCAGTTCCCGATTGAAGAGGAACGGAAGCAAACTGCTTCCACTTGCCTAGGGATAATCGCACCAGACACGTATTGCGAAGGTCCTGCGTTCGTATCCCAACTCCCTGGTATGCTTTCGTCAACCTTCTTTCTTTCAAAATATCTGCTTTTGTAATAATACAATAAGCTACCACACTTTCCTCTTTATTTTGTTGGGCTTTCTCGACTTCCTACTATTATTTCTGTTTTAATTCAGTTATCCCCTAATTGCCCATACCTGCACGGAGAGCCTGGGCTCGGTTAAGGCATTTTTGTTCCATAAGTGACTAAATTGCGATCAGAGCTGTTCAATCACCCTGGACATGTACTAGACGGTCGAGGCACGGCCTGGGAGAAATAAGACCCCCACTCCCGAGTAGCCGGAGTGTCACTGGCTATTCCACTCCAAAACAGGAAACAATTACCTTAGGTTTAGTACCCTAAGAAGCAGAGGTTGGCACAGCCCCGCTGGTTGCGTAGCCGTCGTTGCCCCAAACGGGTGTTCTGAATGGTGAACATTTTCTTCTTTGCTTTCCTTGGCTTTTTCAACTCCCTACCCTTATTTCCTTTCTAATTCGATGAGCCTCCATTTTCCACTCTGTTTCCCTTCATAGAAAGCGATGGTCGGTTTTCTGTCAGTCTCGGTGCTATAGTTAGCTTAAGTGAGTTCATCACTGATCCAGTCGCTCCAGTCACAAACCGGGGTTTAATGAGAAAGTCCTCCTCAGCCAGAAAGTTCGGAGTTGCACTACCACACCCAAGCGCAGGCTACGGATGCCCTAACAAAAGTATCCGGGAAAGGGGAGCCCAGCCTCGGTGCTAGTGCAGTGGTCAACGCTCAAGAGACGTATTCTGGATCTCGTGGTTTCGGAGCCCACCCGGGAGCATGTTTTAAAGCGAAGCTTCTTACCTTCACCCCGCCATTGTTCTTTCTCGATTGTTGGTGCCCACAGAAAACTTACGCAAACAAATATAGGAATTTGCCGACAACGCCAGGGATCGATGCTAAACGAATAGAGAAAAAGAGTCAAGGCCCCTTGTTTTACCGCTTGAGGAAAAACCCATGCGGAGACTATGGACACCGACGGTGCCTCCCCCAGCATATGGGTTTACCCGTGCATTTCGCGGAAACACATGTAAAAACGTCACGCTTGTCGTGCCCAGGCGCGCTCAACCAACGGCACGTGTAGTGGTCGCGTGCGCACGGTTTGCATGCGCTAGGAGTTAGTGAAATAAAAGGAAGCTCCCACAAACACATGACATCTCATTCTCCTCTGTCTTTGCCATGGATATCGTCGGTTCTGCCTGAAGCGCCAGAAACAGGGCAGAATTGAGAACATGCAACACCCTGGTTCAGTTTTATTGAACTTTATTTAAACGCTTCAACTCAAGCTCGTCACCTATACAACTAATTCAATCACCCTTCATGCGTTCATGTAACCTAGCAAAAAATACATAATATAAGTAATAACGGGTGCGGACAATTGCGTTTGACTTGTATCTGGTTTCACTCTTTGTCGAGCCAAGTGTGCGAATCAAAAGACGTCGCATGGGTAAATGTTGTGCGTGTAGTTTACAGCTGTGCTTTTGAACAAAATTCATAGGGTGCATTGGAACTCGTTATTTATGCACTTTCCTTGCTTCTTTCTTTCCAAAAAACACTATCTGTTTCAATGAAAATACAATCACCCACTCAGTTTCCTTTTTCTTGAATTTTTCATTGGCTGTCTACCCTTATTTCGGTCGTAATTCAACGAGCCACTTATTTTCTTTCCTCATTGGCTAAATTCACAGCTTGGGTGTCTATTCAGACAGCCTTGGTGCAATAGATAGCTTAAGAGGGCTCAACACTAAGCGACAGTTTCGAAATGTCGTAGACGCTCGAGGCACGATAGGGGGTATAATAAAGAAGGTCCCCTTCGCCCCTAGCAGTCGGACGGACACGGGCTATCGGGCACTATAGGACAGGCCCGCAGGTAGCGTAGTGGTCGGACCAGCGGCTTTTCTGGAAGTCGTGAGTTCATATCCCATCGGCGCGGATGTTTTTCTACGCTTTCTTTCTTTAAAAACCTGTATCTCTTTCAGTGATAAAAAAGAAACATACGACATTTTTTAGTTCGCTTTCCTTGGCATTGTTGATTGCGTACCCGTATTTCTGTCTTATACAACGAGCCCCTTATTTGTCATTATAAATCGCTACGTGCAAACGGGGGGTCTTGGCTCTGGTAGTATCGATGTCATAGGTAGCTGAAGATGGTTCAACGCTGGTCTTCTGCTCTCGAAATGTACCCGCTCGAGTTCTAGCTATGGTGTTTTTTATGTCCCCTTACCTCAGTAGTCGGGGTGTTACTGGCTATAACGTCCAGGCACAGAAAACAATGACATTATCCTAAGTACCCGAGCAAGTTAAAAGAGGAAAACAGCCGACGGTAGCGTAATGGTCGCCGCACCATACGCGGTACCTGAAGGTCGCGGGTTGAAATCCTACCCGGCGGAAACATTTTCCACCATAGTCTTTAAAACAGGTATCTGATTCAAAACTAATATAATGACCTACAACATTTTCCCCATTGGTTTTCTTGGCTTTCTTGACTGCCTGCCCTTATGACTGTCTATTTTAATGAGCCCATAATTTCCCATTCTGAATCACTACGTGAAAACGGTGGGTCTGCTAACGAATGTTTGATATTTACCTCAATGCTATCATATGGCTACAAAGGCAAGATATATACCTTCTTTAAATACTTCGCAGTTGAAGAAAAATTCGTCCTGATCCAGGATTCGTAGACGGGACCAGGGCTTAACCGGAGCAATCGCTGTACCAACTGAGCTAACCAGCAGGCTAGTCGTTTGTAGCGCGATAAGGAATTGGTCAACAACTAGAGGTGATGGAAAGGTGTTAATCGACCAGATTTAGGGGAAATCTCCAATGTTAAATATGTTACTGGAAGGAAAGTATCACATCCAACTCAATGCAGCCGTACGGCTACACATCAGAATCAGAATCAGAAAAAAGAGTTTATTTGTTCGTTTATTATGTATACATAAGTGACAATACAGAAGGAGGTCCCAGAGCCAAGGGCTGAAAGGGACTTCCTCTAAGTAAGCCCATAGTCAATGGTACATGAAATATTGGTAGTAGATCATTGGTAGTAGATCAAACAAATCAACAAAATTAACACATAGTCAACGGTAACAGAAGACAGGTAGTTGCAAATTGACCATTAAAAGAGACAATGTGGTTACGGTTGTAGAAAAACTTCAAGAAGACCTCTTTTAAATGCATGCAACGACGAAGAGCGTTTAGGTTAGTTTGCAGGGAATTTCAAAGCACGAAAGCGGCAAAGTTGGCAGTTCGTTTTTCATAATTAGGGTGTGCATTAGGTAACAGCAAATTATGATTAGAGGCAAACCTAGTGGAATTTACGTTAACAATACTTGACCGGGTGAAAAAAAGTCAGAGGTACCATGTTACGTAACGACTTAAACAACAACATTGCTAGGTTATATTTGAATAATGAATACTACACATGCTACAAATGAATGCAACACACAGTCCCCAGAAACCTCGCAGTTCAAGACGACCATTTCCTTCGCAGAAACTTACTCAAGCTTATGGATTTCCCCTAAATATGGTGTATTAACACCTTTCCATCACGTCGAGTTGTTGAGTAATTTGTTCTCTCGCTACGACTAGCATCCTGATTAGCAACGTTCGGTTGCTCTGGATAAGCAGTGGTCCCAGGTTGGAATCCTACACAGGGACTAATTTTTGTTCGACTGCGAAGTTTCTGAGGAAACTGTATAAATTTCGTTTGTAGCTGTACGTTTGCGTAGAGGGGGATGTCAAACTGTCGGTCGCAGAAATTTACTAATCTTGAGAATTTCCAATAAATCTCGTCGATTAAAGGGAAGGTATCTTTTTTTGCACAGTTTGTTCTATAGGTAGTTTAAGAGTGTTGAACGACGGCCGACCGCTGTGGCCGTGTTGCAAGAGCTTGAATCATGACACGGTAGCTAACATGGAGGTCTCCTAAAATCCGAATATTCGGAGTGGTACTGGCTCACTTTATCCCCAGAACAGGAACTAATCCCGTTAACATAGAAACCAGAAGAATGGGACGATATCAAACAAGCGCCGGTCCTTTGGGGTCATCGCACCAGACGCGTATTGGAAAGCTCGTGGGTTAGGATCTCACACGGCGGGCACGAGTTTGTCTACTCTATCTTTAAAAATTGTAACTAAATCAATATTCTTTATTGACCCACTACAATTTACCCCTTTGCAATTTTTCGTTTCCAGACTGTGTAACCTTATTTTTCTCTTGAATAAACGAGCCCTGCATTTCTCATTCTGATTCTCAACATGCAAAGCGGGCGTATTGTTTCTGACCACGGAGCAAGATAAAGATCGGAGGCGAACCTAGGCTTCCTTGCGCCGCCAGATAATGTCACAAGCGCTCGTCATACGTTAAGCTACCGGCATCTGCCGCGGGTGAAGAACTGCGTGGCCACTACAATCGTAATTCAATGCTCAGCAGCGGAAGAAGTGCGGCCACTAGCACCTCGTCCATCAGGAGCCGATACCCTCTCCTTCGACATGGCAGCTACGAAACTTTGCAGTTCGCCTTGTTTTCTATTGTGAAATTCTCGTGTCGCTCACCCGCGCTTGTCGCAACCAGCCATTTGGACTCCTTTATATTCTTGCTCCGTGTTTTTGAGACTATTCGTGCCATAGGTTGCTCAAGTGAGTTCAACACTGGTAGACCGCTCCCACCATATCGTAGGTGCCCGAGTCACATCGCCGCTTTTATTATAAGGTGCCTTCACCCAAGTTCAAGTGCCACTGGCTAACACCCCCATGCACAGGAAATACCCCCATGCACAGGAAACATTACCATAAGCACCCCATAAAGGGAAGTAGTACAGCCTCCGGCAACGCAGGGGTCTTCGCACAAGGCAGGTATTTTGGAGGTTGTCTTCAGATGCCAACAGGCGCCCGCGTTTTTCTCTTTCTTTAAAAAACTGCATGAGTTTCAATGGTAATAAAATGACCTACCACATTTTTCCCTTTGCTTTCCTAGGCTTTCTCGACTGCCTACTCTCAATTCTGTAATATTTCATGCAACTCCTCCTTTCGCATTCTGATTCGCTTCTTCCAAAGCGAGGGTCTCTGTTCAGCCGTCTTGGTGCCATAGATAGCTTAGGAGGATTCAACCCTGTTCGACCGCTTTCGACATATCTTAGATTACCAATACCTTCCCGGGGACTAATAAGAACGCTCTCTTCTCCCAAAATATTCGGAGTGCCCAGGCAAACACCCCGCCCAGGAAACAATAAACTAAACATAAGTACCCGAGCAATTGAAGGGGATCAACCAAGTTCCGGTGCGCAGTTGTCATCACACAAGACGCGTACTGTGGAGGTCGTGCGTTGTGATCTCGCACAGCCGGCTTGTGTTTCGCTATTTTTTTCGTAAAACATTGTAAATGTTTCAATATTCTTCTTTGCCCAACCATATTCTGCCTTTCCCAATCCTTGGTTTCTGGACTGTGTACCCTTATTTCTCTCTTAATTCACCGAACCGCATTTCTCATTCGGATTCGCCACATGCAAAGCGGATGTCTCGTTTCTGACGCTGTTAGTGCCATAGGTCGCTCAAGTCTTATCAAAACTGATCGACCACTCTAGGCACGTCATAGACGCTCGAGTCCCGTCCCCACTGTTAATAAGAAGGTCCTATTCACCCAAAGCCGAAGTGGCACTGGCTGACACTCCCAAGCTCAGCTAAACCATTACCTTAACCTAAGCACCCATAAAAAGAGAAGTAGCAGGAGCCCCCGCCAACGCAAGTGTCCTCGGCAGCCAACCGGCATCAGCGTTCTTCTCCTCTTTCCTAAAAACTGTATCTGTTCCACTGATAATAAATTTTGCCCTTAGCTTTTAACGGATTTCTTGACTGCCTACCCTTATTTTTCGTTATTTCAACCAGCCCTTCAAATCCCAATCTGATTTGCTACATGCAAAGGAGGGTATCTGTTCCTACAGTCTTGGCGCCATAGGTAGGTCAACAGGTTTAACACTTGTCGACCGATTTCGACCTTTCGTCGACGCTCGAGTGACCGCCAAAGGTTAATTAAGAAGGCCCCCTTCAACCCTAGTAGTAAGGGTGGCACTGGTGGTACCCCCAAGCATAGGAAAAACACACATAATATCAGTACCCAAAAATGTGGCGGTAGCGCAACCGCCCCGCTATCGCAGTGGTCTCAGCAGCTTATGTGTAAATTGCAGATCGTGGTCTCGGGTCCAAACGATGCGCGCGTTTTTCTGCACTTTCGTAAACATTGTGTGTTTATATTGTAATAAACTTACCTCCGACATTGTCTCCTTAGCTTTACTTTACTGCCAACCTTTCTTTTTGTCTCTATTCAACGAGGCTTTCATTTGCGAAGGTCTATGCGAAGCAAGAATGATTTCTGGCCCCCTTTATGCCCCTAGGTAGCTTCAAAAGAGTTAACACTGGTCAACCACTCTCGACATGTCGTACTCGCTCGAGTCACTGCCCGCAATTTATAAGAAGTCCTCTTCACCCGAGTAGCCTGCGTCGTTATGGCTAGGACTCGCAAGCGGAGGAAACAATCACCTTAACGTCAGTATCCCAGAACGGGCGGAAGAGCGCAACCGCGCGAGGAGCGCGGTAATCATGGCACCAGATGCGTATGCTGGGTATTGTGGGCTTCGTTACTAACAGGCAGGCAAAAATTTTCCACTTCGCTTGTTTTTAAAAAAACATCTCCGTAATAATAAGTGACCTAACACATTTTCTCCTTTGCTTTTCTCGGCTTTTCTGACTACAACCAACGAGCTCCTCATTTCGCATTCTGATTTGCCACATGGAAAGCGGGGGTCTTTGTTGTGCCAGTCTTATTGCAATAGGTAGCTTTAGAGAGTTCAACGCTGGTCGACCGCTCTTGACATTTAATATACGATCGAGTCACGGCCCGGGGTTTCTAAGAAAGCCTTATCACCCCCAGTTATCGATGTGGAGGTGTCCTAAACCTCCACGCACAGAAAACAATAGGTTTGCATTAGTGTCCGAAAAATTGAAGGGAGGATAGCCCCGCCTCTAGTTTAGTGGTCATCCCACCAGATGCGTAATCGCGAAACCGTGGTTTCTGATTCCACCCGGCGGGCATGTTTTCTCCACTTTTGTATGTCAAAAAACTATCGGTTTTCATACTAACAAACGACCTGCCACACTCACAATTTTGCTTTCCTTTGTTTCTTGACTGTCTACCTTTGTGTTATTTTAACAATGCGCTCATTTCCTAATGTGATTTGGTACATGTAAACCGAAGGTCTGTGTTCGGGCAGTCGTGGCGGCATAGGTTGTTTCAGAGGGTTAAATTCTTGTCGGCAGCTGTAGACATGTCGTGGCCTCTCCCGTCTCGCCTCGGGGTTTAAAAGGAGGTCCACTTAACTAGGAGCAGTATTAGTGGCTCTGGCGTTCTCCCTGAAGCATATGTAACAATTACCCTAACAGCGGTACCCGAGGAAATGGAGGGGGCTTCAGCACCGCTGGTAGCGTAGTGGTGATGGCACCAGGCGCGTACTCTGGAGCTCGTAAGTTAAGATTCCATCCGGCAGGTAGGTTTTCTCAACTTTTATCAGAAAGAGCTGTATGTGTCCCATTGATAATAAAATGACCTACGGCATTTTCCGTTTGCCTTTCTTTGGCTTTTTTGACTGCTTAAAGTTTATTTCTCTTTATTCAACCACCCCATCATTTTCGTATCTGATTCCCTACATCCAAAGGGATGGTCCCTCTTCTGGCTGTCTTAGTAACATATGCAGATTAAGAGTGTTCGCTGTCCGATTGCTTTTGATATAGTGTAGGCGCCCAAGGCACGGCCTGGAGGTAAATAACGTCCGCAACACCTCGAGTGGTCAGAGTGGCGTTGGCTTCCACCCAAAATACCGGAACCAATTAACTTAAAAATGTACCCAAAGGAAGTGGAGGGGAGACAAGCCCCTCTGGAAGCAAAGGATTCATCTCACCAGATGCGTATTCTGGAATTCGTGAGTTCGGATCCCACTCGCCGTGCATGTTTTCACCAATGTTTTTTGAAAAACGTCCACCTCATTCAACGATTTAAAAAGCCATGCGAGAATTTCCGTTTTGCTCGGCCCCGTCATTTAGTATTCTTCGCTACATGCAATGCGACGTTCACTGTTGTTGCAGTACTTGTGGCGTAGGTGCCTTAAGAGCGCTCAACGCTGGTGGACCGGTTTCAACATGCCGGAAACGGTCTTCTACACATTCTTCAAAAAGCTGTATCTGTTTCAATGATAACTCAAACCTATCACATTGCGCCCTTTAATTTTGTTGGCTTTCTTGACTGCCTACAATTATTTAGCTTTTATTGAAACATTGCCGCAGTTCTCATTCTCATTTGCTACATGCAAAGCAAGGGTCTGTGTTCCAGCAGTATTGGTGCCATAGGTAGTAAAAAGGGTTCAACCCTGGTCGACTGGTCACATGTTGTAGACGCTCGTGTCAGGGTCCGGGTGTTAAGAAGACTGTACTTTTTACACCTAGCATTCAGTGTAACGTTTACTACCACCCCCAAAGAATGAAAAATAGTTCTACTATAAGTACCAGACCAAGTGGGATCAGCAGAGCCCCGCCCTTAGCACGGTGCTCATCGCATCCCAAGGGTTGATTTGAAGTCACGGGTTCGGATCCCACCCGCCGGAAATACGTTTGTCCAAGTTCTTTGAAAAAATTGTATCTCTTTCAGTGATAGAAAAGCGACCCACTACATTTCCCCCGTTTCTCTTCTTGGCTTCTTTGACTGCCTTCTCTTACTTCTCTTAATTCAAAAACCCTTCAGTTTAATGCTGATTTGCTACTTCCAAACAGACGGCCCTTGCATTTATAGTTTTTGTGAAATAAATAGCTTAAGAAGCTTCAATGCCAGTGAGAACACTTTTAACATGTTGTAGACGCTCGAGGCACGCACGGTGTTTAATAGGGAGGTGCACTTAACGACCAGTAGTCGGAGTGGCGCTGGCTGCCACTCACTCAAAGTGGAGGAAGCACAGTCCCGCCGTACAGTAGTGGTCATGGCACCCGACATGTATTCTGCAAGTCGTGGGTTCAGACCCCACCGGGCATTCTTGTTTTAAAGCGATGCTTTGTACCTCTATCGCCCAAGGGTTCTTTCGCGACCACTGATGTCAATAGAAAGGTATCAAAAACATATAAATGCTTTTACGGTAAACGTCAGGAATCAAACCTGGAACAAAGATGTAAAAGAAGCTAGGGTCTATTGTCTTACCAATTAAGCTACGAGCCCACGCATAGACGAGATAGCCCGACGGTAAACTAACCGAGCACATTTATAGTTTACCCCGTGTATTTCGCCAAATGTCTTGTGATAGCGTCCTGTAACCTCTTGCAGCACTGTGCGCTCACGCAACGGCACGTGCATCGTTCGTGTGAGCACGTCGCGCATGTTCTGGAAGCTCACACAAATTCATGGCATCTCACTTCTCCCCAGTCTACGCCGCCTATCTCTTGAGCTCCGTCGGTATCGGAAAACACAGAGGGGAAGTGAGAACGTGTAACACCAGGTTTGAAATTTATTGTACTTTATAAAAAGGTTACAACTCAACCGACCCTATTTCCTGAATAATGTATTATTTTAAACTTAGCAAGAAATATCTCCGAGGTAGTACCTGGCGTGGTTAGGTCATTTCACTTTATTTTTGTTTCGCTCTCTGCGGAGGTCATCATCATCATCATCATCGTCATCATCATCACCACCACCACCAGCCTATTTCCGCCAACTCCAGAGCAAAGGCTTCTCCGAATATTCTCTTGCTACCCCGTTTTTGAGCTAACTAGACCTATTTATTTCCGCAAAGTTCTTGATTTTATTGCCCCTTTTAACGTTCTGCCACCCTCTGCCACACTGGCTTTCTCAGGGGATCCAATTTATTACCCTTAATAAACAACGTTCATCTTGCCTTCGCGTTACATGACCTCACCCAATCCACTTCTATTTTATCCCTACTATATACTTACAACCCTATATTTTGTGGTCCACTCTGATAACGTCTTGTACCTTAATGTTTCACCTTTCATTTTCCGTTTCATTGCTTGCTGAACCTTCTTCAATTTAAGTTGAAACGTCTTAGTGAGCGTCCAAGTTTCTGCACCTTAGGTGAGTAGCGGTAAGATGCTGCTGTCATACCCACTCTTGAGGGACAATTGTAGGCTGCTATTAATTATCTGAGAATGCCTGCCGAATGTACTCCATCTCATTCTTATCCTTCTTATTATCTCTGCCTCATGCTTGGGATCCCGGTCACAACGTGACCTACGTAGATATATTCCCTTCTCGCTTCTACTGCCTCGACGCCTATCTCACACCTTTGTGCTTTCCTGACGTTATTGATCAATACTTTAGTTTTCTGCATAATAAATTTCATGTCGACGGTTCTACTCTCTTTGCTCAGTGTAGTAGGCATGATTTGCAATTCGTCCGCCGAGTTACTGGGCAAGGGAACGTCATCAGCTGATGTGAGGTCACTGAGGTAATCTTCATTAAGATTACTCCCACCTGTTCCCAGTCCAAGGTTGCGAATAATTTTTGTAAATATGCTGTGAATAACATTAGAGAGATTGTGTCTCCTTGTATACTCCCCTTTCTTATAGGAATTTTACTGCTCTCCTTATGGAGGATGATGGTAGCTCTGGACATGTTGTTATTATCCGCTAGTATTTTTACATATTGCTCGTCTACACCCTGGTTCCATAATTTCAGAATGACTGCTGAGGTTCCGACCGAATAAAATGCTTTCCCATAGTCTATGAAGGCGGTATATCGGGGCTTAGTATACTGCGCGCACTTCTCTATCACCTGATTCATTGTGTGAATATGGTTCATTCTTTATTTGACATTACAAAAACATGCTTGTTTTTTAGGTTATCAGAAATTTAAGGTGGACGAGATTCTGTTTTCGATTACCTTGGTAAGTACCTTGTAGACAACTGAAAGTGTGTTGATTGGCCCACAATTTTTTAAATCGTTCCGGTCAACTTTCTGATTGGTTAGGAGCCAGTTGTGAGAAGTTATACGACGTGTCATGCGCAGCCAATGTGGGTGTCGTGTATAGCTTCGCTTTTCATACACCTTCGCAAGGTGGATTGGTGGGCAATTGGTTCTCCACTTTTTTTCTTTTAAAAAATTGTAGTTGTTTAATGATATCAAAATGACCTACCCTATTTCCTCCTTTGTGTTTACTGCTTTCTTCCCGGCCTATCCCTATATATGTCCTAATTCAAAGCACCCCTCTATTTTTATTCTTATTCGCTATATGCAAAGCCAGGGTCTCTGTTCTGGCTGTCCTGGAGCCATATGTAGCTTAAGAAGGTCCAACGCTTGTCTGGCGGTCTTTACATGTCGTAGACACTCCAGTCATGGCCCCGGGATTACGAAGAAGGTCGCCTTCACCCTGCGTAGTCGGAGTGGCCCCGGCTGCCACCTCGAAGGACAGGAAACAATTACTGTACCAATGTACCCGAGAAAGAGGAGGGGAGCACAGTCTCGTGAGTACCATACCGGTCATCTATCGAGACGAGTATTCTGTAGGAAGCGGGGTCGGTTCTTACCCGGCCGGCATGTTTTTACAGTTTATTGGTATATTTGAACAAAAAGCTGTGTCTGTTTCAGTAATAGGGAAAAAAACCATTACATCTTCCCTTTTGCTTTTCTAGGAATTCTTGAATGCCCATCATTTATTCTGTTTCATATTGGTGGGCCCCTCATTTCTCATTTTGATTCCCTGCATACATTTCGGATATATCTTATTGTAAAGTCTTGGTGCCATAGCTAGCTTGAGCGTTCAACACTGGTCGACCGCTCTCAACCTATCGTTTATTCACGAGTCACGGCACGGGGGTTATTAGGAAGGTTATTAGGAACGTTGTAAGGAAGGGGTTTATTACGATGGTTCCTGAGTAGTCGGAGTTGTACCCTCTAGCTACCCCATGCCTATGAAACATTTCCCTTAACCTAAGTGCCCGAAAAAGTGGATGGGAGCACAGCCCCGCTGGGAGCTCAGTGTTCATACCACCAAACGGGTATGGTTGAGGTCGTGGGTTCGGATACCACCTGGCGGGCGTAATTCTCTTCACTTTTAAAAAATCTTTATTTGTTTCATGATAATAAAATGAACTCCAAATTTTCCCTTGCTGTAATTGGTTTTCTTGACTGCAAACCTTTGTTTATGTCTTAAGTGACCGAGCGGCTAACTTCCCACTCTTACTTAGTACCTTCAAAGTGACGGTCTTTGTTGTGACAGTCTTATTGCTTAGGT